>NC_142611.1:58738060-60049060 GCF_059453375.1 Lepisosteus platostomus | reverse complement strand
ATAGAGAGAGCCAAATTGCCTTTTCTCTAATCTAGATCCAATTCTATGACAGTAAAAACATTTATGGGTGTATCGCACTGTATGTGTGTGTGCTATGAACTTGTACTGAAACAGTTAAGCATTATTAGCACAGAAGGAGAATAGGCTGTTTTGTAAGAATAACGTCATTCCCATTGGTGAAGTGAAAGAAAAAAAGGAAGAAAACAGAAGCAAAATAGAAGCATTCCTGGAACATAAACATGGTTTAAGCCAAGGCAAAAAATAAAAATAACAAACAAGAATTTAATAACATTTAGAAAAGAAAGACTTGTGTAAGTCTGGATAAAAGGGATGCGGCATTATTGTTAATATCATTGTTAATATGATAATATCAAATATAAATATGATGTCAAATATATTTAATATTAAATATAAATATATATAAATATAATTTAAAAGAGTAAAATTATTGCAATTGAAATTTTTTTAAAATGTTCTTTAAAATCTTAAAATAATTTGCTTTCAGCAATTATTTTAATTTTCTATAAATTTTATATTTTGTTTTAAGTTATTAAGTTACCTCATCTCCTTATACAAACCCTCACACATTAGCAAAGATACATCAGGGTAGGTGGGATACTATAACAACATTGGACATATTGTTATACTATTCCACCCACCTTAATGAGGATCCTTTAGGCGTTGCGATGCCGTAGCCCTTTGAATCCAGGTTCCCTCCAACCTTCATGGTGTCGCATGGCTTCCTCTGCTCGATATACTCATTCATTGTGGACTCCAGCAGGTAGGCATATTTCCCCTTCGATTTCCGGACCCTGAGCACACCCTCGGCAGTCGTCTTCACAAAAACGGACGGCTCTGCGCTTTTCATGTAGGTCCACATTTTATCAAACAGTGCAATCTTAGACCGCTGTGTAGATAAGAAAAAGAAATTGTATTATCTCTTCCTTTCAGACTGCACTGTTGTACACAAGAAGTAAAAAAGTGAACAAACCCACTTTGTGTAATAAACCTGGAAAATAAAGATAAAGCTGACAGCCCTGGCATTTACAAACTGTCTTTGTTTGCTTTTATCAGGGTTATTTTGTTCAGAGGACTGTCGAGTATGCCCCCATTAGGTTCACAAATGGCTTAATTTTTATTTGTGATCTCTTTCTTAAAGAGAAAATGATTTCAATATTTTTTTCAAATTTTCTGTTCAGCTGCTCATTTCTGTAAAGAATGATATTTGCAGTCATCAAGCATTATTACGTTCAGTTGCTCAGATATTGATTTTTTATTCACTTTTTGCTATAGCTGTCTTTAACTGCCCTGCAGCAGAATTCAGCAGCACTATGTATTCCTAAGTGTATAATGGCCTTTGATTTTTCTCATTACATCTTACCATGTGATGCTGCTACCATTCAATTCTATTGGTGCTGTTGATTCCAAAACATCCAACACTGAATTTATCAGTGACAGGCAGTTATAAAACATTGTAAAAAACAAACAAGAAATAAATATATGAAAGAATGGATTTCACAAGGAAGGGATAAATGCATGTTGCTTTTATATATATGTGCAGTATTTAATTGTGCAGTATATTTGACATTTTAAGGAAGTAAATATTTCAGGTGCTTCTAAGGCAGCATTTTAGAGGATCTTAATACACAGTATCCAAAACCAACCACTGAACTATTATTTGATGCTGCATTCCTTACTGTTATGTATTCAGGGCCCAGTTTATTTGTACATTTAGCAGTCTGTGTTAGGATCACTAAGTACTGCATGATTGCTATTGAATTTCAGTTGACATGCACAGAAGTTTAAATCAATGTAGAAAAACATTCTAAAGGTCATATTGTCAATGTTCTCTGGGTTATATCAATTAGCCAATAAACGAGATTATTAGAAGTTTAAAGGATTTAGCATGCTGTTCAAATATGTTTTCACATATCATGTTTTTAAAATGTAAATCAATTGTGTTTTATTACTCCATGATGGACGGAAATGCACAGTTAAAATAATCTTGTACAAGCACATTACAGAACGATGTAGATTTTAGTTTAAAATATGACCTAATTTGTAAAATAAAGTCAAGAGTTAATTGAAAGAATACATCTTATAATTTAGTGAAATAGTGTTGTCTGTTATCCTGTTGTTGTAGTGTAAAGTTATAGTACCTGATATTAAGGGTATGTGCACTCACTTCTTACTAACAATTTAGTCTGCATGCATCTTCCATTTACAGCACATGTCTAAATAACGGTGGATCTGTTCTCCCAATGACATGTCAAAGTGATCGAGACTGTTAATCATCCTATTAAGGAAAGATAGAGTTGCACAGACAAAACACTTTACTGGGAGAAGAGGCCCCCTGCTCCAGAAGACTGGATTTTAAATTTGGTGTAGTAAAATTCAGAGGGCACACAAAAGAGCCCCATCAAAATGACTAGATTTCAGTTTAAAGAAACTGGGCAAAAATACCTTATAATTGTCAATATATATACTGTACCATATGCACCATGAACACCATGCTTGGTTTATATTAAATAGAAATAATCCATAGAGTAAGTTATACTTACAAAAATATAACCAACTGTGACAAAACTAAAGAAGCAAGGGATATATTCCTGAATGATTGTAGATATTGCTTGTTTGGTACCATAAATATCATAAAGAGTTATTTATAATAAAACAGTCAGAATTCTGATTGCATCAAGCACTTCTAAAATAATCTAGAATTCAAAGAATAAATTATTTGATCCATCCTCCCGAGACTGAGGGTCACAAGACTCAAGCTTAGAATATCGAGTGACCCTTTTAGTAGCAAAATGAGGTACAGTATCCCGCATTACTTTTATAGCAAAAGGGTAAACAAAAAAATTGATTAAAATACGATATCAGAAAAAAACGTGTTATGCTGGATTGGCATCAAATGAATAGGGAAAACCTGAGTTCAGAAATCTAAATATCAAACCTGTGAGAATCACACAGAAAAATGTATGAGTCTTAACAAATACAGGACATTTTGCCAGGATCTCCAGAAGGATGCAATAAAAATTCCTGAATGCAAGATATGCATAACACAGGTATAAACTGGCCAACCAGAACACTGGCAGACAAGACTCTGGGAGAAGTCTGTCTATGGCTAATAAAGAGAGCAAGACAAGAACAAGAATTTGGAAGAACCAGAATTTGGAAGTCAGGTTCTACTGAAGACAAGACCCAAGGAAGCCAGTATGTCAAGGAGAAGTAGCATAGATCTCAACCGGAATAGTGAGGCAAACTCCAAAGCCAGTTCACACTGAAGAAACCTAAATGATCAGGTGATGTCTACTTCTTCGCTAGCTAGAACAAAAGCAATAGGAACACACCAGCTTCTCTAAACTGCACACTTCCTAAAGGAAAAATTCATATTTACGTCAATCTTGGGTTCAGCGGTTGATAGTGACAGCATCAGATCTTAACCTTAATAAGTAATTATTGTACCTCCATGTCTTCTGCCTCAGATCAGAAATTCAGTTTTCTTACACTTATGTTTTTCTTTATCTTAGTAACATTTCTCATTGTCTCCTTTTTAACCATTTCCCAATTCCTTTCCATTACAAAGCAGTCCTGAACTGAATTCACATAACCTCACCATTTCCTTTGAATTTGGGTTGTTAAGCATTTTTAAACACCATAGCTAACTGCATTTTCAGAGGACTTTATTCAAATGTTGGTGTAATGGCTATAACAAAACACAAGATCTGTTTTATACCTTCTCTCAGTGTTTTATTAACACCTGTATGGAGATCCTGAGGTACAGGTCTTGTATTCAAAATTGTTTGCAAACAGGGTCTAAAGTTTAGTCACAAAGGGGCATTCTCGTAGAATATGTGCATGATTGACTGGAAGTTCAAACAACCCTAATAGACCATCTAATCCACATAGCGGTTGAATAAAAAGAACTGTTTTTCCATCTGAACCAAAGGGACTGGGACTGCCTGATTGCCTAAACAAGCTTTAACCATTGCTCTGCCACTGAAGATGACAGAATGCCTAGCTTTGGCTGCACCAAACAAATGATTGACAAATATAGTGTTACAAATCATATGCGTTGCTGTGGGTAAATAACACAACTTTAGCCTTTCTCTATATTGTTCACTTCCTTACGGCACTTTTATTCAGCCAAGCTGGGGTATGCTCTCAAGGTGCTAGAGACATATTTTTTCTTTAGCCCGTTGTCTACATTTTTTAAGAAACTGAAACTCATGTTATAAAGCTTTGAAAATATAACCAAAGTATACTGACTTTGAGAACATACTGGACTTACACAGTACATTAAAAAATGTCAGATGTGAAAACCTGCAGGCTCCTTTATATGTTCTTTATTTTTATTTTCTCTGAATGCATAACCTTATGCATTCATATTGCAAACAAAAATATTGCAAACAAAAATGTACACAAAAATATGCCCATGGAATCCATCTCAGAATTTTTTTTTAAAGATTTTTAGAATACCTACATTTTCTATGAACACTCCACTTTAAAATATATTAATAGCATTTACATTTATCCTAGCAAGAAAAAAAGTAGTCATTCAAAATATCAGTTATTTAAAAAGTCCTGTATTAGTTGTGTTTATTTAATGAAAACAAACTCGTCGTTGAGGTAATTAAAGCCAATATAGACCATCTGGCACTGGATATACAGCAGATGATGAAACAATTAAAATCGCTTGACAAACAAATTTAATATAATGAAAAGACAGAATTATTTAGTAACAATTTACATAAACAGTACATATATCTACCTGTATATAAATGTGTACAGTATATAGGTTGGCATAAACGGAG
Organism: Lepisosteus platostomus; assembly: GCF_059453375.1. Taxonomy (NCBI): domain Eukaryota; kingdom Metazoa; phylum Chordata; class Actinopteri; order Semionotiformes; family Lepisosteidae; genus Lepisosteus; species Lepisosteus platostomus. The sequence goes on along the minus strand of NC_142611.1, from coordinate 60,044,243 downwards.
GTTGATTCCACACTTAACAACAATATAGTCTCTTCAGTTGAAACATAAGAACATAAGGTTGCGAACAAGAGGAGGTCATTTGATCGAGCCCATTTGGTAGTTCGTAACTACAGTAATTGATCTTATCCAGCCATTTCTTGAAAGTAGATGGAGTATCAGCTTCAGCAGCATGACTCAATAGCTTGTTCTATACTTACATTATGTTTTCTTGACATTCTTTTACTTTTCAGCATTGAAATACTCTGCTTTTCCTTTGCAGCTTGCTAGCTGCCACAGCTCCACACTCTAACCTTTGTGTATACAGTATAAAATGTGTGTATATGTTATGCGTGTACACACTAACTGGGTTTAACATAAACCCTTCCAAGACAATAGTTTTCCTGAAGATCAAGACGGCAGGTCCTACTTTTATTTTATTTATTTTACAAATCGCTACACAGCATTCAATGACACATTTTTCCTCTTTAGAAAGTAATATCATTTTCAATTTAAATGAACAGTTTAAACATATCCCTTTATTTTTTCAGATTACTAACATGATTCCCAGCTTTCTTGAGAAGTGTAGTCTGAATCTTTAAGAAAATCATATGCTTCTATACAGACCTAGAGATAACCACTATTTTCCCTCAATACAATATTTTTAATATGCTTTCTTTTTTATAGCTTTGTTTGTATTGCTAAATTCATATTTTTCTTTGTATATATGAAAACTAAAGTAAAATGTAGTGCAAAAAAAAAGAAGAAAAGATGTCACATTCAGACATGATCAATAAGAAATCTGTGGCTGATCTAATTTTGGAAAAGACGAGAACTGACATCTTTCCTTTACATTTAACCTAGTGCTATCCTTTCTTCTACTCACAGTTCTCAGTTCTTGAGTTTTTCTCAATTCTGTATCTTTCTGGTACAAACTTTAAGAAAACAGATCTATTTGATCCTGCTTAGAAACCTTAAGTCTGTTTTTTAAAAACTAAGGATTTACTAAAAGTTAGATTATAGTTAGATTAATAGATTAATAAACACTAAATGTTATCATTATGAAAAACCCACTGGTGTTTTTAATGATTATAAAAATACCAGAATGTGTATTATAAGTTTATATTATTAGTCATTAAATATTTTGGTTAATGTCAATAAATATCTTTGAAAGTTGGGTTGAAGGAATTTTTGGGTTGAAATCCTAGTCACAACTGATTATGACTTATCCCAGAGTCAGCAATATCTGGACTATAGGACCCAGACTGTACTGCACTCTAAGTGCACCAACAGATATTAAAATTGCTATTAATATGAATACACCTTATACAGTGGCACTCTTCTTTTTTATATGCAAGCATCACTGACAATAAACTGTACTGCTGTACAAAAGTTATTATATACTGCTGCAGGCTGCTGTAAGAAAGCTATTTTATATACAGGATTTATACTGTGTATATTGTAGAGAAACATCTATTTAAAATTTAAAACACCTCTTACCCTGAAAAATTCTTTTGTAGAGCCAGAGTCCAGAGTTCCATATGCAATCTCTGTTTGTTTAGCAAGGTCTTCTGCGCTTTCAATAGGAGATACCATCCGCTCAACAGTCAGGAAAGCAGCTAAGTTTGCCGTGTAGGATGAGATTATGATCAAGGTAAAGAACCACCACACACCGCCAACAATTCGCCCAGAGAGGGATCTATTAACAAGTGTGAAATGAATTCAGAACAATGAAAAAGAGAGCTTAAGAGTGAGAAGAGACAAGATAAGTTCTATACCATGCCACAATAAGCAAAGAGGAGCATTCAATCCGCAGAGGGAACAATTAGCGTAAAACAAGTTACTGTACTGTATATGACAGTTTAAGAGCTGGTGCAATAAATGACACAAGGAAGCTAAGACCGTTTCAATTGTTTATCTATGATGTTAAAATGTTTCTGATCCAAACATGCAAGCTTTCAATATTCACATCTGGCTTCCCCACATACTGTAGCTCTTAAATCACAGTGTATTGACAGTAAGCTTTGATGGAGACATTTTTCATAGATGTGTAACAGAAGACTAGAAAAGACAAAAATCATTTTAAGCATTCAAAATTAATTTTAAATCAGACAGGACAGTCCTACAATGGTAATGCTTTGTTAAGCAATTAGACGGAAAAGTGTTGAGAAACTAAGCTAGACATTAAAGTATAACATACATGAAGGATGACTAACATCCATTATTGGTATGGAGGTACAGTAAGGTTAAAAAAGGAGTTATTATGTAAATCTGAATGTTTATAGACTGAAGAAAGAATGTTCATGAGATATGTGTGATTATGGGTAAATCAAACAGCTGCAACACATAGATGGTGATAATAAATTGAAACTTAGAAATATTCCAGGCTTTAATCGCAGCATGCTGATATTTGTGTCTTTTTTCCATCTCCTCTTCTATAAAAATGGAAGAATAGCAGATTACAGTACTGTTCTGAAAACAAGACCTGAAAAAAGTACAACTGATAAAAATATGAACATCATTTACCTCAAGTACGTAGTATATTGTTAAAGATGAAAAGCTTATACCTATATGCAAAAAAGCCTATAAATACAGTGATTGTTTTGTATTTTATAAAAGAAAATGCTTAATACAATGAAACACAAAGTATATACCAAGTTTAAAGAAATGTATGTTAATTAGCCTTTATCTTCTTGACAATTAAATAGAAAAAATCAATATAAAATGATGAAATAACAATGTTGAACTCCTTGTTGAGAGTTTGAAATATATTGATCATTTAACCACCTTGACATGTACTACTCCACAGAAAATAAAAGATACCTTAAATAAATGATGCAAATCAAAGTAATTCTAAGTGATATACTTAAAATGTTAACAAAATGTTTAAGCAAGGAAAATATTTAATGAAGAGAAAGGTAGTAAGTGAAATATTAAACTGCCTTTAGCCAAAACAACTAATTTCAGTAATTATGTTAGATCTTAGGGAATGAGTGAATGTGATAAAGGAAAACATATGGTGTAACTCACATAACTTGAGAATGGTAGAATTCTTTTTGGTCTGACAGCTAGGGAGCTGCTGTAAGGGTGCAGTTGGTGTGGCAAGAGGGGTGTGAAAGAGATGCATAAAGGGAAGTGTGTATACTGTATATACATGTGTGCAGGAGAGCAGAAGTAGGTGAGATTAGAATCTAACCTTCATCTCGGAATTCTGTAATAAACTCACATAGAATATAGATGTACAATGTTGCTTCTAAAAATATAATTTCAGATCTTCAAATAAATATTTTTGTGTGTAGACAAAATATTGGCCAACAACCAAACATAATAAGTAAATACTAAATGTACGTGATATCTGCTTTTACCCGTATAAAGTAAGTTTATTTTTAAAAGTGGTGTTTAAAAAAACACTTAAACACCCTTAGGAGGTCATCATCTGGTGATTATGACAGTACTTTGTGCGGAAAGCAATAAATGTTTTTTTTTAAGGTTACATTACAAGGCCACACTTAGAAAGAAAAAGAGTTTGTACTTTTAACCAATAAGATACGGTAAGATTGTGTATTAGTTATCTTTTGTATGTACTTAACATACTTTGTGTGACTGGACATCATGTGATGTCAAGAAACAAAGTGCATGAGAGGCTTTGCTTACCATATTTGTTTAAACCAACTCAGCAGGAGATTCAATGGTGTAGTTATTACCTTTAGTAAAATAGGAGGAAGCAGAAGGTATACACAACTGGAAAGAAAATGTTAAATTAAAGGCAAGAGGGAGGGTACTGCTACGCTATTTTTGTGCTACTGTATTGTTGATTCTGATAGCACCTGCTGTATATAAACCCATGGACCGTGGACCGTAAAATGGGAATATGCAGCAAAAACACGGTACCCCTCCAAGAGGACAGGAAATGACAGCAACCTCGTGCATCTTACGGTCTCGGCATGGTGTATATATGTTCACAGAAGAAATATTCAATTGACGTGAAATCAACACATCAATCTGGTATTTCTTGTCCTGTATATGCTCTTTGTCTTAAGAGGGACAGTTTCTAGGCATAACCTTTGCTCTTAGGGAACAAAGAGCTTCATCCATGGGAGAAAAGTCACCCAGGAATGGATTTCCAGGAGGCAAACATATATGCACCATGGCATCAGACAAGGACCGCAGATGCACAAAGTTAAAACGTTTGAGAGACCAACCTTGGCGAAATATCGCATCCCTGCTGCATAAAGGCACCAAGAGAAAACCAGAGACTATTAAATATCCCAAATTCATTTGTTGATTCGTTAGTTTGTATTTGTCCATCTTCATATTCCTCGGTGTGCCACTCATAGGGGCTGAAGCGACTGACTAAGAAGAGAACCACACTGACCCCAATGTAAGCAAACACGATGCACATCCAGATTTCATATGCCAGGGGATCTAGGAAGGAAAACACCCCTGGCTTGGATTTTTGAGGCTTCTTAATCATGATGGAAATTCCCAGACTCATAAAAGGCTTTGAAAAGTCAATCACTTCTTCTCTCACCAGGGTAATGGTTAATGGAGCAACTGCTATATCAGCTTTCTGTAATCAGAATGAAAAGAGGATACAGACAAAAATAATGTTAAACACAAAGCCCAGAATCGAATTTACTAATCTCAGACAGGACAACAAATTGAGAGAAAGTTCACTGTATGATATTATTAGAGAAAACGTTACTATTACTGAGCTTGTAATTATATAAAACGTATGTATATAACACATATAACAAATTGAAGGCACTAGGCACTAACTTTATTCAAAATTTTGTCAAATCTGCAAAGTATGAATTCAACATTACGTATGTCAAAATTTTATAATTCTATAAACAATGCAGCAATACAGTAGTGTTTTAAACAGTATATCAACTTGAACTATAAATGTCAAAGAGACTGTTTTTCTGTGTTTTTCTTACCCCATACACTAATTCTCCAACCATTCCATTCCAGATTTTAGTCTCAGCATCTCTGGCTCCATACTTTCCATCTCCTACTATGGAGAGCTTGTATTTGAAACCACAGTGCTTTGCTATTTCTGCAGCAAGATCCACACAGTAACCTTCATACCTATCATTGTCGACAAAGAGGTCAGCATTTTTCTTAAGCATCACATAAGGTGCTTCCTGAAAAGGGAAGTTTAAAAAATGCAATATATTCAATGCAGTATGATAAATAAAACTTTCTAATAAATATAATACAATTTTACCAGATAAAAACTAAAATATGATAATGGTATACAAGCCAAATTCTTTAAGCATACAGTCAATAAGTATTTAATGAAAAATACATAAGATAAATGCATTCATCTTAAGACTTTAATTAAAAAAAAACATTTAAAGAATCACCAAAATTGTGGTCACAATGACTGTCTTATTTTCCAATCCCATAGATTCATTTGGAAGAATGTCTGGTTTTGTAACAGCCATTTTGTCAACTTCATTCCAGTATCCAATCTGAAAAATGAGATAATTATCATAGTGCTTTATATTTACAACATCCTACCAAATTTTTGCAAACTGATAAAACATGTTAGCAGTTATTTTCCAATCCTTCTGAGTTACTAAGCTATATTCTAAGTTGCCATTCAAATGATATTTAAGTAGTGATTGTATTCTGATGTTCAAAATGTATCAAACAAAACAGAAAACATATTTGCTGTGACTTAAGTAAATATGTCTTAAGCTTTTCATTTGTGCAGTATTAGATTATTATGGTGTCACTTGACACCTGGAGAAAAAGTCTATACATCTGTAGAAAAACATGGTTATACATTTCCTTCTAAATGGGCCATCTTACCTTCACCGGTCCACTATTTTTTAGTTCCATAACATTAACTGTGTAGTTCACTCTTTTGCCATACTGATCAAACTGAATGTTTCCTGTCAAACCTTCCACATGGACCTGGGTGACAGAATAAAAAATGAAAGCATACCATATTGTCAAAGCAAAGCACATTTATTTAGCTTTCAAAGATTTTATTTTTATATACTGTTATGTAATCACTGGATCTCAGGCCATTAAGAAGAGCATATTCCATTGGGATTTATGGAGCCTAAAATCCTCCTCTTCTACTGTGGCACATTACACATTACTACATACTGAAATTCTGTGGTTACAATTCACCTGTTTCAATGCTCTTTCAATTTCCACTCCTTGTGCCCAGGGTACAGCAGGGTTCGCAAGACAATCCCCATTGTTGCCTCTTCTGGAGATGTCTATCCTCTGCTTATGCAGATAGCGGAAAGCCTCAGTCATTACCTGCACAGCATCATAGGTCAAGGCAGATGTGTACTGCAAGAATAACAAGAAAATCAACATTACAAACCTGGCAAAATGTGTTTTTAATAGTAATACATTAATGTAGAATAATGATAAACTTCACTGCCTCACATTCCCCCGATTGCATACATAAGTAAGAACCTTTCTACAATAACAGGTTTTTAGAAATTTACTGTAGTTCTCAGTTATTACTGTATATGTGTTACATTATGAATTACAAATCCTGAAATAATTCTGATTTTTATCTACTACATAATATATGTAAAATATAATGAGTGCTGTATGCTGTTTCGCTGCCTACCTTTTTTGTTAGTAAGATAAAGTCAACATTATTTTGACTGTATTATTTTTGTCAGCTGACTAACCACTGTTACAATATGATACGAAATTAAGTGTCCAACAAAACCCACAGATATAAAAATCACAATAACACTATACATACATGACAGCCATTCCATAAACAGACCTACTTTATAATGCATAGCTTTGACACACTTGATCAAACTATGAAGTACACTATTCTTAAAAGAAGAACAGTAAAAACATTAAAAGTCCAAGGTAAAATCTTAGAAAGTTTTGGAGCTATTCAGATAGATCACCGTGGGTAAAAAGTATTTCCTAAACCTCTCTTTGGTGCATCAGGGATCCATTCTTACACACAAAAACCTGGCCTTTTCCAAGTGGGAGTATACTCTCTAAGCATAAAGAGGATTGCATCCTCAACACCAATACATGCCTGATATGCAAACTGCAGAGATCAGTCAGATGTTGCCATAGATAACCTAGGATAACCTGTTCAAATATCTTCATGATGTGTGAGGTGAGGATCACTGATCGAAAATCATTCAGAGCTGTGGAGCTAGGATTTCTTATGAACCGTGAAGAAAGATATAAGATGCGAAGAAGGGGTTAACTGAGTCCTTTCTGCATGAGGACTGGACTTCTAAGTAACAGGCTAGAGTTATGGCAAGAAAGGGGGATAACTGATAAGGATTCCAGATGCCAGCTAGGAAACCCCCAGGGAAGGAAACCTAACACGGACCATTAAGAGTGACCAAAGTCTGTGAACTGGCTGGACACCGTGACCTCCCCCCATTACCAAGGTAATGAGCTACGTCAGAAGCGGCAGAAAAGGGCTATATAAATTGGAAGTTTTGTACCTGTACTTCGAAGAATACTTCGGTTTTATTGTTCCTTGCATGCAATAAAATTCATCTGTTTAACTTCATCTCGGGATCCAGAACTTATTTGTCTGTTACAACAACCGGTACGATACAAGATGTTTTCCAAAGCACTGCTAATTTGTGAAGTGTTAGTGATAAATTGAACAAGAACTGTAGAATAGAATGCTGTTGACTTCCACACCTTCTCTGTACTATTACCATCAGGCCCATCTGCCTTATTTGGATTAATGGCCTCAGCTCTTTCCCACCTGGTCAGAGGTAACCACAAAAGCAGACTCTACTACTTCCTATGAGTCGGTTCTGTTAAAAAAGGTGCTTAGTCAGCTCTTTGTTACTGTCCAGGTAGATCACTTTATTGGCCATACACAATTTCTTGTATTAGGAATTTATGTAATCGCATATATCATCTTGCTCTCCATGAGACACACAGACAGGGAGAGAAGCTTGGGGTCAGAGCGCAGGGTCAGCCATTTATACGACGCCCCTGGAGAAGTTGGGGTTAAGGGCCTTGCTCAGGGGCCCAACGGAGTACGATTCCTCTGCCGGCCACGGGATACAAACCGGCAACCTTCCTGCCAGAGGCGCAGATCCGCAGATCCTTAGCCACAGAGCCACCGCACCACCTTTTTTTTTTGTAGTGGAGGACTGGCCTCCACTACATAGTAGTAAGTTTCATTCCATTCCAGATATCTTTAATTTTGTTGTTCTACAGTTTACTTTCAAGTTTTATTTTCACCTCCTTCTGCACCAGTTTCATTTCTTCCCTGGTTCTCTCACAGAATGACTTTCTATTTTTATTGAGCATAATCTTCAAGTCCTTACTTCTCCATGGTTTATAATTCAAATAACAATGCAACAGTCTAAAAGGCACAGTGTTATCAACACAAAAGTTTATATGTGTTATATGTTCAATCAGTCCCTCAATATCCAGTTCCTGATCCTCAATGAATATACTCCAGACTAGAGAATCCTCCAATGTCCACTCACGAATGAAGCACACAATGATGGGTTACCTATGTAACACTAACTCATATTAAGGAAGGAAATGAATCATATTGTGATCGGAACCCAGAAGAGTAAAAGCTTTGAGATACATTGCCCTTACACTTTGGCGTATAATAAATCCAGAGTGTTTCCATTTTGTGTTGGACAAGTGACATATTGTTTAAAAAAGCTAAGTATCATTGCCAGTAAAAAGCTATTAAAATCACTACAAATTAACACTATGGTGGCGCCTGGTGCTCATTGTTTTGTTTAAGGCCTCAGTGGAAACTTTAGCATCTCCAGAGGAAGGGATGTATACATGGGAAACTTCTCTGGGAAGATACTGGGGTCTACATGCTTACTGCTTAAACTTCAACAGAGTACACAGATGGTGCTTAACTGAAATGTGCTTTGGGTGCCACCACAGCTGATTGACATACAATTCACCACCTCTAGTATTTCAGGGCACGGCAGACTCCCTTTCTGCACGAATGATTGAAAAACCATCCACTGAAACCAGAGTATCTGGGTTTTCCTCATTCAGTCAGTTTCCCATAAAATAGATCAGACAACTTAGTCTATAGTCCTTTTGCACTCCCACCATTACAGTCAGATCATCCATCTTATTTAGCACAAATCTCATATGTATGGAACGTATGACTTCACCTTCTCTTTAGCTGTTATCTTTCCCCTCCTACGCAAATCTGTCTCAAAGGTCTAATTTCTGAAGGTAAATCCAACTGCAGTCAACCAGTGCATACAGGGCAGAACTCATAAAGTTCCTTAACGCTGAATGCAATTATCCCCAGATCTGCAATTTTGCTTATGGTTGCTGAACAACAGAAATGCCAAACACACACTCTTAGACACACAGAGAGCTGAGCTGACATGTCGCTACAGGATCAGTGCCGTCTTACAGTAACATAGTACACTGTGCAACTATGAACACAAAGTTAATTAATAAAGTCCCAAGGCTATCCTGTATATTACGTATAGCTTTAACACATTTTTATAAATTTTAACAACTATTATTTACATGAACTATCACTATTTTACTGTGTGTATTCCTTCAACCTCAATAAAAGAATTCCAATTGTAAATGTTTCATGCACTGCAAAGGCATGTATCTTCAAACATAAAGCTAGTGTACACTGTCAAAAATAATTATAAATATAATTTTTTTTGTTTAATTTTTTAAAGCTCCTGGTTGTGATAGGATTTATAAAAAAATAAATGACAAAATGAATCCTACTATCTACTATGGTGAGAAAGGCTCTATGACTCTTTGTGTTTTCCAATTAATAAATAGGATTTGCTGGCACGGTAGATCCATTACATTGATGGAAACCAATGCTTTTAAAACACCCCCGACCACTCATTTGTATGCACTGAAAATTATTATTGAAAAAATAATGACAGGATTTGGCTTTTAGGGGGCACGGAAAAAAACACATACTCAGCTTATGACAGTAACAGTTTAAATGTGAAAAGGTTAATGTTGTTGCATTCCATTTTCAGTTGATTGATGTGTCAGTGTAAACAAAGTTAATTTAACGCATTTAAATGTTGTTGAATAATGCCCAGTATGTCCATTTCACCCCATTAAAACACTGTGGCACTACTTGATGATTATGTCATACCGGTATGTTAAGCGTGATGGAAAATTACTGGGCAAGTGGCAAGCAACCAATAAAAGTCAGTATAAAAAAGTCTCCACGTCTGTTAATGTGATGATACGATAAAGAGTGCTGTAGTAATGTCTGTGGAATTCAAATTAAAATGAGAGAAGAGGTAAGAAAAGCAGAAATTCTCCACTCAGGGTTTATTTTAAGTAGATAGACTTAAAGATAGACAGATACATTAGATGAAGAGTCTGTAAAAGAGAAAACCTATTGTGTGTCACAGCTGCCCATCTTCACATAACTTAAAAATGTTACTGAAACAGGTATTAATGAATCAGAGTGGAATGAATCATTTATCTTGTTCCTAAATATCCTTGTACGTAATGATATTTACTGTTATTTCAATGTTCCGAAAACATTGAATTAGTGTATTTTTGAATTAGTGTTTCAGACACAAGAAGTACCCAGAAATGTTCAGAACAGAAATTAAATAAAATAAAAAAACAGTTTTAAAAGAAATTCCCTAGAAAAAATTAACTGCTCAGTATTATACAGACAAAACAATTCTTCTGTATCAGCATCACACGGGAATCTATGTAGGCTCCTAAGACCATATTTGGAATTAAACAAAGAGGAAATAAATCATCTATACAGTACAGTACGTCAATATGCCTACAGGTGACAACTCTGAATCAAAATGAAATTTAGAGTGTAGACTATGAAACAAAAAGATATTAGATTACTGAAAACAGGCAATGTGCTTATGATAAAAGTGCTGTGCAAATTAATACAGACAGTGGGCCAATACCAAACTTACAATTATAAACAATCTGCATGAAAAAGTTACAAAAAAAAGTTTGTTTTCTGTAAACAAACTGTTAACCAATATAGATAAACATGATATGGAAGTGCTGGGTTGTCAGGGTTGTCAAGCTTATGAAAGCTTTCCAATATCATGAAAATAAATAAATGAAAACTACTGATTCACAGGCTTGCTTGGGAGCTGGTGGTACAGTACTTTAATAACCAGAGCTCAAAATGAAAAAGAAACTCCTCCAATTGTGCATTGCATTGCGACTCATTGAATTGCCTTGTTTCCTAGGTTTCCCTTAGAAATATATTCCCTTTTAACTATTGTGAACATAGCATGTAATACACAAAAACTATGGTATTTTAAGTTATAATTTTGCATTGAAATTCCACGCCACTGTTTGTATCTTTTATTTTTTTAATCTAACAATTAGAGAAACTTCAGGACAAACTAGGCATAGGTGGCGTGCAGCTGTCAGTAATCATTATTAAAATTCTAGTCACAATTTTTAAGGGAGTCTTACCCGAATTCTACTGTCAGCACCAGGATATTCTTTTTCCTCCAAAGCCTCCCATCGCTGATCAAATTTGGACACTAAAGGGTCATCAAAATCAACAATCTGAAATCCTGACACATTTGCTCCACCATACTGGATTTTTGACAAATCTCCGTCTACAAAACCCTGCAAAAGAAGACATGGATGCAATAAAATCTCTGTATTATTAAGGTTTTTTAAATAACAAAGTAATGTAAAACCCATACTCTGAAAGTCTCCTCTGTGGTATAATTGAAATGTGGATAAACTGAATCATTTTCAAATCATACAGTAAAGATGTTTTCAGTGCCTTCAGAAACACACAATAAATGTGCAGGTAGTTTTTTGTATACTATAATTGATAGTTCTACCACTTCTTTTATACACATTTGCAAAGTATATTTCTGTAAGTGTTAGTGTCTGCGTGTTAGTGTCTGGTGTGGTGTCCAATTCAGTGTATAACTTTGTTATTCAATGTGCCCGTTGCTTGTCAGGGTAGGCTGCAACACTGAATTGGATGAAGTGGTTAGAAAATGGATGGATGGAATTTTTGAAACACTTGTGTGCTACATTTTAACAAAGGCATTCCTTAAAAAATTAAAAACATGTACAGTATGACAATTAAATTACCATACAGTACGTACTATAACGCATACGGCCGACATCACAGGTTGTGCGAGCTGGTTTGCCAGCGTGGTGACATCACCGCCATTGCCTGTGAATAGCAGGGACCTCAGCCACCAGGCTGAGGGGAGATCTCCCTTTAGCTCAGCCGGCTGGTTCCCTGTTGAGTGACGCCGGGCCTGGGCCTCGGGCCCTGGTTTGAGCCCCAGTGGGGGAGGGCCAACCTGAGGCGGCAATGGCGAGGGTGCATACCCACGTGAACCCGAAAGTGCTACAATACCATATATAGCTTTTCATAGTCCCCTTGATAAAATGTCTTAATTAAAGCAATTATTGAGGACAATATTTTTTAATTTTAATTTTTAAAATGTCTTAATTAAAGCAATTATTGAGGACAATATTTTTGACTGGCGGAGGGAGGTATTGTTACAACTATTGTATGTCAATATTCAATAGTTTTGAAAAATCTAGATATGATGAGTATCAACATTCCCAGCTTCAAAGCAAGGAGATGCTTGCTGAGATGTAGGGATGCAGATTCAATGATAAAACCAATGTAAAGTTTTCCTCGGTCTATTTTGGTTAATTACGTTTTGGGTAAATGATCACATGTCAATGAACAGTCCAAGAAGACAGCATAAAACAGGCAGGTTGGAAACAAAACAGGAAGAAGGACAAGGGACAGTAAGGCAGTAGCTGAGAGCTCTTTGTCATGACCATAAATAATGACCAGACTAGAGTTGAGTATTTTAACCTTGTTAAGAGAGTTTGCCATTCTGATGCTATTAGGAACTTTGATTTCCTGTGTAAAGAATCCCTCAATTAAAAATGGCCTCTCCTACTCAATGGGTCCATTTTAGAACAGGAAGATAGGTTCCTATTCATTTTGTAGTATCCAGGCTTACAGAGAGAGAGAGAGAAATGTTACCGTTGCCCTTTATCTGTTGATTCATATTGGTTTAGGAGGCAGTTTTATCTCTTATTTTTTGCCTTCATATGAGTATATGAGTTTGCTTGGTAGCAGTCTGGGTTTTTTCTGGGTGATCAGGACATACAGTTGGCCTCTTGGATGCCTTGTTTGTAAATTTGTAAATAGTGGAACTTCTGTATTGTATGTTTGTGTGTAGTTTAGTATGTGTATTGTCATTGTTAATAAATATTTGTTTAACCCAATGTGCCTGAATTATTACTCTTTTTATCAAAGCTGTACCAGAGAACAAAAGACTTATGTGCCTCTAATTATACAATTGGGTATATTCTTTGCAAAATAATTTACAAGTTGGAGGTTATGATTTTTTATTTTATTTATTGATTAATCTGCCAGGTGATTCCCCCCCTCCCCCATATTTATAACAATAAGAAGTAAACAACAATACAATACAAAAAATAAAACAAGCAATAAGAATTATAAGAATAAAAAATCATACCAAATTTGCAATAATGTAGTGGTATCCTTTGACATGTCTTCCAATTGTTATGACCTGGAAAATAAATATAAAATTATAAAGTTGTTCTTATAATGATCCAATGAAAAATTGATCATTTTTCTTTGATTCACAAAGCATTCACAAGATTATGTGAATTTATGACTAAAAAGTCATGAGGAAATTTCTTTTTAAAGACATTTTACACACAGCAATATGCAATAAAAATATTTTCATAAAATCGAAGAAAATTGAATATTTCCTAATTTGCTCAAAAGTACAAGAATGATCACTAGCCTTAAAAAAACCCTCATTTACATATTAGTACTAAAGTGAGCTGCCACTCAATACTGAATTAAGTCACTAAATTCCATGCTACTTAAAATCCTCTATTATGTTGTATTTACATTATATTTTTACTGAGTGGTTTGATATGTGTAAATTAATTTGTGTGATTGTATAATTATACATAATTCTAAATAATATTATATTATTACTGTAGTAGAAGTTGTTGTTGTTGTTGTTGTTTGCTTATGACAAAGTTATGACCATCAATAACCATGTTGCTTTAATCTCTTTGTGACAAAATGTTGCCTCAAAGATCTTTATTGTGTTGCAGGGAATCTGCAGTGAAATTAGACTAAAAAAACAGTAGCCAAGAATTTGACATTCAAAAATATAATTGGTCACTAAAATCTAAATGAAAAATATTTTTTTACTTAATCTAATTAACAGAAAATAATTTGTATGATATGTAAAGACATATTATTATTACATAGTATGATATGCATAGTATATTTTCATTATATATCATTTTGTTACTCAAGTTAAAATTACTATATTTTGGATAGACCAAATGAAAAATATTTAAGCAAATGTTTACCAACTGTCAGAAATATGAAATATTCATCACGTATATATTCATCACATAGTGGACTGACCTTATTTTATGTTACCTAAAGTTATAGTTCTAATTTGAGGAAGGCAGACTGCAGTTTCTTAAGAAAACAGTTAACAAAAAATGTGAATAGCTAAAATGCAGAAAGGTGTCCATGCCTCACGATTGTGTCAGGAAAATCAATACTACAGTAGCACAAAGATAACAAATCCAGTACAATTACTATACTAGAGAACAAGTCAACATTCCAAAAACATTTCAAAATACAAAATGCATTGTTTGTTAGTGGAGTCATCTTCAATTAGAAAAGAAACCTTAAAGTGGTAAAGTCATCAAATGTGTTGTGTGTTATGTGGTGAGAGTCTGGTGCAGTGGTTTTGAGGCAAGATGGTTGCCCAATAATTGGAAATTACTGCAGAATGAGATACAGCTGAGCTGAGTGAGTCTAGAGCACCCAGGGTGAATGGAATTCCATACGAGAGAAATGAGCTGTCAGTATAGGCTCTCCATGGAATTAACTATAGTTCAAAGTAAACAGGAGGCTACAAGACTCTGATACAAGAGGCACCGTAAACAGGGAGGAATGATTCAGCCTGTATTTAGGCTCCAGCTGGAAAGGAGAGAGAGATCTTGCTAGAGCTGGACTGGGATGGCAAATAGGCTTTTAGGACTCAGTGAGCAAATGGGTAGCTTGAAACATTTATAGCAAATATTGTCTTGAAGTGAGACACAGGCTCTGGGCAGGAGGATTGTATAAGTAGCATGTTTGCCAGGTTCAGTGCTGAAGAAGTGCACTGCCAAGAAACAGGAGTCATTACTGAAGGATTGAGGCATTGGAAAAAAGGAAATAAAATAGTGAAAACTAGCATAATGAAGAAAGAGGCGTAGGAAGGGCAAACCAGCTGCAACTGTGTCATTAACACCAGGGTTTGGTACTGAGAAGTGTCCCTGGCCAAACGGGATCTGTCGGTGATAGAAAAGTGTGATAGCAGATGCCATGAGAACAACAATAAGAGAAAAACGAGTTAAAAGCAAGAGTAGGAGAGTGCTGGGGGCAATTGGGTAAGAGTCATGAAAACTCTTATAACTTATGAAGGCAGAGAAAGAGAACTGGATATTACTGAAAAATATTGATTATTCCTGAGACTGAAAACTATTTCTTAGTGAAAGAAAAGAGAGAATGATATACAGTAGTAGGGAAGACTTGAAAACCTGAAGGAACCTGCTTAGTCTTCCCTGGAAGAGCACCCATAAGAAAGCTAAGATTCTGGACATAGTCCAAAGCATATTCGTCAAATATTGTAGTATAGACCCCTAAAAAAAAACAAATGTCATGTGAGCAATGAAAGGTAGGGTTGGTTGTAAGTGACTGAGGGCTAGCATTGTCACCATGAGGTATAAAATAAAGTTTACAATTAGTTAAAAAGAGGTATTTCTGTTGCTGGTTACTCATATTGTTTATAGACATTAGTTACAACAAACCCACTTTAGTCCTGCTGTTCTAGTTAAAAATGGCTGTGGCCATTCTCTTACTGAGCTACAGTATATAATCAAGCACCAATTAAAAATAAGTGTTGTATGGTGTACTAGTTACTACTTTACATTGTAAAATGTCACTTATCCATTTGATTTCTAATTGACAAAAACAGATGTGCTGCTTATTCAAACCCAACTGAATATATCTGTGTCACTACCCAAAGACTGTAGTATACCAGTGTATAAGCGATAACTTGCTCTAATCACAAACTAGAAGATGATAAGGAAATATTACCCTGGTAATTCTTTTTATCTGAACAGCAAACTTGAAATAATTAAAAATAATATCTGAAACATTCCACATTAATAGAATCTCACTCGTTCTTTCATTAAACTGTTAACAAAAATGATTTAAATCTATGGGTATTGATGTAATGCAATAAACATTCTAAAAAGTGCAACCTATAGTAAATAACTACCTGATGAATGCAAGGACTTTCAGGGCCATGAGGGGCTTAGAAAAACACCATACTTTTTTGTTTAAAATGTAAAGCATAAATAATTTATAATATGAATGATCATACTAGTTATGCATCAAATACTAACAGCTTTATTTACTAAGCCTATGACATTTGTAATAATTAATAAACTGCATGCAAATCCCCAAACAGCATGAACTTCATCTTTTGCAAAAGCTAAATAAGTTGAAAGATTAAGATGTAGAAACTCATGAGATTGAACTCCTAACTCACTATGGGGAATATTCATATTCTCTCAGTGCCTTATATCACATACAGTACTGCACAGTACAACACTTTGCTTATTGAAGCTTGAGGCGCACGGTTAACGTAATTTTGCATGTAAGCATGAAATTTGCTCCTCCAACCAGCACTAAACTCTCCAGTCATGCACTGTGAAGCTTACTACATGTCAAAAGATGAATAGCTCTAACAGGTGGTTGTGCCTACAGGTCTTTCTTTTTCCTGTGTGGGTTCAAAAGTCTTTGCTGGTGAATTCCTAATTGGTTGGGTACACAATAAAGGAAGTAACATTTTCACATTAAGATGTTTCATGATAAAGTGCTCAGTAGGTCATTAAAAGCCTGCGTACAACACAGGATTTGTCAAGACTTTGATCTTCCTTATTAACATATTTCATCAAATCAAACAGAAAAATAAGGGGTCTTGAAGTAAATCATTATTAGTCCGTCCTACTAAAAAGACAACACCTACTGTACTTTTAAAACAGTCAAAACTAATAGCACTTGCTCTTAGCTCAACATTGTTTGGACTCTGGAACTGTAAATAGAAAGAAGGTTATGGGTTCAAATTCCAGGTAGAACACTGCTGTTGTAGCTCTAAGTAAGATACTTAAATAATAAGAAATAATATTTAAAAATTGCATATGAATATAATCTCAATAAGCTTGTACCAGTACAATGGCCGGGTATATACAGTGCCCTCCAGAATTACTGGCACCCTTGGTAAAGTTGAGCAAAACAGGCTAGGAAAAAATGTCTTAATGATTCACTGTATTAGCTTGACACTGAAAATATGAGAGAAATCTAACCTTTCAGTGACATAAAATTATTTAAAAAAAAACAAATCCTTATAAAAAAAATAAACATTTTTCTCAGAAACACATGTGTCGCAATTATTGGCACCGCCGCATTTAGTCCTTTGTGCAACCTCCCTTTGCCAAGATAAAAGCACTCAGTCTTCTCTTATAATGCTGGATGAGGTGGGAGAACACATACTGTATAAGGGATCTGAGAACATTCCTCCATACAAAATCTCTCCAGATCCTTCAGAGTCCTTGGTCCTCACTTGAGGACTCTCCTCTTCAGCTCACCCCACAGGTTTTCAATGGGGTTTACAGTAGGTCAGTGGACTAGGATTGCTGCAAAAGCTTGATACTGAGATCAGTGAACTATTTTTGTGTGGATTTGGAGAAATGCTTTGAATCATAGTCCTGCTGGAAGATCCAACCACGACCCAGTCTTAGCCTCCTGGCAGAAGCAGCCAGATTTTGATCTAATTTTGATCTCCTGGTTTTGATGGAGTCCATGATGCTACATCCACCACCATACTTCACAGTGGGTATTAGGTTCTTTTCTGCATGACCTTGACTCTTTTTACACCAAACCCACCTCTGGCGTTTGTTGCCAAAAAGCTCTATTTTTCCCTGACCATAGAACCCAGTTCCAATCAAAGATCCAATGATGTTTAGCGAACTCCAGGCGCTTATGTCTGTGGTTTGACGACAGCGGATGGTTTCTTCTGGTTTCTTCTAGCAAGCCTTTCAAATAGTTTGTTGGCATGGAGGTGGCGTTTAATTGTAGTTTTGGAGACTTGGTGACCCCAGGATGCAACCAACTCCTGCAATTGTCCAACTGTGATCGTTGGAGAAAGTTTTGCCTCTCGAACCATCCTCCTCACTGTGTGTGGGGGAAACTTCTTAATTATTGCCCTAATAGTGGAGATGGGTATTTTCAGGTGTGAAGCTATTTATTTATAGCCATCGCCTGATTTGTGAAGGTCAACAACCTTTTGTCTCATTTCATTTATGTATCTTCACCATGTTGATGGATGGCTAAGGGTGTTTAGCCTGCATGTCACCTCATATTTATACCCCAGCGAAAGAGGAAGTCATGGATGATCACTTAAGAGATCCTTAAGACTCAGATGTGCTTAAAAAAGGTAACATATGAATGGGAATATATGTCAATTAGATTTTGTTCATAGGAATTTCTAGGGGTACCAATAATTGTGACATGTGTTTTTGAGAAAAATGTTTAAGGATTTTTTTTCCTTTAATAATTTCACCTCACTGAGAGGTTATATTTTTAGTGTAAGATCAAGCTGATAAACAACAAAGACATTTTTTCATAACCTTTTTTGCTCATCTTCACCAAGAGTGCCAATAATTCTGGAGGGCACTGTAAACAGGTTAAAATGTAGGTTGCTTATGATAAAAAACATCTGACAAATGAATTGGTATAATCACATATACATTGTTTGTAGATAAGAAGATATGAAGAACAGCATATTATAGAAATTACACACCTGCTCCATGATGTCTTTCACTTTGTCTTGTTCACAATCCAAAATAACTCTCCTTTCTTTCTTGTTCTCAAGATCCTGGAAGAGTGAGCGGTACGCCTCGTCTTTCTTTTCATCTTTGAGGTTACCCACATTGATAGCTGTCACTTGCCACTTCTTCTCAGCAGCTGTATCCAGCACCACCTGGAGTGTTGATAAACCTGGATTACAAGAAACAATTAGCTAATTCAGTGTTTAAAGAAATGAATGGTATGGGTAATGACTCGCATTCCAAAACAAAAGTTCATTCACTGCAACTTAAAACTGTTGAATATTTCCGATATTCATCTCTTTTGGACAATCAAAGGCAGTGGATACCATTCAAATGATGCTGTGTATATTTGCAGAAATAAAATCCTTAAATAACAATAATCTTATACTGAGAGCTCTAGGATTCCAAGCTGATTCATGCATGTACTGTAGGTTGAGGAAAAAGGGCACTAATGGCAAACCCACACATTATAGCTGTCTGTTTATTATTACTTCCTTTCAACAACTTGAAAAAAGCTGATGTTATCATGTAAGGAGAATAGAGTTTTCACATTCTGAAAGTCACACTCTCCGGGATGTACTTCATGGGAGCACAAGGGCAGATGTCCTTAAATCCTTATGTACAGTATACAGAGTTTTCATTCTGCCCATGTAAACCCCTTAAGTTAACTTTTTCTGCATTGAGTAGCTATGTAACGAAGTGACAAATCTCAAACTTGTATTTAGATGGACAATACAGGGAATAAAAAGTTCCATTAACCAGGATTCCATTAGTACCAGTTGCAAGAAAGTGTCATTTAATTGGTTCAGGCAATTTCAACAAGGACCAAAAACACATCACCATGAAGTGCTGAGTTGCTGTGGTGACTGTTCTTTATATTATTATTACCTAACGTGCTTCAGTCATTCTGATTTATCTGGTCATCAGTTACAGTAGGTCAAGAACAAATGCATTAAAAGAATATAAAAAGGCTCTAAGCGTGAGTACATTAAAAGCAAAAATACTAGATGCAAAGACAAGATTTGAGACAATCAGGGTAACATTTACTATGTAAATTACTGTTATATACAGTATAGCCTACAATATATGAATATGCATTTGTATATGTGTGTGTTCCATACAAAGATTTAGAATATTTGTTTTTCCATATAAAGCAACAAAATGCATATCTTTTCCATAAAGGTAAAAGAGTAGCTTTTGACAAGTAGATAGCTTGTCATTTATCCACTTATTTAATTTACAAAATGAGGCATGGACTCTATAGTAAGGTTAATCTGGGTCTAATGGGAAAATAATTATATGATTTTATCAGCATATCTGCACATTCTAAGAAGTGGATATGAATGAGTATAGACTCTAGGCTTATGTCCTGGTTTACTGTATTTACAGTACTCATAAAATCTTTACTAATTGAAGCAAAATTTGCTCATATGCAGAATTTGGGTAACATTTTCAATGTTAAAAACTACAACAAATAACATTCATCCAATATCACAAAGCATAAAAAATAAATAGTAGAGTTTTTATGAAACAGAAAAAAAAACGTTTTAAAAAAAGCCTAGAAATGTGGCGTACAGTAATGTGAAGAAAAGTGCAGTAGTGCAATGTCTCTCTTGAAAAAATAAGTTCTGTTGCTTAGATGAGTTTATGGGAGGTAAAAAAAGGTGGAAGGAAAAAAGAAGCTACAAAAAATACCACAGAAAGACATATCTCTGGTGAGAGCAAATATGGAATGCAAAGCAAAACACGTGTGAAGAAGCACAAAGGGCAAGCTTAGCCTGTGAGATATTTAGTATAGAATTTACACCCGTGTCAAACTTCTGCTCAGAAACACCATTAGTACTACAGTAGGTTATATACTATTTAGTGCATCTAGTGTGTTTAATCCACACCTTGAACACAAGGTTAATATGAATGACAGAAATAAGAGACATATTACAATTTACTTCTTATTCATATTCATCTGATTCACATTCAAATATAAATTGTCTGACTGCAAAGAAAAAATGAAAGAGTTGATATTGTTGCCCCAATACTTCTGGAGGGCATTACATATTCTCACATTTAACTAAACTATTGTATATTTTAAGCATGGCCAAAATCCATGAAGAGGAAAAATCACCATATCCCGAGTCAAAAAAAATCACAGCAGCAGAGTTAGGTAGAAAATGTAGAAAAAAAGATTTAGATGATGTTAAACTAGAACAGCCTCATATATTTCCGGTGTCAGGACTGAGCTGTACATTGTGACTGATGATTTTACTTGCCTATAATAATATTGTGCAAAAAAAAGCTCAGTGCAAAATTCATTCCATTTTATTCACCAATGCTGTGAACACTTACTAAAGATAGAAGCAAGAATATTTTTATACTATTCATATTCATACTATATATGAATACTAATATATTCAAATATTTAAGTTAGTAATAATAATAATAATTGCTTACACTTATATAGCGCTTTTTCTGGACACCCCACTCAAAGCGCTTTACAGGTAATGGGGACTCCCCTCCACTCCTCCTGGATGATGCGACGGCAGCCATAGTGTGCCAGAACGCTCACCACACATCAGCTATCAGTGGGGAGGAGAGCAGAGTAATGAAGCCAACTCACAGAGGGGGATTGTTAGGAGGCCATGACTGATAACAGCCGATGGGGAAATTTGGCCAGGATGCCAGGGTTACACCCCTACTCTTTTCGAGAAACACCCTTTTTAATGACCACAGAGAGTCAGGACCTCGGTTTTACGTCTCATCCGAAGGACGGCGCCTGTTTACAGTATAGTGTCCCCGTCACTACACTGGGGCATTAGAACCCACATGAGCCGCAGGGTGAGCGCCCCCTGCTGGCCCCACTAACACCTCTTCCAGCAGGAAGCAGGAGGTCTCCCATCCAGGTACTAACCAGGCTCACACCTGCTTAGCTTCAGTGGGTTGCCAGTTGTGAGTTGCAGGGTGATATGGCTGCTGGCAGTACATTATGAATACAGTGTTACACATTAACACAAATACAAGCACATTTCCAATTATTAAAATAATAATAAATATTAAACACTATTTAAAAAAAATCCTTATAGGTACATTTTAACTCATAAGCCATACAATATAATTAAACAGCAGTAACATAAAGCTTCAATCAAAGGTTTTTTTATGCTTTAATGTTATCTTTAACAAGAAATGGAGGGGTCATTTATTTTATGGGTTTTGTTTTTGACCATTCCACCTCACAAATAGCCTTTAAAATGACTTCTGCCTTTTTCTAGGAATTCAGTTAGTATCTTTTATTTGGTTCTTCAATAGTTGATTAACAGGGGTTTTGGCAATAAACCAAAATAGCAGACAAAGTATGCAGTAAAAATGTTTTTTTCAAGAAGGAAATACATTAAAGAAGCTAAACAAATGCTATACTCATTGTGACTGTCTAGACTGAAGTAAGGCGGTGGTCCACATTTTGAAAGAACAGATATTTATGTTGGAACCATACAGGCTATGTACTAGAAATGTATACGGTACAGCAATGTCTGTTATTGGTCCTTACTGTTTCCCACCCCTCACATTTGCTCATAATTGAAGAATGTTTTCATAATTTCTTGAGTTTAGGTTGTACTGTAAGTGGCTCTTGATAGGGCATCATTGTCTGCTTCCATTTCCTTGGCTGTGTTAGCTGGGCCTCCTTGCACAATGGCTGGGCGGCTCGGGGCTGGGGACTCTTGAATACCCTAAGGTGATCTGAAACAAACTGGGGTTTGCTGGAAAATATGTTTTTTTAGGAAATTGGCTTATGTTTTGTGTTTTATTTTCTTCATACAAGACAAGACTTCATTTTGTCAATCGCCACGTTGCTTGTGTTACCTAACATATGGACAATTCTCTTCAACTTAGCTCTTGACATTACTGGCATTTTGGATGTCCAGTAAACAGCTACTGCTGAGGCTTCAAGGTCTGGCTCCTTCTGCTCCTGTTAGATTGTCAGTGACTTCTTCATGGCTGATTTCTTGGATCCCACACTTATACCAGCTCTAACATGCAAACTATACAGAAAAAATAAACCAATAGGTGTTCGAAAGAGGAAACATTGGCTTTTTTAAAAGGACCACATCTTGATAAAGATTGAAATTAAGGAGGAAATACTTTCTACTCTGCTTATCTTTTAGAATACAATAAAGAGACTGGTCCAGCAACTGTGAACTCCTTAAACATGGCACCCTCAGATAGCTCATCGAAACAAGCAGAGCAACATGAATAACTACAAGTCATCTAACTTACAAAAAAGTTCGGTAAGACTTTAACAGTGTTCTCCACCTTGTCACCACCAAAGACAGGTCATGATCTGCAATCCAATTTGCCAAACCAATGAGTCTCTGTTTTATGTTTTCATTCCAAAAGACCCCAACACACTTTGCATACAGCATAGGTGGGGACCTACTTGATTGATGTACAATAGCCATTATGCAGAGGCAGTCTCAATACACAACTGGTTAGATGGAGAACTGAAAAAGTAACAACTGAATTAGGGGAGGCATTTAGATATACAAGAATTTTCACGTTTCCAGTTTCCCCAGTCAGCATACTGGGACATTCTAGTGTAGAGGAAAGAATGCCACCTACCAACACCACCTACAACAGCAGCCACGTTTTAAGAGGTCTCCTATTCCTGTACCAACCAGGCCCAAGCTTAGTTTCACAGATCTGAGGAGGTCAGTTTCTGAGCTGGTAATACTGCTGTGTCATCTGTGATATGTCACGATCATAAACCCTCCTCTTAAGGGCGCTCAGGCTCTTTCACTTTGTAGTTTGTAGGAGTGCACCTGCCTCCTATCCAGCCCCTCCTTACTTAAGCCAGACGCTCTCACTATTCGGAGCTCATTATTGGAAGATGGACACCTGGAAGCCCGCCTACCAGCAGGTCCAGGAGAGACCCAACAGCATCGGCTTCACCACAGCATCTTGACCATCTGAGTCCGGGGCTCGGAGCGCCTGGCCTCATTAACCCATTTTTATTCCCCGTCCCTGCACCGGATCCAATTCAGTTTTTTAAACCTTGTTTTGTCTTTGTTTTGGATGGACCACCCGGCTCTGGACTTTTGGACTTCACCCTGGATTACCCCTTGGACTCCTCTGGACTTGTTCGCCCTGTCCACGCCCCCCAAGCACCAGTGCACTGTCTGTTTTACTTACTTCTGGATAGGGTCCTGACCAACTCATCGCTACGTGACTTATACCAGTTTATTAACAAGCTAGGGTGTGACAATCTTCTCCACACTCTCCACACTTTAGAAAATAACTTCCCTCAATATAACTTATTTTGCTTACATATTTGTATATTACTACATTTTTTTTCTGGAATTATATTCTCACTTGTTTTTTTCACTAACTGTATTTTTTACTTTATTTTTATGATAAAATATCATTATTAAGGAGAATATATCTGCAGGATCATGTCTAAATATCAGTATACTGTTTTTATGCTCTCCATACAGAATCCTTAAAATACTGGAAAAATAGCAACAAAAAATGTCCTTTAGAAAAAAAAATTTTGGCCTGAGAATTTTATGGAGAGCAAGCTGGGGTATGCGAAAAGACAAATTCCTAATGCAAAACATTGTATAGGGTTAATAAAGTGATGTTGTTATTATTATTATTATTAACCTCTATACTGATTACAGTATTGGTCTGCATCTGGGAATTTACAATTGCACAGCTAAATCTCTAAAAGACTCCTTCTACAGTATCTCTTTAAATAAAATATAACATGGATGATTTCATTTTAAGGACTGAGCTGTCATTTTACATATAGTAGCCTCAAATTTTGCTGGAGTCAGAAGCTGACAAGCATGTTTGCAATAGTACTATATAATGAAATAATATTCAATTATAAGAAAGTTGTAGAAATGTTTGAAATAAGAATACAAGTACATAAGAAAGGTTACAAATGAGAGGTCATCTAGCTTAATCCAAGGATGTCCTATATTGGTCTCAGACTTCCACACATTATGTGTGCCTCCTAATGTTACATTATAATACTGAAGAATGGTGTTTAGAAAGACTCTGAAGGGAAAATTACTTAAAAAATTTTTTGAAATCCCCTTTTTTTAGATTGTTCTTTGATCTAAAGACTTTGTTAGATAAAATAAAAATTTGGCATTTGAAAATGTATCCCAGAAGACAATATCAAGGATATTCCTTGAATATCAATATTCAAGGAACAAAAGGACACATCTTCTCGCACATACTTGCAAGTATGTTTTTGATGGGGTATCTGGACTTAAAATTACAATACAGTTAATTTGGCTTTGCCTTCTTTTTTATTTACAACTGCATTCTACAGTTTGTACCTATGGCACCCACGAGTTTAAGCACAGAATGTATTTGTCAGATTTATACTGAATATGTATTCCATCTAGAGGCCTCCTACAAACCTTTGACTCTTAGAATTTGAATATTATAAAGGAGGAAATTCCCTAATACAATGTCCCTGGCATTAAGAAATAAACTTTTACAAGTTCTGAGAATGTTTAGATATGGCTAGGTATTGGAAACAGATATATTGTTCTTCTATGTCCACTATTTTAAAGAAGCATATCCCTTGCTTTCACTTGGAGTTTTTGTTGTTTGTGCTGGCTCCAATTTTAAACTCTCACTGCAACAGAAATGGAAAGGTTAGCAGCCCTCTCCAGTAACACAAAGATGTTGCCACTCCATATTCCCTCCCTTTGCACCACCAAATACTGATCACCATTGATCTTAATTACACGAAGACTTCTATTATCTGAATTTATGGTACCTCTGTGGAGGCATGAATTTCACTGCACTGCATTTCACTGCACTTCGTTAGTGTATGATTTAATTTCTAAGGTCCATTGGTAGGATTCTTGGAGTGGGTATCACAGAGCCCGAGAGAGCAAGAGAAGATTCTATTGATCATGTTTCTCCATTGTTATGTACCGAAACATTAAAATTAATAAAAAGTGTTACACTTGCGATGACCAGCATGTTACAGTACTGGCACCCAGCCACCAGAGGGCACCTACACAGTCACGCCTTATTTCACCCACTCTGGGGAGGTGTGGGCTGACCATGCCTCCCCTTCAGTCTATTTAAACCGTGCTGTCTGTCTCTACCTTTGTTCAGTATTGGTTTGTAGCTCCTGATATTTGGAACTTGACTTTGGTTGGTATTGAAGATTTGTTACTTTTCTATTTTTTTGGACTTTGCGCTATTCCTTTTGACTACGATTTCTAATCACCCCGTTAACAGCTCGCTTGTTATCACGTCATTTTACATTTGCTGATATTCAGCTTAACACAGCAGCCATAATTGACAGAAGAGCAGTGCAGCACTTCTCTGTCCAGCTCTTTGTAACCACAGTGCAAACCATTTTCAGTTCCAGCTGAGTCCATTATTATTTGATTATACCCCAGATTTAACTAATTAGTGATTATAACCCATTTTCAACTCTGCAACTGTAACAGATTTTGAAATTTACTTTTTAAGATTCATATGTACTGTACATTTTACACAGCAGCTATTTAGCTGTAAAAAAATAATATGTCTTGTCAATTATGTCACATTTAACATGATTTCCAAGAAACCCAAATCAATTGCAGTGCAAGATAAAAAAGAGAATATGGGAAGCCTTAACCTGTTCATCCCACATCTGGCTGCGGTGACACCGGGGAAGATACAATCATTTGCTCAATGCAGAATCACCCCCCTGAGGGTCCCTCCACTCATATTCCTTCTTCTCTGCTTTGGGTGCCATGTGACTGCAGCATGCCCCACTTAACTCACAGAGCTGCAGTGGCTAAGCCCCCTGCAATCATGCAGTCACAGTGCACACTCAGAGCAAGAGGGAAATGGAAACAGTGAACCAGTGACATTGCATTAACATTTGTTACAATCTGGTCTCAGATGTAAAATACTGTAATTAGATCATATTGTAACTACTACATGATGATGCAATGCTTTTGTGTTTCCTTGAGAGCATTTTAAATGTAGTTTTCTCTTCAGCAGTAGTGACATACTGTACATGACCATATTTAACATTTCCTAGAGTCTTTCTGTGTTCAACACAGAAATACAGGATGTGAGGTGGGAAGACATGTTGGACAAGAAGCTAGGGGATACTTGCATATACAGTACATGCAAAGCATGTCATTAGAATGAAGAAGGGAAAGGGTAGCTTTTTTCTTCATTTCATTTTCTTCATTTCTAAATCTGAACTTTGAAATGCTTACGGGACTTTAGGGATTTCCAATTCAGTAATTCTATAAAATTTCCCTGATTTGATGTGAAGAACTGAAATTAAATTTGTCATTGCCTTTGGTTTTAATTTTTGATGCTGTAAAGTCTTCTGTGATTTGTTCAATTAAAGGTGAATCTCTATGGAAACAAGAAGGGAAAAAATCTAAAAAAAGCCTAATACTATTAAAAGCCATTTTATTAACGTTATACTTTACTGGATGACTACAAGTTTTAAAGGAACAAAGTTATTATAATAACACTGCTAAAACTTCAGTTGTGGAAAAGCTGTAAATATCCACCTTTGTTAAATGGGATTAATGTGTAGTGCAGTTTTCCTAAGGCTAAATCAATCCAACAGCCTTACAGGTGAGACCACAGCCCACCATGCCATGGGAAGAGGGGCATTATGATCATAAAGTGTAAATGAAAACAATTCTTTGTTAAGGATTAACGAGCCATGTTAAACCAGGATAACACAATTTTATATTCAGTATTAGATGAAAGGTATGGCTGAAGTGGTGCAAATATGGAAACATTATTTGGAGCAGAGATTGCATTTTGAAGTTGACATATTCTGCCAAATCATGCGATGTAGGTATACTATGTTTCAGACCAATAAAAAACACTACTCACAGCTTAAGCACATGGCCATCACAAGAGTGTGGGAAGAAGTGGAAGTGGGAAACAAGATTTCTCAGGATGCCCTAAATCGAGCCACACTGTTGTCATTTTTTGACAGTGAAGTTTGACTTACTTAACCTACAAATATGGAATGTTTTTGGTTTTCACCAATAAAGTACCAAAGACTGTTTTACAGGCGATAGCCCAACTCACAGGGAATGTCTTTCTGCAGACTACTAAAATAATTGTTATAATACAGTATGTCCACTGCTTCTGGTAGTCTATGCAGCAGTCTATTTTCCTAAGATAAACCCAAGAGCAGGCAGGAGTCAGGTGTGAGAGTGTGCAGGGATCATAGTGTGTGCAGAGCAGGGTAAAGCAGCTGAAATGCAGTTCAGAGTTGAGTCCGAGACAGGCGAAGTTCAAAGATGGGTAAACACAGAAGCACTGCACAAAGGGAAAGCCACACTTGGAGCTCAGGGAAACATAAACCTAATGACACCATACACACCACGAGAAACCAGTGAACGTAGTCAGGGTGAAGTGTGGGTCCTGAATTCAGGAAATAAACAGCGAGATCTAGGTAGTCATAGCTAAGTTAGGAAAGTAGTGAACTTTATGACAAAGTTCATGAGCACAGCGGATTCATACCTTAAGTAATTTGACCAACCGGTGGTGCACATAAGGAGATTGCCCCCAGATGAAACAAGAATTCCTGTCAGGCTAGTATTGATAGTAACTGCCACTGAATGACAGGTGAGTATAGGTATGGTTGTCTTCCGCGGAAATACTAGCTCACCCCGTATCACATCAGTGGAGACAGGCATGATAATTGTAGTATGGCATTTTATCACATTTATAGGTTGGACTCCATAGCAAGGAAGATTGAAGCAAATGGCAAAATATGAAAGTGCAATAAAACTGTATCATCTTTTAAAAAAATAATTTCCCCTAAATAAATTTAATGTCTTGTTTAAAGTTATTAGGAGTAGCAGGATCTAATCACCTAAGAAAAACACCTGAAGACAAAAAAAGCAAAAATACTGTGTATTCAAGGAGAATCCAACAGTAATCAACTTTAGTTTAGTAAAAGAAGAGATACTAAGTAACAGATGAAGTAGTTAACAGTAAAGCATGTGACATACTGTACATAGGACCTTGTCCTGCACGCACAAAGGCATGAGCATCACTTGTTCTGGATATAGGTACAGTAAATCTAGAGAAGCACATCCAGGTTCCTGATTTCACTCCAATATGTGGTAAAGTAACAGCCGAATACATTTTTACTAATTTAATCAAGGTTAATTGAGTAATTGTTGCTAATATTTAGATTTATGACTTTACACTTAAAAGTTGTGGGAAGAAATAAATGTCCACAGGACATTTAATCTTAAAATTGAGTGCAAGGAAATGATTGGATTTAGGTTAAGAATTGGATTACGGGAAAAAAAACATAAAGTACTGATAAAGAGCTACCGTAAAATATCTAAATCTGGAGAAGGTGACTGCTATTGACGCCTAAAGTATAGCAGTAATCTGGTTTTGCATGTTTAGAAGATCTGATACATTTGCTATCACTGCAAACAAATAAGGTTGTTTTGTGCATTATAATACAAAAAGATTCACAGGAAAAGAGCTCTTAAGAACAGGAAATGCTATGTAATACATTGTAACTAACTTTAGATAGTCCCATGTCATTAGCTTGGATCTCAAATGTTTAGGGATTCGATTAAAATTCCTGAAAGTAGTAAAGAATTTTACCCAAAAGACTACTATTAAAGGTGTATTACTTATTTATCATTACCCACATAATGGCAGGAAGTAACAGAAGGTTGTAACAGCAGTAACTCTCTAAGGAAATGGAAAATATCAGGAACTTGTATTTTAAATGCTTTCTGGAAAGTCAAATGGTATACAAAATTAAGTTTAAGACTTCTTTAATTAATTGGTTTTCAGTACCATACAGTCATTGAAACAATTTAAGTTATGATTATTGCTTAAGAACCAACTGTACAACTGTCTTTAATCAAAATAAATAAGTAAACATGACACATCACGAAGACTTTAGAAACTAAGGAATAAAATACTTGGAACTAGAACAAGCATTCAACACTTTGCATGCAGATGCACTCTGGTAAGAACACAAAGCAATCCTTTTGGCTTTCATATTGCAAATGCATAAATCAATGGCAGTGCTGCAATTGGCATGCCGATGTGATTTTATTTATGGGAATTAGGTTATTTAGTGCAATGATCCAATATTTGTTTATAGCTTCACTTGAAAGATGTATTTCAGGACTGTAAAGAAATATTCCGCGCAATTGATTTACAATAGCATCATACCATTTTGTTCAATGCTATATTTTTTATCTGTGCCGTGTTTTCAATTTTAAATTCATATAAAGAAGAAATAAGAAAGATTTCTATACCAGTTTGAAAATAACAGTGAATTTAAAAGCTAAGGCAGTACAGAGATCATTTGGTCCTGCTGCTTTAGTTTTGAGTTTACATATTGACATTTCACAAAAGATAATGGAAAAGTAATTCATTCCCTTTTCCCTTTTCACTTACCTCTGTCACTGTCATACAGATATGCAAACTTGTCCCATTTGTAATACTCAATCAGACTAAGTAGGGGTCCCTTGATATCAGGCCGCATTTGCAAAATAAACTGATGTAATCCATCTGCAGGGAAGCTTGGTGTAATAAAAGAGACGTGTAGAGTTCCACAAAATGATGTTATCGTATTCACAGACTTCTTATCGTAGAATCCAAAAATAGCATAAACTCCTCTTGAAAACTGGGAACAGACTGCAACAACAAAAGAAAGTATTATGTTAATAATATTTCAAAACATTTTAATTAAAGATGTAAACTGTATGCAAATAAAATGTCCACATAAATTACTTTGGATATTGATATTTAGATGTACAGGGGGTCCCCATTTAACATCCTTAATGGGGACAGTAAAATCAGGGTGTAAAGTGAATTACCAACAAGCAGGAAATTATTGGCCATAAGAAATAACGGAAACAGAGGTTAATGGGGACTGAGAGAACATAAATATTCCTGTGAGAACGTTAAGGGCGACATATTTAAGAACCAATGTAATTCAACAGTTATTTGAACCAGGACATAACAATGTAAGTCTACAGTAGTGTACATTCATGTTTTCTGTGTTTAAACAGAACATGCACGTCAATGACATAGTGTATTACTGTATGCATGAATAATACGCACAATAATAAAAGCAACACAGAGCAAAATACCTTTTAATTTCAGCTTTTATATACAGTATAACTGCAGAAATAATAGGCAACTCAGTATCCCGGACAGCACTATATTATGGCATTTTTATTTTTTCCTCATGCAGGACTGCACTACTGCAAAACTGTTAAGTGGTGCTGTGAAGTACAGTATGTGAATTGTGTGTGGTTATCAGATGAGTACTGTATTAATCAGTACTGTATTCAATGTTTACATAGGTAGGTTAGTTCCCCTTTTCAGGCCATAAAGGCCCATGGGGGAATGGGGGTCAAGGGCCACTATTTTTTTCAACCATCCGACACTGGAAGTGGGAGCGATATGGTCAGCATCATGCTCCGGCCAGCCTATTACCTCCAGAAGGATTAACCCCTGGTACTCATTTGGAAAGTAGGCTGAGTGGACCTGGGAGCCACCTGGAAGGCTGAAATAGAACATACATCGCTTGCCCCTACCTGGGATTGAACCCGGGACCTACCGATCAGGAGCTAGATGCCCTTTCCTTCAGGGCTACCATGGCTCTAAAATGTTTAGATATGTTTACACAATATTGTATAATACTAAAACCAGCATACTTCTTTGTATAAAAAAATAGTTATATGTATATTTTATTTTAGATTTTGATTATTTGATTATTAAAATATACATAAGTGGTGTTAAAAACATATTGCATTTAAAAGCAAATGAACACATAAAAAACATGTAATAGGTTTAATCCATGCTGAAAAGAGAAGAAAGAAAACACAAAGTTTCAGCCGTGGAGCCTTCTTCAGGTGTGAGCTCCACGACCAAAACGTTGTGTTTTCTTTCTTCTCTTTTCAGCATGGAATAAACCTATTACTTGTTCCTTTGCAGCCTACGCAGCCTGTTAAAGGCATTTTTCCTGTGAAGATGTCTTTCTCCATGAGTTTCCATTTTTCAATTTTTTTCATTGTTCATAGAGGGAGGCAGGGCAGCACGATTGAAAGGCAGATTAGCACATCTGTGTGAAACACTATGCAATCATTTCTGAAATTCTACAAAAAATGTAATTGTCACTAGCTTTTACCAAAAACCAAATGAGATGCACCACAATCTCTAGCTGGCCTAGCAATTGTTTTATTGACAATATTAACTTTTATTTATAAAGCACCTTTCCAAACCCAAGGATGCTGTACATAGTTTTAAAAAAAGAAAAGACAACTTTACCATTAGTAACACACTATGAGTTGTTAATGTACTTAATTATAGAATGCAAGGATAACAATGCCTCCAATTTGCTTTCTCAGACTGCCTGGGGGCGGGAGGTGGTAGAGTGGGTGTATGTTTTGCATTTGAATAACAGTATTTTTGTGAATATGTGTGAATAGCAAAATGAAATATCACTCCATTATCTCATTGCAACCATAGCAGTTCTATCCATAAAAAGGCAACATTAGGAAACGCATTTAAAAAAAAGATTAAACTTGCATGTTGTAATACTTCAGTGGTGTGTCAGTGTTTTTAAAACTGAACAAGTAATTTAAGGAGTTTCTCATTGTATTATTTTTAAAATAAATATGCAACTCAAAAGATGTTTAAAGTTTCTACCCATCTTTTGAGCAACATAATTAAAAAGGTTATAATGAACAACTTCCTACATAAAGGCCGGTCGTTTTCATGCAGAGCTAATACATAAACATGGAAAAGTACCAGGAAAT
The DNA here is from genome assembly GCF_059453375.1 of Lepisosteus platostomus. NCBI lineage: Eukaryota > Metazoa > Chordata > Actinopteri > Semionotiformes > Lepisosteidae > Lepisosteus > Lepisosteus platostomus. The sequence continues at coordinate 60,011,505 of NC_142611.1, read as the reverse complement.
TGTATTACAGTATACTGTATGTTTTGTTATGGGCACCATGTATTAAGCTGATCTAGCAAAACAACACTGGAAACACTATTATATCACAAATACAGACTTCAGTAACATTTGAAAATATTTTATTTGTTAACTAAACTGTATCACAAATACAGACTTCAGTAACACTTGAAAATATTTTTATTTGTTAACTAAACAAATAATTTTAAAATATGAAAAATGTCCTTTGCTAATAAAATAACTGAACAGATATATACATAAGATCTTTAAAAAAACAATAATCATAGTTTTCTTTACTCCCCCTAGACATTATTCACATGTTGTATAGCTTTACACAAAGGAGGTTCATCCTTGCAAAGACATTTATGTGCCATGTGCTCTGCTTTTTGCAGTAACAACATGGACATACATTTTATCCTTAAAACCTGTACATTTTATTTATTACAAATTACTATGAATCAGCTATTGTTTTAAATCAAAATGAAATTCTGGTCAAATAGATTCAATTATTCGAACCAATTACAATTTTGATTCAAATGATGATTTCATTTATATCTAATTTAGTTATACATTTATTTTTAATAATAATTCTATGACAAATGTAACATTTATTGTGATATTTAAAATTAATAAAAGTGTTGATAGAGTACACATATTATTATCTTATTTATTATGTTCATTTTATTATTAGAGTCTTTATCATACTCAAGGGACAATTTGTTAAAGAAAGTATAGCTTGTGCGTTGACCAGGAATCGACCAGAGGCTTCATACGTGGCAAGCGAGAATTCTATCACTAAACTGCAAATGTGTCACTCTGATTGGATGACTTAATGTGTGGAGACTGGGAAATGTAATATTTACTTTATGTATTTAGTACCAAGAGCCAAATTAAAAACTACAAGTGTTGCTTAGTGATGGGTTTATTTGATAGGAAGTTGCATTTTCCATTATACTGCAAAAACATTCTATATAACATATACTGTTTAGATATTATATATAAGCAACAAATAATTAAAATTCCTGATGTTATAATTGCTTGTAGAGGAAGTGAAAGCAAACAAACCAGAAGTGTTTCAAAAATAAAAGAATATGAAAAACTCTGTTCAAAAACTAAATAACTGAGAAACACAGGATATTATTAATCAAAAACATTTTGTCATAATATTTGCAGCATTGTGGAAAAAATGTGATGCTCATTGAATTTCTGCGGGACTGGATAAAACCTGGAATGGCAGAATTCAGATGTGAACCGAAAAGACTTTAGTATTTGTTTACTTATAAAAATAATAACAAAACTTTTAGGGGAAAGGAATCATCACAATGATCACTATGCTGCACCAATTTCTCCTTAATTCCCCTTGCAGAAATGGTATCTGCAGTTCACTGACCTGTTGTCCATTGACAAAAAACAACACTGGGTAGATTAACATGACAATGACACCTCTCATGCATTTTAACAGCTTTCTGCCAACTGCTGGCAACGTTTTGGAGTGGAGACATGGAAATCAATGCCTATGCTCTCTCTACCAATAACCTGGATATTCCCTTTACCCATTTTTATTTTAAGTTTGTTTTTTTATCTACAGAGGAACCTAGATTAAACATCTATTTAATATGAAATCACAAAAACCCATTGTGATATTACCTTTTTCCCACAAAAGGCGCATTTAAAATGAAAATATTCATCAATTTGCGCAAAATAGATCATATTCCTCTTTTTGTGTAATTCAAACCAAACATAATAGATGTAATTAAAATATTTTTTTTAGACAAATACATTTAGTACCATAGTTGACATAACAGTAAAATAGTTCAGGTGGGTAGCTGCATCAGCATGCACAGGCTGTAAAGGAACAAGTAATAGGTTTATTTCATGCTGAAAAGAGCAGAAAGAAAACACAACATTTTGGCCGTGGAGCCTTCTTCAGGTGTGAGGAAGGCTCACACCTGAGTAACCTCACACCTGAAGAAGGCTCCACAGCCGAAACATTGTTGTAGTTGAATAGTTGAAAAGTTAAAATTAATCAATATCACTAAATTGTAAAATGTGCAAAAAACGTTTTAAGGAAAAACAAATGTTCATATCTATGGACACATAATTAAGAAGTTAATCTTTCAAAGAAGGAACAGAAAATTACTAAATAAGACTAACACATTAACTACGCCTCCCAGAAATCAACTGTTCTGCTTGCTTGGGTACTTCAAGTCCCACCCAGGTTTGGTGGTTTATACAGTTGGTACTTAAATAACTTATGTTCGTTCAAGTGGATGTTATTGTTTTTAAATTGAACTTTTTAAGTGTTCATGGGAAATTTAGTTAAAAATTAGCACATCAATGCTTTCCCAAAATAAGCAAGTGTTTGAGTTTGAGTTGTGAAATCAATGCAAAAAATTTTTATGAAGAAGGTGAAATACTATTTCACGCTGCACTTCTTGACACCACAGTATACCTGCTGACACCTTGAGCATTGTAGATGGCTATATTTGTATTTGAACTTATCTAGCAACAATCTCTGAGTATCTTTGTTAGGGTGTTCTGCATTCAGAAGTCAGGGCACAGAAACAATGGTGTCAAAGCAGGGAGATTTAAAGCAGCACTATGTTAAGTGGGGACCCCCCTCTCTATTAAACCACTGTCCCACTCATTAGGGTATTATGTTTTAGCTATTTTTTATTTTTTAAACCTATTTATAGGTTCAGTATGTTATACAGAGGATGTTATTTTTGTTTTATTATTTTTCATTTTACTCTGTCTGTTATTGCGGGTAGAGTCTGGGATTTCTGATTTTACAGTCATAATTCCGCTGCAGCAGATTTTGACAGTGTAACGTCCCAGCCTCCTGAATAACAGTGTTTTCAACAGTGTTTTCAGGGTACCTATGGTGATAATAGTTTAGATGCTATGACCATAACAGTACAGTAAAAATTAAATTGGAAATAAAAAATCTTGATTAGCAAGCATCTGGACAACCTAGCAACAACTGGCATACTCCCACTATGTTTGCTATTTCTGGCTATCATACAGATTTCATCTAGTGGTCTCAATTAAAGGAAAAAGTTTTTTCTGTAAAGAAACAATCCAAAGAACTGCTGCCATTTTCCAAGGAGAGCTCAGCATTACCTTTTTAATTAAATAAACTGTGCCAGAGGTTCTGGAGCACATTGCCATGACAATGATAAATGCTAAGCATGACAAACTACCAACACGTGATCACAGCTTTTCACTAACATACTAAATCTCAAAAGAAGCTGTGCTCAGGAGTCAAATCGCATGTGATCGAATTTTTTACATGGATGCTCTAAAAGTGGATACCCTCCTTGGAGGGTTCACACATTGAAATTTAATGGGCACATAGACTACACAACACTAAGGATAGCAGTAAAAGTTGGTCTTTAAAATTGATTTTGAATTTACATATGTACAATGACAGGAAGTTAATATTACAAGGGATGAAAGTTGTTTCCATGGTAAGACTTTGGTAAGATCTATTTTTCAGGTTACAGCAATATAACTGCTCAGAGGAGAGCCTTTGCACTGGTCAGGAATAAGCTCTTGGTTATGGGATGAGACATTTCCTAATTAAGCCTTATAAACTCAAGGTTGTCTGCAATGGTCAAACTCTCTTTAAAATCTCTTTAAATATCTCATATCTAGGAGTAGCCTTTCACCCATCCAACAGCTATCACTTCACCCACAACGATTGCTGATTTACAAGACAGCCCTTCGAAGTTTACCCCTTCGAAGTATCTGGCCAACAATTTTATACTGTATTATATAACAGTGATGTTGCTGTTTTGGTTCTCACTGCTGGCTCATTTGACCATTCCTGAGATTACTGGGTTCATCTTTATCCATTATTATAGCTACGAAGGATGACATAACCCAGTGTTGTTTTTATGTCCCATGGTCCCATAGTATACATGGAACCATAGTTTGTCATATGTTGCGAAAATAGAATCATGATCGCAAGGCTGTTTTGATTTTCTGAGAATCACGGGAGGATATTTAATGTCTCCAGTGGTGTTATACGAATGTTATTTCGGAAGTCATATCAAATTTAGAAATTCAAATTAGATGCTTAGATATATTCAGAATTATTTCCTTTGTTGAATTTTACCGTTGTTGAGGCAACTGCAATTTCATTTTCTAAAGCATTAGCTAAATTTATCAACAATGTTAAATATTTAATAGAATGTTAAAGTAAACAACAGTACAGTTATTTTTTCCAGACATAACTCTCTGAGATTGACTGTCTCTGCATGTTATATCTGTGGTTAGATCGAACTTCCTTCTGATCCCTTCTGATCAGCTTCCTACCAGTCTCTATCATAATACATGAATATATTCATTTGATTCTAGTCATAAATTGTCAAATGTAATACATCTTTGTTTCAAAATAATTTTTTACTTAACTTGACTCTGTACAAAATTGGTTGAATATGTTATTATTCAGCTCAGATTTTACAGAAACAAAACTCAGAAATTCTCAGAAATCCAGAAACAATATGGGATATTACTACGATATTCCTGTTTAAGATGTAAATACACTTCCTTGTCCCAAAGTCCCCAAATAAACATATAATTGAATTAAAAAAACTATTAAAAAGTTACAGAAATTCACATTTTCTAGAGGACAGATCTAAATCAATTAGCCTGGTAATGGGTTAGTTAAATGCATTATGCATTACTGCATTCAATTAATTGTTAATGCATTATCTAGGGGTGAATTTAATATATACCACAATGAAAATACTAAGGTAAGAGACCAAGTGTTGTTAGCACTGAGACTAAAACACAATGCATATATTCACTATGCATATACACAATACATAGTCTTCCATCAATGCAATTCAAACTGAGGAGATGGTGATGTAGTTTTGAAGCCTGAAGAGGTAAACTAAGCCTTTTACCACAAGCATTTTATCACAACCTTTATGAATATGAATCACATTGTAAATAAAATCACAAGAATCTGAAAATTCGTAAACTGGGATATTAAAACAGCAGATGACAAGATGTTGGAATATCACTGAATTAAAATCTCATATCAAGTCATGCAAAAGCTAAGACGTCTGGGATAGACTTCATGTCAAATGGAGTTACTTTTAGGAATTTGGAACATGGTTGGTACATTGATTTTAAACTATGTTATTTATTCAGCTAAAGTATTTCACAGAGACTAGAAAACTGCTATTAAAAATGAACAAAGATCCTGTTCTTTCCTTAAGATATATATCTTAAGCATATACTGTAGGATCTCTCTTAATAACAGTAATTTCTAGTTATAATTTTAAGTACTTTTTATAAGTTTTGAGTCACAATCCATTTTAACAAAACAGGTTTTATGAAAGGCTGATTAGCTTCTGATACCATTTAGCATTTGCTTCATATCATTTATTTGATTAACCTTAACCTGTGGTTTGTCCTTTCCTGTCTTTGGGTATAGAGAAGGACTTTAGCCATCTTGAATAGAATTACCTCTGGTTGTGTATAGAGCACTTTGGATTTTTAATTGGTAGTAGTTCCATCTCAACCCTTTTGTTTAGCTAGAGGTACCAGACGAGGATGACCTTCTCACCTTGTCACCCTTATTATTGGCATTATCTCTGGAACCTAATTAACATCAATGGCTCAAGGAAAGCTATCTTTCTCTGTGCTAAAGATGTCCTGTTATATGTTTCAAACATTGTGAAATCTACTCCTGATATTTTATCTTTACTTGCTGCTTTTGGAAGGATCAGGGTACAAAATAACCTGCAGTAAATCAACTGCCAAAAATATATTGCCTCTTTTATCCCATATTGACAAAAATTCTCTTATATATTCACAAATGTATTCATCCTTGTAGGAGGTCTCTAAGTGTAATTATAATGCTTTGTCGCAGAGTCAATATGATCTCCTTTGGAGCTTTTCTTGCAAAGTAGGATTTCCATAATTAACACAAATATTTTACCATGTTAATTTTCTATTTTCTCTATGTTATCTTTCCCTTCTTACAATTTGTATTGAGCAAGTTCACAATTTTTTTTTAATTTAATATTAAAATATTATAATATACAGGATAGCCATGAATATGATTAACCACAACACAGCATGTTAACTTACACGTCAGTTTGTCTGTTCCTAATTTTAAATATTACTATGGAAATTTTAAATAAAAAACATAAAAATGTGGGTAAATTTATTTTAGAAGTCCCTTGGCATTTTGTGGAAGAAATTGTAGTATCACCACATATGTTACAGGACCTAAAAGCTGCTGGAATTAGTAAAACAAATTGGATGTACTGTAAACATTTCCCTATTAAATCTAATTCTGTCAAAGCAAATTCAGTGTTTACAATTATGTATTAGTATTGACTTCAGGTTCCATAAATCTTCTTTGAAATGGTACAATTACTTTCCTATGACAGGAAACTAAACCTTTGTTTATCTGCACTGGTCAAAAAAAGGTATTAACACGTTAGAAAGAATAATGGTTTTTGTGCATTCCAGGATCTCAAAGACAGCAATTCCCATCACAAAGTCTTCCTATTTCATCTATCAAAAGCTTATATCTGTCTTATACAGTATGCTTATGGTATGCCTTGGAATATTTATTTTCTTTTTTTATACAGTATTTAGATTAATCATTTTTCTTCTATACAGTAATAATAATAAACTTTATTTTATATAGCACCTTTAAAGGTGGCTTCTCAAAGCTTTTTACAGAATGAGAACAACAATAAATAAAAAGAATACACAAGATAAAACACAATTACAATATAGAGAGGAGACCGTGGATGGTGAGACTAGGAAAACCAGAGGGGTGAAGAATGGAACCAGTTAAGTAAAGGTTCTTCTAAAGAAGAAGGTTTTGAGTCTGGATTTGAAGGAGTTTTGAGAAGGTGACTAACCGATATCCTTGGGCAGAGAGTTCTAGAGCTTGGGGGCATAACAGGAGAGGGCCCTGTCACCCATACAATGTAGATGGGCTTGGGGGACAGTAAGGAGAGCAGAATTAGAAGAGTGAAGGTTGCGAGGTGGGGAGTAGGGTGATAATAGTTCAGACAGGTACTGAGGTGCCAAGCCATGCAGAGCCTTATAGGTGAGCATGAGGATTTTAAAGTCCACATGGAATTTGATTTTGATTTCTTTGCCTCTTGCATGATTGTTATAGTTGTAACTGGCTACTTCAGGCCCAGTACAAGCTACAGTGCACCACAGAAAAAAATGTTCACACCCTTCCCTCATTTATTTTCTGAGTGTAATGGAAACTATAATAATGGATATAATATTTTGCAAATGTGTAACTTAAATATAATTTGTTCTTCTTTGCCGAGTCTCATTCTACAAAACAATTCCATGAAATTTACATTCCACAGCTTGTATGTTTTAACCATTCTGAGGACATCAAATTATTGTAGCCAGTGAACAATGTGAGGACACATCCCCCAGATCAATACGATTGCCAGGGTGGGAGATTTTAATCCTATGCGTGCAGATCTCATCTTGGACATGCCAAGCCCGATTGATCATGCTTTCTGCATTAAACTGTTAGAAAGGCAAGCTACTCTTTCACAAAAGTAAATCTCATATTACAAAAATAAAGCAATTTTTTATGCAGCACAAATGCTGACCAAAAGGATAGATTTAGAAAGAAATTCTTTTTTTTCAATAAATTTGAATTTTTAAGTATTGCTATAATAATTTTAAAACTTAAACAATTAACTACACAAACTGCTTATAAAATACAAAAGTATATTATTGTCTAATCTTCCAATAGCATAGAAAATTAAATCCAAATAATCAGAAACATAAACATGATAAACATTCAACAGTGATAGCACACAGTATAAGTAGAGAACTAAGGGGTTATTTTTCTCTGCATATTACTTAGCACTTTCTCGTACTGTACAAAAAGTTTAATTTTAATTATAATAAGCACTGTTTCAAGTCATTGAAGTTCTTATTAAAATCATACAAAAAAGAATGATTTTTCCATGTTAGATACTTTCATTAAAGCATAAGAAAATGAAAATCTATTGTTCATTAAAATATTCTGAACACAGATGAGGAAAAGAGCTTGACAAAAAATATAGAGTTAAATTCAGTCTACAGTTCAAACAAATTAATGTTGAATTGTCCTTGCAAACTGACCTATAGTACATAGGGTTGTCGAAGATAAAGGTAAAGGGTCATTGAATATTTTACCTTAAATTTAATCTACTAATAAGGTGGAGGCAAGAATGTTGAACCTATATATATATAGGTTAAATATATATATAATATATATTTATATATATATATTGCTTTTCTTGTATTTCTTTGTGATAGTCAAGATCTTATTAAATATGTTTTTATTCAACACTGAATTTAACTTTATCATGATATATTTTTTGTATAAAAACAGTTATTTACTACTTCTTTTATCTTCTATGCACTTCTATGCTCTGAGTAAGCTGTTTTCACAACAAGTCAAGGTATATTCATAATTGTGGTAAAAAAAAAATTGCAAATACAGTATATGCTCAGCTAGTTTAAGCATGATAAGGATAATGTCATTTGTTGTCTCCTCCGCTATCCACCATAGTGTTCCAGAGTGATGGGCACCTTAGCAGGGATAGATTAAAGACTGAGATATAATGGAACTAAGATTAATTTCAATCTTGATAGAACATGATAAAATAGTGTTACCATATTAGCTAAGGAGGCTGCCTGGCTGCCATTGTATTGTGAAATTTTAAAGTCTCAGTTCAAAACTTCTTAAGGATATTGACCCTTAATAGTTGGCACATTATACAGTATTTCAAATTTGAGAAAAGTGTGCACCTACATATAATTTGGTGGCATACAAAAATTATACAAATGTTATATTTATACAAAAATTATACAAATGTTATATTTATACAAACATTAAGTATAACAACTAAGAGTCCATTTACCAGGGGACAAACTTCAAATATAACTATATATTTATATGGATTTTTCACCTTACCTGATGAAAAGGCAATGTGAGATTCCTGATTTTCCTCTGTACAGTATATTTATCTCTATTGCACTTTGCTGGATATTATTAAACCCTATCATACAGTATATACTTTATATGCACGGATCAATAATAAACAGTTCAATTTCAAGAACTATTTTGATCATTTGTAGCATAAAAGTCTGAAATGTGGTGGTCATATTATTCTATGGGCATGTTAAAATGTTACTCAAAAATGTATTTATTATTCATGTGGTTTGACCGTTATATTGGATTTAACAAAAAAACACTGGAAAGTGTCCTGCAAAAATGTTAGGCAAAATGAAGTGAAAGTTGTTATAAAGAAAACATATCATATTTGTTCATGGAAAGACACTATTATATATTGCTGTAAAAAATCCTATTATATTAAATTTATATGGCCTATAATATTTGGTTGTGGTTAATTTGCATATATTTTAGGAAGTTCTCACTATTTTTCTTTGAAACCCTTGAAAGCATACATTTGAATCAAGAGGAAATCTAGATGGAAAATGCTACCTCAATGTACAGGATTTGCTGGATTTATTGATCCTTATTCAGAACACGGTGATCTTTTAAATGGTTTGGCAGTCAGATTGCATTTGTCAAAAACATTCAAACAGGTCTCAGTGCACTCAGCCAGTTGAAAATAAATTTGGTATACATACACCAAATTGTTCAGCACAGCTTATTACAGTACATTAAGATAAACAAATGGTATTTGACAATCAAATTCCAGGTGTGTTTAATATTAACAATACATTGCTCCGTATGTTGTGGTATACAGTATATACTAGTGATGCGCGGGTTGAGAGAACAGAAACTAAAATGCATTCTCAAAATGCAAATGGCTAATTCAAATGATTAAAGAAATAATATCATATTTCTTTCTGGAAGTGTACTGACAACTTCAGTATTTTTTAATGTTTGGATGTTGTGTTTACATGCTTGACACATATTACATTTCTTTTTTTTTGTGATCATACTTTTATTTTGGAAACAAACAAACATTAACATAAAAACTACAAATAAACCCCATCCCCCCAAGGAACACACCCCTTTCTAGAAATCCTCAAAAACCAACCTTACCCAAACAGCCAATCCTAGGAATCCTGTGAAACCAACTCTGTAACTAGAGGATGGGAGAGGGACTAACAACGCTTTTATGTTTTCTGCACTTGTCTCCCAGACTAAAAAAATCTTCCTCAGTACCAAGTACCCAAGCAGTAGACAGCTCCATTTAGGCAACTGCAGTAAAGGCAAGGGCCCATTGCAAACTATATTTCTATAAAGAGCTATAATATTATTTGTATGAGTCTATTTAAGAGACAAACGTATTCTCAATAAAACTTGTCATCTCATTTGTAAAGCACTTAAAAATGTATCATTGCAAATGAAATTGTTTCTGTTGGCATCCAATCACCTCTTGCAGCAAGAGGGCAGAGCTCATTTTTCACATTTTAGTTGTGAAGAATAGCAGGTCTCTCCAGAGGCATGGCCCGTGACTCTGTGAGTGCTGCGCTGTTCTAAAACTAGAATACAAATGAGATTTTCAATGGATTCGACACTTTTTGTAGCAGAGGACCAAATGAATATTAATGAAAAGCATTTGGTTTCTGAAAACCTTAATTTTCACATCCTGTGAGAAGTTAACCAAAGCGTACCTACCAAGACAGGGATAAGGTTGGTGAAGCAACAAATGAAGACAAGGGAACAACTTCCATCTGCTTTTTGTATGCATCTGACAAATTAGGTATCTAAAATCGTAAGATGCTGTTTCTTCCTTATGGATGGTGCTGCACATAAAATGTAGTTTACATATAGCTTCTGTCAAACCATCCAGCCAGATCCGAGTCCGCCACAACGAGTAGCCAAATGTGGCATTATCATTTAACGAAAGTACTATGTGAGTGCAGACAGCTAGAAATGTATTTAATTCAGCAGTTTTGTTTTCTTTATTGTTCCTATAGAATATTGCCACCCTATAGTCTACAAAAAACCCTCTTCCCTCTTTTATAGAAAATTCCTTTATTTCTGTTACAAGCCACCCCTTCATACAGTATAGATAATACATATTTCATACAATACTTTAGTTGGTTGACTTAGTTACAATTAGTAATGGCTAACTGAAATATGGTGTTGATGAGAACAAATTGAGAACTGCTGACCATGCAAATAATACCAACAAAATAAAAATAGTCTGTGGTAGCTGAAAATAGAATAACAAGCATTGTGTTATTTCAATTTAGTTAAATCACTGGTCTTTGTGGCAGATAAAAATACTAAAAGTAATTTCAATAAAACAGCTGAACTTCAACAGATTTTTCACAGAAATGAAATAAGCCAACACATTTAATTTCTGTCTTGTTTAGTAGATATGCACTCTCACTGGGCAACAGTAAAGAAGCAATGAATTAAGGTTTACCAATACAACAGCAGATTCCATTTTCCACTCTCATAGAAAAACACTTACAATGCATACAGTATTTCAGTGAATCTCTAAATGCAAATCAGCAAAGGATACTACACTACAGAAAGATGAATCCTGATTAACCTTCTGTTGCTTCTGGAAGGACAAAAAACAAGATACTGTATAAATTTAGCTGCCCTACTTAATTGCCCTGATTTCTTCATTTGCTGAAGGAAAAACAATTATAAAGTACTGTACATCAGAAAGAGGAAGTAATCTGTTGTAACCTCTGTTGTTGCTGAGAGGAAAAATAGGCAAAATATTATTGTACAGTATATACTATATACAGTGCAGTATATTACCTGCCTACTTATTTACCAATAATTACTACAGTATACTGTATTAGTATTTACTTTACTATGTCCTGCATAAAACATAGTATAAAGTTTGCAGTGTAAATCTAAAACATCTCCATTAAGTGCTACAGAAGTTTGTCATAGTTAACCTGTTCAGGCAATGACTACAAAGATATCCTTTATTAATCAGGTAAAATGACCTGCTTCACCAGTTGAACTAAGAAAGAAGCTCAGGAATGCCAGATCATATAAAACTAGAATGGAATTTAACCAGGACACTAGATTTTAACACCTTTACCATTTTGCAATGTATCACGGGATCTAGAATGTTATACTTTGGAATGTTATACTCTTAGAAATACGAGACTGAAAACAATAACATCAAAATATTACTTATTTATTTTGCCTGGAATACAAATATCACTATTATTTCTCTTTGATTTCCCAGGTGTAAGAAGACAGCCATACAAATAAATATCTGTGTTTTGAATGAAATTCAATTTTAACACTGCAGAAAGCTATGTAGGTCAGCTGTCATCTTATGTTTTTAATTTTTCATACTGATATCTGCCATCTCCCAAACTATCAACACCACTTCACTTCATCCATCCATTCATTTTCTAACCGCTTCTTGCAGTTCAGGGTAGCAGGAGGCCAGAACCTATCCCAGCATGCAACAGGCACCAGGCAGGATAGACAAACACAAACACCTACACTCACACATATGCCAGGACCAATTTTGCCAGAAGCCATTTAACCTAACCGTATGTTTTTGTACTGAGGAAGGAAACCCACACGAACATGGGGAGAACATACAAATTCCACAATGATGGCGTCCAGAATTGGACCTCAGGTCCAAAAGAGAATACAGGACCCAAGTGCTGCAAGGCAATGATGCTAACCACTGTGTGCCATCATGCTGCCCTTACCACTTTACTTTTAGGATAAAAATATTTTAAAGAAAAGTTCAGGATGATTCTGTTTTACAAACAAAAATTCAAACAGCCCCCCAAAATTAGCTCTGCCCATGTTAAGGTGTGAAGGTGGGTGGAATGCAAGTTGAGACAGTGTCATAGTCCAATTGCTACCACTTCAAGTCTGAGCGGCAGTCTGTCAAAATCTGACTCAGATTGAGTCAATCAAGGGTGCCTTGACCCTTACTAAAATTAAACAGCTTTCTGGGGTAAAAACTTAATAGATCCACTCTAAATTGCAACAGAGTGAATTCAGCAGTATTTCCCATAGGAATGCTGTATGTTACATGCTGCTACAAAATAGTTTTTAGTAAGCACACAAGCCACATAAGTCTGAACATACTGAAGTCTATTTAATAAATTACCTTATAAAATACTCCAGAAAGAGATTATAATAGTCTAATCTTGGTGAAATGAAGGCATGAATCAATATCAGATCAGATAAAGCAAAGGCCTTAACCACGCAGAAGTTACATAAATGGAAAAATTATAACCTGGTTACATTACAAATATGAGTTACAAATTACTTCTGTCAAGGGTTTAATTTCAGCACAGTCAACAACAATACTGATGGTACTAACATTGCCAAGTTGATGAGTACAAACTCAGTCTTGTCACAGTTTATCTTAGAAAGTCTTGTACTGTACCATGCATACCTTGATATGATATTGGCACCTGTAAAGTGCATCAGTACTTGATATATTCTGCAAATAAATCTGAATACCATCATTATAGCAAAGAAACACTAGTTCCTGATACTGAAGTTTAATCAAGAAGCATATGCACACTAAATAGTAAAGGTCCTAGTAAAGAACTAGGACCTAATACAGGTTCATGACCTTCACAAATAGGATGCCGTGACTGACAGTTTCAAAAGCTGAACTTTCAAGTCCAGGCGGAGAATATTAAGGGATGTGGAGACAGAAGCCATCAGCAAATCATTAACTACCTTAACAAGTGCTGTTTCAGTGCTATGTCTCTGTCTAAACCCCAAGTGCAAAGGGTTGAAAGTGCTCATTAGAAGCAAGATGAGAGTGTAATTGACTGCCGCTGCCTGTTACAGACTTTTTGTGAGAAAAGGCAATTTGGAAACAGGATGGTAGTTAGGAAAGAAACTAACATCAAGCCATCCTAAGCCGCATCTGTCAATACATTATTAGTTTCATTTTAGCTAAAACTACACTGTGCTGTATTTTAACCTCCAATAAATACTATACTGTATATCACATACAGTACAGTATACAGCAGTGTAGCTCCTCAGTAAATAATTTCCAGGTCTTCAAAGAAAAAAAGCACAGAGCCTTTGGATAGGTTTGTTTTTTGTTTTAATTAAGGTAAAATGTGTCCTCAGTTGTTTTATTCAACATACCTGTCAAGATAATAAAACTGTCTAAAGCACTGCATTTACATTTGAAACCAATTCAAGTCAAACTTTATTAATGAATGAAGGATTATTTTATTTTAATTATCAGCTCTTTCACATCTCTAATGTTGTATAACACACAATATATCACATTATATCAAAGCTGACAGTCTTAGTATGAAGCTTAAGAACAAAATTATCCTTTTAACCTCATCCTCCCCTGTGGTGTTGCTTCTCAAGGTCACATTAAGTGTAGCTAGATAAACACAAAACATGTACTTATTTTATTAGACAGTCAATCTCACTTCCTTGATTAGTACAAATATGCTAGTTAGAAGTGAAAATGCAAGATTTCTTTGAAAACTGTATTTGCAGTGGTAAAGGTACTCATGCAATGGACTGGCATCCTATCCAGGGTGTATCCCACCCTGCGCCCCCGTTGCTTGCCAGGATAGGCTCCATGTCCCTTGCAACTCTTTATTGGATGAAGTGATTAGAAGATAGATGGATACATTTTCTCAATCTGCATGGTTTCCATGGATTTTACCGCATTATATTATAAGCTTTATATTTCATCATGATCTAATCAAATGTATTTACTCACTGCTTTCCTGTCCTCCTGTGCCAGTCACCTTGAATCACTCTCTTTCCTGTGCCCAGCTAATCCCATCACTGACAATGCTGCTAACTCTTCCTGAACTGTAGAACATTCCCACTCTCACCGCTTGTTCTACTCAGATCCAAGTCCAAGTCCAACCACACTGGACTTTGTAATTCACCCCGTTGGGACTGATCCATATCTTTTGACTTTCATTTTCCCTTAGTCTCATGCTGCTTTTTTACTTCATATATAATCTCCAATTTAAGATCACTCCTATTAAGGAGTTATAGGAAGCTACACCCTCTTGCTAAGGGCATGTCTGTTAATATACCCTCCCTGATTCACAGATATATAATAATAAATAAAAAATGCAAAAGACTGGAAAATGGAGAAAACCTAAAAAAAATCATTAAATTTCCTAATCATGATTTTAGCTTATTTCTTCTTGCTGATCACTCTACAAACAAACATATGTATACCTATATTTTTTTTATCTGTTCTTGATTTCATTATGCAGACTTTAGCTTACAGTATACGGTTCCTTGTGAAAGGGGAATTATGAATTCAAGTTCATTATATTATCCTTCTTGGAAGCCAAAACAGCCTACTGGTCATATAATGTACATGTATGTCTCTGTACACTTCTCTACCTTTCCCAGTATCTGCTTTAAAATGCACTGTCGTCTGCTTGCCCAGCTAATAAACTAACTTGTAACAGGTTTTATTTATTCATATTTCTTTATTTGGGATCAGTGTATGTGGTATTCTGATTGGGAAACTAATTTACATTATATTTTCTTTGGAGAATTTGCTTAAAATTACAAATTTTTCTTGAGTTTACCTGTGTGCTTGCTATAAGAAACAATGATAATTTGACAATCCCTCTGGATACCAATAATCAAATTCTACATATTGTTGTATAAACCTTTTCATCTTTTAGTAATGCCATCCTAGTTTCCTGCAATCCAAGACTGTCTACTTCAAAATTATATCTGTTCTGTAGGACAGGTTACATCCCCAAAACCACAGGTTGTGAACTGACAAACAAGTGAAAGAAAAGCAAACATTTTTTAGTAAACTGTCACTTCTTAATGTTACTGTCTCTCTATTTGGCAACTTCATTATTTCATGCAACCGTTAACTACAATCACAGGAATTGTTTGGCTTTGAAAAAACATTTGGTTAAATTACTAGTCATTTGATCTTTACATGACTGGAGCCTGGCTTCAATCTGGAACAAGTCACTTGTAAACTGATTTATTTTATTTATTTCACAGCTGAACCCTAATTAGATCTACATCAATAAACACACGTACCACAGGGCACACTTGCAAGAATTTCTTACAAGCAGGCCAAGGATCAGATGGGCCAAGTCAGTGAATTATGCTATTGTGCTATCATGGGTTGATGCTCCAAGACTGGGTTAAGATATGTAAGCATGGTGATGGAAAACCACACATTACTGCTGCCCTTCCTGCAGCTGCACTAGGGGTGGACAGAGGACCCCAGTGTCTCATGACTGCATGCTTTTGTAACTGGCGGATGCTTGTCACACAGAAGAGACCACAGTGTTAAAAAGAAAGGCTTGCAGGCAAGATCATTCAAAAAGCTTCTTATTTATGGGGGATGGGTATTCCTTCATCCATAAAAAAAGTCCTATGAAAGATGATCATTACAATAACAGAGCCTTACAAGTGGCTTCACTCATCCTCTTACTTTGAGCGTGACATAACAATAATGAGGACTATAGCTCTGCATATAGTTACTGTATACAAGTAAGGGAATCCATTATTATTCAGATGTTTTGCATGATAATTTCATAACATTACAAAACAAAAATATGTATTTTCCTTTATCATAATTATAGGTTGTGAGAAACGTATTTTATGAATTTAAGCTAAAAAACAATAATTTTAAAAAGCTAACAAATCATTCTCAAATCAACAGTTATATAACCCAAGCTTTTCCGTGCCCTTTTTGCTGCTGGTAAATCCATATACACTTGCTTTGAAAAAGGTCAATGTGATATTTTGCCCGTAACTTTGATTTCTTATTAAAGCTACAGTACGTGTATGGCATTTAAAATGGTCAAGGGCAATTCACTTCAGGAGCTGACTATATCTAACAATACTGGAGATGTTTGTATTCCCTTTGCAAATAAAGGTACACTTATGAGAAAAAAAATGTACTATACTTTATTGAAAAGAGGTTTAGTTGGTGAAGATCAATACAAACAAAAAAGCACTGCAGCATATTTATCCATTTGTACAAATCTGTGGTTTTGATATGGGAAACTGGAAACAACCATTTATCTGCAAAGGTTGTAGAAATAACTTGTAAACATTATACCCAGAACAATTGTAAAAGGTTTTTGAGTTTACCTTTGATTAATCCACTTAGAAATGCCATGTGGTTAATTTACTATATCTCAAAATTACAATGTTGTTAACAGCATTTGCACTTTACAATGACTTTCCTCATGAAATAACACCAAGATAACAAAACAGCAATGCTTTATATGTCCATCCATTTACAAACTGCATTATCGAATTCAGGGTGACAGGGGAGCCAGACCCTATCCTGGTTTGGCAGGATCCACCCTGTATGGGATGTCTGTCCACCACAGGGCACACACAAACACAGCCACAAACATACCAGAAGCCAAGGAAATGTAAAGCTTTGGTTATGTTACTAGCCAACAAGTGCACAATTGGTAGATTGCCGAGATTAGCTGGGGTTCGTTACACTCCTCCTTCCCAAACACCTATGGGCTTGCAGTGATGTCAGTGAGAGACACTCTCCTTCTCTGCTTTGCATCAGCTCTCCTGTAAGGCGCTGTAGAGCATCCAGGATGTCAAAAGTTGACTTGCTCTAGTGGGTAGGAAAGTCAAGAGAATGACATTAGCCTATCCTCATTCTCCTGATGTACTGTACTCTTAGCTGAGAGCCAAGACATAAATAAACAACTGCTGATTCTAATCAGGTGAGTATAAAATGAATAAAACACAATCTTACATATGAAGGTGTTTTTCATATGTAAAAAAGCCACCAGGCAGGGCGGTGGCTCTGTGGCTAAGGAACTGTGCCTTTGGCTAGAAGGTTGCTGGTTCAAATCCGGCAGCCGGCCGAGGAATCCTACTCTGTTGGACTCCTGAGCAGGGCCCTTAACCCCACCTGCTCCAGGGGTGCGGTACAATGGCTGACTCTGTGCTCTGACCCCAGGCTCTTTCCCTATGTGTGTCTGTGTCTCATGGAGAGCAAGCTGTGGTATGCAAGAAGATAATTCCTAATGCAAGAAATTGAAAAGTGTTAATAAAGTGATGTTATTATTATTTAAATGAATGCTTCTGTTCTTCACTTTTTAATCACTTACAGCATTATCACCTACTGATTCACACAAAACAATGATAAAAAATGAATGAAATGATTTTTAAGCACTTACTGTACCTTTGCAATTTGAAATTTCTTTCAAATTATATTTTTAATTTAGTGCTGTAAAATGGAACACAGCATCAGGATAAGCAGTTAGGATTTAGTTATCCATAATACTCCTTTCTAACTACATGATTAACTACATCATTCCAACTACACACATCCAACACATACAGTAGATTATTCCAAATAAAACTGACAAAGCAGTATTTAATTGAATACTTTGTTTATTGTTTTATAAATTCTGAAAGTCCATATTAACACGTGGAAGCTGATATATCAGGTGAGCAGCTTAAATTTTCTTTTGTAGTTATAAGCATTCTAAATAGTCTTAGGTTAATTGTAGGTTTCTTTAAAAGATAATTATAATTCATAATTTTAAAAGATAATTCATAATTATAAATCATTCCCATTAAAATCAGGCAGTTGCACAATGATATGTAGTAAAGTAAAACAGCAGTAGGACTCATGCTGGCAACTCAACCTCCAACAATTATCCTTCCTAAATCCCTCAGATTACCAAGTGTGAACACCCTGCAGGTTTCATATAAAATCAATAGTCATAGGTTTAACATTAGCTTCTTTATGAGATTTAATACTTCAAAACAAAGACAAAGCTACAGTACTGCAAAATAAACACTAAAAATAAAAAAGGGTAACATTGCTAAATATTATTGAAACTGAAAATTGTGAAAAATAATTTAAAGAACCACACAGCTGGTTAAGATGTTGATACTGGGATTCCCTCTAGCCATGTCCAATAAAGAAGAGTATTCACTAAAATAAATTCAAAAATTAAACTAAACGATTTTTAAAGAAGTACTATTAACTAGCTAGTAGCCCTCCTGCTAAAAAGCTTACCATGCTAAATTTAATTTTGTACCTTCAAAGTTTTGATTTATAGGTTTTATTAATAGATTTACTATGCATGCACATACTGTACATACTAATGTAATGTAACGGCATAGTGCAGTAAGCGAGTTACAGAAGTGACATCATCCCCTCTGAAATACAGGCAGTGTAAAATTGTGCTGCTACGAAGACTCTGTCTTTTGGTGTGCCAGTCATCCAGTGTATAGGGATTAGCTCTGTACAGTATTTCAGAGCCTGCGAGAGGCTCTGCAATCCTAGCAGGGACAAGGAGAGCTGTACTCACACTGGTGCTGTGGCTTGGACTTCTCAGACTGATGTCTTATCAGTCACTGAGGTCGCTCAGTGACTGATAAAAGTCACTGTCATGGGAAAAGTCATGGGAAAAGGACAGATTCAGAGCAGCAGAATGTAAAAGGAAAGCTTGTGAAGATGTATAATGGTTATAAATTGAAATAGCTTTCTGTTAAAGAACACAATGCTTATTTTGCCTTTCCTTTTCCTTTCGAATTTTTTTCATATTGACTCCAGCATTCAGAAGACAACAGTTTTTAATGCTGCTGTGGTACATGAAGTCAAATTAGCATTGTGTTTCTTAGATGATAGTTCAATAACTAAGCAGAAGCCTACACAGATATTTTGTGAAACATTCAATTAAAATTTCAAGATCCTTTTGGATATGAAAAGGAAATCTTTCTCTCTGTCTAAGATGTGAAGTGGTATTACTATTACAAACTCAATGGAAATCGGTTCAGAATCTTTCATAGTACTTCCAACTTATTTGTTGCCAGCAATATAAGTAGGAGTATTCATGCTAACCTGTTTTACTATTCCTGTGTTCCACAAACTCATGACTAAAACTATGAAAGGAAACTCTTATAATCAATTACTTTTGTCAAATTTCTTCAAGGCCATTAAACTATTCAGAATTTAGGATCCTGTATTGATCATAGGAAAATGGCTTTATACAGTATGTGACAGAAATGTAAAATGGAATTCAGTTTGTATAGTTGCTGTTATCTTTGGCGTTTCAGTCATTTTTTCTTTTCATTTTTTAAAAGTTTCACAAAACTGTAATTTATTTTCTGTATTCAGTATTATAGATAGTAACTCCTCCATTTTGGATATTGCCAGTTTTTCAATTCCTGTTATTATACTCTGTTACTTGTCAAAATTACCAAATTACAGATTCACTTGATCCACGTTTATTCCTGGGGATAGTAAATCCTTCATAAGAAATTATACAGAAGTCACAATATCACAGAGCAGAGGGCCCTTATATTTCTGTTTTAGATCTTATTCCTATAACCTCTCCTCAAATTTCTTTGCCCTTTACCCAGTTTATTACTAACCTCATTAATGACTCCTTGAAATCTGGCCTGGTACTTCTAGTTATAAAGTTTGTTACTATCATATGTGTGTTTAAAAAAACCCAGTCTAGACCATTTAATAACTACCATCCTAGTTACAATAGCCCTTTCTTGCAAATCTCCGGAACAGATAGTAACAGTTCAATTAGAATGTTATCTTGTGTCTAAAGAGCTGTGTGAACCTTTCCAGTTGTTCAAACAAGTGACAGAGAGGTTTTTCCCTCTCCGTCACATTTCTTACATTGTAGCCTACAAAAATACTTAATCTAATCAATTCCAAATTCTAAATTTGCTACATTCCCTCAGTTTGCCCATCCATCCATCATTTTTTAACCACTTCACCCAATTCAGGGTCACAGGAGAGCCAGAGCCTATCGAAGCAAGCAACAAGTACAAGGAGATACACCCTGGATGGGACACCAGTCCATTGCAGGGCTCACAGAAACACATATTCACACCAGAATCAGTTCAGTTCTCCAAGATGACAGTTAACCTACCAGTATGTCTTTGGACTGTGGGAGGATACCAGAGCACCTGGAGGAAACCCAAGAGAACACAGGAAGAACATACAAACTCCACAAAGATAGCAATGCTAATCATAGCGCCACAATTCCACCCCCTTAATTTATGAATAGGAATATAAAACCACAAAAAGAAAGAACCATAAAAAGTATTGCATCTGGTCTTGCCTAAGAAATTCTACTTGCACTGTTGTTATTGATATAACAGACAAAGGCTATATTATCAAGTGATAAAATACAAAGTTAAAAGGAAATCAGGAATTTGTGCAATTTGATATTTTCCCATTTATTCTGTATGTCTTTAATACAGAACGCTAATAAACACTGAACAGTAAACGTAGTTTAATGTTTAAATATTAAATTAATAATTTTGACTAAATGAGTTTCATAAAAAAATACATCTAGTTGTTTTATTAGTATACATTAGAGAGGGAATTCAAGAATCATTTCCCTAAAATCAAACAAAAAAACAGACTGAGTTTGAAGGTGTGGACATAAAAATATGAAAAAGCTACTGCAAAAGTGTTAAATTGCTTTTTCAAAAATTATTAATGAAACAGAACTGCAAATAGAACTTGTAGTGCTATCAAGCTGCCGACAAAACATTTTTATGACTGAGTGCCATAGCGATGGTCTATATTTTAAAGACAAAGTGAATTACAGCAGCCATAATTTAAGAAAATAATCAAATTAAATCTGGTAAATGTTATGTATCCACATATTAGCAGGCCTAGTAATTAAGTCAGTACATTTTTGCTCATTCTGTACAGTTTTTTCTATGTTTTACCAGCTGCTCTGGTTTCATTCAACCAACAAAGACATGCCATTTAGGTTAACTGGTGACTCTAAACTGTCTCTGGGTGTTTGTGTGTACCCTACGATGGACTGTCATTCTGCCATAATTGTGCTTCCTACTTGTGTCCTGTGCTTCTGGGATAGAATCTGAGTTGGTGCACCAGGCCTAAGTAGCTGGATAATGGATGGTTAAATGGACAAAATATGATAGGTAATTTGAGCACGCAACTCAAGGTATATAGAAATGCAATCTTCTGCTCCATTATTCTAATATGACATTGTATTGATTCCCCGTGTTCAATTTTGAAGGCCACAGCGTTTTTATTCCTTTGAGCTCTTAATTAAGTAATGAACTAATTATTGATCTCATTGAACCCTTTTCTCAGTCTTAAGAAATGTTTTCATTAACAATCCACACTGAAAAGTAGAAAGAAGAAAGTAACGCAATGCTTTGACTGTGATGTCTTCTTCAGGTCCTTACTGTACATGTGATGAAGACTGCAAAGATAAAATAGTGTTTTTTTTCTTTCTACTTCGGTGTGGAATTGACTTCCATTTGGTCCTCTACAACTTTCATGCTGACAAAACTCCACACTCAAATTATTTTAAATGACTTGTAACCTTATGGGTTTGAAAAAGTCTACTCCACAGTTATAAAAGCATCTTAAAATATTTTCCTTTCAGAGGATAAAAGGTTCTCATGGCTCATGTGTCCAATTTGACCAAAATAGGTTACCTTGTAAATGAAATAGTATTAATTTCAATATCTGGCAAAATGAAAATGAACAAATTTAATGTATTTGCTTCTTAGAAGAAACTCAAAGGAAAAAGAAAACTTCCTACAAAACTCCCTTTCTGTATTAATTATTGTGTTATTATTATTATATATTATTTTAAATTAATATATATATTTCTTACATTATATACTAATTATATAATTTTGAGATTTTAAAGAGGTATTACAATTAATACAATTTTCATATGTAAAATGTCAGATTTATATAGACATAAGAATTCAGATGTTAAGAAAATAAAATAAATGTAGAATGTGTAAGGAAAATGTAGGAAATGTAGGAAAAGGTAATGCATCTGTTTCCTAAAACACACGATATATCTACAGTATATGTAAAACAAGTTTAACAAGTCAGGTATAAATCAATATATCTGAAAGAGTAAAGAATTTATACACTGAAAGCACATTTGCCATGTACTCTTTAATTAAACTTTGTTGAAAAATATGGGTTTTGATGCAAAAGTCAAAGTGTGTGTGCCATGGTATAATGAAAGGGTGAATATACTAATTGCGCAGAAGTTCTGTATGATGTCTACCTACTCATATTCTCTCAGTACCCTGAATACTCATCTCAGTGTCTTCCTTACTTTCACAGCAGTCGCCATTAAATCCCTCCCTGGTAACCAAGAAACAGATCAAAGCAACCACCTACCTTAAACCCTGCAGGACTCCACTGCAGAATCCCACAGGCCCCTTTAATTTAATTTCAATGAATTACAGAAGAAACTGAGAAAAGAGGAACTGTTGATTGGCAGAAACTTTAAATACATACTTCACTCAACCTTATCCTTACTCCTAAGGAATGTATTGTGTCATGGAAATTTTTAGAAGCAAACTACATTAGTATTCTTCAAATTCTAAGCTAGATTCTAGCTTATGTATGCATGTAATTGTTTTGTAACCAGTACTGAATTTAATATTATTTTCTACCATATACAGTATATATATATTAAACTACCTGTGATATTATATCACTCATCATTGTAGTCAAATATATGACATTTCTATGCTAAATAATTGTACATCCTAAAAGGAAGTATAACTACATGAATTATCAAGTTAATGAATTACCCTAAGATTATTTAAACAGAAAAAAAAATCAAGATACTCAGATAAGAAAATAGTGTTTGCATATACAGTATACTGTAATATACTAATATAGTACATACTGTATAGCATCAAAAACAGTAGATGTCCTGTTGAAATGGGTTTATTTTTTATCTGATCTGTTAACGTAAGTTTTGAAACTTTGCACATATTTTTAAATATTTTAACAAATTTGCTAAACAATATGCACCAGTATGGATGGTAATCTTTTGGTCAGTGAGAACTAAAATCCTAAATTATTGAATATCTGTACCTCTAATGTGCTTAATACATGAGGTTTTTAAATACATTTAAAGCAGAACATATTTTACATGGTTACTCTAAATGTTTTTTTAATCTTCAACACAAAAGGCAAAAACTGTCCAAGATGTGAGACATACTGTAAGCAAATACACTGCCTGTTTAATGATGTGCCTTTTTGTGATGTGCTTGTTTTATGTGAATGTTGTCACACCTACTTCAGTTTGTTCTGTTTTTTTATTTTTATTCCAAGATGGGATTTGGAATTTAGAATGGAATAATCATCGTCCACTGTTAAATTTTTTTACATGCTCATTCTAAACACCATACTGGAATGTTAATAATAATAATTAATAATAATTGCTTACACTTATATAGCGCTTTTTCTGGACACTCCACTCAAAGCGCTTTACAGGTAATGGGGACTCCCCTCCACCACCACCAATTAACAATACGTTAACCGACGTATTGTTAATTGTGCAGTTTGGTTTTAAAATAATTTGTCAGCAGAATAACTATGTCACTTCAAAGACTGCTGATACATAATCGCAACAGCTGATCCCATAGCAGGGAAGGCTTAAACAGAGAGTTCATAAAACGCAATTCCGTCATATCTCATCTTCCTTCCCAAACACTTACATTTCACGCAGTGCTGTCCAGAAGTCATTAGAACACCACAAGCCTTCTAATTTATTCAGCTTTAGACACAAAATTCATTTTACTTTAGAATGTATCTGTACTTTTAAAAAAAATACATGTTGCATTAAACTAACACAAACTTTGTGGTCATTGTTTTCTATTAATATGAAACTATACCCTATTTCCCCAAATTGAACAGTGTGGTAGATTATAATGCTGTCTTTACATTATAATACAAATACGTACATTGATCCATACTTTCACCTATTTTATAACATAACTTACAATAGTATTATTTTGCTTTTTAGCCACCATTGTTTTTTCCTTTTATTGATACAGATTAATTGCACGGGCTATAGTAAAGTAATAAAGAAATTTAAAAAATAACTTGTCTGCCTTGGCCATTTTCCAAAATTTGAAGTTGTTGGTTTGATTTAAAATCAACAAACTACCCCCACCTACTGTACTGTATAGAAAAGAAAATCCCAGGATGGGATACATTTTTAGAAACAATAAGATTATCATAAATATTCAGAAACCTTTATTGTATTGTCTTAGTGGGGAGAATGACATACTTTAGTTTTTCATTAGCCATTCTTATTGTTGCTTTCCTATGAAACCTGGATAAAGGCCAGGTTAAATCCATTTAATCTATGAGCCTATAATGAGTTCAAAACAAGATATTTTTTTAAGTAAGATTTCTTGCATGCATAAAATGGACAGCTCTGGTCATATACTGGGTTTACAATTTGTAGTCAGTGAGTAGGTTGTTTTCATTTAAATCAGAATTCCAATACATCGGGGAATTGCCAATTTATATTCCCAATACCTGATGGCATAATCTGATATCAGCAGATGAGTTTTTCCAAAAAGCACCTCACAAACAAAAAGCTATCATCAACACTGACATGTTTGAAAGCTGTTTTTGGGTGGTTGGCTGAATCTATAATTTAATCCATATAATGGTCTTTTTTTAGAGCTTTAATGCATGTTAATTATATGACTTTGTTATATAATTGATTTCCTTACTTAAATTCAAATTTAAATCTTATTTCTGCATTGGCAGTAAAAGGTACTTTATCACTATTTCCTAGGAATAGACATACAGTCTGATGTGAATGTTTTACTGAAAAGTAGTATTAAAATTCTAGTCTGCCTTTTTGGACACTTAAGTTCTCGTACACTTCACATTTAAGGCTATAGATGTAAAGCCACATTACAAAAGAGTACCCATTTAAGGTGCAGACCTACATAATTCTTTCCAGGATCTTGTGTGAAATGGCTGGAAGATTTGTCCACATTACCACTTCTTAAGAATATTTTTCTCAAACCATGAAAAACCATCTGTTTTTTAAAATCATTCTAGCTAGGTAGTACAGGTGAAAAATCATTTTCAAATCATAACTAATTTCCCCAAGAAAGCCTCCTGCTGGATAAGGTCATACATACATAAATACTGGGCACTTCAAAACACTTAATGTTTAAATCTACCCTGTTTAAATCAAATTATGGTTTTGATTTATTTTCTGTATTCAGTCAGCAATATATATGCCTTTGTAATGTTCTTACTTAGGGGTCTAGCTTGTATTTTTAATCATGCTTCAAAAATCCATTAAATGGTTCTACTGATTGTAAACAAAGCATCAAATTAAATAAATACAAAGCCCACAGGCTGTCTAGGGATCCAATTCAATAACGCTTTTTTATTAGCTGACAGAGAAAAAGCTCTTTAGATCTATAGTGATTGCTTGTTGATTGAATCCAAATAAATAAAGCCTGACATTTGTTCAACTCATTGCATTGCTTTAAAACTTAATTCTAAAAGTTTATTCAATTGAGCTTCATCAACAGAGCTGAATTATTTAGCGAATTGAGTGGTCCCCTGGAATTCGCCATGTTGCAGATTGACATACTATTTTGAAAACTGTATTTCTTTTCATTTTCATCTAGTATTTTTATACAATATAATTATGTCCTGGTGAAATCGGGATTTTGCCTTCCCCAAACAATTCCCAACCTTGATATTTGCATATGTACACTATGATCTTCTATAGGCAGTAATTTGTTTAATCCTTAAAGTAAATTAATATATTTTGAATCAGACTGCCATCTAGTGATTACAATATAGATACAGTATATAAAGTATTGGATTGTCTTTTAACATACTGTTAATAATACAGTATGTTAGCAATCCTATTGCATTTTTATATATTTTATATTTTATAAATATATTTTATATTTTATAAGGGATTCTGATTTTTTTCTTTTGAATGTATAGCCCATGATCTTGAATTCTAATTTTATTTTTGCCATTTATGTTTAAAATAGGACAAAAATGTGCCATATTAAGAACTACTACTAAGAAACATTTCATTTCATTTTAAAACTAAATGTTGTTCAATAGATGATGTTATTATATAATATAGTAAAATGTTAATAACAAAATTGCTATTGCAGTTTTAGTTATGATAACCCTTAAAAAACAACCTATTTAAAATACTGTATACATAAAACATATATCCTTTAATTTAGCTGTTCACCTCAAAAGAATATATAAATCACTATTGATTGAGCTTTCATACCTATATAAGACATATACTACAGCATGTTGTATTAATACGTATTAAAGTGTTCTTTCAAGTGCAATTGGGTCAGGTTTTTCCACAAAGAAACAGGATCAAGGATTTACAAGGTGACACTATTTTCAGTAAATATGGAATTTGAGTATAAGAAAGCTCCAGTTTAGCATAATTAAATAAGCCTTCATATGGCTCATGTGTTCACGAGTTTTTAATGTTTAACTGGCTTCCTAAAATGAGACAAAAGAAGGATACTATTTAACTATATATTGGAGTTTCACCACAATTTGCAAATCAATATGCTGGTGAGGTGATTGCTGGTAAAGTAATACATTATGATTACTTACACTTTTATAATGGATAATATTTCAAATTTCGTTTGACTATGCAGCTTTCAAACTAAGAGAAATGTTTTTTGTTTTTAATGAGTAAAATCAATCAAACCAAACACAATTGTATCCTTTTCAAAATGAAAATACTGTGATAAAGCTTAGTACCTTAACACCACTTTGGTATTACAAAGAACACATACAGTACATATACTGTATATATATAGTATATATCAGACACAACATCAGCAAAATTCTATTCCAGCTCATGCAGCAGTAAGCTCTTCTCTTTAGATACATGGCTTAACAAGGCAATCAATTTATTCATCGCTGACGAAATGTAGAGATACAAAAAGCACTGACTGGCAAGTCTCCTTTATTGTAATGTTAACACTTCTCGTGAGCTGAAATCTAAAAACACAGTACAGTATACTCCTTAGAAGAGTAGAGACTTGCAATGATTACGTAACTTAAGAAAATAATAAAATAGGTCAAATAGGCTAGAAGGAGCCCATGAAAATGCTACCTAATGTTTGTACTGGCGTTTATAAAAGCATTTTTGGTGCAAAAAAACACATTAAATTAATCCATATCAGAAAATATATATATAAAATAAAAAACAGATTTATGTGTAACTTTTTGATCGAATAATAATAATAATAATAATAATAATAATAATACATTGACTTTAAACTCTATTCGGTGCTATTAGCGACAGAGTATTTTGCATGAATCAGCATCCTCTTGTCACAATGGCATGGTGCAGTGAAGCCCGCAGAGCCGCAAAGCTTGATTTTAAACGGAAATGGCCTACTACTGGGTAGATGAAACGCAAAGAAACGAGCTGATCGTTTATCTGAAAGCATATCCGTGAACATGATGCTGTAAAAAAAAAGGTTGCAGTAATAACACTGTTGGTTTGTCGCGAATGAAAGATTTATGGGTTTATATTTTGAAATTACTATACAGTACTTCTTCCCAAGGAGATGCGGTATTTTTGGAATGCGGATACAATAATTGATCTGTCTCTCGGTAAGAAGCCAGACATAAATGTACATTTTCAGATCATTAAATGCAGTGTGTCAAGACGTGTGTGTCAGTGTCACTGGCGTTAATTTTATTATTCTATGTCACAATCCGTAACTGCTTGCCATTACTGGGTGTTCGAATTTGTAACTTCAGTTTTGGGGTCTCCTTGCTATTACAGGCCCGTTCTTAAAAGAAAACAATTTTAGATTTAATTTAGATGTACTTATGAATTGAGCTTTTCTTTAACTGCATATACTGTATACTGTAGCTTCCGATTAAAATCTTCCACTGGTCTAATGCACTTAACTGCAACTGTGATATGACTCTTTTTTTCGAGATTGCACTGGTTTTATGTAATCTTGCCACTGCAAATACCGAAAATAATGGTTTCCTCATTATCTTCAGCTCATATTCAGAGAAGCCATTTCTTACTGTTACTGTGGTAACCAACTTTACCTTGATCTCTCTCAAGCACAAATACACGCTGTCAAGCCGCGAAAATGGAGATTTCCAAATGCTTGTGCAATACAAAATGTAATAAGCTTTTAATAATAAGAGCAAATGATACGACAAAGTCATAAATATAAAACGATACGAACATGTTAATGGCACGTGTTTTATGGTTATCCTACGGATAGAAAGTTCAGTGGTTTTCCTAACCTGAAACACAAACACCAATTATATATTGCAACAACTAATAAAGCCTACTTGTAGAATTACAACGGTATCAGGCTAAACTGTCTTTGTCAACATGGGGAAGCATTCTTTAGAATACAACACATCTGCATTGGGAAAATATAATTGCGAAATACGTAACGTTATCTCATTTTGTACTGAAATTGTCATTTTAATTACGCGAAGACATATACAGTACGCAAGTAGGTTTATGGTCACACCCACGGTGAAAATATATTTTTCATTTCTAAAATTAATATACTGGTTTAATCTTGACGAGTATCTTAATTACTCACAACAATTGGTGACAGCAAAGCTGTTTGCTACTTCCAAATTGTCAATATGGGGCGTCAGTCTAAACTCGGATGTGCCGAATTGGACCATTCCTATTCGAAATGCACTGTATTCCTGATCTGCACCCCTTGGAAATAATCCCCCTGTGGAAAACAGGAAAAAAATATATCAGACAAGGAATGTTAGAACAACGAGTGATCATACTGTATACTTAAAATGAGCAGGATTAACTCTATTTAGGCGAAAGTAAATGTGTATTTTACAATGCATTTAATTTTGCGAAAATTTAAAAACGTTAACAATAAGATATAAATTAAATACATGTTTCACGAATCACCATATATCGGAATGCTGCATGCTTTGAATGTTAATTTAATCCTGTTAAATTGGGTATTTATTAACTGATTTTACAGTTACCCATTTATCTTGGTTTTACATACCGATTTGTACGCTGGGAGAGCCTCCAAACACCAGTCCCCATAAAACAGGTAGAAGGAAGATAGATATATTCATAATCTTGTGCATTTCCAAAGAAATATGACCACATCCACCGAATATTCCCTCGTTAAATTTCTCAGAAGAGTAGTCCCGATTAGATCCTATTCATAGTGGTGATGTAAAATTGAAAGAAACCAGATTTTTATTTCTGATGATAGTTAATTTCGAAATTCCTAGTTCCAGTTCCAACAATGATATAACGGTTTAATGCAGATTTTTCCCCTTTTCTTCCTGGCGATGTTTGTCCCACTGTATCAGTACCTTCGCTCACACAAGAGCACTGCACTTCTTTTCACTGCTCACTGGAGCTCTCCTTCCAGCATCACGGACAAGGGAGGAATGTTAATGAGGACGTAAAGGCACGAACATCGTCGAGCTCACATTATGTATTTATCTTATTACCTTGAAGCATACGTATATATATTATATATGTGTGTATGTACAGATAGGTCGATTTAAATACGATAATGGCATTTTAATTATACTTATTTGCACTATAAAATTTATTTCCTGTGCTTCATTTTTTAAGGAGTGGGTGTTTTAAGTGCACTCTCCTGAATTATATTTATATGTGGGCAGATTTTGAATCTTTGTGGGTTAGACTGTCATCTAAGAAAGAGAACACGTTTTTGTTTTGTATATCTTTAGGGACCTCGAAATATTATTGCTCTTTAAAATCTAAAGAAGTTTTTGTAGGATTAATCAATATTGATAAAACCTGTTTGTAATTTGTGACTAAAAGATTACGAACTATAAAGACTTACAATAATAACTGGTAGACATTTTGTATCTACATTTTTTTCTCTAATAGTACTACCCATATAACTCTAATCTTTAGTCAGTGGTAGATGCCAGTGAATAATTTGTAATGATTGATGTCCAGGTCTTTTAAACCATGAAGTCAATGACGTTAACATTTTAAGAAGTGTGTCACACCCTGCAAATTGTTTAGTAATGAAATTAGGTCTTATTAAAAAAAAACATGGTGTTTGCTAAGATAGCAGTGCTATCTGCAAGGAATTTACAGTTTGTGCTCAACATTTACAGTGAATTAGAATTAGAGAAGTCTAAGATAGGTTGACTATTTGAGGTCAATGAGTTAATGACTATGGAAGTGCATCTAAAACTGAGAATTGGAGACACTTTACCTAAGTGGTTGTAGGATTATGGAACAAGATATCCAGACACATTGTTGAAGCCGATAATCTGGCTTCTTCATATGGTAGGATAACATTCTTGGATCAATTAACTACTAACTACGAAACAGACTAGATGGGCTTCTCAATTGTAACATTTCTTAGGTTTTAATGAACTATTTAAAAACCTTTTTGGAGAATTAGTTATCATTTAGTTACTACTGTTAAGAAAAAAATATATTTAAAAGAAAAGTGACAGGTGAAATAGAAATTAAAAATCATATTAAAAGCTAATACATTTTTTCTCCCTTTCACACCAGGCACATACTGTATAGATGCATCATATTTAGATACAATATGGACAAGAATAAGAGTTTTACAGTATAACTACAGTATAAGCCACTGCATGAGAAGGAATGTCGTGTGTTTACAGTACATAACGTCAGAAAATGTAATTTAAAGAGAACTAAGCAATGTAATGATAACATAAATATTGTATTGCATATAATTCAATATTAAAACTATATTGTAAAGAAAATGATATCATGCATGTTCCAATGTATTCCATGTCATTTTAGTGCTTTGTTTTTTAGGACCATATACTGTATGTAGAATGGCTCCACACTCTTCATACAATATGTCAACTTATCTCTTTAAAATGAGTTTGGCTATTTCATTAGGTAAACACAGGAAGTTCAGAACCCTGGAGAAAACAAAATACAAGGGCATTACTTGGTGTAGTATGCATTTTCAGTACCATGGACAGAGGTGCAATGTAATGGGATGCCACGTGCAAAGGAGATATACTGTACTGCTTTAAGAGAGTTCTTCATTGCAAAACAGCGATAAACAATTGTTGCTCACAGAGACAACTCAATCAGGTCTGAGGGGTTCTTAAAGACAGCAAAGTTTTAGCAGATCTGCTAAAAGGTACATTTAAGAGTCAACCTGCCTATGTTGAGCATGTGTACCAAATTAATTTACAAAGACACTTAAACTTCAACAGCATCTAGTAAATTTAGTGTCTTCCCCATACAGTATGTAGGTATTGTAAATGCAAAGATGTCTTAATAAAAAGGAAAGTCTTCTTAGAACTGAATTGCATATCCTGAAGACACCCAAATTATGAGCTCATTGGGAAAGAAGAAAAAAGTTTTTATTTTTCTTGTTTGTGCAACATCAAATAATGAAAACCTTGTGATAGTTTGGTATCAGAGTTGTAAATTTAATTTCAGTGAAGGTTGATATAATTCCTCAATCTACAGTGCCTATAAAAAGTATTCACCCCCCTTGGACTTTTTCACATTTTTTTGTGTTACAGCATGGAACCATGATGTACTGTATTTAACTGAGAACTTTTGCTACTCATCAACACACAGTACTCTATAATGTAAAAGTAAAAAAAAATCCAGATATTTTACTAAATTAATTAAAAATAAAAACCAGAAAATAATTGAATGCATAAGTATTCACCCCCTTGCTTTGACACACCTAAATTACCTCTGAAGTAACCAATTTCTCCAAGTCACATAATTACTTAATTGGAGTCCATCACGTAATACTTTTCATAGACACTATATGAAAAATGTGTGGATTCAATTTATGATAGTAGAGTACAGTGAACTGATGCATGCATGTGTATGCCTTCTTGGAGAATGGATTTGATGCCTCTTCTCTCTTTTTCCCATATATCTTATATTGACTATACAGTACATCTCAAGCACAAACATATGTAGTTACTTATATTAAGAACGATTTAAATTCATTAAAAGCTCTGATTAGCAAGTGGTCTGCTTGGGTATTTAAGTGGCTAGCTCTAAGTATCCAAAGTTTGTCAGTCCTCATATCACCATGTCCAGAGAATGCTCTGCTATCCTATAACATAAGAGTCTATGCTTGCCTTGTTTATACCGGTGTCCATTCTATAAATCTGTTCATTCGTTCCTTATTTCCCTGCTGTTTATTTCTCATATTGATTTCCTATACCAAAAATATTTTTAAAAATCTGTATTTTTCAACTGTCACAATTTAGCAGAGAAGACCCTATTGTTAATTACTTTAATTGGCATGCAACTATGAATATTCAAGGTAGCTGTATCTGTGATAACATGCACAGTCAGTAAAAAGGGGAAATAGTGTATTTTGTCAAATTAAATGTACTATGCCTTAACCTCAATTTTAAGTGACTTGATCGACAGGTGCTTTCACTCTTCACAGTTGTATTGGTTTCCATCTTCTTTTCGTACTAAATGCCTAATCTGACTGAAATGAGCCATAACTATAACTCATAATTAATCCAACTTTGACTTGTTTCCTGAATTAATATCAAATTTATACCATTTACATTAATTTGTCTGCATGTATTTACATTGAACTTACCTACATGGTATTTACACTACAACTGTGCATTTATGTTAAAGCCTAGTTGGGAAGACATACAGTTTTAAGATCTGTAAAAGGTACAGTAGTTTTCAGTCACCATTAGCTTTATGTGAAGGAATCTTCTAATATATACTGCTTAGTAGTAAACGTCTACTGTATGTACAGTAGACATGCATTATTCATAAAGACCCAAGAACGTAAGAACAAGAGGAGGCCATTTGCCCCATCTACCCTGTTTGGAAGTTATAAGTTTACTGCGCACACATACTATACATATATCTGATATTAATATTCTGATATCAAGATAAAAATGTTAAATATTTTTGTGTTCATATTACGAAAATGCAAGACAACACACAAGCAATATAAAATGCAAGCCCAAGTTACAAAGTGCTCTTTGGTGGAAAAAAAAATCATATCTACAAAAAGAATCACAATGAAAAATACCAAAACACAATAACCTGAAAAGAAGTTTTAAAAGACCCTTCAAAATATACTGTAGCATACTTAGAAAAATAATAGATACAACTCTGACTGACAGCTGTCCATTTCCATCATTTGTGTTGCTGTCCACCCACTTTTCCAGTAAGAGAAATGGTTAATGCTAAAAATATCTGATGCTTCTATACAGTATATTAAATATATTAACAATGACATACATACAGGTACAGTACATTACCTCTAAGTCAATATTGCTATGACTTACAAACATAAAAAAGTTAGAGGGAGGATATGAAGTGAGAGGAGGATATCCTGCCATCCCAGTAGGTCTTTGTAAATCAATAGGTGAAATAGTTTTATAACAGAATCCATTGTGTTTTCTTATTTATCTGCTATAGTGTTCATAACATATTTAAAATGCTACAATGGTATCACTATCTATTATATACTGCACCAATACACCTTTTACGGGGTGTGACACTTTCTAATGGGTTGACTGACAAACAATGACTTTGACATTGTACTGTAGCATGTAATTATAAATGCAACATTTCATTTTTACGTGGAACCTATTATTCTATAGTGCATAAATTGTAGTCTACATTATACGTTTTCCTTCATTTCCATAATTATTTTCAATAAATGTTTCAGCTCTATTCAAAATAGAATTCTATTATAGCAACATTTGCTGTTCTGCAGTCCTTGTGTAATTAATTATCTTCTTTTCTAATTTAATGATTCAGGACACATTACTTTTGCTTAAAATGTATAAATGAAAACTAATATTGTACAATGGTAGTGTACCTTCTTAGTTTTGTACAGTATTTTGCTGTATTTTCATGATTTTCATACTATTTCAGCTTAAGTGAAAACAGCTCTGCACATACAGTATCTTTAGGTTGTCCTTTAAGTTGGTTGTTGCCATGACAGAAGACAATAAGTTAAGACATTAAGTTACTAGGTTACATTAGGTGACTAGGTATCTTAGAATGCCACATTAAGTTTCCTAGTCTTACTTCGTTGAAGGATGTGGAATAATATTAAAGTTCTCAGAGAACCGCAGTGCTTCTGTAGTTTTCACTAAGCCTTTTTGTGAAAAGATGTGCTTGAAATAACAATCCAATATCCTTTCAGTTCTTTCTCTGAAGTCATTATTTTTCCTTTTATTTTCAAAGATTGGGGCATTGGCAGTGTGTTGCCTTCCACAGTTTTGACTTGTGATTTTGTTTAGCAGCTCCCTCTTGTTTGACCTAGTAACTGTCAACCCAGTTTATTACTAGTATTATTCTTAATTTTATACTTTAGAGCTCCCTGTATCATGCTTCAATGGTATTGAGAGCTTTCAAGTCAGATGTGCTTATACTGTATCATTTTTGTATTATTGTTTCATGCCATGGCTTGCCATGGCTTAGATCATTTTAAATGTAAAGGCAACACAATATTTAATATTGAATTTTAAAGGTCCATTTTTAAAGGACCCAATGACCCAATACCTTTTGCATTAACTGTTTATACACCTGGTATATGGTAGATAGGTATGTCATTTGTGCAAGTCTTCCTGCATTGTTTAATATTACATTCAAAAACAGCAAAGAGCTCCTTACAGTATTACATGCTGATGGCCTACTTCACATTACATTTTGCCACCTCTGTTCATGCAAATCAATGGTATTGAGGGTTTTCAAGCAGTCGGATATGCCTATTAACACTCCCTGCTGTATTCTTACCTTTGTATAATCCACAGCAAGCTGTTTTTGCTTGATCACTTATGGAGTTTACAACACAAATTAGGGAGGGATGGCAGAAGCCAAGTTCAATTGGCCTTAGCTGCCCTAAATTGTAATCGTTC
Source organism: Lepisosteus platostomus (assembly GCF_059453375.1). Lineage (NCBI taxonomy): Eukaryota > Metazoa > Chordata > Actinopteri > Semionotiformes > Lepisosteidae > Lepisosteus > Lepisosteus platostomus. The sequence goes on along the minus strand of NC_142611.1, from coordinate 59,975,836 downwards.
CTGATGTCATTTCCTCACGTTAAAAAAAACTACCCATGCTATATGTAAGTCTCTTCTCTACTTCTCATTCATCTTTTGCATCCCTCTTCCATCCCATCTCCATGTTTGCAGCTACCACAAAAAGATGCTACAGTATGCCCAATGGGTGTAAAATAGATTTAGGCTATGAGCAATATGATATGTACAGTATACTGTGTTCTTGCTGAGGGTAATTCTGATTGTACCAAAGGCATAACCTGTCATTCAAGACATGCAAGAAAGATGTATTATAAGTGTTATCTGACATGGAAATACTAAATGATTGTCTGGTGTCTAAACTACACAATTTGTATTATGCAATATTATCTCTAAGAAGTGTTGTTAAAATGTTGCATTTTTATGTGGCAATACAAACAATTTCCAGAAAAAAAATTTCTTTAAAAATAATTAAAAAATGTCCAGAAATACCTCATACAAAAAGTTATAACCCAAATTCTAGTATAGCTTTTATAACTAGGTTCTAAAAACATAGGAAAACATTTTTGTTGCACCCTTAAGTCTTATTTTTATTTAGAAGATAATAATGCTAACACTTTAGAATGTTATAAAATATTTTTCAACCGGGACTACAGTGATTCAGATATAATACTGTACCTCATTCTTATTATTACTTAAATTACATCCATAGGTAAGATATTATTGTGAACCGCAAGTGTGAAAGTGATTATTGGCACTGTGTCTATTACAGATGATAACTGGATTGTGCTCTATTCTCCCATGGCAAGAGAGACTGTTTTTTAGGATGGGAGAATTCTCTGCACTCCGAAGACTGTTGCAGTCTCTGAAGCCAGAGCTGCCCGTGATTGAAAAAGAGTGGGCACAGAGCTGCCAAATCACATTAGTGCCATGATTTGAATTATACAGAGTGATGTCTATCGGTTGCTGAGGAGAAGAAGGAGGAGTTTAGAGGGAGAGATTGTGACACGGCTCATTCATTACAGAAAAGTGACATCACCTCAGTGGAACCTGGATGGTACTGAAATCTCTCACAGTAGGAGCCTCAGTTTTTCAGCATGGCATAATTCTTCACTGTCTGGGAAAGGATGCTATGTGGTTTTGAAGCAGAAGGTGCCAATGAGCAGACGTGATAGAATCCCAGCCAAGGCAGGGCCTCAAATATCACACAATGACTAAAAGCAAGAACAAATACAAACATCTGTCATTTCCCCCAACAGGAATGACTACGAATCTAGGCACTATAAAGCAGGAACTAAGTCGGTACAGAAAGACAAAGGGTGCAACTTAAATAAAAGCAGATGAATCTTTATCACAAATGGCTTCCACAGTATCATCCACAAAAAACAAAAACAGTCTCTCTCTTTTTGCAGGAATGCAGCTTGAAACACAGGGAACATATTAAAGTAGGTAAGTATGTAACTAGTACCACCTCAACTGGTAATATTCCAATCCCTTCTTTCTCAAAACAAAACAAGGAAATTGGGGAAAGGATAGGAAGATACTAAAACAGCTTACTCTCTATTACTATAGACTCTACTACAGTAAATACACTAGAAACTGGAAGTTATTTCCCTTCACCATATTGGTCTTGTTTATCTAAACAGGAATACCACAGACTGTATACAAAAGTCCAAAAAGCAATATAGACCACCTCCTTACAACTTAACTTATATGAGCTTTAGTTCTTATATCAAGGCATCTTGAGGTAACAAAGAATGATGACAAAGGAAAGGCACAGTACATTCACAGCAATAGGACTCAGATGTAAAAAATATCTTCAGATAGCTCAACTGAACCAAACATGGAGACGTTCTACAAATAATATGATAGAAGGTGAGGCAGCGTTTTACCAACAGTAGTCTTAACTTCAAATACATTTCAATAACTCTGCACTTCACTTTTCACACACTCATGCTTGCCACAGCCCTTGCTATAGACCTGCTACTTATTTTTACATGGATGGAACACAGACAGATCTTCCTGGATAGACTTGTTCAAAGATCATTTTGGTAGTTTGTTGAAGGTTCTTCAACAATAAAAAAACAAAGCCACCACATGGTATAGCACAGACTTTGATGTCTTCAACATTAGTTTTGGTTCAATGAGAAAAATACATTCTGAGTCCACGTTCTCTCAGAAATCCTAAGTGCCTCATGAATTGAATTGAAAGATGTACAGTAAATTGAAGAATGTAAATCTATTTAACCCATAATATGTGGTTGAGGACATTGTGGGATAAGGAAACATTCAGTTTTCTCAGTCACTGGAAACCTTTCTATCACAAATGTAAAAAAAAATCTGAAAAGGATATAAGGAGGAAGAAGAGCTAACAAAAGTACCAAAGGGAAAAACAAATGAACTTCAGGGAAGAACAAAATAGTCCAAAGAACATGTTATTAAAAGCTTTCTTATACACAAAATAGAAAAAATAGAAGCTACTTCATGAGCCAGTAATTATGATGTACAGTAATTGGAAATGCTGAAACATGGATTTCAAAAAGTGATAGACAATAGAAAGAGATAGTGATGAAAGTAATATACAGTAATTGGATATACAACATTCCACAGTGGCTAGAAAGATGGAAGAGGTGGAAGTGCAGCACAAAAGAGCATCAAAAAGATTTTCGGGTGCATGTACATAACCTAAATGAATCAAGGGTTTGAGAATCTATACAGGTCAGACCTATAACAAAACATTCAATAGATGTTGTCAGAGCACCAATGAAAGGGAATGCCAGTGTTGACTGTGTCTTAACAAACAACCAAAACAAAGTGAGGAAATTAGTGGTGAGATAACCATTAGGAAAATGTTATAATATAGTGTAATTATATCATAGTAATATATCATAGTCATAGTCATAGTTATATCATAGTATAATTATATCAAAGTAATTTGAGAACATGTAATGGCTGTGAAGATTAAAGATCTCTCCAAGTCCATTGTTTCCCATTTCACCTCTGACGGCCATGACCACTCTAATCTCTCCGTCTGTGTTCTCAAAGATGGTTTTCTGAACTCATACTGTACATCAGAAAGACTACAGAAACCAAAATTATCCTGCAGCTAGGATCACACCTTCCCCCTTCTCTTAACGACAGACTACGTTTCTTCTAAACCTTCTCAAATCATTGGAGGTTTCATTTCACACCTCTCTACACCTATTCTGACTTCACACCTCTTGATTGGCCTCTCGTTCTGTCCCCTGCTCCCACCTCTCGCTCCTCCTCCCAGCCTTTGTTCTCCCACTACATTACCTTTGCTTACTGCCCTGTCTTTCTCACACTTGAAGAAGGCTCCACGGCCGAAACTTTGTGTTTTCTTTCTTCTTTTTTTCAGCATGGAATAAACCTATTACTTGTTCCTTTCCAGCCTATGCATGCTGATGCAGCTACCCACCTGAACTATATAGTACTGTATGTTTTGTACATTCCAAAATAGAAGTTTCCATTTTTAAGTAAGCAGACTATAAAGAAATGACTTTATTAGAAGTGGAATGGGATATGATTGATATGGAATGAGTAGGAAATGGATGGAAAAGTTTTGGTTAAAGATGTTCTGCTTCAAGCACAGGTCAAGAGTAAGCAAATCCAAGGATAGAATTCAAATGGCCCAAATAAAAAAAAAATCAATTAAAGAAATATGAGGTGCAACAGTACTTAATAATATTTAAAAGATTATTTAAAGGAATAAGATCCAGTTTGAAAAAAAAATCGGATTAGCTGCAAACCCAGGTTAAAATTATATCAGAAAAGGCAAAAAAAGAGCTGTTTTTTCTTTTTTTCTATATTACAAAGCAAAACAATTTAAAACTGTTAGATAATAAAAGGGAAATGCCGAATGGTTTAAATTAAAATTTCACTCAGGTCCAGCAGAGAAAGAAATCAGAATCATGCCTCTGGGTGAAGATGGAAAGTTTAATATTAAATAAAATTACCATAGCAAAGGCAGAAGTCTTACATGTACTAGACACAATACGCTCAAATCAGGCTTGAAACTATTCCACTTATTGTGCTTAAATGTAATATACGGTACATAAACAGGAGATGTAATTCATAGACTGTTAATAAAGCCCTTCCAATGGTCATTCAAAACAGGGTTAATTCCCATTGATTCAAAAAGTGATAATGTGGCAACCATGCATAAAAAGGGAATAAAAACTCAGCCAAGTAATTATAAAAGAATAAGGAATACAACTAAGAATAAGTATTACATGTACAGTAAGGTTATGAAAACAATAACTAGAGCTTCTGGAGTCTGGAGTACATTACACAGCCACATTGTTAAAGTCAATACAATCAATTCTTTCAAGAAACAACTGGATGAGTTCCAGCAAATAAATCAAATGTGCTAGATGGGACAAAGTGTACATACATACATTGTACTCTGAGACAGGTATATAAGAATACAAGCTCTTTCAATTGGTCTTGTGTACTTCCCTTTCAGTAAACATAATGGCATTTTGATCATGTACATTTGACCAAATTTTGAATTGCACTAGAATAATTACTTTCTTCTCAACCATCCAAAGTAAGATAAGTAACTTGTGCTTAAACATAGTTTATCTAAGCAGATATTGTTATCAATCAAAAGGACATTTTGGATGACTGTGCAACACGGTTTCTCACCGTTGCATAAAAGACTTCTGCCAGTTTTGTACTTTAAAAGCTGGGACTTCCATCTTTCCCTAAATGTTCACAGTTCTCACGTTGACAGATCTTGTCTCTATATTTATACAATTATACAATTATACATTATACTGTACAAGTTATACAATTTGATGAAGCTAGAAATGTCTTACATCTGCTGCTTTGGCTCCTCCGTGACTCTCAATTGGAAGATCTGGTTGAAAAATGGAGGATGGATATGTAATAAATGCAAATTTTGAAATTTTGTAAGGTAAGTCCCAGGTGTTTAAAGTAAATATCATCTTTATGTCTTTAGGAACAGCTAAAGCCAGGAACTCAAAATAAAGATAGAGAAAGAACGGAATAAGAATAAGAACAGCAGCATGATCAAGGCATGGCTGCACTGCACTGAAGAGCAAAATTAAAACAAATTTTCCAGTTCCTGCATAACATCACTGCATACTTGCATTTGTTCATCTGAGATTCAAAATATTACTGGCATGCTTTCTTTAATATAGTATATTTATAATATATTATATATTTATAATTAACATACATAAACTGTAAAAAGCAAGCACAGTTTAATATTCCAATATTTTCTTTGTTCATTACCTTAATGTTCATCCTTTATGCTAGAAAAGATATTTAGACTGCCTTTCATTCTACTCTATATTTTCATGGTATATTATTTTCTAAAATAACTTTCCATGTCTGGGGTCACGTTCTAGAAATTCATTATTCACACTGGCTTAAAAGTCCAAAAAGACATCATATGGATTCTGCAGTCCTTCATCAAGACAAGTTTTGTATACTGTATACTGTATGGCCAGAAAACAAAATAAGCCAATTACTGTATGTACTGAAATGAAAAAGATTATTTAGCCCAGACATTAAAATAATAATATTTAGAATTTGCTGGACTTCCAAACTTGTCATAATTGTAAGAGTAACAAGAAAAAAGCTCAATACAAGATTTACTAGCGTCACTTAATAGTTTTGAATAGTTAAGAAGTCTGTATTTTCAAAGTTTAATTACATAATTTTTGCATGATTTTTACTTTACAAATGTATAACTTCAAGAATACAACAAGTTTTCAACCACTTTCCCCTGCACCTCATGCAAGCACAGTTTTGCAGTCAAGAGCTAGCAGTTTTCAAATACAGGACCAAAAACTGTAAAGGGACAGCATAATGTTGTTTGTCTCTAGTGGGATTGTAGTGTGACGATCCTTAAATTCAAAGTGAAAATCAAACGTGAGTGCCACAAAAGCCCTTTAGTTTGAGTCTAGAATTGGATGGATTGAAACAATTAAAGAAAATTTAAATTTAATTAAATTGCAGAAGGTGAGTAACACAATAAAATATGTACAGGTATTACAGTACAGTATATTTCAAAGCTGTATTTAACTGCCAGCAGTATTTGAGTGTTATGTTGTTGTGAGGTGGCTATACTCCCTTTAGCAGATAACATCTTTTCTTTATGCTTTTCTGCACTTTCTTTTTTGCTTCAGTGACATATGTGGTGCTGAATCATGCAAGAAGCAATCGCAATCTATTCATGTTCATCATATCTTGCCTTTTGTGACCTATCTATACTGTTTTTGCTAGTGATGGGGCTTTTCCCCTCTGTCATTATTTCCTTGTGGCTTTAGTGAATACATGGGAACAAGAAGGCTCCATAGCTGAAAAATTGTGTTTCTTTTCTTCTCTTTTCAGCATGGAATAAACCTTTACTTCATCCTTTGTAGCCTATGCATGCTGACGCAGCTACCTACTTGAACTACTTAGTGAATACATGGCAGTTCACGATTTTAACTTTCTAATAATTTTCCTCCCAAGATGTTTTATAAATGTGTTTGTAAGGATGTAATAGTAAACAGCCTTTGTAGCAGAGATGTCTATTTTAGTAGTATGAATCCATGATTTTATTGGTGTGGTCAGATTTAGAACAGTTCAGAGTGTGAAAATGCTGGCACTATACAAATTAAAATGGAAATATTCTCTGAAACATTTATAGCAATTAAAATACATTTAACCAATAAACACTACTAAATAAATGTATTTCAGCTAAATTATTGTTGTAAAAAAATACAAACTACTCCTCTAAATAAATACATTTAAAGTTGAGACTTATTCAAACAGAAAAGGTAACATTCAAAGATGTGCTGTAAACTTTTCAGGTAATGCTTTCTATGTCTGCCATATATACATAACACAAAATAAATAATCAAAAACTTTTATATATTTTCTATATAATGTGCAGTTTTTAAAACCAACTTTAAATATACTCTTCGGATGTCAGCATGTCCCTTAACATTAGTAAAGTCTGCTGATGCAGGTAGGAGGAGTGATATTTATTTTGGAAATATTTCTAGGCAGACACTTTTATGACACTTTTAGAATAATTTTTCAAATGCCAAAATAAGAACTAGCTTTTGGAATGCTTTTCGAAGCCTGATTAATGGAACTGGATATCTTTATTGGCGACTCAGCAAGTTCAACATGACATTTTATTTGAGCCGTGTTTAAACTAAGCAATTAGAGACTCAAAGCAGAATGTTCAAAGATCTCCCTGACCTAGTTTTTATTTGCGTTTGAAATTGTGGTGTTTATTTTATTGCTTTTAGTATCACATGCCATATTTTAAAATCAAAATAAAGTTTATAGTAGAGGTTCGGGAGGAAGGTTAGATCCTAATCTCACACGCTTCACTTCACCTTTATGTACAAATCGCACACCCAGGTCTCCCCTTCATGTAACTCTTTCACATCCCCCCACTGCCTCCCCATCTACACCTTTGCATTAATTCCCTAGATCAAACTGCACAATAGTGATGGGGGCTGGGCAGCTTATTCTCTCTGATAGGTTACCATTCCCCATTGCCTGGATATCTAGGTACTGTACATATATCTTCAAACATATCTCATCTCTCTATCACATTCATTAGAACCAGGCTACTGAAACAGCTATTGTTTCTTCATGAAAAAAGCCTTAAATGTATTTAATTGCAGCAGAAGGAGAATGTTGAATGTTGAATCTCTTCCAGTTTTATCAGAGTTCCATACAGAAGCACTGAAAACTTAAGTAAGAGCAGGACATGTAGTAATTTCATCTGGATGAGGGTTGGCCCTTCGGTGCTAAAAAGGAATGTGAAACACTAATTCTGCCAGAATAATTGGTGGTTAGTAGTTGGGCAGTGCTTTTGTTCTCAGTACTTAAAATCCAGACAGGGCAGATTTATAAAATGGTACCAAATTCTTTATACACAATTGTAGATGAGAATATATACAAACATTCACTAAATTAGAACAAAAACATTAAATATAAACTTTAAAATATGGGGAAGTAAGTTTTTTTATTTGGATTTGAATGCCTGAAATTTTTTGTTCTATACAGTATTTTTCTATAGATGTTTAAATAGAGCAAATAGCAAATACAGTATTCTCTTTGTGGAAAATAATGTCAGTGTGGCAAAGCCACAGCAGTTCAGTATCAACTATAACAACTGAAGGATGTTATACTGCTGAAATAGAATAGAAGACTCATCCAGGAATAGTTTAACACATTTTGGTGTTAAAGATATAGCAAGAGAAGTTACAATTCATCTAAAGAACTTGTGTGAAAAGTAACTTCACTAGTAATCCTAGATAAACTAGATTGCAAGCAGTTTTTCAACCTCAAGAAGCCAGGTATGCAAAGCTAGGTAGGAGTTCATAATCCTTCCAGTGTTGAAGACCTCTGCAACTGGGCCAGTGTGTACTTCCTAATACAAAAGCATTCCTGATGAACAATGTTCTACCCGCACAAGCTTCTTCTGCCAGGGGATTTAATCCAGTGAAGGCATAACAGATGCAGCCTTCACAGAAATTATAAAGTATGTCACTGCACTTATAACTCTTCACTCCTATTTGTTTCCATTGTGGAAAATAAACAGCTCCATAGTGTTTCTTTAAGGGACAATGCGCTTTGTACTTTCATTCCACTTAAACCAGTTAATTTGCAAACTATGGCCACTGCAACGTTCAGTGGTATGCCTGTTATTGTCCTCATACTGTAGATATGGGCAATTGCCAGATTTTAATTACTGTATAGCAAATCTGGTAGTAGGTGAAAGTATATTGGGAGAAATAATTTTTCAGTGTGTACATGGAAATGAGCACAGCATGTAAAACTGAAAATGTCTTGCTTAAAGTTTTATGCCAAGTGTGTAACATAAACATTTGTCTACTTGATAATTTGAAATATCAGTTTTTACTCCAGCAAGAGTTTTCTTGATGCAACACAAAAATCCTGCACATGCGCACAAGAGCAAGCAGACTGACCACAAAAAGGACCAATGGGTTTGGGCATTCAACTCTGATCTGTATACTGTCCCAAGTAAAAACAGGAAAAGTGGGCAGATGCTCAAAAGCATTCAGTGGGTGCTATTGTTCATCCACTGAAGAATCATCAGCAGTCTTAGGTGTTTGTAAAAATTCAGTTTTAATGTGTCATCAGCTTTTTTATTTTTAAAACTTTAAGGCTGACTGACTTCCTCAATAAAGATGAATTTTTTATTATCGAAATCAATTTGTTATATAAAAAGAAGAGGTGAGCACCAGCTGGTGATGCCTAAATGCCATAAGGACAAACACTTGCATTTAGAACGCTCAACTATTCCTGCAGTCTTTTGTAGACCTGATTTAGCTACTGATGTTTTAAATTATTGTTGTAGTGGTTCCAAATGTGAGTACACCTCCAAACAATTTTGTTTTCACTAATACCATTTCCTATTATTATTACTCTGTTCCAATGAATGGTTCCAGATATTGTGGGTACTCTGAAAATATGTACAGTAATAAAGGTAACAGAATTATTCTTTTTGTATGTGATTATACCACACATTACCCAGGGACATCTCCACTAATATTCATATCAGGAAAAAAGGAAATCATAGCAGCTTATAGGCAATCCATAGGCAAGTGACCAGACCAGGGACCAAAATCCATGTCAGGTCTACTACATCACCTTTATCACTAATTAGGTGATTGTGGTGATATAGCATTAATGCCAGGCATATGATATAGCATGCTGAGGAGGTTTGTTTCAGACACTGGTAAAGACTGGCTGACATATTTTCTATTTGCATATCCAAAGGCATCAATGTGTATCTTGTATTTTGAATTTCTTTATGGTAGAACATAAAGAGGAGCATTGGATGTCCCAAAGAAGGAGGCCTGGAAGGAAATACAAGCCAGCCAACCAATCAGAATGTCACTTACTGTGTTCTTCATGTGAGAGACCAATTGGAGTTCTGCAAGAATGCATTTCAGGTTTATTGCCTTAAACATTTAAAGTAATCTTATTATTTATTTAAAAATATATAATTCTAAATATATATATATACATTTTAAATGGCCTTCCCTATTTCTTTTCATCGTGATCGGCAAACTCCACGTCATTCAGTTAAGCTCATTTCTACAATCGCAATATAAGCATGGGGGGGTTGAAGAAAATTTGGATACTATTTACCCAAACATGTATGTCAAGCCATCTGCCTTTTTTTACATTTTGTACAGTGCCTAGAGTCACCACTAAACAAAAGGCTAAAACAGCTCTCACTGATAACAGTAGACTCACAGGCACAAGTAACAAAGGGCCCCTGATATACTGCATGTTATACTGTGACCCACCAGACTCAGTAGTACTCTGCCAGTTGTGCAGTATCTCTTGGGGAATCCCAGTTGCAGCTATTTAGATTTAAATCTGTAATGTCTGCACTATAGGTCTTATCCTGCAATCTGAACAATCACTTTTACTGGTTTAGCCATTTGGGAACCCTGGAGTTCTGATTTTCAATTTTCTTCATATCAAAACCTGCTACTGACAATTGACATTTTAAAGTTCAGAAAGTGGACTTTTCACACCGTATTACTTTTTCTCAAGTATTTTTCACAGTATTCCTTCATTTCTCAATTTATTTTTGACAGAAGTGTTAAAGTGCAACTGCACAGTTTATCAGTTTCAATTATCAACTAACCACATCAGCTTAGGACAAGTTGTTCAGTCCAAAATGTTCATGTTGCAGTCAGTCAGAGCCACTTTAGTCCCAGTGTGTTTCAGCAGAGAATTATGTTTATTGTTATGTTGTTATGTTATCTGCAACAAATAGGTCGTTAATAACTGTTGTACAGTTAGAGTATATCATATTTTTGCAAAGATTGTTATTCACAACAACCAATTGGAAATTATTTGGGCTAAGACTTTGTTCCTACAAAACAAAAGAAATAAAAATCACAGAATGGTGTGTTTTCAGTTACTCTCTTTATGTTTTGCAGTAAGACGTCATCTAGAATATTGTGTACAATTCTGGTCACCGTGTCATAGAAAAAATATTTCTGCTCTGGAATCACTCCAGAAAAGAGCACCCAGATTCATTCTGGGGCTCAAGGAAATGTCCTACACTGAGAGTCAGAAGGAAGCAAACTTTATGAGTCTTGAGCAGAAAAGCATAAGATGGTACCTGATCATGTATTTAAACTCCTCAGAGGAATTAACAGTAAAAGTCAGCCTGCTGGACTTCTTCAGAAAGAACAGTGAAACATGATCTAAAGGACACGAGGAAGGAGGCAGGACTTTACCCAAAGGGTTAAAAGATACTGTATGTTCATTACTACTATGCAGCAACGAAAAAGATAATCAAATAGCTTGTCTACCTTTAATTTATCCTATTTCAATCTGATCACAACACAAAGACAGCATAAAGTATAATCCATACATTAAATATTTTTTGGTTTATATGGCAACATTGTATATTGTGGCATAATTAATTATAGTAAATGAAAAAAGACCACTATATAAAGAATAGAATAACAGAGTAAAACTGGTGCTAAAAAAAGCTTTGCTTGAAACTAGGCTCTCCGAGTGAGACAAGAGAGCTGGTTTACCCAACAGCACTCAGGAAGGAGGCCATATGAATCCATGTATACAGACACAATACATTCTGAAGAGCTACAGAGTCCCCACAGCTTACCTCAGGATGATGCAGCCACCCAAGAGAGTCAAAAATGAAAAGACTTCTAGCCACTTCAGGTGAAGTGAATAATATCTTGAGTTTATAGCTTGGCACAAAGAGACCTGTTTGGCTAGTGCATTAACTGAAAGGTCAAAGGGGAGATTTTGTCTAAAATAGAAATCTGCCTTAATACACACTGTACAAGCAGCAATTCTTTACACCTGTTTTGAATAAAAACTGTATGTGAGCCTGAAAGATTTACTATAAAAATATTTATGACCACAAGGGAAGTCAACAGAGAATGTGACTAAAACTTTGGCTTTCATGCAGGTCCTGTTCCAAATGCACCAACTGTAAGTCAACTCTAGATGTGGAGACATGTTCCAAAAACTGGCGATGAGACAACCAAATGATCAATGTCTGTAAATTTACAAATAACATTGAAAGAACAGAAGGACCAGAGCTGACCTCTGTTTTAGCCACCAAAAACCTTTTCTCCAAGTCTGTCAGACTTGGAAAGAGTGCAAGTGTACTAGGGATGCTAATACACATTTATAAAATGTTTAAGCCTAGAGAAAATATTTACATGGATAGTAATTGAGACAGTGTGAAATTGCATTATATTTGTGGGAACAGGAGTATTTAAGATACAATAGTGCATATAGTTTATTAAGATGCATATTTACTGTATATTTGTGCAGGATAGTACAGAATACTTTACTGGACAGGATCACTCAACTAGGTTATGAAGTGCAAGAGCAAATTCTCAGTATTGACTGGTTGTAAAAAAACATTATACTGTATCTCCAGAGTCATGTGTTTGATTCTGGACTGATACACCTTCCTGTGGTGTTTTCTCCTGCCTTCCAAAGACAGGTTAGCTATGTTAATTGGTGTCTCTAAATTATGCCAATATGAGTGTGTTTTATAATGGAATAACATACAGTATCTTCCAGATGTATTCCCACCTTGTGCTATGCTTACAGAATGGACTCTTAAATACAACACCTCTCTCCAGGAGTAAGTGGCTTTGTGATAATAGATGGATAGTTAATTTGTCTACAATGAAAAAGCACAAAAAGTGTGTGACATTTCACGATAATATATATTTAGTATGTTCCATTCTGGAGCAGGGATAATGGAGCAAAATGCCTGAGAAGGTGCTATGAAAGTGCACTGTTGATATTCATGAAATCTAAAACTTCTGTCAGATTTTCTTCTAGAAAAAATAATTCTCAAACAGATTAGGAAGGATGTTAAAATAGACTGGTCAGTGAAAAAAATGCTGCAGTAGAAGACGCTTTGGTCTTCACTAACCAGATATTGAATGCCTCACAAATTATGTTTGGCATGTTCATTCAAGAAACCAACCCCTATCTGCTTTTTAATTGACAAGAAGTACCATAGCCATCAGCTTTCTGATTGCTTTTTCTTTTAATGCTAGCAATGTGAGAAGACCACTTAGAATGACTAAATATAAACATTTCAAGGACAACATCAGTTCTGCACAGAGTAACATTGTTGGTTATATCATACAAACAAGAAATACTGTGGGGTGAGAACATTTGTGAGGGAATGTAGATTTGGCATAAAAGAATGTAGGCACAGTGCAAAAAAACAAAAAAACAAATAGTTGTGTGGCCTGAGAGAGACAGAACTAATTTACAAACTGAAACAAGAAGTGCTTTTACTGTTGCCGTAAGTAAAACGTAAGACGTGATACAGAACACTAGTCCAAAAACATACATGCCACAAGAGTGGACAGTAAAATACATTTTGCATCTTCTTTCATGATCCAGCAAGTCAAAGATTTGGATAAGGCACATAAACAAGATAAGGTTATTCAATCAGTCTTACTTGTTTGGTTGCTAATAGCTTATTGATCCAAACTTTTCATCTGTTTATTTCGGAGTATCAGTTTAAACATGACTGAGTAGCTTGTACAGAATTTCTGTGGAAAAAAGGTGCTTCTTGATCTCTGTTTTAAATACACTATGTTTTTGTTTCTAAGTGTGTCCTCTGGTTCATGTTCCACTGTTGATTCTGAAGAATTCCTTTAGCCATTAGCTATTAACATTGTCAGTACCTTTGAGAATTTTGAAAACATGAATTGGGTTCTTTCATATTTTTTTTTCAACACTAAAATGATCCAGTTCTTTTAGATTTTACACTGGGCCTGGGAATATGCCTGGCATTAAACACATTTCTAATTTGAATGGAAAAAAAGTCCCTGTCATCACCACCTCTGATTTGTGTAAGAGATACTGTCAAATTCTAGTAACTAATTAATCAAATGAACTTAATGCTTTCAGGACTCCTTGTGGTTTATTTCTTTTCAGATATGTCATTTGGACTCCACAGGATGATGCCACCTTCCAAAGCTTAATGAACAAAAGGCTGATTGTCTGCCAAGTGTATTCCACAGCACATCATGCTGACCTTTTGATTTACAGCTAAAGTTGGCAAGAACATCTGCAACACTGGCAAACAATGTTGATTAAGATCCAATAAACCAGATTGATCATTAACAATGTTAAATATTCCTTTGAAAAAACAGAAGTAGAATACAGTACTTAGACTATGTGTTGGAAAAGTACTCAAGTCTCATCTCAACTTAATCATTACAGTGCATTATGGCCCTACAGTACCTTGGCCTACAATGGCCTATCCACCTTTCTAGGGATTTTCTAGGGAACGAGGCAGTCTTTTCTAGGGATGGTGGACAGAATTTATCTATCCATTAACAGCGCATATTGGTTTCAAAGGTATACAAGAATTCTAATGGACTCTTGCCTGTGAGTAGTTATTTGGACAACCTAAGATCCATATTTGTTAGTCAACACCTAATTTTTACATGCCCTTAATTTTGTATCGCCAATGTTTTATCCATTCAGTCAGGTGCCCATAGCAACCCTCATATTTGCACAAGAAAGATGGGTGCTTTGAATTTCTAAGACCATCTGCATGTTACTGAATATACAGAACAGAACATATTCCAGAACATAATAAAGTTAAAAATGGGAGAAGGCCATTCAGACCATGTAGCTTGTTTGACAGCTAATAATTAATTGAACTGAGGATCTCACCTAGCCTTTTCTTGAAAGACATTCATCAATAAGGCTGTATTAAGAAGTTGCAGACAGCCACAACTGTAAAACTAAGCTAAGGCTAAGCATCTAACCATCACTAGATTGATTGTTGCAGGTATCAAAGGATTACCTATTTTAAAAGAAAACTTGCAAATAATCAAATACCAGATGTATAACAAAAAATACCATAATACCATAAAGACATCTGAAATCTGTCATCTGATGAGCCGCTTCCCCCATGCTTCTGATGTCTCCAGCATAGATTTAGTTCCTCACTGTACATACCATCCAATATTTTTCATTCTTGGTTTCATCACTGCAATTACCATTCATTTCTACAAATTTAAACAACCTTTCAAAGCATTGAGTCCAATAGTTTTTGCAAGCTCTGAATAGCCTTATTGTTACTGTTACTGTATATATGTTTTAGAAATCACATCATTAGATAATAGTTCAGGTTTCAATAAATAATTATGTTTATGGATTAATTAAGGAAGTTTTTCCCTATTTATGCATACACTATACTGTAGTATGTTAAACAGTGGACAGAGACAGCTCTCATCAGAAATGCTGCAAGCATACTGTACATGGGTCATGCTAGACAGAGACACTACTAAAAGGAAATCTGATAGATAAATCATTAAATTAATGATTGTTATATTATATAAAGGATGGTTATATTATATTTGAAGTTTGTATTTGTATTATACTTATAGAGATTACCTAAACAGTAGGATTAGTAAAAACTGGAGGTTAAAAGTGTAATTTAAAAAATAACTAAAATCCAAGCAAACACCTGACAGATTACGTTTAATGTAGACAATCTGGGTAATAAAAACATGAATTAGAAATATTAAATGGGAAACGTAGAGATTGCATAAGTTAGTTATGATAAAGACAGCTGTTTATATTGACTCATCATTTACATTTTCTAGCCAATATGGGGAAGAGCTGAAAAAGGAAAGCTAAATGTTAGGATATGTTGTGCGTGCTATGTTAAAATTGTACAATGTACTAGTAAGACCTCATTTGCAAAGTTGTGTACAATGTTGGTCATCATGCTAGCTCTATGAGGATCGCTGCTGTGGTAGAATTCTGGCCATCACAGAGGACAGTCACCACCCCAGGCATGAGCTCTTCACCCCACTGCCCTCAGGCAAGAGATACAAGAGCATACGGACACTTACCACCAGATTCTTCAATAGCTTTTATCCACAAGCAGTGCGATTAGCGAACACATTTAGTCATGCCCCTCGGACCATACCTATATCATCTGCCTCATTATGATTTCTTATTTATTGCACATCTCCAGTCATTGTTTACACGTCTGCATTGTTTACATTCAAACTGTTTACTTGTACATTGTCTACTGTTTGATTGTACAGTATATTGTCTTGATGCACTGTCTGCACTTTGTGTTTTTACACTTGTTTTAACAATCAAGAGACTTTCTGTAAGTAAGAATTCCATTGTACCAGTATATGTACGGGTTACATATGGCAATAAAGATCAAGTTCAAGTTCAAGTTCAAAACAGGAATGTTTAAAGGAATGTCCTACGATGACAAACTAAAATAACTTAACCTTTTTAGTCTTGAACAGATTATGAGGGGACTTGATCCAGGTATTCGAATTTCGAATTCCTGAAAGACATTGACAAAGTCAACCCAAATGAATTCTTCAGAATAAACAGTGAAAAATGAACCAGAAGACATAAATAGAAACTAGATGGAAGTGATTTTTAAACTGAAAACAGGAGGCTCATATTTACACAAAATGGGGAGTATGTAACAAGCTATTTGGTCATGATATTGAAGCCAATATCCTGGCACATTTCAAGAAACAGCTAAAAATATATTTAGATGAATTACATATACAGTACCTATCAAACAGACTAGAAAGGCCAAATGACCTGCTATTTTTTGTTATTTATATGTTCATACTGAATAGCAACAAAGGTGCCTTATTGCAACAAAATATTTTGGTTAGTAATGGGTATAAGTAATGTAGTAGAAGATATATTAATGTACTGTGATGATCTTCTAAAATGAATATGAAATCACTCCAGACTGTAAGAAAAATAAAACTGAGGAACGGTTTATTCTCATCTTTAATATGTAGGAGAAGGAACAAAAGTTTAAAACTCAGACACAGGGCATTCATTCACATGGACCTGTTTATCGAAATAATAAGATTTGAACTGGGACCTATGCAATTAAGCAAATATTTCCTGTCATTAAATATTTGTTTGTATGTAATTTTATATTAAACAAAAAGAATCAACTCATAGAACAATTGCATTTTCAATTGAATGTAATCAAAAAGAGATTTGCATTTGCTTTAGTATTTGTATGCAATTAGTTTTATCATTAGTAGAACTTTTTGTCATGATGCAGTTAATCACTTCAAAATCTAGGTGAGTTATTAAAGTTTAAAATTTAGTAGGTGTCACCTACGTGCAATTACTGTTGTTTAAGAAGTGATTTGTCATAATACACCTCGTCAATTCAGAATTCTTGTGTGCACTTTTTTTTTGTTGCCCATTGAATCTCCCTGACTTCATCACATCTTCCTGAAGGTTACTGCATTCAACAATTGTAAAGGTAGTGCTTTATGTTACTTTAAGCGTGGGTTTTAATATAGGCGATAATATCCACAGATGAGTGTTTATTATGCCAGAGATGGTATACATTAATACAACCGAGACAAAGCAAGGCTGATGGATTTTATGCCATATTGGCTTCCTCTTCTAGCCCTGCTGGAACAGGAAATATAAAAATCAGACTCAACACTACACTACACATACAAAGTTATTCTACACATTGAAGTAAAAATAGTGTAACTGAATCAAACAGAACATACAAATAACTTTACTTATTAACTACCTGCTATATTATTTCTTTTTATAATCGAAATCTGTGCAGTACTGTATTCATTTTGTCATGTTATATTGTTATTTGGTAGATGCATGTTCATTTTCAGAATGTATTACAGTAGGTGTACCCTAGATATTGATGGTATATGGTAAAGGAGAGTTTTTCCCAGTATCATTAAATCATTATTAGTTCAGGAACATATCCCCCTTGAATAAGCAGGACACTGTGTAATTCAGAAAAAATACTGCTATACAGATTTTGTCAACTAAAATATGTGTCAAAAACAACTTCCACAACTTAAAATAATAATCTATTGGTACGTAATACTACACTTGATCTAATCTAATCCTAATGGTGTATCAGACTGTAAAACAAAAAAGTAGTGGAAAAGTAGTTTTAGCTGGTAATAAAGTTCACAAACCATCAAAAAAGAATATTTATTTACATATATTGTACAATACTGTATTTTCTATGTTTTTTTACATTTTCCTACAGGTTGCGAGAGGAGAGAAAGCAAGGTTGTGGTGCACAGTTCCTTTACTTAAAGTATAATGGAAATCTCTGTCAGCTCCATTTAAATATTATCACCAATGCCACAACCACTTACACATCTCTGTAACAAATACATTTACGTTTCAGGTACAGATATTAACCTAATGTTAAAATGAAGTTGTTTTCACTGATCATATTATCATATTACAAATTCAACACATTGACCATTTCTACTGATCAGGCCACACAGTCTTCAGATCAGATTTAGAAGCTGAAGTACAATAGAGCGGGCAGGAAAGATATGGAGGGTATAATCCGGAGTCGATCTGTAGATTGGGACCTGAACCAAGGTACTGTACATGGAGGAACAGTGAGCCCTTTGGGTACTTCAGGAAAAGATATGGGAATTGTCTGAAAAGTAGCCTAAATTAAAATGAAACGTCAACAAAACCAGTTCACTAGGAATGACAACGCCCCAAATCAAAGAGTAACAAACTATTGTGGAGCGAATATTTGGCTTAACCCACTTGGCTGAGGGACGACCTCCTGGCCATAGGACGAGGAGGCAAGGAAATACTTAGGTATTATCACCTACAAGACGAAACGCATAGAAGCAAAGCACAGAGTAAAACTTACGTATTATCACCTACAAACTGAGTCATGAAGGAAATTCCAGATCTCTGCCCATTAGCACTGTAGTGTTACCTTTTATGAGACAAAATAAAAAAAGTATTATGATTCTAGGTCAAGCTATTGTATTATAATTATTTATAATTTATAATTTTTCATTAATAATGTGTCATTAAATATATGTTACAATATATACTTACAGTATACCATATATGAAAAGTAGATTGTTTTCAGTCCTCAAAGTGTTGGAAATCTCAAGATTTTCTTGGTATCTTTTCTCAAAATTAATGCCCAAATTATGGAGCACCATAAATGTAGCAATTATATGTCTTTTGGAATGACTAATAAAAATATATCATTATTGGGATTGATTTATTAACATTTACAGTACATGTAGCAACCTAGAAATATTTGAAAGCTCAGTTACAAACAAAGACTATTTTGGATTCTTCAAATGTTATGTCTTAATGGTTCTCCAAATTTAATCTATTAATGGTTGTTTTTTAAAAATAGTGAGCTTTTTCATTTTTATTAGTTATTAAGGCTACTCTTCAACTTAGTATAGAGTCCCATAGTTTAACTTAGTATAGATGATCACTAGTATTTAAGAGATAGTAAATACCACCTAGAGTTTTTTTTATTCATTAGTAAACTAGTTTAATATACTTCCAGATGGCTAACAATAGTGTTATTTTTGACATTACCGTTGAGCTAGGGTGCAATGACATACCTGTAATGTATACTAAAAGTATGACAGCACAGTGATCAGTACTGGTGAGCACACCATTGCTTTAAACTCAAGCGATGCAAGCAGTATGGCAATCCTGTTCATGCTTATATAGTCTTCTTTGACAGTTTCACAATACAATCTGCAATAGTTGTGTCTACGTCACATTTACAGTGGAAAATGGATGAAATAATAATTGTATAATAAATAATAACAGCCTTTTTCATTCCATACATACAGTACAAGTAGATATATAAAGTGATCCACCATTGATGTGAAGGACTCCCCTGAGTGGCACAGAGCAGAGATTATGCACTAGCAACCCCACTATACCGCAGATCAGGCAAAGTGAGTAATTGCTTCACCATCTTATTTAAGGGAAGCGAGACTTTATGTGAGATTGTGCAAACACATGGTCAAACCCAGCTAGGACACTTAGGTGAACACTCTTATTTTACAAAGTGTAATTTTTAATGACCAAGTATTTAGAGCCTTGGTTTAATGTCTCATTGAAAGAATGGCACCTCCTACAGCACAGTGTCACTGATCACCATACAGGGACATTGTTTTGGGAATCTTAGTCCAAAAGAAAGAGTGTATTGGTCAGCTAACCAACACCACTTAGACCAGCAACCTTATTTTTTACCTTGCTTCACCCCTGAATTATGAAGACCACCTGGTAATATGGCTGTTGTTTATATAGTTGACAAAACACTCATTGTTTTCACATGCAACATAAAAAGTATTGAAGAAATTTTAAGAGAAAGGTCAATACTATAATTAGAACTAGATACAGTACAGATGTGAGACTGATCCTATCCGATTAAGCTTTTACAGGGTTACAACCAAGGAAAATATTGGGAAACAGTACAATATGCTTTACCTAGAGTCAAAATGAACTATTAATTAGAAAATGAAACACTAAAACTGATATACTGTACAGTAGGTGTGTCTCTCATTTTTTAGATAAAAATATTATTGTTCACTGTAAAAAAAATGAAAGCATCTATGAGTTGAAGTTCCTCAGGGGTCAGTGCTGGGAACACTAGTGTTCCCATTAAATATATATGTAATTTTACTGAATCAAGACATCTAAGAATTTAACTTTCAGACTAGTGGACAAGGAAAATCAAGAACAATTAATTCAACAGTAAAACACAAACCAGAAGTCACTAAGGGAAAGGGCATTTAAAACAAACCAGGAGGCATATCTTCGCTCAGAGGGCTGTGTACGTCTAGAATAAGCTAGCTACTTAAAGCCTTTTCTTAAAAAAAGTCAGAACATCCAGATTTTGATTAAAATACTCACATTCAAGTGCATAATTTAATGTATATACTGTACTTTGTAGTTCAATAAAATGGGATATCTGTGCAAGGGGGTGAATATTTTGGCAAGACACTGCAAGTCTTCAGCCTTACACAGAGAACAGCGGAAGGTCAACCTTAGCTGCTATTTCAAATTCAGTACAGACAGCAGGTCTAGAGGGCACAAGTGAAAGCTGAGTGAAATTATATTTAGAATAGGTACTGGGTCTCTACACCAAGGACTATAAATGTGTAGAATAGATTATCTGGATGATTTGCAGCTCTGTCATTTAACCAAAACAATAAGAAAAATCTAACAGTACCCTGCTAGTGTTTTTTTACTGAGGGAAAAGCATTTTTGGACCCAGTGGCATTTGCTTTATCCTACCATTCCCATGTACTGTATTTTAGTGGTCCTCTGTTTTGTACTGAAGTAAACAGTCTCAAATCTTCAAATATTAAACAAGCTCAGCTGTTGTATATAGTGTATACAGTATTATATTAAGGTATACATATACACATTATTCTATACCTGTTCACCTAAAACTCGTTTAGAAATAATATATTATAATATTGACACAGTAAAATTTCTTTGGACTTTTGTATAATAATTAACATGGTGAAAAATCCTCAGGAATTGGAATGGATTTATTTTCATACCTGCAATTTCTAAATCAACAATTAATGGGTTTAAAGGGGTTGTTTTGAAGGGATGGTTTAGGAATTTGGATTGCAATACAATGCCAAAAACGTAAGGAAAAACATCACTTGCGCACGGCAAATTCATTTGTCTCCACTAGAGGACACTAGAGGGCCAACATATTTTTTCTAATGCCAATACCACGTAATTGGTTAGAAAGACTAAATGTTTTTAATCAGTGTAAATTGTCAAAATTGCATTTTGAATTTTTAGAAAACCAAAACATCACTAAAAATGTCTATTCCTTTCTTGACCTACACAGTTGCAGTATTACAATCATTTAATATATTTAAACTTAAAAAAGAAAACTTTACATTCCATTGTTTCTGAAAATCACGTTCTACACGGAAATGCGAAATGTGCCGTGTTTTAAGATCAGTGTGCTTTCTTCTACGTGTTTGAATTCCGTATCTGTTTTTCGGACTGCATTATTTTGTGAGTTGGAGATCGCCGTGAAAATGTAGAATCTTAAAATAGTTCTGGCGTTCTAACTTGAATGTGCTGCAAATGTTTACTGCAAAAAGGGCATTTTGGTAAAAAGCTCAATCGTATACAGTCCTAATTTCTGCCTACATTGTTAGCAAGAGTATATTACTATTAAGATGCTGTAGAAAATCCAATATACCTGCAACTATTGCTGCCTTGAAAGTTAAAGATAATTATATTTCTAACTGCTTGTATTTCTACAGCACTTTTCATTCTAAAGTATCCCATAGCGCTTAACACTGTGTCCAGCAATGAAGTGCAGCACCCAAGTGGGTGACAAACAGTACAGCAGCCATTATGTGCCAGCACACAGCAGTGTGGAAAAATGAGAATCTACTTAAATTGAATTTATGGATTGCAAACTGGTATTGTAATTTGGAGGCAAGAATTTTCCAAGTTTAGGTACAGTATATGTTTGCTGCTACTGACTAGGACTTTTCTAGTTTTGGTTTACATGCACTATATACATATCAGTTTGTGCAATCCAATAACATAATTCAAGCTAAATAAATTGAATTTCTTAGAAAAAGATTTTAAAAATGTAGTCATCGCTCTAAACATATTCCTGAAAAGAGGTATCTATTACTATGTTCAGTATTATAAATATTCCAAGGGCAAAGGAATGCATGTAGATCTTAAAATTATCACTGAAAATGTATCAAATGCATCCAAGTTCTTGAACCATAAGAATTTAAGGAAACAAAACTAAGAAAAAACAGTTAATAGAAAATGCACTTTAATGTGAAAAAGAGAAAACAATATTTAGAACCAATGTGTGAATAGAAAAAAGAATATTTAGAATCAGGGGTGCACTTTGAATTCTTCAACCTTTTATTAATTTTGTAAATGCTACACATACAGGAGCAGTTGGTTTTCCTTCACTTTACAAATTATAAATGAAATATAGCTTACTCTTCTTCTAAGATATTTCACAATATCCATCTGAGGGGAAGCAAAGTCATCAAAACAAGACAAGGCAATAAATAATTTCTTAAAATAACTAAGAATATTTCATAAACCTTTAGATTCTTTCCTTATGTATATATGTATATATTTATATTTTAAAACGTGCAGGACATTAGAATCTTTAATTTCTTAATTACAGAAAAACAAATGGTACTCCCACAAACTGGTGTGCAATTTTGCACATAGCTCTCCCAGTGCAGAGGATTTGGCTGTACAGCTATTTACAATAAATGTTGACAGGAACACCAATACTGCAAAGTAATGCTGTTATTCAAAATTTGAAAGCAGGAGAGTTTTGTTGTAGTTGTTATTGACATCCCATCAGTTACACAGCATCTACATTGCAATATACGGCTTGCAAAGAAAAATCTGACAGACAGATTCTAGGGCAGAGCTACAGTAAAACAGGCTGAAGTATCTTACACGGAGAACACTGATGGTAAAATTATCACAAGTATATGGACCAATATATGACATTAAAGAATAGGAATGAAAAGGGAAACAATGCTCTGGCATAAAGGTCAATTCTTTTAGCTTCAGAGGGGATGACAGGTTTTGGTGGAGGTGGCTTCTTGTTATTTTTGGCCTGTGACTTCCCCAGAGCACTGCTGACTTCAATGGGCTTTCCGTAACAGTCATAGTTTGACAGTTCAAAATCTCTTGGGAGTGATCCAACAATGCTGAAATCATTGGACCTCAGGTCAGACTTGGAGGTGCAAACTTTTTTGCACCTTGTTTCTGCCACCTATTGAATAATTAAAGAAAAAAAAGTTAAAAACAGCACTGTGAACAAAAAGTTCCAGTAACATCTCCACTATAGCTCTTAAGCAGAAAATTACACAGTCAAGCATGACAACAGTTCTAAATATGCTCCATACTCATTTAAAAAATGTTATTAAAAACGTTCTGGTAGATTAAATCATTGATTTAATCTGCACCTGGAATTAAACTCCAGTTTATATCAAGAAGTGATATTACAGCAGCATAATACTCACATCTGGTTTTGTATTAAACAATACAATAACTGCACTGTTATTTAGCTCCTTCCAGCAAATCACATACTCTGCTGTCTGGAAACTATATATTGCAAAATAAATTGTTTCTCAAACAAGGACACCCACATTCTATGAACAAAGTCTTAGTTGTATTCCTGCAGCTGAAGCACCAGAATAACTGAACTAAAATGACATATTAAATCTGGCAAGTGAGTCATACTGTATATGAGTATAACTTACCATGATGTTTTGATTCTTTAATCCGGCATACAAATAATTAAAGCTAATTTTAAATATCCAGTGCAAATATTTACTTATGTTTCACTAACACACCCAAAAAACTAACACTAGGCAATGAACTATAACAACTTACATACTAAACAATTAGGCACTTAAATTCGCATTGCTTCCTATAAGGATTTAAGTGTTCATAAATTGTTTCTACGGTTTAGTCCACATTCAGCAAATATCTGAAATGCACATTAATCCATATTATATATCAAGAAACTGTCATTGATCTCAAACTCTTCAAAAAGGTTCACATTTTATGAAGTTGGTATTTCTATCTGAAAATGTTTCTTTACAGCTACAGTACAGTATGTGATATAATACAGATATGAATTACAGTGATTGGTGCTGTATTTTAATCAGATTAACACTGCAAACTACAGTATTTCCATACAAGAAATACTATTTTCCTAATACCCTAGTTTATGTTTATACCCTTTATGAAGTTTTGTATTATCTAGGACTATCTTAAATATTTCTGGAAATGTTAGCATAAATGAAGCATGAATTAAAAATTGCAAGAAAAAATGAAATAGGAGAAAAAAGCAGGGATCTGTCTAAAAACTGCACAAATAACTTTGAAAGAGGAAATCTTCCCTCACTGCATAATTGAAAAATCCTGAATTTGTTTTTACAAAGAAACACAAAGTTAAGTGTTTTTTTTTTAATGCCATGCCTTTAACAGTTTGCTTGTAATGGTTTTTCATTATGAAACAAGGATCTTGAAATGAACCTGTACGGAAATGAAAAATTACAGTTGCATACATAAATATTGGTATAGTCAATCATATAGTTAACCATAAATTAGTTTTATTACATCAGTTACATAAGACTAATGTTGTAACTTTGTCAGTTTCAAAATGAAGAACGCAGTCCACAGTCAGTGCTTTTAAGCCTAGCCTGAACATTTACTCCTGCGTATAAGTTTATGATTTTTTTATCTTGTTTTTTTTTTTCTTGGTTCCTCTTGTATTTATTTTTGTGAAGTATCTTTTCATATATTATAAAACACTTGGAGATCATTGCTTTGGAAGGTGCTTAATAAAGTGTACTGTATATTTTGTAAAATGCTACACATTGCATGAAACGTAAAAATATGGAACCCTTATACAGTATTCGAAGAGACAAAAATACCCTGCTTTCAGTGTCATATTTGTGATGTTACTCAACCCATTCTCATTTTCAGAAGTATTAATTCAACAGCTCTGCAATTTATTTTTCAAAGACCAGTTACATGACCACATCTTTGCAGTACTAACCCCTGCCATATACTGCAATGAATAAATCACTTCACATAAGGATTGTTCAGAATTCATGAGAAATAACATCACCCAAGTATTAAATACTTTGAGAAATGTACTGAATGTTTTAATCATAGTCAATCTGCCTTAATCAATTTGGCTGTGAGCCAAGCTCCTGGCCATAGGATGGGCCATGGGAGTGATGTGTGAACCAAGGGGCACCTGCACAGGGAGATGGGGTGAAGGAGGGATGCAGAATGATTAATGCAAATGAGGGTAAGGTCTTACATACAGTATAGTATTTAGAGCTTTAACTTGAGGAGATGATGTCTGGAATGATTACGATACAGGACAGCTGAGGCCAGCTGAACTTGGATGCTGTTACCCCTGCTGACATTTTGTTGTAAACTACATTTCTTACATTACAACACAGCTGAAGTAAGAATGAACTTCATGCATTTACACAAGACACATCTACATCCATTAGATATACAGTATAATATGCAGTAGCAATGGAACATACCTGAAGTGTGCTCACATGAATAGGAGTTCCTCCTGTACCATTAACTGTATTTTTCTTAGCTGGGGCTTTGCCTTCAGCTTGTTCTTTGCTTGCCATTTTAGCCTTTTCAGCCTCAATCCTCTTGGGGCTATTCAGCATTACCTGTACTACAGCATATTCAACAAGGGATGCAAATCCAAACAGAAGACAGGCGATCAGCCAGATGTCAATTGCTTTTACATATGATACTTTGGGGAGTTCAGAAGCAAGAGATGTACATTCGGATGACAAGCTCAGTACAGAGAAGATTCCTGAAAAAAGAAAAATGCAGGTCAATAAATTGTTTAATGAATAAAAGAACATTTATAACGACAGCTACATTTTATAGGGATATTGTCTAAATTGTATAGCTTGGTTGCAAGTTTTAAAAGGCAAACCCAATATATCAGACAGCCAGAACTACAAACTCATCAAATCAATTAATGAAATGAAATAATACCACTGTAAATCTATATTGAGACAATTCCACAGTAATATTTTTATTATTCTTAGTACCATCTTCAAAAAGATCTATAAGATGATCTTCGTACATTATTTGATTTGAATCCAATATAGGAATTAATGACAAACTTTATGTAACAGTTTAATAATTCTGACAAAATATTAATGACAATACGGTGGCTTATTTTCTCCCTTCCAAAGACATGCTGGCTAGATAAACTAGTTTCTCTAAAAGTCCATGTGCGTCTGTGATGGACTGGCATTTTATCCAGGTTGCACTCCCCCTTTTTCCTTGTGTCTGCTGGTTTATGTTTTGGACAATGCAAGGATGGACAAAATGTTGAAGAATTGTAACAAAGTTACAAACTGTAACAACTTTTAATTCCATGAAAACAATCTTAAGATAGAAAAGATCTTTCCTTGTATATTTTGTCAGAAAACTTACACTATTCATTGCACAATTAACCACATAACATATGTTAATACACTGCAAACCTTTAGGTGGTACTCAGCTAGTGCACATTAATAACCCATCAAACCACATACGATATATGCAGATAAAATTAATTGATAATGTCAGGTGAACTGGAGGCTTGGTGGTTAGCTCTGCTGTCCCACACCCCTTGTGTCACTGGCATGATTCTGGCCTGGGGCACCTTCTGTGAGGTGTTTGCACTTTCTCCCTATGAGAACAAATCTCCAGTTTCCTTCCAGTATCCAAAGACATGCAGTCAAGGTTAACTGGACAGTAAATTTATATGTATGTGCCCTGTGATAATATAACCTTGCCTTGTGCCCTGTACATGCTGGTTTAGACTATCTCACTGTGACCCTCTAAGGATAAAGCAGGTACTCAAATTGTATTGATAGTGGCCATTTCCTATTTGATGAACCATTAAAACACCCTATATGAACAGTAATACTCTCAATGTCAGCACATTTATACATCAAATAATGAAAATGACAGATATCAAAGGACATCATGAAATGCTAATGCCTTGGTGGAACACTGCTGCTACATGACCCTGACAAATCATGAGGTCAGTTGTGTCAGTTATTGTAATGCCACCATATATGAATTGTAAATTTTGATTTATACACATAACAGAAGGATTTTTCTGTTTCCTCATAAAATGCCAGAATACGTCACGAACATCAAGGAAAACTAGCTTGAACCTTGATACATGAGATCAGCGCATGTGACCACTGGACTACAGCCTATCACTGATGTTGTCTACACCAGTCACTATAATTGTCTGGCAGAGAAGCAGTGTTAATGGGCTGTCACCTTTGCAGGATCCAAGAAAATGTCTTATGATTTCTGTTAAAACATGAAGCCCTATGGTTCACTGCAGTTGTACTGTACAAACTGTCACACTATGCTATTGTAATAAACTGCTGGCTCTAAGGTCAGGTAGTACAACTCACTTGCTATAGGGTAACCACATTTTATTTCTAATTCACTCAGAACCAGAAATAGCTGAAGACTGCCAGTAAAATAGAGTATCTGTGGATTTATATGGTTTCATTTACTGCAAAGTATTCCAAAAACCCTCTTGCCTTTGCTTGTCCTTAGACATAAAACTACATTGAATTTGACAAGAAAAACTGTTTTTACCAAGCTCAAAAAGGTATTTGTAGCCAAATTATACATGTGGAGTTGGATTAGTTTTGTTAACGAAGGTCTAAGAATTATAATACATCTACAGGATTATAATAGCAAAAGTAGCAAAGCTACTGTATCACATACACACAAACACAATAAAAAGAAATGAAAACAGAGGATATGACTGACCTGACTAGACGATATGACTGAAACGAACAATTATGACATTTGGTGAAAAGACCAGATCACATGATAATGGTAAGAGGATGAAGTGGCATTGGGCAGTGGTGGAATGAGAATGAAGTTACTCAGATCATCTCTCCCAATTCAGTGGCACCAGGCTCGTCCATAGATGAAAAGGCTAGATTGGGTATACCCAGTGGGACTCTGGCAGCACTTGCATCAGGGTTAATCCAGAATGACAGCCATGAAAGAACCACAATCAGAAGGGTAGGACCATAGACGCCCATCATGTAAAATCCAACTTGCCGCCTTAATGTGAAGATTACCTCAACACAAGTATAATAGCCTGAAAAGAGAGAAGCAAGCAATCAAATCAAATCTGTTCAAATTGTTCCAAAATGTGGCAAAAAAACAAATGACCTTAATTATGGAGGACAATTTGTATAGAAAAACAAATTCTTAAAATCTGCATGTAATAGGCTGACATGGTGAACAGATGCAACTGGTTTAGGTTTCTCTGATCAAAGCTCTGTGGCATATTTTAATTAATATACTGTATAAAGAAAACTCAAATTTTTATAACTACACATTATACCATTTTGTAAAATGGTAGGTATAGTTCTGTTAATATTATTTGTGAGAAAACAATTTAAAAAATAGTGTATTAAGTGCAGTAATTTTATAAGACTACCTCTTTGTTTGGCTACGTAAAAAAACAATGGTATCTCATATACCAAAGAAGCAATGTCTGATGTATTTGCATGTCTCTGTCATGAGTCTGGATTAACTTTTAACTGCTTTTATACTCTGCCTTTGCCTGCTGTTCCTTTATCTCCCTTGTTAGCACCTTAAAATAAATAACATTGCATGATGTAATGCTTAACGGTTCTACTACTTTCAATCCACTTTCTTTAAACCCTTTTTAGCAGAGGACATGGCTCGGATATGGTTGGTTGGTTCAAAACAATGCTAACATTCATGCCTCTGGTTCTTTGACAATTCATTTAAAGCCTTCAGTGTAGCCTATTCTGATTGCATTAAAATCAGTAGAACCTTGTGGAGAGTTAGAATGCATGTGCACAATAAGTATGCCTCTTTTATACTGGAATTGAATTGTATGAATTCTCTGACCTTAGCTTCTAAATTAAAGAGGTTTCATCCAATGCAACATAATATCAACACACCTGTCTTTTCTCTATTGCAAAATAATATTTATTTAGTTGTAACTGACAATTCACGAATTATTTAAAATGCCTGAAATTCTCTCAGTGAAACTCTTTATTTTCAAGTCTGATTCTAAAAAATCCTTAAAACAAAGTTAAGCCTCTCAATTATTGAACTTACCTTGGCTGTACATTTGTGTAATTTTTCTCTGTTCAAATAATAACATACTGTCTATACAATATGTGGACATTATGTATTTCTTCCCCTCCTTGCATCTTAAAAATTGTCATGTCATGTTTAGAAGGAAAATCTATATTAATTAATCTCTCTGTTAAAAGGCAGCAATTCAATATTTATGGAAAAACAACTTACATTAAAATTTTTTTCTCTGAATTATACTAACGATAGGAAAACATAAAATTAAGATGGAAAAATAAATAGGTGGCCCCTTGAGCTAAAAAAACAAAAGAAGATTGCTTTTTTTGCTTAACATAGGATCTCAAATAATTACCTTAAATATTATAAAGTATTCTAATTTTTATTTTCAATACATGTTGCATTGTACAATGACAGCCACAATTAATTAATGAAAATGAGATAAGCACAGTGAAAAGTACTTAAAAGTGACAATAAAAACAAGATTAAAAGTAAAAAGCATAGACGTAAAACTGTTAAATTTGAATTAATACTCTTCAGAAAGCAGAAACCTGTAAGTCTACACATTATTATAGAAGCATACATATCTTAATTTTGGCATGAACTGATTATTCCCCTATGGGCTGTGAATATTTCAACCAGAAATTATATAGAATTGAGTCACTGAAAATATGCCAATAAATTATACTAATTAAAGAAAGTATATGACCCTGTAATATACTAGAATAATCCTAGGACCCTTTTCCACAATCTCCTAAATATAGCTAAGAACACAACTCCCCAAGAGTCTACAATACAAAGCAATCAATGTTATTTGTTTTTTTCAATTTAAAATTGATAACTTTTGGAGTCATATTGTATACTGTGATTCTACCCCTACATAAAATGTGAATCTAACTGTATAGAGTTTCCTGCAATCTTCCCTCAGCAGCTATCTGAAATTATCAATAAAATAAAACCCTACCACTTTTTTTCTTTGATCTTATTCCCACTGCTCTACTGTATTCAAATTCTACAATTTGCAGGTCTCATTGTCACAAACCATCAATTAATCATTCTGGAATGATCTGGAAGTCTTCCCTCAGCCCTTAAACTTAAAATTACCTCTATTAAAAAACAGAACTTAGACTCCAACCTAATCAATATTTATTGGACAATATAAAACTGTGCTCAGATTGATGAACAAATTAGGTTCGAGGTGTTATTCAAAATCATCGGCAATACAAGGACCCAATGATAAAAACAGAAATTAAACTCAACACTTAAAGGGGAACTACAATGATTTTTGAATATTTCAGGGTTAGAAAGAATCAGCATTGATGAGTGCATCAATGAATTTAAAATGTACATAGTAACTTGTAAAACCACCAATTTAAATCACAAAACAGACAAAATTTCCAAGTATGCGCAGCACCATATTCAGCTATTCAGAACGAGACAAGACTTCCAGTTACGTGAAGCAGCTCTATGACATTCTATAGAAGCAGGCTTGAGAATACATCGCTTTGAATCCAACAGAAACATTGCTCTTGACTTTGAGACACTTTTGCTGACAGATACTAATCTCTATATGCTGAACACGTTGGAACACGTCTGCGGTGAAAAGTCTGCTTCACAACCTGTACTTATTCTCCTCACGTCGCATTACATTACTCATTACAGTGACTAGAGAGCATGAAGGGCCGCTTCACATCACATTTTGCGTGAACTCTCAGGGATTTAAAGTACAACAAAATGGCGACTATACAGTACTTTCACAAAATTCACAATTTTGTGCTTAATTCGTAATTTGTCAAATTTTGTCATACAATTCATTTATTTTCGTACCGAGATTTAATAATTGGTCTGAGAAATTGGGACTGCAGTTCACCTTTAAGACAGAAAAGGATCCTTTGAGAAATGAACAGATGGAATTCTTGACTCATGAAGCAACGAGCAACCAAATAAACAAGTTCGCCTGAATGTCCTCCTCTTATAGTTCTTTTTATGTTCTAAAATGAGCAAAACATTTGGTGAATCAAGCCTGTTCTACCAGTTTTACTTCAGAAAATTTGACAACCTTCCATGCCATTGGTAGTAGTATTACTTTTTTCTATACAGTGCTAAACTTTGATTTTAGTTGTCATTCAGTATACTGTATAATAATACTGCTGTAGCACTACAAAGAATTGCCTTAATATTAAAAGAATGTAAAAGAAAACAAGTCCATAAATTTATATATATACAGTGGTGGGTTCTAAGGTAGTCTTGTTTTCAACTATTCTTCCTTCGAAACAGATTTTTACATCAGATTTCAAAATAACTTGTTGAATTTACTAGCTTGAGGACATTCATTGTAATCACATGCAAT
Source organism: Lepisosteus platostomus (assembly GCF_059453375.1). Taxonomy (NCBI): domain Eukaryota; kingdom Metazoa; phylum Chordata; class Actinopteri; order Semionotiformes; family Lepisosteidae; genus Lepisosteus; species Lepisosteus platostomus. The sequence continues at coordinate 59,943,963 of NC_142611.1, read as the reverse complement.
GGATTAGAGCTTTGGAACAGGGATAGCCTGGGAGTGCCCAGAACTGATAATCAATTCGGTTTAGTGATCTGTTAGCTCTGAAGTAATTGCTCTGAGTGTATTAGATTTGATAACTGCATGTGTAGAAGCGTGAGGAGCACCCCAAATACACTGTTGGATCCTGATATTATATATACCACAAAAGCATTTACTAGTTTTTTCTCAGAAGAGAAGGAGTTTGTTATAAGCTGCAAAATAAATACCAAACGAATTTTAGAAAGAATGAAGAAATAATAATTGAATATGTAAATAGTGCCCTGGGCTGAATAAACTTTCTCTTTTTTATTTAAAGCCTAGTGTAACTGCTGCAATACAAACTTTCAAACCAAATGAAAGGACATGTTTGCAGGAAATGAACCGAGTGTCACAGTACCCTAATGAGACAAGGTCACTTCATGTTTGATGTCAGCTACTGAAAGGCAGAGCAACAAAGCAAGCAATGAGCCTCTGCAGTGACAAAGCCTTGAGCAAAGAACTCCATGGCCTAAAACTTCTGAACCTACATATAATTGCGGAGTAACATTCATATTTTACTAAGAAATATTGAAATTGATCAATTAAATATTTAAAAATAATCTAACAAAAGAAACTGCAAATGCTCCAATTCATAATGATAACAAAACAGCAGTCACTTATTTTCTCAGTATTCTCTTGCTCTGTCTGACCTAGTATCTAGCCAGAATGTTCAAAAGAAGAGTCAATTAACGTAAAGTGAAAAGAAAGCTTTTTGCTCCAGCAAGGGATATACAAAGCATTTAAATTTCTACACTCTGGCTACAATGCTTTCAAAATACTACTTTCTAAGTGTGTTATTTATAGCAAATCTAGCTGTCAAGTTTAAACAATCTCCTTTTGCAGTAGCTCACTGGAGGAGTTTACAATACTTGTCTTCTGTCAAATACTGCAGCGTAAGCATACATGCACAGCTACAATGCATTAGACATGCAAACTAAATAGGATTCAGAAAATGCATTTGACTTAATCATCAGTACTTTTAAGGATTTAGTACTGGAATGTGACTTGAGGACTTACAGTACATATTTCCAAACTAAGGAAAATATCAACACTAGTAGCACAAACTACACAAAACTCTTCAAGGCAAAATCCACCTACGGTATGATGTATAATGACATTAATGAGGAGATCAGATTTTTTAAGATAAAAATTCAGCCTGATCAATATAAGGTTTTTTTTGCAAGTATTTTACAAATATGTCACTATGACACCTGATGCAAAGATATTTATCTTGGATAGTTTCATTAAGCATTATATTTCAATTGCAGAAAACATTTTTGTAATCCATTTCGTCAACAGAATGCAAACAGGAGACTCAAAACTTGTAAAGCTTCCAGATGTTTTAGATATGGCACATGAGAGAAGCAAGGAAAATTTGCATTATACAATAATTGTGTAAATGCCTTATTGGCTAATTTGTGAGTTAACACTGCTGACCTGCATCTAACCTCAAATACACCACTGCTGACACCCACCCATCACTCGTAAACACTAGCAAATCTAGAAATCATGGAAATTACATTTATGTAATGAGGAGAAAATGTTTGATAACATTTTTTGCTTTTTAAGTGGAAAAATCCAACAGAACAATTTTAATAGAATATTGGATATATTTGATGTATTACAGTATATACAGGCATTATAGTTAAAAAAAATAAGATTTAGATCAAGTTTTTTTTACATAACTACAGCCACTGTACCCTAACATAAATTTATTACATAATAAAGAAGCATACATATTTTTTTTAAAAAGAGGTATATATATCACTAGTGCTTTCTCTTATTTATATTCTCTGAATGCACAAACATTTATTCATCATGTATGAGTAATGCAATTTAAAAAAGAGCATACCAGTTCCTTTGTAATACTTTGTGCAGTTTCCATATTCAATATCTTCTTGTTTAATATCAAACTGGGGCAGAGCAATCTGTTCCATTTGGACTGGGTCTCCAGACTGCCATATGAACCTCAAGTCATCTGTTGTGTACCCAACTGAAACCAAAAAAATGAAAGACAATACATTCATAATTACTAATTATTGTTGGATAATTTTCTCATGAATTAAAAATAAATTAAATTATTATGTTTACAGTTGAATGAACAGAGTAGACAATTATTTCTACTAACCGATGCCTACTGTAGATTGCACAGAAGCCGATTTCCCCAAAGGTCAACTACCATATCACATGTTTGAGACATAGAAATTTCTAACAAGCAGTAGGTCCAATCAAATAATGAAATGGACATATTTGAGAAACAACCATGACTCCACCAAAAATTGAAAATGCATAGAATCTGATTCACTTTATTCAAATTAAATTAACTAATTTACATTATTCACTCAAAAGTCCATCAAATATGCTTCTGAACACATACCTTCTGTCAGCCAGTCAGAAAAGAATTCTTATGTCAAAACATATGAAATTATGTAATCTAATACCATTCAAGGCAAGGAACACTTAGTATGCCATACCATGCTGAATACCACGACATGACAATATGTGAAAATACCCACTTAAACTAAGAACAAATATGCAAAATACAATGATTATTCAGAATAATTCAAAGACAAAACACAATATCCACATTTCATAATTTCACAAATGTGAGCTAAATTGAACCCAGAAACGAAAAAAAAATGTGCGTATGTTGTCAGTGTTAACAAACAAATGGGAAATCTACAAAATAAATAAATGAATTAATTTAAATAATATGATCATTGCTGCATCTTATATACTGTACATGTAGATCATCATGTGTGTGAATCACAACCTTAGAAAGCCTGAGAAGCCTTCCTTATTGAAAATAAAGTGATTATAAGACAAAATATTAAATGTTTTATAATGTTATAAACATTTTTAATGTTTGTTGAAGTCGATATGAATGACATACAGGGGGTGGACAAAATAAAGGAAACACCTAACAATATATTAATATCAAGGACCTAATAAGGAGTAGGGCCACCCTTTGCCTTCAGAACAGCTTCAATCTTCCTTGCAACGGTGTCATACAAGTCCTGAACTGTGTGTAGTGGGATATTGTACCCTTCTTCAAGAAGGAAAGCCTCCAGTTCTTTGAGGGATGAAGGAGGTGGAAATCTACTTCACACTCTGCACTCCAGAAATTCCTATAAAGATTCAATGATGTTTAGATCTGGTGATTGGGGAAGCAATGGAAGGCGTTTGACTTCATCCTGGTGTTCATGAAACCACTTTGGAATTTATTTAGCAATGTGTATGGAGGCATTATCATGCTGGAATATGGGAACATCATGAGGGAACAGTGTTTGCACCATAGGGTGCACCTGGTCCTGTAAAATGGCCTCATATTGCTTGGCTGTTATACGACCATGCAGAGCAATCATCGGACCTAATGACTCCCACCAGATGGCTGCCCATACCATTACGGATCCCCCACCATGTTTAACAGTTGGCAACAGACATTGTGGGTTGAAGGCATCCTTTGGCTTTCTCCAGACAAACCCGTCCGGATGTAGGAAATAGGGTGAAAAATGACCAGACCACATGACATTTCTCCATTGCTCAGGTTTTGTGCTCCTTACACCAGGTTATGTGTCTTTGTGCGTTGGCCTTGGATACAAGCACCTTCCGAATGGCATCCCTGCCATAAATTAAAGCTTTGTGAAGCTCACGACATCCAGTTTTTGTTGAGACTGGGATAGAGAGGTGCTGATTCAATTCTGTGGTAAATTTTGAGGTTGTACTTTGGTGGCATTTATCAACTATCCAGTGAAGTGTCCGTCTATCTCGGACTTGCGACCACTGTTCCTCTTTGCCGATGCACTCTGTCCATGTTTGGTATGTGCTTTCATTATTTTTGAGACTTTTTTTTTTTTTAGTTTTTGTGACCAATGCACCTGCGATTCGGGCACCAACTATTTGGCCTCTTTGAAAACTCACATATCAAAGTGCTAATTGTCAGACCTCTTTTACACCTGACAGATACTGCTAATTGGCAATCAACCTAATATGACTAAGCTTTGCAGCTGCATTTGTAATTGTGATTTAGTTACTTCAAAGTTAAACTACTTTTTCATGTAGTGGTTCCGTTAGTTTGTCCACCCCCTGTACTTGTTTGGTAATACTAATTACAAAATGTTCTAGATGAGCCTAATGGTCTATGTTATTAAGGGAATTTTGGTTTAGTCAATAAATGTCTGAAATTGCTTTTCCCATTAAGTCAAAAGTCAAAGTTAAAACTGCTGTGCAACAGGTCACTTAATGAAAGCATTACATACAGCTTTCTAGTTGCATCTTGCATCGTTGTGTGTCCATGGGAAACAGGGTCAAATCCAATGGGCAGGACAGTGTGACAGACAGCCTGAGACATGAGGAAAAAAATAAATCAGCACATTTACAATAGTTAAAGTCAAAACAGTCAAACTCAATGTAGTAATGCATGAACTGCAGTTTAGTTTCTACAATTCATTTCCAAAAACTACCACTGTAAATGCACTTTACAAAATTCTAAATTAAAAAAAATGATTGTACTGTAAAAATCAGGAGATTATCAAAAATGTAAAACTTCAGAAATTAAGAGTAATGTGTACTAAAGCACTATTACAGTACCACAGATTTTTAATTGAACTTTTAAAGCAAATGAAAAAAAATATTTAGAAATATATTCATTTTCTTTTGGCCAATAATCCATTAACTCATGCACAAGAGCTAGCACAGATTTGGTTTATTTTAATGTTAAACCAAACAACTGGAAAACATATGTATTAAATTTTGGAATACCAATTATAAGCTTGAGGTAATGAATGCAAACAAAAAACCCTTAGAGTTTATTTCCAACAACTATGCACAAGTGAGTCATAAAATAATTTGCTGGAGTACAGATTTTCTCTTAATGCTTTTCTAAGTAATCTTCAAATGAAGACATACATTATAAAAATATGGACATAGTTGCAAACATTTGCCCCATAATTTGCTCTAACCATGTGTATTTTATTAGCTAAAATAAATTCTGGATCTACTGTAAATACTGTCCCAATTTGTCTCTTCAGCTGAACAATTATAACTCCTGTACTTCACGACAGATTTTTATTTGCGAACATTTTCAACCCTATAAGTTGGATTCCTATCTTACATAGCTGTTCCCTTGTTTGATTGCTTCAACCCAATGGAACACCAACATAATGTATAAACATGAAATCTCTAAATCAATTAGAAAAAGAACAGATTCCTTGAATCACAAAAAGGTTTAAGTTCAACCTAAATACCATTGAACAAAGAAAATAAATCTGCACTCCCAAAGTGCATTTTTTTTTTCATTTTGCAATAGTTCAGCTCATGTTTCACTAAAGAAGTATTTTCACATGGCTGGACAAATTTACATGAAAAGTCAAAAGAAAACAAACCCGTGCATACCATTCGCAATAACTAAATGTAGTTTAGTAATTAAATTTGAAAAAATGTCTAGGGATAAATGAAACCAACATACTAGTTTTGTATTTTTTGAATGTAGTGTAGACTTAAGTTTTGAATTAGCCCACATTTAACTTATTAAACAGACAGACTATTTTTTTCTATCCAACAGACAGTATGATTTGAATGTATAGAGCTTCATCAAGATTGAAATTGTATAGGAATCTATACAGCATTTCTTGAATGTTTCTTTATGGTTGTAAATACCATTATTGATAAAGAACATAATTTAAAAGTGTCAATGTTAGTTGGACAATTTCCATAAAAGGCCTAACTAGAAAAGGCCTATACCCATTTGTTCATCAGTTCAAATTCAGAATTCACAGGTAACTCATAAAGTTAGGACCAAGACATTACAACAGGAGATTCCTGCTGGAATGGGAACTGAAAGAATTATTTCAATTTGCATATATTTTAAGGAGAGTTAAATGCTAGTTTACAAGTAAAATCATCCACTTGTCTTATGTGATTTAAATTCATATTGGCAAGACCAGAAAATGGGATACTATAGTATATTCTTATGGTTCTTCACTTTAAACTGATCAAATCACAATAGGGAATAGATTTATGTAATTTAATTCTGTGTTTAATGTTTCTAAATTTATGACAGCATAATTGAGTTTAAAATCTTGATAAAATAGTGGTAAAACATTTTTACAAAGCTGTAAAAGACTGAGGAAAATATTTACCAAAAATCATCTCTCAATACCACATTTAAATCACTGTTGAGTCTTTGGAGTTTGGTTTGAAAGCTAAGCAAAGGTGAACATCATTTCTAACCTTCAAGGATAGGTTCAGTGGTTAACAATATACTGAAAGCAGAACATTCTCACTAGATTAGTCTTGTTTAATAAAATCCACTCGAAAACACTCAATCTGAAATCTGATTAAAGGTAGCTCACCTCATACTCAGAAGAACATCACCATTGCGATAAATGAACAGCAGGATGTTTTCTTGTGTGACATCATGGAAATTTGCATTCTTTTCATTTGCAAAAAACAAGTCTGGCTTCCAAAGGCATTTGAACATTTTAGGGTCGACAGTGAGGGCATCCGATTTGAAATCAGTTGGCAGTCTCAGTCTTGGGTCATTCCACCGCTGTCTTAAGAAGATGTTTACCCTATAATCCTGATAGATATTATGAGATAAAAACATTTTAAAGTTTGGGCTCATCAAAATCCAGTCCCACCTTTGCAAAAATCATGTAATACTGTACAAACAGCAAGATTGGTGGTTATTGTGTGGTAAATCATACCTAAAAGAAAAATTCCACCATGACGTATGTACTGCATCATAGCCCATGCTGTTGCCTGAACAGCCAATTTGAATAACTGAATTTAATTTAACCTATGGACTTTGAGGTGGTTTGCCAATGACTACTCCTTAATTGTTAACTCAGCATGCAAATCACATGTGAACATTTCTGTGCTGAAATGTCTACTGCACAACCTGTACTTATTTGATCATACTGTACATCACACTGAATCTCATTGAGAAACTTGTTGATGGGACCAACATCAGTGTCCATGTTTATTATCCATCTCTTGACTAGCTGAAAATTTTCTGTTCGGTTTTCTGCTGATTTGATCCTCCGTTTTATTTGTGACCACTATGTTCTGAACAGCCAAACACCTAAAAGAGAGGCATTGTTTAAAATACATTATACATTAGTTCCAAAATTAATAAACGTTCTTAGGAGACCACGTTTCTCATTTGCTTACAGCAACCAGTGAACAGGAAGGGCCGCTTTCATGTCACAATTTGCATGAATTCTCACTCATTCCTATGAGAACCATGCAGTACAAAGGTCACAATTTTGTACTTTACTTGAAATTTGGATAATTTCGCGATACCATCCATTAATTTTGTTAACGGGATTTAATAACCATTCTGAGAAATTGGGACTGCAGTTCCTCTTTTAATGACAATACTGCAAAACAGTCAAAATTATTCCACTTATCATGTGAGCACTGAAGCATTCTGAACTTTTGTATATGTGAAGTTAACTTCATAGAATATGTTTAGTATAAATATACATTTTTTTATTTTAAGTAAAAATTCTTATATCAATACAAGTGGGTTCAGGGATGCCAACATTAACTGCTAATATTCAAGATATAATACTGACAGGCAGGCAGCAAGGTGATCCAGTGGTTAGCGCTGGAGCCCTGGGTTTAGTTCCAGGCCTGAGGTGCTATCTGTATGTAGTTTGTATGTTCTACCTGTGTTTCAATGGGTTTTCACCAGGTGCTCTGGTTTCCTCACATAGTCCAAAGACATACTGGTAGGTTAATTGGCCTCTGGGAAAATTCGCCCTAGCATGAGTGTGCGTGTGTGGTTGCCCTGTGATGGACAGGTGTCCCGTTCAGGGTGTTCCCCACCATTCTTGTCAGGATAGGCTCTGACTACCCCCGATGCCTGTATTGGATCAAGCAGTTAGAAAATACTGACAGGCATCATCCACTGTGAATGAATAAAACGCTCATCACTATGAAGACATGTATTGGAGTAAAAGTTCTGTCATGACAGAAGAAATCTTCAAGAGAATTTTAGGTGCCATGTTTTTTTAAACTATATGTATCTGAGAGGGATATGTCATAGTGGCTATGCTTACTGAGAACTTATTCATCTTACTCATTCATCCTAGCAAAGTGGGAGATCAGATTTCACATAGGATGTGGCCAATTATTTTCATGTATTAACACACATCTAATGAAATATATATAAATTAAATATGCAGCCATATTTTGTAGATCTACTGTAGAGCTAATTAAGAACATTTTAATACAATACTCTAATTTCAAACTGAAGAAAGAATACTTAATTTACACTCTTTATTAATGCTTCATTCCCAGATGTTTAAATCAGTATGATTTTCGAGAACATCCAGGCAGCTGCCACAAAAGTCTTAAGTGCCTTAGTTCTTATGAATATCTCATCATTTTTATTTTTAACATCTGCTTACTGTACCCTTAAAATTGTCAAGGCATGTTTAAAACTTCTGTTTTAAATTTATTTTAAACATCTGTTAAAGCTTTAACAAGGTACCAAAAAAAAAGATTAGACGTACTGTATGTAGGAACACATAACTGGCATGCTAATAAATTGTAGAAACATCTTATTAAATATATTATAACAAAATCTGCATTTCCAGCCCTTCACTGACATATTAACTTACCTTACCGCCTTTACAGTCACATTATTTCTAAATATTATTAATAAGTAACATTAGCACTCATCTGTCCATCCAACCAGAAACGTGTTTCCAAAACAGACCAAGCAGAATAAAGCCAAATACAAATATGAAAAATGCATGGACTTTAAACCCACAGCACGAAATCTAGAATTCTCTGAACTATTGAAGTTGTTTCCCACAGTCAAGTTTCAAAAGTGCAGCTGCTGTTTGAGAGGTACCATGTTTACATCTGTACAAACACCTTCCTGTGTTACAAGGGAGCTACAAGGAACAGAACGGGCTTCTCTGGTTGCAGCATTCACAGTTTAAAGTCTTGAACCTGCACTAGGAAAATGTTGTGACACATATCCTTACGTAGATTGAATTAAACAAGCTGTTTTAGATGTTTTTGTAAGCTCACAGTCTTGCAAACTACAAATGTTAGCTCTTTTGTTTAGCATTTTCATCCATTAAATGTCATATTTTGCTTAACAATATTGAAAAGAGGCTTTAGGTTGTGCTCTTGTGTGAAACCCAAGTCTGGAAAAATGTCAAACAGCCCACAAACAATCCCAGCTGTAGTGGGGGGTTGTGTGAAGTAGCTTTGTGATATCCCCCTGGAGAACCGCTGGCATTCACGCACAAATACTTAAGAAAACTGTCAATCTGAACAGAGCCATGGAGAAAATCTGTGCACTATGGTAATATAACTGAATACGAATTGTTACCTTATCCCTGGAGACAGGAAGCCTTCATTACAGAATTTATATTTTTCACTTAAACCTATTCATAAAACACAAACTCAATGGCTATACAACGTGGGGCTCCATAAAAACAAATTGCATTGCACTTTGGTCAACAGAGATTACAAACCCAATTCAGAGTCTGTTAAGGGGTTACATATATTATCTGCTGCATTTAACTTTTATTCTATATGATACACGCTGAATAAACTTGGTTAGCACCACATTAGAAACTAACATTTAATAAGAGCTGTTCTAGCCTATTATACACCATGACAGTGAAAGTTTGAGGGGATTATTAAATGGCCCACACCCCTCAGATGGTGTCATGCAATTGTAATAGCATGTCTCAGTGAGAATTCTCTCAAGAAAATATGTCTTAAACAAATACTGGAACATTTTGCAACAGCTGCTTCAACATGTTACCAATGCCAGTGCACAGAAATTCCAAATTTCAAATACTCTAGGAGATATTCACATCTGCTCAGACTCACCCTGCACAAACAGACACTAAGCCCCCAATCAGCCTCATCCATCAGTCAAGTACTACTGTTAATCATGTGCCTAAATAATATGTTCCTAAAACTGGTTTTGTAAACAAGACTAAACAATTATCTGCTGACATATGTTCTCTTTACTATTAAAAGTCAAGACAAGGAGATCAACAATATTCTGTTTCCTCCAATGACAAACTGGACCTGTACAGAAACCACTTTAGAATTTCCAATAAGAAAAAATTTAAAGATGACTACCCCACCACAATGAATACAATAGAGTAGCCCAACTTTTCCATCCTCTGAAACTCTCTCCCTCCCAACTTATAGTTTTGGTGCAGGAAACTACCAGCTGTAGGGAAAACTGATTATAATTAGGTAATTCGATAATCCAACTAAAATAATTCAATTGTTTAATATATTCAGAAATAGTTTCTTGATTAACAAGAGAAATATAATTGAAAATAGGTAAACTGTTAAGGAATTGAAAATACTGGAGGGGGCTTAATAACTTAGTTCTTTTCAATTCAGGAAAACTTTACATTAAAATTAAACAACTGATAAACTACAGTACCTGTTCAGTACTGAGAAAACTGTCTTCATCAACTGGCCCATTTACACACTGTTTACATATAAACGCATACTACATTTTAAATTATTTAAAGTTAAACCACTTGTTCTTACCATAGTTGTTTCTTGAATTGAACCAAAGCTGTTGATGAAAATGTTAACTTTGTCATCTACTGGAATACCTATAAAATGGCAAGAAACAAAATACGAGTTTATGTATTCTGAGAACTCAGCTTTGCATTTTGAATAAGCAAACCCTTGAACAGCTAAAATAAAAAGGATCAACAATATTGCAAAAATCAAGTACTTCATATAAGTGTTTCAAATTTTGCTCATAATTCATTTGGAGTCAATACTGATTGATGTGAATTACAAGATCTAATATATTCCTTTTCTTCATTTAAATAATACATGGGAATATAAGGTACAGTATTACAATACAGACAGAATTAGAAGTCCACTGAACTATTATTCTTGGTTAAGCAGTTTCATTATTTACAGTCTCCTGCTGAATTACTCATTTATTATGCTAAAAAAAAAAGCAAAGGTGAATTTCTCAGAAAACTATCTCAACACCACAGAAGACAATATGTTAAATCTGAAAACTATGTGATTTTAAAAAAATACTATGAATCACTTAATGTTTACAACACTGTCATTTTAATTCCCATTGAAGTAAAAAAGCCAGCATATCAATTGTCCTGTAAACTTGGTCTTTGTGCAAAGAATTCTTGCATGGAATGTTTTTATTTTGGTTTGGGTTTCTTGTGTTTTCAAAAATACAATCTGCAGATAGCAAAGCTTAATCAGTACAACAAAAAATATATTTTACTACTTGCTTATGAACAACTCTATTTCAACTACTAACTAACCTCCAGAAATATCGGGACACCAAAGCAAACCTGTTATTTTTTTATAGTTAATTAATTTGTACGTGTGATCATTAGATTAATATGAACGATAAAATAGGAAGGACAATACATATTTTATTTTGGCTGATTTGATGTATACATGTGATCATATTACAATAAAAACATACTTTGTGTTTTTCAAAAGTCAGGATGTGACCCTTCTGAGGCAATAATGAAGTCTGTGACTCATTGATCTCACCAAACTCTTTTGTGTAATTATATGAGATGCTTTGTTTGCTGCAGCTACCATAAGCCCTTATCTATTCTTGGTGTCCAGTTGTTTTCTTCAGCATGTAAAATACACATATAATTGTATTCAAATCTGCAGACTGACTTGGACAGTCACTTTTTTCTTCTGATATACTGAACACCTTGTTGCACTGACTACATGTTTTGGCTATCATCCTAATACTTCTGTTCCTTCAAAATAGAGATTGAAAAAAATTATATGAAGAACTGAATTAACTTATAAAATAAAATACTTATTCTACTTATCTGTTATGTTTTTTTTCCATAAAAAAATATTATAAGTGCTCATATAGAACATCACAATTTAAACTTCACTGTCCCAGTTATTTAGGAGGGAACTATACTGGTCATCTGGTAATGACTTCATATAGCTTTTATTGTTTTAATGGAAATACAGATAATTACTTCAAGTTTTAAGTGTCAAGTTAAGTATCATTTTTAAAACAATCAGTCCAACACATTCAAACTACTGTGGGAATGTTTACGTTTGAAAATTAGCATTGTCAAAGCATCCAGATCTTCATTAAGGTTATGTTTTGAATGTACAAATATTTCACTGAAAGTGAGTCCTTCTCCATTATGATTCAATCCATGGGCCAAAGATTTCACTAAAAATAATACACTGCTTTACAAACCACAGATTAAGGAATATTCTGATTATATTAAAATAAAAAAATCTAGTATCTTTGAAAAACGAAGGACATTTATCAGAGCAAATTGCTTTATGACACAAACCTGTCAAAATCGACAGTAAAATTCAGTTCTTAGCACTGAAATACTCTAATATTTAATGACTGCCACAAGAACGAGCAATACATTTTAAAAAACAAACGTTTTGGAAAAAAAACAATAAACTGACCTTTGAAATTTGGTCGAATTCTGGGATCATAACTGACCAGCAATCTGTTCAAGATGTTACTTGTGGAGTTTGCAGGTACCCGGGCAAGATCCTCTGATGATAACTGTCTGTGGAAGTTTGAAATATTATTAAAAGAACATGGAAACATTGAAGGGTTGAAATGGAAGTCTGAAACTAATAAACCTCCATCTAGAATTCTGAGACTGATAAAATTAAATCTACATTCCATCCTTAGTTTACAGCTGTGGCAAATCAAATCCTAGAACACCTACAGTACAATCATGCTCCTCAGTTTTGTATGTGGAAAAAAACCCCATTAAATGTTGCAAATAAAGTGTCATATAGTAACTGCTGACAACCTTAGTAAATGCAACAGGGACCACTGAGGTACAGTATCTGCATTTAACAAACAGCAGAGCTAGTCAACCTGTTAAATGACAAAAACTTGCTTCAAGGTTAGTCTGAAATCAATGGTGCAACCAACACCATGGGTTTGCTCTGGAATCAGATTCAACAAACTAATAATGTGCTTTTCTCTGATTAATTTAAAATTAAGATTTTTCTGAGCATCAACAACGTTAACCTGAAATGTGTGCTTCAAAGACAATCTTTGCCTTTTGGTTGAGCATAAATGTGATCTGATTAAAGGATGGGAGGGAGATGACCAGAATTTCCAAGGACAGAGTCAAACTGTGATTATTCCAATGAGATGTTGATGCAATGCAGTCACTGATAAAAGCAGACATACAGTACCAAATGTTGGACCCTGTCTTCAGGGTCAAGTTAGGTTCAAAAAGTAGATTGCATTGTAAGACCATAGGGTGTAAAACAATTACCTGAAAGTAATAATCATAAATAAGAATTGTACAAAAAGCATTTGCCAACTAACAAAAAAAAAAAGAAGGCTTATTAATATAAGGTGGAGCCCCTTTAGGACATCTGAACTCTGGAGAAATGTAATACAAGATCACAAATACTGTACAGTATCACTCAGAGGTTTTTCTTGCATTGCTTTTCACCATAAAAATGTTTTTAAAATTCCCTAATTTGAAATTATTTTTCCTTGTGTATATTCAAATTAGATTGTACATTTATTAAAATACACTATATATAACATAACTAAAAACATCACAAATTACAGTGAATTTATAAAGAAAAATGGTGTTGTAAACAAAAAGGCTAAGATCAGCTAAATATTTTCTACCATTCTCTAGTTGTGGACCTCCATCTCATCTGACTCAAACGAAAGGAAATGACAGGAAGTGGGAATCAGCATGGGCTGAATCACTTGGGTGATTCTGTTTACCATGACAACAAATGATACATAAGTTGGTAGTTGTGGAATGCAGAAGAAATGAGGTTACCCAAATCAAATATGCATCGGCCACAAATTATTGGCTAAATGGGCGATCTGAATAATCACTGTGAGCTGATGAATTCTGCAGGTGCTAAAGACATTGATGACATTGGCCAGAGTGAGTTTCAAGCCACTGAAATCCAGATTCTTGACATCTAAGAAAGGTGGACATGTTCTGATTCCCTCAATGCATTAAGAAACCAGTAAAAAACCTAGGTAAGATGTTCAACAGAGGCTGCATCCTTCAAGCTGCTAACAAGGCCAACAGGCAAGACAGATGTTTTAGGACAGTGGATACATGCAGTACACATTACAACCTATAAATCAAACTTATTTTGTATCCAACAAAATCACAAAATCCAAAAGTGATCAAGAAAACACATACGAGGGGCAGAGATGTTGTTTCCTTTTTCCTTTTCCTTTCTTGGATGACTTTTCCTTTGTAAAACCTTCTTCCATCCAAATGGCGAAGACAAGGATCAGAAAGGTCAGCTTTATCACTTTCATTCTGGAAAGCACCAAGCTCACCGAAAAAGGCTGGAATAAAAAGGCATTGACAATTGTAACTATAGTTATGCAAGAGGTTTTATGTGGTTTCTGTGAAACAAAACTGTCATGGCAAATCTTTACATAGAAATCAACATGCAGAATGTCAACCAAGAAAATAGGCCTGTGCTTTTTCCTGCAGCAAATCTAACACAAGCCAAAAGACTAATTTGACAGTAATTAGTTTTTCATTTTGACATTCAAGAAAATTAAAGTATGAGGAAAAAAATGAGTAGGTAAAAATGTGTGGATGTTACTTTAAACATCATGTAGATTTGGCTGTTTGTACTTTAACCTAATTAAAACTATATAATTCAGGATACCAGGAAACAAACAACAATGTGGTTAGAAAATTACTCTGAACAGTCAAGCCTCTATGCAACAAATTCCTCCTAGTATCATTTCTTACTGCCTGCATTGTGAAACTTAGTTCTTGTTTCATTGTTGAAAACGAAGTAGTGGTCAAGACAAAGGAAATGAATAAAGCCTCTGTGTGACAAGTGCCATTTTCTTTTTTTGCAGGGTAATGACCAAAATTAATGTATACTTATTTCTTATTTTAAGCTTCAACATTGCAAATATTTGAATTTTAAGATTTACTGTTTTGGGGCAGGACTGAAAAGGTGTTGTATTGTAACACAGTACTTTTATACACATTGATACCTTAATTAATCCAAGAAGAATTTCTAAAAGCAAGGAGTTGCATGCAGATGTGGTTTAATCATCCCTGTACAGCTAAGTTGATTTTGTCCCAATGCAAATTAGGAATGAAATCACTGGAAACACCCTTAATTATTTAACTCCATTAAATTAATTTGTACACTGAATCATATAGCATCCATTACTGGAATGCTTGAGGAACATTAGATATGAAAAAATGATTGTATTTTTAAAAATAATATATGGAATAACTTGCAAATTTTAAGTCCACGTTTTATGTTAATATAAAAAAAAAACAAAAGGGCAAAGTTTTGATTTGCTGTGGAAAATATTAGTTGCCACAAATCTTCAGAAATGTAACAAACAAAAGGTAGTGAGTATTTTTGGTTACACAAATAATGTTAAAAAATAAACAATTAATAAAATGGAAGAAAATTCTGTTCACTGATACATACTGCAGTAAAACTTTCATACAAACCACAGTTATGTTGAATCTTCCATCCTTAGCTGTATTTAAATTAGAATGTCAGGAGTGTAATTTGTCAATTACAAATGTTCAGTATATTTATATTCACACATGCATAAGAAGTTCAACAGACAAGCAAAAAAGATTGCTACCGGATCCCCAAAACAATCTATAAAATGGCAAGAAGATGGAATCAGGTTTGCAGGATGAACTAACAGTACAACTGAAGGTCGGAAGACTAGGAAACTGCTATGGTAGCCTTGATACATTGGACAACCAAAGTCTTATTATAAGTATATTTACACAGCTGTGAAAAGTCTTAGAGATTCTAGACATAAGGTTCACAATGGATGTATGTAATGAGCATCTACTGTACATATTAATCAAAGCCCCACTAGTGTTTTCTATTTTAACTTCGATACTAACAGTTTAGTTTGGGTGGAAAGAAACCAAGATTGCCATTTATCAATCTTTAGTTCACACTGATCAGAATCTTCAAAAACTTAAGTTACCTTAGGTAAACTATACATGATCATCAAACATGAAGTGTTGTGGCTAATTTATCAAATTTTCTAACCAAATTTAATTGACTTGTCAGGTGTTTTTTGTCATCAAAACTATTTGTTCTGCTCTCACACTCATAAAGGTAACAGTAAAAATACAAATTTATCAGGATTAACTGTTACCGTAAATCTAAGTGGCTAAATGTTTAGAAGATCACCAATGCATTGTTTTTAAACAAAAAATGAAAAAACACGAGAGTGGAAAGAGCAGAATGATAAAAAAAATCTGCATAGCATTGCACACAAATAATGAGCATGCAGCATATTTCAAATAGGATACATATGATTCATTAAGGCCTGCAGTGAGCACACAGGAGATTGTCAAAATCGATCATTTCACAACATCCCATTAGACTAACACATTCTTCATGTACTCCTCAACCCCTTTACTGTACAAAATGCTACCAGGGAAACTGAACAAATACTTATTTGCCTAAGCTAGCTATGTGAATCTTTAATATAAATAATAAAATGCAATAAGCCTATAGTATATTCAGTGTTACTTGCATTATCGTTGCAAACCAATCCAAACTGTAATTCTATTGTCACCTCTACCTGTTTCACCTTAAACTTCTGCAATACATTTAGCGATAACAGCCGGGCAGTAAAGGTAACAACAATTATTTTTTTGTTTTAAATCAAGGATTATTTACTTCTTGTACTCACGCTTCCAGACAAAACGAAAAACCATGAACAAAATTATAGAATATACTGGAATTGTGATAAATCAATTCAGATGATACACGTTTGTCAAAGATTTTTAGAAATACAACATAAAGTTACTCTCTTCACCCACAAACCAAAAATAGTTGTAAAGATCGCGCCGACATAAAAGCATCTTATCCACCGTGCTGCGTAAAAAGAATGCGGGAATGCAGAAAACGTCAAGAGGGAAAAAAAAACATCAATACTGACTTGAATGGCGTCTGTTGCGCATAGTTCAAACACAGTAATAACGACATATTTACAGTTACTAAAATTATAAAGTACACTTACCATCCAAGTTTTTATTTTTTCCCAAGTAACCGTTTTTGGTACCTTGTAAAATTAAAAGTAAACGCTACAACACAGCTGATTGTGCAAACAGTAGAAAGCCATCACTTAAAAAATGCACACTGTTTTCTTCAGTTAAGACTGTCTACAATTTACACAAACCTCTTAATCATATTTTTTTTCGGACTGTTTTCATTTCTTCATTCTGTCCTCTATCTGTAGCTCAAACTATTTTAAATATTATACATTTATCCCTACCCTTTCCATCTACATCAAAATGCCCAAGATGGAGGCTGCGTGCACCTGCTACATGCGCAGTAGCTCCAAGGCGATTAAATTAATGACTGCCTCAGCAGCAGAGCCGTCCGGCTCTATCATTATGTAAGACAGACTTCTGCTGTTGTTGTAATTCCTTAGTACTACAATACGGTAAACCCCTAAAGGGCTATCCATTTGAAATCACGCAGGGTCGAGCAAAACGCTTCAAATGTTTTGCCAGTAAAACGCTTTAAAATTACAGCGAGTTTAGCATGAACTGTGTAGTATGGTGTGTGTCATAATTATGTTTTCATCAGATGGAATGTTCTAAAATCAACAATTTGGACAGATTCATTCGCAATCATTGTTGCATAAATGTTATGATATTTTGTGATAATACTGAACTATTACCATTTGTTGCCATGAAGTATGCCAATGTTCTATGTATGAGACGATTATTAAAGTATCCGACTTTTTCCAAGGGTAGTCTCTAATGAAGTACTGTAGTAATATAAACTATTATACGAGAACAGAAATCAATTTAAAAATGGTTTTGTTTTTATGAGCCTACTATAGCTACAGTACAAGAAGATATTGTAACGCTATGGGGTTCACATAATATTGTGATGATTCATTTCTGTATTAATAGCTCTATTTTTTAATAAATTGAGCATACATGCTTTAGCTATTTAATGCGGCACATTATTTTAATCAAAGGTGTCTTGATTTTCAAGTGTTTTATGTGTTTCAGACAAACTGTCAACATGAAATACAGTACATTCCACTTTCATTCTTGAATAAAGTCCATCTAAATCTCTTTTTGACAATCTGTGATTTATTCACACTTGTTCAGTCAAGCAAATACAGTTTCCTTTTAGGACTTTTTTAAGCATGTGTCTGGTTTGATTTATTTAAAAAAATTATATAAAAAAACATAACATTAAAAACACAGTAGGGGTGGCTCATGAGTAACTCAGCTACTAACGGTACTTGCTAACACAAGTTGAGGTCCATAATCCAGACATGTTCTGCTTGAGCCAGGGATGCATTATCCAACTGATATCAAGATTCAGCAAGGACATGCCCACAACTGCCTGAGCACTGCAATGGTTGGATGGTCTTTAGTTAATCAGGTTACTTTTAGATTTTCTGTGCACGGAGTGATCCCTGGAACTTTCCATCTTGCCCTAGTCTGCCATTAATAAGAAACAAACTTTTCCCTTTTTAGCTTCTGTGAACAGTGTACAGTAGATGACAAATGGTGAAGATGATCTCTGCAATTTCTACACATGCAGCATTCTTTCCTGACACATACTGTCCTAATTCTCTTACAAAAATAAAAACATAAGAACATAAGAAAGGACTGCAGATGAGAGGGGAACATTCAGCCCATCTTGGTCGGTTGGTAAGTGTGTAGCTAAGTGAATCAAACTTCTTCTTGATGTTTTTTGAAAGTACCCATAGTTTGGGCCTCATCCTGTCACGATCGTTACTCCTCCTCTTGAGGGCGCTCCAGCCCTTCCTCGTTCTGTCCCATTCCCCACACCTGTTCCTTATTCCAGCCCCTCTTTAGTTCCACCTTTAAAGCCAGATGCAGGCGTTTGCCTGAGGCTTCTCATTGAATCCCGTTTCGTGAGAGCCCGGGGTCCTGCCACGTTTGGTTCCGTTATGGTTTTAGTTTCCTGTTCCTGATTCCCTGTCCCGCCGGTCCCGACCCGGTTCTGGTTTTTAAATTACTTTAGATGGATCCCCTGGTCTTGGACTCTGCCTCTCGTATTGGATTTCCCTTTTGGATTTATGCTTGGATTGTTTACCCCAGACTCACTTCCCCTGGACACCTGCTCACCTCGGACACGCCCCCCTGTCTCCTGACCCGCTCCTGCATGATATTTTTCCCTATTGTTTCTTCACCTTCCGGATCGTGTTGTCCGCATAGGGCCCGGAAAGAACTGTTCTTGACACATCCACCTGTCTTGGAAGCCTGTTTCAGATACTGTACCCACCACTATTTAAGTAAATAAGTCTTTTTTTGTACATCCTAAATGTATTAAATTGATTCCTCTTAGGTTTTGAATTGTGACCCTGCGACCTTGGAGCTTGATCTGTAATGTGGTGTACAATATGTATTTAGATGTTGTCTATTTTGAACACCTCAGTGAAATATTCATTTAAAGTATATTTCATGTCTTCATCATTATCTATTATTAGTCCCCTATTATATTGTAGACTATTTACTTCCACTTTTACTGTTACTTTGCTGTTGAAGTAGCAAAAAAGCACTTTGCTGTATTTTTTACTTTATTTTTCGTCTACATCTTGACAGTTCTAATATATTTAGTCAGCTGCTCCTGTAGTTCTAAAGTACTGTATATACAGTACAGTACTCTTTTTCTATCTCTGAAACATGGCCACTTACAGTATATGAACTGTGTGGAGTGCTCCCTTATCTACTATTTTTTTATCATCTGTTTTTTTATAATTATCAACTCTAATTTTAGACTATTCTTGTTGAGTTTTGAAGTATACATCAAAAGATACTGTAGTATCCACAGAGTCACACCAGGGCCAATTTTCCCAGAAGCCAATAAAACTACCAGTGCATCTTTGGACTGTGGGAGGAAACCGAAGCACCTGGAGGAAACTCATGTGAACACAGAGAGAAAATACAAGCTCTACATACTGTAGAACCAGGACCCCTGTGCTGCGAGTCACCAATGCTAACTATTGTGCCAACATGCCACCCCTAATTTGGACCTATTCTTAAAGTTGATACAGTATATTTGATATAATAATGTGGCTATTCATAAGACGGGAAGGAAATCTTAGTATCAATTCCAAAGCTAGCTTGCAAAACTGCCAATTTATTCACTGAATGAAACAAAAAGAGAAGGTAGTAAAAAAAAAAGGCAAAACAAATGTTATTATTATTAATGGCATGTTTCCAAAAGTCAAAATCCATTGTCTCATTTATTATGGCTGTAATACAGGCTGTTAAAATAGACGTTTCTTACATAACATATTTGTTTCATTCTAGTAGTTCTAGTGTTTTTCCTAGCTGTTGAGCAATGTAAATAATGACATTGTAACTTTTAAAACATTCTGGAATGTCTGAAACCAGCATCAAGAGAAATGTATTATTTGTATGCATGCACAACAACATTAGTGAGAGTTTATTGGGCACAGGTGAGGAAGTAATTTAACCTGCTGAATTTTAAGCATGAAGACAATCAAGAATGAAAAATGGAGAAAGGAACCAATATGCCTTAATTATCATCTTATCAAGAGAGAAGCACTTAGATATCATTGGTGTTGGTGGCTGCACTACCTCAGTGCACTGTTCCTTTCAATCTGGGATGTTCACATCCAGCAGTTTTTAAACTGGCCATAATTAAAAGCCAGACTTAGTATCTATTGTCTAGTGTAAAACAGGTATCACAGATGTATTACTCCAATCAGTGGCCACACATAGTGCTAGGTGGTGACTTTCACAGTAGACCACTTGTTGATCAAGCTTCCTCATGATAAATACTAATTAATATAATGAATTTACATATATCATGTCTGTTCAATTAAATGTCAGTTCAATTATGTCACTTTCATGGAATTTTGCTTCAGTTAAGACTGTCAAATGTATTTTATGTTTATGGCATGCCTTATTATATCAGTATGCTTTCATAACCCCAACAAATGGCTTCTATGTTTGCCATGAAATTTCCAAAAGCTGCAAAATAGAATTCATCTGCAATTAAAACACTGCACCATTATTTTTGTCATCAGTTCAGATACTGCATTGTCCACCAAAGTCAGTGATTATGATGTTCAACTGAGTGGTTCTCAAGTATACAGTACACATATTTCTGCTAATAGCATTCTACAATCATTCTGCTGATTTGCTTAGTGCTTCTTAGTGCAGTTTCAACTGCTGTTGCCACAGTGGTTAAAAAATCCCGAGATACAGTAAATGAATGTATTTGATCTGGACAGCATCATCAGCTGCCTATCCTGATATGGATTATCTCAACAAAGCTGATTTCTGGTATATTAAAGTTGAGTTACTCTTAACATAAAGAGGTTGCATTCAAACATGGTGACATTTAAATTCTTATAAAGATATTTTATAAAAGATATTTAATAGTTTAGGCTTTGTAACTCCATTTGTTCAAACAGTTTATTATGAAATTAACATTTTTTAAATTGACTTTAGAAAGATGGATGATACCATGAATAGTTTCTCAAAGGATTTTCCTGGCTAAATATATGAATTGATCTTTTAATTGATTGAACATAAGGCAGTGTCGAGTTTACCATTATATTATTGAGTATTAGGGCAGACATTGGAATTTATATTAATCAAAGAATCTCATTAAACTAAAGTGCTGAAAATGCTTATTTTATACACAACATTATGTAGGGATTCTTAATAACATTTCTGTATTAAATTGACTAAAAAATATAAACATAGAACAATACATAAAAGTTCATATCTTCTATAGAAGATAGACTTTGAAAGTTAAATATCTGTAATACATATATAAACATTGGAAACATTAAACAAAATGAGCTTCTTATTCTAAAGATACAATGTTTCTGATAATGAAACCTGGTTGGCTTTAAAATACTGTTAGAATATAGTGCAGATGTTACTTTTAAAATTTAAACTTTATTGTAAGAAATACAGCCCTGCAAAGACGCCAGCATCTGCCAGGTTAAGCTCCTAACCTTAACTCAGTAGACATAGAAAATGGAAACAAGCCAGAAACATTTACATTAACTTACTATTTATATACTATACAACGTGGGAAAATATATAAAATGTCTATATGGTTAAATAATTTTCTTAAAGTATTGCAGGCAGAAATCTGACTTGGCAAAAAATCTAGGACAAAGACCTCCAAGCACCAACGCAGTAATACTTATTGGTCACTCCACATCACCTGTTATTTAAATGTTTTGGACACTTGTTACAAGTCTCGAAAAAACAGATTTAATGGTTACCTGTAAAGCCTGCTGGAATGGGGGTCAACAAGGACCAGGGCTAAAGAACTCTAATCTTTATTACCCTTTAGTTGAGAACAATATTTTTCACTGTACGCTTAGCAAATATTTCATACCTTCAAAGAGCTTTGCTTGGTTAATGAGAGCATGTCAAAGCACAGATTATTCTTTTTATTACACACTAACAATTGCAACACAATAATTCAGACTCATTAAAGTCATTAAACAGTAAAGTTCACAAGTAGATCCTGTTCTTAAGAATGTACAGTATATAAGAATGTATACAAATGAGAGGAGGGCATTAGGGCCATTTAGTTCACTTGGTTTTAATAAGATAATTGATCCAAGGATCTCCTTTCAATATATAGTATGGTATGTTGAAAAAAGCCAGGGTATCACTTTCACCAACATGGCTGGAGTGTTCACTCCCACTGTTTTGTGTAAAAATACAGAACCTTCTGTTCCCTGTAGTTTCCACTTACAGTATGTCCTCTGGTTCATGTTTTGTTGTGTCACTCTAACAATGCCTTTGAGGATTTGGAATACTAGAATCAGGTCCCCTTGTAATGTCATCTTTTCAAGAAATGAACTCTTTTAGTCTGTCAAAGAAGACCATCTGGTTTCAGAGCAGGAAATCCTTTTTGTATGGTAATAAAAATTGTACATACAATTCTAAATGAGGTTTTGCTAGTGTGTTGTACAATTCCTTAGTGAACATACTGTATGTTGAGTTAAATTCTCTGCTTTTAACTACATAACCCAGCTTCTTTTTGCCTTTTGTATTGCTTCCCTACATTGTCTGAAAGATGAAAATGTGTAGACAAACATTCATGTCAGTCTTATAAGCAGCTTCTTAAAGCCCAGTCTTTCCTATTGAACAAACATAAGGTACAGTAAGTACTGTAAGTACTCATAAACCACCAAGGCTTGGTGGGACTTACAGGACCCAAATAAGTGGAACCGCTGATTTATGGGAGGTGTCATTTTTGCAGGTAATGGAAAGACAGGGTCATCAACAGTAGATATGTTCCATGGTTTATTTTTGATAGTTTTAAAAATGAGAAATACTTTGGCATAGTTTTCTTGACAAACTGTTATGGTGGCACTGGGCAAGTACAGCTAGTGGGGAACAACTGTACATTAGTTATAAGCTATAATATTATATATTATTCAGTATACACTGAAATGAATGAAAACAGCAAAACGTGGATAAAATAGAATAATGCCTGTTTGCTGATCCTACATTTTCATTAAAGCTATCTGGCTAATTTCAGTAAGGTGTTAACTACAGCCATAGACTATAGCCATTTCTAGTTTGTGGATCATTAAAATATTTTTATTTCATATTTCATTTTTCATTTTGCAGGCCCTAAAAACATGTCAAAGCTGTTTTACATTGACAAGGACACAGCAGACAAAATGACAGCAGAAATGCCCTCAAGTCTTCCAGTTCTCAAAAATACAGAATCATCAACACTTACAGTAGCTCACATCTCTTTATGTACTGTAGTCTTCCCTGATCTTTAGTCAGTATAACAAGTGCTGGAATGTGATTGGGGAAAGCTGAAGCAATCAGCCTTCTACTCAGTTTTGTTCCAGAGCCACATGTTATTTAAGAATTATTTGTTCTTACTGATTAAATAACCTATAAATTACATATTGCCTCAAATATGAAAAGTTGTGTTTTCTGAAAGGTTTTGAATATTTTAGAATTCAATTATATTAATTAGAAATAAACTACTGTTGTCAACTATGTTATTCTCATGTGAGCTGTACTGTCTTCATATCAACTGTTATACTATTATACATTTGTCTAAAATGCAAGAGGAATCACATCTAATTTGCTCAACTGTATAAAAAGTATTTGATCTTTGTGGGAAAATAGTCTATTTTTTACTTTTCACAAAAACCTTTCACTCAAAACATTGCCAGCAGTTGGCAAAAAGCTTTTTGGAGTTAAATTGCATGAGAGGTGGTTTTATCATATAAATCAACCCAGAAATAACTTATTATAATAACTCATTGCCTTTAGATATATTCCTTGCTTTTAGGAGATTCTGATATTTGTAGTATCTGCTATCATGTGGGAATTAATCAAGAGTTTTCAATTGAAAAAAATCATAATTTTTTATGATTATAAAAATCATAAAATGGCCAGCAGCCATATCATCCTGCAACTCACAACTGGCAACCCACTGAAGCTAAGCAGGTGTGAGCCTGGTCAGTACCTGGATGGGAGACCTCCTGGGAAAAACTAAGGTTGCTGCTGGAAGAGGTGTTAGTGGGGCCAGCAGAGGGCGCTCACCCTGTGGTCCATGTGGGTCCTAATTCCCCAGTATAGTGATGGGGACACTATACTGTAAACAGGCGTCGTCCTTCGGATGAGACGTAAAACCGAGGTCCTGACTCTCTGTGGTCATTAAAAATCCCAGGGCGCTTCTCGAAAAGAGTAGGGGTGTAACCCCGGTGTCCTGGCCAAATTTCCAATTGGCCCTTACCAATCATGGCCTCCTAATAATCCCCCTCTATGAATTGGCTACATTACTCTGCTCTCCTCCCCACTGATAGCTGATGTGTGGTGAGCGTTTTGGTGCACTATGGCTGCCGTCGCATCATCCAGGTGGATGCTACACATTGGTGGTGGTGGAGGGGAGTCCCTATTACCTGTAAAGCGCTTTGAGTGGAGTGTCCAGAAAAGTGCTATATAAGTGTAAGCAATTATTATTATTATTATTATAATTAATAAAAGCTTTATTTTGGAATAAACTCATTACTTGTTCCTTTGCAGCCTACGCATGCTGATGCAGCTACCCACCTGAATAATTAATACAATAAAATTACCAGTTTTCAAATTACTATACATTCTCTACACATTTACTCATTGTTTACAGTATACACATGATTTAAAATTCTGTGTGGATCTTTGTTACATATTAAAATAATTCACACTTACAGTAGGTAAACCTGAAAAAAAGATACTATATTAAGAACAGACAATAAGGTCCCTGTGCACAGGCAAACAGACAAATTTACATGAGATACTGCTTACATCGGCACCAACAGGACTCACTTCATAAAGGCATTACTTTGTTGGCTATTGCAGCAATTTGACATACTTGAATTGTTTTTGGGTTGCATTCCCACATTTCGTTATATTCATGTCTGTGCAAACTAGCACAGCAATTCTGTCAGTTTCTTCTCCCTTTACATAACATTTCTCTGGCCTTTTACTGTGTAAATCGATATTTGAATGAATGTGATATACTGTAAGCATAGGCTGAAACCTTTTTGTGCTATTATGCTTAAATATGGAACTACTGTAAACCAACAGAAGGTATAAGACTGATAGTAGTCATCGTAAATATATTGTTGTTCAGGTGGGTAGCTGCATCACCATGCGGACTCCCCACTTTACAAGAAAACAAAAGCTGGCTAGTGTGTTCTCACGGGCGCTGGTGACACGCTTCACTCCTCTCTTCCTGTCACTGTCTCAGCCAGCCTGTGGACTTGACAGACTCCTTCTCACTGCTGCAGCAGGATGGACATTATATTGTAAATATATTGTGTTCATCAGTCATTGGAATGAAATTGAATAGATTAGGCAACAACCTATCTACACATTTTTCTTCACATTAACAATAAGTTTGTAAAGCTGTAACTTTTCGACCTTTGACAGAAATTGTGAAAATGACCTATGTTTAACCCAGGAATGCTCGTAAACAGGGAATTAAATTTGATGTATAGAAAAGATTACTAATTTCCACAAAAGGGAGTGTTTTTTGGTTAATTAAACTTTCCGTGGGGCAATATTATTGCATGTATGACAATATATTAATGTACATTGGATCGATCTACAATTATTTTATTGTTGCTTCTGTAGTCTTGCAGGTCCTGCAGTCACAATTAATTAGACTCCACTGGAATCCATCTGTGTGCAATTAAGGTGCTGAACAGCAGTTAAAGTTAAACACACCTACCTGTATCTCTGGAAGTCACACAATTAATTTGTACTTCTCCCAACAAAAAACAACATCATGAAGACATGATCTGGTATAGGATTTCTGGGTTAACGGCATGATGCTTTGATGAGCTAGGGCCTGAAAAACTTCTAAAGATAAAAGGCAAAATGTATGCAGCAAAATGCAGAGAAATCCCTAAGGAAAACTGCTGCAATCTGCAAGAGACATTGGACTTGGGTAGATGATTAATCTTCGAGGTCTCCATACATACAAACAAAGTCACACTGGAATGGCTTAAAAACCAAATGTCAGTGTTATGGATTGGCCCAGTCAAAGTCCAGACCTCAATCCAATCAAGAATCTGGGGCAGGATTTGCTGTTCACCAGTGGTCCACATCCAATTTAAGAGAGCTTGAGCAATTTTGAAAAAAATTCAGAGTCCAGATGTGCAAAGGTGATAGAGTCTTATCCTAGAAGACTTGTGACAGTAGGATCTTCTGCCATAGGTGCCTCTACCAAGTGACTCAAGACAGATGAATACTTGTGTAATCAGTTATTTTCTGTTTTGTAATTTAGGAAGATCTGTAGAAGTTTCTTTTCACTTTGACAATAAAGATTTGTGATGATCAATCGCAGAATTAAATTAAATACACGATCCATATTATAACAATGTGGAAAAAGTCTGGAGGGGATGAATGTTTGATAGCCACCACACATCTAACATATAAAGATCAAAGATATAGAAAATGTATATTGTCTATACAGTAATCCCTTCCCATTCCTGAAAACCCTCTCAGTAGGTAGATTTGTCACGAATGGTATGAAGAACCCTATGCAGGTCGGGTAGCGAACTAATCCAATAGGATGAGACAAAGTCGGAGTGGGAAGGCAGGCAGTGTCGAAATCCAGGAGGGTGAAGAGAGGGTTCACAAAAAGGTTTTGAGGGTAAAGAGCCTAGGAAAACAGTAGACTGTTTAATACCAAGTGGTGAAGTGAGGGTTGAAGAGGTTTATATAGAAGGAGCGGTGAGAGGCGAGAGACTTGATACGATGATTAGATTGTGCGCTGTCGTTTTCAGGAATTGGATGGGGCTGGTGTCTGATTGACTGAGGTCATGGGAATGCGCTGGCGTGTATCAGAATTCTGTGACTGGTTATGTGAGCGTGTGACAAGATTCATAAGACCTTATGGGGAAAAATAAGGTTAAGAGAACAGAAGTCATGATTCAACCTAATAAAATCCCTCATACATTTTTTTTACCTACTGTATAACAAAGTATAGTTTCTTTACTGTTATTTTTACAATAGTTCCAAAATATATATTGTTTTAATGAATTTGATATCATTCTTACCATTATCAAGATAATGCCCATGTAGATCATGTCATGTGGCATGTACAAGACCTTGCAGGTACAGTATGTCTACTAAACAAAAGAGGCTGAGAAAGAACGAGACCATATGATTGCTCTCTCTCCTTGTAAAAAGAGCTTGTGCCAGCATGCATTACATGTCATGGATGCTTCTTGACTGATAATCAGTCTGGGAGTCATGCAAGGAAAAATGGTATACAGAAAAATCTATGGGGATACTCAAAACTCGGTAAATTAATTTACAGCAGTTGGACTGTATTAAATTGACTGTTTACAAAAAAATGTAAATGGAAAGTTCTTGACTGAATATCACATTCATTCTTAGCATGGATGAGCAAAAATCCTAATGCAGAGTATTGACTAGACCTGGCATTTCCCTAAGCATACACTACAGTCTAAAGCTGTTTTTCCGTGGTTGAGCCACATAAGGAAAATTGAAGAAATGCATATGTAAAGCTTGCAGCAAGACCACAAAAAGTGCTGAGTGATTGCAAATATTACAAGCGATTTGGCCCATCACTCTTGTTTGCTTCCAAGCAGTTAGTCAGAGATCTTGACCACTTACTTCGCAAAGTAAGCTGTAGTATCTGATTAAGTAACCTACAGTAGCTCGGTTGAATATGACAGCGACCAGTGTAACTTAATTTAACTGGAATTTGGGGTTAGATATCAATTTAAACAAAAAGAGTAGCCCAGTCAAACATTTCTGAATTCATATATTAATAACTGATATATAAACATACAGAATATTGTAACGCAACGGGGGCTCAGGCGGGTGCCCTTGCCGCATCTGGTCGGCCCAAAGTATAGGTGGCTCGAACCCGGGACTTCCGCGTCTCTCTGCAGCGACTTAGCCCCGTGAGCTAGAGAGAGATCTCTCCACAGCCCAGTAGCTGTGGTCCTGCTATCACAGGGAAGGGCGGTGACGTCACCCGCTCTGGTACGCCGGCTCTTACACACAGTGCTTGTCGGCCGTAAGCGTTACACTCTCCCCCGCTTAAATCGCCGTCCCCGGCGAAGGGCTATCCCATCCCGCTTCTGACACCAATGTAACGCAACGGGGGCTCCGGCGGGCACCCTTGCCGTATCTGGTCGGCCCCATCCCGACTGGAGGCTAGAACCCGGGACTTCCGCGTCTCTCTGCAGCGACCTAGCTCCGTGAGCTAAAGAGAGATCTCTCAACAGCCCAGTAGCTGTAGTCCTGCTATCACAGGGAAGGGCGGTGACATCACCTGCTCTGGTACGCCGGCTCTTACACACAGTGCTTGTCGGCCGTAAGCGTTACACTCTCCCCTGCTTAAATCGCCATCCCCGGCGAAGGGCTATCCCATCCCGCTTCTGACACCAATGTAACGCAACGGGGGCTCAGGCGGGTGCCCTTGCCGCATCTGGTCGGCCCAAAGTATAGGTGGCTCGAACCCGGGACTTCCGCGTCTCTCTGCAGCGACTTAGCCCCGTGAGCTAGAGAGAGATCTCTCCACAGCCCAGTAGCTGTGGTCCTGCTATCACAGGGAAGGGCGGTGACGTCACCCGCTCTGGTACGCCGGCTCTTACACACAGTGCTTGTCGGCCGTAAGCGTTACACTATAAAGGATTCACGTATATACGTATATAATTATGAGATTTTAAAATTCTGATCATTTGAATGCAGTAATTAAAACTCTGCTTACCATCATATACCTTTATATCTTTTGCAAAACAGTTTTCAGTTCTTGTTTCACAGAGCAGAAACAATGTATTTACTTTGTCATTGATGCAGCAGTTATGCTTTTTTTACCGTTGTCTATTTCTTACATTACTCTCATTTTACCATGTCATGCCAAATATAAAATCACTAATTACTATATAAACTTACTTATAAATTACCTGAATAAATCAGTGTGCTGTCTAATAATGATTTACAGTATTTGTTAAATACCATAAGTACTATATTTTCCAAACATGCAATATAGCACATACAGTAGAGAATGTCGCAACAGGGCTCTCAAAATAGACAGGTCCAGGATAAACACCAACAAAGCTGAAAGTTTCCAAACCAGCACTCTATTTACAAAGGTGGGGAAACAAACCAGTTATACCAAAATAAAAAGCTAGCTTGTATCTGAGCTCCTACCTCACTTATGGTCTCTAACATCTTACTAGAAAGCTACAGTAGACTACTTACCAGCTTCAAAACAGAAATTTGAAGTCACAGAGACTCCCCAGAAAAGCATCATTTCTCTTCAGTTCTCAAGATCCAGGACCTTAGTCAGTCCTGTTTGAATGCACACACACAGAACAACTACCTTCTGAAATATCACACAACATTCCTCCCACTCACTAAGCTGACTGAACTCTTCATTATAAGATTATTAGTATTCAAAAAATTCTACCTGTTTCAAATCATAAATCTTTTCACAAGCCTGTTGATCTGAACTGATGTATTCAAAACATTTATTGAGATTTGCTTTTAAAAAATCAGATGAAAGTTTACTTATGAAGTTTACAAACAAGAAAAGGGCATTCCACTCATCTATGCTTTATTTTAGTTAGAAAATAAATGATCCAAGGATCTCATCCAGAATCTTGAAAGAAACCAGGGTATCTGCTTCAACAACATGGCCTGATAGCTCACTTCACACTCCCATAACATGAGATAAAGAAGCTCCTCCTGTTTTCAGTTTTAAATGTACTTCCATGTAATTTTTATTTGTGGGTCACATTTCATTGTTCACTGAATAATCCTTTGGGGTGTTGTGACAAGGTAAAATGCCACTAATTTTGTTGCTTTCTTTCTTATTAGCAAGCTTTATATGGCAAACTTTGTGGTTGTTGTGCTGGTTTACACAGTTACTTACTGTGGAAAGATCCCCCTTTCTGATAGCATGGCAAGGGGTTCTTCACATGAACCATAACTGTATATTTCCCCAGATAGCAGTGGCAAGAACCTCACTCAGTCGATTCTGGTTGACCAGGTGCAATCATTAACCACCTTCTTATTTACCGGTCTCCTGACCCAGAAGGCAACCGAGGCTGCTACCAATATTACCCTGCTATAATCCTTCTGTGATTAGTTGTACCAGAAGATCTCTCTACCCTCTGAATCTTCCTTTAAACTGCTCACTGTTCTTTTTAACTCTGAGGATATTTCTGCTCCAGGAAGTGCTTTCATTGGAAGCTAGGGATTCCAGATGCAGCAAATTCAGTGATTTGCTCATGAGAATTTGAAGAATATGGCTCACCTAAATGAGATGACTCATCCCCTTAGTGATTCACTGATGCTCCCAACACCTACAGTACACTTACCTGTTTCCTCAGGCTGTGGGTGCACACACAAGTTGGAGAGGCAGGCAGGGTAAATGTACTGGATTTAGATGAATACCTTAAGACATGTACAGTATAGAGGAAAGGCAACAATATACCCACTTTATTTTGTATTGGTTTGCAAGTTGCTTTGGCGGGTTAATGAGTCAACTAATTTCAGGCCTAGTTCCTGCCTTTCTCCTAAGGGCCCTAAGAAGGAAAAGGACACATGCTTTTAGTAGGCCTCTTATATGCCTGTGACACATAAAAATTGTAGGAATTATGAAGGATTTAAGATATTTGATATATTTTTGTATTTTACTGTGTTGTTGGTCTATTATTATTAAGTGTGTAGCAATCTACAGTAGATTGTTAATATATGTTTGTCTGTTTTATGATTCAAATTATTCCATTGAGAATGCTATGGCCCAAAGGTATATAAAGGGATGCTGAACAACGTTCAGGTAGTTAGTAATAATTACTCAGGGAAGAGGAGAGGTCTAGGAATAGTGATTTAGCCAATGTGTACAGTCTATAATTACTAATATGTTTGTTGTTACTGTACCTTCTCTCCAACTGATATTTTTGTTATCCTTTGGTTTTTTTGTTTATTATGGTTGTTGTGGTCCCAGTTGGCACACACACACTTGCAAATAAATGGGTAAAGCCACTTTTTTAACCTAACTGTTGACTTTACATTGTGAAACTTTCACTAACACTTTAATCCAGATCTGGTGGTCTATTCTACCCATTGAGGATCGTCTAGTGTGACAGTTGCCCAATAGTCTTCTCTGTTCAATACTAAAAAGGTTCAGTTCTTTTGGCCTGTGAGGAGATACATTCCTTTAAACCATGGAATGTATCTTGTTGCTCTTGACTGGACTGATTTCAGAGTGGTAATACCTTTCCTAAAATGTGGTGATGAAATTTATACACAATATTCTAAATGAGGCCTTCTTAGTGCTATGTAAATGATGTGTCAACATAAATACCTAAGACTTTTGTGTTTTTGCACAAGAAGCCTGCCTTTGTATCCTTTTTAACTTACAAAAATGAAAATAAATTAAACAAAATCAGTAACAGAGCCACACCGGTATTATAGAACTGTTTAGTTCACAAAAAAAATGTAATGTCATGTTGTGGAAGTTTGTATGTTTTCTTTTATTTTTATGAGAGAGAGGTTAAAGAGAAAAAAAGTTTTGGTGTACAGTAGCCTCAATGTTTCTATTTTTGCATTTATAGTTCTTGTTTTTACTACCTTTGCCATATCTTGCTATACTTCTCTACATTAAATGTCATCTGCCAGGTGTTTGACAAATCTTGTATTTTATCATTTTTTATTTCATTTTTTGCTTCTACAGTGTTTGATAATCCTCCTGATTTGTATAATGTGTGAATTTTACTAGTTTACTATTTACACTGGAGTCTAGATCACTGTGTTTTGGTTGAGCTTTTTCAATTCTAAATACAGAAAAAAAGCTGAAATCAAATTATCAGAGACATGAAAAGGAGGAGAAAGAGGTGCACATATTTATAAAAGCATGAAATCATTTTTTCTTTTTTCAATACATACTGTATTTAAGTTGTATTTCAGTTTTTTTCACATTTTATTTTGTATGAGTATTTTTTCTGCATTACTAAAATGCTCACATCTATGCAAAAACTGTAAAATCTTGGAGAACATCTAAAAAATTAAAGTACACCCGCTGTACACATTTACTGCATAGCTGGCAGTTCCTGATCTTTTGTAACGGTACAAAAGCATTCAAGGCAAGTTTCACGAAATTAACTCTATACGGTACACAGAGAAAACAGTAATGCTACGACAAAATTAAGCCACCAGGTGGCTCCAGGCGCTAAGCACTGAGTAAGTACCATTCCAGGCAAAAGTGAGTGAGTTTTGGTAGAACTAGCATTCAAACTTTTCGTTATTCTTAACATGTTTTCTTACTCAAGAATGGTTTTTATTTTACGCTTATGAAATAAACTTAGAATTTACAAGTTGTCAAGCATTTATTCTTGAAATTCTGTAAATATACAGTATTGTGGTAGCTAAGCATGTATCGCTCATTTTACATTGACAATTTTAATGAAAAAGTGAAGAAATACATTGTTTTTCAACAATAACGTTTTTCTAGTAATACATATAAACCAATTATTATTAATGTCACAGTTCTAATTTACTTCATTTTCTTCATTAGAAGAAGAGGTACTGTACAGTATGTATACTATAATTTTAATTACACTGCAACTTTAATGACGGATTCAGTGCCTAATTGCCACATTTAGTCTCATAAATTATATGTTCAACAGAGCAAAAAGATATAAATCATATAAATAATATTTTGCTGGGTAAACGAAGGGGGTATTTACTAGTTTTACTGGGTAACTCACCAACATCCTCAAAGGCATTGACAAAGTTAACCTTCTTTGGAATCAGCAGTGAAACATATTCAATTGGAAACAAGTGGAAATTATATGAAAGTGCATTTTACACAAAATGTTGTGGGATTATAGATCTAGCTACTCAGCCTCGTCGTTAAAGCTGATATCATGGCTTCTTTCAAGAAAAGAATGGATGAGAACTCTAGATAAATTAGATATTAAATACAAATGAGCTTCTGTAGATGACACTCCTCTCATTCTTATTTAAATAATTATTGTTCCTATAAGAGTTATTTTTGGATGTGCTGTGGTGTTCATTTTATATAAAATTAATAATACAATAAAAAATTTCATCTTCTGTATAAATTTAAGGATAGCCCCAATTATACACTTTAGATTAATTTACGATCATGCCAAAATGTATGCTTTGTACCCAATACACCCTATTGTTTTCTTTTTAGCCACAACTCACATTTCTGAGAATGCCAGAATTTAAAATCCCCATCGATCTAACTGTCTTGGTAGTCCACAATGTCCCTTGGAGCAATATATTTGTCTTTTTTTATTTGTGGAATTTCATTTTCTAATATTGGAAGCCAGCTGGATCTGTAAACCAGCAGAGAAAATGAAAATGCTGAGTTATGGAGACAAGACCATTGAAAGGGGAGAAGAGATTACTGGATGCTGAAGTGCTGACATTTGCAGCAGACTCTGGGGAGGAATGTGATACTTTTTTATACATAAAAGTGCAAACCTGGAACAGACACAGAAAGGTTGAAATATGATTGCTGATTTCTAAAGCTAAACTATGTGTATTATACAACATTGAATTATTAGTGTCCCTTATTATTAAGTTTAATTATTAGTTATTTTCTTGTAATTATTCTAATGTGAGGTGTTAGTATAAAGATCATTCACAAAATATTGTGCTATTTAATATCTTGTGAATTATCATCTTAATTCATGGATATTTGATCTATTTTATTTTTTCTGAAATTGAAATACATTTTTAGACCACTGGTATCAGAATCTGCTCAGAGATAATCCTATCACCCCAGTGTTTGCTCTGTGTTTTCCCTCCTATTTTACACATCTTTGGATAATCCACTAATAGGGAAAACATTAGAACTGGATAAAGAAGTTATAGTTATAGTAATTTACCATAAAGTGGCAACATATGGAAAAAAACAGTAGTTGCAGGCCTGGACGATGATGATGATGAACATGGGACAATGCATGAAAAAAAATGTCAGTTGCACATAACGGAGTATAATCTGCTGTTAAAATAATGGTTTAGTATATGATCACTGGGAAACAACAAATATTTCCTTCATATGTTTTGTCAAAAATATTCTTAAGAATTAAGTCTTGAAAATATTACTTTTAATAAGGGAATAGTTGCATTTGAATAAAGTCGAACATGCAACATAATCCTATATATAAATAGTTAGGCTTCAATATTTCATGAAACAGGTGGGTTAAATGGATCCACTGGGTTTGGCATCGATCATTCATAAATGACAGATGTTAGCTTTAAGTGGGATCCTGAAATCTATTAAGACCAGCTGCATGCACTCATTAAGTAGTAGTTATGCCTCATTTTAGGGATGTATCTTTGGGTGCCAAGCATGCAAAAGCAGAATGTTAGGAGTGGATGATACATAGAGGTACATTTTCTCAGACAAGCATAATGTAACAATAAAATTTAAAGTACTATGAAGAAACATATATCCTAATAAAAATAATAGGTTGAGGTCTGTCTGACTAATGTAAATTATTTCCTGTTCTCCATAAATATGCTACACAAATTTGGTCTTTTCCAAAGATATGTGGAGATAGAGGAAGTAAGGTTAAATAATCCCTGTCTCTGCAAGAAAAAGTTTCATTTTGGGAAATCACAGGGTTCACAAATTTTCAACAACAAAAAAAAAACTTCCAGTTTTAAATATTTAAGTAAATATGGGTTGAAGTGGAATTTAACTTTAACTTAACATTTAACCATTTAGATCTTTTGATTCAGTCCTTCCAAATATTCAACTATTAATCCCTAAAAAGTTTATACTTCGTTATTCAAAGTGTTAATGATAGAATAATTTCTCAGCTTTAGGAGTCGATAGTTTTTTTGATTAGCTTTACACATACGAAAAATCCAAAAAGCCCGTGTCAAGCCCTGTAACCAGAATAAAAAGAATTCAGGACAGCAAATGAAAGGTTAAGTACTTCCCTGGGGGAGTTTCCTGTGTTGGGAAAGTTTTACTTTATGTATAGCACCTGTTGTGTCGCCAGTTGGCAGTCTGTGTTCACCCAAGATTCAGACCCTGCAGTCTCAGCACTACAACTCAATTCCATCTGCTGTATATGGGATCAGACTTCACACAGCACTGGGAATCCTTTTTCTTTACGGGATCATTTGGAATTTCACTAGTCTACTGACAGTTAAATCTTTACCTACGGCGCGACATCCATCTGTGCCTGGAATGCACGACTTGAGAAAGCACTTTTGAGCCTCGGACTATAACAACTCCAAAAAAACATTCGGATAGCAAACAATCACTGTCTAAGGAGAAGTGAGTCTTCTTTAAAATCAAAAGTGCTGTTTACAAGCTTTATTTGTATGGGAGTGATAGACCTCGCCTGTTGTAAAAGCAGTGCAACAGTTTGTACAGTATCAGTCGGAAAGTGATCTTGAAGTTTCTCTAAGTCGTGCCAAGTTTTTATAAAGTTGACAGGTGCTCTGCACTAACATCTCGCCCGGCTTCGTATGCGCGCCTGACTTGAACACCCATCATTCCAGGAGTATTGTCTTTGGTCTCTGGGTGCTAGCGCGAGTCAGGGATACTTTTATCACTTTTTAATGTAGACGCAGAGCCTTTTGGTTGGGATTATGTGGATACTACCCTGCGATTATCTACTACCAATGTTGCCAAACCAGGATCGGTGCTTTCTTCCATCCGAAATTTGTGCATGTTGAAATTAACATCGAAGCGACAGACTTGAAGTACATTATACGTGCTGTTTACAACAAATCCAAATGATCCTGTCATTCTTATTCCTCGTTATATCGTCAATCCAACAACATGGATCGGAAGCTGAATCCAGCCTCAGCAACAAGTTTCAGCATACCAGTATGAAAGAACAAAACGGTAAGATTTTGTTGATCTTTATTGCTTTGAGAGTGTAAAAACACTTACAGTACCAAAATCTAATCTCAGTTCTGAAAAAGTTAAGTAGTTCTCAAAAACCTTCAAACAATCATCCTATCGCTTGAAAATAGCACCAGAGGCAGCAGTATTTCTTGAACGTTAATGTATTGTAAGTGAAAGAATACCTTTTGTTCAGTACGTACAGCATAATCCTGCATAGGAAACGAACATTACATTTACCTTTCAAGCGTACCTCAAGTGTTTACAAAACCCT
Organism: Lepisosteus platostomus; assembly: GCF_059453375.1. Lineage (NCBI taxonomy): Eukaryota > Metazoa > Chordata > Actinopteri > Semionotiformes > Lepisosteidae > Lepisosteus > Lepisosteus platostomus. The sequence continues at coordinate 59,907,206 of NC_142611.1, read as the reverse complement.
CAAATCCCGTCTCCCTTAGGAGCAAGTTTTCCTAAAGATGTGAAAGGTTTCTTTCATGCATGGAAGACAGCTTCAGGGTGTGTAATTTGCTTATCCTTTGAACCCTTCCTATTTTAAACAGTTTATTTCTCCAAATCAGTTTGTTTCCGGATTGCATTTACTTTTTAATCTTGCATTAAAAATCGAGATTATGGTGAATTTATGATCCAACAACAAATGTTGAGTTAATATTTCATCCGTAATTTCTCCCTTGTAATTCTTTTAACTCTTGTATATAATTAAATAGTAGTCTATTAAACCTCTTTTTCACATTGACTGGTCACAGTGTAATAACTCATGCACATTTTAATTCTGCTTTAATTTACTTCGCATAAAAACGCTTCTGTTGATGCCCTCCATGTGGCTCAATTTAATTTACTGCCTTTAATTAAACTTTGATTTTAAAAGAGAGTTAATGGATCCCTTTCATCCTCTACACCCCAGGCATATGTGAACACAACCAGTCTCTTATGAATTTAATGAATTTCTATTAATTTATCAGGTCATGTCTCAGTAACTGCATACACGTATAATGTATTGTTGAAGGTAACACAGAAAGAAGTTTTCATTTTCAAGTATGAACCTAATCAAAGGTTTACTTTCAAAACAGAGACAGCACAAAATTATTTCTTGATTTCTGTTTAATTCCAGGAAAACACTCCACTGCAGTATGTACTGTTATATTTATCCACCTGTTTCCAAAGATAATTTTTTGCATATTACACTTGGTTCAGATTGTAAATAAACATGGTGTCCTATATTAGTTTTATGGTAATGCTTATTGATAATAACTTTATGTGAAATTTTTATCTGGATTTTACAGCATCTTTGGAATTCCAGTACTCATTCTATTAAAACCTTTACCTTGATATATGAAATCGATGTTTTCTTAACTAGTTCAAGGTTAATTTGAGCACTGTAGAAGTATCCATTTGATTTTGTTTTTGTTAATATAGGAATATCTTATCTCAACAGTTGTTGTGACTATTGCTTAAATCAGTCTGAATAAACAAAAAGAAAGTGTGACATTTTAAATCCAAATATAAATTATAATGCATAACCTTGTTACAAGCATTTATATTTTAAAACATGTTTTTGGTCATGTTTGAACTGTTCACCATAAGACATTTATGTACTTCCTTTTTTATCAGTGGCATGACAAATTTGTTGTGGCCTTTCATAAGCAGTTCACAAATAAGATGCTTATTTAAGCAGACGACCTTGTTATGCTGGAGGAATGAATGCTGTCACTCCATGCTGTTTGTTAATGCGATGACATGTAGCACCTGCAGACTGTGAGGGCTACTGATCAAAGCCCTGCCCCAGGATCAATGTATAATCAGTGTGGCTTGGGAAAAGCTGGGTGGGGAAAGTGATCAAAAGAAGCTGAAAACCAGCAACTCATTGAATGAAAACCAGCCAGAGTGTAACCTTTGACATGAACACGCAGTGCTCTTTTTTCGGTTGGCTGATATTAGATGCCAAAAGGCAAGCTGCTATTGATCTGTGAAAACTAAGAGCTGGGCCTGCATGCATAGTAGAAACAGAATTTCTGGCCTCAGAGCTTCCATTCATTTATGCAGAAAGTGCCACGTGATGGCTTTATCAATGCAGTACATGCACAGCTGGTGACCTATACAAATTACCTTATACTGTATAAAGAAGCTTCTTTACAAAAACCAGAAGCTTTTTAACTAATTACTTCTAAACAGTATACGGTCCCTTAATTAGTAGTATAATTTCTCAATCCAAGAGGAAAACTAAATCTACATGCCCCTAAACGCCATTTGTTGTAACCACATGATTTGGCTTGATTAAAGTTTACCCACAAGAAGATGTGGAATCTTCTTAGCTGTGGAATGTAACTTTGGGAAACTGTTTTGTCAGTTAAGTATAATGTTAACGCAGAAATAAATCTGAACTTTTAGACAAATCACTAAGGCTATAACAATTGAATGGTTAAGGGGCTATTATTGCTGTTTATATGCAAAGTGTTAATCTCATGCTTCTCACCTGATATCCCTCTATATAGTTTGTGATACAATGCCATTGCTTTGAAAAAATGTTCTTCTTCCTTGGATACATGTATTTTTTAATAATCAACTCATGACACAAGGGTAGTAACATTTCATCATTATTGTTATTGTTATTATTATTATTGGTATGCTATTGGGAAAAACACTTTAAGCTGGTGTGTTGGGCTAGTGATTAACATTATCTTTAAATGATTTTTATCTTTGCAAATTTGTTGTTTTTTAGTCATATAGCAGACTTGTACAAAGTGGCTTTCTATGTACAGTACATATTTTGGGGGGGCTGCTGTACAGTATATATATATAACAATAATACAAATAATAAGAAAAGGGGGACGGAAAAGGAACTATTTGTAAGTAAGTAAATTTTGTAAGTTTCAATTCCAATACCATATATATGCTTTGTATCAGTCTCTTATTCTAAATGCCATGTTTCTCACTGTGCAGCTCTTAAGAGAGTAATTACATTACTTTATATAGTATATTCATATACACTATAAGAGAGCAGGTAAGGATGAAACTAGAAATAGAATGAAGACCAGATCTTCATAAAACCAAAGCTTTATTTTAGAGTTTATTTCTAAGATTGATATCTTAAGATAGAAAATTAACCAAAAAGGAAAAAGAGTCAGGTTCAAGTATCACATATATACAATATATAGTAGTTCAAGTAGGGAGCTGCGTCAGCGTGTGTAGGTTGCAAAGGAACAAGCAAAGGTTTATTCAATGATGAAAAGAGTGTCACACCCGAAGAAGGCTCCGTAGCCGAAACATTGTGTTTCTTTTCCTCTCTTTTCAGTATGGAATAAACCTTTACTTGTTCCTCAATGTTATATAGTATACATACTGTATATCATGTATACATTGTAAATGTACAGTATGCATATTATTGTTGCCATGATTAAAAGCAAAGAAAGATAACCAGACTGTGGTCAACTACTGTGAAGTTTATTTTTTCTCTTTTGCAGTGGTTAGATAAGATGATTTTCTATTTATGTAATATCTTTCCATTAGCTGATTACCACAGATTTTCTTCACTCCCTACCACAGTAAGTGTAAATGTTCTGCTTTTTGTGATAAACAAAATATTACATTACACTTGTTAAAAACATCTGGCACATACCATTAAATTCTGTTTACGAAGGCAGAGTATATAAATTATAAATCATAAAAGTGCAGTTGTTCCATTTAGTGCATCTAATAACATATTGCTTGAGCCAATACATGCAGCGACACACATGGAGGTAAATGAAACAGTGCCCCAAAATAAACTATGGCTCTTCTTTGTAACAGAGAGGATTAGAAACCAGTGGACCGGTTCAGCAGTTGAAAACCATTACTCAAACATGACACCACCATCTCCTCCTATCACTGTCTGTGAAAGCCCACCCACTGCAGGAGTGTTCTGCATAGCTGTGACCACATTTAAAGAACCAGCTGCAGACACTGTATTAGAAACAGCTTATCTCTTCACAATTTACATGCTTACTTTCAGTGCATTTGAAATGAAGCAAACATGTGAAAACTCCTTCAAGAATTAACTCAGAACAAATAGTCGTATCCTAAAGTTAGATTATGGGATTGCTGTCTTTTGGGTTTGTGGTTTACTCACGTCTTGTTTCAGCCACATTTATGCTATATGCTGTAAACCATGCTGAATACTTTTCTTGCTGTTTTGGGAATTCATTATGTTAAACATCCCTCATAAAATTTTGTATTTTAAACATCTAAAACCTATTTTAGTTATAATCAATCATTGCAGCAAATCCATGTTTCATTTACATATAAAGAGTGAGAAATAAAGAATGATGCCTTTTAGTGAAAATATTCTTTTAACCCTCTCTAAATAATGTGTACGACCTCTGTTACAGGAGCAACTAGAAAGGTCAGGGCATTTATTACACAGGGGTTTGAATTATTTGCAGCCACAGTTCATCCCATTCCACAATTCCAGCTGGATTGCCTATAGTTGAGATTGTGAAGAAAGTAATGGTATGTGGGGAATGAACAACATGTTTTACCGGCTCCAGGAATTCCCAGTAGGACTGAGATCTTGGCATTGTTCTGGAAATGAAAGGTGAAGGACTTTAATTGTATATTTGACTGGGGTTCCTAATATTTTGGCTATTGAGTACAAAATGGAAATCCTTTTAGAAAACTACTTTTTTCTAAATCTTAACTTGCATCATCGTATCCATGTTGAGAATTATGTTTAGAATGGTTCCAGGCTGACCTGATCATAACCTTTTTCTCTGAATTTCTTAGAATCTGAGACACTAACACACACTGTAAAATTAATAACTATCCAGAACCTAAAAGTGGATTTCATTGTACTAGCTCAAACATTTTCAGTGTAATATAATATACAATACATTGTACATTGTAAGGTATAAGGAGAGATTGATTCAATTGACTTTTCCATGTAAAAAATACTTCCTGTAACAGCAAACCCCATTCTGTTATCTCTGAGGGTAGAACTACTATGCTACCTTTGTCAGACCTTTGTGTGGGGGGCAAATGAAAACAACAACTAAAATGCTCTGCACTGGATGGCAGATGCCTGTGCAATAATGTTTTTGATGTAATTTTATCGAATGCTGTTCTCATAAAAAATAGTCTCCTTTTAGAAACACAAACTCACAAGCTAAAATAGTACATTACCTCTCGTACTGTTCATTTTTTTTCTGTTCATCTCCCAGGTCAGCAATATGGTGGTTTGTCACCTACCCCTTACCAACTCTCCTGTCAAGCTTTGCACATAGTGTTTCTGTGCGGTTATGGTCTGGTGACATGGGAGGCCCATTACTTTCAAAAACTGTCACTTGTCATTCAGAAATATTTCATCTACATTTTTTCCGGCTTTGTTTTGAAGGTTATTATCAAATCAAGTAACAAAATCTTTCTGTGGACATTGCATGAATTCTGAATTTCATTTACAAGCTTGCTGGTTGTTTTATTAGATTTCCTCTCTGAGCACCTGCAAAACAATCCTAAACTAACATTATTAGATCCATGTTGTACTACAGACAAAATAAAATTCCCCTGGTTTTCTTTTCATATTATGTTTACTCTTGGAAGGTATTATTTCCTTATCACAGCCAAGTTTTAAGCTACAACTTTCCTCATCACGCCAGCTTCACTTTAATTTGTATGTGCAGTATATAACGACTTTAGAAATTAGAAATTAGCAGGAGGCTGATTTTTGGCTTTCGAATATTCAGTCTGTCTTTAATTGTACAGATGCATCAGTGTTTTGCATTCTGAATCTGTTGATTTTACAATGCAAAACATTGACCCTTCTTCCGATATGCACACTTCATAATTTGGGGTATGAGATCATCACAGTCTGCGTCCTTCCTTGCTGCCATGGTTACTCACTCACCATATAGTCCTCTACTCTTCTTTAGGTTTCCTGGTTGAAAGATTCATAAACAGATTGCCTCGCCTATCACCTGCTGACATGTCACCATTTTCAATTTTTTTGTGTAAGTTGTCATCTGTTTCTGTCTTCAGCCATCTGAATGAATAGGTAATTAATGTTTCACTCTACATTGGGTAAATAGGGTAAACACTGCTATAACATATTCACTTTTACAATGTCTTTTCAAAGGAAATTAGGCCCAACCTTTTGCTTAAACCTATAGTTTAAGATGTATTTCCCTTCTTAGTAAAATATTGACTTTGAGGTAGCCCCATAATTTTGACGGAAAATGTTTTTTGACCTGCTTAAGTGTATAACATTTTTTCTATTTAACTTCTACACTTAGCTGGGTTTATTGCCTGTGATACTGTTAAACAGGATATGCACTTCAACAACAAATCTTTTTATAATCAAGTGCCCACTCTGTGCTTACTGAGTGAGGCAGTAAAATAAAGCAAACACCCAAACCATAAAGTGTATAGGTTAACCTACTTATGTAATACTATTTATGTGATTTAAACAAGAAAATGAAAATTTTCCCTCTTTTGAAATTAAATTTTATTGTTTTTGGAACATTTTTATGAGTCTAGTGAGACTTCTGATGTTGTTTCAAAGAGGAAGACAAAGTGTACATTGTAGCCGATTACTCTGAGGCAGATACACGATACACTGCTTTCTTTTAAAGAGGTCACCATTGATAGAATATGGTCTTTCACAACGCTGCTGGAGTGTCAGTTCCTTAATACTGTACATTAAATGATTTTGTCTTGATGACAATAGCATTGGACATCTTCTGTGTTGCAAATGTTTAAACTCAGAAACTGAGTCCTTCCCAATTTAGTGCTGTAAAGGAGAGTTTGATCTTCTAGATAGTAACCTTAAAATGGCATCTTAAAAACATGTTTTTCTTTTTTACAGTATTCACAAATTGATCTTTTTAGCAAATCAACCCCAAGCATGGTAAGTATAATCCTTTGGATGGTAGTATTCAATTTTACAGTTGTGTTCCTGCATAAACTGAGATGGTGGCTTGGTCTGTTGTAACTACAACTTCGAATTTTCAAAACTCGGTTATAGACTAACCTGTTTCATGTTTGTTAGCTATAAGCTTTAACACATACTGTAGTTACTGCAAAATGATATGATATTGTCAAAAATGATCAAACTCTTTCATCCATGCTTGAATGAATCAAGGCTTTAAGGCCTTGCAGTGTTTGGACCCTGGGTTCAATGCTGGGTTCTGTGTGGAGTTTGGATGTTCTACCTGTGTTCATGTGGGTTTTCTCTGGCTCCCCTGTGACACTGAATTGGACAAAGCAGTTAGGAAATGGATGGATGTTTGATTAAAATGAAACTTTGAAAGTGAAAGTATTTTCCATATATTTAAATGGGTTTTTGTATCTTTTTTAGACTAGCAATCAGGCCTGAATCAGTCAGCTTTCATTATGCCAGTACTATGTGATTTTATCAGAACCAACAATAATCTTACAGCAGTCCAGAACTAACAATGAAAAATGTATTAACAACAGAAATGGAAGGAAAAGGAATTTCACTCATCGTTTTTTTTTTTTCATTTGTGATCCATCAATGCATTTTCTAACCATTTTATTCAATTCAGTGTCACAGGGGAGCTGGAGCCTGTCCTGGCAAACAACAGACAGACACAGACATGCACACGATTTTCCAGAATCCAGTTAACCTACCAGTATTTCTTTGGACTGTGAGAGGAAACTAAGATGAACATACAATTAAACCCAGGACCCCAGCTCTGCAATGCAGCAATGCTAACTAATGTGCCACCATACTCCCCTATATACTGTACAGTATGATGCCACCTCCCTTATTTTTAACAGATTTTTATTCAAGAAACTATTGTTATTACCCATTGGTTTATAATTATTTCATTCAATAAGAATACCATAATGACAAGGGAAACTGTATATCCTTTTTTAAAACAGGGAATGGTATACCAATTTTCTGAGTGAGCCTTAATGTATGTGCACTCAAGGTACAGTACATGTACGGTACATTTTAGTCTGGAGGATTATCTATACTGTATGTACATGAATTGTATGGGAAATTATGTTATAAATCGGTGTGTGTGCAAAAGAAACAAATGACGAGCTACCGAAAACAAACGTAGGCAACATTGTCAAACTAGTCAGACACAAATAGCTAAAATGTGTCTCTGTGTGTAGTTTAATATTACTGGAATAGGAAGGTCCTTGGCATAAACAGGCAATTAGCTGATACTATCTCATGGCAGAATTAAATTTAAACATTTCAGCCACAGCAGACAAAAATAAACTTGTCGGAAAGAACATTAAATATTTGTGTCTTCTTAGCAAATCAAAAATGAAAGTACATACTTTCTGAAGTGTTCTTCCTCTTAATTATGTCTTCTAGAATTCTAGTTTGTTGGTGGGCTAGTATTTGTTACATAAAGCTTTTTTTTCAGAGGTGGTAGGAGGGGGTGCATTTCACTGCCCTGATTGACATTGCCCTTACATTGATATTGTGCCCATCTGTATAAAATGCAGACCACCAGCAATGTCACATTGGCAGTTGTGTAAGACTAATGATCTAGCTTTTGTTTTTTCCAAATATTAGGCTTAGTGAATTTAACATAAATGACATCACAGAAACCAGATGACTGTTTCGAGCAAATGGATATGTTTTAATTAGTTGACATGGTGGTCCACATCTGTGGTGGGTTTTACCTTGAGAAACATAAATACTGTGTAGTGTTATGCTAACGTAATACGTCAGATTCTTTTAATAGGACGATTGTCACCAGTTTGCTGAACATTGTTTTTATCCCCTAGTGAGCAGCAAATGAACAGTGCAAATGATAAGAAAATTAACTGCCTTTACTTATTGCAGGTAGTGTAGAGTATTCTAGATAATATTTGCATTCTGATTAAGTCACAGAAAGCACAAACCTAAAATAATTGTTAAAATAAACTCATGTGTCTTTTTATTATCTTAGAGACTTTAATTTAAGTACAGTAGTTTTAATTAATTTATGTAGCATGGTTATGTTTATGTTATAAATATGACCAAAGATGAAGAACACTGAGAATTTTCTGTCTGAAAAACCATCTAAATTCAAATGTTCTGCTTGTTTTTTCAAAATATAACCCCAAGCAAATGTATACAGTAACTCACTGTGTAAAACCATAAGATAAATATAAACTAACTACAAGGCTTTTATGTAACAAAACCTGTTTTTAACAGTGGAATTACCTAAAATATATAAACATTTTTTAAATGAACTGTTATGTTAATTCTGGATGTGTTCTGAACCGAAAGACAAATTGGGGTGCTTTGATTTATAAACTATCCAACTTTAAATGGGATTAGGATTTTAATCAAACAGGATTATTAAAATGTGTGATGTTTTGAAATAGATGGTAGTATTATTAAACTATTTATTCTGAGTGAAAGTATGCATAAAAAATGTCATGTACGGTATTAGACCACATGCCAGTCAGAAAACTGAATCATAAAAGTGCATTTGAAAATTCAAAGTAATGAACAAAGCTGTAAAAAAGTAATGTTGGATGTGATTACTACTTATATCTGCAGTCACATAAAACAAATTCTGACATTGAATAAATTATACACATAATTACATAGTTATTATTTATTTTTATTTTATTAATTTATTAATACTGTACACTAGGGTCTCAACATTTGCAAGAGTTCAGTGCAGAAAACCACTCCAAATAACCAAATTCATACAGTATATAACCATGTCCGTCGCATGTATACAGTACTACAGTATTTTGTATGTATGGTTAAAAGACACAAGTAACCCTGCATTATATGATAATTAAAGTATTAATGCATTGTTTATAGGTTATTTTAAATAATATTGATCAACTGAAATAAACAACAGTAATAACTAATTTATAGTAATCGGTTAAAACAAATGACATGAATCCCTTCTCTGTGTTCAGCAGATTCCTGCACTTTCTCTGCCTCTGTGATTAGCACACCCCACTGTAATGAAATGGGCAATTCAACTCTCAGAGAGCCTGTAAAGTCGTCTCCAGCCTGTCATTCACTACTAAGCCGATACAGAACAGGATATGTTTGTTACAATATTGAAACAAGACCATGCTGGGATACGGACGTTGAGTAGTGGCTACCTGGGCAGGTGGCAGGGAGAGTCTCACTAGCTGGATTTGTTTCACCATCCTAGTCTGCTAATTTGAAAGTTGTGATTAACAACCTTCATTTCAGTTTCATCCCAGCTTTGCTATTCTTACATCCGAGACACCGTTGGCTGGGCTGAATCACGAATAAACAAACCTGCGAATGTTAAATTCACAGCTGTGGAGACTGGAAGTGGAGTTGTCTAGTTGTGTGATTGGCACATGACACTTACTCATTGTCCTTAAGAAAAAGGCAACTGATCACCCAAAGTGTCCACACAAGGAGACACAGCCATTTCTTGAAAGAAGCCAAGATATTGTCACTGACAAAATGTCCTCCTCTCACTGGGAAGATGACAAAGGATTGCAGATCATTCCCCATTTTCTCCTATTTATATGAATCTACTACCTGTATATAATATCTTAACATCTTGTCTTTTTATTGCTTTCCTACCTTGAGAATTACGTATCAACAAATACATATTTTCAAAAAGTAGTCTTTTCACTATCAGTGTTTCCCATTTTGAATTTATAATACATGTATTTATTACATAAATGCAATATTCTGGAACAACAGTGATACTAATACAAATCCTTGTGGGACTCCCCTAGTTACTGTACATCACCCCAGATTGAGCATTTACTATTTATCTGCACTGTTTTCCTTATCTTGAATTACTACAACTGAAGAATTAATATTTTATGAGGGACTTTATCGAAAGCTTTCTGAAAATCTAAATATGCTATGTTATACTGTATGCTCTATTTGTATCAATTTATTACTGTTGCTTGTTTAAAGAACTTTTTAAACTTTTTTGTTTAAAGGTTTTTTAAGCAAGACCTACTGTACCTTTAAAAGTCAATGTTGATTCTCCCCTAGAAAATGATTGCCATGCAGATGATCTTCTAGTTTAGTTCTAATTATCATTACAATAACCTTGCATGTAATTGAAGTAAGACTTATTGGTCTTATTTGTCATCCTTTATATATTTGTGGATACTAGGGATTTTCCACTCGATGGGTATTGCCACTGCTTTGAGAAACTGCTGGAAGAATTAATGGTCTATGAATAACATCTCTTGTAAATACAGATTGTAGAATACTTGTCCTGGAGTTTTGTTTATCTTAAATGCTTCTGGAATCTGTAACACATCTGCCTCTTAAACACTAATATTACTTAATATAGAACTTTACAGCCTGAGGCATGTTGCCTATTTGTTTTTGGTAAAGTGAATTGTTAGTCATTTAATACATCAGCCATTACCTTTTCATTTTCATTTATGATTTGGCTGCCCTCATAAATTACTGTTGCAAAGTAATTAACAATTGTAATTACATAGTGTTAGGATTTTCTTTCTGTACTGTATTTAACTTGATACATTTTATCGCAGGTTGTCATAAAAGGAAAATAAATGTGTGTTGCACTGAGCAAGAGGTATGCTATATACAGTACCTAAGAATGTTGTGTACTGTCTAGTATATTAGCCAGCAGCCATATCACCCTGCAAATCACAACTGGCAACCCACTGAAGTTAAGCAGGTGTGAGCCTGGTCAGTACCTGGATGGGAGACCTCCTGGGAAAAACTAAGGTTGCTGCTGGAAGAGGTGTTAGTGGGGCCAGCAGGTGGTGCTCACCCTGTGGTCCATGTGGGTCCTAATGCCCCAGTATAGTGATGGGAACACTATACTGTAAACCTCGGTGTCCTGGCCACATTTCCCATTGGCCCTTGCCAATCATGGCCTCCCAATAATACCCATCTATGAATTGGCTTCATTACTCTGCTCTCCTCCCCACTGATAGCTGATGTGTGGTGAGCGTTCTGGCACACTATGGCTACCGTCGCATCATCCAGGTGGATGCTGCACATTGGTGGTGGTGGAGGGGAGTCCCCATTACCTGTAAAGCGCTTTGAGTGGAGTGTCCAGAAAAGCGCTATATAAGTGTATGCAATTATAAATTATTATTATTATTATATTGGCAGTAGTATTAGATGGTCTTCCATAAACCGTATTAACACACATACTGTAGCTCACAGTGCTCCAGAATGCTGCATCACTTTTGCCTTTTTATAACTCTACTAAAATATGTGCAGGACAAACATGCAGCAATCCTCTGCATGTTTGCACCACATTGTGGATTTCTACAGACATGACAGTGTCTCCAGTCAAGATAGAATATAGCCTGTAATAACAGTGCAGTGACTGCATACTGTACTAAGAACCTTTGTCCCATTCTCTGGTAGTCTTATATTGAACATTCAGTTACCCATATTGTACCTCTTACTCAAGGCTGGATAAAGGTGTTAGACCTATATCAGTATTATAAACAATATCTGAAAATAAATATTTTACCCCTTTAAATTAGTGTTTTTCCTGTTTCAGTAGGGAGGTAGGGCTAAAGACGAGTGCATTCTCATGTAACATCAAAGCAGCTATTACAGGATGCAGGGACAAGCCCAAATTGTATATACAGTATGACCTGTACTATATACAGTACTGTATATAACCTTAATTTCTGTTGTTATAAACTAATGAAATGAGAACCTTAAACCTAAAACCCATTTATTCCATATTAGGAATAGTGTATCTCCCTAGTTGTTAAATGGTGGTTTGCATGCTATAACATACAGTATATGAAAGGTAAACCTAGTTATTAAAATGTGTATGTTATCAAAACCAAAATCTGATCTACAGCACTTGTCCCTGTATTTACTGTAAGTATCTCGATCAGTGTCCAAAAGCGCAGAATTGGTAGTGTTGTGGTTTTTGAATCAGTAACCCAGCTTTCTGTCTTTTAAAAAACAATTTATATATAAAAATGATTAACTTTTCTACTTTGTACTAGCAATTTCTTCCTGAATGTTTTTGCTACAAACCAAGCTTGCTATACACTAGTCTGATATTCTTTGCCCAACATTAATGTACAGGCATGTCTATTCATACATCTATTACATTTATGCTTTGAAGATTCTTTGGGGTGTTTCCAATATTATAAATCTGACTCTGTAGCTGTTCCCTCTACTTCTGCCTTATGTGAGGTGCTAGACTTCAGAGTTCTAGCTTGGAAGGGATCCATATTGCAACATACATTTCACAATATAATCTCTACCATTATGTATAGTCGACAAACAGATACAGAGAAATATCTCTAACCGTTTATTTTTTAAAATCTTACATTTGTATTTAACTTGAGCTTGCATGGTGCTTGATTGATCATTGTACCATTTTACCTTTGGCTCTTTTGATCTGTCATCACAAGACATGCCCTTTGAACCTGGAATATGCTTCATTGTCCTCCTCTGTCTTCTCTGGCGTTTTTATGGGGGGTTCCATGTGAGTTTCTAATGTTGCGTTTTTTAATTTTGTTCTTACAAAAAGAGGTACAGATGAACAGATACAATCTGGATCTTAGCTAAATCATACAGTGTAAAAAAAACTGTAAACCTGTAAACCCCCAAACTACCAGGAATTGTCCATAAAGGGTTTTTAAAAAACTATAGACTAATGAAACTAATTATGACTGTTAATGTACTATCTATTAATTATTTTTCATTGTATATAGTGGGAAAATATTTTTGTCTTTGATGGTATATAACTTCTTTCATATTGGCACTGTTACCTCATTTCTAGTGAACTAGTAATTGCCTGAGGTTGGAATTGTAACAAAAACTAGCTGTGAAAGTCTACAAGTTATCTTTCCTCCTCTGTTTGAGAACATAGGAATAAATACCCTGAGGTACATTAGACGTATTTGTTTTAAGAATCTTTACTTTAATCCTTTTAGTACAGATGTTTCCTCTGTACTAAAAGCACAGCACCTCTTGTTGAACCCTTATCTTAAAAGATTATACCCTTCAGTCTGCATTTTCTGATTATTTAGCTTTATGCATCATACTGTATATCTATTGATTTGTTTCTTTGTAGAGTGCGCAGCAAGTCAGAATATATAATGGACTATCATGAGCATCTGCCTCTTCCTGCAGATTACTTTAGTTGGTATAGCATTAGGTAAAAGCTGTTTTCATGTTTTACAAACGAATGCACTGAAAGTGAGTTTTCTTAAAGTTCTGATGAAAATTTTTACATGTACGTTTTCTACTCTAAAGGTACTTAAGATAATAGATAAGACTCAGAAAGATGTGTAGAATTTATTGCCTGCTTGAAGGCCAGACCTCAAATCTTCAATGTCTTTAGATCTTTCTTGTAGTAACATGATCTGTGTTTATTGCAGATGTAGTGTATTTCACTGTACGTTGGCCTCATGGGAGGATAAGATTTGTGATTTTTTTTATTTGTGATCGTGAGATTAAGATGATTGATAAGTAAAATGCCTTTTACAATTCCAATTCCATGCCTACATTTCATCACATTTGAACAAGTATTGTCAACAAGTGTCAACAAGAACAAGTGGTCAAGTATTGTAACACAGTTGCACAGTTCCAGAGGCCATGCATGACATTACCTCCAGAATGCTTAATAGATGAGGTAGTGTTCTCTGGAGCATCTGCGGCTTTCTTTGCCCGCATTTTAACTTTGTACCAGGTTACCATTTAAAATGTACCAACAATGTGTAAAGTTAAAAAAGTAAAAAAATTCCAAACTTTCTGTGACTTGAATCATCTTTTTTATATTATCAAATGAGTTCTAAACAGCTTGCTTCATGTCCTGCCATAACTTTTTATGGGATTTAGGTCTGGATTTTGACTTCCAATCCAAAATGCAAAAGTTCTTCTTCTGCCATTCTGTTATAGAGCTGTTTATATGTATATAAATGTCTTGTTATATGACCTATAATTGGCTCTGCTTCGGCTGATAAATGAATGGCCAGACATTGTCCTCAAATTTGCTTTTGTAACACTGGATTTATCTTGATTCAAGCTTTCCAGGTCCTAAGGCAGTAAAACAGCCCTGAAGAACTCTCATCCCCATGCTTCATGTTCAGGATAAGGTTCTTTTGTTGGAAGGCAGCATTAATATATAAAGCTTATACAGTATAGAAAAAAATCTTTTTTTTTAAATCAGTGTTTATCCATCCAGCATAAACTTCACTTGGCTCTGAAACCTATTCTTTCTATAAACATCTCAACCTACCTCTCTCCTACCTGCTCTCACCATTACTGTAGTAGCTCACTGTGCTGGGCTTTTGCTTGGTCACAAATCTGAAATGAAATCACACTCATTCTATTCCAGGAAAGGTTTGATGCATGCATACTACCCATGAGTTGATGTGATCTGAGGCCTCCTCCCCTTTTAGTGTTGTTGAAGAGATGTCAGGAATCCTCAATGAAAAGGTATACAGATCCTGTGCAGACACAGGAGCAAGTAGATATTGAGACAGGCGAACAATCCGGAACGTCATGTGAGATCGTAGTCAATAGGCAAAAAGTAGATCAAAATCCAGGAAGTACAGAGAGAAGCAAACAATTCAAAACAGAAGGTGAGGTCCAAAGTTGAGAGGTAAAAGGGAGTTCAGTAACCATTAAGCGAGATTCAGAGCAGCAGGAAGCGGGTCAGGATGGTTTAAATAGTGCTGCTTGCCACACGGTAGAGCGTGTGCTGATGAATTAACACATGTGGCGGCGCTTGTTATTATTAATCCGCTGCTGGTACTGGTTAGTATACTTTTGTGAGTTGATCTCCGCTGGCTGGTGGTTGTGACAATTCTGGCTATTTGTTAGCACCCTACAGTTGTAATTGTTCCTAAGAAGAATAGACCTAAAGCTCTCAGTGACTTGAGGCCAATAGCTTTGGCTCCATTAGTTATGTAGACTCTTCAAAAAAATAATCAAGTCACATATTGTGGCTGCAATAGAGTTAGATCTTGACACTCTCGAGTTTGCCATCCTGGAAGGGGAGTTGACGATGCTAAATTTTTTAACTCTATGTTCTTCACAAACACTTAGTGTGTAAAATTCTTCAGTTAGACTGCTTTTTGCTGAATTTCCATCAATGCAGAAATTTTTAATACTGGTTTTAATACTTAATATTTAATATTAAGTTAATATTAAATATTAATAATAATTAATATTTAATATTTTTAATACTTAATACTGGTATACCACAAAGCGTTATTTCTCCGCTCCTTTCATCTTATAATACTGATTAATCTCTCTCTGTGGAAATCACTATATCATCAAGTTTGCTGATGACAGTGTATTAGTCTCTCTTCTCTCAGAGCCTAGACGAACAAATGAACCTATCTTGGTCACATTTGTCAACTGGTGTGACACTTCTTACCTTGAGATGAATGTGTCAAAAATAAAAAAAGCAATAGCATTCCCACAACAATCCCCAGTGAGACTGTTGGTATAGTTCACAGTTACAAACATCTTGGCACTGTGTTTGATGATAAACTTAAGTTCACTGAGAACACCGATGTCATTGTGAAGAAATCCCAACAGCACTTATATGGTCTGAGAAAAGAGAGGGGTCATTTGGAGTTCAAAAAAGAATTCATCAACATTTGAAAGGTTTTTAAAATTTTATCAAATCAAATTGTATTACATTTTATCAAAAGTGTTTTAACATTTTCTTTTATCTGCTGGTTCACCTCACTCAGTCAAAAAGACAAAAAAACATCTTCAGAATGTTGTAAACCTCAGCTCTAAAGTCAGTGGTGAGCCTTTAAGACTCCTGGCACAGTTGTATGCCCAGCAGATCCTGAAGAAGGTCTTATCCCAACATTGAAGACCCATCTCATATCCTTAATCAGTCTTTTGAACTTCTGCCTTCAGGAAAAGGTTTTTGCTGTCCACATTGTCAGACAAAGGGACATTTTATCTTTGTTCTAGAGGCCTTTAGGCTTGCAATGAATGTAAAGAAGTTTTAACACTATGATCACAATTGGATAGAGCCCCCTCTACAAATGTGCATGTAATATCTTCTTAAATACTACACACTCTTACCTTCAATTCAATTCAGTCGTATTTGTATAGCACTTCTTACAATGGACATTGTCACAAAGCAGTTTTACAGATTTCCAGGCCTGGACCTTTAGTTAGTAAGCCTAAGGCGACAGTGGCAAGGTAAAACTCCCTTAGACTAAAGTAGGAAGAAACCTTGAGAGGAACCAAGGCTCGAAAGGGGGAGCCTATCCTCCTCTGTCCGGTACCAGGTTAAATTAAAATAAACACATATGAGAGTCATCTATAGTCTATTACATGGTGGGAAAAGCACAATCCTGTATGGCAATGTCCAACAGCATTTGGAATGTTCAATTGGTTTCCTTCAGTTGAGATTTCTCTGCGAAGGGCTTTGTGGAGGATCAGCTGTTGGTTTTATGACCGGTAAAAGGAGCTGGATTCTGTACCTGGGCCACCAAACAGTCCACCTCCGAATGGATGGATAGAAAGTATTAGTGAATGACTGTGAAAACAGAAATTGGTAGTTTGCATGTCTTGTTTTTCCTAAGTATTTATCTGAAAGCTTGACTAAAAGTCTCTTGTTCATGTGCTGGGTTTTAAGTATATTTTTTTCTTAGTAATGGTGTTTGATTTGTTATGTGTTGTATGTTGCACCGCTTGCTTCGTAAATTGCCCCACTGGGGCTGCTCCCTCATCAGGACCTCCCTGAAATGTAGATGGTACTCTGAGGTTTGTTGTGTCTTCACGGATGATTTTCTGTGTTACTTTTAGGAAGATCTTGGCAGGACGTCCAGTCCTGGGTAGATCACTGTGGTCTTGAGTAGTTCCAGTTGAGCTACAACATTTTAGAACTGGTTCTGTTACCCTTTCCTGAAATATGTGCTTAAAATGACTTATTTTCTGAAATCCTTTTGATTGTGGTATGACTTGTTTCCACTACCCTGTATGATAAAGACCAGATTCATTAAATTCCTGACCATCATACAGGAGACATCTGCCAAACAGTACCCCTTGCTTCCTTGCTGTCCAATTATTTAATCACCTTCTTATTTTAATTACTGTACCCCCTTATTCGTACTTAGTAAAGCAGTGGTTCATTAATCATTTCTTATAAACACTGGTTCTTCATTTTTTTCTACTTCATGCAGCCTTTCATTTTGAAAAAATCTGACTCAATAAATTTAATTTTTATTTCAGAAAAGACCAGTTGCCGTGATCAACAATAATATCAGGGCAAGAAGTTGGAATGCCCATAATTAGTGTATATTAGGAGTTCACAGGCTTTTTCTCTGTGCTATATGCAAAACCTGAAAGATTAAAATTAGCATTCAGAACAATTATATTCTTCAGTTAATATAAAGTGTCTAGGTATATACAGTAGACACCTTAACAAAAGAGACATTTCACTCTGTCATCTAAATAGAAGTAGGTTTCAGAGAGAATAGTTGGTTTCTGTGATAAGATAAATGCCTTTGAGTAATTTGCTAGACACTCAAACTTGCAATACTAGAGACTCAAACACATTAGTAAGTGCAAGGTTTCTGATCTCCATTTAAGCCCTAACGTCCAGGACTTGAACTGATGGATTATTGGCAATTCTGTCTGATTTTTTTTTTTAAATGAACTGGGCCATGATCCATATAGTCTCAAGGGCACAAAGAAGTATAGATATATACATGTTGCTGTTTTGGGGATTGGTTAATTTCTTTTATCTGTATAGTTCTGACATCAGACAGCTTTGATGAGTTGAGCTTTCTTTCTGTCTCTACAAGCTTTTGCAGAGTGCACACCTACATTCCTTGCTGGATTTCATCACTTTTTGACAATGAAATCTCTTAAAAGCTTCCTATTTCTGCTCATTATTTTATTCATGCATGTGCACTGTTTGCATATTACCTTTACTTGACAGACAAAGTGATCAGAGGCCCCAGAGTAAACAATGATAAAACCTTTAAAAAAGCAAGCAATCATGAGACTGCTTGCTGTGTATTGCTGCCAGTACTTTACTGTGTAGGAAATTAGAGGTTTTCAGCATGTAACTGCAGGTAACATAATATAAAACCATATGTTTACTGCCCTTTTCTGGAATGTTGGCCTTATATGTCAGTCTGAAGGCAAAATGAAGCTGTACTTAAGTTGTTATTTTCTCCAACTTTTGCAATTACGGTGACATGTTATATATAGACAAGAACAGAAAGGTGCTCCTAGGCATAAGAAATGATAAAAATAAGAAGAAACAGTTGGTCTATACATTATTCTGATTGTCTGAAGAAGAATTTAAAAAAATATTTGACAAGGCTTGGGATTTCTTGTCCACTTTCTAATCTTAAAAACATGATCTTTGAGATCTGCTTACTAATAATTGATGATATAGTGAGTATAGCTGAAAGACTAGCACATGGTTGTTATTTTAAGATAAGTGCCAGTTGCTTTAAATTCTTCAGGAGTAAATGGCCTTATAATGGAGGTGTGTCAGCAGCACCTGATGGACCACATACTTTACATTGCACATATGCAGTGTACATTTCAAAATTGTACATACACAGAGCTTTATATTGAAAGTGCAAGTTGTTTCCTGATATAGACCATTTCTATTTCTATGTTGAAAATATTGATAAACTATTAAATAAAATACATATTTTAAAACTAAAATCTATTTGTGTTAGACATTTTAATTTGAAGTTATCAAGCAAACTGGGTGTCTCAAGTACAGTATTCCAGCCTAAAATAATGTATTTTCCTGCTTGTTTTCTGAACATAAAGACTAATGGTGAATATGTGGAAAAATTGTGTTTTTTGTTCTTTTTCACATGCATACTAGAAAACTACTGTGACATAGTTTTATATAGTAAATACATATATTTTCCTGAAAATTGTTTTTTTCATTTTTCAGTTAAAAAATTATATAAATCTCCCTAGTTGCAAAAACAGAATTGCTCTTGAAATACAATTGTAGGTTGCCCAGAAACCACTAGAGTTGTTTGAAATTTTAGCCAGCTAAGAGTGGGAAGTGCCACTGGGCTTGGGCAAGTTCTTTTTCAAGCAACGCTGTGTTGTGTACAGGGGTGTTCTGCAACAACCCTTTGGTAGTGTCCAAGTCTCTATCAACTTGCAAGATGATCACCGAGAGCAGTGCTAGTCCTCCAACTGAAGGTGGACTGTATTGTTTGTGCCAATAGTCTGCATTAACATAACGGAGCAGACAATTGCAGTGTACATTTCTCAGGATCCATACATGTAAAGGCATGCCATCTGTGCTTGCAGAGGGGCTGTAGTGCTGAGTTGAGTTCCACAAGATTTATTGAGTACAATAGAAACATTAATTTGAAAAAGAAAAGAGAGTAGATAAAAATACAGTGTGGTTGCAATGTTTTTTTCTTTAGAATAATCCTTAAAGTTGAAATTTTTTGTCCAAAACCTGACTGGAAGGTGGGTGTGTAAACTTATTTTGTGAGTTTAACATGGAAATAGATACAAAGTGTTGTGTTTTACAGGCTAGTCATTATAGTTTTGTAATGAACATTAAACTAATTTATAAGACTTGATATTTGATTGTTCAGTGTGTGTCTCTTAGATGTCTCTTAGATATGGATGTAAAAATTGATTTTTACAGCCATATTTTATTTTGCATCAATTAGTAGTCTGTCAAAAAATAAATTAACTCAGACACAGAGGTTCATTGTATTCTTTGTCATAATGAAATTTTCTTTTAGACTGAAACATTGACATTATGAATTTTTGGAGTATCTGAAGAGGTTTGTTGGAAATGTATTTTCTCCAGTATTTCTCAAATACCTAACATCTTAGAAAATGTTTGGATTTGCTTTTAAAATCTTCTCTACACACACACACTGCAAGTCTGACCAAAGCTAGCTGAGAAAAAGTCCAGGTTTGAGTTGAGGAAAAGATGGCAAAACTATCCCAGGCTGGTGATTCTGGGCTGTTGATACAGAGGTAAAAAAACCTCCCAGTAGGACCTAATCTCTATTATATTCTGAGGCAGGACTAAAAGAAATTAATATGTATCCTGAGCATTAATCCATCTATCCTGCCATTATCCATAACCGTTTCATCCCATGAAGGGTTGTAACATTAGCCTTATGATGAATACATATTGCAGCTGAATTACTTTATGTGCATATGCCAGTATAGTATTCTTTAGTGATGTTCTGAATAGCTTTACATGTATCATGAAAATGAATAGAATTAGATTTAATTTTGGTTTTGCAGTTATGGACAGATCCATAAAAGAAATGCATCACTGAAATCTTATGTCATTATCCTTCCTCTTATATAGCATTTCTAGATTAAGGCCCTCACTGATGCTGAAATATTCACTTCAATATAAGACTACCATAACTCCTTCCTTTGGAATACTTTCTAAGGTTCTAAATAGCCAGAATTCTGACTCGTTTACTAATGAAAAGTGCATAACTGTAAATTGCACTCCCTATAAAATTAAGAATGGACTTTAAAGTTTTCCCCCTCATGTATAAGGCAAACATTTTGAGTTTGTGGAAATTTGCTAAATACCTTCAACTCACAAATGGCAACCCACTGAAGCTAAGCAGGTGTGAGGCTGGTCAGTACCTGGATGTGAGACCTCCTGGGAAAAACTACTGGAAGTGGTGTTAGTGGGGCCAGCAGGGGGTGCTCATTTAGGGTGGGTCCTAAGGCCTCAGTATAGTGACAGGGACACTATACTTTAAAAGCTGCCGTCCTTCGTATGTCTAACATTAATGGCTTTGGCAAGTTGGTCTCACAGCTGTTTTATTAGGTTCAGGTCAGGAAAAAGGGTGACTAATGCAGGACCTTGACATTGTTTTCTTGAAGTCTTGCCATTGTAATCCTATTGTTAGTTGCCCCTCCCACCTCAGTATCACCTAAGACCACCTTAGCAGGAGAAATGTATCCTATGGAAGACTGCAAACTATGAGTTTTAATTTTAGCACTTGTATGATAGTTCTTTAGTGTTTAGTGCTTTCTAGATACTCTACCACAAATTATGTTCTTTTTTCCTGAACATTAACTTTGTTTTATTGAGGCCTAGAAAATGATTTAATTTGTGATATTATGAATGGGTTTCCTATTGTTAAATTCCTATTGTTAGAGCCTACTCTAACAGCTCTTTTTCCTTATGTGGAAACCCATTGCATCTGAGTGTCCCTCCCTCATTCAGACCAGCTGTGCCTCATTCGCATGTTTTCCCAATTTACCAGGTAGCCATCTTGGCTCAAGGCCACATCACAGGGTCTGAGTTTTGAACCAAGATAGCCACTTTCTCAATAAATCCACCTCTCACTATAAGACTATAATGCCTGTTCTTTACTCTGTGCCTTCTTCCAGTCCACTACCCTTATTATAATATCCACTCTGCTCATCCACTCCATATAATGTAGGAAGACTCTGATTCTCTGATTGCAGTTGTTAGCCTGTACAGTATGTACATATTTTATGTCCTTGCACGATAACAAACAAAAAATGCTGTAACACTCCTGCAGAAAATATGCTGTATAGATTTGATCAATGTTATTACTAAAGCAGACTATCTTTCTTCTTTAATTTCCTTCCTCTGATCTTTCAAGATTTTAGAACCAAAGGACATATCGTTTTGCTACCATCTATTCTTGGCTATATTCCTTCGTAATCCCATATGCCATCTCTTTATAAATCTACAAAAAACTGTCTCAACGTGTAAATATTAAAAGCATTCAAGCTGTCACTGTGCATTTCTCCCTAAGCAAACTGTAGTTGTGCTATGCTGCTTCAGTCCACAAGTTTGCTCCTGCTCCCCTCTCACTGTCAAGCTACAGATTCATACTGTATATTCCTGTATAACTGGATTTAAATCATTAAGATGTGGTAGTAAAAGAGATAAATATCGCTCTTGTTTTATTTATAACAGTTTTGTGGACAAATACTGCTTACTTTTTAAATCTGCATGCAAATCACGTTGGAACATTTCTGCGGTGAAACGTCTGTTGCACAACCTGGACTTATTCACTCGTACATTGCAAACATTAGTCATTACATTGGCCAGCAAGCAGGAAGGGCTGCATCACATCGCTATTTGTGGTGGTGAGAGACCAGGGGTTTCTGACAACATGGTGACTTACAGTACTTTCACAAAGTTAAAAGTTTTGTGCTGAATTTGAAATTTGTATTATTTTTTTAGAATGTCAGTGAATTTAATTTGTTACCAAGATTTAACTAATTGCCTGAGAAATGGGGACTGCAGTTCTCCTTTAAGGAAAACTTAATATTGCTGTCGTCTTTGTGTATGTTTTCATTTTTTTTACTTTATGTTGTCATTTTTTATCTCCACTCCAAAAGTTTTGATCTTGGTTCCAAAACCTTAGTGGAAGTACTGTAATTCCCTTGATCATGAAAACATCTTCTCTGCAAAATGTACTGTACTAATGTTATTCTATTTGTATTTTGTATGTTTGGAGCCCTTTATTTACAGTAACTGTTGTTTGAAACTGTGAAAACATTTGTTCACAGATAATATAAGGCTTTGCAATGCAGTTTTAATTACAATTGTCAGCTTGTAAAAAATATTTTTACTTTCCATATAGAAATTCAGCAAATGTTTGATTTCCATATGTTTATATCTAGTCAACCGAGGTATTCTAGTGAATTCATTGTTGTGCTATTTGGGACCTCAGATTGTATACTAATTAAATACTTATTCATATTGAAGAAAATAAGAAGCTCTACATACTGTACAAAGGGTCAATTACAATACAAATAGAATCTCTTCAGTTCAGGTTTTTGTTTAATATTTATATAAATATTTCAAAAATTATATAATGAAGTAGTAGCATTTCCCCCATTAAAATCAAATCACTGAGTTTACAAAGAAAAGGAACATGAAATTGACTACAGATCATAGCATAAAAAACCTAAAAATGTCTTTGCTGTAATAGAAGTTCACAAGTTAGATAAGAATTCTGTGTAAAGACATTCTATTAAACAGCTGAGAAAAAAGTAAGATTCCATCATTAAACTATTTTGACATTTTATTTTAATAGGAATTTCTCTGTTATTTCAAATACAATATTAATGCTTGTGAATTAAATACCATAATAGAAACATATTTGATGTTTCAATTTGGTATTTGATATTTATATTTTGAAAAATATTGGATATGTTTTATGGAATTTTTGAACAAAATGGCAACAAAGTATTAATAACATGACATCATATAAAAAGAGAAAAAAAAGATTAATACATAATTAGGTGTTTGATTCTTATTAAAGTACTATATTATTATTTACTGGTGATTTTGTTTAAATTTGATTTTTTTAATGTGTAATCTGTTCTACAAAGATAAGTTTGTTACATTCATTGTGATCTACAAAGATAGTTCTAACTTACAGTACTAATCATTTAAGAAAAACATCAATGGACTTTGTTACAAACTACACATTAATATAAAATGTGGTTAAATGTTTCACAATGCATAGGTATTTGTGATGGCATTTGTTTTGGATCATTTGTGGTGCAGCTATTTATATTAAGTTAATTAAAAGAGTAATTTTGATAGCTAAGAATTTTGTTCTCCTCTTCTAACCCTAAATGTCTCTGTTATCCCCCTATTACCCTCCAATACAGTACGTCTGCCTTTGAGAAAAAAAAAATGTTGCCTGGAGCTGTGTATAGATTATAGAGATTCAAACAGAAAAAAAACATTCCTAACCTACCGACTCATCCTTGAGTGCAGGATATGGAAATGCTTGGTATTCATTGTTGAACCAAGGGAAAGTCTGCCATTAAGGCTTCATGTCAGAAGGAATCAGGCCCATGACAGTTTGTGTAACACTCTCAGGATTGCACAAAGAGACTAATGAAGACACCAACAGTATTTCAACAACATTATAGTTCCTGAATGAGGGGTGAGGTCTGCGTGCTATGTGTAGATGACACCTTTGTATTTAGAAAAATGTGAGAGCCTTGTGGAAGATGTTAAGATGTAATTATAGTGGCTGAGATGGTATGGAATTAAGGTGCAGCTAAGCAAGTCAGACTTATTTAAATCTGTGTTTTGATCCAGCGATGGTACAGGCTTTGAAAGATAAACCAATTTTAAAGAGATGGTGGGTGAAAAAAGAAGCTTTTAGGATTACTCTGCTATTTTAGACAGCATTTCAAAGACTTTACTTGCATTGCAAATCCCTGGCAAGATTTATTGGAAGCAACCTCTGTCAACAGCAAAAAAACCCAAAAATGAATAAGTAAAGAGGAAAGCCACAAAGAAGCGCAGTGGAGTACCATAACCCCATTGCCTAGACTACTAGTCACTAATAAGTTTTAGATGGATTGATAAACTGATGTGAAAACGTATCTCAGTCTTGGAGAGAAATACTCTCATGGTTCAAGGCCATGAAAGATCAATGCATACTGTTGCTTAGAGTAAATGCAATTGGTGACATCAAATGTGATGGTTTATTTCACCAGAAACTAAAGGTTTTACAAATTGTCACCTTCTACTTTTTTGAAGAGCCAACCAAAAGGCTGGTTTACTGGAGCATTGTTTAAAGATTATTTTTCAGATCAATTTGATTTTTTTTTAGGCATTTGGTATTTAGAATTTCACTACTTCTTAATAATACTCCAGTTCCACCCAGTGTGTGATGCCTCAATCTTGATATCAATGCAAACATTATGGTACTATTTGTGCTACCATACAAAGCCTTCCTCATTTTTCCCATGGATCAGGGCATTATTCAAGCTTTATGAATATGGCAGAATCGAATGAAAAGAGAAATATTGAAGAATTTTGTAAGACATTTAACATCATGATGGGTACTGACATGTTCAGAGAAACCTGGAAAGGTGTTATGGATCAATGCCTTAATGGTGACTAAAATGCATTTTGCCTGTTGCTGTGAATGATTTGTAAGGTTTTGTTGCAGGTGAATTAATCAGTGATCAAAGGCATGAGATTGTCAAGAAGGTTAATTTTGTGGGTTTTGATTAGGTCAAGGTAGAACACATTACAGGGTTGTTTGTTTAACATACTGTAGGAAGGAACAGGTCAGCTGGATAAGGAGTATCAGAAGGAAGAAAAGCATGTGAAAGAAAATTAAAGGCCCTCCTCCAAGTTCTCATGATTAAATGCATGGGTGGTGCATTGGAAATGTCTAATGGTTACCTAGCATTCTTTGACAAAAATGACCCCAGTCATGAAAGATGTGCTGAGGTTGCCAGTGTGAAAAAGGAAGCCAAGGATGCCTGCTACACTGAGCCTTTCAGGGAGAATTAGTACAGTCTTCCTTGTACACATTTTTTCTGGAAACATTACATTCTTCATTTAATCAACTGGCTCATGACACTCCATTTCCTGGTGAGAGACAGTTCATCCCAAGTCCCAGGCTCTGCACACACAAAACAGTACAATCCAAAAGTCTTTATTTTATTTATTTTTAAGGCATCAAACAACAAACACAAAGACAGCGCTCAAAAACACCCAACCCCACTCATACTGTGCATTTCCTTTTTTACCAAACACTTCCGTAATATATACAGTACCAAATACCATCATGTAATTACACCATTGTGACAATGTGCATTCTTAAACCCTTGACCAATTTACTAGTAATTAAACAATTCCCTCTAGTATGGCTATTTACAAGATATTTATGTGCAGTGTAATTACAACAATTACAGCCCTTTCTTCAGCTGGCCTGCCACACACCCCCAGTCAATAGATATTGCTGCCACTTTATGGTAGGTCCAACCTCCATGAAGATTAGGGTCCACGTTGATGAAAAATGGATTGAAGATTGATGTAAAGTATGTACAATTTGTATTTTTATGTGAACTGGGTTCTTGGAAGTAAAGGTTTTTTCATTTCACTTAACAATTATATCAATGATGCCCATAAACCATGTTATCTGTAGTGAAGGGAAAGAACGTATTTTTTTCTTGGAAATTACAATCAATACCAATTTCTTTACACAAAGCATTGTGAATACAGTAGGTGCAGTACAGTTGCAACAGAAACAAAGATTCAGATCCCAATTATGACACTGCATTTGTGCCCTCGATCAAAGTACTTTACTTTCAAAGAGAAATTGCTCTACTTACTGTAAATCCTCCACTACTGTATATAATCAGGTTAAAATGTTTGTTGTTTTCAATAAAAGCATTAGCTAAATAAATTAATACTAATATGGACAAATGAATGAACATATTTATTTCCAGGATAACAGGGAAAGAGGTATGGAAAGACATAAAAAGTAATATTTTTCCTGTTAACATCATTTTTTTGTAAGGCAGAGCAAATTAGAAAATGAGTAGTGCTTCAGTCAGTTTGTGATGTTCTCTGAAACAGAGGAAGACACGGAAAGGTATTTCACGATACTTGGAGGGAGAACCTAGAGGGAGCACAGAGCAAGGTGAAGTCTATTTTCTACGTGGGTAAGAATTTGGTTGTCAGATAGCTGTTACTGTAGCCAGTAGTTTCCTGTTAATCAAAAGTAAATTATGTTTTCTTTTGAATGATTGAGGAGCATTAGACTACCAAGTCCGTGTTTCAGGAAGAACTGGAAAGGTGTTAATTGTAGGTGTGAAGGCTGACAGCATTTAATTTGTAGAGAAACAACACAGCTGTTTCTCAGCTTTACATCTCTAACATGTAGTTCTTTGCATGAGGTAAACTACATATTTAATACTTCAAAAAATAAGTTTAAACAAAAAATCTGTAGCTTATGTGGCATGTGGAGCATTCTGGAAGAACCGTAACAGCTATAATACATCTCTGGTAACGTCTACAAAATCCAGATCCTTTAAAATAAAAGGATCCAGAAAACTGGATTATGTACAAAAGGCACTCAAAGGGCTCCAGAGACTGATGATTGATTGATTAAAACCAACTTCAGGGAGATGTGCATCCTGGATTGTAGAAGAAATAGCTTGGAGAAATGAACTGTGAAAAGCTGGTTGCAGGTGTTGAAATTTAATGAATTTCACAGGCTCATTCAAACAATACCATCCAGCATTACATCGCCAAACACATTTTCTGAACTCCAGGACCTGGAATAAGATGTGAGAGATCAAGGACAGGGTAGCTCCATCACTGACAAGAAAACTTAATCTCTGGTCACAACTAAGAATACAAAAAAAGATTTGGTGATTATTGAACATGCCATTGTCTGGGATACCACAACCCAGATTTGCAGATGCCATCTGAGATGGCAACAGTTTGCTTATTTCCCTGATTCTAAGGTATTATCCTTTATATTTGACAGTCTTCTAGTTAGGGCAGTCAAAAACCCAGCAGTTATTGTCTATGAGGGCATTAATGACATTGGATTTGTGAGAGTGCAGTAGGTTTGGACAAGAAGCAGTGGGAAATGAGTTGCTGCCCTTGGTCACCTGTCCAGTTGTGGGAAGACAATTGGTCGGATGACACTTAAAAAACCTGGAAGCAGAGCCTTTCTGGATCAGTCAACATCTGCCTTCTGGAGACTGAGGGCAAATCCTTTTGTTATGTAAGCTGCCCCAGAGGGAGAAAGAAGAACCTGACTGAAATTGTTTTGTCACTTTTTGATGTACAGTAATTTTCGGAAGAGTCAGAGAGACTTTGTTTGAAGCTGCTAATCAGTTTGGCTGTTGTGCCAGGAGTTAAAGTAGACTAAAAGTCTACTTATTGTTTTGTTTGGTTTTGAAGTCTTTTCTTTGCAGTGTAAATAAAAGTGCACTTTTGTCTTTACCTTATGGATGCTTTGTGTGTCAGTTTTACCCTGACCTGCAAATTGACCGTTACTGTTTACCTCATCTCCCTCTTACACCATATTTGACACATCCTTGAGCAAGGTGTTGTAAACAGGAATGTCAGACACATAAAACAGTTGTAAGGTAAGGAGAAAAAAAATAACAAATGATAACAGATATAAAAATAATACAAATGTACAGACACATGTTTTCCTTCTGTCTGAGTTATGAGCTCAGCATCTGCTTGGTGAGGTTTAGATGGTAGCTGCTAGAAGTGGCAGATGTTTTGGATAGGTTGTATGCATTCATCCAATAAACCCATATCAAGAAGTTTCTAAAATAATTTCCTGTACCCCTTTACACACTTTCTTTTTCTGCTGGTATGCAGACATGGTTAAGACCTTTTTACATTATTAAGATTGAGCTTTCTCTCAAGTACCCTTGACATAATAGAAAAAAAAGCTTGCTATGGGGTGAAAGACTGATGAAAAGGATTATTTAAATCTATATTTTTTAATGTGGATAATCAAGCTGCTTTGCAATTTTAGCAATTAAGTTTAACATTTTTAAAATGTGCAAGACCGTCATTGCTCCAAAGAGGCAACTGAACATTCAACTTCAAATTCCATCTGCACCACTCAAAGGGTTAAAGGAATTAGTATTTTCCATATGTTTTTGTAACCTAAATGAAGTATTGTATGACAAGCTTTATCTGGGTATCTTTGATGTCCAAGGAACACATCTCCCCATTTCATCTATTAGTTCCTATGGAAACCTTGAGTCTTGTTAATTTGACATACAAGAGGAAACCCAGGAGTGCTGTATGTACTTAAAACAGGGGTCTATTGTATATGAAAACATATCACACATAATGTTAAGAATTTAAAAATAATTTGAAATAGCATTGTTTTTCCTTTAGACATTCAGAAACTGGTAAAAATATTGAAAGAAAAAGTGAAGCTGTTCTTCACAGCCAAATATTCTAAATGAGTGAGTGTTATTTACTTTTACTTTTTATTACAACAATTTTTGATATATTAGTTTGATCCAGTGCTGACTGTTTTGTGATGTGTTTTTACATAATGAGTTAATTCTTTTTTTGTAATTTAATGTTAAATTAAACATTACACACGCAGAAAATGAAAATCTGATGACAGCATGAAACTTGCTTGTCTTCATCTTCTCTTGTTGTAGCTTTCCTGATTTACTCTTGGAATGGCTTAATTTTCTGAATGTGTATATGATGAAAGAATCTTTACACATTATAGGGGTACTACTAGCTTTCTACCCTGTGAAAGCAACACATATATTTTAAATTTAAAGAGATGTCTGCCCTATAAAATGGGTTTTTTTTCAGATGCTCTGAGCAGTTGTATTTATTAAATTATTACTCATTAATGGAAAGTCTTTAATTAAGGAATAGGTCCATAATTTTGCCATCCAGATCTGAAATCATAACATTATCAGAAAAGGGGGCTCTCAAGGTGAGAGCTGGTAAAGGCCTCGGTCAGTGAAAACCTTCCCTCGGAGAACAGGGTGGACCCAGTACTGCACAGGCTCCTAGTTTGAATCTGGACTACATCAAAAGATCACTGTGACTGGAAACTTGCGGACAGCAGTATGCAACTGGCAAAGTGCCAGGAGTACAAAGTTAGCCAAGGTTTTCTCAGATCTCTGCACAACAATTATACCCTGTAACTTGTTGAGTGCCTGTATTAGAAGCAAGATCATAGTCAGTCTGCTGTTTAGCACCTTAGACATATTACATACAGTATATTATTTGGCATATACTGGGTAAAGAATATAACTTTGACATTTTCAGTTGATATGTGTATCTCTCTTAAGATAGCCTAAGGCCTGCAGCAGTAGGCAGAGTTGTCTTTAATAAGAAGTAGCTCAACTAACATTTTCAACAAAATCTCCTGCTACTTGGCATGAGAGGTCAAAGAGTGAAGTGAAACATAATACACAAAGCAACATCAGACATCTCATTTGCCAGATAAAATCTCACTGCCATAATCTTTGTCCCTCTGCTCATGCATAGAAAACTGGCTTAAGAAGAAATGAGTGTGTTTTGGATCTTCCTTAATTTTGTAGACTTTTTTAGTTTTTTGCATTTTCCCTAAGCTTATCATGCCTAGTACGGATCCAAAGTAAAATCAACAAAAGAGTATAAATGCACTTTTTGCTGCAGAATTACTGGCTTGCAGACAAGAACTGACAGCAGTACCTCTCTCTTGAGAGCAAACCTTGCCACTGGCACTATGAAAGAAAATTATGTTGCAGTGCAGCTTTGTGGAATGCTTTAAGGAAAAAGCTGCATAAGATACCTGGAGTGATATCCCATTCATAATTGTAGCCCCAATGGGATTGCCTACTCTTGGTGAGGTATAATCTCCCACTACATCATTTTCTTTTAAAACATTTGCATTGCTGTTTTTCATTAATACTTATACATTTCAGCATTAACACTATCTCAGACCCCTGCTGATTAATGAGATTCTATTGATGTTAACATTTTTTCTTTTGTTTTAATTTGTTATAATATTTCACATACGCATTCGATTTCATTTTAGGTACTATTTCCCCTTTTCTTTCAATGAATGGTATTAATGTGATGCATAATACAATTACTATAATTCACATATAATAATGTCAGTTAATGGTTTTTGCTTTATACTGTATAGACAAAGTCTTTTCATGGTGACTGGAAATATAATTTCTGAATTTAAAGCAGTGGACACTTACAATGTTCATAAGCAAGTTCTAAATATTGAGTAAAACATTTATTTTAAAAATTACATTCAATATTGATGGAGTATTGTGAAAGACTGCTGCTGGGTCAAATTTCCTGTATAAGAAGTTGTATAAATCCCATTGGGTCTAATTTAAAATGAAATAATATTTGGACTGTTTTCTACAGTGAAATACAACCTTAAATTTTACGGAACTCATTTAAAAGTTGGACTCGTTTTCTAGGAATGTTCTGTAGAAGCAGTGTATTCCTTATAATTACTGGAGTTTTTTTTGTCCGCTGACAGTAAAATAATCAGGAAGAAACCATGGTGTGGTTGTGACTCACTGGGGCAAACCAACTGACATTCTTCAATCTGAAGGAAAATGCAGTCAATTGACTTAGACTTTTATGTCATCCCTACTAATAAAATGAATCCTTCTAGACTTAAATCTGTCATGTAGGGTAAATAATCTGAATCAGGAGGTATTTTTAGCACAAACAATAACTAACAACTAAACCTGTTGCCATAAAAATGTCATGTTCTAGATTATTAGTATACAATTATTTTTTATATCAATAAGCTCTTTATATTTTAGTACTTAGTCTTCTAAGACTTTTTTATCATGTTGTTTGTTCGGGATATGGGGAGCATTTTTAAAAGCTTCTTGAATATATAAATCACATTGTCTAAAGATCAGGGATTGCTGTAGGGAACATCAGTAGCATTCATAGTAACATTTCCTTTGGATACTATTTCGTCAAAATGATTACTGGTCTGAAATTGACAAATGCATTTTGATAGTGACCACTTGGCTATTATGTAAGTAGGCTACAGTAGCTGACGAAGATGTGTCTTAGGAACTATTTTTCATTCCAAAACATCTAGAATGCACTAATGCCTATGATGGAAGTCTTTTTGTAGATTTTAGTTTTAAAGTGATCATCTTGTAGAAACTACTTTAGAAATTAACCTTCTCAACTTTAAAGTTCTCAGCTTTGACCGTTCTATATAACTTTGGATTCTTCTACATTCCATGTGGTGAAGTTTAACAACAGATTAACAACAAAAAACAATTTCACTGAACATCGA
Organism: Lepisosteus platostomus; assembly: GCF_059453375.1. Taxonomy (NCBI): domain Eukaryota; kingdom Metazoa; phylum Chordata; class Actinopteri; order Semionotiformes; family Lepisosteidae; genus Lepisosteus; species Lepisosteus platostomus. The sequence continues at coordinate 59,875,140 of NC_142611.1, read as the reverse complement.
TACCACTCAAGCATGTGTAATTTACTTTTGTGCTTTTTGTTTACTATTACCTGTGTTTCCATCCATAATTATAAAAACATGTTAGTTGATAGCTAACAATGGATAATGCCACTTTTGAGGAACTGAGATGCATCTCATTTAGAGGCTGAAGAACTGGTGGACCAATGTTTAACTACAAGTGGGGAAAACAAAACAAATTAGAGCAAACAAAAGAAAAAAAGAAGGTTTATTTGGAACCTTTGTGCCAATAATTTTGACTATCTCAAGTTGATCTGTACAATTACATCCAACAATCATCAGTTAGCAATATCGGTGCCATTGTGAAGAAAGCACAAAAGCAATTGTTTTTCCTTAGACAGCTAAAAACATTTGGTGATAATTTCTTCTGAAACTTTATTCAGTGCTCTAACTATTTCTTCAGCATGGTTTTGAATTCTGACACAAGGAAATTTATTAAAGTTGGCACAGCATCTGAGATCATAGGAACAAGTAAAGGAACAAGTGTAGGAACACCCGAAGGAGGCTCCACAGCTGAAACGCTGGGTTTCTTTTCTTCTCTTTTCAGCAGGGAATAGACCTTTGCTTGTTCCTTTGCAGCCTATGCATGCTGATGCAGCTATCCACTTGATCTAAGATCATTAGCTGTCATTTGCTTAATTTATAACTCATGAATAGCTGGAACTCAATCTGAATGAGTAAAATTATAAGGGAAAACAGAGATACAAGAGTGCTTAACAGTGACATATGCTTAACACTTAACTTCAATGAATTTGTAAGCCACATCTGCTGATAACATGCTAACAATGAGACTTAATAAAAACAATTTATATAACATACAGTATGCCATACCAAAACATATGATAGTGTCTCAGATGGAACTGTTGTCTAGTACATAATGATTGGGTAACTATATTGACAAAAATATGTTATGGATATATTTCTCATTTTTTTTCATGAATGCCATGAAAGCATGATTCAATCACATTTGTGGTTTAAAACGTTGGAGTAGGTGTGTTATTCAAAGAGATGTGCAATGTGTTTACTGGGTTTGTTCCTCCTGGAAGGTAATGTCTGCTTGTCACTTCTCCTTTTCTCATTTTGCTCTCTGAACAAATAATTAGTTTTTCCTGTGGAAATGTAATCGAGGTGTCAATGAGATAAAATATCGACTGTGTTTAAGATTATTTTTAAATTGTATACATGGGTGTTAAATTTTTCATGTCGCAAGGAGGTATTAGAGCTGTGCTAAAAGGTCCTGGAATATGAGCAGTCTCAAATTTAAAGGTACAGTACTGGAGCTGAGTTCCAGCACAGATTAATCACTGCCTGCTACACTCTACACTGAATCTGGGTCTCTTCCTGCTGATCAAGGTCACCGAACCCAACACTGGTTTCAGCTTCTTCCATTTGGCAGATGCTGTAGGTCTATAAAAGCAGGAACAGTTTTTGTCCAGCAGCAGTACAAACGTCATTGCTAGGGCTAATGTAATTTATTAGTACAGGTAATAGTCTACGTTATTTGTGTGTACAGTTGTATCCATTGGTAATTAAAGAATAATGTAATGTTTGTGTACAAGCATACTGTAGTATCATGGTTAGCAATGCTTAGAATCATGGTTAGCACCATTTCTTAAGGCATTTTGTGTCACTTTTGAAGCGGCTTCAACAGTAATGGTGCTTGTGAAAATGGCTTCTTTGTAATTTATTCCCAGTAATCACAAATACAGAATGTTAAATTATTTGAAGTCCCTAAATCATGCAGAGGTTGCTTGGAAATATGTTAAAGTTCAATAAACATTTTCTGTCGAAAGCATTTTTTACCAGTACTGTACTGCTACAACTACTACTGCTCTTACTTTGAATAAGGATGAAAAGTGAAAGAATGAATACAAAGTTGACCCATGACCTCTAAGTGAACTTGTGTAGTTTGTTTGAGGAGCAAGAACAGATGACCGCAGAGCACACTTATCATCATACCCATCCTTGTTGTTTTTTAACATTCTTGAAAAATCTGTTTTGAGGAAAAAAGAAAACAAATAGAGCTGCTCTATGTGGCTTGCAGACACATGCAGCCGTAAATTTTAATTAAACATACTGGAGAATTATTTTAAGTGTTAATTTTTTTTAATTCAGCCATACAAAAGTAGGGTAGCATCATGGCATTTAGCATTACAACCTCGTACTGTAGCTTTTCAGTCCTGAGTTATTTCTGGCCTACTGATGTCTGTGTGGAGTTTGCATGGTCTACTGTGACGACATGGATTTTTACCGGGTGCTTTGGTTTCCATTCATAGCCCTAACACATGTTATGTGTGTTAATTATTGTCTCTAAATTGTCCTGTGGATACTGTATACTGTATTTGCCCTTCATTGGACTTGGGTCTAGCCAGGGTGTATCCTACCTTGTCTCTATGGCTAGGCTTCAGCTCCCTCTAGTTCTGTATTGAACATTTAATTCATTTTTTACTGAGGCACGGTAGATTTACATCCCCATTTTAAGAATGAAATCCAGTATTCTAAAAGGAACATCATATATAACCTGGCTTAAGTCTGACAGTCTACAAATGGAACATAGTTTAAACTATTGAAAGTACACTGTGAAAAATACATGAAACACAAAATATTGAAAATAAATATTTACAAAAATAAGGATCGTTATTTTGCTTCAAGTGTATCAGTAAGGCTCACAATGTATTGAGAAATCAATGCTATCATTTCAGGGAGTGTCAGTAGAATACATATCACATGCTTAACAAATGTGATCACGAGTACATTTAAAACTAAAACAGAGACACATTTTACACAAAGGGTTGTAAAAGGCTGGGGGAAAAAAACCTACCCAGTCATGTTTTTGAAGCTGATGCCCTGGCTTCTTTGAAGAAACAGCTGAATGATTTATTGAATCAATAAATTTACAGCAACTAAATCAGTTAGATGGTCAATTGCAATCTCATTTATAACCGTTCATCTGCCCTATGTAAGTATAAGTTACTGAGTCATCGGCTGCCCTTCCAAGATATCAATTTCGACAACTTCAACAACGTTCAACAACTTTTCAGTTTTGTTGCTGAGATCAGCCTGTATACAAGGTTAACAGACGTCAAAGGTAATTTCATTGTTTTACCTTTCACTGTTTTGCCAAAATGTGCCACAGATTTTAATCTTATGTGTTAAAATTAAAGGAAACAGGAATCTGTTCAGAGCCTGAGAACTGTACAGATTCTTTGTTGGTTTCGTTTTAGGGATTGCATTGAAATTAGGTACAGTACATTAGCTCTATGTCCTTCTCCTAGCAATGAAAACCAACATTCCAACAGGAGCATCACATACAAGCAGGCTTAAGTTTGACAGACAACAGACTAAACATAATTTGAATATTGATAGTGATAGTACACATTGCCTTTGAGAAATTGTAAACCTGGATGTCAAATCATAATCATCTAGTTTATTTATGGCTATATCAAAGCATGAATGGCTGCCACTAAGGTTTTATTTTTTTTAACATTGCTTGAAAGAACAAACTGTACATTATTAAGAATACTGATGCGAAATGAGAGACTAGTTGTTGTCTCTGATAAATTATAATAAGCAGTGTACTGTAATAATTTGTTATGATTATTTCTGTCTTCCTTAGTGTACTGTAGATTCTAGATTAGCCCTTGCCCTACAGGGAATGAATCATGCTTAATAATAAGGATAGACATTTCAAATACAAAAAAATATTAACCTTATGTAAGTTCATCTATAGCTATGCAAACAATATACATAAGTGTGCAGTTAAAAATTTACTGAAGGGATATGGAGCACACCAACACACCAACGGCAAATGCAATTTCTTGGGTCCCTGATCTCCAAGTAAAACACAGAAAAAACAGAAAGATTTGCAGAACAAGTAAGAAATTCTAACACGTACAGTTGGTTCTTCCCATGGTATCTGCTTAGAATTTGGCTGTTATCTTGGTCACAGTGTGACTTTTATGATTATTATGTCCTTGTAAACTGAAGGCTGTCTGTACTAGGCCAGCTGAAAAACCATGAGTCTAAATCCAGGGCCACAGATTTCAGGTGTTTTTAAGAAAAAAGTCATTTTTTTTACTTTTTTTGTTCCTTTATATATTACTTTTTGGTGAAAGAAACAATCTGTGTATAATTATTTAACAACGACAACACTGGAGATTAAAATTCAGAGTGAACATCTTTGTAAATATTTTCACAGTTGTATCTATTATATGGAATTCCACCTTTTCTGCATACATTTAGCTTTTCCAATGGATAAAGACTGTGTAAACTTGAACCCTGTGATTTGCAGCACCCAGAAGCTGTTTATATTAACAGATTTTTTTCCCTTCCCTGTTTTCACCCCTTACTCCAGGAGTGTTCACCCCTTTCCACAGGCTGCCTCTTGCTGCTCCTCAGCTGCATATGTGCTGACAGTTCAAAAGAAACAGTCTGAGCTCATTCCCACAGGACTGCTGCACAGCTGCCAGGCTAGAGGGAAAAAAGTTTTATCTCAGTGTTTTATCTCAATGATTTCATTTGAACCAAAGACTCACAACTCAATTCATAGATCTCTGTAATACCCTTAGTATTTCTCCATTGACAGTACTGCATAACACAGACTACACCACTATAACTTGGTGGTGGTGGGGAGTTATTATAGTTTAAAAACTTGGTATTCAATATAAAAACATTTAATAAGGTCCAATATTAACATTTAATTGAATATTCTTGATATTGCATTCCTGATTTTATTTCACTCAGGCCTTGTGAGTTTTAGAAATCAGTTGAGAAACACTTATTTAAACACCTACTTCTGTTTCAACAATTGATATAGTTTGCAGACAATGTTAAATCTGAAAGTAGCAAACCGCTGATGAATTACAGCTCTCAAGTGTTCAATGAGCCATGGAAGTAAAGATAAGACCAGTTTTCCTGCTCAGTATGAAAGGACTTAATCTGGGCAATGTCTAGGTGGTATGTTGTGCTTTACATCACTGAATTAGGGGAAATCTTATACCTTTCTCATGTTCTGTGCCCTTCTCTAAATCTATCACTGTGTTTTGGGAGCTCCTTGCTCTACATTGCTTTTTTTATCTTTCTTTGAACTTCGCTACATGTCTGAGGGGCCTTTATAAATACAGGTGTATTTATTCTGAAATCTAATGAGCCACTATAATTGTACACATATAGAAGGCACTCAGCTAATGGTGTGGCTCATTAAGGTTATTTTGTACATCAAAATTAATTTGGGTTTACCTTAGCAAAAGGGGTGAATACTTATGCAGTTAGCATATTTTAGTTTGACTTTTCTTTGCACTTTTTGCTAACTTAAAAAGTGCTCAGTTTGAACACTTAAGCTGTAATTAACTATATTCACTTAAAAAAATCTGTTAACATAATTTATAACTCAACAAAACTGGACATCTTTGGAAGGGATTGAATACTTTTGCAAGGCACTATGCACCAAGGATCAAGCTGAGATATTTTGGGTGAGAAATCACAATTTTCTTTTGAAAAAATGAAAGATTAAATAATTGACTGTGGTGTAAGAAGTATATTTGACTGTAGTGCACTAGGGATTCATTGCTACTGTGAATGTAATGATTACAGCAGCAACCTGAGATACAGATGAGAACTTGTAGTTGCAATAGAGACCTTTGCGGTTTCAACTAAAGGTAATACAGACAAGTATTTCCTCCTGTATTTCTTTTACATCTAGACATGAAAGCTCTACTTATCCATACTCTTCTCACATCATGAGCTGGAGTAAGGTATCTGTTTACAGATGGAAGGCAAATATTTTAGGGATCTATCTATATTTTCTAAATTATAAGTTTCATCCATTCAGGCTCTGCAGAAGCAATCGTTTTAGGATCTGAAAGTCAGACCACAACAAAGTCCAGTATTTTGAATGTCTGTCATCAATGAAATTTTATCCCTGAATTTTAAAGACCTGGATTTTTAATCAGTCTTAATAACAGTATCTGGATCTTGCAATGTAAGCTGTCTGCCAGTTTGGCGAGGCTGGATAACACTGTAATTTGCTCCCTAGTTCCAGCTGCCAGTGTCTGACAGATGTGACTACAAAGGCCACAGAACTCCCTCCAATGTAAGACCCCACAGCTGTGAAGAAAATTACTTGGTAATTTCTGAAAATCTGTGACATGTCCATCAATAGCTGAAAAGCTGCCAGTTGAATGTTTTGTTACACATTTTTGGAAGACATTTCTTACACAATATATGAAGTAAAATTGCACATTATGTAAAAGTAACATATACACTGTTGCATATACAGTAATTTATATATATACTGTATATTTGTTTCTGCATATATGGTGATTTTCTATAATAAAACTTGAGTTTTCTTTTTGTGATATTTGTGTGTATCAGCCCACTTCAAAAATATGTGATTGTTGTGTGGTGGAGAGGTTTTGGGATTGAGATGGGCACTTTAATAAGGAGCTTTATGCCTGTGAGTCTTACTGACTTTCAAGAGACTAGACTAGGGGCAAAAAGGATATTAATATCTTTTTTACAATAGAGAGTATGGGAGTAACAAACAACAAAAAACTCAGTTTTACTTTATTGAGGGGATACCACATTTAACAAATACCAAAAAGGTACATTTTCAATTCACTATTAAACATTAAATCTCTCTTTCTAAAGAGGAGAGTAAAATGATATTTCTGGGAATCTGGTATAAGTGATTGTTGATCATTGAGCATGAGCTCAACTGAGGAAACTGTCCGATTGTCCTACAATGGGAAATAAACTATAGACACTTATCAAAAGAGGAACATGTATTAGTACAGTATGTATTATTAAGGGAAGGGTGTAATTTGCAGATTTGAAAAATAGCCAGTTTGAAATAAAAATAGAATCTAAGATGGAAAACAGAGGGATTGTTGAAATAATGTTGGCACCTGCATTAAAATACTGAAATGGCAGCATGAAGATGTGTTCATTTGCCAGTACACTAATAGAAGTACAGTAGTAAAAGTGGATAGTACTGTATGTTTGTGAGGAAATTTTATTATTTCACATTTCATGTTACTGCTAGGAAAATGATCTGTAGATAAAATTATTTCTTCAGCACTATGACTGGTTCTAAATGCACAGCCAACTTCAAAATAAATCACAACAAAAAAAAAACTAATTTTGAAATAAACTTACCTTGACCTTTAACATCTTGTTGAAAGATGAGCTTCATTGGAGAAAACAAAGGAGTACCATCAGCATGGATGTAGTCTTGCACAGTATTCAGGCTGTATGAACAAAAAATAGCAGTGATGCATTGCTCTATTTGTATGACAGGATATCTTGAATGTGTGCAATGGTGATTATTAATGAGGTTATTTTGATGAGGAAGGTTTCCATTAAAATACTGTTGAAGCATATTGTGTTTTCTGTTAGATTTTGTGTTTTCAAACAAATTATTTAATCAGAAATTGAAGCCAGCTAGGTGGCAAGGTTAGAGAGATGAAGATATGGAAGTAACTTTTAATTTTTTTTTAATCCCGCTAAACCAAAAATCTAGGATGTATTATATTACAATAATCTTGGTTTATACCGTACATAACTATCCCTTGATGAATTAAACACCTACATATATTATTGATGGTTTTCTGAATTATTTTTGTTGTAATGTCGTATATTCTTTTATCTGTGTGTATTGAGTTTTAACATTGCCATTACACTGATACTGTACTTTCCAAACAGATTATTTTAAATCTAATATAAACTGGAAATTATTTTTTTATTACTTTTTCTTGTAACTCTGAATATTTTACATTAAACTAAATAATTTTGTGAGAAGCCTATTGAAAATCTCTGTCATTTTCAGTGTATGGTACATATTTGTTGTTTCTTGAGCAGTGTTATGGATACCAAGATTCCAAAGATGATGTCATACTGTATCTAAGTTAAGGCAAGAAATCCAAGGTGGAAGTCAAGTGGATGTAACCACTGGTGCTGTGCATGCAAATACAAATCTACTGTGAAAATCTTCATGCTCAATGTGTCAAAAGACAGCGTACAGTATATGATGATACAGAGTTAAAGTCTAACAATTACTGTAGGTTAGTTATAAATTATAATTACATGAATTCCTTAATATTATTGTATTTTCAAGAAAATTAATGGTAAACCTTTAAATTTAGTTTGACCAATAAACCTCCAGCCGTTTCTTATTCTAAAAATAATAAGACAAAAACCATTCTAAATTGCCATTCTAATCCAGTGGGATTCATAGGTTTATTGCTGTTCATATTTTTCTGGTTATCAGTTTATAGTTCTAAATAAAGTGTTTTTCTGCATCAAATATACACCAATTTTATATTACTGTATATTAACACAGGTGTCTACATGTGCAGAATTGAAGGGCATGTGGTAGTTAGAGGTTGACACCAACATTGTGTATATAGATTTGAAAAGCTTGATACTGTGAACCAAATTAACACACACGGCTGCCAGATAAAAGTGTTGTATATAAATGTTGCCCATCACCAGGGCTTCTTTTGCTGTCTCTCCAGCATATTCCCAGCCTGGAGCCACAGAGCCCTGCTAGTACAGTTACACGAAGAGGCCACGCTTCCTGTTTCAGAGGACTTCCTTGGATTCCTAGAAGTCAATCACCATTCCATTGAGTCAGCCCAAGCGTGACACTACAGAACAAGACGTTTACTGTACATACTGTAGATTTAAATTATTATGGGCTTTGCAGAAATGTAAATGTCAATTAATACATTTTTATAGGCTATGTAAATATTGCTTTAGTTGGTAGTCAGATACTTAAAATAATTGATACATTTAAGCATATACTGTATACAGAAAAAATAATTTAAATAGTCCCACCAAGGGAGTATGCTGTGTTGCACCCATTGCCTGTCAGGTTAGGCTCTCAAATCCTATACTGAATAAAGCAATATAGAAAAAGGATGGATTGAAGAACTTTAATAACTATATAACAAATCATGCAATTTCTAAAATAAGAGTTTAAAACATAATGGACAAGAGAGTTAGGTTTGGTAAATGCTGTCAATACTTTTAGAATTAATTAATTTCTTACTTAATTACTTTATTTATTTGTCATCTAAACAAGACAAGAGCATTGATATATTTCCCATTGATGCATTTGAATGCTGATTGAAATTATAAAGTATATGATTTAAATTATAAAGAGCACTAATCCCTCACTGTATGAGCCACCGTTATGCATGTTTTTGTTTATAAGACACATGGTAATTCCTTCCATTTAACAAGCAAGTTTTTTAATTTTATTTGAACTTTTTTATAATAAACGCTTATACTGTACGTGTTTAGTGCATATAGTACAGAACAGTACTTTATGCTAATTAATTTGGTAATCACTTTAACAATGTAACTACTGTACAAGAGTGTTATTGGTTTCCTATGTATTTTCTATATATCAACAATTAACTTTAAGTATGTTACAGTACTCAAATAATTAACCCAGAAAGTTACTGTTTTCAGACTTAGACACCATTCTGTGCTGTATTAAGGTGAAGTTTGGGTGTTTGAGTTCTGGAATCAAAAGGAGATTATAACACTGGCAGTAATGGGGATTAACCAAGTTTTACCAGATTTCACCACCCTTACAAGCAGTTTTTGGGGAATAAATTAAACATGTATAACAAGGGATTACTGTAGTTTAAAGAATTGAGTGAAGCTGTATCAGTGTGAGTGTCATGAAGCGTTCTTTTAGGGCCCTGTGCAGACAACACAATCCGGGGGGAGTGAAGAAAACACGGGGAAAAAGGCATGCAAGGGGCTGGAAGGAAAACAGGGGGGCGTGTCCACAGTGTGCTGGTGTTTGGGGGAGGTGTGGCTGAGGCAAACAGTCCAAGGGAGTCTGAGGCAAATCCATGAGTGAAGCAAATGTCCAAGACCGGGTAGTCTATCCTGACAGACAAACAGAGTTAAAAACTGGAGCGGGATCTGGCGGAGGGTCGGGGGGATAAAGAGGGTAACGGGACCAGATGCTCCCTAATCCCGGACTCAGTAGGTCACGCCGTGATGAAGTCTATGCCGTCGAGTCGCTCCTGGACTCGTGGGTAGGCGGGCGTCCATCTTCCAAAGCTGAGCCCCAATAGGCAGGAACGTCTGGCTTATATAGCACAGGAGGCTGGAACTGGAGGCAGGTGCGGGAGATGAGTATAAAACCAGGAAGGGCTGGAGTGTCCTTAAGAGGAAGGGTTTATTATTGTGACAATGAGTGCTGTAAAGAACCAGTAAGTATCAATTCCACACTGAAAAGTAGAAAGTAAAACCTGAAAATGGCTCAAAAGCCAAAAGGTGGTGTTGTTTCTATCATCTGTTCAGTAACCTCTACTTGTTACTAGTTTAAAGAATGAAATAAAGTGTTTTAAGGGATAAATTGTCATTTATAACAACAGAGAGTATCCACTCACAATTTCAAGGCTCAACATAATGATATTTTTACATTAAAATGTTATGGGATTGAAACTTCTTTGGAAGAGAGATAGTAGCAATACCTTGTTTAATAAAGGAGATGCTTACTGGATTTACCCTTCAATTTTTAAAAAGCTATTGCTTAACTGCAGAATTAGACTTATGGTAGTATATGAAAACATATTTTTTATAACACCCTTTCTTGTAATACCTATAGGAACAAAGATATTTATGTAAGCTTTTTTTTCTTACTGGAACCATTAGCACTTTGAAGTCTGCCCATCTCACATTTCAGCATTTCTCATTGCTAACCCAGATCTGTTATGCATTGTCTCCAAATCTAATTAAAATGCAATTAGTCAATGTCCCACAATTTTGTCCATGTCTGTGCATCTAAGGTTACATCACCAGAGAAAATGCTAATTCCTGGAGGAGGATAACTGCTTTAAGGTTCAATACGTTTGGAGTTTACAGCTTGTATTTCACACTTAATTTTTCTAATAAAATAGCAATTAAATATAAAACTGGTACTTCATTAGTATTTAACTTCAATTAACTTTTTCTCTCATCTGAAATTTATGATCAGTTTGCTGCTTTTGTGGGGACTGTGTGTGGATTCAAAGTTCCTAAGCAATGCAGAAGTTATGTGATCTCTAATTATTATTTTAACTGCTTAGTTACCCCTGCTTAAAACAATAGTCTTTAAACATCACATTCTAACTCTCCTCTGTCACTTTTTGATTAGAAAATGCAGCTCAAACTTCCATTCGACATTTAATATCCCCTTTATGCATTCCATAAACTAAATATAGCCTTGTCTTTTTTCTAATTTTAGTCTTTTTAACTTAGGAATTCTGTGTCAGCATTATGGAGTCTCTTGCTTTGTTCTTTTGTGGGTTCCAACAGCCTCGTAATGCATCCTCTTCCTCAGACAAGTTAAACATACTATTTCACATTATATTTTTTATTCTTCCTTCAGCTAGAGTTTGTCTGAACTACAGAAAAAAAGTAATGATTTTCATGATGATGATGGTGATGACATGACAAGCAGTGCCCCCTAGAGGTGAGGAAGACTGACACCATCCTGAAAGCACAAGTATACGGATACTTACGGAGTTAGAATTTCTAGTTGGAGCTTACTGGAAGGGCCAGAATCCCCCTTCTTGCCTTAGAAAACGTTCTCAAGTACAAATAAAACCAGCAAGAGACTATGGGAATCAAAACGTGTCAAAAAGCATGACAGAATATCATCACAATAATAGCAAGAGCAGAAATCATTCATTTATGTAAAGTTTTATCAGTGCAAAAATCCTTAGTATAGGTCCTTTTGTAAAGGTGCTTTAGCACTGACTGAAATCAGGGAAATGTCTTAGTAATAAAAGTCATCAACACTGTATCCAATGTTTTATTGGTGATAAAAACAACATATTGGGATGGTCACAAATGAAATCATATTCCTGCATCCCTATATTAAATCATGAAAGCACGAAATTAAGAATACTGTCACTACTTCCCGCAATGTTACAACATGTTTTACATATTACATATTACAGTACGTTCTACAAATAGCATCACTGCCTCACAGCGGCAGGGCCCTGGGTTCAATTCTGGACCTTGGGTGCTGTCTGTATGTAGTTTGTATGTTCTCCCAATGTCATTTGTGTTTCTGCCTGTTGCTCTGGTTTCTTCGCACAGTTCAAATACATACTGGTAGGTTAACTGACCCTGGTATAGTATTTGTGTGTATATGTGTCTGTGTGTGCCCTGTGATGGACTGGCGTCCCATCCAGGTGTATCCTGCCTTGTGCCCATTACTTGCCAGGATAGGTTCTGGCTCAAGCTGGTGATGACATTGCAAACAAGTGGCATCACCAGCTAGAGGTTAGGCACAGAAAAGATAGATTATGTTAAAGGATACATTTCAGGATTGTGGGGAACATTTTTATGGCATGGTAACATTACTAAATAGTACTGAAAATGTAAACAAAGTAATGACATTTAAATCATAAATCCAAAATAAGAACAAAATATACAATATTAGGTTTCTCAGTTTGATGGGTTTCTCCGTGATTGAGTACTTTTGAGTTTTTCTCTCTTATTTACTGCTAGTTGGCCACACAACTAAAATAAGAAAATGGAAGGGAACAACTGCAAATGCAAACATAATCATCAGCTTCACATGACAACATTGCAGACATGTGGAAAGCGGTTTGGCTTGATTTGTGTTCAACACATACGCAGCTTATGTCGCACAGCAGAAGGATGAAAGAAATTATTAAATAGAATAAGGAAAACAGTGAAAGAAGGAAGCACATGTGACTATCTTGTATTTTTTATGTTGTCAAAATTTCAGACTTTTGTATTAAAAATAAAATATTGCATGATGTTACTCTGCTGTTATATTAGAAATAACCTGATAAAGAATTTATTGTAGGGAACAAAGTGTCCCAAATCTTCACAACCATCTGTGTGACAGATTCAGTTAAGAAACGATATTCTCATAAAGCCGTATTATTTTCAAAGCTAAGAAAAATTCACATGCACCATTCACCACCTTCTCTGACCTACTGTAAACCCAAAAGTAATAAATATCTGAAACCAGGCTTGGAATTTACTGCACCTGTAGTAACCACTACAAAAGCTTTAATATTTAACAGATGTGTGTGTGTGTGATTTTTAGTGGCTGGAAAAGCCAGCTTTCTTAAATCTTGAATAAAAGTAACAATATTTTTAATTAAAGCTATGTTAAATGCATTACATTTTATGTTTTGTTGTACATACTAAATTAATTGACAAAATCTCTTAGACAAGTACACAGTTTTTAGTAGACTGAAATATTTTTTCATTGTTTTAGGGGTTAAATGTGAGTGTGCAATAGGAAATTAAATTACCTGACTTAGGAAAACTGAATACATTGCTTATTGCATATATAAAGTATGAAAAACATGAACATTTTGATAACTTTGATTAAGCCAAGGTGAAAAACTATTAGGTTGCTTGTTTCATGTCAACAACATGTTGTTCATATTTTCTAAAACAAGTTTTCAGAAAAAGTGTTTTCTAGTTTTTTATTCTCAGAAAAAAGTTAATGTTTAAAAAATAAATAGTATGACATCTTCATATGAGTCAAGTGAGAGCAGGATTGAAAATAAAAGCAAATGCAAATCTGCAGTTTGCACAGATTTGCCATGTGAATGAACTGGTTTATCAGCATACTATGGTGTCTGTAGTATAGTGTATAGTGTCCGAAAAATCGTGACTAAAGTTTGCAGACCCATTTTGCAGCCATCTAACACCTTGCTATCTTAGACAATCATAGACCGATGCTTTTACTTTTAAAGCTTTTACTTTGACTTCTTTGCTCAAAATAAAGAATGGGATGTGGTCTTTTAAAAGAAAAGCAGTGTATGCAATTGCTGGTAAATAACTTCCAAAGGTAATAGAGGTGCATTTTTTCAAAATAAATACTTATACATTACTTTTATATTATAATAAAGCAAATGCTGGGACATTTATTTATTTTATTTTAAAACAATTGTGGTCAACTCAAAGCCAATAGAATTTCTAATCAGGATTAATAGTTTTTGTTCTATTTTCATATATATGACAGTTTGTCATTAGGTGTTGTTTAAATGCATTGATTTCCTGATTATAATAGATAACGTGAAAAAAATTCATTTTTTTTCCATTTAAGCATAACTGAACTGGAGTTTCATATTATTTAGAATTAGAACAGTAGAGTAATATTTGTGTTACTTCAATATTCAATTGAAGGGATAGGTGTCTACAGTATATAAAACAAGATTTAAATAAATATTAATTTACTTATTTTTATTCTAGGGATGTGATTTTTTCCACATACAGAAACTAACGAAACTAAAACTTTGATTAAACAGTAAACATATTTTGCTACTTCGTGGTACTTAACATTGTTCTTTTAATGTGATTATTCCCAAGTTCACATACTGTATAAAATTACACAATCATGTTCATGTTTTTTATGGATTGTTTGTGTCCTCATGGAGAAAATGATAATTTTATGCTGGATAGATTTTGCCATTGAATTACATTCCTGACACAATATGCAGTAAAATAAGACACACTTACATCTTTGTATGTAAAAAGTTAGTGATTGAAATTAGTTACATGGTTTGAGGGGTACTCTCACTAATCTGTAACAAAATACAATAGAAGTACTGTACTTTTACTGTAACCCAGTTCACTCTTAATCTCTGATGAAAAACTAGAAAATGAGGTCAAGGAAAAGTCATGTTTAATGTAATTAACCCTGATGACCAAATTCTGTTTTTAACATTAACATTGATTTGCCAGGAAAGTGGGGTCATTCTTTGAGTCTGCACATCACACAAAAACATCCTAACAGCAGGAAATACCCTAGCACCTCAAATATATGTTGGAAACTATCTGGGAAGGATAGAAAAAAAACAATCCTTTGGGTTGTTTTTCTGACCTCATGTGTCAGTCCTTATCTAGCACCGTACCTGAAATTGATAAGCGTATTCATTCCATCCTCCAAAAATACAGACTGGGGTGTCTTCCAGTTTTTTATCAATCCAAAAGTATGTTAATGCAAATAAAATTAGTTCAACATCAAATTGCTAACCAAAACCATATTGCAGACCTTCCTTTCCTTTTTATCAATAATTTTGTAGATGGAGATCTGTGTGCTTCCACAGCAAGTTTCGCTATAAACCTGAAAAGCATTAGGATTTTTTGGAACATAATAAATTGATAGGTATTTTCTTAAGAGGCTTTTGTCTGAAAATTTGCCTAACTAATCGAGGACTTAGCATTCTGTTAATTTGTGTTCCTCATAAAATGACTAAAATATTGAAACTTTAATTTTGGGTGAACATGATTTAAATTAAGTACTTAGCACAGTTTTTTTCTGGATGCCAGAGTTAAGAATGTATTCCAGCATTTTCATTCATAATTGAACTAGAGTGTAAGCAGAGGCCTGCACTGTATTAACAACCATGTGTATTCTTTATACCACATGGATTAGACTGTTATATGTCTTAAATTTAAATGTACATTAATCATTATGTTTTTTATAAGCAATGTTATTTCATTAGTATAATTCAGAGGTAATTAAAAACACACTGTTGTGATGACTGCAGCTGCTTCTGTGGTAAAGAAAACTGTGTGTATGTGGTTTTTTAAACATTCCAATTTTACCAGAAAGTACAGTAGAAAACAAAACAGTGAGGAGAACTGATCAAATACAATGCTATAAAATGCTCTATGGAATTACAGGCTCCATCATGAAAAAACATCCAAAGATTCTTGACTAAAACTATAAAAGCATGGCTTTTTATATAACCCAAGGACATTAAAGGTCCCTACTCAGGCTGTGTGGTTTAATGACATAACTAACAGTTATTACTGCACAAATGTTCATTAACATGTTATACTGTATACTGTATAACATACATTATTCTTACTGTATAAGAATAGTCTTGTACAGGGAAGTGCTTTCTTAATCTAACCTCATTTGTAGTATATGGTATACACTTAGGCATATTATTCCAGTAGTTCAGTCAAATTGTAATAATGATGAAACGAGCCGACAAATATAGTAAAGGAGTTGTGTTCTTGACAGTTTTGCGTTAACTCACTTAATTATGTAGTGCTGGCCGGGTCAGCAAAGCAGGAAGCTGCTGCAAGAGTTCAGTTGCTTGGAGTGAGGGGAGCTAGAAAAGATATGTGCTGAGTGGTGGGAGCCAGTGAGTATTTACTTGTAGGAGAGTGAAAGTGCAAGATTACAATTTGACCTGTCCCCAGACATCTGTTAAGTCACACTGTATATACAGTAGAGTGTTAGACATAATATGCCACCAATACCAAAATTAATATTAACCAATAAGTAGAAACTAAAACAAAAGCATTAATGTATCTCACTTTGTGGCACAGAACACACCAAACAGTAAGGAATCTAAGATATCAATATGCTGTAGTTTGACCTATTTTTATATAAATATATATAAATTAGATTGGGATGATTTTCATCAATAATGCTTAGCAATAAAAACTCTTGTATCAGGCTAAAATGACTTTAATATCCAGAGCTCTTGCTACATACATCAAAACTCAATCCATAGAAATGTCTGAAAATTATTCGCATTAAAAGAGGGATTTACTATACCCTCAGATTTCCAAAAACAGAAGACTTGGACAGAAATTGATGTCTTAAACTCACCTGGTTTCATCTCATTCTGATGAACAGATGATTCTGTTTTATGCAGTTCAAGGTATTCAGTCACTTTTCAAGTTTTCTTGTGCATATAATTTATAGTTTGAATCTCTATCAGTGTTTCATTTTTTTTCTGTTTTAACATAGAAAAGCTTACTGAACAGTATAGTATATATTGTACTTAAATGTATAGATAATGAGTTAATTATTCTATATCTCTCATAATTTGACTTCTATTAAACATTAACTTTAACCACCTGCAAAAACCATTGCAATAACTCATAACAAGAAAACATGATTAGAATTAAAAGTTTCTGAAACTGTAATAGTTACAATATATCAGTATCTCTAAGATATTTGTTTTGTATGGTAATTCAGAAGCTCCAATTTAATATTGTTTGATTCCACCATCTAACTTGCTTTTTTTTACACGTTTATGTCTATTCATTTTCTTTTATATGTCTGACAGTTTCATTGATGTTCATGCAGTATACCACATATTTTGACCATTAAACTTAATGGTTAACCTGTGTTAACCTGTTATTATTATGTGCCAAGAATATGAATTAATCTTTTTCTGTCTTCACCTCAAGAAAGACTGGCAGTTGTAAAATATTTCCTCAAGATTTTCCGTTCCTTAAGATCCTGATTTGATTTACATGTGTGCTTTAAAACCTGTCTATGACTTTAGTGTGAAGATCTTGTAAACATGTGTGACAGGGTTTTTTCAGAAACTAATACAGTATATGCAGCAAATATTTTGCATTAACTTATTTTAAGGGGAAAGCAATGATGTACCACCAATGATATAGATATAGATATAGTCAGTTTACATCATTAATAATGTCCTCATATATCATAAAAGGTTGTTGAAAAAAGTTTTTTAAAAATGGCTAAACTGTTATCTAATGCAACAACAGTGAATTATTGTCAAGCACCAAGTGTATAGGAAACAGTACCATTTTCAGAGCACTAGCAGCAGTAGTCTTAATAAATACTATAGCTGTTGTAACAACAGAAGCCACTGTAGAAGTATAATTATAACTCTATAAAATGTTATAAGATCAAATATGTATGAGTTTTTCTGTTCCAGCTAGCCACTTTGCATAATAATACAGTGAAACATGACAAAGAAAAGGCTTTGCTTCAAAATGCTTTCATATTCAGGTATAACATTAGCACATGAGGGCCAGAAGCTCTCTTTATTAAAAATCAATATGCTTTCAATTGCAAAACATATTGTCTAATACTGTGTATAACTTAATTTTTAAATTTAAATGTATTACATATATCAAAGACTGTGCAGTGTATGTTAGTATTGGAAACAATCCAATAATGCGCTTACTTTTTTCTTAAGACAATTTAAGTCTTAAATTGACTTGGGGAGCTGTGTCAGTGTGCATTTGCTACAAAATGGAACAAGTAAAGGTTAATTCCACGCTGAAAAACAGAAACAACCTTTTGCCTGTATAAGCCTTCTTCAGGTATGATGGAAATAGAGGAAGGTAGCAGGGAAATAAGCATAGTAGAACAAAGGACTCTATATCTTTTCCTCTCCTATGCTTTTTATCCCTTCTTCCTTCAATCCTTTCTGCGTTCTAGCATACCAAAGTAGAAGGGAAAGATCAGATGAATTACAAATTACGTAGAGAAAGAAAAAACCATGAATGCATGGTTGAACCATGATGGAAAACCAACCTCAATCAAACTGAAACAAGAAAGTAGAGAACAGGTGCAGTATGAAAATCATGGTCCAAAAGGCAGCCCTCCTTTTTAGCAGGAAGAGGTCTTTACATTTTCTGAGGGTTACCCATGTTTGGTAGCTAATCCCTAATGCAAAGGCTTAGACATGTTTTCTTTTTCATTTTTTTCCCTAAAGTGAACTACTTTATTTTAAAATTATATTGTTAGCTGTATTTTCTGGAGTTTGTAACAAAGGTTTAGCAGGAACATTAGGTCCTTATTTTGCTCACTTCCTTTCACCTACTGTATGTACTATATATAATTCTTGCACCCAGGTCTTACATTTTGCAAATCACATTTGTATTCCCTCCCCACCTCCCCATCTACTGTACAACGTTGCAATAGACTCCTTAGCTCAGTCCTCACATAGTGAGTGGGTGTGTGAGCAGCCTATCTGCATGACTGCCATTCCCTCACCTATTGTAAGTGAGTCATGCAAAATGCTCTACATGTTTCACCTTTCTGTCGCATTCATGAGGATGTGTTGAACTCAGAAGATTGTGGTGTAATTCAGTGTTTTCAGAGAAATGAAATTGTTGGCTATGATGTGAAATTCAGAAGGAAATCTGTATCCTAATCTTGCACACTTCCACTTGCATGCATTTGCCTGGGACTTCCTTTAGCACGTCTCTCTTGTACCCTTCCCACCACCCCATTTACACCCATGAAGCACCTCCCTGGCTCAATCCTTGCAATACAGGGAAGGATCTGGGCAGCCTCGCCACATCTGGCAAGACTGCCGATTCCCTCAGACAGGCGAGCTATGCCAAATATGCTCTGCATATCTCATCTCTCTTGCTTTTATTAGGATCTGATTTATCTGCTGAAATTTTCACTAGTATGTCCTTGTTGAGTGGTAACTAAATGTTCCTTTTTTATTTTTTTAAAGGAGTACAAAATTCTCAGCATGAGAAAGTCATTACAGTTACAGGAGATGGAGTTGTGCACAGTCCGGAATTTCCCCATACCTATCCTCGGAATAAAGTGCTAGTCTGGAGACTAGTTGCAGCAGATGAAAACATGCAGATACAGCTAACATTTGATGAAAGATTTGGGCTCGAGGACCCAGAAGATGGCATATGCAAGTAGGTAGATCTTTTGTGATATTCTTTGATTAACAGAGACAGAGCGGCAATGCTAACCACTATGCCACTGTGCCTCCCCGATTTTGAATTTGTAGTAATCCATAAGTCGTTCCCCATTTCATCAGGGGTATGAATAAATCTGGAGGGTATTGTAAGTGCAAGGACACTATCTTGCTGGACATAATTTGTTAGAGGTTAACATATAGAAAGCTTTAAAGAATGTGAAAGGGTATTTATCAAGATATGTAGGATGTGCAACCACCTCATCACAAAAATCTAATGGCTAATATCTTTTTTTATTGAAGCTGTCCTGCCCCATAACATGAGGTCACACTGTATGTGTTTCATGGTCAGATGCACACATTATCTCCTGTACTTGATTTTCATGACTCTGTTCAACTGAAGAATAACAACACATTCTTTCAAGGCACTTCACAGAATCACCAAAAACACAGAAAACTGGCAATGCTTGCAGAGATTTTTTTTTGATGATTTGAAGAGTGATGAAGAATTCTCAGTAGTGGAAGAATTCTCTTACCATTTTAATGCGAATGTATGAATGGAATTACCATACTGATTGCATTGATTTAAGAATTGTTCACATGCAAAATTATTTATGATTAAAACCAGGATCTTCTTTAGAGCTGACTTTGACCATACAGAAAAACATGTGTATTTCTCTGCAAACATAATCTTTTGCATTCATGATATACAAAAGTCTGACATTAATACCATCAAGCTCTTTTATCAGCAGTTTTCCTGATATGACTTATTATGTTCCCCAATTACCACAGTCTCTGTTTAATAATAATACTTTTAACTAGTGACAGTCTCATTAAACAGAACATTACAAACTGGCTGAGGGCATGTCATTGTTTTTTAAAGTTTTTCTGTATTGCAGACTGCACAAGTTAATAGTGATTATTCTGATATTTGTGATTCATGAAAGTCACAGACATACAGTAAATAATGCATGATGAGTTCTAAAGTAAATCCAAGCTTAAGTGCACATCACTTTGAATGTAATCTCTGCATTTTAAAAAGATTGAAAAAAATTAGAGAACAAAAACTGTAGTTTCAATAAAAGCGATGATTTACTAAATAGCTTATTTTGCCTAAATAACACCTCTTAACAAAAAAGCTACATTGATCAGAATGCAGTCTGGCAGTTATAACAACACTAACATTTATCCCATTTAATTTACAATTAGGGAATATAATTGTGTTTTTGGAAAGATTATACTTTACTGAGAATGCTCAGGAGACAGATCTGTGATAGGCACTTTAATGGCATCATGAAACTCCCAGCTAAATTAATCCTGAACATGAACTGGCTTTTCAGGTAAAGAGGTTTTATAACCATTCCTAGTCTCAAGTGGAAATATTCTGGATATAGAATTATAAATAAAAACTCTAACTATGCTTTGTAATAATAAGGTATAGGAAATTCAAGGACTAATTTTATTTTTAACTGAAGAGAGTGGTGCAGTCACATATTCTATAGAATGCTGAGTACAATTAAGAAGGTTTCTAAATAAATGTTAGAAGCTTTATAATTAAAGTAAAGTGTCATGAAAATATGCTCAAAGGGTTTAAATAGCCACACTGCTTGACTTGTAAATAGGTCCATTATCTGAGCTCATCCAAGTTTCCTATATTTGTTTTGGCATGTGAACCAGAGTCAGCTGAAATTGCAAGTACTGTAGTGTGTATCACAGCAGCATTCCTTAAAAGAATGTAAACTTTCAAATCAATCATTGGATTCTGCTGAATCAGTACTCTGGGAGTGAAGAGTTGGCATTAAGTCATAGAGAATGAATTTTAGTACTATGACTGTAGTATTCTTAAAAAGTAAGTATTGTAGATGTACTACATTTGCAGTTGTCAAACTTAAAATTAAGATATCAATTGCTATCCCTCTACACCAAAGTGTGCAACTGGCTGTATTCAGTGTTTTTCAAATTGCAGTAGTTCTGTATATTGAGTTGGCTCCATTTCCTGCTACTGCAGGAACACCTGGCTTGTGTGTAAACAGTATCTGGATAGGTTTCAGTTTCCAAGGGGATATAAAGTCCACCAAGTGATGTTTGTTTTTTATTCAGACAGAGAGGGATTGGAGTGAGGCAGCAGCTATCCGTAGCAAAGCCTAGGAAGAGAAGAACTCCATACCTCATTCTGTGCCAGGTGAAAACACCTGTTTAGTCATTCAAGTCATTCAGGTCAAGTATAGAATAAGCCAGCAAAAATCTCACCTTTTCAGTTTGTGTTCTACCTAATCACTAGTTCTACAGCTTAATACCTAATATCTGCCTATAACTCTCATGACTGTTCTGAACAACACATCCTGTAATTTAGGGAAAAAGAGATAATAAAAGAACAAGGAAATAAAGTCTTTACACAGGTATTTTTGTCTTATAAATATTACTTGGGTGTTATACTACAGTTATACTACATGGGTGTTAACTGTTACTCAGGTTAACACCCATAGTTTTTCTTTTTCTAAATAAAATTGTATTTAATCTTGTTCTGAAATAAAGAAGGGAACACAATTTACAACATAAACAATATTCCTGTTTAATGAGGCTATAAGACTTCTACATAATGTAACAGATAGTGGAACACAATACAGATGAAGTTAGCTAGAAAAACATAAATAAATCAATTTTGTTGTTCAAATGCTTATAAATAAATCCATCTATTTCCTTAACACTACTTACAATTCAGGGTATTATAATATGTAGTGCATTCATAAAATGTAGTATCTGGTGATAACAAAACACATACAATGGCATACAAACTACCAAGAATGATTTTGCTTGCTTTCTATTCATTGACTTTTCATAACAATCTGTGCACATACTGTATACACCAGGAACCTAAGTGTCTTTCTATACTACGTAACCAATTTTGAGGACTCAGAAGTAGTCTAATTAGTCCAATGTATCCACACTGCAATCCTCTTTCCCTTTTCCTGTTAATGTGTATATTTACAAACAAAATAGTTCTTTTACACTGGATAGTACTGTAGAACATCATCTGGAATGAGTCAGGTCAAAAGCTAGCACATTAATTCCAGAACTTAATGAAGTATCTTACGTTAACACACTAAAAGAACCGAATCTTTTATTTCTTTAGCAGGGAAGAGTCCAAGGGGATCTTTGGGGACTGAATTTGATTCAAATTTGATTCAAATATTCAAAGTCTTCAGACGCGAACTGAGTCGAACCAACAGATATCTTCAGAAAGAGCAAATGAAACATAAATTAAACGACACAAGTGGAAATGACAAGGAAGTGGATTTAAAATTGAGAACAGGAGGCACTTTTTTTCCAAAAAGGGTTGTTTGAATCTGGAACAAGCTACCCAGCCATGTTGGCAATGCATATACCCCGGCTTCTTTCAAGAAATGCCTGGATAAGATCCTTGGCTCAATTAGCTACTAGAAAGTAAGCAAGCTGTGATGAAAGAAAACCAAATGGCTGAATGGCCTCCTCTTGTTTGTAACCTTTGTTACGTTATGGGATCACCAGTGTAGATTTCCTAATTATGACATTCTTGCTTAAAAACACAAGGTATCAGTTAATATGAAGGCAGCAGTACAAACACAGGTGGTTTATACATAAACAGAATGTGAGTAATTGCATTTTCTGTGTCCCAAATATGGGGTTGTGGATTATAACAAAGACAAAATATAGATTGGTATCATCTCCACACTTCTGACAAACCATACTAACTAATGTGGCTTAATTAGAACTAGATTGTAGACTATACCCTGATGTGACCAAGTCTTGAATGCAGGATTAACTTCTCTGCAGTGAGAGCATGAAACAGATTATTCGGACAAATTTAAGCACTTCATTAATAGTTTTCTCCCATTTGTGTTCAGATAGTTGACAATGGTTTTTAAAGTGTTTGTGCATATACTTTTTCTGTGATCTGCTAATTCAGTAAGCATTTCTTCAGAAAACATGAATCACTTTTTCCTGTTTGTTGCAATTTCCCTTATGTTAGAATAGTTTGCTTACAATGACTCTTACGTATTTTGTTAGGGTCCAAAAACCAGAACAGTTATTCAACAAGATATTCAAGATGTGTGGAGCAAGACACAGCTGTGCCACAATCTCTCTTAACTTAACACAATGAACAGACCTACCCATAAATATTGAACTAAACCTCAAAAAACAAGGCAACAAGGCAGCTCAAATCTTTACCTTGTAGATGTTTTACATCAGCAGTCACAGTGCCTCGCAGAAAAAAAAAAATCACAGTCTCACAGGAATCACTGCCAGCATTTTTTTCCACACTGAACTCCACCCTGTCATAGCCAGACTGGGAATTAACCATTTACAACATAAACCTTTCTTGTCTCACTACCTAAATTGCAAAACCTTTTGAATTGTGTATAAATTAATATTACCTGCCAATGAAAAAGAGTAATGAACTATAATTGATTGACCAAAAAATGAAATTATGTGAGAGTTTTATTAAAAATAAGTTGTGTTCTTATTTGTTGTGTGCCTCAAAAATAAACAACATTGTGCTATACTTTGTCTAAAAGTTGTTGTGATGAGACATCAGTTTGTGTACACATATATAATGCTGCCATCTGCTGACATCAACCAAATAGCAGTGGCCTAAAGTAAGTAAACAAGAAAATTTTAGAAGAAAAACCACCCTGCCTGGATTAAGCAGCTTGAAATACAACTGTTCCTTGAGCAAATACCCATTTGTGTACAATGTCACTTACGTCAAAAATATTGGATCCATTTATAATACATGTGACAGCCCTACTCATATAATGGATTAAGAAAACACATTTCTTGCAAAGTTACATTTTATCTAAACTCTAAAATGCCTAACAGATGAATTAGGTTTTTCTGTTGCAGTTTACCTGCTATCTCCACTTTTGTTGTATACATTAACTATAATAATTAAATCATAATATCAAATAATTGCATGAAATGTGAAATACAATAAATCTTAAATCAAAATATCTCAGTTATATCAACTACTACAGGTTTCAGGAGACTCAACACCTTAAGATATTAGATTTATTACCAATACAGAGGGGAGTTCTGTACAGTGCCTTGCAAAAGTATTCAGACGCTCCCTACTGTGTCCCACTTTGTGAAATTGCAAAGTGGTGCATATGCATTTTTTAGACTTCACTTTATTTTTCAAAACCTAATGCTTAAAGTGAAGACTTCTAAGGTTAATATATGTCACAGTAAATGTTAGCAAAAACATAAAAAGCTACAAAAACAACTTAAATGTGTTGATTGCATAAACCTTGGTAGAAACATGTTTGATAGCAATTAAAACCACAGGTCTATTAGGGTAGGTCTCTACCAATACTGCACATTGGCTTGGATTTTGCCATCCTGTTGCGTGCGGATGTCTTAAAAAGAGCAGGTTTCATGTCTTTTCACAGATTCTTAATAGAATTCAAGTCAGGACTTTGGCTAGGCCACTCTAGGATATGCACTTTCTTACGCTAATAAGTCTCTCCAGTGTAGCTTTGTTCTTATGCTTTGAATTATTATACTACAGAAAAGTGAATTTGCATCTCATTCAGTTTCATTTCATTCAGTTTGTCTGTATTTTGCTCCATCCATTTTTTCATTAAATCTAACCAAGCTTTACAGTCCCTGCTGTTGAGAAGCATCTGTAGTTATACTCAGTGTTGTTTTATGACATTATATGTTTGCGATTACTGTACACCAAAAAGTTCAGGTTTTCACAGGTGGGATTTGAGATAGCAGACCAGCTTTGTGGAGTGACCACAAAACCATTGAACTCCATAGCTTTTTCAAAAGTGTCTATGGGTTCACGATCAAACTGGTTTCCCACTTAGCTGGCTACTCAGTTTGGGGAGACAGCCTTACCTAGCCAATGTCTTGGTGGTATGAGGCACCTTTCATTCCTTGATGATTGTGCAGACTGTGCTCACAAGAATATTCATAGACTTTGATATTTTGTACCCTTCTCATGATCTGTTCTTTTCAATTATTTTACCACTGACTTGCCTTGAATGCTCCTTAAACTCACTACCTGACCAAGGTCCCACAGGGCTTTCTTTCTGTCATAAAAACCACTGTAAATGCACACAGAGAAAAGACGCTTAAATCCATAGGCAGCTCACTTAATAGCGGCTCATTAGGACCATTTTCTGCAACTAAATTAATTTAGGTTTTCTACAGCAAAGAGTTTGAATATGTACTGTATACCATCTTGACTTTTACTTTAATTTTCTTTAAAAATAATAATTTGACTTCTTTATTTTTGGTTTTGAATATGTGGAGTAGGTTGTGTATGTAACAAAATGCACAAATTAATTAAGGTAATAGTACGTTCAGCTCATTGGTTAAAGGTACTATTAGTAATATTAAAGAGCACATTAAGAAGTATTCAAAGAGAAAAATGTATAATGAAGCTAAAATTAATTATGTTAGTTAATACATATACAAATATTTTATTTGCCAAGTGACAAAGAATGCACTAGGAATTTGTCTTAATATTGCACACAACCATTAATACACACATTTAAATGGCACTAAAAGTACACACTCTTATGGTCCAAAAATATTCAATATTAATGGTTTTTTTTACCAGTTGTTGATGAATTTAATGTTAATGCTACTGAACTTACATGTATGCATTTTTGGTGCAAATTCAAATTGTCAATGTTTGGACACAGCAGTATATATAGTACAGTATGGTACAGTAGTTTAGGACTAGAAATTACACAGAAATGTGAACATTTTTGTTCATGTTAAAAGTAGAATTGATTTTTGTCAATGAAAACACAAATAAAGTTAACAAAATAAATGTCTGCAAATGAGGGAGGGTCCTCTGACCCAAAGGGTAGTTTATTAGTAGATGAAACTGAAGTTTTATCCAGCTGTTTCTTAAAGGAGTAGTCATCATCCTGATGTTATAATATTTTTGTAAGTATACAGTATATGGATAATGTAACAAGAGCTAGAAAATAAAAACACTTTTAAAATAGTTTTAAACTTTGGTGAAAATGCTGGAATTTTTTATACATTCAATCAATAGGCTAATGTACTTCAATTTTCATTTATTGCTCCTTCCAGGAAATGTATGGACTTCTCTGCACGTGCAAGACCTCACATGTTTAATGACTGAATTAAAACTCCCCTGTGTTTGTCAATGTACAATTTTAATCACAGGAATTAGGAACATTCCATGATCTAAGACAGTGAGTCCTGGTCCCGGAGGGCCACAGCCCACAGGCCAGGTTTTATTGGCAATTTGGAAAAAATGATGATACAGACCAATTAAATAAAAATTTGTGAAATTCAAATTAAGTCATGAAGACTCCATGATGGGATGAAATGCACAATAGCCATGACCCAACCACAAGGAATAAACTTAGTGCCCTCCAATAATAATAATAATAATAATAATAATAGCAATATTATTATTATTATTATTATTATTATTATTAAGTAGTAGTTCAAGTAGGTAGCTACGTCAGCATGCTTATTCTTCTGGAAGGCTTTACCCGAAGAAGGCTCTCCAGCCGAAATGTTGTGTTTCCTTTCTTCTCTTTTTAGCATGGAATAAACCTTTACTTGTTCAATAATAATAATAATAATAATAATAATAATAATAATAATAATAATAATAATAATAAATCATAGTACTATTAATTACTATTGATAATAAACCATAATAGTAGTACTAAGCTTATTAGTAGAAGACACCGTCTTTATCAATAAACAGGGACAGTAGTACTTAATATTAAATTCCCTTCTGAGGTTATACTGTAGGTTTCATTTATTATGCTGAGCTTTTCTTTCATATTTAATTAAAGCTGGAAATAAACCCAGAAGTTCCCTGGAGGAAAATAAGGCCATGGAAACAATAGCTATAAGCCATTTAACAATGTCACATTGCCCAGAGGGTACTTGGATGGATTACAGGATGGTTTTGTAAATACTACAGTATACACACAGAGGTTTGTGCTATTGTCTTCTCTTGCAGCACTGTTAAGTTTATGTGTGTAATTACATTTCTGCTAAATTAAATACAAGTTATTGTGAGCAGAAGCATGCCCAGATTTCCACTGAAATCAACTTTTGATTCAAATAGGAACAGATGACATGAGAATTGCTTCCAATTGTACATGTACAGTATATTGTTATGGCTGCTTTTTGAGGTTTTACTTTCAGATGCTCTGTAAACATCAACAGACAGCAGTGTGGAGTAGTGGTTAGGGGCTCCAGATTCCAGAGCAGAGGACGGTGCCTCAAATGCTTAGAGAGATGCATCTTTTGTACCTTTCTCTGGGAAAGAAAGGTCTCCAGAAGATGTTGTTGACCTTACCTGTTGTAAAAAATAACATGGTGGCAATACTGGTGAAGACAGCTGTAGCAGAATAGAGAATAAATATCTAAAAAAACAAATACTGTACAAATACTATGTATGTTATTCCAACCTTTAGTTAATTCGTGCAAAAGATGTATATGTGTCATACTGTATATGATCATCTTATAAATTAAGTCAGATGTGAAAAATATGGAGTTAACATAATTGGAGGTGAAATCATGCCACATTTCCACTTAGCTACAGTGCATACTCACTATATACTTACAGTACAATACTCACTGGCTGCCCAGAAGTCTGCATGCATCTTTGTTTACACCTCCCTCAACTTTAGCAGCCCCCTGGTTCATTCCTCGTAAGTGAGGGTCATTGTAATAGTGCTAATCTTCGACCAATGTTGTCATTCATTGGCTAATTTCATTATTATTAGAATTTTGCAGATATACTGAAATGAAAAATTGCAGAATTAGCTTTATGTTATTGCTTATAGTCTCTTTTAATGTAAATGTTTGAGCATTTAGACAAAACGTACGATTTTTCAAGGTTTTTAAAGTTGATTTAAAATATGGGCCTTTATTCACTATGCGGTGTAACGTTTTGATTTCCTGGTGATTAATTTTGTCCCATTTAACAATTAAGTAAATATCTAGCGTGGAATGAAAGATACATCTAAGGGATTGATTTTAAAACTGAATAGAATCCTCCTTTTTTTGTTTGAACTATGATCACTTTTAAAGCAATAGATGTACAATTACGTGTGTAAAATAATAAAAAAAATGTATGTATAGTAGTTAAGGAGAATGTTGCAAGTTTAATCAGTTAGCATCTTACTTAAATCACTAATAATATCATGATGTTAGTCATGTATTATTCAACACATGTATAATAAAGTAATCAGAAGAATCAAAAATATTTTTCAAAAACAAACCTCTTTCTTTGTCCATTTTAGGTATGACTTTGTAGAAATTGAAGAGCCTTCAGAAGGCAATATTCTGGGTCGGTGGTGTGGATCCCAATCTGCCCCAGGAAAGCAGGTATCCAAAGGGAACCAGATTAGGATACGCTTTAAATCTGATGAATACTTTCCTTCAGAGCCAGGATTCTGCATTCAGTACTCCCTTCTTCCCAGGGTAAGCACCTTTTCTCAGTCTTATCAGTAAATTAAAAGGAAAATGATATCTCTAAACACTTATTACACACTAAATTGATGTTCAGAATAGTAATTCCACAATTTATTATTCCGTTTGTTACTGCCTAAGAGAAAATCATCCAGTCGCATAAGTCTTTTCTGGTTCCTGTAATGCTTATCTAAGCCTTGAGCCACTTTGCTTGAGGTTGTACTGTAACTTTGGGGGCAAGAATCTTAAAGACTCTGCAGGATATTGAAAATACACTTCATTATTTTATTTTTTTATGTGAAACCATTTTTATTTTCTAGTTTCATTTAGAATATATTTATTTAGGGTTTTATTAACAATATGCCAGTTTCAGAAATCAGTGTTTCTTAAATATCATTTTTAATTGCTAGACTTTCTATCTCAGTCCAATTTTTTATGTATTGTAAAAGCATATGAGATGGCACAGTGTTGTTGTCACTTTAAAAAACATCGTGGTGTTGCAAAAGACACATGGAGGCAGCACAAAATATATTTATAGGGCGTAATGCAGAATCAGAAAACACAAATCAGGACTTCATTAATCTCTAACTAAATTATGGGTAGCTTGGCTGCTTACAAGTCATAAAGCAATAAAAAATAAATGTATTCCAATCCATTATCTTTGATCACTTCAGTGTAGTTTTTATTTTTAATTTAATTTTAATTTTGGATATTTGTTGTTTTTATGTTGCTGTTTGATTAAATTCATGAAGTATGACAAAGTATCTCAGTCACTGCTTAACATATTGCTATGCATGGGCTAGTTGACCTAGCAAGTATTCTATGTGTGATTAAAATTTAATTACCCACAAATATGAAAGTACTGAAAGACCGCAAAATCAGTAAACATCTTTTATACATGAAGATAGTTTGAATTTTATATTCTTAGTATTTTCCCATTGCAGTATTTAGGTAGCCATTTGTTTTGAATCATGTTGCTGAACTAAGTGTAAGGTCTAATGTTAGTAGATGTGTTAAATTATATGAATTAGCTTTTTTCCTAGTACTCCTGTTAAGATACTCCTGGAATAACAGGGAAAATACTGGCATTCATGAAAACTATGAAGTTCTATTGACAAGATTACATAAACACTACAAAATGTATTTTAACTTGCTGACCCTGGATAAAAGAAATTCCGTGATTAATTATTTTAACCTGAAAGAAAAAGGATTAAAGAGATTCTGCTAAAGGTTAGCCAGGCAGACTGAACATTTTGGAACAACTATAATACAGCAAAGTTGGACTTTTCTTTCCTTAGAAAAGAAAAAAGTTCTTTGATTCACTGATACTAGAATTATGTAGGAGATACAGCCACCTTCAAATGACAAACCAGTTCCAATTCTTACACTTCTGAAAGAACAAGTACACTCTCCGACAAAAAAGAACCCAAATAAGTAGCTTAACTATTTCAGGAGCACAGACTAATTTACAGAGGTTTCAAGTACTTTTTTCAGGAACTGTCAATGTTGACCCTTGATCAGCACATTGTAGCTACTGTAAATCTGATTTTATCTGTGCAGCACTCAGCTTTAGATTTGTCTGTATGATTCTAGTCCTTTCCTTAGTTGTATCACATGGACGACTCATTATAAACAAATGACCAAATAATTGTCTTTTAAATGTGTTGTATAATCTTTATCACTGTGACAGACTCCACCCATGTTCCAGGAATCTAAATAAGCAAGAAATCACTACTATAATATTATACTGAACATGAGGGTTTATTTAAGATATCTTTCATGTCTTTACAACAAACCAACTCTTCATGAAACTCCCCAGACTCCTATCACACACATAACCACCAACTGATTCCGTGTGGCCCTTTAAACACTAAACATTCCACTAATTGACCCCCATGTGACAATGTTGAATTAGCCACCACCAATTAGCTTATTAACTATCACCTGTTTACAAATCATAGCTTTATGGCCTCTCTAATGGCCTCTGACAGCAAGTCAGCTGTTGTAAGAGTCCCCTGAAAAATTACCTCAATCTATTCTCGTAACACTTGATTATTTTCCATATTTGTATAATAGCATTTAATCTATGAATATCTCTATTGCTCATATAGATTTATAGATTTCATCCTAGCACTATATCATCATAGTAGTAAACCTCATGCACTTTAATGTGCTACATTTGTTTCACTACATTCAAGAGTATTTTCTAATTAATATCTGTGGATTTTGACCTAGGTCAGTAGTTGGGACCCTCATTTTCTGAAGATTAAGCTACTGGAACCTTGACTGCAATCCATGGGACTTTTCTTTTTAACTACATAAAATAACACATTATACCCACTGTACCCCTGTTCCTCCACATCCCACTGCCCTCTAAGATCCACCAGTGTGGAAACCCCTCACAATAAATATCAGAACAAATAACTCAAGTGACAGCCAGTTGTGACTGAACACACTTATTAAGAGTCATGTACCACTTCCTTATGTTTTTTCTAAATTTCTTTTCTCTTCCCTCCAAAGATTGTCTCAACACTACTGTATATCTCAGAGCTGTATCGCAAATTACAGGCTCTGTGTTTATTAGTACTGTAGGTGTAATAGTGACGACCCATTACTTCAAGATTAGAACATTTGATGTTAGTGTATTGTATTGTGGTTGGAATGTAATTTTAGTTGAATATTAAAATAAAATATCTCTCTCTGTGTCAGATGCATAAAAACATTAGGTATTAACTATATAAGTTCAATAAAACGCTACTACTACATTTGGAACACAATCTAGTGTTCCTCTTAGTATGGTACGAAATTGTTTATTCAATAGCAAGAGTTGTACTGTCTTAGTGGCATTCTTTAGTATTCTCTAGGGGGCAGCACCATTTACTTTGGGCTTGTTGCACTTGAGAACATTTTTAGGATGCCATTCGAGAACTAATTTTAGTGGCCAAGTTTGCTGCAATTGGTATTAACCTTGCACAGAGAACTAGAGCTGCGTACTAACCACTGGATCGTCTCCAGTTAGTATGCTGCTTTCAGTTCATTGCAATTAATCCTGTTGTTTTCGGTGGAACTCTTAATAGCTAAGCTCTGAACACGTAATGAAGCTTATATTTTGAGTGGTGTTTCAAAAGCTGTGTGTTTGACCTTAAAACAATTATTTTCATACAGAGTGGTACATTTAACATTTTTTTGTGAAACAGTTACCAAACATTCCAGGAATTTAAAGAAAAGTTTAATGAAGGTCAGCAAGCATGTTAAAGGGCAGATGCCACATCTTTTAGCCAGTTGGAAGCCAGCTATTTATCATTTGTGAAATGGAGTATTACAATGTCCTGAATTGCGACACAGAAGGTTACAATCTGATGTGAAATTGCTTGAATTTCTAAGTACGTGTACATGCTGCTGTTGAGTGCAATAGACATTAATTCAAATGCTGTAATTGAGAATTGGGAGCACATTTCTAATAAAAGTGCGTTGAAACAGCACTTCATACTGTAGCTCCCAAGGAGCTCAGCTAGTGATAGTACTTGCTTGGAGCAAAGGTCAGATTTTAGGAAATTGCCTTCAAAATATGTTTCAGACTAGGCAACCACAGCTTTCTCATATTTTCAGCAAACAGAAACCCATATTTATTTGTGTTTGCAGGCTTTCAGTGGCATCAATGAGAGACATTCTGTTCCTTTAATAAACTTTCCTGTCAGGCACTGTGGAGCTTGTAGTGTCTCAGATAATGCCTTTGCAGGTGATCATCTCATTCACACATCTCACCTTAGTGGAATTCAAAGTCATAGCTAAAGACCTGAGTCTTAAAACAATTGGTATATCCAACTTACTGTAGGTGGGTGTAATAGAAAAACATATTTGTAAATGTATAAAATACCCCCAGTGGCCAGCCCTTTAAATTGTCATTTCATCAGCACATTATTTGTCATGTGATTAGAATATTCCTAACGGTATTGCTACCAGTCAGAGCTGTGTCACCTTATTTAAAAGGTTAATGCTCTTGCAAATGAACAATGGTCACACTACAACATAAGACCTTTCAAGTAATAACTCATATTTCCCTTCCTATTTTTATTAAACTTATAAGTTAAACTTTACGGCCTTTTCATTTTGTTTATTTTGTTGACATGGAATCAGTGATTCAGCATGTAAATGCTTCTGCTCTAAAAAAGGGCATGAAAGACAAGAAAGGTTAGATTCAAAAGGATGAAAATTAGTATTTGAACAGAAACACATTTAAAGGATTCTGAGACTGTGAGATTGCCTTTTTCTCTTTTTAACTTGCCAGTCTTTGTCGACAGCAGGGGATTCAAAAGATATTTTGAAAACTGATATACATGTTAAACTATGTATAATATAAACTCAATTTTTCCATACTTGACATTGATGGTATATATTGTAACCCTACTTAATTATGTCATAAAAAAACATAACAGAAATAGTATAGCCATAGTGTTTAAGTATGTCTTTTCTGGTTAAAGTTTTCACTGAGTCACATTTGTGACAAAAATGTGCTGTAATGGGCTTAGGTTTCTGATGTTTAAACTGTTTATACATACCACATGTAAAGCAGTTTAAACATTTTTACCCATACTGAGGTTTAAGGATATACGAAAGACATGTCTAGACAGCCACCCAGACAGGTAGACTAAAGAGAATTTTCTGATTAAAGATAGATTTTATCTACTGTATGTGAGAATGATCAAACTCCAAAGAGCCGCAACTGCTGTGTGTATCATAGTTTTTTAAACTTTTTTATTTATTTAAGAATTGTGATGTGCTGTGAAGACACAAAGTAGAAACATCGCTGTAGATATTCAGTTATAATAAATAACTAAATTGAAGCATATAGTTAGTTAGGCTTCATTGACTGTCAGGGAAAACTTCACCACATTATTGAATTAACTGTCTTTAGTGGGAACAGAAGGGTCTGGGTGGACTGAATAGCTTTATTCTTTAAAATAAATAAAACAAAGAAATGTTATGCAAATTATTATAGTCAATTGGTCATGTTTTAAGTGGACTACAAATGGATAGATGGACCATTGAATGGTATTGTTTTCTTTTTACATCAGTTGTCATACCTCCTAATTTTTGGGCCAGTGAAAAGAAATTAGCTAAACTAGTGCAACATAAAATGTGTAAGTAATGTTCTCTTAAGTAATGTTCTCTTTAAAATAAATGAAAACTTTATCACTGCCCATGTAACCTGTTTTGTTTGGTGTTATTCTAAACTGGAAATTTAGATCATATATGTATTCTTTTTTCTCTCCGCCCATTTTCTGAGCACTTCTTCAAATTCAGGGTCACAGGGGAGCCAGACAGAGTACACCCTGGACAGGATGCCAGTATATCACAGGACACAATCAGAAACACACGTGCATTCACACCAGGGCCAATTTTCCAAGAAGCCAGTTAATCTACTGTATGTGTATGTTTTTGCACTCTGGGAGGAAATCAGAGCACCTGGTGAAAACCCTGAAGAAAAAGGCGAGAACATACAAACTTTAGGGACAGCACCCCAGGTCCACATTTGGACCCAGGGCCCCAGAGCTGTGAGGCAACAATGCTAAACACTGCGCCACTGGGCAACCTGAATTTTTATTTAAAAAATGCCAATCATTTCTGTTGTACACATCCTGTTAGATCACAGCTACAATCTCCTACCTTACAAAGGAGAGAATGAGGAATTGTAGAACTGTAGGACTCTTCTGATCCAAGCAACTTTGAGCCTCTCATCTTCTAACATATTTCACACTGACAGCACCATAAACCAGTAAAGGCCAAGGAGCCAGCAGAGGTCATTGTGTCAATGAGAGCCAAGAGAGTCCTTACCTTTCCCTCAGCATATCTCAGTCAATTACACTGCTGCTTGGGAAATCCTGATCACAGTCAGAAAGTGACTTGATCCAGGCTTGAACCCATGATCAAATAGTTCAATTAAATATCCTCTCCAGCTGAGCCACTAGGGAGAGCCCAGATCATATACTGTATACTTTATATATAATCTATAGAGCATTAAATTTATGGTAACAATGCCCAAAATAGGCAAAAATCAGTGGACAGGTATGTCTACAGTACAATAATTCCATTAGGCATTTATATTTAACAGGTAACAGGTTTATTCTATGCTGAAAAGAAAAGAAAGGAAACACAACGTTTCGGCTGTGGAGCCTTCTTCAGGTGTGAGAAAGAAAGGGTAGACGGCAAGGATTAAATAGCACAGGAGAACAAAAGCTGGAAAGGTGGAGGAGGAAGGAGAGGGGAGAGGCAGAGAGGCCACTCAGGAAGTGCAAAGTGGAGAGGGGTGGAGAAAGGTATGAAGTCAAAACCTGCATGAGAATAGAGAAGGTTACACAAAAATAAATCTGTCATTGAGCTAAGGGGGAAGGTGTGAACCTAGTTTCAGGATGAATTTAGTTTCTGTTGTCTTTCTGCTGTGGGAGTTGAGAAACCCTTCTTAAGAACAGAGACAGATTGATCAGTTTGATCATGGCCGTCTGAGGTGAAATGAGAAAGTATGGGCTTGGAGAAATCTTTAATCTTCACAGCCCTAACATGTTGTCTGAAGCGGTCTCCTAGTCTCCTTCCGGTTTCCCCATCGTAGACAGCTGGAAATTTTTGGAAGAGATAGAGTGAATGAGGTTGCTGGAGATACAGGATGTCATCTGGGTGATCTGGAATTGACCTGAGGGGCCCTGAATCAGCGTGTTGTTAGATATTTGTATTTGCTGGTGATGCAGCGAGTTCTGTTGCAGGGGAAGGTACCTAGGGGGGATGATTGCCGAGTGCAGTCAAGGGAGCTGTGAACAAGAGTTTACATAGATTGGGTGGTTGGCGATAAGAGATGATTGGGTGGTAGGAGAAAAGGGTACAGATGGAGAGATCGTCCTGTAAAATAGAGTAGTTGTTAATGATGGTCCTGGGGATAGAAAGTGTGTTAGGGTGGTAGGGAAGCAGCAAAGGAATGTGGTTGTAAGACCGGAAGTTCCTGATCGAGTTGATGATCTGAGGGCTGTTTTTGGCCTGGGTAAGGGCCCTGTCGATAACCTGGGTGGGGTATCCTCTGTTGATGAAAAAAAATGAATTTTGAATGCTTAGTTCTGGAAATCCATATCGTCACTGCAGAGTCAACATAGCCTGAGGAACTGTGAAAAGGGGAGAGTGTTTTTGGTGTGAGCGGGGTGAAAAGAGCTGTACAGGAGATAGCTGTGTGATTCTGTGGGTTTGTGTTCTAGACCTAGGTAGAGAGTCATTGATGGTTAATAGATAATTATATGTCTAGAAACGGAAGAGTGGTGGAAGATATGTTATGTGTTATGTAAAGATGTGTGTCCAGAGCCGAAACGTTGTGTTTTCTTTCTTTTCTTTTCAGCATAGAATAAATCTACCTGTTCCTTTGCAGCCTACGCATGCTGACGCAGCTACCTGCTTAAACTATTTATATATAACTCTTTATATTATCATTTAGAATTTATTTATGGTATAGTATAGTGTTATACTAGTATACTAAGTCCAACTCCTGTCACATTAGTCCTGTGCTAGTTTTTATTACTTTGTAATATCACTGTAATTATTATGCAGGATATTTAAAGAAATATGAACAAAATATAAAGGGGATGTTTCTCATTTCTTTTCCACTTTGAACTTTTTACTTTTTCTCTGTAAATTATCTTTCTATAAAAAAGGGTTTTGCATGAGGTGGGAAGCTGTCCACTTTGTGTTGGCTGTCTTACAAACTTCAGTATTGTAACAACTGAATAAAAATGCATGTTCATTCAATTTGTGCCAAGCAGTATAAATAGAAAAAATAATAACTACAGGAAAAAAAAATTCAGTGGAAAATCCTTGTTGTTTTTTTTGGAGATTTAATTGAAAATATCAGTGCTTGAGTTCTGTAAGTAGCAGGGTTATGCAAAATTTTATCTCTTTATAATACTGGGCTAGGGAGTGGCTATTTAATGGTCATTACAGTAGCAGTTTCAGGAAAAGCTCAATGTTTTCAAAGAGATACAACTTTGCATGAAGCCCAACACACTCTGGCAACTTCTGGGTACAGCTCAAGGTACTGAAAAGTATAATAGCTACTGTATTATACCTACTTTTCAGAACAGATATTTCCATTTTCAAAATCAAACCCTACAGTACATACTACATGTTTCCATTTTATTCATTAACAAAGGAAAATATTGGTGCCTTTAAAGGCCTCGCATATCCCATGTATGGGCGGAGCGGTGGCTCTGTGGCTAAGGATCTGCGCCTGTGACTGGAAGGTTGCCGGTTCAAATCCCGTGGCCGGCAGAGGAATCCTACTCCGTTGGGCCCCTGAGCAAGGCCCTTAACCCTAACTGCTCCAGGGGCGCTGTACAATGGCAGACCCTGCGCTCTGACCCCAAGCTTCTCTCCCTGTCTGTGTCTCCATGGAGAAAAGCTGGGGTATGCGAAAAGACGCGTTCCTAATGCAAGAAATTGTATAGGGCTAATAAAGAAATATTATTATTATGTATCAAAACATAACAATTGTACAAATTATTTCCACATACTTTGCCTGGTTATTACAAGTTTATATATTGCCATTTTAAACTCATTTGTAACATACATACTGTATATACAAGCAAGCAGAATGAACTTATGTGACATTTTTGGGCATTATGAGAGAATTTGTATGTAAAAATAAAGATTTGAGAGAGAAAGAGGGAGAGGGAGAAAATGAGAGCTATGTATTGTAGCTACAGTATATAGCAGAACCCCATTTTCCTATTTAACCTCTTCTTCCTCTATCTGAGGATAGTCAAACTCTCTCAAACCCCTTTTCTTCCACTGTCAGGAGTAAGGCAGTCTGTCTGATACAGTCAATCTGATACAGGTTTTCTACAGTCAAATGAAACTATGTGTGTTCTTCTTCTAAATTGTATGATCTGGCAGGTCTGTTGCTTCTTTCTAAAATGACAGCCTAACAGTATGAGCATCACAGGGAAAATATTTGAAGAGTCTTCCATCTTTCTATCTGCCACCATCTTAGCCGCTTCACTGCAACTTCCTTCACATTATCAGCAGATTTCTCTGCACATGTTTCTTTAGTGGATGACAGTGCTTCAATTTTTTTCACTTAGATCATGCATTTTGAACTTTGTTTTAATTTCTTCTTTCAGTTGGAGATTATGATTCTCAAGTATTAAAACTTGGTTCTCTTCCCTTTTTCTTCGTCTAACTGTCCACCAGCACAACCTTTGTAGGAAGAATTTTTTCCTTTGGCTGTCTGTTCCTATTGATGTCCCGACTGAGCTGGGACTGAAAAGTGTCCACCTTTGCCCTCATGTCCTTCACTTTTGCTTCTGTTTTGAACCGAAGCTTGGCAAGGGAAGTTGTCTCTTGCTTGCCCATTTTCAGTTCTGTCTTGAGGCAGCTGCTGTTGCCCTGGGACATCCTTAGCTCTTCAGTCTTTCTGAGTCTTTCTTTTATCACTCAACACACAAATATATTTGATGCACTCTTGAAGCAGTTTCTTCAACTCAGCATTCTGCTTACTTTCTGTCTGGCTGTAAGTCCAATCAATGACCTGAGGGTATCTTTAACCAACCCCCTCTAGCAGTACTATATGGCAGAACAGCAGCTCATTTTGATTCTTCTGCTCCTGCTATTCCTGTAGCTCTAGGGAAGTTTGTTCATGTCCCCAATCCAAAATATCTCAGGGAATGGACTTCTTTGCTTTCTCCTCCCCTTCACTCCCTAAAATAATAACACACACCACGAGAAAAAAAAAACAACAAGGCTCTTCTTTGAGCTTCTAATTAGACAGTTGTATAAGTAAGATGTTTACCGGCTTCAAAACAAGTTTCCAAGACTCTACACAAACCATGCTTCATGTCCCTAGTCTAGTTGATTGGTCGCCCACTTCATTAGACCTCTTTTCCCTCTGAGTATCTGCTATCTTTGTAGCTTTACTAGTTCAGCTTCCTGGTTTTAAATGTTACCCGACCAATTGTTTTCCACCATTTGGTCAGGTTCTGTCTGGGGAATAAGATCTAGAAAAGGATCTCCATCTCGTCTCCACCTACCGCCCTTTTACTTTATGTTCCTTTTTCCCAGCAAGTTAGAATAATGCTTTACATTTGTTTAATTAATGTTAGCTTTCTCAAATGAACTATATAACCAATGATTAGTCTAACAAATTTCCCATCATTTTCTTCTAATCTGTATCCTACTAAATAATTGAGAGAAGCTTTTCTTATTATATCACTGAAAAAGGTTTAATGGATGTTCTTGCCTTTGATATTTAATGCTTAACTTAAAAGCCTTTTTCTCTGGTGGAGCTTATACAGAGGTCATGCATGACTGAACACATCTTCTTTTTTAAATTTGCCTACATCTTGTAGCGGAAGAAGACTATAGTTTATGCTTTTTATTACACACAGGAATTTATAATACGTCTCTTTAAAAACAGTTGGATTTCCTAGAACATTCTGTAAAAGACTTTATAAAAACAAACACTGTGGGCTAAAATACGTGAGAAAAATTGTACGTAAACCTGCTATTGGAGCTAATATAGATTTTTACAACATATTCAATTTGGGAAACAACCCAAAGTAAGCTTTCACTGAATGATGGTGTAGGATTAATGTTGTACTTTATATAGTATAACCAAAAATCTACAGAAAATTGTGTTGTTTCTTTTCTCCCTTTAAGTCTTTGCTATACAGGAGTGCACTTTAAAAGTAAAGCTTGGCCACATCATGTATCATGTATTAAATTAATTTATTAAAATCCCAATTCATTATTTTTTACTTTAATGTATATAAGCACATTCACCTCAGTTCTCATTAAATAAATTATTGAGGTGCCATCACTTACCTTCATTGTACACAGTAAAGTGTAGTGTGTACTCTTTGAAAATAGGGATTTTTAGCCCTAAAGTGCCTGTTATTGGCCTGTACGTGTGCTTTTATTTTTTTGCCTTCAAACAAGAGGTGAAATGCTTCAGTCTATGAAGGCCACTGGGTTTTAGTTTTTTTTCCCTTCATTAAGCAATATTCATGTGCATTAAATTATGTTTAATTTTAGACATGCATGGGACATGTATTTGGTCATGTTAGAAAAGTTTTCCATCTCCAGATTTACCATAAGAAAACTACATTTATTTTTGTCTGTTCACACATTATTATGATGATGATGATTACCATGATTTTTTAGACACATCTTGTTAAAATGCAGGCTAGGACATCAGTGAGCTGAAGTAAA
This sequence comes from Lepisosteus platostomus, assembly GCF_059453375.1. Classification (NCBI taxonomy): domain Eukaryota; kingdom Metazoa; phylum Chordata; class Actinopteri; order Semionotiformes; family Lepisosteidae; genus Lepisosteus; species Lepisosteus platostomus. The sequence continues at coordinate 59,834,959 of NC_142611.1, read as the reverse complement.
GCAATATGAAAGTTTAAGAGACACTGATTATTGTGTAATTTTGCTCTGATTTTGTATTTCAGTAATCTTTGATCCACATTATATTTATTATTGTAGGTTTATCATTCCACACATTTAAGGTACTGAAAACCACAATATCTGGTGGTTAGAATCTATTTCCTGTATGAGTAAATGGAATGTTTAGAAACCCTACATGCATTAAAGCACAGTGGCGTTTCAGATGTGAGTGGACATTGAGGTTATTTTATTAAGATGATTCTAAATTCAGTTGTTTATATTTTCGGCACTTAGATCTATGGATTTATTTTAGTCTATTGGTAGCCTCAACTGTATTGAGAAATGACTAAACAAACGACCCAATTTGTATGGCAGGGCTGTGATTTAACCAGTTTTTTTTAGATTCCAAGATTCTTAAGAAGGTGCATTTCCATGCTTGTCTAAAGTGTGTACATCAATAGAATATACTAGCACTATACATTCACAGCTGTGAAAGCTATATTGTCCTGCCAATACCAATTAAATAGATTCCATTGAAATATATTTGTTTGTTGCTGATTTTTATTTGTTTTCCATCATGACAAAAATGTGATGTCTGTTGTGAATAGTGATTTTTTTTCATTAAAAACTAGTGCATTATTGGAAAATAAATGCATCAACAAGGGGGCTTGATTTAATTTTAAACAGCCTGACTGATTAGTAATGTTTAGATGGTTTTATTCTTTTCATTTACCTTGGCTCTTAATCAGTGTTTTTTCCTGAAACTGTGCAACATTCCAGCCAGTTGGCAAAAAGATAACTGTTTGAGTTACCAGCTGTCTTTACTGAGGCAACCTTTGTTTTTTTCTGAAATAGACCATCAGGAAAAATCTATTTACAAGATTATGGCAAGATTATATTTAGTGAAGAGCAATGTTCAGGGTAGTTGTTTTTTCTTTAATTTTCTGATATTCTGCAGTTTCAATCTGATATACAGTATATATTTAAAAGTTAATAAAAAACATTGAAATGCAATCTACATGAGGCACTTTCTAACACATAGGGTTATGAGAGTCTAGACTAAGTTACCCAAGCTTGCCAGCTTCTTTCAAGAATCATCTGTGTGAGTTCCTCTAATCAAATGAAGTAACAACCATCAGCCAAATGAGATAAATGGCCTCCTCTCAGTTGTAACTTTTCTAGGGCTATTTTGTACAAACAATAGTTTCAGTAGTTTTAGCAGATAATATTTTCTTTAATGTTTGTTTAATATATCTCTGTATTGTGCTGCAAGGTCATCATTTACATATTTTTTTTGGAAAAATTAATTAACTAGCTTTGGTAAACAGCAGAATTTATACTGTAACATGTGTGCACTAATCCCACTGAATAATTTACGTCTCAGCTTCTTTCTAAACTAATCTTAATTCTTAGACTGTATGTCACTATGATCTTTGGGAAAACAACTAAAAATAACCAAATAAATCAGTTGTCTTAGAACAGCATTTTCACTCACAAAAATCTAAAAATAAGCAACAATAGATGAGCAAATTTGCAGAGCTAAAACAAAAAAATTAACATTAACTGCAGTAGGGACATTTTTAAAGCTTCTTGGCACATTTCTGACATCAGTATACATTTTTTTAAGATTTGCAAACCACATAGCATTCGTAACGTGCACAATTTTAATTCAGGCACCACATACTGCATTTAAATTTTTCTCCTACCTATTCTTTATTGCTCCAGAAATGTGGTACAAATGAGGTTAAAATACACATAATTTTTAGCCTATTATTATGTAATTGCTTGCTGAATAAAAGATCTTTTCTGTTAATTTAGCAATAGATCTGTCATATTTATTCTTTTTATTTGCTTTTAAATTACTATTACCTGTTGAAAAGCTTCCTCATGACATGACAATATAATTGCAATTTTAGAGTCTTCTTTTAAGTTAACTAAAGAGACTTTAGTTCAGCTGAATTATTGGTTTTATTATTGATTTGACCTCTGTAACTTGTAAGGTTGGTAGACAGAGTCACTGTAGGTGAAGTATACACAAGTGTTGAGGTTACTTTTCTTTATGTATGTGGGTGAATATAATTAGAAGAAGTAAACCAGCAAGTCACTCTTTTTTGGGCAGCTTGCCTATGTTCACTGCTGGTATGCACAAAAGAGAGAAACCAAATTTCTAAAGCTATGCCTGTTTTTGCGTGTGTATGTGTGTGTGCGTGCATTCCTTCATTCTAGAGGCTCATGCAAACAGCAGCCCTCTGTTTCCCTGTGGTAAACCAAAACTACTGGAACCTTCAGCCATAGGGCAGCAGTTAGTTTATATTTAAACTGCAATAATTCCCTTTTCCCACTTCCATGAAAGGAAAAAATAATGCCAGCTGTGTTTTTTAGGAAGAGATTTTGGAAACTGTAAGGCCAAGCAAAAGATTGTTAAAACACTGCTCACAGAAGAAAGATTGACTTGAAAACACTGAAATTAAATTGTCTTTAAAACTTCAGTCTTCAGGAGCCTGTTCTTAGAAACCTCTCAAATTTGGCCTTGATTTCCCCCAATACTTAGAACCATTGTGTTCAGACATTATTACTCCACAGTGGCTTAAGTGCCGAGGGGGAACTTAGGGAAAAAAGTAGTCAAGTAATTTCAATTCAGGTTGTGAAAATATTGAAATAAAAAATTGTAGTTTCTGGCAGCATATTGTGGGGACCTCTGAGTCAGAGGATGACCATGGTAAAATTGACACTTTTACTTTTACTTCTAGTTCATTGCAGCTTCCATAGTAAGGGAAACGAATTTCCTTCCAATTATGTTTTCAGAGAGATTATCATTCTGATAGAGTGGTTCAGATTAAGATGGAGCAATACAAAGTCCCACTTCAGATTGTTAGTAGTTATTATGCCCACAACCTAGAAGAATATTAATGTAAGATAGTTATGGGCACTGTTTTTTTAATACAGTGCTTTCTTAGATTTCCTCAAGAGGAAGAATACAAAAAGATCACTGACAACTAAGAAAACATCTGAACAGCTTTATGTTATGCAGGACTCTCATTTCCCTCATGTGATCTGAAACACAACAACAAAAAAATCAGCTGCATTGAGGGAGATTGTACTTTTTTTCTGAATGCAAAATCAGACTATTGATGGTAGATCTACTGTATCCTCAAACAGTATGAAATGTCTCCAAAATGTTAATAACAAATCAAATTAGATTTTATACTTAAGTGAACTACTGTATTTAAGGTGGGTAGCTGCATCAGCATGCGTAGGCTGCAAAGGAGCATGGTTTATTCCATGCTGAAAAGAGAAGAAAGAAAACACAACGTTTCACCCTTTGAGCCTTCTTCTGGTGTGAAGAAGGCCTGAAGAAGGCTTCACGGCATAAATGTTGTGTTTTCTTTCTTCTCTTTTCAGCATGGAATAAACCTATTACTTGTTCCTTTACTGTATTTAATATGCTCTGTAAATTGTCAAGAAAGCAAATGTGCTTTTATTTTAATTTGTTTACAAAGATACAGAAAAAAAATCTAATTAAGGTGGGATAACTCCGAGAGCTGTAACTGCAGATGCTGTTAAGCTGCATTAGCATGTAAGCATGTAGAGGTTATTTTCATGCTGAAAAGTAAAAAAGAAAGACAAAAATAGCATTCTAGCTACAGAGATTTCTTCTGGCTTGTGGAGGAGAGAGAATTTCTCTGTTCATTTACAGATTGCTGCATTTCACATTTGCCTCTCAGATTTCCGTGTCTTTAACCCTCATTTTACCTCCCCATGCTTGTTCTCACATTCTCTTTCTTTTGTCTTTCCTACCACACTTAATCTCATATTTCTTCTTCCCATACCTGAAGAAGGCACCAGAGCTGAAATGTTACTTTTTTGTTCTTTTTTAATTTCCAGCGTGGAATTAACCTCTGCTTGTTTCATTCTACATACTGCCAGTAGTTTACAAAATTAGCTATCATAATCTTCCCAGTGTTTTCAATGGATATGACTTGACTAAAAACTGTTTGCTTTGCAACAAAACAAATTATTTCATTCAGTTTTGATGTGATTGTAAAGAATATGGGCTGTAGGTTGTTTCTTCAGAACAACACACTATGGTAGCCAACAGCAAAAGTAAGATTTTTTTTTTGGAACATCAATAAAAAATGTGGCAAAAGCCAGAAAATTAGGAAAACTATGATAAGTGACCCTAGGGCACCACTCTGGCAGCAGACAACATCCCAAGGAATGCAGCAAAATGTTATGGAATTTCTGTGAAAAAATGCAAAATTCCAGAAGGAGGTCTTTTAAAGAAGATACACTGGTCTCTTGAAGGCCATAAAGGTTAGAGGTGATCCAAAAGCTGAATTGTAGGACCTCTAAGAGTAGAGTTAAGTGTTTAAGTGTTATGATCCTGGGGAGGTGTGGTAAAGAGTGGAAGCTGGAGATTGGTTAATTAATTGTGCCTTATTAAATTGACCCGGGTGGAAGAGCATCTTTGATTGTGGGGCCTTGATCTCATGACACATAGCCCCAGAGAGAGGCCATTGCACTTGGCAACTGGGAAAGAGGAAGAAATTGTGCCCTAGTTCATTGCACTGGAGAAATGGGTGAATGACAGGGACCTCACTGGAGGATGCCAAGCTCCCAGTTTGTTCCGCCCACTTGAATGGAGAGATGACCTTCAAGTGACTGTTGCTGACCTGCAGAATGTCATCACCTGACAAGTTTGATGAAGGCAAGTGATAAGGTGATGGTATAAAATCACCAAGTGGAGGCTTCTGAGCAATCTACAAAAATCTGCTTCCTTAGAGGGGAGAGCAAAATTTAAGGAAACATTTTAGATTGCAATGTGGACAGCGACTATGTATTTTGTTTTGAAGTTGGTAACCTTAGATGCTGAACAGATAGCAGCTAGAAAACTGAAGATATTCAGTTTAGTGAAGAGCTCAGTGATGCTATTTGTTCTCATATTTATTTCCTCTCCATAGTATATTAAAACACTGAATCACTGCCTTTATGCATCTGTTTCTCAGGACCCCACCACATGCAACATCACAAAGAAAGATGGAATGAAGTGTGTTTTGCTGCTCTGTCATACAGAGTCCACCCTTCCTTTCAGTTTCCATCTTTTGGTCTTATTCCAAGAATGGAACTTGAGCATGTGGAGGCCCATAAAACACAGCACAAAGGTATGCTTTTCTGTGTACAACTTCCATTAAATATTAAGATGATGCCAGGAAAAAGATGTTGTCATACATACTAATGATGATCATCCTCTGGTATCCAAACCTACTGTAGCTAGGTTTTTCCTCAATGAGTAGTCCGTAATGCCTTAAATCAGAGTGGTATAAAATGACTTTCTGATAACCTAGACAAGGTTTTGAATAGCTTTATGAATTCTTTAATGAGGCAATATATCTGTATATTTAATGCACAGCATTCATGCTCTTAGTATAAAACCGTTTACTATTTTGTTGTGTTTAAGCTATTGTTAATATACAACTAAATTGCAAGCATTTTTTAATCTGATAGCTCCATAAATGATAGATATTAATTAAGTGGATAATTTGTGTTATGTAGGCCACTCCTGTTCAGGAATAAGTAATTACAAAGAAACATAAAATACAAATATAATACAATAAAATACAATAAAATGTGTAAAATAAAACATGTATGTGATTTATTATCCAGACAAGATTGGTTGCTACTATCTTGAAAGATATAATTAAATTTAAATGTTATTATTAATGGTAAAAATTTTGAACAAGAGCAGAAAGATGCTGATTACATGTAATTTTAGTAAGTTTATAGTCAAGTGTTATTTCTAAAGAATAAACACTTAGCTCTTTATTGTTTGGAAAAGAATAGAAGCCCATGCTTTCTTAAGTAAAAAGAATGCATATTCAGCAAGATTTTGTAAGGTGGCAAAAAAATAACTATGTTGCACAATGATTATTTACCCTGATTTATGTAACTAGATATCTTTATTTAATTCATTTATAATTCAGCAAGTTTATATAGACAGTTCTTAAAATTCCTCTGAAAATGATGTATTTAGAGACAAAAAACAATCATAAAAATTGCTTTGCACTCCATTTCACATCTTTTCTCTTCAATAAATTGTGCTGTGCATGTTTCATTTGAGTTCTTGTTTTCATAATTGGCTTATATATTCTCTGGTGTTCTGATAAGAGCTTTTGGAACTACACATTTGTATGTTTAAGCAGTGAAGTGAATCAGATCAGCTTACTTCAATGGAATGCTTTGAGATTAAACCATATTGAATTTTATTCAATAGGCATGTTTCTAGTTGCAGTTGCTTTCTACTGTAATGGTCATCTGTATGATGGAACAGATGTTTAATGTATGACAATTTCTCAGATGAATGTTGTTAAGAATGTTCTGTTTAGGCACTGTGAAATGAAATTGTCTGAAATAGTTTGCATTGTATAATTTTAAGTCCTGTTATTTGGCTTCTGCCCGCAAGAAAAGACAAGCTGTGATTTGCAGTCTTTTTTCTAAGGAATGCTGGGTGTGTTAATGTATATTAAGTCTCGTCAGAAAACTTAGAAAATGAGAAGCTGTCATAAATAAAATAAGGATATAAAGCATAAAATGTTAAAAGGTTGGAAATATTCACTTTCTCAGGCAAATATTGATTAGAGTTTATAAGGAATATTGCTGTCTGCAGTCCATGTAGTGTTTGGTTAGCCTGATGTAGTTTGATTTTTGTTGGGAGAATATTGTAAATGGGAGTCTTATCATTGTAAAAGAGTCATTTTAAAGCATGAGAGATTTCTGTTTTGCACATCAAGGTCAAAGCTCTGGACTTGTGTTATTACTAAAATAATGGGAACCTGTCAAACAAGTACTATAGTATAGAGCTTTAGTTAGATTCTTGTGTCACTAAATAAACAAATACTGTAAGTAACTTAAAACATTATTTTTTATTTACAGGTGTTATTTATGGGTGTGTCCACAGCCTTGGTCTGCATCAATTATGGTGCATGCCTTGAATTTATATATTGCCTCAGAAATCTTGTTGTTGCAGTGCTCTGACTTATGAATTAATCAGCTTCCTAGATTTTGCCTTTACTGTTGTTTGGACATTTTCAACCCATGGAACAAGTAACGGTTTGTTCCGTGCTGAAAAGAAAAGAGATACAATGTTTCGGCCGTGAAGCCTTCTTCGGATGTAAGGAAGAGAAGAAAACCAGCAGTTGAAAAGGCATGGGAGAACAAAAGCCGGAAGTGGAGAGGAGGCAGGAACAGGAAAGAAGCAGTATTGACACTTGGGTGGTGTGAAGAAGAGAGGTGTGAAGTCAAAATCTGCAAACGAATAGAGAGGATTAGAAGGAAACAAGTCTGTCATTGAGAGAAAGGGGAAGGTGTGATTCTAGTTTCAGGATAATTTTGGTTTCAGATGTCTTTCCACAATAGGAGTTCCAAAACCCTCTGTGAGGATAATAATAATAATTGCTTACACTTATATAGCGCTTTACAGGTAATGGGAACTCCCCTCCACCACCACCAATGTGCAGCATCCACCTGGATGATGCGACGGCAGCTATAGTGTGCCAGAACTCTCACCACACATCAGCTATTAGTGGGGAGGAGAGCAGAGGGTAATGAAGCCAATTCATAGATGGAGATTTTTAGGAGGCCATGATTGGTAAGGGCCAATGGGAAATTTAGCCAGGACGCCAGGGTTACACCCCTACTCTTTTCGAGAAACGCCCTGGGATTTTTAATGACCACAGAGAGTCAGGACCTCGGTTTTATGTCTCATCCGAAGGACGGTGCCTGTTTACAGCATAGTGTCCCCATCACTATACTGGGGCATTAGGACCCACATGGACCACAGGGTGAGCGCCCCCTGCTGGCCCCACTAACACATCTTCCAGCAGCAACCTTAGTTTTTCCCAGGAGGTCTCCCATCCAGGTACTGACCAGGCTCACACCTCCTTAGCTTCAGTGGGTTTCCAGTTGTGAGTTGCAGGGTGATATGGCTGCTGGATGGAATGGATGGAATGGATGGAATAAACCTATTACTCGTTCCTTAAAATTAAGTATATTAAATCTGGGAGGGAGAAATAAAGTATTTAGAAGTCACAAGATTGTCTTGTAATTTTGTGAGGTAGAGTTATATACTGTATAAATGTGTTTCCCGGCATTGCTCATTGGGTGTATTCTGTCCATACATTATCATAAAGTTGCTTGTGACTGGTAAGGGTTGTGGGAATCTGAGACCTATTCTGTTAATTTAGGGCACAAGACAAGGCTATTTTCTGTTTGGAAATATATATACCACATTACTATATCAGTGCATTATTTTCAATAATATTTTAGATTGATTAGAATGATCTGAAATAAATAATGCCATTTTTCTAAAAAACTCACTCCAGAAGGCTGCATGGCTAAGATTGAACCTGGGACCCAAGAGCTCTGAGGCAGCAGCACTTATCACTATGCAAATGTACCGCCCTCAGAAGTCTCCCTCAGTTGAAAACATGTTTTTCAAGTTGTCAGGAATATTAAAAAAAACATTCAACATCCCAAAGTTGTATTTTCTGTTTCTTTTTCTAAAATGAATTGGCAGAATCCCAGGGACCAAAACAAGAAAACTGCTTTTATTTCCTCAGAGTTAGCATAACGTTTCTTCTCACTGGATAACTAAGGGTATATGACAGAGTGGGATAAGTTACAGACTCTCTCTTATATCTCTGTATTACAGGGTTGCTGCTGGTACTTCTACGTAGGCGTTCTGATTACTGGAGCTTTTAGACTAATGACATGCTGTGCAGTATAGCTGTTGCTAGTTTCCAGCTCAGGTCATCAGTACCACAGGAGGGTTTTGCTTGTTGTCTGAAGTGGAGTAAAACAAGCACAGAAAACTTAAAACGGAAAGAGTGTATTACAAATTGCTCAGCGGTTTCACAGCTCTTAACTACTCAGAATTAGGGTAATTGTTAATTGGTCTGTATGGTTATTTTGTTATTAGTAGATTATTGAAATTATAATCTCACCCAGTTATTGTTAAAAGAAGCCATAACATTGCTCAAACAATATACAGTAGTTAGCATCTTTTATGTTGCATACTATCACATCCCTTTGTATAAAGAAGTGTCTTCTGTTCTCGGATGTAAATGCACCCTCACTTCAAGTTTACACTTGTGATCTCTGGTTTGTGTAATGGTGTACTATATTTATAGAGAAAGATAATTCTAGACTGCATCTCCAATCAAAATGACCATCTTTTCTAGTGCTTTATCTTTATCTGAAGTCACTCGCTTCAGTTGAGAGAGGAAAGTCATATAGAGATAGATTTGCCATCCGGTAAGAAAGTAAAGCAGTGCGCTATGTGTTATGGGTTCGGTAATAGGGACCGAACCAGTGAGTGAACCCACTTGCAGGAGCGAACAAAACCAAGTCGTAATCCGAAAGCAAACCGTAATCGTAGGAACGAGCCGAGAGTCCAGGGGAAGCCAGAAATCCGAAAGGGAACGAGTACCGAAGCCGAAGCGAGATCCGAAGTCGTAGTCCGTAGAGCAATCCGAGAATCCAGGGGTAGCCAGTAATCCAAAACAGAGCGAAAGTAACCAATCCAAGCCGAGATCCGAAAAGCCGAAGTCCAAAGGGAAAAACCGCAAACCGAAAGCCAAGACGAACACAGAGTAGAAGTAGCGCAACCAGGAAGCTCGAAAGGGAAAACCAATACTGAGCAACGAGGTAGGGAAGGACAGGTGTTTAAGTAGGATGAGACGGGGGTGTGGTGGTGAATGGGAAAACTGATAGGTGAACTGATGGATAGGGGCTACGCCTACTTCTGCCTCCTCCGTTGCCGGCAGGCAGGGATCGTAACATTACCCCCCCCTTTACGGGCGGCTCCTGACTCCCTAACGGGACGATCCGGGAAGTTAAGGTGGAAGTCTTGGATGAGGTTGGGGTCCAGAATATCCTTCTCCGAGACCCACGAGCGCTCCTCCAGACCGTAGCCTTCCCAATCGACGAGATATTGTAGGGATCCACGAGACCATCGGGAATCCAGGATTTTATTGACCGTGTAAGCAGGGAGTCCATCAATTACTCGAGGCGGTGGGTTTTTTTTTGCGGTTTAGACAGGGTGGATCTGTGAAAGGGTTTAAGGAGGGAAACATCGAAAGTAGGGTGGATCCGAAGGGTAGGAGGCAAGGTCAGTCGGTAAGTCACAGGGGTGATCTGGGCGAGGACACGAAAAGGACCAATGTACCTGGGAGCAAGCTTGCCAGAAGGTTGCTTAAGAGGAAGGTTACGAGTAGATAACCAAACAAACTGACCACGTCGAAGTCTGGGTGGGATACTACGGCGCCGATCAGTCACCTTCTTCCGCTGAGCTGAGGTGCGAAGAAGGGTGGCTTTGGCCTTCCTCCGGAAGGTCTTCAGGTTAGAGATGTAGTCCCGAACCGAAGGTACCTCTGTGTTGGGATGGGAGTCAGGGATAAGAGGAGGCTGATAACCTAAAGCACACTTAAAGGGAGACATGCCGGTAGATGTGGTATACAAAGAATTGTGTGCATACTCTGCCCATGGGAGCAAGGACACCCAATTATCATGGGTAGAGGAGATATGTCCGTAAATAGGTCAGCAGTTCCTGATTCATTCGTTCAGTCTGACCGTTGGCCTGAGGGTGATAAGCTGAGGTAAGTGAGACTGAGGCGCCCAGTGACTTACAGAAGGCCCTCCAAAATCGGGAGACAAACTGAGGGCCCCTATCAGAAACAATATCCTTGAAGCGCCGCCCACCTTCTCAGAATCCTAAGGTGAGTGAGAATATTCAATTCCCTCACCTTTCCTCAGGATTTTTTATTTTTTCTACACTATTCTGGGGTAATGAAAGGAGACCTCTTCTTGCTTTTATAGACTCAGGGGCGGCGGGTAACTTTATAGACGCCGCCGTCGCTTGAGCTTGGAAACTACCCTTGACCCTGGTGTCTACCCCTCTTCGTGTCCAGTCTATTGATGGCTCCCCCGTATCTCCAGGACTTATTAGGTGGCAAACGGAAATAATAAGCCTGCAGATAGGCGCCACCCATGTGGAAGACATCTGGTTTTATCTCCTTGAGACCCCAACACATCCTCTGGTGCTAGGCTTTCCTTGGCTACAGCAGCATGACCCACACATTTCTTGGTCCCGTAAAGAGATAGTAGCTTGGGGATCCAGATGTGTTAGAAAATGCTGTCGCCTACCAGTGAAGATTGCACTCATGGCGATGTCCCCTTCAGGGGTTCCTACCATACCCCCTCAATACTCTGATCTACAGGAAGCCTTTAATGAGCAGGAGGCCTTGGCCCTCCCCCCTCATCGACCTTACGATTGTGCCATTGACCTTTTGCCTGGTACTATCCCTCCCAAAGGTCGTATTTTTCCACTCTCCAATTCTGAGTCTGAGGCCCTGAAAGTCTATATACAAGATTCTCTGAAGGCTGGGCCCCTATCAGAAACAATATCCTTAGGGATGCCATGCAGTCGGAAGATATGTTGTACAAACAATTCTGCTAGTTCCCGAGCTGTCGGTAAGGATGGTAGGGGAATAAAATGGGCAGATTTGGAAAAACGGTCTACATCCACCATAATAGTCGTGTGTCCATGGCTGGGTGGAAGGTCAGTAATAAAATCTACTGAGAGGTGGGTCCAAGGATGGTCCAGGATGGGTAAGGGTTGAAGAAGGCCCGCTGCCCTCATCGGGGAAGACTTCATTTGGGAGCAGATAGAGCAGGCCTGGACATATTCCTTGACATCCTTGGCCATAGTTGGCCACCAGAAGTCTCTGGAGATGAAATCCAAGGTACGGTGGAATCCAGGCTGTCCGGCGAAGCGGGAGTCGTGTCCCCATTGTAAAACTGCCGATCTGACGGAATTAGAGACAAATAACTTGTCCTGAGGGCACTGAGGAGGTACCGTCTGCCCTACCAAGGCTCGTCGGACAATTACCTTAATGTCCCATCTTACCGCTGCCAGGAACTTTCCAGACGGGATGATGGGTTCTGGAATCAAATCGGCCTCAGGGGGGTCATGGATCCGTGAAAGGGCGTCTGCCTTGATGTTCTTGGAACCTGGAGTGTAGGTGATCAAGAAATTAAATCTGGAAAAAAAAAAGGACCACCTAGCCTGGCGAGGACAAAGACGTTTGGCCGACTGCAGATACTCCAGGTTTTTATGATCAGTGTAAATTAAAAAAGGGTGATGAGCACCCTCTAACCAGTGCCTCCATTCCTCCAATGCCAGCTTAATGGCCAAGAGCTCACGGTTACCGACGTCGTAGTTCATTTGGGCAGGTGATAGCTTCTTAGAGAAGAAGGCACAGGGATGAAGAATCTGTTTTTCTCCATGACGTTGGGAGAGAACAGCACCCACACCATGGCCAGAAGCATCCACTTCGACCACAAAGGGCAAAGTTGGATCAGGGTGTTTTAGGATGGGGGCTGTAGTGAACAGGTGTTTCAGACGCTGAAATGCTTCTTCGGCTTGAGGGGTCCATTTGCCTTGTTTAGGTCCTTTACGGGTCAAAGAGGTTATGGGAGTGACCACCGAGCTGAAGTTTCGAATAAACTTCCTGTAAAAGTTAGCAAAGCCGAGAAATCGTTGAATGTGTTTTAGATTCTTGGGAGTGGGCCAATCAGTAATCGCCGAGACTTTACTCGAATCCATTTCCACCCCCTCCGGCGAGATGACGTACCCTAAAAAGTGAATCCTCGAAGCATGGAAGGTACACTTCTCTAGTTTGACATATAGCTTATTCTTAATGAGCTGGGAGAGTACTTCTCTGACATGGAGAACATGATCCTGGAAGGAATCAGAAAAAATTTATATGTCATCTAGATAAACCAAGACAAATCTTTGTAGGAGATCACGAAAGATGTAATTAATAAAAGATTGAAACACTGCTGGAGCATTAACCAAACCAAAGGGCATGACCAAATATTCGTAATGTCCATGGGTTGTCATAAATGCCGTCTTCCATTCATCCCCCTCCCGAATGCGGATTAGGTTATAGGCCCCTCGTAAATCCAGTTTTGTAAAGATCTTGGCTCCATGCACAGACTCAAGTGCTGCTGGAATTAGAGGCAAAGGGTACCGATTCTTGATGGTGATCTCATTGAGGCCACGATAGTCGATGCAGGGACGGAGCCCACCATCCTTCTTCTCCACAAAAAAAAAACTGGCACATGCTGGTGAAGTGGATGGACGTATAAGCCCAGCCTTCAGAGAATCTTGTATATAGACTTTCAGGGCCTCAGACTCAGAATTGGAGAGTGGAAAAATACGACCTTTGGGAGGGATAGTACCAGGCAAAAGGTCAATGGCACAATCGTAAGGTCGATGAGGGGGGAGGGCCAAGGCCTCCTGCTCATTAAAGGCTTCCTGTAGATCAGAGTATTGAGGGGGTATGGTAGGAACCCCTGAAGGGGACATCGCCATGAGTGCAATCTTCACTGGTAGGCGACAGCATTTTCTAACACATCTGGGTCCCCAAGCTACTATCTCTTTACGGGACCAAGAAATGTGTGGGTCATGCTGCTGTAGCCAAGGAAAGCCTAGCACCAGAGGATGTGTTGGGGTCTCAAGGAGATAAAACCAGATGTCTTCCACATGGGTGGCGCCTATCTGCAGGCTTATTATTTCCGTTTGCCACCTAATAAGTCCTGGAGATACGGGGGAGCCATCAATAGACTGGACACGAAGAGGGGTAGACACCAGGGTCAAGGGTAGTTTCCAAGCTCAAGCGACGGCGGCGTCTATAAAGTTACCCGCCGCCCCTGAGTCTATAAAAGCAAGAAGAGGTCTCCTTTCATTACCCCAGAATAGTGTAGAAAAAATAAAAAATCCTGAGGAAAGGTGAGGGAATTGAGTATTCTCACTCACCTTCGGATTCTGAGAAGGTGGGCGGCGCTTCAAGGATATTGTTTCTGATAGGGGCCCTCAGTTTGTCTCCCGATTTTGGAGGGCCTTCTGTAAGTCACTGGGCGCCTCAGTCTCACTTACCTCAGCTTATCACCCTCAGGCCAACGGTCAGACTGAACGAATGAATCAGGAACTGCTGACCTATTTACGGACTTATATCTCCTCTACCCATGATAATTGGGTGTCCTTGCTCCCATGGGCAGAGTATGCACACAATTCTTTGTATACCACATCTACCGGCATGTCTCCCTTTAAGTGTGCTTTAGGTTATCAGCCTCCTCTTATCCCTGACTCCCATCCCAACACAGAGGTACCTTCGGTTCAGGACTACATCTCTAACCTGAAGACCTTCCGGAGGAAGGCCAAAGCCACCCTTCTTCGCACCTCAGCTCAGCGGAAGAAGGTGACTGATCGGCGCCGTAGTATCCCACCCAGACTTCGACGTGGTCAGTTTGTTTGGTTATCTACTCGTAACCTTCCTCTTAAGCAACCTTCTGGCAAGCTTGCTCCCAGGTACATTGGTCCTTTTCGTGTCCTCGCCCAGATCACCCCTGTGACTTACCGACTGGCCTTGCCTCCTACCCTTCGGATCCACCCTACTTTCCATGTTTCCCTCCTTAAACCCTTTCACAGATCCACCCTGTCTAAACCGCAAAAAAAAACCCCACCGCCTCGAGTAATTGATGGACTCCCTGCTTACACGGTCAATAAAATCCTGGATTCCCGATGGTCTCGTGGATCCCTACAATATCTCGTCGATTGGGAAGGCTACGGTCCGGAGGAGCGCTCGTGGGTCTCGGAGAAGGATATTCTGGACCCCAACCTCATCCAAGACTTCCACCTTAACTTCCCAGATCGTCCCGTTAGGGGGTCAGGAGCCGCCCGTAAAGGGGGGTTTAATGTTACGATCCCTGCCTCCCGGCAACGGAGGAGGCAGAAGTAGGCGTAGCCCCTATCCATCAGTTCACCTATCAGTTTTCCCATTCACCACCACACCCCCGTCTCATCCTACTTAAACACCTGTCCTTCCCTACCTCGTGGCTCAGTATTCTGTTATGGGTTCGGTAATAGGGACCGAACCAGTGAGTGAACCCACTTGCAGGAGCGAACAAAACCAAGTCGTAATCCGAAAGCAAACCGTAATCGTAGGAACGAGCCGAGAGTCCAGGGGAAGCCAGAAATCCGAAAGGGAACGAGTACCGAAGCCGAAGCGAGATCCGAAGTCGTAGTCCGTAGAGCAATCCGAGAATCCAGGGGTAGCCAGTAATCCAAAACAGAGCGAAAGTAACCAATCCAAGCCAAGATCCGAAAAGCCGAAGTCCAAAGGGAAAAACCGCAAACCGAAAGCCAAGACGAACACAGAGTAGAAGTAGCGCAACCAGGAAGCTCGAAAGGGAAAACCAATACTGAGCAACGAGGTAGGGAAGGACAGGTGTTTAAGTAGGATGAGACGGGGGTGTGGTGGTGAATGGGAAAACTGATAGGTGAACTGATGGATAGGGGCTATGCCTACTTCTGCCTCCTCCGTTGCCGGGAGGCAGGGATCGTAACACTATGGTCCCGTTCAGACAAGGGTTGAGTGGAGACAGATCTTGACTCCTGCACAAACCACTGTTGTCGAAGATGTCAAGAAGAGTGTGAGTATGGAATGGAGTGTAGTGGAATGGTCCCTCTGAAAAGAGTGTAACTGAGGTAGTACACTTGAGAGACATGAAAAACACATTTTTCTAATTTAACATAGAGATGGTGCTCTATGAGATGTTCAAGAACTTTTCAGATGTGAGAGATATTTTCTTGCAGAGAAGAGGAATAAATGAAAATGTCATCAAGGTATACCAGCACAGATCTCTGAATCATGTCCCTAAAAATGTCACTGATAAAAGCCTGAAAAACCATTTGCATTGATGAGACCAAAGGGCATCATGAGGTATTTATAGTGCTGTCAGTATTCATGAAAGCCTTCTTTCATTCTTCACGAATTCGGATCAAATTATAAGCACCTCAGAGGTCCGCTTTGGTGAATATAGTTTCTCCATGCATAGATTCCAAGGCTGCTAGGAGGATAGCGATCCTTGATGGTGATTTTGTTTAACCCTCGATAATCTATGCAAAGACAAAGACCTCTGTCCTTCTTTTCAATGAAAAATAAGCCAGCACATGCAGGAGAAGTAGGTGGATGAATAGTTCCAGCTTTGAGAAATTGTTGAATGTATTGTTCCATGGCTTCAGACTCTGGACAAGAGAGTGGATAGACCCGACCCTTGGTTGGTAGAGTTCCGGGGAGGAGGTTGATGCATAGTCATATGAGCCAAAGTCTTATGTGGAGGCACTTCATTGAATGCTCCTGCTAAATTGGAATGTTGTGGTGGAATCTGAGGGTGAACAGTTTGTGGTAGAGGTTTGGACAAGTTTTAATGGGAGGTGACCACAAGTAGATTGACATTGAGATCCTCAAGCGAGTAGCTCTCCTTGTGCCCAGGAAATATGTGGGTCATCTTGACACAGCCATGGAAAACAAAGTAAAAGGGGATGAGATGGTGTATCCAGTAGAAGTAAACATTCTCTGTGTGGATAGCTCCAACCTGAAGGGTGAGGAGAATAGTATGCTAGTTAATAAAGCCTGTGGCTATAGGGGATCTGTCTAGAGCTTGAACATGGAGAGGAGGATTCACAGTTTAAAGGGAATATTCCAGGAGCATGCTAGAGTGGAGTCAATGAAGTTTCCTGCAGCACCTGAGTCAACGAAGGCAAGATGAGGAAGTTTAATATTACCCCAAGATATAGTGGCTGGAACAAAGAGACCCTTAGTAGATTTACTGTAGAAAGGGGTACCGCTCACTAGTGACTACTCTCTTGCTGGTGAGCATGGGTGTCTTTGATGTTTCACTGGGAAATGATCACAAAAGTGTCCTTGGGTACCACAGCAGAGGCAGCAGTCCTCTCTTTGTTGTCTTTTTCCCGGCAGATAGCCACGTGTGCCCAAGTTGCATGGGTTCCTCAGGGGGTAAAGGAGAGGATTTGCTGGGTCTACCCAGAAGAGATAGGTTGGGGGGAGAACTCTGGGTACGTTCTTTGTGTCATTCTCTGATTCTATTGTCAACATCAATTACAAGATTGATAACTTCATCAATTTGCCCTTCAAAGGATGTACTATGAGATGGTCCTTTATTTCCTCTGAAAAAGCCCTTGACGAAAGATAGCAATAAGTGCTTCATCATTCCTTGTAGCCTCCGCCACCAGAGTGCGAAACCCAATAGCAGTTCTGAGTTCTGAGTTCTGAGATGAAGAGCTGCATCTTGACCAGGACAAGATGATTAAAAACTGTCTGGAGACGTTCGTGAAAAAGTTCAAAGTTTGAGGCTTCAGGGGCATTTCTCTCCAGAAGGGCAGTGACCCACTCAAGGGCTTGTCCAGATGACAGGGTGATAATGAAAGCTATCTTCTCTTGTGGTGTAGGATAATCCGCAGGGTGCAGTTTAAAAACCAGTGAACACTGTGCCAAAAAGCCACAACATTTGGACGGGGTGCCATCAAACCTCTCCAGGGTAATTAGAGGTGGTGACCAGTGTGCAGCAAGAGGAGGCATGGGAGGCTAAGGAACTGGAGGTGTAAAGGTTACTGCTAATTGTGATAAATGATTAGAGAGTTGCTGGATCATAGTCTGGAGCCGAGTCAGGGAGAGCAAATGCTGAGCCAGCACTGCACGAATTTCGTTAGTTTCCGCAGAGTCCATGTAGGCGGCTCAGTATTCTGTAAGGCTGGTCCACAGCTCGTAAACAGGGAATGGACCCTATGTGGGTTCCAAGGTCACAAAGATCCCAAACAGTGAATAAGGGAAATCCAAGGCCAAGGTCTAAACGCGAGTCCAAACCAGAAGGACAAGTCAAGAATCCAGGTCCAGGAACATAGTCCAATAAACAGAGTCAAGAAACAGGCGAAAATCCAAAAACCAGGTTAGAAGTCCAGGAGGAAAACAAAAGATCAGGGGCTGAGAACACTAAAATGAAGGAAACCAATCGAGGAAGCTACAAGCAGAAAAATCAGGAACAATGATAAGGGTAGAAAACAGGAGAAGGAGACAAAGGCAGGGATCAGGGAAGAATGCACCGAAGGCTAGAACTAGAGCTCAGAGTAAAGGCAAGCATACTGAGCACTGTTTTTTTAAATGTGAAATTTCTTTAGTGAAATTAGTTATTTCCAAAGCTAGCATTGCTATTGATGACATGTAGAAAATTCAATTACTGTAGCATTAATTGTCTCCCAAACGTATGTTCATAGAAGTTAAAAATTGATTTATATCATTATATCTAAAACCAACCATATCCATCTGATATACGGTATATTGTGTATTCCATAGTTTATCACGAATACCTTTGCTTAGAAATTTCCCTACCAGTTAACTTCAATTTGAATTATTTGCTATTAGGTGGGCTCTTTATTTATTATTGTAATTATATTTCAATTATTTAAATGGATGAAATTACAATTGTTCAAAATAATTTTTTTTTTTTTACCTGAAGTTTCTTTGTACTTTTAAGATTTAAGTATACTTTACTTCTTTGTACTGTACTTCTTTTTTTCTCTGTGAAAGACCAGAGAACATCCTCAGAAATCTCTTCTGTCTGGCTCTTCATTTAGCTTTTTTTTCCAGATTCATGCCTACACAGTTCCTATTGTCAGTTGTTCCTGGCAAGCATACTTGCTTACATGCCCATGACTGCATTCTAAGCCATTTTCCCAATAGAATATTGACACAGCCTGCAGCCAATTTGAAACACTTTTTAGTCAAAGCAGTGGAATACAATATAATATATTCTTGAGTGACTTATGTTTAAGACCTTTGGAGGATACTATACACAATTTTCTAATTCTCCCTATGAGACCAGGTCAAGTTAAAGGTTATATCAATGTAACATATATGAAAACATTAATATCAAATATGTTGATTTGAAACACAGGGAAAGAACAGATTTACCAAAAATTGCTGAACTGAAAAGCTAACATTTTTCATTTAAATGTAGTGACTTAACTACATGGGAGTGGTAACAAAGGTATAAAAGTACTTCACAGACCTAGTGTCCTCAATCTACATCTTACTTGAATGCTAACTGTTTATAATTAAAAAATGAATCTTTAACAAGGAACTTTATCAAAAACCTTAAAATCTAAGTATACCATGCCATACTCTGTGTGTGTCCATAATAGTTGAGCTTGTTCAAACAACCCAAACAAGTTAGTTAGGCAAGACCTACTGTACCTTTTCTATCCATTAGATATCCCCGTAGAAATCTACCTAAAAGAGCAAAAGTCCATACAAGAGCAAAAGTCTTCAGACCCTTGCATATTTTTCATATTTGGTTGCTTTCAAGCTTACGTTCAAATCGGGGGACAAAGAGCTGTACAAGAAATCACGGTATGCATTAGAAGAAGCCATAAAACGCGCCAAACGGAGCTACAGAGTGCGGCTTGAAATGCAGTGCGCTGACACCCGGAGGCTGTGGCAGGGATTACAGTCAATCACAGGCTACAAGGGCTGCAGCCAGGAGATTGACACGAACAACACATCCCTGCCTGACGAGCTGAACCACTTCTATGCCCGCTTTGATGCTCTGAACACGGGCACTGCTGAGAAGACCCCAAGCGTGCAGGGCGAGTTTGTTCTGAAACTCTCAGAGCAGGACGTGCAGAAGACTCTGAGCAGGGTGAAAATCCATAAGGCTGCAGGGCCTGATGGGATACCACCTCGCGTCCTGAGGACATGTGCAGCCCAGCTGACCACAGTGTTTACAGACATCTTTAACTCCTCCCTGTCACAGTCCATGGTCCCCACCTGCTTTAAAAAAAACACTATTGTTCCAACCCCCAAAAAGACAAAAGTGACATGCCTGAATGATTACCGCCCAGTAGCATTAACATCTGTGGTGATGAAATGCCTGGAGAAGCTGGTGTTGTCACACATCAACTCCTCCATCACAGAGTCCCTGGACCCCCTGCAGTTCGCCTACCAGAACAACAGATCAGTGGATGATGCTGTCTCCCTGGCTCTGCATACAGCCTTGGAACACCTGGACACTAAGAACTCGTATGTGAGAGTGCTGTTTGTGGACAACAGTTCAGCATTTAATTCCATCATACCCTGTCAACTGGTGACAAAGCTCAGGGGATTAGGTCTGTGCAACTCTGTCTGCAACTGGCTGCTGGACTTTCTTATCGAGAGACCACAGGTGGTGCGGATAGGCAATAAAACATCAACACCACTCACCCTGAGCACTGGAACCCCACAAGACTGCTGTCTGAGTCCAAGGTTGTACTCCCTATTTACTCACGACTGCACAGCAAGACACAGCAATAACCGTATCATCAAGTTTGCCGATGACACCACTATAATAGGACTGATCAGTGATGATGACGAGTCCACTTACAGGGATGAAGTTGTACAGCTGCTTAGGTGGTGTCATAGCAATAACCTGGACTTGAACATAAAGAAAACGAAAGAGCTAATAGTGGACTTTCGGAGACACAGGCCACACACTCACAGCCCACTCAGTATTGATGGAACGGAAGTGGAAACAGTCACCAGCTTTAGGTTTTTGGGAATTCACATCTCTAAAGATCTAACCTGGACTGTGAACACTGACTCTATCATGAAGAAGGCTCAGCAGCGCCTTTATTTCTTGAGGTGCCTCAAGCGATGGGGGATGCCAATACATGTGTTGGTGAACTTCTACCGCTGCACTATCGAGAGCGTCCTCACCAACGGGATCACCGTGTGGTATGGCAACACCTCTTCGCGAGAAAGAAAGGCACTGCAGAGAATGGTCAATATGGCCCAGAAGATCATCGGCTGCGGTCTCACCGAGATTAAACAGCTCTATGAGGACCGCTGCCGTGGTAGAATTCTGGCCATCACAGAGGACAGTCACCACCCAGGGCATGAGCTCTTCACCCCACTGCCCTCAGGCAAGAGATATAAGAGCATACGGACACTTACCACTAGATTCTTCAATAGCTTCTATCCACAAGCAGTGAGACTGGCGAACACATTTAGCCATCCCCCTCGGACCACACCTACACCATCACCATCTACCTCATTGTAATTTATTAATTGTACGTCTCCAGTCATTGTTTACACGTCTGTATTGTTTACATTCAAACTGTCTGCATGTTTACTTGCACATTGTCTATTGTTTGTCTGTACATTGTCTTGATGCACTGTTTGCACTTTGTTTTGTTTTTTACACTTGTTTTATAATCGAGAGACTTTCTGTAAGTAAGAATTCCATTGTACCAGTACCGGTTACATATGGCAATAAAGTTCAAGTTCAAGTTCAAGTTCATTATACTTTGAAGTATAAATCATATTTTTTGTATACCCAGTCTATACCACATACTGTACGAAAAGTAAAACAAAAAAAATGTATAATTAATATGAAAGAAAAATGGAAAAGTAATGATCACATAAGATTTCAAACTTTTTAGTAGAAAACCTAAATTAATGTAAATTACCTTAATGTGTCACATCTGTGAGTACAAATGTTAGTTCTTATGATTACAGAATAAAAACAACTGTCTCTTTAAGGTAGTAAACGTCAAGCAAAGACTCAGGCATGAAATCTAAAGAAGTCAGGAATTGTGTAAAGGCACAGATTGGGAGAGGGGTATAAAAGATTTCACAGGCTTAATATGTCTTTGAGCATGGTAAAGTCAATCATTAGGAAGTGGAAGGCACCTGGACACTGCCTGGATCAGGTTGTCCCCCAAAATCAATCAGTCAAGCCATCCTGAAGCCAGTAGCAACTTTAAAAGAGCTACAGAGTTAGGTTGCTGAGAAAGGAGAAAATGTCCATGCATCAACAAGAGTCCATGCAACAAAAAAATATCCAGTCATTCTACAAAGGGAGCTTGTATGGAACTGAAGACTAATCATCTCAAATCCCAGAAGTGGTTGGCAAAAATATACCTAAATGATCATGTAAATATGTGACAAAAGGTTTTATAGTCAGATAAGACACAAGTGGAATATTTTGGAGTAAATTTAAAGCTCTCCATCTGATGCAGACCCAACATAGTGCATCACTCAGACAGCATCAAAATTCACCTTTTAGCAGTAAAACAATCCAAACACAAGGCCACACCTAAGAATAAGAAGCAAATGTCCATGAGTTGCCCTGTTGGTGTCAAGAATTGAAAACTGCTGTCCATAAGAGATCCCCAAACAACTTGATAGAGGTTAAGAAAAAGTTCCAAAAAGAATAGACAAACACTTCACCAAATCAGAGTACAAAGTTAGCAGAATCTTACCCATAAAACCTGCACCTGTAATTGCCTCCAGAGGTGCTTTGTTTAAAGATGGAGTTTACAGGTCTGTATGCTTCTACAATCAACATGTTTAATTTCTATTTCTATTTTTCTATTTCATTTTCTCTGTTTACTGATATTTACTGTACTTACCCTTAGACGTCTTCAGACTGTTAGGTTTTTAATAACATATGAGGTTTAAACAAATGTATAATCATAATTTTGTAATTTCACAAAATGGGTCACCATAGAAAGGGTCTGAATACTTTTGCAAATTACTGTATAGTTATAGATATATTTATAATTAATTAGGTACTGTACAGTTATAATTACTGTTTTTTTATAAATTGACACATGCTGTAACTGAAGTAAAACCTATTAATCTAAAGAATAAATACTTGTTTCAGTTCTATCACACTTTTATATGGATGGGCACGGCTCTGCTTCAGTTTGGGTTACTGCCTTCAATCTTTTAATTTACTTGCTCTAAAAATAATTATCTACTTCAAACAGGAACTTTCTGAGGTTCTGTTTGCCAAACTTGGTCCCCTCATGTGTTTTGTCTTAAACATAGCATAATTTATTTTGTTTTTCTATTTAAGATATGTTTGGTATGATATATTACAATTGGCTTCAGCTCTTAAAAATGTGTGTTGAACACAGATAAAAGCTCATTTTAGGAGTGTTTTATATATTGTCAATCCCTCCTGTGTCTATTAATAATGATTTGATAACTTATTAAGAGCTAATTATTTGCTATTGAGCTGTGGTCCATTTCCTGTAATGGAGCAGATAATTACTTGCACCGTATTAAACTCACTTTGGGCTTCAGTGAGTGAGTGTTGGAGTGTGTCTGTGACAGAGACCTGCCTGAGAACCTGTGTCCCTGTGTGAACCACCCCATGCAGCATCACTGTACCTAAGTATAATAAGTATAATACTAATATATATAATAAGTATATACTTAAATATAATAAGTCCTATATTTGAATATTTCTAAAATGAAGCCCTTTTAATGTTAAGATATATGGTGAATGACAATGATTCATATAGTAACTTCAGGAGCAAGTCAAATTTAAATTCCTATGAGCTGACCTAAGGAAGGATAATGGAGTCTTCTTCATTATTTGTAAGTTAAGCTGTTAAGATGAAATAGTTTCCTGTAATCTGAAGACAATTTTCAAACATGTCCATAAATTTAAGTAGAAATTAACTTGCTGGTACTGCCAATAATTCATTTTTAGTACTTGAAATATTCTTCAACAGAGCCTTGCAAAATGAATTATGATATATTCATTAAGAGAATGAAAAGAGCTCTCAACAGAAATAGTTTTTCAATAAAAACTATTTTACTTAAATAGTTTAATTGAAAACTATTAAATGTGCACCTAAATGTATCAATGCTAGAACCTGTAAAGATTAAGGCAAATTAATAGCAACTGATTTTTCTCTTCTATTTCAGTGTTACCCTTTATGCATTTATAATTGACGTTCCTAATTCCTGTTTTCAATAAATACCCTACACTTGTCTGTCTTAAATATCATCTGTAGAATGAGAATTTGAGGATTGTAGCTAAATATTTTTGAATTTCATTTACAGTGTTTAGTCATCCTAAATACTGGTAACATCTGCAAACGTGAGTGGTTTACAAACCATTCCGGAATCTAGATCATTAATATAAATTAAGAAGATCCCTTTCCATCTTTGAGGATGAGGAGGCTGGGATCCCCTGTAGAATGAGAAGTTACAAAGTGGTAGCTGAAGGAGGGAAGCGACAGACAAATGTGAAAAAAGAGGCATTTGATATTGTGAGAAATTCAGTAAAACAGGTCATGTTGTAGTATGAGTTATTGAAATAAGATTGACAGGCACACACAACTGCAATACATTAAGGATTCACGTGGCAGTTTTATATTGTAGTCCAGTCCTGCATTAGATTATTTGAAAAAATATAATGATATTATGTGGTGGTATTCACCATAAAGCAGCAGTTATTGCTGTATACCAACTAACACCTTGTGCATTTTCAATGCCTGCATGTGTATACGAGCATTTCCTCTTGTAGGTGCTTTAACAAACCGGGTAAGAAAGCTGTCGTTTAACCCTGCTTACCATTTCAGTTTCTGCTGCTGATATTCCTATAGGTCTTTCTCACGAAAGTTGAAGTCTCTCCTAAAAAGTTACCTCTTATTTTGTTTATGTGGTATATTTACTAATGTTACATTGCTCTCCACCATTTTTGGTTAGTTAGGTTTCTGTGATTCCAGTAACAATATAATTGCCTGCTAACTTCTGTCTCTGTCTCTTCTGATTTGGCTGCTGTCTCATCTGTTTTCATACTCCTAGAAATTAGATATTAGCATGCATTTAGATGATCATTTACTGTACTTTATCTTTCCCTTTGATTCTCATTTGGTCTTTTTTTCACTGTGTAACTTCCTTTTCAACTATCTTTGGCTTCTTCTGCCTTCCTTTCTAGTTTAGATGATTCTTGTGCCAAGACTGCTGGTGATCATCTCATCTGTACTGATGTCCTTTACCCTGGAATGGTTTCCATTGGCCCAGAAAGCTGAAGTCTTCTTCCGCACATTATGGCCTTATCCATGTGTTGAGCTGAAGGGTTTACATTTCTAATTGTTTACTTAAGGTGGTCCAAGATGTTGCAGTCCTGATTTTTCATGGTATCTGGTTCCACCACAGAAATTCAGTGTAAAAATATTAGCAGCCCATGAAGGAGGAAAGTGAAAAAAAGGAAAACAAAGCAGCAAGCAGAAGATGAATAAAGAAATTGAAAAGTGGTATGGAATAGATGAGGGACTGGATGTACTGTATGAGGGGGAGAAGTGATGAAAGAGCAGTACAGTACGTAAAAACAAGGACCTTAAATGGTGGAAGAGTGAATACTCTTTTAGCCACAGGAGCTTGCATATCCAATTGTCAAGCTTACAAAAATAACTTAAATTCACTATTTATCCACCTACACTGATGTATTGTTGATCAATTTGTTTTTTCTGATTACAGTCATACAGTCAGATTTGTCTAGCTGGTTTATACCCAATTCATAACCAAATTTATTTTACTTGCATGTAATGGGAACCCATAAAACCCATTCTGTCTTAGAATTTTGAAAAGTCAGAGAAAAAGAACTCACTGTTGTTGGATACTTTATATACTTTATGTAAAATGTTAGTGTCCTACTGTATGTCTTAGGTCCTACAATTATTAGAGTTTCCCACAGTATCATCAAAAAATAAGTTCATCTGATGAGCAAAAGATCCATTATGTCTGAGAGACATACAGTATGTAAACAAGCAGTTTTTTCTTTCTAATATTTCTTCTTTTTAAATAGAATGTTTGTAGGTTAATTTAGTGGATGCAATTAGAACTGTATTTAATCTATAATGAGGAACATTCTACAATGTTTACTTTGTGATATTTTAATTTGGATGACAAAAAACCACATCAGTAGAATTCAGTCATAGACTGGTCATAACCCATGTTTCATAATCATTACTTTGTAAAACAGTCAATTTGTATGGAAAATGATGTTATGCAATAATACACAATAATGCAACTGCATCACATTTAATGGAAAATTATATGCTCATACAATTAAGACAGAAACTGAAGTAAATAAAGAATATGTGAAGCAACACTTGTGTTACCTTAATTAGTACTATCATACTAAACATGATTGATGGAGAGTGATGGTGATGAATACAACATGAATACAACACACTTGTCCAAAGAGACAGGGGAGGTGAAAGAGGGGGTACAGCCCTGCACCATATTCAAAATCAATGTGGTCATCCAAAAATCAAGAGAAGCATTTGAGGACTGTCAAAATCTGGTATACATTTCAAAGGAACCTTCCAAATCAAATGTTTACAATTTTAGGAAAGCTTTTTGAAAGAAAGCTTAGAGAGTAGAGGGTGGATGAAAATATTAGAATGGATGGAAACACTGTAAAGAGATGCTGTTTGGAGACTAGGACAGATTTAGGAGCAAGAGCAAGTATATCAAAATCTAGAAAATTGTCCAAATGATGTAATAAATCAATTAAAAAAAAACAATGGAAAATTAACAGATTGAATTGCAAGCTTGGGTAAAAATGATATTGCAAAGGCAAGAGGGAGAGAGCAAAACTGCATGACACACTAAAATTACAAAATAGTTAGCATAGCCAGAGACAGAAATGTTATTGGTACCTGAAGAATGTAAGGAAGTATAAGTAGAGTACAAGTCTCTTCGGTCTGAAGTTATTCTACAAATTATACTGAAGGAAGTGAGATGCTATTCATAGGCCATTTACAACCTTTTTGAAAAGAAGAGGAACAGGCTACCAAGCCATGGTGTTGAAGTCAATACTTAAGCTTTTTGCAAGAAACACATGGATGAGATCCAGATTACCTACCTACTTTAGGTTTAGGTTTAGATGAGCCAGATGGCCTTTTCCCATTTCTGCCATTTAATATGTTCTTATGTAATGACTTGTTTAGGCCTCCACAAAAATAACTTTTCCTTAGCTGTATACTGTCTTAAACACTTAAACAAAATGTTAGTTACAACTCATCAGGCCAAATTTGGACGATGTGACATATACTGTACGATGTCCTTTCCATTTTGAGATACAGTACTAGTAAATGAAAAACCTTGAATAGAGTGTCAAGATCTAAAAAGCAAAAATAAGAGCTATTTATTCTCTGAATTAGATAATTACATGGCAGTTTAATGCAGGTTAATATGTCAAGTAGTCTTTGGTAAACAAACAAAAATATTTAATAAGTACATACTGTATACTATATAGAACATAATTGTTAGATTAATAACAAGTTAGGTAATATACTGTAATTGCTAATTTATTGGCCATATACAATTTCTTGCATTAGGAATTTGTCCTTTCACATACCCCAACTTGCTCTCCAGGAGACACACAGACAGGGAGAGAGAAGCTTGGGGTCAGAGCGCAGGGTCAGCCATATATTTATATGGCACCCTTATAGTAGCTGGGGTTAAGGGCCTTGCTCAGGGGCCCAACAATGTACGATTTCTCTGCCACAGGCGCAGATCCTTAACCACAGTGCCACCAATCCGTCCAACAGGTATACAGTGTACTTTTATCCAGATGTTTTGTCATTTTGTTTTCTAAATATGTTTTTTTGTTTAAAATTTTAAATTTAGAGCCTACCTGAACCAGAATCCCCTGCAGTGCTGCCACCCTCTCTGCAGACTATGGACATGTTAATTGAAGCAGTTTCTGGGTTAAGTACAGTGGAGGAGGTTATGAAATACTTGGATCCTGAAAGATGGCAGCTGGATTTGGACGACTTGTATAAGCCAACATGGCACATACTTGGCAAGTCATTCATCCATCCCAGGAAATCCAGAGGTAAAGTGTTTCTTACGACTTCCATTTACGATGCATGATAGACCTTCCTGGAGGGTACCCAGTGGTAACCTGTGCTAAAGTGTTGTATTTTGCAGTGGATTTCAAATTGGCCCTTAGTTTTGAACAGTGTCACATCAAGTCCTGGTGTTCCTAATTGATCACCTTTCTTCCAGGACTGACGCTTATCTTCTGCATAAATTCTAGGTATAAAACAGCTTGATCATATAAAAAAGAACATTGACCGCCACTCTCTAATTTGAATTTGAACAAGTTAAGATAGCTGGGTCAAAGAGAAATGAATCTGGCAGTCATAAAAAAAATACAAGATTTGTCCGAAGGAGACGTTGGGATTGGGTACTCCAAATAAGCAAAAAAAAGGATGAAACAATATATTGAATGTTTTTAAAATAAAAATTAATACAGTGAATCTCTGTTATAATAAACCAATCACGGAAGATGATGTTAAATATATTTGTTATGAATATTAATACAATATATATAATGGGTGGCATGGTGACACGACGGTTAGCATTCCTACATCAGTTCTGGACTGGGGTGGTATCTGTGTTGCGTTTACTCTACATGTTCCACCCATGTCCACTTGGGTTTCCTCTGGGTGCTCAAGTTTCCTAACACAATCCAAAGACTTTCTGATACATTAATTGGCAAATTAAAAGGTAAGTAGGTTAAGAAGTAAATGTCTGTTTTTCCGTTTGCCCTGCAATGAACTTTCGATGCTTTCTTTCATTTTTCTTATTTGCAACTGTCATGAGACTGTTGGTGGCATGGTACTATTTACTATTTATTTAAGTAGTTTGGGTGTGACTGCCAACTACTTAGACTCCATCCATGTCACGCAACTAACATACGTGTATATGCTAAGTTTACATCCACATACTGTATTAACACTGGTCATTCAAGTGTGTTGTATCCCTACATTCTGTGTTGATGCTTTTATGGCCCGTGCTTGGCATTGTACCTCTGACCATGAAATTTGAGGGGTCCAATGGTATACATTACATTGATGCGATGACCTGGATCAATTAAATGATGCCCATCAGTCAATGAAGTTGATGTGTCAGATCTCAAAGTATACAGTGAGATTCCTATCGCAACATAATTCCCAAGATACCTCAAGAACATTTAAACCCACCACTACAAGGAACTAGTTTCAGTAGGGTTTTGGCTGTCATTTGAGCTACAGTATACACCACGTGTATTGCCAGTAGTAGGAGCAGTGGTTTCAGTCCAAGATCTGACCACATGTGCAAGACATTCCATTCATTTTACTGTAGTTTACAGTAGCAGTGGCCAAACAAACATTATTTTATTCAGCACATTAGTTGGCACTGCGAACACTTCGAAGAGTTAATGTTATATGAAATTGAACAGATCTTGGTAAAACAAAGTCTGTGACCTTTAAGATAACATGCCACTTAAATCTAATTTCTTGTAAAGACTCCCTAGGAATACTGATGATTGGTGAGGGGCTTGTTTGTATTAGGAACTTGCTGAAAAGTAATCTCTTCTCTGATGTCAGACCAGTTTACACCAGTTTTGAGACTGAGCAGTCTTTCCTTCATCAGCTAGAAGAAAGTACTGTAACTTTTCTGTTATCTGCTGACACTAAAAGTGCATGGGTGAACAGTCTTTTGCTTATGTATCGTGAGAGAGTCAGAGAAGAAGATAACCATGCAAAGAAGATCAGATCAGAAGCAAAGCAAATTATCCTATTAATGTTGCTGCCCAGTGCTTACCCTCACTAGCGGATACTACGACCATAGTCATGAGAGCACATAGTATTTGTAAAAGTTTCATTTCACAATAAGAGAGGCCTCTCACCTTAATTTTTAAAGTTTTCTATACTAATCAATAGCTTATCCTTCAGGCAGCCAGAAAGTTAGATACACCATCTTGCCAACAGGTTCAGTCCTTTTCTTCCCAGATCATCCTGCCTTAATGAACTGTAGTTGAGCAAAGGCTTATCCCTGGTGTATAATTATTTTCATCAGCTAGGAATACGTTATCTGAAAATCTACAGCGAACACTCCCATATGTTTGATGTGCCAAATGCAGTTGAAAGATTACTCTTGGAACTGCAGTGAAACAATGAAAAGTTTATTGACAACAGCTGCTGCTTTAGTGTTACACACTGGACGTGGAACTTTTGTTTCCTCTCTGAATGTACTTTTTTTCATGGTCGGTCCTAATACTCTTGCTGCCCAATTTAACTGTATTTATTTTGGGCCTGTGATCTATCTACTGTACATGTTCTATATCTTACAATCATGAAAACTCATTATTTTCAGTCTAGTAATAAGGGTCACAGCATACAGTATATTGTAAATGTTTACCTTCATAGTCAGTATTTTTTAGTTTTGAATAGTGTTACAGTATTATGGAGCTCACTGTTATATCATTGTGGGATTATTGAATATATTTAGCTTCTAGAGCTCATTTTGTAATGCTATAAACATGAATATTAAATTTGTGCTATACAAATTTAAATAGTTTGACAAACATTCAACAATGCTCACAGGATCACAGAGGCCTATGGTTAACCTTCTTATGTTAAAATAAGCATTAGGACGTCAATGCTAATTCTTGCATGTTGAATAAAACAAAGGGGGTTCTTGTAGAATTTATACTGTAGGTTCTTGACAGGAAGATTAATTTTGTAATTATAGTAAAATGGTTTTAGGTGTTAAATTTATTGTTTTTTTCTGTCAAGATTTGGTAACACTTAACATGAGTTATGCTTCTTTTCAGTGTTTTTGAGTCAGCGATAAGGTGTGGACCAGAGGTCTTCAACTCCTGTCCTAGAGGTGGCTGATACAGTAGATTGGTGGTCTCCTGGATTAGGGTTGGGGAGCCCTGTGTTAGACTCTTTGAACCTCTACACCATCCACTTTACAGATACTATAAAAATGCAAAAATTGACATAATTCACATTAATCTTACAGAAACACATCAGTGTTTATATTCGTATCCAAAAGTCTGATCAATTTCTAAAACTTCAAGTAGCATTCTAATCCAAAGCAAGAAATCCAGATCAGGATAAAAATACATTAGTAATTAAGATCTCTATAATTTACATTCTATATATACTATTTTCTATAAAATAATTATATTTTTTACTTCATCTGTATTACTGTGTGTTACTATAGCAGATGGTCACTTTGCTAGTAACTGAAATTGGAATAAGGGAGTTTGTTTCTCTGTTTCCATTTTCAAAACAATATCCAGCACTAGTAAACCCAGAAATGCTGTGATTTTGATTTTCCGTTTAATGCTTCAATGTATGAAACTTTTAATTGCAGGCAAAGATGACATAAACTTGGAGCTCTACACACAGCCATTATTCTGTTCATGAGCCTATCAGTTCTTTCCTGTCATTTTCCATGAAGATGATAAATTATCCTGTTTACAGGAAGACCTCCCCAGTAGAGTTTAGCTCAGATCAGGAAGTAAAACAACAGAACTACCACTGTTCCAAAGATGGTGAGAAATACAGTTTAGGCAAATTTTACTTTAAAATATTAACACACCCCAAACATTTTAGCATCACTACTCCATCATTGTTTGAAAATGATAAAATACTATGAATAGAAATAAGAAAATGCAATATTCTAATTTTCTATTCTATTATGCACCTTTAAACTTATTCTTAAAAATAACTAGAAGTATGTGGTTTAACAATCCAAGGGTTTAAGGTGGAGGACTTGCTCCTAGAAAGTTTCTGGTTCAAGACCAGGCACTTAGAAATATAGGATTAAGGTGTATTAAAACGCAGTCAAAATGATGCTGGGTTGAGGTACAAGGCTTCCTCTCAGTATAAATCTTGAAGGTTCCATTAACAGATACAATTTGTATAGTATGTTTTTTTTTCTGTTCATTTAAGAAATTGTATCTTGTGCTTTAAATTCATATATTTTTATAGATAAATTGGTTTCAGTTAAAAAATAAATTTGTTCAAATAGCTGTTCATATTGTATGCTTTAGCCAGGATTGTCTTTGCTTGTGTATTCTGTTACTAGTGATCCATTGTCATTATTCCTCTCCAAATTATGTGCTTATTAAATATTCAAATCAATTTTAATAATTGGAGACATCTGTGGGATAAATAAAGTGATCATGTTGTACATTTATTTTGTTATTGAAAAGTGGAACAGTGGTGGCAAGATTAGAATGACTACAAAAACTGTAAACTAAGCATTCAAGACGCAAAATGTAAACTTACTATGTGGAGATGTGGTCCAATATTGTAGATGTGTCCATATTAAATCAGCTGATTTGGCTATCATCAAAGTCTCCAACACTGGTCCTGGACATCCCTGATCCAGTTATTCTTATAGGTCACCCTAAATCACTTATTTAAAAATTAGAAAAGCATATTTAAGCAATTGATCAATTAAGTAAGTAATGGTTCATTGAACAGAACACTGGTCCTTGGGGGCGGCTTGGTGGCACCGTTGTTAGCATTGCTGGGGCACTGGGTTCAGTTCCTGGGGTACTATATGCGTGGAGTTTGTATGTTCTCCCTTTCTTCATATGGGTGTACTCCAGGTGCTCTGGTTTCCTCCCTAAGTACAAAGACATACTGGAAGGTTAATTGGCTTCTGAGAAAATGGTGTGAGTGTGTGTGTGTTTTTTTGTGTGTGTGTTCTGCAATGGACTGGCATCCCATGCAGGGTGTATCCTGCCTTTGCACCTGTTGGTTGCCAAGTTAGGCTCCAGCTTCCCCTGCTACCCTTTATTGGATAAAGCAGTTAGAAAATTGATGGATGATAAGAACTCTTTGTTCAAGAAACTTGAAAAAGGCCTGTGTATGTCTTGTCTAACCTCATGGAAAAGAACTGGGATTTGGCACAACTTTTAAGAAACTCCAAAGCCTTTTGAAAGTTATTTACTTAAGGGGAGGCCCTACAATAACATTTCAAAGAAGAAATGGCTGATAAAGATAGTCTATCTATGCCTCATAAAGACATAAATATTTTCGTTTTTCATATAAACAGTTCTCAAAATGAGATGTTTTTGGTTTATGTATACAGCGGGTTTTACTTTTTATTCTATGGTTTCAAAACTTTTAAAATTAAATCCAAACCATTTCCATACCAGTGTAATTCTGTACATTTTAAACAAACACCTGTCAAAGCTAAATTAATTACTTTATTATCTCCTTACTGCACACCTGGCTTGGCTTAGTTTATCTTATCATGTGAGATACTTTACAGTAGACATGTTATGATGTTCATGTTAAAATCTGAAATAAATACATGCAGCACTTTTGCCAGGAAGAGATAAAGAAACACAAGCCTCCTGTCTTAATATTTTCGACCTTTGTCTCCAGTGGTGGATCTTAACCTATTGAAGGAAGAAGTGAGACTGTACAGCTGCACCCCACGCAACTTTTCTGTGTCTCTCCGTGAGGAACTGAAGCGAACTGACACCATCTTCTGGCCAAACTGTCTTCTGGTCAAGCGATGTGGTGGGAACTGTGCCTGCTGTGCCCAGAACTGCTTTGAATGTCAGTGTGTTCCCACCAAGGTCATCAAGAAATACCATGAGGTACTCTTTGATTGATTTTTTTCAAGATCTGATCAAGCATAATTCTGAACCTAAATCAAGAGGATTTATTATAATTTTCTGTTCCCCTTGAATTATTATTTATTTAGATGAAGTAGTTACTTGCTGGGTGGCACAGTGGCCCAGCAGTTAACATTGCTGCCTGTTCTGGTTTCCTCCCACAATCCAGAGAAATATTGATACGCTAATTGGCTTCTGTAAAAACTGGCCCTGCTATGAATGTGTGCCTGTCTGTCTTGTGTCTGTGTGTGCCCTGTGATGGGCTGTAGTTCTGACCGGGATGTATTCTGCCCTGTGCCTGATGCTTGTGCTACAGGGTTCAGCTCTCCCATGACCCTGAACTAGATGAAGCAATCAGAAAGTAGATGGATGGACGGTTACTTGTTTATCTTAATTAACATGTCTCAAAGTTTCTTAGTCAGCACAAATCTTAGTCAGTTACTTTTCAAACATAGATTACTCAGAAAAAGCAGGGGATATTTGCAGCCTGTTACCAAAAGGTCTGGCAATTGAGAATTGGTTGCGGTGTATTTGCAAGCATGCTGAGGAGATTGCTGCAAACAATTAATAAAATAGCTCATAAGTCCTTATCTACTGAGCTGAAAAAAATCAGTAAATCAGCATTTGATTTTAAAGCACAGTGACAGAAGTATTGAAATATATATTTTTAGAAATAAACTGATGCATGGTTTATTGGGCAAGTCACATTTAACCACATCATAATAAGAAAATATAAAAAATATAGGGTGTACATTATTTTTCTCATTTAAATAATGCAAATCACCATTAAACTGACAGAAATTCTAGCAATATAATAATAAGTACAGTATTAAATTTGAAACTTTCCTCCTAATTAAATACAGTTAGAGCAATTATTAGTCACTTATCATTGTATTTCAATGTGATTGTTGTACAGTATGTTGGGCAGAGATTTTGGATTCCCATGACCAAATTTTTATTTCCCCATTTTAGATTATAGAATTCATTTTATGTATGTGTTACATCATAATAAATCAATGTAGTCATTGATTTAAAAATAAAATATAGATTAAATGCTGAAGTTCTCTTTTAGGTTCTCCAACTAAGACATAGAAGTGGGGGAAGAGGATGGCAAAAATCAATGACAGACGTACTCTTGGAACATCATGAAGAATGTGACTGCATGTGCAAAAGTGATTCAGATGGATAAAAGAGAGCACCAGTGTACTTGCCTCAAAGCCCAAGAATATCTTTAAAGAGATCAGAAAGGAATGCCAGGATTCGCTATGTCTCAAGGTCAGCATCATGGATAACTACAGAATGGGGTGTTGTAATTCCAGTGATCTGGTGTACATCATAATTGGATTTTGAACTTCTGGTTGAGTCTTGATGCTGTGAAGAGCCTGGGCATTGTGTAAGATCCATTTAAATAAAAAGACTACATAAACTGGAAAGAAGGAGTTGCTCCTTGTTTGCCATATTGTGTCAATGAAAGCCTTTCAGTAGTTTTCAATCACTGGATAATCTGGTGAAAACAACTCTATGAAGAGCTCAGCTGCGTTGGTGTTATGTTGGCAACACCGGTTGCAGACTGCTTGCATACATTTCTTCTGAAGAAAGTTAAAGTTCTGAACACATAGTGTCTTAATGTTCTGGAAAACATCCCTTTTCAGTCAAATATGTCTATGTATTTTATAGAACCCATCAATGTCCTGCTTTGTGGTACATTATTATACAGTACTTAAACAGAGCATTAATCTTGTATTATAATTGTTCTGAACTCATCAGTTTTCTTTTACAGATTTGAATAAATCTTTTAAGCAAACTATTATGTTCATTCACTATGTTCCTGAACTGTTCCTATTAATTTTGTTTTGAAATGATATATTAATGCCTTTCTTTTAGGAAATTGTTTTTCTTTTTTACAACCCTCTCAAATAACGTGATGTATATTTTGCCAAAGGAATTTAATGTTGATCTGTCTTGCCAACTTTCTGTTGTCTACTGTTTATGTTATTTGTACTTGATCTGTGTAATAAAAGTGAAAGGTACAAAACTGATATTCATATCTTAGGCAAAGGCAAGGACTACATCACAAAAGAACATAGATCTAGGATCATATGTACATTAAATCTTTCTAAAAAGAATGCGAAATGTGTTAGCTATCATGCATACTACTGTATGAACTGAACATTTGGATCAACGTCAGCTGGCTGCACGTTTCACAAACTTTTATAAGGTTTTTTTAGGGAATGCTGTCATGAGATGCTGCGTCCATCTCACCTTCAGAAGAAACAAGGTTGAAAATCGTAAAACAGTTAAAAGGATTATCTTGAATAACAAAATATTCACCTTGAACTATCATTGTTTTTCTTGTTTAAAAATCAACACTGTTTTGCTTTTAATATTGTGCATTATTTTGTTTAGATAAGGTTATCTATATTTAGATTAATTCAAACTGTAAGAAAAACAATAAAAATAAGATCTCAAACATTCTGTTTTTTATACTGGATGTGTGATGGATATATACAAGAGACAGAGTGATAAATGGTTTAAGTTTTTTAGAAACTGTATGTTATATGTCTGAGTTGCATTTAGAACTGTATTGTTTTTTACTTTCATAGATTATGTTAGCATTTAGCAATGTTCTGTTCCCCACAGTAAGAGTGGATACTTAACAAGAATATTTCCTACTCTGACTGTTTAAATTTATATTACAATAAATTGTTTATTATTCAATAAAGCCTGTTTATGGACAATTAAAATGTCTTAACAGGTAAAACAAACCAACAGTTAAGAGATGTAATAGATACATAATTGGAGAGAGCTTTTATGCATAGTTAAACAGTGACTCGTAATTCAAGTCTCAAATATTTTACATACTGTATACATCTTAACTTATAAATATAATATGTGCTTCTACACTGCTTAACATAAATAGGAAATAAACAATTCCAATCTCGTAAGAGATCTTACACGATTTACAGTATACACTATATGTGATAAGTAATTTTCAGTTTGCCAGGCAAATAGGTACATTACATTTAAAAAAAGCTGTACAAGATATAATGATATCCTCCACGCACTATGAGTATTCATAAAAAACAAAAGAAATAATGTCATAGATACATTTTCTGTGATTATGCACTAAAGATTTATTCTGTTGAAACGTCTTGTTGAGAAACTTAATAAAGTGCTTTTGTTTTCTATCTTTAATGTAAATACAGTTTTTTTTAAGAGAAGGGAAATCTCTGAACTCAGTTTGAAATTAACTGGATTCACTTGTTGATTGCTTACAATCCATCTATTGTTTTATGGGTTTTTTCAGTGATTTCAGAGCTAGTTAAATTTTTCTAAAGATTAATCATTAAGATATAGTAAGTTTAGGAACTCCTGACTCACTAAGACAAGGCTCTGGTTTAATGTGGATTAAGTGCCTACAGCATGAAATTGAGTTCTCCTTAGCATAATTCAAACAGGAATAATAATAATAATGTAAGTAGCAACATTCATGGCTTATTTAGGACACAGCTTAGCTAGCTGACTTTTTTTTTTGTTATTCTACTAGCATTAAACATTACCAGCATTGTAAAACGTGTTTTTGTTGAGTGATACCATAATAAAATACAATTACTTTTGTTTTACAATATTACTAAAAATGTTATTCTAAAATATTCTATTAATAAAATTATATTCTTTTCTTGAGGAACGCAGTGTAAATTAATTAGAAATAATCAGAAATAAGAGCAAAATACAACATATAAGTAAAGAGAAAGAAAAACAGAAGGAAAAATAAAACATAACATGCAGAATCTACCATCCTTAGCTTGTGCAAATGTGTGATTGAATAAGTCTTTAAAGTTTAAGCTTGTGGAACATGACTAAACTTTAATGTTTAAAGAACATGACTCGAGTAGATTTTATACTATGAAATTCCCATATCAGGTCACTTACATTTCCCTGCAGGCAGTTTGAGAACTACATGTTTAGAGTTCATAAAGGTGGCAAGTTGAGGTTATTGAAGCTGTTGCATGAGCAATGATAAATGTTTTACTGTGGCCAATTCACCAACTTCAAAGCAGCACCAAGCCTCTCTTGGTATTAATGCAATAAAGTAACAAAATGCAGTTTATTACATGTTGACCTATCAAAGTCATTGAAAATAAGTTTTAAGTCATTCTACTAAAATGAATAAAATACATTAATGTATGACTATGAATTACAGCTACAACTAACAATAATTTAAACATCTTCAAGGCTCCTTTCATATACAGTAATAATTAAATAATTAATTATATGCTTTCTAACATGGAATGTAATCATATTAATATGGTATCTGTCACCATTACAGTACAAATATATTTTAGGTAAAAACATTACAGCCAGTTGAAGTCAGTACTGATTCAGGAAAAAAAATCTTAAATGTTCTCGAAGCAAACATTCCATGAAGAAACTTGGTAAACCTATACCCTTACAGCATGAACTGTGAAATCAATTGTTTCTGGGCTGTAAAGAAAATGTTTGAATAGCAGAAAGTGATCCAAAACGGTTCTATTTAACACTCTGAATGGCCATCTGGATTGTGTTGGCTTATTTTTTACCATAGAAAAGGGGAGGGTGCTGAAATATTATTCATACTCTGATGTCAGGAGGCACGGTGAAAAAACTGGGAGCATCTGGACACACACAAAGTTAAATTCTTAATTCATTCCACTCAACAGAGATTTAATTATATAGAAAACCTGACCTGAAAAATCTACAAATGCTCTTAGTAATGGCTAATAAAATAAACTGTATAATATTAAGCCATACTGCATGAAGTATTAAACAATTCATAATTCATTTTGACAGATGTATTATGTTAATTAATGTTAACCTAAACATATTTCATTTTTGCTTAACATGTATTGCATAATATCACATATAATACATGCCTTCCTTAATTTCTTTATTAGCATATATCTATAAAATAAACTGTTCTTTACAGCAAATAACCTAATACACTGCCACTTATTGTATTGTAGTGTATTGTATACACTTAAGTATTCAGAACTGGGTACATTGTTCAACAGTACATTTAATTAATTTTTTAAAACCTTGCATTAAATCTACATCTTCGCGGATCAGAAAAGATTTGGTTATCCCACTCAATTATACCAAGTACCTACTATAACTGGTACTGAAAAAAAATAACATTTTTTTTTAGTTTGAAGTGTATTTTTCTCTTAGTATGTGAATTTGTTTTTTGTGTTCTTACACACTTTTTAAAGATGTACAGTATATGACCGAGAACCCTTTATTTACTGTAACTTAAATGATTAAATAATCAGAACACATTGAATGTCATAACAGTCCTCTTAAAACTGAAGCAATAGCTCAAAATATCATAATGTTGGGAAAACCCATACTAGAAAATAACTTTCATTAGTCAACCAACTTCAGCAGCACAAGTAGCTTTAGTCTATTAAACTTTAACTTTTTCAGGATTTACTAGCTCTATTCTACTGTACTAATTGTACTGCTGCTGAAGAAAATATACATATACGTTTTAAAAATGTCCAACTATATTTGAAACTATTACAATATAAAGCTGTCTTCATTGGAGGAACTGACCATGACTAAGTGAATAATTGTGCAACGGGAACCATGCCAAAGTGAGTTAAGTCCATCAGTCCCAAACCACTTTGACATCAAGTGACTCCTCCTTTCTAATGTTGGACTAGGATTAATTATATATGCATACCACACACTACACAAAGAAACCAAAATAGATCAATATTAACAATCTGGAAATGAGAGAACAATATTTGCCCAATCTAGTTCTTTTACTTTTTAGCAGCAATGTAATCCAAGGATCTCATGTATCTATTTTCCTGGAAGAAGCAATGATAATGCCTTCAACAACATACAGTAACATGATAACTTGTTCCAGACTCCCAAAACCCTTTATGTAATGAAGTGCCTCCTGTTATCTGTTTAAATGCTCTTGTCTTATATTTCAGTCTTCGGTTCACTGTTGGTTCTGAAGAAGTTGATATACATACTGAGCAATATAGACAATGAAATATGGAGTTAAGGTGTTTCTTTATATGCATGTCTCACACAATTAACTGTTTTTGCAATAAAATCCTGTTGTAAATGGCACAATACTGGTTGCAGTATGATTCAATACTATAAATGTAGACTGGAAGGCTTACTCATTTGTAAGGTCCAGATGTCTGCCTAAATTAATTATTTTGATCTAATGTAAACCCTGGCAGAAATTCCCTACAAATTTACTGCATAAGTCTAGAGAATCCTGTTGTGGTTCCGCTAATATTAAGCAGATTTTAACAATTATTTTCAAGCAAGCCTCCCTGAATTAGCATATATCATGAGTGTATAATTGACTGATTGGGAATTGACTGCTACTCAGTTTTTAAAATCTCCTTCCATATCCTTATTTTATCGTAAAAATATAAGGGGTACTTCACCAGTTTTGTGACCCAAGAGGACTTTTATTTTTTTAATCTTTAACACAACTTCAAAGTTAGTTTCATATTATTGCCCAAATAGCACATAGTACTAAATTAGAAACCATACAGCATAAGAAGATAATAAGGTTTCAAACAGGAAAAAGTTATTTGGCCCAAATTATTTGGTTAAATATAACTGATTGATCATTTGATCTCATGCAGCTTTTTCCAGATACCTCCATTTCATTTTATGATAAAATGCCTCTTATTTTCTGCCCTGATTTGCAAATCCACTTAATTTTAACTTGGGTCCACTGATTATTTTCTAAAAGGTCATTTTTAAGACATCCTCTGAGTCAGTGTTGTCATTATCCTCCAGGTTTTTGAATACTTGTATGAAGTTCCAGTTAAATACTAAGGATATTCAATTTCTTTATATTATTTATATTGTGACACCCTACACATACTGTAAGATTTAAGGTGAAACAGTAATTCATTAGCTGATATTTATAGCATATGACTTGGATCCGGCGTAGTATACAGGTGAGGTAGTTGATTTTTTCAAGGCAGCATAGGGTGTAGCAGAGGCAGTGTGGGTAGCTGTAGGACAATCGCTGTAGTTGTGTCAATGTTCCAGTGGCTAGTCCAATGTGTAAACAATTGAGGGAAAAATATAATGGCCAGTCTTCAGTTCTGAAGCTAATGAATATAACAGCTCTGTGTTGGAGCAAAAATATATCGACATCCTGCGATATGGCCAAGGCTGTCACTAAACAGTTGAGGAAAAGAATATCACAGCCAGTCTTCAGTCATCTCTGAAACTGGTAAATGATGATTAAAATGATTATATGATTAGTATTATTAGTAGCTTTAGGTGCACTGACATAGAAATTCTCTACAGATCTTGCTCATCTAATCTGGAATCACTATATAATGTCACCCCTTTGTACCTACCGAGGGAATTTTGGGCTGTTATATAATGACCTGTATATGCATTCACCTGCATACTATGCTGAAGTGGCAATCGGCCAGCTCTATGGCGTCATCTGTAAATACAAAAAAATGCATCCAGAAGCTGTCTCTATCGTGGCTTTCAAACTGGCAAAACAGTAATACATGGACAAATTAGAAAAACAGCTTGTGGGTGACTTAAGGCACATGTGGCAGGGCTTGCAGCCTGTCATGAACTATAAAGGCAATACCAGCAGTATTTCCTTCTGAGATGAGCTGAACACCTTATACTGTACATCTGCTTTAAGAACACCAAGCCCATTATCAAGGCTCTGTAACCAGGGGACTTTGTGTTACAGATCTAATCACGAAGTGTGTTGAGCTTTTAAGAGAGTGAAAACCCAGAAAGCAGTCAGTCCAGACTCCCCTCATATCCTTAAAACATGTACAGGCCAGCTACAGTATCTCTTGTATATACAGTACAGATATTTTTAACCTCTCTCTGTCTCTGTCAGTTATACCAGAGTGCTTCAAGAAAACTGCAGCCGTGCCACTGCCCAAGAAGTAATAAGGTAACTGGTTTGAATGATTATCACCCAGTGGCACCCACTTCAGCGGTCATGAAGTGCCTGGAACGCCTAGCATAGTGTTATATAAAAATTCCTTTGCACTATCCCAGACTCCCTTGACCCGCTCAGTTTGCTTACTGCTCAAATTGGTCAGCTGATGATGCCATATCTCTCGCACTACATACTTCCCTAGAACATTTACACAGGCTGGGAATCCTTGTTAGGATGCTGTTTATAGACTTCACCTTGGCCTTCTTAAGATAATCGTTACCAAAACTCAGGAATCTGGGTTCATGTACTGTAACTCCATCTGCAGTTGGATACTAGAATTCATGATGGGCAGGCCTCACCTGGTGAAAATTGCCAACAATATCTCCTGCTGTCTCAGTCCTAGTATCTCCACTATAGTAATCCTAAACACTGGAGGTCCCCAAGGCTGCTGTCTCAGCCCTAGGCTGTACTCCTTCTTCACCTGTGACTGTACAGCCATATACAGCAAGCAGCATCCACATTATCAAATTCGCTGGTGATTCCACAGTTATCTGGCTGATCAGTAACAATGATGTGATGATGTGCTTGCATATAGAAGTGAAGTATCTTACAAGAAGATGCCCTGACAACACTCTAGCCCTGAATGTTAACAAGACAAAATAACTCATTGTGGACTTCAGGAGACCCAGGGGGTGTCACACCCCAATCAATAGTAAACCCTCAGACTGCAGATCTCCACAAACTTGGCTTGGTCTCACAACACTATAGC
Source organism: Lepisosteus platostomus (assembly GCF_059453375.1). Taxonomy (NCBI): domain Eukaryota; kingdom Metazoa; phylum Chordata; class Actinopteri; order Semionotiformes; family Lepisosteidae; genus Lepisosteus; species Lepisosteus platostomus. The sequence continues at coordinate 59,793,059 of NC_142611.1, read as the reverse complement.
CAGCCTGAAAAAGGCACAACAGCACCTGCACTTTCTGAGGTACCTAAAGAAATACAGTTACAGTATGGGAAAGTAACTACTCATAAACCTTTACCACATCACCACAGAAAGTGTCGTCACTAGTGGTATCACTCTGTGGTACAGCAATACTGCCATGCATGCCAAAGGGTTGTGGCATTGGCACAGGGGGTTATTGGATGTGACTTACTATCAATCGATGAGATTCACACCATCTGCTGTTGCAACAAAGCCCAATCCATCATTCAGGATCCCAACCATTCTGGCCACAAGCTGTTTTCCTACCTGCGCTCTCGCATGTGGTACCGCATCATTAAAGCATGGACTACTAGACTTAAGAACAGCTTCTACTCTATGGCATTGTGCATCATAAACATCTAACTATGCAAAGCTTCAGGACTTAATGCACCTCTGCACTTGGCACTTTTGACTAGGTTTTCCCTGTATGCTTGTTCACTATCATGTATTTATTATTCTCTACTATGTATTTATTGTTTGTACATACTATGTACAGTTTTGTTATGTACTGTACTGCCTAGATTGCGTAGTGTTGTCTGTTGTACTGTGTCATCTGCTGTATTGTGCATGACCTGAGAAAACAGCATGAATAAGAATTCCAATGTACATGTACATATAGCAATAAACTCCTCTACTCTACTGTAAAATAATTACTATAGAAATAAGTAGCCTGTGCTATTGCAGCAAAATTGCTCTTAAGCCTTGAAGCAGGAAAAAACAATCAACCTGTGCTGCAGCAGGTGGCTGTTACAGTTGTAAAAAAGCTGGACATCAAGAAGCTGTTGTATTAGTATCAGTTCCACTCTTCATCACTAAAGCTGAGATTCCAGAGAGGAAAAACATAAGCAAAAAATCTTCAGACTGGATTTTGTAGGTTTTCAGTAGTGCTGAGGCTACGAACTGGCAAAATTTGTTCTCAGATTTCCTTTCCAGATTGTCACCTGCTGCTTCCTGGTTCAGCTTTCTATTTATCTGGTCTGAAACAGGGTGCACAACTGATACCTGCTCCAGTGATTGTTTGTGTCCAGTCTCCTGTGAGCTGCACACTACCACATTAAGGAGAGCGAAAGCTTTGAAAAATTATAGGTGTCTGCAGAGAAAGTTCCAACACAATGTGGAAGGTTTTGATTAATATAAGAGACAGTCTTTTCCAGGCAGCAAACAGGGCAATCTGAGTGGATAATTCATTCAGGGTGAGTGAGACAGCCAGTGGAGTTTCAGGGGAAAAGTCTCATGGGGTGAAGACTGGTTAGAGACAGTTAGTAGTGGAAGGTTGAGGACTCCTAGGGTGAGCTGTCTTGTGAAGTGAGCTGTCTGGGAGTAGGGAGACAACTAGACATATATGGTTAAAGTTGATTATGAGAGCAGGAAAGCTCTCAAGGAGTAATAGTCTTGGTTGTTTCTGTGTCAGCTCACCGGTAAGGAGAAGGAAAGGGTCGAAACTAGCCAGATGGAATTAACTGGATTAAGGTGAATTCCAATGCTATTCAATCATAAGTGAACATTAAAGTGGTTAAAATACTGTACAACAACTTACTGTAGGTCCAGACTCTGCCTTTAAAACAATTTAAATGGGGGCTAATGTGACAGATTTCCCCCATGCTTGGCCACCATCCAGGGGGATCTATAACCTCTGGTGTCAGGGGTGGGATAGCACCTCTATGTTAAACTGATCCACAGTTTAGAAAACAAGGAATGGACACTACGCGGGTTTCAAGGTCACAAAAATCCTAAAACGGTAAATTAGGGAAATCCAAGGCCAGCGTCAAGAGGCGAGCGAAAGTCCAAAGCCAGAAGACAAATTTAGTATCAACACAATCTAAAAGCTAAGGTCAGGAAATTGGCCAAAATCCAAAAGTCAGGCAAGGAGTCCAGGAAGAATTCAGCAAAGGCTAGATCAAGGGCTCAAAGAGCTGAAAACAATACTGAGCACAGCTTGAACAAAGAGCAGGGTTTAAACAGGTTTGGGGAGGGGAGGCATGGTGAGGTAGCGACACTGCAAGCAGGGATTGGTTACTGCCATCTGCTTGATCTGTGCCTCTGCTGCACAGATGAAGTAGGCACCAAAGGTTGGGGTGCCCTCTGGTGGCAGGATGCTGGAACTGTAACACTCTAACAGTAGCTACAGTACAGTATGTGTCTATAAAGTATTTCTACAGTGTCTTAATCACATTCATGTTAGGACTTTGACTGGCCCACTTAAGGACATTCACGTTCTTATTCTTAAGCCATTACAATGTAGCTTTCACCTTTTGTGAATTTTAGCTTCTAAGTCTGTAGCAGACTGAAAAAAGGTTTTCCTTGTAGTATTTACCAATACTGTGCTCTGTCCAATTTTTCTTCAGTCCTAACAAGCTTTCCAGTAGCTTGCTGAGTAGAAGATCTAGACAGTTTCCGGGTGGTACGATGGGCCTTCCATTTCTTGATGACTTAGTAGACCGTGCTCCCAGGGATAATCAGAGACTTCTGATCTACATGTATGCTTTCAATTACTTTAATTTATGACTTGCTCTGAAAGCTCCATTATCTTCATGGTTGAGTCTTTGTTTGAAATTCATTACCTGATCAAGGAATCTCACATAGACAAGTGTTTTTATCTGTCATGAGAACCACTATTATGATAATTAATTGTGTAATACTTAATTTAAGGTAATTTTGTGCACCTAAATTAATGTAGGGTTACCACAGAAAACAGTTTGAATGCTTAAGCCTTCATGAGTTTTTCATTTTTCCTTTAGATTAATCCATTATTTATGTGCATATTTATTATTTACTTAGTTATAAATGTTTGGAGTTGGCTGTGCATATAAAAATATTCATTGCTACTTCAAAGTGTCATTGCTGCAAGCTTTAAAGCAAAAAATGTGGAAACTACACAAGTGTCTTGATACTTTTGCAAGATACTGTGTTTATCTCATAATCCTGCACCTATCCTTTCAGTTAATTTAACCTGTTTACCTTTGCCTTTTTCATAGGTTACAATATTTCCTAGATGTGGACACTTTCAAGTCAAGATAAACACTTAAAGTAAACATATGGCTTCTCCATGATCTATGCCTCCCATCATATATTTAAAATGAATGTTCTTTCTACCTGCATATAGTACTTTACTTGCCTCAAGTACCACAAATGAGTTACTGCTTCATGAAAGTTCCAGGCCCAGTGGTGAGCCAAACACACATGCCTATTTCCTGTTGTTTTCTTAGTACCCTTGTGCCTCATTCCTGTAGAAACCACTATACAGTAAGTAGTCTCCTCCTTCCCAGACGTATCACAGCATTTACAGCACATACTAGAACACCCCCACACACCCTACACAAATTTGCACTTCAACTTTCTCCTAGACAATGATGTTTACTTGTTGAACATAATGCTGTCCCTATTATAAACTTTATAATATGTTAATTTGTGGAAGTGATTTTGCTCATTAATGGAAGAAGGAATGGTTTGTGTGGAGAAAGTGTAAATCATTATGTGTGCAGAATACCCTGCCAAAAAAATCACATTTTGTAGTTTTCCAATTTAAATATTTATTTTGCCAATCAATAATACTCATTTAGCAAATGAATTGTAAAGATGCCATATTTGTGAAAAGTAGTTTCACAAAATTGGATTATGAAAGTCAATTTGATACTGTAAGTCTGTAACTAATTGCATAATAATTTACTCACAAGGGACAGCTCAATGTAGTCTTCATTGGTAATACATTCAATGCATGTGTAATTACAGCCATTCACTTTTGGTGAAACTACTGTATAGTATAATATATGGCATTGAATAAATACAGTAAGCTTTTAGATTAGAGATAGATTTATACAGTATTTGATAGAATATGGTACAGATAATGATTTAATTGAGCAACAAACTCATTTATCAAAATATCCATCTATCTGCTTTATCCAATATGGGGATGTGAGGAAACCAATGATGGGCAAGCAACAGGAAGGAGGCAGGATGAACCCTGGACATTATGTAATTCCATCTCAGGGTACATACTGTACAGTACTACCACAGACACACACACTCACACCGGGGGCCAATTTTCTCAGAAGCCAATTAACCCACCAGTATGTCTTTGGAGTGTGAGAGGAAACCAGAGAACCTGGAGAAAATGTTTATTAACACAGGTAGAACATAAAAGTCTACACACATAACAGCCCAGGAATTGAACCCAGGACCGCAGTGCTGCATGGCAGCAATGTTAAGCACTGCACCATTGTGACACCCAGTCATAAATGTTTAACTCAAAATATGAGAAAGCTCAAAACTGAAAAGATTGTAATTAATTTAAATTAGTTACTGTACATAATTACAATATTTTATTTTTTTCTTTTACAACAATAGGGAAAGTGCTGCCATACTTTTGGTGCTATATTCCTGGAAACAAAAGATAAACGTATTTTTGACAGTGTCAATTTCAATTTCTCCATTTTGTGGCTCATTTTGTCCTATCTAAAAAAATGTACTGGTATTTTATATACTTGTGATTGAAAATGCTAAAACATTTTTGTATCTGGAGAAGTAATGTTTCCATTCCACTAAAATAAAAATAATATATCAATAACAAAGTCTTCTGCATTGTATAGTTTATGTTTCAATGGACATTTTGATTTATTACACCAAATTTATTTAAATATGTTTACAGAGCAAATAAACAAAGCGTATTATGGGGTCTGTATTGGATTGCTACATCTCTGCTACATCATCTGTATTGAATTTGCCCTCTCCTGAGTAATGTATGAGAAACTTATGAACAAACTACAGCTCAATGAAAACTTATCTTCATACTTCTTAAAAAATATTTAAAAAAGCAGATTTTTTTAAATTGTCATTCTTGGGGGTTACTTATCAACATAACTAAGAGATACGTAAACATTACAGCCGACTAACATTTTACTAATTAGCTTAATTATGCAACATGATCAAATTTAAGACTTAAGGTACCTTACGTTTAATTCTTTCTACTACTGTGCATTGGCAAGATTTCCGAATTAAATGGGTAATTTGATGTATATGTACATTTGGGCTTGTTATCATCATGAATTTAAAAACCATTCAAGTGAAAAACATCTTTTTTTATTTAATCCCATTACAAACTAAGATGATTGTCCAAGTTTTCTGATTTAGTTTATGAATCATGTGTATCAATATTTGGATAAATTATACTGTTATAGGAGCAGCCACACTTGACAAAATCCTGCTTTCTAAAAATCAGATTTGTGCACCCCTGTCATCTGAATGTTTCACCTCGTTGACATGAATGTGGAAATTGCCTGATCTCATGTGCATGCAATAACAACTGCCATAAAAACACTATTTTCTGCCAAAATAAGATGCACTCATGGCCTGGGAATTCTAAAAAATGTGAAGATCAGTAGCCTCAAACCTCTGATTACGGAAACCAACAGTAACTTTTCCAGAAGGAGCCTCTCCCATCATGTCATGTCCGTCTGTAATGATAACTTTCTTCTCTTGATGTGGTGGTGCAGGCTGAGACATTTCCCCTTCAATCAGTCTTATGCCATTGAATCTGAGGCCATTCTAAATTAAGCAATTTAACAAAATGAAGACCCTTAACAACTGGAAATAATTCAACCCTTGTTCTTTCTTGATTAATATATGTTTGTGCTTAAAATGCTATTTACTAGATGTTTTTCAACTGTAACAATAAATTCTGTAAGCATTGGCTTAAAACACAGGATATACCCAGTAACAGGAATTTTAATATAAAAGTTATTTTATGGATCAGAAATGTATTAAAGATTTTCTGCAGTACATTGTCCAGAGAAATATACAGCAGAAAATGTTTCCAAATGTGTTGATTTAATACCTTTTTTATTTTTTCAATGTTATTTTCAATTACAAAATTATTCATTACTAGTTTCCAGATTTAAAAAATAACTACATTTTACATTTTATCTTAAAGTGAAAAATCTTTGAAACTCTTGCTTTTAGTTCACATATGGTTAAGCAAACAATGAACTCATTAAATCAATGAAATTGATCTCCAGTTCAAGGTTCCTTAGAACAACTGACATGTGGGACTAAGTTCTCTTTTTCCCTATAGTCATATCTAATACAAGTTGCCCTTTACCCCTGATGAAAAATGTGTGGTGCTGTAATGTCATAGGAACAGGGGAATTAATGGTACAAGAAGCATGATGTTTAGATTTTTTTTTTCTGGCAGTGAAATATGACCGCTTTGTATTTTGAATGTAATTTACTTGAGTACTGAATGTGTGTTCCTATACATTTATGAAATGTAAGACAGTAAAAACTCAACACATGCTATTGTTTCTAATAATCATTTGTTGTGTGCTTAAGTATATATACAGTACATTCTACAATCTTGATGGAAATGTACAGTACATACAGTAATACTCTTCAGCAAAGTACATATTGCATTTTAAATTGTAAAATGTACCCTACCACTCTCTGAATTTGGCAGGTTTCATAATTACCAATAATAATAAAAGGTTTTCCTTACCTAGGGAGCAACAGGCTGACTTGTATACAAGTATAATTGCTTGTCTTCCTTAAGAGCATTAACCAATTAATATCAGGTTTTCTCATAAAAAACTTCTAAAAAACTTTTTACTATTACACAAAGCTTTTAAAAAAGAATTAGCACATTATTTCAGCAAGTTGCTGCAATCTTGTTCTTCGTGCGTGTTGAACAATTCTTAATATATTAATAATTGTAGTATGTTTGAATGTAAAGTTTGGTCTTTGCTTTAACTTTAATCTCTAGTTCACCTTTTATACTAAACCAGTCTGTTGGATTGACACTGTTAAGGGCCTTGTACAAGGCAAATTAGATAAAATATGTGTGTATATTGGTTTTCCTGTTATTTACAGTATGCTGTTGTATTTCACTATATTACTGTTACTAAATATCAACTAGGAAATTAAGTTACTATTTTAATTTAAAAAAATAGAAATTGTATTTTATTATGGTGGGACTCAACAAAAAAAAAGTTTTGCCATGCTGGTAATATAATAATGCTAGCAGAATAATAAGAAATGTTCAGCTAGCTAAGCGATGTCCTATATAAGCCATCTATGTTGCTACTTACATTGTTATTATTATTTAGTTATACAAACAGGATGTGTGGATATCACATACACACAGTACTTTATATCACAAGTTAGCTTTCCAAATAAAAAAACCAGCTAATGGTTTAAGGAAGAGACTGTTGAGCCCTGAAAGATGTTACCCAGGTTTCGGAATCAATTGAGTAAGGGTTTGTGATGCTGGAAGCACAACTCCCATTGTTCTCCCAGTTCTCCTAAATTTCTTAAATTACACAGTTCATCACTGTTTACATAGTCAGGATGATTTAATATCTGAATTTCTGTTAGCCTATTTAGACAATTTTCAGAAAGTACTGTGATGGACGACCTTCCATGCAGGGTGTACTTCTGACTCATTCTTCCTGGATAGACTCTGGCTTCCCACGAACCTTGCCAAGAATAAACTGTTTTCTGATAAAGGATGGACAATGGAGAGATGGGTAGATAGCTTGCACTACGATTTACCTCTTATCAACAATATATCCATCCAGTGATCCACAGATTTAACATGTTATATATTTGTTATATATAAACAGTATATTCAGTTTCCAAAGAAATTCAAAATGTTTCACACTGTGACCGAAATGCAGTTCATTCCTGTCAATGGCCTAGCAATTATATAACCAAGCGTTAAAAGCCAAAACCATATGTGCTTTTTACTTTGCACCTATTGACCTTCAATGTGATTAACGTGTGTAGCCTGGGTGTCTAAAACATGGGCTGGTAGAAGATGTGCATATATTACAATCAAATAATATGCACACGCAATATCCAGATATTGGATTATTTAAGAATCTATGCCTGCTCATGATTTAAAGGCAAATACTTCATGCCTTCATGCCTTTCTTATCTTTTCAGCATGGAATAAACCTTTACTTGTTCCTTTGCAGCCTGCGCATGCTGACGCAGCGACCTACTTGAACTACTTCATGCCTTGTCTCGGTTACAATAAATACCAAAGAGCTTTGAGCAGAACTGAAACCCACAGCAGGCAGCTAGAGTTCATCAGTCCAGTTTACTCACCTAAATTCACTACTGGACTATTATTTGATCTGAATATAACAAGGTTCACTTGTAGTAGAGGTACTACTACTAACTTGATATTCATAATTGGTCAAAAATGTTTTCTGTGAAAGAGCTTATTGTGGGTCTGTTTAGTTCTTAGGTGAGGGTTATAAAATATGTCTTTCTTTGGATTATTACATTTGATCCCATATATATACTGATGGAAAAAAGAAACGCAACATTTTCTGGAATGAGAATACTATAGTTATAGCTTACTGTATGTACTGAACAAAAAGATGTCCATTTATTTTAAGCCCTCTGACCAGCAATACAGCTTGTGCAGTGAGGCATTGCAACTTGCGAATCACACGAAGCTCATTAGGTGCACTTTTACCCAATGAGGTCCAGGTGGAACAATGCCTGATCAGGTCACCTTTAAAAAGGCCTTAATTCAAAGCTTAGGTCACTGCAAGAAAAAGGCCACACTTAGTCAGTTTTCTCTGCATTCCATAATGCTTCGAATGTCACCAGGAGCAAGGGAGAGGGCCATTGGCATGCTGCTGGCAGGCATGTTATGTGCCAGCGTTGCCAGACACTATGGAGTAAGCTGCTCCACTGTGTCCCGACTGCAGAGACGGTTTCAGCAGACTGGCAAGACAGATGACCGTCCAAGATCCAGTCGCCCTCCAGTAACCACACCAAAGCAGGACCGACACATCAGACTGGTCCATCCAAGAGATCGTTTCAGATCTGCCACCCGCACTGCTGCTGAAACTGCTGGCAGACACAATGCCTGCATCAGTGACAGGACAGTGAGGCTCCATGCTGCTGGCCTTAGAGCACCTGTCACAGGCCCTGCGTTCACACCTCCCTAGACAGACAGAGGCTGTGATGGACTCATCAGCAGTGGCATCAGGTCCTCTTCACGGATGAGTCACTCTTCAGCCTGTTCCACGTTGATGGGAGGGCCAGAGTGTGGAGGAGGAGGTGTTGCGTTTCTTTTTTCCATCAGTACATATTGCATCACTTTCAAACAAATCCATACATAAATAACCTGTCTTTCACCATATGTTCATCAGTATGATTAATGTGTCCAATTAATTAAAAAAATTATATGTCTACTAAAATATTTTGATAATAATAGTTTAAAATGAATATTAATATATTTATTCTATAAAACACTTATTACTTAATATTTATTTTTCAGATGTATTGTTTTTAATGCCTTGGTTATTCTAATAGACTGAACAAAAACTCACCTGATTCTGTAAGGACATATTCTTTACACATTCACATGCTAACCTCTGTTGCTCTCCACTCCACTGTTTCTGTACAGGAAGACTATAAACTGTTTATCACTATATATTAAATTCCTACCATTTCAATAAAGAGGGATGTGAGGGTCATCTTAGAAAGGAGAGGATCTGTTTGGTTATGTACTCAAAATGTACAAGTCAATTCAGAAAAATACACTTATAGAAAGACAGTAGATACTGAAAATTAAAGACATACTGTACATGTAAGTAGTATAGTAAATTTAGTTTTTATTGGCATCTGCCTTTTTTCTAATCAATCACTTTCATATTTTTATACTGTATGTGCATACAGTACATACACTGAATAGATTACAGATGCACTGTACTGTATATACAGTACTATATGGATTTCAGCATATTTTTGATCATAGCAATAAACTAGATAGCAAGCATATAATTAACAATACATTTAACTATAACCCTGGTGATAGCAGAAGTAAACATTAAATCGCTTAAATATAAAACAACTCACATGCGAGCTCAGAACAAAACGGACATGCCTTGAGAATGAATTAAAAGGCCATGAAGATAAAAAACTAAAAATCCATGTAGGGTCTATAATAATAAAGAACTACAGTATAATTAAAGCAGTACACAGAAATGATGAGGAGATTGAAGTCAGCTGAGTTCTGGAATCCATTCTGATGGTTATTTCAATTTCATTTGCGGTTCATGCTGCTGATTGGTGCATACTGCAGAAAAAAAAAAGTATAATTATGATGTGGTATAGTTGTAATGATGCAAAGGAGCCCACATATATGTACAGATAATTCAGAAGAAAGTTTCATTAGAATGCAGATTAAGTGTTAAAATATTCTACAATACATTATTTATTATATTATAAATCCCTTGGTGCTAATTAAAAAAAAAAGACACAACAGTTTTAATGTGTTCAATGTGTTCATAAAATATCCATTCTCTACGCAACGTTTTATCTGTGCTCATACCTAGTCCATTACAAGTAAAATGTCGACTCGTGCTAAGTGCACTTTAACTTTTGTTCTTACTAGCTGCAATGAAAGTTATCTCAAGGACTTTTGCGATTGTATGTTCTTATGTATGACTAAGGTCTTCAAGAAGACTCATAAAGGTGTTTTTTTTTTGGAACTGCTCCAACAAGTGGAGTGTTAACTGGAAAAAGGAATGTGAGTTTATTTTTTATGCTCTACCCATGTCAGTTCTCCGATGAGATTTTTCAACAGTTGTGGGCATTTAGAAGAATTCTAGGTTGCACTATATAGTTTTTCAAAGCACTATTAGCACAGATTCTCAAAGTGAACAGTGTATACATAAAAGACCTTATATAAAGAAATAATATATATTAATATATTAAATTGATATGTATGTCTTTGATATAAAACGTTATGTGCATAATAAAATTATGTTCTTCTTTGAATATACTCACATTTATTTTTGCAATAGAATAAGACACCACAGTTACTGTTAAAAAAACATGAAGTGTCATTTTGTTTCCCTTCCAAGCATAAATGTTACAGTTCCATTGGGATTTCATATGCAATTGTTCATCATCCTCATGGCAATGAATCATTGTAAAATTTAAATGAGAGCACTTGATATTTTTACTGCAAAATCCTGATACTGCACTCTATAACTATACAAATCCATAAAATTTGTAATGTTTTAATCTAATTAAATCTTCCATGTTCCTGGTTATGCAAGAGATACATGCCATTTTGGAAATAAGATTCTGCAACTTTTCTCTCTATTGAATTAAGACAGAATAATCTAAACATAATATAAAATTAACTTTAATGGCAATCATATCCAAATCTGGAGAAGATGCATTCCATTTAGTGGTCAGAGAAAATACAGCTAGCAGCATTTATATTAAGTTACTGTATATGATATGATACACAGACTTAAAATGTGTATGCAAAACAATTTTGAATATTCCAATATAACTTTTTGAGAAAGTGTCTAAAAAGAGGCATAAAAAGCACTAAAAAATGTACAGTAAGTTCTCATTTAGCATTACAGAAATTGGAAGAATATAAGAGCATATTCAGAATTATACCAACAAGGGTCCATCTTGCTTATTTTACTTAAGATATCCAATATCCAATATTCTTTGGATGCAGAAGTGCTTCTTATTTGCAATCATAAATACATGCTCTTTATTTCCCTTTGTTACCTCGAAAACACATTTCAATAATTCTATGAAGCAGTCTAACATATCTTTTTTAGGATATTTCCATTTGTCTTGTAGAAATGGAAAAACTTTTTGATCAAAGTGTTTGTAAATGCACCATCAAGCAGTAAGACTGTCCTTAAACTTCACCAAAGACACTCTTGGTTTAAAGGTGACTCCTCCTCACTCCTCACTCATTATTACACTCCCATCATTTTGAATAACACAGTCAATCATTATTATTACTGCAATATCTCCATACATGGTAAACTGCTGTCAAGATATGTAATTGTAGAGATATAAACCTATGTAATTCTGTACCTCAGAAACCCAGTTTGCACATTCAAATACTAAAGACCTCACTGTAGCTTAATGTACACATTTTACCTTTGGTGTCTGCTTACCCAGTTTGGAACTGTAAGCTTTCCCTTTATGCAGTCAAATCTGTAATGTTCAATATCTCTACACTCATATCCTTCAGGGCAGGGTTTAAGGCTGCAGTAACCACTTTCATGGATGACATCTTTCCAAGAAAAAGGTAACAGAAAATAAAACAAATATAATTCCAATAACAATGTGAAATACCATCGTTAATGTAAAAATACATAGCGACTATAACCCTTCATTAGGTAAACTGTTATTACATATAATAAAGAAAGAAACAGAATATATGTATTTTTTTGTAATTTCAGATGTTTTTCAGCACACTTTTCAAAAGAGCCAAGTAAGGATGGATCACAAAGTTTTTTTAAACATGTTTTGAGCTTGAAATTTTAGTCTTTAGGTGATTTATATTAAACATGCCATAATCAATTTGTTGACCCATAATCAAATTAACTGTAAATAGTCACATAAATCAGGTTTTATATAGCATTTTTCAAAGTGGTTCTTTCCCTTTTTGGAAAATTTAACTCACAATTATCTAAAATATTTTTTTAGCAGAAAGTAAAACACAACTGAAAATAAAAATAAAACACAATGTACCTTAGCAATATATAAAGATAACCAGTTATGTTACTCAAAAAAAGCTAGATATACTACATTTTCCAATTTTTCTTCCAAGGAATTATGTTGCTAATGTGAGTATAAATCCAACTTGTAGGGTTGCCTGTGGGGCTCAGAGGTAATAGTCCTTCCCACTATTTGCAAAAGCTTCCATACTGAATTCTTGGTTTCATCTCTTTTTTATCAACTTTAGTTGAGATTAACAGATCTGATGGTATTTACGGCAGCTCTTAGGAAGAGTGAAACCCTATATGGTACTTTTCACACTTTTCCACTGTATAGGTCAACAATTCTACATAATAGAAGATGATAGTCATCATCTCAGTTTCTTTCTGGATTCTTTGCAACCAATGGCAGCCATATGCAAAGTTTCTCTGAAGTCAGTACCAAACTTGCCTGACTTACAGTACTGTCCAGAGAACCTGCTGGGAGGCTCAGTCAACATGATCCTTTTTGCTTTTCCAGATGATGTTACAGTACATCTCTCTCTTCCTGTGCCATTTTGCAGTGAAAGCGTGGATATGCACTGGGTCTTGTAATTAGGTGATACTTTCCTCATTTTTTACTTCCTCTATTATAGAGTGGTTCAAAGTCTTTATCATAGATACAGCAATCTCATTTTAACAGGATATTCTCAGATTTAATAAACTAAATATGATTGTAATTCCTATTCTAAAACATGAGGTACAGTACTTTAATTCTATAGCTGTCATATCCACTCCTGTGGGAACACCGGATTGCACGACTGTGACACTATTGCAACTGGTCAAGCTGTCAATCAGCTGGTTTCTGTGATAATACAACATTGGCAGAGATCAATTCCACCTGTGTGCAATTAATCCATTGCTTACCTTTAACAAGGAGGGTATTTACTTTAAGACTCCCCTCGACAGTACCTCTTCACTTAGTCATAGAATTAATTCTTTAGTTTCAGAGGTCCTTTCTCTTGAGCTGCCTTGATTGTGTTCTACGTTCTCATTCTACACTTTGTTCTGACTACAGTATATCTCTGGATCACTCTCTGTGGCTTGCATGCATTCTCTCTTGTTAAGACCTGGCCTGCTTTGACGCTTCTGAACCTGGTTTGCTTCCTTGATTGTGCCGTGTAGATAGTCCTTTGTGCTTTTAGGATGTATCAGGTTAGTGCAGCTGCATTACAATAGCACTATAATTGTTAACCTTCTGTTCTGTCTATAATGGGTAATGGAGAAGGAATGTTTAGCAGTTTTTAAAAATGCTTTTTATTTCAGTTTATGCCCTGATGATTTGTCATCAGTTTTATTTGCTTCACTGAAATACTGTTGGATTTCTCTCAATATTATTTAATTATGAATTCTCTATTTGGTTCAACTTTTGATAGATCTTATACACAACAGGGTCCTTTGTAGAGTGCTAAATCTATTAATCTGTGCCAATTTTCATCTGATCTTGGGCTTGTCAATGCTTAATGTATGTAACCCATCTGCCGAGGAGTTTACACACATTTCAAGCAAAAATTACCATCTGAGAACCATGTAATTATACAGTACCATTCATTCCCCAAAGTGCTAGTTTAACTTGTACTGGATAATATTTTAAATTAAGAAAATTGGTCTAGTACCTGTGTTCACACATGTGTCCATTCCATTCTCCACAGCTGCCAGCTGGTACCCTGGGCTACATGCACACGTCACCCAGCCATCAACCACCCTCTTGCAGTGGCTGTGGTCAAACTTTGTGTTCCATAAAGGACGAACTGTGGATCAAGAACAAACAAGACACTTAAAAGTAATAAATAGTGCAAGAAGCCCATCTGCAGAATGTTCAGAAGTGCCATGGATACGTTCAATAACTGGCACAACTATTTTAGTAATTTGTATGACTTTATGGCAAAGTGATTATGGAGATAGGTAGCTATTGAGAGATATGTAAATATAAGTTCTACTCATTCTTTAAAATAAAATGAACTAGGCTTTGTAATTAAGGCTATTGCTTTTAAGAAGACTTAGAAGATGTAAATTAAATTACATTACTTATTCAAGCTACTGTTACTTTTACAGGATACTAACCAGCTGTTTATCTAGACAAAGTAACAGAAAGAAATTTATTTTATAAAAAAGGGAAACAGAGAGGGCAAGTTGTCACTGTAACATAACCAGCTGGAAGCTTTTGTTTCCTGTTGTCTTACAATCATCAACTGACCAATTGTCTTTTTCAAATTGGTCAAATGACTGAAGCCAGTCTACATTGTATGGGTGACAGGGCCTTCTCCTGTTATGCCCCCAAACTCTGGAACTCTCTGCCCAAGGATATCAGAGAGTCACATTCTCTAAACTCCTTCAAATCCATTCTTTAGAAGAACTTTTACTTAACTGGTTCCATTCTTCACCCCTCTGCATTTCTTAGTACCACCATCCATGGTCTCCTCTGTATATTGTAATTGTGTTTTATCTTGTGTATTCTTTCTATTTATTGTTGTGGTCATTCTGTAAAGCGCTTTGAGAAGCCACCTTTAAAGGTGATATATAAAATAAAGTTTATTATTATTATTACATTTCTTTGTGACATAAATAATGACAGGAAAGCAGACAATATTACCAATGATATTCTAATGTCCAGTTTGCTGAACAGATATATACTGTAGGCAGAGTAATATCCAAGAATAGTGAAAGCCAGTAGTGAAAACATCAAATTTCAGAGTTTCACAATCCAACAGCATTGGATTATGGATATAATGTAGTACCTACTGAAAGAAATATTTTCTCATAGTTGAAACAGCAAAGTCAAAAATCATTTTTGCTTTAAGTCAAGTATTTTGTACTTGTAGTCATGAGATAAATATGACAAATGTATGAATATTGAAATACAGTATGTGTGAATATTCAGATATAATATATGTTTTATTTTGGGCAAATGTTTTACTATAAAGCAAAAATATTAATTTTGATTTTCATGATCCAGTATTTTTGGTGGGTACTGTATGTGTGTGATTTGTGGTGCAAACCAAAAGTGTCAAATGCATGTGTCTTTATTATATGACAAGATGGTCATATAATGTTTACAACAGGTCATAACAACATGTTTAATCTGATACCACTGTACATGCATGTGAAATAAAATGTATAATAGATTACCATGAATAACATGACATAATTAAAATGCAACCGTTAAATTTCTTCCCAAACTGTGGGAATGCATGACAGAGGTACCTTCTGGCTCCTATACTGTATCTATTAAAATGGTCAGATTTTCTGATACTTGTTTCTTATTAGCTTTCATTGTTTATTACCTCCTCCACACAGCTCTTAAAACTTAAACTAAATGTGTCTCACAAATTCTGCATTTGTACATTTTTCTAATGTACAAATCTAATAAACAATAAATTTAAACTGGGTTTTTCTCTAGTATTAAATGTAAACCCTCTTTAGTATTAGATGTAAACCCTATAGGGTCTGTTCTAATTTATACCACTTGAACTTGAACTTGAACTTGAACTTTATTGTACTATAACACTATAACACAAGTGCTTCATAATAAACATCTGAACCCTGGGAATAGAATTTTGTTCACTCTGTGGTCTGGTTCATTCAGGATTAATATCTAAAATGGTTATCAAGAGACAGCACTGCAGATTAAAATGAAGATATGTAATCTCTGCTTGTTAGAAATGTGACCAAAGAACTTAATAAAGCATAGAGTCTGTTGTTGAATGGTAGGGTGCAAACATCTCTAGAAAACCTATATCCAGTACTGCTGACATAATTCTCTGATAAACAATTGAGGAGTCAAGAGGTGATATGGAATGTGACTCCTGAGAGTTTAAGATTATCTAGGTATGCTACATGACTTTATTGTTGAATGGTTCTATCTTACCCCTAGTGGTAACACTGAAACCATTGCTTGATCTTTCCATTTTCAGAGAAGAGAATTGTGGGAAATTCCTTCTTTGATAAAACTGTGGCAGCTGTAATCTTGTTCTACATAAGAATGTGAGATTCATCTGTCATATTGTCAGACTGTGCATGCTTAAGGCATACTTAAACTGCAGAGCTTGGTAAATGTGATTGTCTCTGGCTATAGACTGTGGTACGCTTACAGCAGTAGCAATACAAAAAAAATGCCTTAAAGCTTTTGTTTATTTTAGTAATAATTTGAAGAAATAAACGCATTGATTATATGTTGAATATCTCTATAAATACATACATTTGCATACATTTGCATTATTAGAAACAAATTACAAAGTTATTTCATAGAATACTACTAGTAATTAGTACCTACTTTTCTAAAATATACAAGAACTTTAACATTGGTGTAAAAAATGAAGCATAAACATATGAATTTGAACATGAAAACATGTAATAAATAAACCTTTTGAGTTTATTTATTACATGCACTTGTAACTAGAAGATTGTGAGCTCCAGGCCCAGTGTGCCTTTGAGTAAGATATTTCACTCTTAATTTAAAACACACAGCACACAAACAGGTAAGAATGTACATTTCCTTGGAATTAATACATGAAATAAGTAAATAAATGACATTCTATAATTAATCTTGTTAGATTCCGAGCTGGATCTCTCTTAAATTTAGGGCAGTAGAAGACATGAGAGAAAAACAGTGAAGAAGTGGGGCACTCAGACTTCTTCCTTAATGGGTTTGTGGAATCAACTTTGGTAGAGACAATATAAATATATCTAATCGATTCAGTTGTGCATGCCTTTAGGGGATGTGATGGAATTACAGTACCCACAAACAAACAGTGCAAACACAAGGAGAACTTACAAACGCCTCACAGCTTCGGGGTTCCAGCCTGGGTACCTGTCTATAAATATTATACAGGCCGTAAATCTCTATGCTGCCCCAATATTTGCAACACAAAATCTGAACCAAAAAAAGATTTTATTTTCTTAAAATATTAAACAAAACCTGTAGTCATTAATGTACAGTATATAAAGTAACAATGTTTGAGATGTGCCTCAGAATGGCGTATCACAATACTTCCAGCAGACTCTCTGATTAGGGTATCATCCACCCTCATCATTAAAATGATTGAAAATACACTGTAGCTCCATAGTTCTCAGTTCCGGAAAGTCTCATTTTTATATATTCGTAAATAAATAGTAGCAGGGGATTTGGCTTAATTTCTCAAAATACTCCCTTGACATACAACCATCTTATTTTTAGTTGAGCTCATATAACCAAAAATAATAAGTACTACATATACAGTAGGAAATCCAACACATATTTTAGGTAGTATTGATAATTCTGTAAATTCTATATCAATACACAAATTTTGACATGATTCCTATAAAGGTCTAAAGAAAGCTTGTGCAGTAATTTGTTTGAAGCGTATTTAAGGCAGACAAGAGGCATAATTCAAAAAGTAAGCCTCATTAGGGTACCTCACCTGGCTGAATAGTACAACAAGCCCATCAGTGCTTCTGTTTTTAAAACATTTTAAACTCGTATTTTCTCCATGAATGGAGGAAAGGATGTGAAAAATGAAGCAAGCTAGTTCACAAGAAGTGTGAAATTTATATGTAACATTAATCAAACCAATGGTTTGATCCTGGGTCATGTCACTATCTATTGTGATCGAGATTCCCCTAGAAGTGGTATACAATTTGCTTGAAGAAGTCTGCATCCACATTGTACTTCAGTGTGTGGTTGAGGTGTTTGTAGCTGTATCGAAGACGTGAAAAACACACAATTCCAAATTAGAAGGAAATAACAAAAATAACTGACGATTCTATATAAAAAAATACTACTCTATATAGAATTTGCCTGATAATTTATTCTATATTTATTGATGAGCAATCACAGATTTATTTTCTTGTCGATGTTTTTCTTTTCATTATGCTTATTTTATTATTTTATTTTCTCACAACTATTTAGGACTTTTACTAAAATAATCCAGTTTTTAAAAACATCATAAAAATTATAAATTAGGACACATCAGAATTTGCTTTTATCAACATTAACACACAAGTAAAAAAGGGGAATTTTAGATTTTGCAAGAAACATTACTATTCTGAGACATACAGTATAAGATCCATTTTGAATATTATCATGAAATGTGTCATACAGTATATCATCCTGCCTCACTCAACAGCCCTCACTCAAGTTTCTTCAGTTAAAATTCTACCAATATGCTGATTAGCTGCCAACTGGAACCCCTTTCCCCATTTTCCTTTTTGAAGTGATGGCAGCCTTGAACACAAAACAGCACTTTTAAGTAACAGATGCATACCCCATATGGCTATGGGCAATGGAGGTCATAGAATTTGCAGACTGGTAGAAATAATCATTCACAGAGAGCTCCCACAGGGATGGATTAGAGTTATTTGGCCACCATGACAGATGCACCTAGAAATGTTTTCTGACATATGAAGAATTAGAAAATCACTTTCCTGTACAAATTGTTGTATGAATACTGGCCCATTTATCTACTTGTTACATTCTCAATTATTTGCTTAAAACATTTTAATTTAGCTCTATTGAAAGAGCTGTGGTATCATAAACTAAAAATCGATTGGAAGATGTTATAAGATTGGGAGTATGTGCTGTATCTTTCAATTAACTTTAAAGAGTTTGATATGTGTTAAACATAATCTGCTATTTTACAGATAATTTTCTTTTTAAGAAAGCCAGTTTGACTTCTATCAATATTGCAGATAAACTGAAAAGCTAGAAAAAAAGCAGCACATAAAATAGAAACACCAAAATAAAATCCAGGAGATTCTCCTGTCATTTATACAGCATGAAAATTAATCATTTATTTCAAGTCATTTTCTATCGTATACTGTAGTTTCTGGAAAAGAGCATTTGTATGAACAATGAGTAAGTCAGTATTTAATATTTATTTATCCTTATTCATAACAGTAAGGCACACGGTGCTTGTAAAAGGATGGATTAACAAATACTTATTTGAAATGAAGGTTGAACCTTTGAGTTCACATTTCACAATGTTTAAGCCTGGGCTACAGTATTTCTTGCCTACTGTGAATTGAAAAGTGGTGGCACAAAGTCTATCAAATGCCTTTGGGTTTTCCAATTTTGTGCTGGGCTCTGTATCATGTAACAGTCTTTCTGGGTTCCTGGAATGTGTAGTCAGCAAAAGCTTAGTTCTAACTCTGCTGAAGGCTTTGGAGGACTTACTTGTAAAAAAGGGGGATGACATGCAGGAGAAAGTTAAGTATATTGTGTACACATCTCTCAAGCTGGTACAGGAGTTGGTACAATGCCAAAGTGGAGGAGGCGTGGAAGACTGGAACTGTTAAATGTATTCCCACTGGCAGAGACTACTTTGCATAGTGGGATTTTAATTTTGGGGGTTTTATACTGTAGCTTTCACATTCAAATGTATGACTGAGATAGGGATTTAAATCCTATTTGGAGTATAGTGAATTGGTAGATATATGAATGCATAGTTCATAGATGTTCTATGGCCTACTTTCCATTGATGTGGATTTGAGAAGAATAGCAAACAATGATTTTTATAAGAATGGTACAAAAAATACAAAGTCACTTGCCTGAAGTTTTAAGAGTGTTAAAACTCCCTGTATCAGAAGAACAGTCTTTTTGTATAGCAGGTGTGGTGATTTTTGTGCCCTGCCGCTCAGGTGTCGTATATTTAAGACAACAGTTTAAATATAGTGCTCAATAGAACCCGATGTACAAGAAATCTACCACTTGTACCACTGAATCCTGAACTTGTCAGCTATCTGAAGCTAAGCAAGATAGTGTTGGGTCACTAAGTGGATGAAAAAAATACAAGTGAGGTAATTAAAGATGCAAAGATAGTTTTGGAAAGAATGTAGGCACTAACCATGATTCTCTGCTCTAATATCAATTTGGGTCTAAACTGGTCTGTTCAACTTTAATTTCTTCTGCTAGTTTAGTTAACCCCACTTTATCTGGAGTGTAGTGGACACTGAAATGTGACATTTGAAAATGACTGAAATTCTGAACTGGATGAAGAAAATTATCTCTAAACTGAATGGTAAGAGCCTTTAAGATTAAATTACAGTATAAATTGAAAGAAGTACTGTATATCAAAATTTAATTCAGATTTAATTGACAGAAACAAAGAAAAGTGAGATTACAAATTTGACAAAAGGATATTTCAAAGTGTTATGCAGTCATGCTTACAGTACATATAAAGTATGAAATGAAGAGTTGCAGTGTGCAGTGTTTTCACACTGTACAGTAGAATGGTGATGCTATTCCCCCATACCTGTTGGGAACACAGACAGCCTAGTTTCCCAGAAAAGTGAGTGATCTGTGTCCCAGGGTCACTATCTTCTGTCCTTAAATGGGCCTTGCCTGACCATGGATTGCCATCAAGTTGGGTTTCCTAGGTTGGAAGTGTGCTAGACACTTTGGACAATGCCTTTGAGGTTGTACTGATATTCTGCTACTCTGACTGCCTGACTTCTTCAGTTCCTCTCTCTTCACCAGCAAAATAGTAAATTCTCTGAGAAACTTCATGGTTCCCATTGTCAGCTTTGGTTCTGTCCTAAAAAGTCATGTCCAAGTATCAAGGATCATGGATGTGGGACAACAAGAATTTGTGTTCTGGTGTTTTTCCCCAAGCCTTGACTTTTAGCCATCTTCTTTCCAGCATCAGTTACAAGGTAGATCTCCTCCATCATTTTCTTCTAAAGTGATTTAACATCTCACAGGTAACTTGTTAGGCTCCCCACTTGCATCAATTGTAATTGATAGATGTGATTCTAGAAATACAATCAGCTATGGTAGTCAGATGCAGATGCATGCCACTACCCATATTATGTTTATTTCCATCTAAATGTCACCATCAACAAGAATTGGATGCAATACATTCAAACACATTTCACAATATTGTGAACTTCCATAGATTTGCTGGGGATAGTATACTGTGTGAATGGGGGATGTAGTAGGCATCTATTTTGGCTTCCCAATAGGTGAAGACAAAACTGTAAGATCTGCTTCTCGCCAAAACTGAATGCTGCTCATAAATGGGCTATTTCTCCATCTTGATTTCCATTGGGTCCTCTGCTCACTGCAATTGATCTGACATTTGGAGAAGCACCCAATGGCATTGATGCTGACATATCGGACTAGTAGGTGGGGGTACTGATACTGTAACTAAAATTCCAAACTGGATCAAATGGAGAAGGTGTTATCCTTTAGATAAAATATTAAAGTTATGCCATGACTGCTTGATCATTAAAGATCCTATGATTCTCTTAGTATAGATAGAGCTGTTGACCCTGGTCTCCTGGCTAATTTCTAACTTGGGCTTTAATAACTTGGTCTTCCAGATTCCCGCTTTAATAATCAAACTACTGTAGGAAAATCATTTCTCTCTTGTTCAATTGATTTGCTTTGTATTAGGTCTCCTGGGGCACAATGGCTGTCAGGTGGGTGCTATACTTCAGTTATGGATGGTATATATTGTTTAAGCTTTGGTATAATTTCAGATGAAAAGTGCTGTACAAATGCAAGCAATTATTAATTATTATTACCCTCTCCCCAGACTGTCATGAGCTGAATCTTGCACTGTGGTATGGTAATGTTTTCTTTCTCTATTTCATTTAACTTTTTTTCTGTGCCTCCTCACAGGGACCCTGGTGGACTGTCTTGGTGACAAGTACTTCCCACTTTCATACTGGTTATTAGAACATTCTGGCCACACAAGCACAGAGGATTCCACGCTGAAATTTCCTCAAAATACCTTAAATACATTAAGTCTAATCAAGGTCATCTAGTTCTCCACATGTGGTGAATAATTAAAAATGCAAAGTGTATGGAAGGGAGCATGAATTAAACTAATAAACTTTGTGTCTTATATTTTCCAGATTACTTAACAAAAGCGTATCTGTTCTTATCGGTGGCTTGTATAATTAACATCGTTCCTTTCATATTTTAATATTAATCACCAAGTCGTGATCTCTAACCCTGAAAATGAGACCATAGCATTAGAAGCTAACCAGAAGTTGACATTGCAACCAGTGAATGTAAATGGCCTGAAACATGGTATCAGAAACTCACTATGGCATAAAAAAACTGAACAATTTCTGATATTGGCAAGATATTTGGGGCATTTCATTGGTTAATAGCTGCATTTGAGCACTGCTAAATTCTTAACATTATGAGCAATTATCTTGAAGTAGTCAGAAGAACACATTAAAAACATTATGCCTTGCTATTTTTACATTGTTAAAAGCTCTAATTTTCAAATTTCAATTTCTATTGAACAGTCAGATATCAATAATTCCAATCCCCAGATCTATTTACTCATAAACGCAACTGCTTGACAGAATTTAAAAAAATACATGGTAATGTAAAAATGAAAATGAAGCAAAATGAATTCCACTATATATATATATGTTTTATATGTACACATCTTTATCCCAGTATTGATAATCTTTAAATATTAAGATTGACACACTTTCCTTATTAATGACATCATTAAAAAGTAATAGACCAGACCCAAAATGTTTCAACTATTGTAAAAATGCCTTCAAAAGACATATTGTACAGTACCTAGTGGTATGGTTGACTCTCACTAACATATTTAATTTTTTAATGTTCACAGTATTTAACAAAGATACAGAGTACTTACCACACTCTGGAATACCTTCGATGATAACCAACCAATCTCCATTTCTGCAAACTGGAGTACACAGTAAAATTATACATTTTATTTTTTTAACATTTAAATGCAAATATTTAAAAATAACAGAACACACATACTGTATTACTAAACCCCAAATCCAAACCTGTTCTGATGAAAAATTACCTGACTGCTACCCTTTTACTGCTGCTTTTTTGAAGCTGCATAGACTGCTAAAAGTCCACTTTAGCATCTAAATCATTTCAATTTTAATTTTCAGTGGTAAAAAGTATTATAATTACAATTAACAATTCATTGTTTCCATTTAAATGTGAAAACACTGGCCAGTTTTACAAAATACAATACTGAGGAGTAATTCCACACAAATTGTACAAAAATGCAAAGTATTGTACATAGTAAGTAAATACTGTAGATTGAAAACTGGAATTTTAGATAATACCATACTATCTGTACTGTTACAAGATATATGCCATCACATGAAGATCTAAATGTGTTAATCATTTTTTATATGGTGAGAGGAATTACTATTTTTAAACAATAATAAAAAACAATTTTATTGACAAGTAATTTTATTGAGATTTTTTAAAATGTAATATGACAACATTACTGTAACAAATTGTTAAGTTCTAACAATAACCTTTTTTTGTTAATAATGCACAGGTAAAAATAGAATATTAAGATAATATTTATATACAAAAGTTGTGATTTTCATGCAACTACTAAATGAAATACTAGTCTCCCATTGGATGAAACATTTTGTAACATGATTATCAAATGCAATGCAATCTTACCTGGTCCTGTTATGTCAATATTCCTCTGTTTTCTGAAGTTAGCCAAGGATATTGTTACAGCTTCTGACACAAGTAAAGCGGTCAGTGCGACACAAAAATAAGTTAAAGGTTTTACCATGTTTAATTGAGTAGATTAATTAATATTAGTTGTGTGCAAACGTTCTCTTTCTTCACAGTTTTGATTTTTATGTAACAAGGACTGCAGCTTAGTTTACTTTTAAATTCAATCTGTTTTAAATCCTGGGTGAGTAAAGAACTTTTAAAAGCTTAGAAAGAAAAAAGCAGTTAAAAGACCTATGTCACAGAACATGAAAATGGGCACTGTGTACCCTAATGGATGATGCCCACCTTTCCAACGTCATCATCAAAGGAAAAATAAGAAGTACTTTCCTGTCTGAGCTGCTCACATCAAGAGGAATGCTTCAATTCAAGTTAATTATTATTAAATTGGCAGAAGGATTACAGCCCTATTACTGTTGAAAAGCAGTCCAATTTTTTTTTTAAATGGATAGTTGTTTATCACGGATAACAGATTTTATTCTAGGTCTATGTATTGTCCACAATGTTTACACACAAGTTTTGTGATCAGCCTGAAATACTAAAACTACAACAGTAAATTAAATTCTACTCTATACAGTATATCCTAACATTGTATTTGTCTTCTTATTGTTTCTTCCCATTGTTGGATGTGTGTTCATAACAAATACATACTGTAAGAATGTTTCATGACTTCTTTTGAGCTCATTGGTTCCCATTTATTGTTTTTAGTTTGATTTCTTTCTGCAATAGTCTACATGCATTAAATGTCATTTGCTAGGTTTTTTCACAATGGATTTGTGGAATCTTGTCAAAGTCATTAATTTCTTTTGCAGCTTCTGTGGTGCTTTGTAATCCTCTTTTTTGGTATGATGTACAAACAACTAGTTTGTACTAGTCATACAGTACGCAATTATGGAATCAACTACTCATCTATGTTGCTGAAGCTGGTACCATTGCCTTTTTCTAGAAATGGGTGTATGAGTTTCAAATAATTTAAAATTATTTGAAACATTGACTGAAACATTCAAACACTCATCTGAATAATTAAGAAAAACAAATCTGTAATAATCTAATTTAAGAAAAAAGACTTGTTAGATACAAATAACTTTGTTTCTCCTAGGCAATGATAAAATTCAGATGATAGAACCCAATATCACTACAATATTCTCAACATTTAAAACAAGTTTTCAACACAACAACCCCATACAAAAGCTTGTGCAGTAAGTGTGAAAAGATTCATTTTAGTAACTTGCTTAAGTTGTTTAAATGTTTCCCACATTTAATTTAAGCATTTTTATTTGACAGCAACATATTTTAACCATGAAACTAATTTTGATCATAAATGCTGTTTTGATTACTGTATTACCCATATTTATATTTTAAAAATGACATAAAAAAAGAAAATACATGAATCCTTCCATCCATCCAATTACAGTTTGCTTTGTTGCCAATTGCCTTGTTTGGTGATGGAAATACATACATACAGTATATCTGTGCAAAATAAAACCTTACTGTATGATTATACATAATGCTTGATTTGAAACATTTTGTAGAAATGTTAGTTATTTCAGCCCTTGGTATTTCACTAATAATTTATCAATTTTTCTCAGTATCTCAATGTTACTGTAAATACAGTCAAAGAGAATGGAAAACCCATTGATCTTTTGTTGAAAAGATGTTCCGACATATTATTAATGCTCTTTTTGTACTATGATGATGGAAAAATTCAAAAAGAAACAAAAAAAAACTCTCAGCTTCATGCAATATGTTCCATCTTGGGAAGGCAAGTCGTATAGCATTGAAACTCAGCTCACACAACATAAAAACAAGCAGCTTGCATACTCACAGATATGATCTTATGACTTTGAAAACAGCAGATGTTCCAAGATCATGTTTATTACTCATGCCTAGACTTGCTTGAATTTGACATTTCAACCAGGTTTAGTCCCATTAGTCACATTGGTAACATAAACCAAATGGCTTATGAATCTTTTCCTTCAGACCTGCTTGAATATGGAGTCACTGACCACATATAAGACAGAATATATTGCAAGTCAGCAGTCCACAAAATGTGGAAATCATATCAAATTACCATTGAATTGGCTCATAATCTATGTTTTGTGATGTGGTTACTCAACACATAGCACACTAGATCAGCATACCCTTTAATAAAGAGAATTAACAAATTCAGGAAACCACGCAGGCCTAAACAGACTAAAAAAGAAAGGTTCCCGCAAGTTTCAGTAAACTTGCCTTTCAGGAATACAGTGCTTACATTCACTTTCAATAACATGACTGAAGTACTCGCTGTATATTGTGATATTAAATCAACACTTTTATGTTTAACATCTCTAAAACATGCTTTTGTCAATGTGTTTCAAAAGCAAAAGCATGATTATTTAACTACTTTAAACATGTTAAGAAATCTATTTTTAAGTTCTTTGTGAATGATCTAAACAAATAAACATGAATATAACCAGTTAGAAAATAATTTGGCACAATTCTTTTAATGTATTTTTTATCTGTTCCAGCTATCTAATTTAAAATTAACTGAAGATAACCTTTTTATGTATAAGTTTAAATTGACATATTTGTTGTTTTCTGCATGTCGGTCTCAAATGCACTCCCACAAAAGAAACAAGTGTTATCATCTTTGAAAATTAGCTCCTCTTCAGCATGGATCTTGTTCTGTGCCAGGCTTTCCATTAAGTGAATGATTACACCCAGCATATGAAATAGCAATTATCAGTAACACTTTACAGTGTGTCCATGTGAAGTAATACATACTTTCATATGGAGTTAATATGAAATGGTACTTCCCTTTAATGGTTTGGCTCTTGTTTGACTAAAAGGAGCCAATTTCTAAATCTTGAAGGATTTAAATCTAATGATGAACTCAGAATTTTCTTCTAGGACCTTTAATATTGAACACATACTGTATTTACAGTATGTTGCATACTGTGGTTTCATTAGAAACTACTCTGCTTGTAGTGCTGCAATTTCAGTGCCTTACAGATGCCTGTCTGATAAATAATTCAGGTGGGTAGCTCCATCAGCATGCGTAGGCTGCTAAGGAACAAGCAATTGGTTTATTCCATGCTGAAAAGAGAAGAAAGAAAACACAACATTTTTCCCCTCAAAAACGTTTTCCCTCAAAGCCCTCAAAATGTACTCCTTTTTCATCAACAGAGGATACCCCAGCAGTGTTATAGACAGGGCCCTTTCCCGAGTCAAAAACACCCCTTGGACCATCAACTCAATCAGGAACTCCCACTGTAACAACCGCATTCCTTTGGTGCTTCCCTACCACCCCATCACACTTCCTATCCCCATTAACGATAACTTTTCCATCCTACAGGATGATCCCTCCATTGGGGCCCTCTTTTCTGACCGCCCCATCATCTCATATTGCCGACCACCTAATCTGCGTAACCTTCTTGTTCACAACTCTCTTGACCGCCCACAGCCACCATCCACACCAGGCACTTTCCCTTGCAACAGAGCTCACTGTATCACCTGCAAGTACAAATCTAACACCACACTCATTCAAGGCCCCTCAAGACAATTCCGGATCACCCAGATGGCATCTTGTACCTCCAGCAACCTTATTTACTGTATCTCTTGCAGTAAATGCCCAGCCATCTACATTGGAGAAACAGGAAGGTGACTCGGAGACCACTTCAGGGAACATGTTAGGGCTGTGAAGATTAAAGATCTCTCCAAGCCCATTGTTTCTCATTTCGCCTCTGACGGCCATGACCACTCTAATCTTTCCCTCTGTGTTCTCAAAGACGGTTTTCCGAACTCATACATCAGACTACAGAAACAAGAATTATCCTGCAACTAGGATCACACCTTCCCCCTTCTCTTAACGACAGACTACTTTTCTTCTAAATTCTCTCTATTCATTGTAGGTTTCATTTCACACTTCTCTTCACCTATCCTGACTTCACACCTCTTGATTGGCCTCTCTTTCTGTCCCCTGCTCCCGCCCCTCGCTCCTCCTCTCTCCTAGCTTTTGTTCTCCCGCTACATTACCTTTGCTTGATAAATATTTCTGTATGTTAAACTGTTAAACTGTATGTTAACTGCTGCAGATGACGGGAGTGCACAGCTGGGGTCAGACTGACAGAGATTTACAGGACTTAGACTGACCTAAATTCAATGCTGACTGCGAGGAGTTTCTGGAAGTTGAAATAAAAGCGGCATTTTGGAGAAATGGAGTCTCACGAAGACAGGTTCTTGAACCAGGCAGGGAATTGCACTACTCATTGTATCTCAATGTCAGAGCATTAAGTTAGTGGGGTTTCAGGCTTAAATGTGGTGATTAATTGGATGGATGTTTGGATGTTTGGGTCCTTGATATGAAACTGTAGAAAAATGTATTGTAGGTAGGTATTTGCCTACTCTTTAAACATTGAAGGAATACATTTACAATGATTTGACAGTAAGACCTATACCTACGGCTAGCTTACTATTACTGTTTTTGCTGGTAACAGTAAACAGCAAGCTAACAATGTAAAAACTATATGATGGGTTGTATGCCCTCCTGGAATTGTTTTTCTTTATGTTTGGCATTGGCCATCTCTTTACATTCATGTCTGTGCAAACCGACACAGAAGTATTGTTTACTCTCCCTTCAAATGACATGTTTCCTGCATTCTGCTGTGTAATTAAAATTCAAATATATTTGCGGTAAGCATAGTCTAAAAGCTTTTGAAGATTTTTTTCACTCCTGTGTGATACAGAAGGTATGATACAAGATTGAGGATCACTTTGGTTTTGGATGTTTTTTTTTCTGATAACATACAAAACCCCTCTTTGACGCAGACGGAGAGGATAGTAGGATCATGATCATTAGAGGTGAATTAGGGAACTATCAGTTTGGAGAGATTTTTGATCCTCTGAGATCTTATCACATATCACAGATTTCCTAAAATGGTCTGCCAGTCTTCTTCCTGTTTCACCAATGTAAATGGATGGGCAATTTTCTGCATGAGGTGCAGTAAATGAGGATTGCTGAAAATATGTGATGTCATCTTGGAGCCTTGTAATTGCACATTCACATAGTATTGGATATATATTTGTTGATGATATAACGGGTTCTTTTGCAGGGGAAGATGATTTGTGTGGATGGTTTCTGTGGGCAGTGAAGGAAGCTATGAACAAGAAAGTTGCACAAATTAGGTGGTCTGTGATATGAGATGATTGGGAGGTCAGGAAAAGGGGTTTTAGTGGATGTGTCTTTCCGTAAAATGGGGAAGTTGTCATTGATGGTCTTGGGAATAGAAATGGTGTTAGGGTAGTAGGAAAGCACCAATGGTATGAGTATTTGTGAGTCGGGGAGTTTCTATCTGGGTTGATTAGATTCAAAATTTAACAACAGTACACTCTAGTTGAAGTTTTTTGATAAAGCAGAATTGGGAAAATTTGGGTAAATGTCTGCTGTTGATGCACAGAGTTACTGGGTATCATTGTGCTATCTTCCTCAATTACTTGTGTGAGAGAGCTTTTTCATCATTGGCAACACACAAATGTCCATCATGACAATTAACAACCTTCCTTGACTAAAAATACTGTGCAGCAGCATGTAGTCCTTTATACTTCCCTCCTGTAGTTGAGATAGAGGCACAGGTTGACTTTTAAGATCACTGTTAACATTGAGAGTGAAGGACAACTTAGAGAGTGTGAGATGCAATGAAGGATGATAGAGAGAAGACAAAAAAACAGATGGTTCTGGGATGTAAGTTTTCAGTGTAGAGCGATGTCCCTGGCCAAACAGGATCAGCCAGGAAAGTTAGTGACTGGAAAAACAAATGAAGATCTGGTGCTCAGTGAAGAATAAGAGAATGTGAGGCAGGGCAATAGAAAGCTAATGTAAATGCTCAAGCAGCTTTAGTAGTGCTAATGTGACTAAAGCTCTAGTGCCAAAGAGATAAGATGAAAATTATAAAACAATGGGACTAACAAAGAAGCCCTAATGTTAGTTGTAAGTGGTATCAGAAACAAAAGCAACGGAAAAGAAAGATGATTATACAGTTTTCAGCTAGGGGGGACCAGATGTTGAGAACTTACACAGATCCTAGAGTGGGTAGGAGAAACAAGGACAGACCATTTTAAAACATGAAAAAAGTGACACACAGGTAGTTTTATTCTTCTGGTACCAAGCATGGAAGTATCAGCTGATACCTCTCTTTTTATTTTATGGTGAATCCTATTGTTTTGATAACAAAAAAATATGTTTTATGTCAGTCAATGTGTAAAGGTGGGTTAAATTATTTTTCATTACATATTTGCTTATGGACTATCATCTGATGTAAAAGTTTGAAAACTCCTGTACTATTTACTTAAATGGTTAAAAGCTGTCTTAATTGAGAATGATATTTCTTATTGAATTCCATGTCAGCAGTGAATATTCATGTGTTTGTTTTATTTGGTTGTTCCATAGATGAATTTAATACATTGTCGTTATGATAGAAGACTGTTATGGATACCATGGACAGCAAGGGTCACCAATAAAGAGGTTCTGGAGCGCATCAAGCCAAAAATTTTGCTAGAGGGAAAAATCACCAGACTCCGGGTCACTTATTTTGGACACGTGATGCGATCAGATTCATTGGAGAAAGCAATGATGCTTGGAATGATCAGTGGAACAAGAAGACGAGGCCGCCAAAGAACGCAGTGGCTCGATGCCATCAAAACGGACACTGGCTTAGGCATAGAACAGCTGAAAGAGAAAGTCCAAGACCGGAAAGCGTGGCGAGAGATGGCCTATAGAATCGCCCAGAGTCGGATCAAGATTAGGTTACCATGTAATGTGCATTTATCAGTACACTTCACAACTGAACAATCTAAACATTTTGTACTAAACAAGTGGATTAGAATTGGAAATAGTTCTTAGAACAATTCATTCTTTAAAAGTTGTCTAATCATTTTACATTTTGTGTAATAGTCTTTCTTCATTGTGTCCCTTTCAGGAATTGAAATGTTATATTCCAAAAAAATTTAAAACACACATAGCAGATTTGATTTTAGTCACTGAAAGTGTTTGCTGAAATTAAGGTTAAAAAACCAAAGTTCAAGTATCAAATGACATACCTACGTAAACAGAGGCCCCAGATCCCTCTTTAATTTAATCTTTCACAAAAGTCCCTGACATCTTAATGATTATGACTCCAATCTCTTATGAAAAGTATTTATAGTCAAATTCATTGCACTGTATATTGAAGTTTATTTCAGATCTCTTGATGGCCATAATGGGAATTCACAGCAATAAAATATGGAAATATTTTTTAAAAATCACAATTCAAGACAAGGCTCCAAAAATGGATTCATTCTTCCTTAAGGAAAGCATGGATGCTCAATATTGTATGTTTATTCTGCTGTTGAATATTTTAACAATTTTAGTCTATGATGGCATTCTCATGGTGGAGGTAAAGTAGGCAATTTTCAAGAAGAATGTGTATAGCTACAGTAAATGACATAAATTGATGATGCAGCACACTATAAGCACCATGAAAGATTTGTTAAGCCTCAATGTTCTTTGGCAGAGTGAATTTCTGAAAGTTTTGTATGAAACAATATCTGCAAGCAAAACCTCTTCATTTGATCCTGAAAAACCATGAGAGTTTCATTCTTATCAACTTCAACAGTAACAAGCAAATGCTTTGTTTTGTGCTGGCTCTGTTCTGTTTTCGAACAAGACCTTTAAATACAGATGTTACAAACAAGAAAAATCTATTTAGCATCTTCTTCTTCTTCTTCATCCTAGCGTTAATCCCGCATCAGCATGGTCCGCTTGTTGGCACGCTCGTCTCCATTTGGTGGATTGAATCAAATAAAAATCTATTTAGCATATTTAGCTTTTTTGGCTGCTAATAACACAATATGAGTATCTCATCCCGCCGTTTCTTGAAAGAAGTTAACATATCTAGTGAACACACTTTTCTCACCTGTGACAGAAGTGTTAACATCTGGTAATCTGATTTTGTCAGATTTCATAAGGCCATTAACATTGGATCTCTTTAGTTCTGAGATTGGAGACCTCTATAAGTGGAACTTTTTTTTCTCCTGATTATAATTTGTATTGAAATACAGCAGCATGGTGACCAGGGACACTGTGCTGTAGGAGGTGCATCTTTCAGAAGACAAGTGAAGGCTTTTTGGTCATTGAAGATCATGTGGCACTGTTTGTGACTGTAGTGTTACAGTACCTCCAGTGATGTGGCTTCCTTCTTATGAGTAAAGTGTCTAGGCATCAC
Organism: Lepisosteus platostomus; assembly: GCF_059453375.1. Lineage (NCBI taxonomy): Eukaryota > Metazoa > Chordata > Actinopteri > Semionotiformes > Lepisosteidae > Lepisosteus > Lepisosteus platostomus. Next base: position 59,760,786 of record NC_142611.1, on the reverse strand, counting down.
TTCAGATGTAAACCTCTATATAAATTGAATGAAAATACCCTTTTTATAGAAAAAGGAATACTTCTTCTTAATATTATTTTATTGTTGATGTTGTAATTTTTCAGTCAAACAAATTTAATAAATTAGATAGTTTGTGCCACAAGTAGGTTTGTCTTTTTCTTTTTACTCTCTTGATTCTTGAATTATTTTCCTGTATTCATTCATTCACTCATTTTGACTAGTTTCAGTTGGTCCTTTTTGTCCAAAGATTAGCATAATAACAATCGTATTACTAGCACAATCAGCATGCAGAGTAGGTCCAGATTGTGTCAGGCATGCCTAACTGTGTTAATAGGAGAGCTGCTTCAAAAGCCAATTCATGGAAAATCAGTTGTGCTGTGACACTTTTGTTGATGCTTACTTATTGTTATTGATCATTTCGTTGTCATGGAAATTAACATTCTAACACAGGTGTAGGGTATTTTTTTGCTTTCAGTCTCAGAGAAACTTCAAAATTATTTTCTATCAGATAGAAAATATAGTCCACATAACTATTTTATTTAACAACCAACTTGCTTTACTCAGCCTGAGGTGTATTTGCCAAGGATGAAACTCACAACACCTGAGTGAAACATAAATGTCATTTTCAATCTTTTTTTTCTTAGTGTAATAAAAAGATCCAATATCAAACTAGCACAATTCCTGTGGAGTTATTGCAAAATCTGTGCCCTTTTCAGGAAATCTATGTAACTTAAACCTATGTTGTAAAGCAAAATAAAATCAGTATAGAGTCTTAAATAATTAGATGATTCCCAAATTCAAAAATGTGACCCTTGACCACATGATATTAAATTTAGTACTGTGTGGTATAGTAACAAAAGCTTTCTAAAAAATAATTTAAATTAGAATTAATTTTGTGTGCACTGAATTTAAATTAATTTCTTTCTGAAAAGTACTAATTCTTTCATACTAACTATAAATTCAAGAAGACGTTGACATGTCCTACAGCCATCACATTTCTATTAGGACTCTTTTTTATGATTTGCCAGTGCTTCAAAATGCACATATAACAATCTAGAAATAACATCTACTGCAATTACTGTAAATATGCATGAAATTAATTCGCACATTAGAAAAGAAATGTACTAATGTTAATGTGAATTTAAAGTATAAAGCAAATATCTACATACAGTATATGTCATATATATACAGTACAATCTTAAAGAAATATTAAATAAAATAGCTAATTGGAGCTCTGAAACATTATAAACTGATGTACTGTTATAATATTAGTTTATTGGATTTTAAAACTCATCTGGGAAATCCCACACAAAAGTGTATATGACCCAAAAGGCTTTCTTTGTGGGTGGTTCAGTGAGGGTGTGACTCCTTTAACTTGGCTGTACAAAACTACTTTCCAAATATGAATAACTCCTGGCTAGAGATATAAGGATGACAGAGTGTTATTGTGAGACAAGATTACTAATCTTGCATTGTAATGGACGAAGATGACAGACCACCCCATACATGGGTGGTGTAGCAATTCTTTCAAATTATGAGTATTGCACATACATACTGAAGTAGCTAGCATTCTCACCCAGATGAAGACATCTCAGAAAAGACCAAAAGAAATCAGTTTATATACAAAATGCAAAATTAAACCACAACACTTTTATCAATCTGCAGTTAGATTAATGACTCACAGAACATTTCCCACCATATAAGTCTTGTGAAAGAGGTGTCAAGCAAATTTGAAAGTGGAAAACCTATACAACCCCATACTGTATGTATGTTTTCTTAGCAGCATTACTAAAAACATTTAATTTGTTCTTATGGTAAGATAAATAATATTGTGTGAGCAGAAATGTTTCTAACTGCATCTTCCAAAGGATATTTACAAAAACTATCCAGAAAATATCCAGGATACTTCTGGGATTAAAGGGTATGATACAGTGCCTTGCAAAAAGTATTCAGACCCTTCCTACAGTCACATTTAATGAAATAACAAAAATGATGCAAATATTTATTCATAAACTTTTTATTTTATTCAAAGTGGCACAGTGTTTAACATTGCTGCCTCGCAGTCCCTGGGTTTAAATCAGAGGGTGCAATATACAGTATGTGTAGAGTTTTTCTACTGCAAACTCCCCTGGGTTCATGTAGGCTTTTTCCCACAGTCCAAAGACATACTGGCAAGTTAATTGGCTTCTAGGAAAATTGGCTCTGGTACGAGTTTGTTTATGAGTGTTTGTGTCTGTTTGTGACCTGCAATGTATTGGCATCCCATCCAGGATGTATCCTGCCTTGCACCCGATAGTTGCCAGGAGAAGGTCTGGTATCCCTCATAACCCTGTGCTGGGTAAAGCAGCTAGAAAATGGATGGATGGATTTTATTCAAAACCTGAATGCACAAACTGAAGAATTCTAAGGGTAAGATAAGTCACAAAATGAGATACTGTATGGCAGCAATTACATCTGCAGGTCTTTTGGGAAAGTCTGTACCAACTTTGCACACAAGGTGGGTGCAATTTTTCAAGATGCTTGGGGATCGAATCTAGACAGCAATTTTGAAGTCTTTCCACAGATTCTTTATAGGATATGAGTCAGGACTTTAATTGGGCTACTCAAGGACATTCACTTTCTAATTCATAATCCACTCCAATGTAGCTTTGTCCTTGTATTTTGTCATTGTCCTTCTGAAAGCTACATTTTGGGCCCAGTTTTAGACTTTTTAGCATATTGAAACAGATTTTCCTCTATTCCTGTTTTTTTACTCCATTCATTTTCTTCTGAATCTCAACAAGCTTCCAAGCCTCTGCTGATGAGAAGCTTCCCTGTTAAATGATGCTGGTACCACTATACTTGACAGCAGGGATAATGTTGACTGGGTGATGCTCTGTACTGGGCTTTCGTTAGACATATTGCTGTGCATTTAGACCACAACATTCCAGTTTTGTCTCATCCGACCACAAAACATTTTGCCACATGTTTGTGGTATCATTTAAATACTTATTGTTTACAGTTATGGCTTCCTTCTTTCTTATGTGCCATACAGTCTACTGCTGTAAAGTGTCCCAGGTTACTGTTGACTCATGAAGACATTTTCTCACATGAAAAACTGAACTCTGTAGGTTCTTCAATGTTGTCGTTGGTTTCACTGTGGCATTCCTCACCAGTTTTTTCCTTGTTCAGCTGCTCAGTTTGGAGGGATGGCCTGACGTAGGCTGTCTGGGAGGTAAAATGTACCTTCCATGATGGAATAGACTATGCAGACAGGGATGTTCAGAGACCTTTTTTTGCACCTTACTCCTGATCTGTGTTTTCAATTACTTTATTCCTGATTTGCTTTAAAAGCTCCTTAGTCTTCGTGGTTGAGTCCTTGCTTGAAATTCACTACCTAACAAAGCAGCCTTACAGAGCTTTTATTTTAGGTTATGAGAACCATCTAATTGTGTGACTCATTCATGTAATTTTGTGCACCTAAATTAATTTAGATTTGCTGCAGCAAATGGTTTGAATACTTATGCAATCAGGACCATTTTTCTTTCATATTATCTATTTAGTTATTTCTTTCTGTTTTTGCTTTGAATACATGAAATATATATGGGTATATAACAAATATTAATTGCTGTTTCAAATTGTCATGACTGCAAACTCCAAAGCAACAAAATGTGAAAACTGTACCAAAGCTTCAATTCTTTTGCAAAGCACTATTAATACTTCAAGGTTAAATAACTCAATATCTTTGTCTGAAGCAGAAAAAATGCCATTGAGGTAAAGTTTTACAAGAAGGTTTGCCAATAAGAGAACATCATTCTACCTTGTTGGTTGACTAGCAGCTCACTACACAAAACACATCATACATGAATTTCTAGAAAGACCTCAAGTTATTATTTTCAGTAGCATGGCTGGATGGTGTATTCCAGCTTAACACAACCATTTTTGCAAAGAAATACTGTAGATCATACATGTTGTTAACGCATTCCCACTTAGTTTCCATTTCTGTTCCCAGAATACCTGCAATCTACTTGTTTTCCCTGAATATCCTGAAATGCATCAGGAAATAAGGACTTTACAGTATTATTCCCATGAAAACAAGTATTTTTAAGGACAGAAAATGAGAGAAAAGCTTTATATTAGCATTCCAATTAGTTCAATACTGATATTTATTTGCATAGATTTAGGAGTATTATTAAAAAATCATTTACACCAGGAGTATGATAATTCAGACTACTTCACTGATGAAAAACACAAATCTGAACATTGTGCACCAAAATTTACTTATTCTGTTCTGTTGTTTCTTAGTTTTTTACATTATGCATTAACTCTTAATAGCATAGTGATATGATTTTGTATTATTTTCCTTTTCCATAGATTAGTTTTATGGTTTCTAAATATCAGAGAAGTTCTGTTATCCTGTCTTTATAATCTGGCCTTATAGACAATCGTACTATTGTGATTGTTTTCAATGGCTTTTACTTAAATTTTGCTCTCCATGATTCAAGCACATATTTATCTTTGAAGTTTTCTCAGATCTTTTAGATCAAACACTCAAATATCAAAAGTAATATAATTACAAAACACTTGCAAGTGTAGTAAAGTTATTCACTTCACTGTTTGAAGCCCACCACTGACACTTCAGTCATTTCAGGGGATTGTTTATAATATCAATATATCATATGATTACTGGATCTGCAATATATTTGCCTTGGTGTACTCAGCTTTATAAGGCTGTCTATGAAAACATTCCACAGCAGATTGTGCTGTCAACATAATGGAGCTCACTGTGAGCTTACTAGCTTACTTTATCTTTGGAAAGGGCAATTAAAGACATAGACTTATATTTGTTGTTCTTGCTGCATGAATTTGCTCTTGACCTAAAAGAATTTTATTAAATAACGGAATGGCAAAATGTATTTTAAATATTAACAAGGACATTTTATATGTAATGTAGTAGCTGAAATCACAAGCACTTTACATATGTTGACATATTAATATTTGCAGTGATTTACATTTGCATGATGTTAACAGGATCTCTAAAAGAACAACTTATTTTGTCCTGCTCCTCAATTTGTTTCCAAGGGCTTTTAATTTATTTAATATTTGGAGAATTCTGTTTATAGGGCAATGCGGTGGCTCTGCACCTGTGGCTGGAAGGTTGTCGGTTCTAATCCTGCGGCCGGCAGAGGAATCTGGGTGTCATGTAAATGGCTGACCCTGTGCTCTGACCCCAAGCTTCTCTCTCTGTCTGTGTGTCTCATGGAGAGCACGTTGGGGTATGCAAAAAAAGAAAAATTCCTACTACAAGAAATTGTATATGGCCAATAAAGTGATTGTATCTTATCTCTTTTACCAATGATATTTGTACTGACCTGAACACTAACTGGTCATTCACCTTTTCTAGGACTCAGACTAGATATTGGATGATGACAACTACCTCAGCTTCAGGGAGACAGCATATTGTTATAGATTCGAGATCTTTGTCGCATTTCTCACTTCCAATGTCCCTAAGAATGGGTACATTTACCACCACTTCTTTTTTTCTTGTGTTGTTTGTGTCACTAGCCCTGAATAAAAGTATTGTGACTCGTGTCTGGATTTCAGTATCTGTGATGATGGTGGTGCTGGGAACTGGTGCGTTTAGTTTCCTTTTTACAGATTCTAGAAACAAAAATTGTTTGTTTCTTAATAATTTCTTCTCTGTCTCTCATAATACAAAAACACTGGTATGTAGAACAACATTTAAACTAGTATACACTATTACTATGCTGAAAGGATTTGAAAAGAGGGAATCCAAAAATCCATCTCAACACTTTTTGACCTAGAACAAAGCCATTTGATCTAGAACAAAGAACTTTCTTGGCATTCTGGCAAGAACTATACCATCCTCATGTGTTCTGTCATCATGGGCTAAATGTCAGCCCCATCACTGTCTGTCCTATAATGTGTTATTTTTGATGACTTGCGTCAACATACTTTATGCTTCTATATCTGTGATCTCTATTTCCAAGAATCAATGTCTCCAAGAGATTTTTTTATTTATCAGAACACCTCTGGGTGTAATTTGGGTTTAATTATAATGTGTATACAGTATGGTACTGTACATGGCATCCATAGTTAAGTATCACATTGTGTTTGAACATTTTGATAAATTACATGATACTTCCAAAGTACACATTGTAAAATCTTGAAACCTCGCTTTACTGTCAGTCACCACCACCATCGTTTGGTGGTGTCACTTAAGTTGAAACCTGAGTTCAGATTTTCTGCACAATCTCTTTTATGGCTTCCCCAGTTTCCAGTTTCCAAAAGAGCCAGTTATTGCACAGATCTTTTTAATGGGTAATACAAGATTTGATAACAATACCTAATCTGATATCTAACAACAGATCACTTTCCACCCCCCTAAAGGATCACTTTCTGCCCTCCAATGCATTAACAACTAGAACAGAACACAATCTTCATAAAATTTCCAGTTGTCAAATAGAGGGCTGTTAAGGTCTCATAGTCACAACAGGTGGCCTGAAATTTTAAACAAGAAGGAAAATGTTAAATCTAACACCAGTGAGGTTTTGTACAACAAAACTTGTATCTCAGTGGACTCAAGCCAGACCAGGGATCAACAGTCTTAGGAAAATAGGCCAGAGATCAGATTTCAGATGGCAGCAGCATAGGCATGTACAGTAACTTCAATGTATCTTTCTTGAGACAACATTTGCAAAACCTGCATCACAAATGGAAACAAGGTCAATGCAAAGGCCTTGTAAATTAGATTTCTAAAAAATTGTGGTTTAAAGATACAGAAGTCATATGTTTATATGGAGTGTGTAAAATAGCTTTTAATAATACAGTATATTTCCAATAGCTGTCAAATTAGCCATAAGCTTTCAGACAAATGAAATCATTTAAGCATGAAGCATTCCCATTTGAGAATAGTAACAGATGTGAGGAGAAATTGAACATGCAGTTTACAGTATATGTTTTCTCTCTGTCTTAGTACTTTTACTGAACTTAACAGAAACTGCTGATGTAGCTAGGGGAGAACTAATTTTCTTCTCAAAGTATATCTGTCTCAATACAGAATCATCATTCAATTTAAAAGTTCAGAGATAATACAATTTTGATAGTCAGATTAAGCAAAGAATTTAATAGCCAAGCTCTTCTTTAATAGCTTCATCTCCCTCGAAATGAAGTATTTAAAAAACAGCATTCATGCCTACAAACCCAGAGACAGGGTAGTTATCTTAATTTACAGACTAAATTATATATTTGAAAATCTGAATATGCAAAACAAATCCTTACACAATCTTACAATCAAACACAGTACATCTGAAAATGACATTAAACCTCTGTTAAATGTTTCACAATTTAGAATTTTTTAACAGGATTCCCATAACCCTTAACTACCCTCCCTGGTCAACACTAGATAGAAGTGCAAACCTATTTGTTTTTTTCTGGTTTTGGATGAAATGTCTCTTTAAACATTTCACAGATGTTTAAATATTACTTTGTACATCCCTCAGTTTAAACAGATACATGAGAGTCTGGACCACCATCTGTTTCAGCAGGGTTGGTCTGACGGACTGATTGATTCTATGGCTCTCCTATGTGGTCTATCTGACTTTTGTACACCTGAGCTCTGACCTCCATCTGTGCTATGGTCAGTAATGAGGTTATTGTAAGGGCAGTTCTTGGAAGTCACTTTTCCTGAAATATAAAATTCTGATCGATTAACTTGATGACCAACGGCTGACTAATGGTACTTCCAGTGATTCCATTCCTGCAGTGACGAAGACCGGCACCATTTTTAAAATACTACGCTGATCTTTCCTAACACATGACTGTTAATGCAGAGATTTCCTTCCTCTTATAGGAATTTTTTGGTAAACAAATTCATGGTGATGGGAACTAAGAGTTTCAGTTTACATTCATCAATATTATACAATATAACATTTGTACCAGTGTTACTAATTAATCATTATTAATTATTGTATACAGTATAAACTGTAGTGCTTATAAAACTAGTAATTGTTATACTGTGATAAACCTAATTGGAATTTCCTCTGTGGTAGTGATGCTGAAATAGGATTTATGTATAATATGTTGTTTGACCAATTGTTTGTCACCAGTATATGATCAGTGCATGAAAACACTAACATTAACAGATTAATACAATTTTGGGGGGGCATTGTACCTACAGTGATGTGAAAAAGTAAGTAAACCCCATGAAAAGCTTTGTCTTTTTTTACATTTTTGGACAAAAGGATATTTGATCGTCATTTCAACAATACTGATAGAAAAAGGTTATCTAATTTTTAAAAATAACATTGAAAAATTACATTTTGCACTCATTCGTACTATTTAAATCAACAGAAATGCAATTTCCTTATGTGGAAAAAGTTAGTACACCCCTACCTTTATCATTGCATCAAATGCCTAAAATTAGAATCAGGTGAACCAAAACAGGTGCAAATGATTAGAATATCATTAGAGTGTAACTTGGAGAACACTGCCTTCTATAAACATCAGAAACTTGTGGTCTGGTTTGGTCTTAGAAATTGAGGTGTGTGGCTACATCATGCCAAGATCAAAAGAGCTTTCAGAGGCCCTCAGAAGAAAGATTGTTGATGTCTATGAGTCTGGGAAGGGTTTTAAAGCTATTTCCAAGCAATGTGTTGTCAATCACTCCAAAAGATCATCTACAAATGGAGAAAATTTCAAACCACTGGCAATCTATCCAGGCAAGGTCATCCCACCAAATTCAGCCCAAGAACTGACTGAAAGATGCTGCAGGAAGTCTCCAAGAACCCCAGGATAACATCAAAGGATTTACAGGCAAGTCTTGCCTCAGTCAATGTCAAAGTGCATGAGTCAACCATCTGAAATAGACTGCACAACATTGCCCTACAAATGAGGTGATCTCAAAATTAAGTGATCTTGATTTTAATTATTCATTTGGATTTCTTGAGTAGTACTGTACAGTATTTATTAGTTTTACATGTTTAAAATAATTTATTTTTTATTTTTAGTTTTTCCTTACATGCACACAGTGGTTGGAAAACTAAGTCTTCACCGTGTCTTCTTGCAGTGTTAGAGAGTACTGCAGTCCTGTCCTGCATTTGACAATCAGGGAAAAATAAGAACAAGGTGCCTCACATCATCTCTGTACACTATGGTTCCTACTATGATGAGCCTATGGACACCTTGCACATTCTAGATCGCTGCAACTGTGCACTGTGTAACATGATAGCAAATTTGCTGTAATATTTGTTTTGTGTTTTAAACGTTGTTACGTCACCATGCGTGTCCGTGTTTTTGTTTTGTTTTGTTTTTTGCTAGCTGTATTCAGGTACCCCCCCGCCCCCCCCATCGGTCCATCATTACACCATTGTTTCAGTATTACATCATCTACATCATCATCAATCAGCTTCTCGACCAATCAGAACTCAACTTCTTCAGTATTTAACTTGGAGGTTTTCAGAATAAAGGGGTCTTTTCGCTCGACTTCGGTTCTGCTCGGCTCAACTTCGGCTTCATTTTGCTTTCGTTTTTCTTCGGCTTCTGCTTCGTCTTCATCCCTCCATTTTCTTGCATTTCGCTTTCTGTGTGTGTTTCCGTATAGCTTCAGCTTTGTTGGTTTGTGTTTGTCTCCTTATACTTTCGTTTGTTTGTATTATCCTCTGTGCTCGTTTGTATCCTGTTCCTTGTGTCTACTCTCATTTTCCCTTGTTTGTATTCGTAGCTCAGTTGTGTATTTGTGTGAACTTTTGTGTAAAGGGTTAGTTGAGGTTGTTGGGTACATTGTGCACACATAGTTGGTCTTTGTATTAGAAAACACTAGTTTAGGATGGGTGAGTGCCTTTTGTCTTTTATGGTTCTGGGTAGTCAGTGTAGTCAGGTTAAGCTAGGTCGTTAGAAGACGCCAAAGACCGAGTGTTTTGGGTTTTTGTTTTGTAGTTAGGTCAGCTTTCCCTCACTTTATTAGCCAGCTCCATTTTGTTTGTTATTTTATTTCCTTTGGCACCGCTCAAGTTCCTTTTCCCTGTGTGTTATCGTGTCCTGTTTACATACCAGTCACTTATTCACTTTAAAATAAATCACTTTTGTGCCAAACTTGTTGTCATGCTTCCTAAGTCCCTCACCAGAACCCACCTGCATCCAAACTCATCCTAAATGTTACATCCCTTTACCCTTAGACACCTGGAGTCGTAACAAACATGCTACCTGTGGTGGATCCACAAACCTCTCTTCTATTCTATCTGTTCAACCATCCAGAGTCAGGTTACAGATCCTACTGCCTCACCTAATTAGGAGTTCACCTGTTTGTCAGATGGGACCTGGCCAGGAGCTTGGAGTATTTATCCTGGCCTAGATGGGCGAAGAGAGTCATTGTGTTGAGTCATCTTCCTGCACATCATTTTCTGTTCATAGATAATGCTGATGTAACTATTCCAGGAAGTCACCGTTCCATGGCATGTAGCTCTTTTTTGTTAACCAGTAAAATTTGCACAAGTGAACTTTATATTATAATGCATACTGTGGACATTGCAGGTTGTTCGAGCCAGCTTACCAGCGTGGTGACATCACCACCCTTCTCTCTGAATAGCAGGGACCAAAGCTATAGAAAGGGAGATTTCCCTTTAGCTGGGGCCCTGTTGAGTGACGCCGGAGGCCCGGGTTCGAGTCCCCAACGGTGGGGGGCTGACCTGAGGCGGCAGCAGAGAGGGCACATACCCACGTGAACCCGAGAGGGCAACAATATGTTGGAGTATTGAATATTTCTTTTAAATGACTAAACTTTCCGGTTGGTGATCCCTTAGCTTTTGTTTTTAAATATCTGATTTAATCAGCAGGTCAAAACCAGTCAAAATTTTCTTTCAGGATGTTCATTTTTTTAATGCAGCAGAAGGTTAGAATATTTATGGTCTGATCATTTTGTCTGGATTTTAAAGCTCCCTTAAAGTGAACATACTGTAAAAGAGATCCATTGGTGCAGAAAAAATACAGTAATTTTCCTTTAAGTCCATTACTGCAGGAGATGCCTGGCCACATATTTATTAAGCACAAAGAAAAGTTTTGGATTCATTTTAGATTTTTTTTTTCTTTTTTTCAGTGTAACATCCTGTTAAATGATATACTGTAAGAGGCTGCAATATTTCGGTCTTATTTGAGGCCATAAAATGTTTGGGAGACAGTCAGAACCTAAACTGAACATATGCCTATCAATCACTTTTGTAGCTTTCCCATTTGTACATTTTGTTTCACTTTCTTCCACTTACATAAAAAAACAAACCCCATTGCTTCAACTGACCCAGCAAACCACAAAACTCCAGAATCAGGTAATATCACTCCTACCTGTCTTCATGCTTTTACCTCCTCTTATTTCTTCTGTGAAACCTGCATCCTTAGTCCAGTCCTCACAGCAGCCACTGCCATCACTCATCCTCCTGCTCTCCATCTTCCCAAGCCTACTGGTTTTCTCATCAGTCTCCCAGCAATCAATCTCATCACTCATCACCAATTCTTATCAGTCACAATTGTACCCTCACATCTCTTTTGAAAGAGCACCTTTTAACCCAGGCCAACCATAGCAGTCAGCATCCAAATGCAGTTGAAGAAAAATAACTACTAACTGGAGTTTTGATGTTGTATTTTCTTTTTTTCAGCACAATGAATGGCATCCATGTTGCTTAAACAAAACTTTTTCCTCTTGGCCCATTACTCACTCATTCCTTTCCCTATCTTCTCTTTTCATCCTTGGATGTCCTACTCAACCACCTTTGCCCCCAAGCAATGTCTTCCATGTTTTTGTATGTTTCCTTTCCCTCTAGCTCGTTGTGGTGGCTATGGCAGCCTTGTCTTCATCAACAGTTTGGCCTTCTCTCAGTCAGGCAAGTTAAACCAATAAAACAATCTAAATCACGCCTCTACTCCTTCTAAATTATGGTTTAACTAACTCCTAAATTGATATTTGGAATTACGTGAGCAATTTATTTAGTCTCTGACTGAGTAACTCATTAAAGTATGGTTGCATGCCTAGATTGTAGATTACTGCTGCTGATGAAGTTTCAGACTGCATATTTTTGTACTCTTTTAGTATCTGGAGTTCTGCAATGCGGAAAGTAAAGGCTGTGTTTTTTTATCTTAAATAGCTGTGGATATGACATCTTTCCCAACTTTTAAAAAAAAGCTAGGGTTGGTTTGTAAACAACTTAACCAAATGTACACAGTAGTTTCCTCAAATTTCCTTCACCCTATTAATAAGGTTTGGAAAGCCAGTAATCACTCAACAGCTTGTGTTATTCCACATGTATCCAGAATCACTCTGAAAATATGTTTAATAAAACTAAAACAGCAGTTCAAGTTATTTATTATTTGTTTACTGGTGGTGCATAAAATACTGAAATGCATTCCTTTTTCATTTTCTATAGCAGTGTTCTGAAAGGAATATACAGAAATCTAGTGATTTATTCTAAAGTCTATAAAACTTGGGTTTATAATTTCATCAAAATATAACATTAATTTTATACAAGTTAAATATTTTAATTACATTGAAACACAAATAAGGTTATAGATTCAGAGGTTATAGTACGGGTCATAGTGGCAGTCAAACAGAAACAACTTTTGAAGTTGAGTTGAAATAAATGCATGAAATCAGATCAATCATCTTTTAACAATCAAACAAGTTAGATGTTCAAAAAAGTCTATTTTGTCATGTTTTGTCATGTTCTTAAATTTGTAATGGAATAATGGAAAAAACATACAAATAAAATGGTACCTGTATACTAAGGTATTCATAGTAGCTATGTGATCAGGATACATAAATAAATCTTTTCCCTTTAAGCACATCTTAACACAAATATTTAGCTTTTGTTACTGCCAAGACTTAACCCAGCAAGCAACAGGAGCGTGGTGGGATACACCATGGACAGGATGTCTATCCATTGCAAGGAAGACACAGACGAACACAAACATACATACTGTACCAGGGCCAGCTTTTTCCAGAAGCCAATTATCCTACATGTACTGTATGACTTTGGACTGTGGGAGAAAACTGGAGCACCTGGACGAAACCCACATGAACACAGGTAGAACATTCAAACTCCATGCAGATAGCAACTCAGTGCCCAAGCCACAATGCAAGGCCACAGTGGGCTAACTATTGCGCCATCTGCCTTCCTTTCATAATAATGTACATATCCTCTCAAATCTCCTGAAAAATGTATTTATGGACTTGAAAGTTACAGGATGAAGGTTCATTATATTGTCTCCATCTTGTAAAATCATACTGTGCTGTAAAATGTTGTTTTCCTGGTCTGTAAGCACATCTATAATATAAGTAATGTGGAATTACTAATAGTCCATGTAAGCGCAAAAAACAGATGTGCTTACAATTGTTTGAAACACAGTTTTCAATATATTAATTAAAATTAAATTTTAATTATATTGTAAAATAGAAGTCACTTTATATGTTCCTCCAGCAATTATTCCCTTAGAGAGTAAGAAGTCTTAAGACTCAATAGATAATAAAGAAAATTGTCTTAGTGATTATGGAAGTGTTACTCTTATATTTCAAAAAGCTAAATGTAGATACTGCTAGTTAAAATGCTAGTCATAATAGGAAAAGAGGATACCATTTTGCAGAAGGGAAAATAGATTTTTTCTTGAAAGATACAGTTGCAAAACAAATAAAGCTTTAGAAATGCTTTAAAGGTCTAAGAATTGAGTATGAGGCCCACCTTCTGTAGCTTACCCATCTGATTTTATTGCCTATAGATCCATGATATCTTCTAATACACAGCAATTGAGCAGCAGAATCAATACATTCATGACTTTTTGTTGAATAAAGTTTGTGCTTCTTTTTCCTGGGCTACAGTATATCCACATATTTTATGTCAGCAGGTCTTCATCTTTGTGCAGAGTTTGAATGAATCAAGTGTGTTGGCTCTGTACTTCAATTTTAAACTTTGAACGCCAATCAAACATCCTGAGCTGTTTATCAGCAGAGCTTCATGTTTTCTTAGCTTTTCATACTCTCCTGTTTAGTCTTTGTATTCTGTCTTCGCTGGGCCATTTCTGTATCAGTTTTGATATACAGTGAATATAACTACATGAAATTGTATAGGCAGAGATTGGTTCATAAAATCATAAAGCTTTAGCTATTGCTCACTTGTTTAATGTTCTTGGTTTCAAATTAGGTCATGTGATCCAAGCTTGCAGTAGTATAGTGAGCATTTAGAACATGTTATCAAGCTTTCAATCCCATACACCCACAATTTTTTTATTACTGTAATTCTGTTTCCAATTTCAGGGCCTTAGCCAGCTATGAGGTTTCCTAGGCATGGCTTCCTTTTGAAGTCTCTGTGAGCTTCACATGCTAAACCCTGTAAGGTCATACAAGTTCACAAATGAATATGCAACAAAAGTTTTAACAAGAAGCAGAAAACCCAGAGTGATTATTAACACCATATGACTTTGGAAAAATGCTACTTCTGAAAATTAAGATGTTATTCCAAATGTGTTGCAATTTAAAGGGAGTCTAAATTTCAAATGTATCAGTCAGAATAAATTTAGGTAATGCTACACATATTTCAGGGCACAGCATTAACTTATCTAAATCTTAAGTGTATACTGTATGTAAAATTATTTTATTTTATTACAGAACTTTCAAATAAATAAGGTGAAAAGACAAAAATGTATAAAAGGTTGTTCTTCCAGAGGGTTGGTTCAAATTCTTTAGTTTCTACACATAAGAAAAATATGTTTAGCATGTTATTATCAATATATCATTAATACCATTAAGCTAAAAATGTAGAATTCTGAACATCAATGACAAGAATTAAGTTCTTTAGCTTTTTAGAAAGAATTGTAAGATCAGTGCTGCAAATGTGTTGTCTGTGCACGACATGTCAGAATAGAATTTTCATTCCAGGGGGTTGCAAAGTCTTTGAAGAACAGTTCTCATTCTTAATGTTCAGGCGTATGTTACATAACACTGACTCACTCCACTGGTGATGTTTTCGGCAGTGTGATTATTGCTGTTAAAGTGTGAGATAACTGGAAAAACTGTGCTATTAATTTTGATGCCTTGTTTATATTCTAAAATGTGGTAATCTATTTGTCTTTTACTTTCTCCCAAATATACAGTAGTAGGCTGCAGTTTTTAAGGTAGTACAGTAAGATATTCCATCAGATATGCACAGATGTGCTTGGTGAATATCGATTGAATATTTAGAGCCAGTGGAAGGATTTATACCTTTCCAAATGGAACATTTTGGCTCCATTTTGCATGGATAAGTGTCGTTTCACTACGGAGTTTCATTATGAGGTGCTTGACTCTTCTTTATGAAATTAATAATGGAGGTGTAAATACAGTGTAGATGGCTTTTGCAGTAAAATGTTAATGTTTGCAGTACTTTTGTGTTGTTGTTGTGTGCACATTGTTTCATATTGTTGTTTAAAACTGTCCATAACTGATGTATTGGGTTGAAAGAATTATTTTCTGAGGAATATAGCTTTTCAAAGCTATAGATGTCTCTACTTTTATTTAGGAAATCTCTATTCAAATACATTGGCTTTCTAAAGTTAAATATAAGGAATTGAGTTCTCGAACCCTTTTGGGTTGTATAAAAGAATGGGTGAAGTATTAAAGAATAGGCGTAACTAGGTTTGTAGCAGATGTTAATAATGTAGTCACAACTGTATTACTGTACTTTAAAAATGTTTCCTAACAAATACAATACTACAGCATAAAAGGTATACAGTATTATGATGCCCTTTTAATTTACATTGAAATAGCAGCTCTAATTTTAAAACAAAACGGTGTACAACACAAACACTAATCATTTTCAGTCAAATATTTGGTACACTGCATTTCAACTTCCTCAAAAACCTAAAAGAAAGTATATATTATTGAAAGGTTACATGTTGAGCTCTGATTTCTAGAAAAAAAAAAGAGATATGAGGCTCATAACCATCTTGGAATGAAGGATTTTCCTACTTGAATGAGTAATATTTTCCTGTCAGACTTGTTCAGTATTGCAGGTACTTATCATAATGTGTCATGACCACAATTACACACAAAAGTTGTAAGAGACTAAATTTAGGCTGCATTTGTAATTCACTCCCAATTAAAACAACACACTGTTACATTCAGTTGGACATACTCATTTGATATTTCTGTTTAAATGAGCTTTTCAAGAAATATATGATAAAAAAACTTGTTTTTCAAGTGTTGTGCAAAGAAGGGTTTTGAAATACCATAGCTGATCATTTCTATTCGTTCATATCCTATATTATAATAGTAATTGTTTGCCATACATAGTAACCAATTTCCGGTGCCAGGGAAGACATTTACAACTCTGGAAAGACAGAGACATATACAAAAAAATAATATCAAATATTTCTTAGTTTTTTAAACCAAGGATGCATAAATAGACCTCCTTTCACGTTCAGTGTGTGTAGATTTTAACATGGCAGCACTGCTTGTGAACTTTGTGGAATAAAATACCTTGTACATTAATACCTTTATTGAAACGTACTCGCAATATTTTGTTGCTCATAGTTTGTTATTGTGTTTCATGGCACATTTATTAAACATAGATTTTTGGATGGAAAAAGCCTTGGAAATACTATTGTTAAATATTACCAGTAATTTTTATGGTCCTTGTATAAAATACATGTGGAACTTTTATCCTTTTAAAGTTTGTATCACTTAATTTTAAGGTTTTAATATTAATCTGAAATTTAACCATTGAATTCATAAAAACATATACATTTACTAGTTCGAATCACCATCAGTAAAAAGTTTTGATTACACATAGAACAACATCAAGTGAGTGTCAGACCTTTTTACCTTCACACTCCAAATAAATGCCAATATTCTTGCCACTTTCTGTTCACCAGCTGCTTGGTGACTAATATATATGTTGGTCATTCATCTCATTCAGAATGATTTAGGAAGTTTTGAGCATTCTTAACTGTCCGGGATTTTATGAACACATTACCTTTGAGCAAAGAACTGTCCAGGGTGCTGAGCTCATTCTGTAAATACCTTATACATTGTATGTTAGCAGCAAGGATTCAATACATATATGATTATCCAAAGTGAAGAGAGGAGAACAAAAGTCGGAAGTTTGTTTTGATGTATAGGTATCTCTCTCATATGTACCTTTGTACCTTTATATATCTTTATTTAATATGTATTTTTTTCTAGATTGTGATCATGATTAATTTTATTTCATATGATTTTTTCTTATGCAGTAAATCTGCAAAATAGTAACATTGTAGTCTTTTGATAGTTGTTGTTGAAGTGTTAATTGTGGATTGATAGGATAAATACACTTCAACTGTTGTAGGTGTAATAAGGATTGAATCCTGGGTAAATGTCTGTGTCTTGCATTAGATGTATTTTTGGACAAATGTTCAGTCTGGAAAAGCCCAGATCTTACCCCATACTTACATTACCACATGTTGTTTTTTTATTGGGCCCCATAAAATGAAAATGCCGGAAAAGCAACAATCATTAAAATAAGCCAAACCTCAGGAAAACAAAAAACAGGCAGAGCTGCAGACCATTGCATATGTTTTCAAACAGCTGTAGATAAAACGACCACCCACTTTATTGCCAAACTCAAATAACAGAACATTATGTCAATGTACAGTCCACAGTGAATTAATCCTGCAAGTTGTAATCCATCAGATATTTGTTTCATGAAGCAAACTGGTAAAGGGGTTTCCTATTGCGTTGTCTTTAAATGGATATCCACCCCAACATTTTCTAACTGCTTTTATCCAATAGAGAGTGGGGAGGAAGACGGAGCTTACTCTGGGCAGGATGCCTATCCATCGGCATGGCACAAACAGAAATATGCAAACACTTAGACCAGGGCCAATTTCCCAAAAGCCAATTAACATTTTTGGCTTAAGAACATTGAGCCAATGTTTTTGGACTGTGGGAGGAAACCTGGAGCACCTGGAGAAAACCCACACAAACACGGGGTGAATGTACAAACACCACACAGATAGCACCACAAGTCTGATACTGAACCCAGGGCACAATTGTACCAACCTGTGTAAATGTGTAATATTGAGTGCCAGCATAAAGTCATTGGAAAAAAAATACAAGTTTATTGGTACTGAATCTGATGGAGTATGGCATTATTTTTCACATTTGTTTTAATGAAATGGTGGAATCTGGGTGTGGTGTCGTACTAGCAAATAGCACGGATAGGTCATCCTAGCATTTAAATTAGCAGAAGAAACACCAAGGCTTGGGGATGGTTTCTTCAGTTACGCTGAATCCTTTGAACTTGCTTGAGATAGAATTGAACTGAAAAAAATCAGTTCAATCTGTTCAAAAATCAATTAAAAAAATTTAAGAACTGCATGTGATTCTGTAGGAGCGTGTCATCGGTCAATGACAAAGTGATCATCGTTGACTTTTACTTTTTTCAATACTCTTTCACGATGCCATGTAACCCTCCTGACTCCAGTCAATGAGAAGAAAATCAACAGAAAGACAAGATGTTTATCCTGAAATCAAGAGTTATATATTATTTATGTTTATTTTCTTCACCAAGAAAAACGTTTTTTTTCTTTCCCCAAAGTTCCAACGTAGTTTTTATTTCTAGCCACTCAAAGAAATTCAAAATTACAAAATCCATAGTTAATGACATCTTTTTTTCTTTTCTGCCAGATGATTCCTACTTCTACCAACAGGAAACGCACAATTCATAAAACATTTTAAGCTTTTTAGATTAATTCAAAAGTATTTCTCACAAGTGTAAATCTGAGTAGAGTTGGTTGATGTATCCAGTATATATTGTAACGCATACAGCCTCCATTGCTTGCAAGAGCTGGCTTACCAGAGTTGTGACGTCACCGCCCTTCCCTGTGAATAGCAGGGACCAGAGCTGCTGGGCTGATGGGAGATTTCCCTTTGGCTCAAGTGTCTGAGTCCCTGTTGAGTGATGCCGGAGGCCTGGGTTTGAGTCCCCGATGGTGGGGGGCTGACCTGATGCGGCAGCGGCGAAGGCGTCCACGTGAGCCCTGTAGCATTACAATATGATTAAGAGACAGTAATATACTATTTGATTATGGTCTTTTGCAGTTAGCAGGTCTCCTTCACAGAACTACATTAATATTATTCATATTTTATAACAATTTTTTGCTGTTGTTTATACATTTTTGCACCAACTGTAATATATAATTTACAGTACAGAGCAAAAGTAATACTAAACATACTATTATTCAAGTATTTGTTTACATTACTGAAATGAAGAGTGCAACACAATGTGTTACAAATTTTGTTATTATATATCTTATAAACAGGATTGCTTTTATTTGAATATGAATTTTCAAGTGATTCTCCTTCTTCACTCCCATTTTAAGTTATACCTGCAGTCTAGCTATTTTGTGCTGTGCCATAACAAAATGTCTGATATGTAATAACCCAGGAGTGATCATTTATTTCAAATTAAAATGTAATTAAATTTCATTTAGTGTACCACTAAATGTAGGTGCTTTATAAAATTATGATGAGAACGGGAATCTGAGATGTATGCATGTCACCTGTTTTTTCTGCAAATATAATTGTCAAATGTAACTGTAAATGTAAAAAAATGCTAAATAAATGTTGAATCTGACCAATTTTTAAATGAAACCGCAAAATGAACTATACTCATACTGTATGTACAGAAGAAGCTTTTAAAACTAGTATGATTACTGTTATTTTGTTTTTACACTCTCTTTTTTGTAACTGTAACCACAGCAACAGGGTTAGTTTCCAGCTGGATTGTTGCCGATTTCTCCTCATTTGTCAGACAGTTGAGAAACCCTTCTTTTGTCTGTGCACATACAATTGAAAATGCAGCTCTGGAAACCTAATGGATCGGGGCCACCTACTTATCCTTTTGTCTAGACAACAGATTTTTTGAAAGTCAGTTACATAACATCAGTGCCAGGTAACGAGACAAAATATAATCTGAAAAAAATTAAATAATATAAAAAAGGTGCAGATAAGAAAATAAGGTAACCCAAATTAAATGTGCCACTTAACATCTTCAAGGTCATCCTTTACTACATTTATTTTTTCACTCTTCACACAAATGAAAGGAATATGTAAATTGTAGGCTATACAGCACAATTCCTAGTTTATATGGCTTCCTCCAAAGTGGAACAGAAAGTGCCTTGAAGATAAAATGCTGCATGTGTTGCCATGGAAATGTGCATCCCTGTAATTCACAGGGGACAGAGCTCCTATGAAGACCAGAATTAAGAGGGCTAAATAAGCACCTTCTCATTGCAACACATGAGTAATACAAACAGCATAATGTACCATACAAGACACTGATAAAGGTTTAAAAGCTAACAAAGCTTGGTTCAGAAAGAAGATAAATTAAGTTAAATTGATATTATTGTCCTTTGTTTCTACAGGAGCTGCAATCTACTTTAAAGAAATCAATTTGACTGCTGATTACTTAAGTTATCATACAATAGTCATAGGTATATCCTAAGGAATGGAAAAGAGTATACAATTTTCATTACACTCGTCTTTTAGCTTACAATTCAGTTATATTGCACTGTACAATTAGCCTGCAATGGCAATGTCTTAAAAGTGATTTTTTAATTCTCTCACATGAATTAAGTATGTTGTAGTTTTGGTGAATTATTTTAGTATGAGTGATGCATGGTTATATTACCTTGAGCAGGGGTCAGACCACATAAACTAGTCTTTTGTTATTGTGACCCAAATACTGATTAGACACTGAGGTTGGAAAAATATATGATAATGAGGTTTTTGGAGCTTAATGTTACTCTCCTTATGTTTTCAAGGTCTTGTCTGCCAAGTGACTGGTTTTTTAACAATATATTTTATGCTGTTTTGGTTTGTGTGTTTGTGACAGCATTGCATATCTGGAATCCAACCACAAATACTGCATTAGGTAAAGTAAAGAGGTGCCCCATTCTGATTCTCAAGGGCCACTGTCCCTCAGGATTTATAGGGTTCTGTAAATTTCCAGTGTTTTAAGAACAACCAATGGCTTCAAGCTGTCTAATTAAGAAAAAAAAATGAGTTTAATTAGGTAATTAAGGGCTCTGATGGATAGAAAAATCAAAAACTTCTGTCCGCTGCCAGGATACACAGTTTCACACAAAGTATTTGTGGGTATTTTTGATTATTCTACATGCTAAATCTGAGCTTTTTTTATCTACATAACTGGTACGAAAGGTGTAATCATAGAAAATATCGCTATACTGTATGTTACCTTATGCTCATTAATATTAAATGCTTGCAGCAATGCATCTGCAGAGCTACACAAATTCTCTGACAAGCCCTGACCTAAGATTTTTCTGTCTGGTTTTCACTTTTTTTTTTACTCTCTCTCTTCCTACCGAGAGGGACTTTATACAAGCAGTGCACCTGCTGCTCATTAAAGCCCCTAGATCAGCCACAGGTGTGGTAAATGAGAGGTAATTTCCTCAAGGCACTTTCCATCAGTATGGACTGGCGCCTGCCACTATGCTGTTACCCATTATTCAACATAAAGCAACCTCTAAAAGCAAAATGTATACATTCCATGAGGATAATACATGAAATAATTTTAGCATTATATGATAATGTAGCATGAGGCTATTGAAGGACTCAAACAAACCTGTTTGCAAAGAACCAAATGTCCTTAACTATTTACATGGGGATAAGCCCAAACAAACTGAGAAGTATTAGCTCAGTTTTAAACTATTTAATGTCCAGGGAAATTCTGGAGTGAACACTTTACTGCTTGCTGCTTAAGGTGCCTCCCCAAAAAAT
Organism: Lepisosteus platostomus; assembly: GCF_059453375.1. Classification (NCBI taxonomy): domain Eukaryota; kingdom Metazoa; phylum Chordata; class Actinopteri; order Semionotiformes; family Lepisosteidae; genus Lepisosteus; species Lepisosteus platostomus. The sequence continues at coordinate 59,738,996 of NC_142611.1, read as the reverse complement.
GTCTTATGGGGAAATAATGACCATTAAAATATTATTAAATTATCATTATTATATTAGATATAAATACTCAGAATTCTGCAGCATAATTTTCTCTATGGCATTGTCTTTTGTAAGCTATTGGTTTATTATAATAGTCTGGGTCACACCAATTAATGACTTATAAAACTTAAGTAACCAAATATGCAGTTTCGCACAAAATTGTTTTGAAGCACGGCTAATAACATTCTGAATTCGGTTCAGTTTAGCCCTATTTAGTTTTGCAGTTTTTGCTGAATTCAGTGCAGTCACAGTGAGTAAATGACACACTCATGTCATGGTACTAAGATGCAACAGCTGTTCATGAAATTTCATTTTGCTGTATAATGCCACAAGAGTTCGGTGTCATAATGTTCCTGTGAATACAGCAGGGATTATTAATGAGAAAAACATCACAAACCTGATCATAGCTCTGTAAAGCTACAATGATGTATTAGAGACAGAGTACAAGTCAAGATATATGAAAAAGTGAAGCAAAATCAAGTTTTACTTTTATATTGTGAAGTACATATTTTTGATACAACATTAATAAATACTTTAGACACATTTTAGGGCCCACAGTTGAAAAGAACATTACAGTTGAACCTAGTCCAGCTTGGGTTTAAGTTTCCTCCAGTGCAGCACATCAGGCAAATCCAATTCAGAATGTACAGTAGCCATGTACAGTAAAATCATCATAAAATATATATATAATCATCATAAAATGTATTTACATACTGTATATGATACACACAAATTAATGGCACTACCTATACTGAACTGTACCGTATTGCGTTTCAATTATGCACCATGAATCGAGAATGTCATAAAATATAAACTATACAAGAAAAAAAAAAGGTCAAATTTGTGTTGTACAAACTCATGTTAGAGAAGGCTTTACTGAATCTGACAAACATACTTCTGATTAGTTGCCATGATCATAATCATCATTATGTCCCATTTGTGAGCTATTAGGAGAATCTTTATACTGATGAAAATATGCTGACGTAAAGCTAGATATGGTCAGCTGTGGCCATTTGGCTGCTCTTTGATTGTCTTTCTGAGTCTATTATTGGGCAAAGTTCAGGATTTGTGGTCCAGGTTGATCTTCTTACTGCTGCCAGAGCTACTGCAGTTACTAGCCTGGATTTGGCTTTGTGATTATGGCTGCAAAGCATTGTGTCTTGTTTGTAGTTTTGAATGCAGAATGTTGATACAAGCTTTCCTCACCTCTTGCTGCTCTGCAGCTGTGGTGTTTGCTGAATATGCGTCTCCTTATTAGTTGAAACTTCATCTTGTAGACTGCTGAATAGATGACTCTTTGAAAAAGAGTCCGAAAAATGGTTGTGTGGTACTCTTTCTCACAAAGTTTTATGTTCATAATCAACAAGCCCTCACTTATGCAAAAGTTCCAAGTGATCACAGATGTCATGTTCCTCATATATTAATGTCATGTTTCAAAGTCATAACCTGCTATGAATTCCTAACGCTTCAACAATAACCTTAGTGTTGATTTTTTACCTGCCAGAAATTTGTATACTATGACTTTGAAACATGACATTAGCCAAATTCCTATGACAAGCAAATGCCAAGTTGCTAACATTTAAATCTACTATTTGGAAATGTCCCAGTTTTTTAGGGGTTGCGATGCTGAAATGAGGAGAGGTATTTGTATATACAGTATACAAATATGACGTTTTGGCAGTGTAGCTGTCTTCCTGTTTCTTTTCTTCTCTTTTCAGCATGGTAATAAACCTTTACTTTTGCAGCCTACACATGCTGACATAGCTACCTACAGTACTTGAACTATATAAAAAATATAATGCAAATATAATATATACAGTGCCTTGCGAAAGTATTCGGCCCCATTGAACTTTTCAACCTTTTGCCACATTTCAGGCTTCAAACATAAAGATATAAATTTTTTATTTTATGTGAAGAATCACCAACAAGTGGGACACAATTGTGAAGTGGAACGAAATCTATTGGATTTTTGAAACTTTTTTAACTAATAAAAAAATGAAAAGTGGGGCGTGCAAAATTATTCGGCCCCCTTGCGTTAATACTTTGTAGAGCCACCTTTTGCTGCGATTACAGCTGCAAGTCGCTTGGGGTATGTCTCTATCAGTTTTGCACATCGAGAGACTGAAATTCTTGCCCATTCTTCCTTGCAAAACAGCTCGAGCTCAGTGAGGTTGGATGGAGAGCGTTTGTGAACAGCAGTTTTCAGCTCTTTCCACAGATTCTCGATTGGATTCAGGTCTGGACTTTGACTTGGCCATTCAAACACCTGGATACGTTTATTTGTGAACCATTCCTTTGTAGATTTTGCTGTATGTTTGGGATCATTGTCTTGTTGGAAGATAAATCTCCGTCCCAGTTTCAGGTCTTTTGCAGACTCCAACAGGTTTTCATCCAGAATGGTCCTGTATTTGGCTGCATCCATCTTCCCCTCAATTTTAACCATCTTCCCTGTCCCTGCTGAAGAAAAGCAGGCCCAAACCATGATGCTGCCACCACCATGTTTGACAGTGGGGATGGTGTGTTGAGGGTGATGAGCTGTGTTGCTTTTACGCCAAACATATCGTTTTGCATTGTGGCCAAAAAGTTCGATTTTGGTTTCATCTGACCAGAGCACCTTCTTCCACATGTTTGGGGTGTCTCCCAGGTGGCTTGTGGCAAACTTTAGACGAGACTTTTTATGGATATCTTTGAGAAATGGCTTTCTTCTTGCCACTCTTCCATAAAGGCCAGATTTGTGCAGTGTAAGACTGATTGTTGTCCTATGGACAGACTCTCCCACCTCAGCTGTAGTTCTCTGCAGTTCATCCAGAGTGATCATGGGCCTCTTGGCTGCATCTCTGATCAGTCTTCTCCTTGTCTGAGCTGAAAGTTTAGAGGGACGGCCAGGTCTTGGTAGATTTGCAGTGGTCTGATACTCCTTCCATTTCAAGATGATCGCTTGCACAGTGCTCCTTGGGATGTTTGAAGCTTGGGAAATCTTTTTGTATCCAAATCCGGCTTTAAACTTCTCCACAACAGTATTACGGACCTGCCTGGTGTGTTCCTTGGTCTTCATGATGCTCTCTGCGCTTTCAACAGAACCTTGAGACTATCACAGAGCAGGTGCATTTATACAGAGACTTGATTACACACAGGTGGATTCTATTTATCACCATCAGTCATTTAGGACAACATTGGATCATTCAGAGATCCTCGCTGAACTTCTGGAGTGAGTTTGCTGCACTGAAAGTAAAGGGGCCGAATAATTTTGCACGCCCCACTTTTCATTTTTTTATTAGTTAAAAAAGTTTCAAAAATCCAATAGATTTCGTTCCACTTCACAATTGTGTCCCACTTGTTGGTGATTCTTCACATAAAATAAAAAATTTATATCTTTATGTTTGAAGCCTGAAATGTGGCAAAAGGTTGAAAAGTTCAAGGGGGCCGAATACTTTCGCAAGGCACTGTATGTACTGTACTTATACAATGCTTTTGATTGATTTCAGTATTTAGCTTTCAAAGTTGTGACATGTGGTCCATTTTAGGCCTCCTTAAGATCAAACTGATCTTTTAGATTTATTAATATGGTTCTGTCCACCATACAATATGATTCTACTTTTAGATAATTTCAACATACATTTTGATACTTTTTGCATCTGTTTTTCTCAATTTACCCTCTGATATTTGTATCCTAGAGCAAGTTCTTACTCTACTCAGGCTGCTCTTCACCATGCATTATATTTTCTTATCACAGTTAGCATATTAATATTTCTGATTGAGGCACTTGACATCATCTGGCAGTTTTCTTGAGATGATAGGACCATTGCTGTTACTAATTTATACTTATAATCCAGATTCTAGTATAAAGTGCAAACTAGTCACCTTTACAGATGGTATAGCAAAAATGGGTTGGTCAACAATGTAGAAGCTGTAATAGAAATTCAGAAGGACTAAGGTTAACTCATTATACATAACACTTAATGTAAATACGTTCGGGGCATGCAGTTGGTTAAATAATAATCTATAAATAAGAAAATTAAGAAAAAAAGATAAACTACTTATTACTTATTAAATAAATTTAGATGTTTACTACAACCATACTTTTCATATTCTAGATGCTGTAGGGAAGAAATAAAAAAGCACATCAAATATTGGGTTATTATCTATATGTAAAAATTATTTTACAATGCACTAGTTAGACCTTATTTAGAATATTATGCTCAGTTTTGGTCACCAGGATATAAGGATGATATTTCTGCTTTGGAATCAGAGAAAGTCAGAGAAGAACCATACAGCCATCTAATCATCTAACCACACACTGTACATCTCCATACTCAAAGAAATACTGTATACTACACTGACAGGCTAAAAGAAGTTAATCTTTTTAGTTTTGCACAGAGAAGACTACAAAAGATTGTGGAAGTTTTGAGCAAGTTACACAGCCATGTTGTTGAAGTCAATGACATGACTTCTTTCAAGAAATAGCTGGATGAGATCCTTTGACCAGTTAACTACTACCAAATGAGCTAGATTCCTCTCAGTCGTAACCTTTCTTATGTTCTTAAACCAACAAAGTTCAACTCAGTCAACAAAAATATCTCTTTTGGAACCCAGCTCTATTTAACCGAAGGGCTAGATGGATTCCTCTAATTTGTAACCTTTCTTGTGCTTTTTTATGTGAACTAGAATACCTATTACCTCCCTTGCTAAGTACAAAGACATGCTGGTAGGTTAATTGGATTCTGGGATATTTGCCCCAGATATAAGTGTATGCACATTTGTCTATTTGTGCTTTGTGATAGACTGTTGTCCCATTGAGGGTGTATCCTGCCTTGTGCTTTTTCTTTGCTGGGATAGGCTGAAGCTCCCCCGTGACACTGTATTGGATAAAATGGTTAAAAGATGGATGCATGAATAAGCACAGGCATATTTACAATGCCATCCAAAAGGTTTTGCTTTACAGTCACAAAGATTGTGTGTGTGATCATGTGGTATGAATCAGAAATACAATTTAATCTACATTTTATTATTTGGTAATTTGATGGACACAATTGATTGTTTTCCAATAAAAATAGACTTTGTATTCAATCCAGTGATTTCAGACAACCACAAATATTGGGACAGATCACTTAAAGTACATTTTGAGGGTGTAAAAATCATTTGGTTACAATAATTGCATAATGCTTGCCACCCATTGTGCTCACTAAACGCATTTTAATTGCTTTGCAGCCACTTAGCATTATTGTCTGTTCTTGAGGTCTATTCTGTTCTGACTTCAATTTTACTGTATATTCAGCGAGTAACATGCATGCTCAACTAATTTTAAGTCTAGAGATTGAAGTGATGAACACCTTCATTGCATTAGCCATATTGTTACAAATATAAGGCTTAAGAAAATAAAGAACAAAATGATACTACAAATCAAATAAAAACAAATCAATCCTTTGTTTCTAGATCTTCAGAAACTTCAATAGCTTCAATAGCAATAATCAAACTAATAATTCTAACTGCTAAATTGTAAAGATATGTCAAGAATATACCCAAGCAGGTGGTATAGTTAGAAGGACCTCAGCTCGTTGTTCTCTGGCACAGCTCTGGTGAAAGACTAATAAGAGGCAAAGATCAAAATAATATATATTAATATTGACAATAACACAAACACACAACACAAAAGACTACATACAATTTACAATTTCTATTTACAAACAAGGTATAACCAAGGCACCAACTAGAAAACACCTACAAAATAGTTTGTAGTATTCAAACTTCTACAAAATACCTAAAAAGCCCACAAGAGAGATAAACATGCTTATATATAAGAGACAAATCCAGATGTCCAAAGCAAATTGGAATTTTTCTGTAGCTCGCTATTGTATGAAATACATCATTAACCAGTAGAGAATGTCTTTAACCTCGGGATTCTTTTGTAAAGGAAATTAGAATTTCCTAATATAACAGATGGCAAGCACTCTTCCTAACCTTCCAAACCAAAGTTCCAAACCTTAGTTAGAATATGGTCTTTAAATCTAATATGAACAAGGTCCTCTTGCCTGGCATGCTTCTTATCCTCTCTCTCTTCTTTCTCTTGGTATTTGTCTCTATGTATCTCTGTCATGCTTCTGCATACCTGGTTTTTATACTGGATGTCTCACTGATGAAGACCCTTAATGACTTAGGAGTTGATTAGGGTAAACCAGAAGATTCCAATTGATCTACTGTATTGTCTCTAAAGCTATCAGCAGCAATGCAAACAATTCAGTATCCTTTGTTTCTAGATCCTCAGAAACCTCAATAGCTTTTCTGAGATGTTCTTGGTCATTCTCATGGTGTATGGTAAATCACAGTTTAATGAGCATACTGTAGAAGCATTTTAGTTCAGAAGAGTATTTTTTTGGAAGAGTTTTTTTAAAGACAAGAAAGTTTAAGTAGAGCTCAGACAGAGGTAGGCTTCTTTTTTTGCTTTTTTGGCTGGCCTCCTGTCATATTTTACAATAAAGCAATAAATCAGTGTGTGGAAAGAGTTCAGAAAACTGAATTCATTACAAGGATGTACTGTATACCAAAGCTTTAGAAACAATCAATCAATCAATTGCATGATTAAATAATTGCGGCAACTTCAACAATGATTTAAAATTTAAAATTTGTTAAAGTAAGTCTTAAAGAGGCAAAGAGGAATACAGCTGCAAATTTCATATCCATTCTATGGGTACAATTCTTTTAAAAATCATAAAATAATTGGACAGTGTAGCCATTATTGAGAAGTTGAAAGATAAGCACTGAGAAAGCTCACAGTACCTCCCAAAGGTCAAGTTGTCATGGATAGCTTCAGATTACATGAATGATTTACTGTATAATACAATCTAAATGAATAGCTCTAAATAAGAGGAAGTTGTTTATAAGGATAGCTTTGAATTATGTTGTTTATAATCCCCATATGTATTCATGGCTTCATTTGCACTTAATCTAAAAATTAATGTCAGGGTTGAATTATTTAAGTGCTTTGGTGTTCACTACAGTTTAAGCAGAAAACAAGATGTATGGTCAAAAGTGTAGCTCTAATTAAAACCTTTAGGCCTTTGGATTTATTAATCTTACATTCTTTTCAGTCTGTCACACCCACACTTCTTTTACAAAAAGCCTTTATTTCAAACAGATATACTGTACCAACAAGGCTTTTCAGAATTGCAGAACATAAATAGCTGTCATTAAAATATGCTTCTGAATCCCTCTTGACTTGACACCTACACAAATGTTTTGTGATTCAACAATGACATTCAGACATTTAGGAAATTTATAGCAACGACCAGGGGACAGCATTAACATACTGTACCAGTTTCATATAATGGCAGTCAAACTGCAAACAAGGAATACTGGTAGAGTTCAGTTTTTAACAAATATTAAATAAACACTGAACACCAGTTTGTTTACTACATGATATATAATAATCACTGCAATACACAAGGGTAGAATTAAAAATAAATGCAATAGCCAAAAATATTACATTGCCAAACCACAACTAATGGAAGTCTTGGTGTAATTTTGATATTTCATGTTTCTAACAATGCTATGCCTTTATTATTAATAACATTGTGTGAAAGATGAATATACTGCTTCTAGAATTGTAATTCATCTTAAATTATGCCATGTTATCATTTGCCCTACCGCTTTATACCAATCTATCAATCAAAGTTTATTTATCAAATGCACAACAATACAGCATGTAGCAGTAGTTGCTGGCAATGAAATGTCTTTTCTACAACCTCACCGGGGGGGGGGGATAAAAATCACAGAATTAAAGTTACAAAATATGGTTACATAATGATAGATAATAGAGCAATAGAAATTGAATAAGATAAACATCAGACAAAACTCAATATAAACAGAGCTGCTATGGGTCCAGGGTGTATGCAATACATTATGTCCAAGTAGTGCAGTATGGCAAATACAATGAAACCTGTATGTCCATGTAGCCATTACGGGTGATTTGCAAAAGGAGCTGCAGGTTGGCTATTTAGCAGTTTTATTGCCTGGAGGTAGAAACTGTTCCGTAATCTGGTGGACTTTGACCGAATGCCTTTGATACCGTTAACTGGATGGTAGGAGAGAAAACAGTTTATGACTGGGATGACTGGGGTCCTTCAGAATGGACCTGGACTTCTTAAGACACCTAGCTGAGTAGATATCCTCGATGTTTGGTAGCTCACAGCCTGTAATGAGCTGCGCTGACTTCACGACCCTCTGCAGTACTTTGTGAACCCGGGCGGAGCAGTTCCTATACCATGCAGTGATGCAGCCAGTCAGGATGCTCTCAATAGTGCACCTGTAGAAGCTGGCCTGGATATGTGATGGCATAGCAAACTTCTTTAGCCTGTGGAGTAAGAATAGGCACTCCCGTGCTGTTTTGACCAGAATGTTGGTGTGGTGGGTCCAGGTTAAATCCTGTTTAATGTTATCTCCCAGGAACTTAAAACTGCTGACCCCTTCCACAGCAGTACCATTGATATAGATAGGTGTGTGACCTCCTCCCCGATGTTTCCTATAATCCATGATCATCTCCTTATTGTAGTACAGTACATAGTGTTTTAATTAATGAAATAAAGCAAGTTTAATTGTTTAGATAGGGGAAGAGAAATAAAAGAATATCCCTCACTATTCAAAGTGAGACACATAGCAGAACTTTAAAATCAGGATGAAGAGGCAGCATCTACAGTACAACATACAGTTTAACAATATGTTTATTATATTTGTAAAACATTTATAGAATAAGGGGGGTGCACTGGTTATAATTGCTACCTTTCAGAACTGGAGTCCTGGGTTTAATACCTGGGGTGCTATCTGTGTAGGGTTTGTATGGTCTCCACATGTTCACATGGGTTTTTTCTGGGTGCTGTTGTTTCCTTCCACAGTCCAAAGACATACTGGTAGGTTATTTGACTTCTGGCAGCCCTGGTGTGAGTGTGTGCGTTTGTGCCTATTCGTGCTTGGTGATGAACTGGCATCCCATCCAGCACGTATCCCGACTTGTGCTTGTTGTTGGCTGGATTAGATCCTCTGTGATCGTGTACTGAAGATTTTTTTCTAGCCAAGAGTAAACAGCACATAAGAAATAAATTCAATATTTCCACAGATATGAGCAAACAATCCCTTACCTAAAACCTAGGCTCTGTGCTTTTAGTGCTCGAACAATGCAGAAGTGTTCTGGAAATGTCTGGTCTGATTCTCCTCCTATTGTCCTCTATTCTCTATCCCTCTGATTCTTTTGTATACTATTGTTTATCTTGCCTTGAACTTCTCTTTTCTGTACCAAGAAGGCTATCTACTGTACAACTCCTCCACTGTGTGTCTGGGCAGGGGCAACACTGACCTGTTTTTGGACTAAACATAAAATTCTCTACTTTGTGTTTAGCTGTACATAAAATAATTAATAATGTTACAAACTGATTCTCCAGAATCTACAGTTTGTTTTCAGGGGGTGGTAGGAACTTTTTAATCAAGTTTGGGAATGTCTAGATATTTACGTTTTGGAAACAAATGTTCTGCTTTATCTGTAATACTGGAGAGAAATATCCCCTGTCTTCCACAACTGTGCCTATTGAATGATGATTCTTCACTGAAACTATTTCACAGAAAGGAATTTGGATTGCAAGAACTACAGCACCCAAGAACATGATAGCTATGTGCTGGCAATCTTCTGGCACTCTTTCCTGGCATCAATGATCCCTTTACTTTTGGGATGTTTTGTTTCTGGAGAATTCCATGGTCCAGATGCGTAGAGCTGGGGATGGGGCTGCTTGCTCCTGGGATTCTTCAACAGAAATTACAAATTCCATTTCTTTCTTCTATTTTTTTCTAGCTCTTTCATCATTCCTTTATTTTTTATATGTTTTCTTTTACACTTGTCTTTTTTTGGCTGACTATTCATGATGCAAATTTTGGTCACGGGAAGGGTTGCCATCCTGGGTGGGGGTGACAAAGATGACAAATTTGCTCACAAAAAACACCACAAAGTTCATCTGAAAATAATTGTATGCATTATTTGTAATTTAGCATAATGTGCTCTAATTTGCTATTTGATATTGCAATACTTTTACAAGACATGGTACTTGGCAGCACGCTTAATGTGTGTTCAGCAAGTAGCATAGTGTGCAGTAAAATGGTATCAAAACAGAGCTCTGTTACATTTATTTTTAACTAAAATATATCTCATATAAATCAATCATTTTTAGTCATTTTTTCCATAGAAATCTAGTATTCATGTTGCATCTTCTCTTTTAATTGTATGTACTGTAAGATTGTCCAGACTATGCTATAATTTTGACAGCATTGTCTGTGTAGACACACATTGTATTGGCCACAAAAAGGTGCACACATGGAAAATCTTATCGACATATTACAGGGCCAACAGGAAACCATGGAGAAGTTAACCCCAAATTTTCAGATGATGTATTAAAAAAATACAGCAAAGGTACATTATCATTGTTGCACACTGCTGAGGTTGTGGTATAGGATACAACAACGGGATGAAAATTTGTTTTGTGATCTGTCTGTTGTTGGAATTCTACTAGCTTTTTTCTGTGCCACACAGAAATTCTTCAATTTCATTAAATAACCTCTGCCAGGTGATTTGTGAAGCGAAAACTTTCTCTTTGGCGTGTTGGCACTGACCATGCAACCAATCTAAATTTTATCAGAAATGAAAACACTGTTTAAATTAATACACTGGTCTTGCCAGATAAATGACCTGAATCACATACATATGTTATGGCATGATCCCACTTGTCACAGTTCGCTCTTGGCCAGAATTCAATATGCTTCTCTCAAGCGTATCCTAGGCCTCTGAATCTTCAAAGCATAAAGGAATGTAATCAAACCTAGTGAGCCAAATAACCGGTCATTTGACCCAATTGGTTTCCAGAGCTTTCAGATCTCCAGAGGGTTACATCACCTAATCAAACCTAATGAGCCCATCTTCCCTGCTAAATTCCTTCTACAACTTCTGAGGTGAATCATAGGCATGGGTCTAAGTGAACAGAGTCTTAGTATTAAAGTAACATATACGGTACAAGTTATTGGCAGCTCGGATTCAATCCACCATTTCTCAGACATCAAACATCATTTACGGACTTCTAGAAAATGTGGGGAAGAAAAAAAACAGGCAATCAAAATTTTGGAATAGCCCAGGCATATAAAAGGGCTGTAGAAAATAGCCCAGAGGAGAGCAACAAGATGCATATATGAAGTTGAACTGACAGGTCGAAAGCACTTTTTTTAGTTTTGAACAGGGAAAACTATGAAATATGCAAATATTTAAAATCTTTAAAGGTACTGAAAAAGTAAAGCCAGTGGACTTCTTCAGAATGAATAGTGACACAAGAGCAGGAGACACTTCTTTACTTAAGGGGTTGTGAGAGTAAAGATACTCAGATAGGCTGCTGAAGCCCATACCCTGTCTTTTTTAAATAACCAACTGGATGAGGATGAGATCCTTGGATCAATTTGCTACTTGCTATGTGTCCCAATATTCTCAATGGCGGACTTGTGTCCTTCATATCGTAAGCTCAGGTCTGCAAGTGCTTAGGATGTCCCATTTGTAAATTAATGTTTTAAAAGGGTGCTTAAGAGCGCCCCCATTGCGAACTCTATGCACACTTCTCTGAAGGAAATTTCCCTTAAAAAAACCCTGAATGGTTGTTTCATGATCTAACCTTTCAAAGCAGAGAGAAGTTGCCATGGAAAATAAAATATTCATGTGTTAGTAAAAGTTCACTTTTTTACAGATCTAAAGCTCGTAGTATTTCATTTAAAAACAAAATTTAATTAGGCTACTTTAGATTCATACAGTATGTATTCTATGTACAAAGTGGTGCCAAAATTTCTTTTATTTTGTTCCCCCATTTTGACTGATGAATATTTGTTTATCTATGGTGTATTTTGTACATGGAAAGACAAAGTATTTAATAGTGCAAGGCTTTGAGGTATTGCCAAGTTTACATTATTTAGTTTACTTTAAACACTTTGAATCAACATGAACGAATGCATTATGTTCCTTGTAGTGTCATTTTTGTACTGGGACAGACGAAATGAAATGTATTTAGTAGTACAAAGCTTTGAAAAATCAGAGAGCAATACCATCAAGTTTTCCCTAGTTACTAAAATTCTGCAGACATTCACTTACCCAGTGGAAAAGAAGCAGCAGCAACAGAAAGCATTTTGACCATAAGCCATGTAACCAACGAGTGATGTAATGCGAGGGTGTCCCATTACCCTTTTTATAACAGTGCACCTTCGTAAACCCTCACACTAAGTGTGCACTTGCGCTGCATCCCAGAAGTGTGGACTTCTGAGGAAGGGCTTAAGGTTTAGTGTGGCATGTGGGACATGACCTTACCACCAAATAGGCTAGAAATGTTGGATTCTCTCCTCTCAATTATAGCCCTCCCATGAGCTAAATGGCAAGTCATGTAACTACAATGATCTAAAAGTTCCACATAATTAAAGTTACAGTATATACTGTACAATATATTTAAAAGTAAAACCCAGGCTCATAGATGTGTTAGTTAGAGCACCTGTTTTACAAACTGACATCATCATACTTAATAATAACTCTTTTTGGTTTACAAATCACCATGGAGTATGAATCATCATAGGCATATAAATATGGTCATGCTTTTGAAGGTGGACTAAATGTTGAAAGTTTGATTCTGCTTTATTTGTTTCATAGTTGTTTTTCAGTTGGATTGTCCAGATATATCTGTGGCTGAACAGATGTGTCACTAGTAAAGACAACGATTTTGTGTAATACACCACATAATCTAACAAAAGTTCAGTGTAATTTGAAGTACTAAAAGCATTAAGAGCTGCCAAGGAACCAAAACCTCCAACAGATGGTTTTTACCCTAAATCACTCAAGAGAAACTTGTGTGTAATATGTAAACATCTTTAACAAGTGACTGCAGACCCAACACATTTCTTCTAAAAAAGAGCTGAATACAGGAAGATAATGCACAGTATTGCTGTCAACATTAGCTTAAGTGAGTTATTTTAATACCATATACTTTATATCTTTCGATTATTTCCTTTATGCAAACACAAGACAATAAATATTTTATAGAACTGATACATTTTGTGTTATTATTCTCTGTTTCTGGTCACATCGTCACTTCATCCATTTAAAATCTCTGGATTATTTGAAAAATTAAACCTGGATATTTATTTAAGGATATTTAATTAAATATATTGTTAGACCTAGGCTGTGAGCAGCTGGGAACCCATGACATTCTTATGAGAGCTCACTCGTCCACTAAACCCGTAAGAACGTGCTTGGCTTATCTCTCTGTTCCTCCATCAAATTTTCAATCATGCAGCCAATCAAGTAATCAAGTGCCTGACAGATCTCACTATTTAAGGCACATTTCCGCTCTAGACCGACAGTCCTACACTGAGCTTGCTGTAACTAACAGGCCACCAACTCTGCTCTCCCTCGACCACTAAAGCATACATTTTCTAAAAGCAGCAGTCTTATGGGAACTTTTTTCTCTCTTTTTGTTTTCTGTATCAGCTTCACAGCAGCCTTCCTGCTTTTTGTTAATCTAGGTAGCTCTCAATCAGTTGCTCTACTGCCATTTGCTCTTTAAAGTCTGTTGACCCTGCTGCCTGCCATCCAGGCAGCCTCGACCCTGGAGAGCCACTGATCAGTTGTCTTTCTTCTGCCATCTCAGACAACGCTCCACCAGCTGACCATGCTGTCCTCCTGTTACAGTCACTTTTCTGCCACCCGCCTTCTCTTTCACCTCATCAACTCCCTACCATCCTCTACTCAGCCTGCCTTCTGGAAGTTGCTGCCTCTCAGCTTTTACGAAACCTTCCGGAAATTCCTGAAGCCCAGCACTTGTGTTAATGACCTGTCAGCTCACTGTAGGAGCTGCAGAGCAATATTACAGATATATTTATGATTTTCCTCCATAGACTTCCAAATAATCAGACCTTTTATATGACTGTTTACATGGCTATTTTGTTCCCTACACTGTAGAGTCTACAGGATACCAATGGTTACCATGGACAACAATGTCAGAAACTAAAATTATTTTTTACAACATTTACATTAAGACAGACCAAAGTAGGTTACTACAGTGTGTAAATATTTGTAAATAGTTTGAATACACCTCCATTTAATAATATGTATGAAATTATACAGGCAAACGGGTACTGTATATTTGGAGTTTCAGAAATTTAAGTCAGTCAAAGCAGTATATATTCAGTATGTCAATTATTTATTGATTCTTTACTGTTGGCTTCATAGCCTTTGCAATTATGATCCAGTGAACCAGTTCTGTGTTACCTTGCAGGAAAAGCTGTGAGTTGAGGATGATATTATTGCACTGAGCTTATGCTTTGACAGCTGCTGCCAGCTCTATGAAACATGTTTAAAACAAAAGGGTAGGTTGCCCAGCAACATAACACTAAGCTCTTGGCACTGAATTTTGCTTTGCATACCAATCTACTCTGTGAATCTTCACAAAGAAAATGTTATTTATTGCAGAGTTCTCTTTAAAACTATATACAGTATGTACTTAAAGTCGGCCTTACAGTTAAAAGGAAATCTGAAAAATGACTGCCTTCACCAAAACTAAAGATTGAAATCACTCATCCACCTCATTGTTCTCCCTCTTTTATAATAATAATAATAATAATAATAATAATAATAATAATAATAATAATAATAATAATAATAATAATAATAATAATAATACAGATTTTGCTTGAGACATTTTCCAGTATGTCTCTACTGATATAAATGTTAAAAAATACATTAGTTAACAAGGTCAGTTATTCCCCAGGATCACTTTTGTTTACTCTATATAACAGTTTATGAGGACATTAGAAAACTTTAATTTTGCCAAGGAAAGAGAAAAGACGTTCATTTTAATAAAACAGAAAAACACAAGTGCAATGGCACACACTCCAGTAGATTTTATAGGTCCTTCTAACTAATCAACAGCTAAAAAAAGGTTAAATTATTTCAAACAAACATTTTTTTTTATTACACCATAAATACTGTAGCTTGTGTGGAAAAAATAGATACAAGGTACCACAGTAATAGGAGTTGCACCAATGGCATAGTGTTATGAAAGGAAAACTACTTGAGTGCTTGAAGTAAAATACTAAATGAAGGTGGAAGCATATTCACAACAAGTGGGGAAAAGTGCATTCAGGACTGCAGCAACACATTTGTAGGATTTTGTCAGCTGTCAACTTAGATTCAACATCAAATTCTTAAAAAGTTCCTCACAGTTTCATTTAACCAAGTGAGGATATAATATAACTAATACGATTACATGTGCTGCACAACTAAAACAATTAACTTTTTATGTAATTATATAGGTTAATATTTAGTCAGTCCTGACAGCATCTTATGTACAAGCAAATTACAAAAGATAAACGATAGAACACCGTCACAGTTCTGGATTACCAAGCAAGGTCACAATGTTTCTTTATTTTTGGTGAAAAGTTTGGTATTTGAAAAGAAAACACGCAATAGTTTCAAAGACAAATATATATGAACCACCATATCACTAAAAAATTACAAACTACTGTGCATAGCTAGAGTGATTTCCAGAGCTTCAGCAAACCTTCACTTTATTAAGGTTTGTCACATTGACAAACCTTAATAGACTGAGAAGTAGTCACAAACCTTCAGCTGGTAAATGTTAGATCATCGTGATAAAATAAATAATCCTCCTCAAGTAAACTTGCACTCCATCAGTCCCTGTACAGGAATGCAAAAAAAGAATTCAATGATCTGGGCTCTCACAAAGTCACCAGCATGGGGCATATCCACGTAATCGGTATGCAGAGAAAGACAGAAAGAATATCACACAGAATGAATAACATAACAAACAGGACAAACAGCAATGATAGACATTCACAGTAGGGAAACACTGACCAGACAAGGACAGAACTACAAAAACAAATGTAGAACATAAGAAATTGAATATAACTATGTGCAACAGAGTTCAGGTTTACAGTCTTGCTTCCCATTATTCCCCAAATACTCAGTCACAGTGCCTGTAGAAATGGAATATGCATTTTCCAAGAGAATTCCTCCAGCAGATTATGCTAGATCGTTTACATTGGTCTCATATCAAATTAGAATATAATACAGCATGCTAAAAAATGTGAAAGTATTTACAGCCTGTTCTATGCTGCTTCATTATGTAGCACCACAGGCAGCTTGATAATATGTGACATATCTGGACTGATTATCATTCCCATTCTATGGTATATAGATAACCTCATATAAATATTTTATAGTATTACAACATTTAAAAATGTTATTAAGTCTGCTTTATTATTGTTTATCAGACTATTTTGCATGATTTTCTACGAAAATTAGATCATTATTAGAATTAGAATTTAGATGATACAGTAGCCCTTTTGCTTTTTTTCTGGCATGGATGCCAATTTTGAAAACCTACTGTATGTTGTCAGACAATAACCACAGCAAGAGAATAATTAATTCTCTTGTATTGTATGTGGAAGGTTTTAGGACTGGGCTTCCTTCACAGTGAAGGTTAATTAGTTTTAAAGGTTGTTTCCCTAGAAACAAGGTCATTCAAGATAACAGAATGCCAAGGACATGCTTGTAAGACTTCCTTTTTATAACTGCAGATGAATTTGGGCGTTTGAAAATGTGTCTGGAGGGAAGGATATGTAAAGGCTCAAATAACTATGCCAACAGTTTGAAAATGTTATTTTGACAGCATAACCTGCCCTGTGCCTCATTTCTCTTCCAGTCACAAAGCTGCTTTTTTCTATTGCTGCAACTGATTTAAGATGATAACTTCTTTTGTAATTTAATTATCCAACTATATACAGTATATACTAATAATATATACAGTATACATACTGTAAAATCATTTATAACAGAATATTGTATCCAAAAAAAAGCATATACTTAAAATACTGAAAATGGGATAATAATAATAATAGCTACTGTAGATCATATTGGTTTCTTAATACAGAGTTGTTAAAATATTTTCATTTTGAAAAGAATTCAAAACCAAGGCGAAAATGCCAAATTCATAAAAGTCATGCAATAACAGGAATGTTATGAAAGAGACTGTTAAGAAAGATTTATTAGAGCTACCAATCATCCATTGCAGGAATATTGATTTGTGGTGACTAAACAATAGCCACAAAAAAGCTTTTGCTGAATATGGTATATAGATAACACAGAGTGGTCTGATTTCACTCTAGAGGTCCACTTAACAAAAATGTTATTCCAGTTGTTACTTCCTTTATCAGTATTTCATTTCCCACCTCATCTCCTGTCAGTCCATCCAAGGGATTCACATTTTTCTTCTACTGCCTCTTCCTTTCCATACAGTGTATCACAACAAGAAAAGTTAAGATTCATAGTTCTATGCCTACTAACAATGTTTTCTGTTGTGTCTGAACTGCTGACATGTACCCCTTTTCAAATTGTGACTGATTTAGAGACCTTTACAAATTAACATAATTCCTATTTTTAAAACATAAAAAACAAAATTAGTTTCAAAACAAATTCATCCATATGTCATTTCTGACACATCCATCTTGTACAGCATCTATGATTGCAGACCTTCTCCTACCTCACTTTTTTCAAACGCACACAAATTCCTTAGCCTTCCCAAATACTTCCTTAATGCATCTTAAATGCATCATTTTGGACACATATTCACCTGTTCTTTCGCTGGTTGCATTACTTCGTGTTATTTTTTAATGCAAATAATTCAAAGTATGTAAGTTGTGGTAATAGGTCTTTCTTCAATTAGATGCTGGATGTTTTGTGAACATATTGTACTCTATTAGCTGCAGATTACACAAATATGCATGCACAAAGGGCACTCTCTCCATCAAGATATTATATGTGACAATGCCAATTGCTATGGGAACCAATTTTCTACAAGGCTTTGTCAAAGACTGATCTTCTGTTATTCCAATTGAATAAACAACTATTGCACTAATCTAATACTCTATACTGATATTATCTTTATGACTTGTGTTAGGGCTACAGGCATGTTTGGAGATACTGTTAATTGAAATGTATGTACTCACAGAACTTTCAGTACAATTAGAAACCACATCTACTTCAGATTTTTGCCTATTTAAGACCTTCTGCTTTCTGTTCTTACTAAAGCTTTAGAAAGGCATCCAGCCAAAGCCACTGTAAACCACTTAATAACCACCTTTAGTAAAGACTTCCTTACAAACATCACTAATACCCTTTCAAGTACAGTATGAATACTTATTTCACCTAATGTCCATCTATGCCCATGCTTAAGGCCTGCACTGAACAAAATATTTTCCTCTTTTATCTCTTTTCAGCCACCCATCTCCAATACTTTCCTTTTTTCTACATTCCGAGTTCATTGAATAGGCAATGCAATCAAGAATATTCAGATAACAATCTTTAATATTGAAATATATGGCCCTACATCCCTTTCATCTAACCCCATATTTCTGTTATTTTATTTTAGAAGCCTTTGATCCTTCTATTAAACTGATTAAAACAGTAAATAGCCATCTATATCAAAAGCATCACAAAAGGTTTGCTTAAATACCTTTCTCAATGAAATTTGTTGGATCAATCCTCAATGGCTTAACAGGTGAAAGAATAACTACCACGTGCAAATCTAACTCACCTGATATAAAAGATTGGACTGCAGATCGCAAAGGATCCTGAAAGAACAGAGTTACCTCTTCCTATTCGAATTTCAAGAAGCAAGTTGTGCTTGCTGGATCCACCATTGTGTTAATTCCTGTCCCCCAACCCAACTTGTTGCCAGCACTATCCTGCCCTACATACAGTATATGGCTAACCTCTCTCTTCCTCCATTTTTATCTCTTGCCCTTTCTACAGTCCATGCCTGCCTCATTTCCTTTTTTTTCTCTTCCTCCTACATCAGGCATCCTACACAGCATGAATTTGGCACCACCAATGTCTCCTGGAGTTTTTTTTCTTTGCTCTTTTCCCCATCCATTTCTTTTTCCATTGTTCCCTCAGGAGCTCTTGTGGCTGCTGTGTGCTGTGGCACCCCCTGCCTTGTATCAGAACTTGTTAGATTCAGCCTCTTCATCCACTGTGGTCCTTGCTCCTTGAAGTGTCCTGGTCTCACTCCAAGACAGTTCCTTTGTCTGGTTCCAGCTTCACACGCCCTGTTCCATCTGTTCTTTCTTTATTCAAGGTCTATACCTTTAACTTAGCTGCTCCTGTTCCACAACCTCATATTCACTTCTCCCTTGTCAGCAGGACCAAGTAATCCAAGGTGCAAACATTCTTCGCAATACCAGCAATCCTCACTACAATCGAATGCAACTCCATCTCTATCACATCACCAACTCTATTTTTTTTCAATGCCATAGTTTTCAGTTCAGGCTGCAGCCGGTCTTCAGTAACAAAACAATAAAATCCACTGTATAGAACCAGACACAGAACACTGTTGTTGTCTTCTTGTTGGCTTGTGTTAATTTTAACTCATTCTCAGACATTTCTGCAATTCACCCTTTCTGATTACTCCACATAACTGCCTTGAGTCTTTTCCCATTCATTGCACAATATTGTTTCTCCTCCCTAACCTTCATCCCCTTTTCCAGGTCGAAAGATGTCTGGGGTTGCAGCATCAGCTTTGCAGTCAAATCTGTAAAAAATCTGTAAACATTCCATCAGATGCAGAAACTCCTCATGTCACTTCCTCCCCATACACAGCTATTACATCTATTGCATCCATCTTCTCATGATGCTTCACTCCTGCTTCAAGTCATCACACACTCCTAACTAACTATTAAGACAGCTCTCAACACAATTTCTGTTAAAGAGCTCCATATGTGTCAGCCTCCAATTAGTGCTCACCAACTCATTTGCAGTGAACTCCCAGTTATTTAAGAAACTTACAGGATTTATTATTGTCCCATTTTCTTTTTCACCTTTTGCTCATTACAAAATTACACC
Organism: Lepisosteus platostomus; assembly: GCF_059453375.1. Taxonomy (NCBI): domain Eukaryota; kingdom Metazoa; phylum Chordata; class Actinopteri; order Semionotiformes; family Lepisosteidae; genus Lepisosteus; species Lepisosteus platostomus. Next base: position 59,718,988 of record NC_142611.1, on the reverse strand, counting down.
TCCCCCCTTTAGCCATTGGCAAATATAAAGTAATGCCTGTAAATAATCTTTGGCACCTCTTTAGGGTGCACAAGCAAAAAAACAAATACATTTTGACACACTGTCTGAAGCCATCTGCTGAATGTTCCCATATGTTCTTAATCTTTTGTATATTTTTTTTCCATTGATTCTCACTGAAGGACAAGATGATTAATTTATGGCCTCAGATGAATGTCTTACTCTGAGAGGCTATAGGAATTGAATCTTAAGATGTTGAGTAGAGCAACTGGTAGGTGCACTTGCTCAAAGGGATGTTAAAATCTGTGATTGCAAGTTCAAAACTTGGTCATGCCAGTAGGTGTGTCACGATCATAATCCCTCCTCTTAAGGGTGTTCCAGCTCTTTCGTATTTTACCCGATTACATGCACCTACCCCCAATCCTGCCCCTCCTTATTTAAGACTGGCGGTATCGCTATTCTGGGCTCAGCACTGGGAGATGGACGCCCGGAAGCCCGGCTACCAGTGGGTCCAGGAGTGACCCGACGGCATAGGCTTCATCACAGCGTCCTGACCATCTGAGTCTGGGGCTTGAAGCACCTGCCCTCGTCATCCTGTTTTTACTCCCCATCCCTGTACCGGATCCCTTTCCAGTTTTTAATCTTGTCTTGTTTCGTTTGGGATGGATCACATGGTTTTGGACCTTGGACTTCGCCACGGATTTCCCCCCTGGACTCCTTGGACTTGTCAGCCTTGGCCATGCCCCCCAAGCACCAGTTCACTGACGTCAAGCCCCCTGTTCGTCAACCTGCCCTAATCCTCGCCGTCTCTTTGTCCTTCACCACTTACTTCCGGATTATACCGTCTGCATAGGGTCCTGAACTACGCTTCATGGGAGCCGGCATGAAGTTGGCATAAGTCTACAAGTGCTCCCAATGATTCCTGTGGCCTCCAAGGCACTTGTAGGTATTGGCAAGGTACATTCCTCTGTTGCAATAGGCACTGAATCTGAGGTACAGGGCTGAAGTGCCTCTCATGTGTTCAAAGATGAGTGGCTCAAAAGTGGAGGAGTCTGCCTACACTTACTTATCCTCTCCTGTGTGGGATCAAAAGGTTTATAGCTGTGAGTCAAGACAAGAAAAACACACAAGTGGCCTTTTTATGACTTTGTCATTACAATTCTTATGGGTTTGAGGAGGATGAATTATAGCTGAGATACATAGTTTACAGGAAGTGGAAAAGAGAAGCAGGGCTTACAAGAAAGCAACTTACAGGAAAGGAGAATTTGTCTAGAAGTTAAAATAAACTATTTTTTGGGAAGTGATGGCACCATTCAAGCTGTTTGTGGTTTTCTTTTTGTGCCAGGCCACTGTGCAAAGAAATCTTAGTTTATTCATTCTGTATACAGATTGTGTAAGGTTTTATGAATTGGCTTAATTAATATTATTAATCACTGTTCTTTCAACACTGAATTCTAAACTTGAAATAAAATACAGCACTGGTAAAAAAAGAACAAACTTTTAAAATATACAGTATTTGTTGTGTACCTTAATAATATTTCATTTTTTTTAAATCATTGTTTTAAAAAATGAACAATGCAAAACCCTCTTTTGCTTAGAGATGATAGCAGAGGCTGCTGCTGACATAGAAGATACAATGTAGTAACAAAGAACAACTGATAAACCAATCAGCCACAGATTATTGTTATTTGTTGAGTAAAAATCTAGATATCAGAGGGCCACGTGCTGCCAATGACTTCAAAGAATGAATACGTTCGTTTACCTATGATGTTCCAAGATTTGTGTGGTCGTCAACTCTGTTCCCCTGTGATCTGTTATTCTCCCTTTATATAATCCAAAATCTTAATATATTTTAGTGATTCTATTGTCAAAACACATTTTTTACATTTTATTGAGGATTTCTTCACAATTTAATTTTCTACATTTTCCAGACATTTATGGGCAATATTCATGGACATTTTCCCATCAGCTTAGTGTTCCATCAGCTAGTGAAGAGAAAAGAGCTGGCCCATCAACCTCTGTACCAGTCTCAGAAAAAGTTAAACAATTAGTACAGTCTTCCCCACAAAACATTTTGTATCAGATCATTTACAACTACTGTAGCTGTATAAAAAAACATAAATCACTGAATAAACCTGCTTGTTCCTACTTGGTTATCACAACTTTTCAAATAATCCCAAGTGAATATTTTTTCTACTTTTTAGGATTTAAACAAGTCTCATTATTTTTCATGTCATAATTTGTCTTGTCTTCTCCTGTTCATCGACAAATCTGTTGCCAGGTACATTTTGTTCCTTTCTACTGCCTCTGCTCTCTGTCCAAGCAAACCAAAGAGCATTCTTTCTGTTATCCTTCTCCAAAGGCAAGCTTCTTCTTTTTTGTATTGTCTTTTTACTCTCCAGCTTCTTGAGCCTACATTCTTTCTTCCTTCCTTCTTTGCTGTTTTCCTTTACAGGTTTGAGGCTAAAACAACAACAAAACAAAGAAGAGAAGAACTAAGGGGGCTCAGGTTTCAATGTGCTAGAGATGCGCCTGCAGTGTCTGCTACAGTTCTGTCTGCCTGATGCCTGCAGTAGCATACTTTCTGTACCATTCCTTGCTTTCCTACACTCTGCGCTTCCATGCTCTATGCTCTGTTCCTTCTGTTCACCTGTACTTCCTCCTCCACTCTATTTGTATTGAACTGTAAGTACACCAGTGTGTTACAGAATATTAATGAGGACCCTATGCAGAATAATCAGGACAAACTTCAGAGGTGTAGTTGATTAAACAGTCCGAGGTTTGAAAGCCGAAGGAAAACAAACAGATGCAAAAGAACAAAATCAGAAAGCGGAGCCGTAAGCCATGAGGAAGACAAGAGTCTAGCCAGAACAATCAAAGTACCAAAACAAAATCAGGAGACGTAGTCAGAGAACAAACCAAGGTCAGGAAGCCAAAAAACCAAGATGTAACTAATCGCAGCAAGACGGGGTAGCTCTAGCCAGGAAAACCTAATACTGAGCACCAGGGAGAATGTGAAGCAGCATTAAATAGGCTGGGGGTAAAAGGCTAATTGAGAACCATGCTGGAATGCAAGGTGGAATGCCGAGTCCTCTGGGGGCGTTTCATAATATTACCCTCCTCCCCAGAGGTGGCTCCCGACGCCCCAGAGGATTAATTGGAGAGATGCCAGCAGAAATCAGTAATCAGTTGAGGGTCCAAAATGTCCTTCTCGGGAACCCAGGAACGTTTCTCGAGTCCATAGCCCTCCCAGTCAACGAGATATTGTAACTTGCCCCGGACCCAGTGAGAATCAAGGATCATATTTACAGTAAATGCTGGGAGTCCATCAATGGTCCGGGGGGGTGGGGGCCGAGGCTGGGGTCTAGAAAGGAGAGATCTGCGGAAAGGTTTGAGAAGGGAAACATGAAAAGTGGGGTCAATCTTCAAAGAGCGAGGGAGGGCTAAGCGATATGTTACTGGGGTGATTTGTGCCAGAATATGGAAGGGACCTTTAAAGCAGGGAGCGAGTTTGTGGGATGAGCGACAAAGGGGAAGGTTGCCGCTTTCCAAACTTTTTGAAGGGTGCGGATAAAATCTTGTATAGACGGCACCTGGATCTCTGGAAGGGTATCCAGGAAGAGAGAGGGTTGGTAGCCAAGAGACAACTGAAATGGAGACATATCAGTAGCAGAGGTGGAGAGGGAATTGTGAGCATATTCCGCCCAGGGGAGTAGGGATACCCAGTTGACCTGCATGGTAGAGATGTAAGCTCTGAGAAAAGTCTGAAGTTCATGATTAATACGTTCTGTTTGCCCATTAGCTTGAGGATGGTAAGCTGAGACCAAGGAAACAGAGGCTCAGAGAGATTTGCAGAACGCCTGCCAGAACTTGGAAACAAACTGTGGGCCCTGATTCAAGACTATGTCCTTGGGGATTCCATGGAGTCTGAAAATGTGGAGAATGAAAAGGTTGGCGAGTTCCTGGGCAGTGGGCAAAGAGCCAATTTATCGAAATGAGCAGATTTAGAGAAGCGGTCAATGATAACTAGGACAGTGGTGCAACCTGGCTGACAGGGACGTCAGTAGCGAAGTCTATCGAGAGGTGGCTCCAGGGGCACTTCGGATTGGGTAGAGGTTGAAGCAACCAGGGGTCTTAGTGCGAGGAGTCTTGATTCTGGCACAGACAGTGCAAGCATAGACGCAGTCCCCAACATCCTTTTTAATTGTAGGCCACCAGAAGTCCCTAGAACTCAGCTAAAGAGTGCGTTTAATAGCGGGGTGTCCCGCAAAATGGGAGTCATGTGCCCGCTGAAGGACTGAGGTCCTGATCAAGTTCACCACATAGAGTCTCTCCGGGGGTCACTGCGGGGGTACGGGGTGGCCCTCCAGGGTGCGTCTTACCATCTGTTCAATATCCCTTACGGCAGCCAAAGTCCTCCTGGGCGGGAGGATGTTCTCCAGGAGTTGCTGCACATTAGGGAGCTCATGGAGACACGAGAGGACATCCGCTTTAAAGTTCTTTGTACCTGGGGTGTAGGTAATTATGAAATTGAATCTTGAAAAAAATAAAGACCATCTTGCCAGCCTGGGACAAAGAAGTTTAGCCAACTGAAGGTAAGAAAGGTTCTTATGGTCCTTGAGGATGAGAAAAGAGTGTTGTGCCCCCTCCAACCAGTGTCTCCATTGTTCAAGTGGCAACTTAATGGCTAAGAGTTCACAATCTCCGACATCATAGTTCATCTCAGCCGCCGTCAACTTCTTAGAAAAAAAAGCACAAGGATCCCCGTGGCGCTGAGAGAGAACGGCCCCGACGCTGTGGCCCGAGGTGTCAACTTCAACAACAAAAGGGAGGGTATTTCAGAAGATGGGCAGAGGTAAAAAGGTCCTTGAAGTGTCTGAAGGCGACATCGGCTTGGGGGGACCATTTACCCTGTTGCGGACCCTTCCAGGTGAGGGCCTTAATAGGAGCCACTACGGAACTAAAATTACGAATGAATCTCCTATAAACGTTTGCAAAACCCAGGAAACGTTGTACCTGTCTTAGGGTTTTTGGGGTTGGCCAATCCACTATTGCAGAGATCTTGTTGTGGTCCATCGTGACCCCTTGCGAAGACAAGATATAGCCCAGGAATTGGGTCTCAGACACATGAAAAATGCATTTTTCCTTCTTAACATAGAGCTTGTGATTAATCAGATGAGAAAGGACCTCCGTTAGATATATATTCCTGCAGATTAGTGGAAAAAATCAAGATATCGTCAAGATAAACAAGGAGGCATTTCTGAATGAGGTCCAGTTTGGTAAAAATTGTGGCACCCGAACAGATTCTAAGGCTGAAGGAATAAGTGGGAGAGGATAGCGGTTTTGTATTGTGATGGCGTTGAGGCCTCAATAATCAATGCAACGGAGGCCACCATCCTTTTCCCTACAAAAAAAATTCCTGCACAAGCCGGAGAGGAAGAGGGGTGTATGAAACCTGCCTTAAGTGCCTCCTGGATATATTCTTTAAGGGCCTCTGATTTCCCATTTGAAAGTGGGTAAATTCTCCCCTCTGGGGGCAAAACACCCCTAGTGTCGTAACACTGTGCTTCTGGACACAGTCCCTGCAATGCTGTCGCCTGATACACTGTTGTTGTCTGCATATTCAGACAATTCATACACCAGGTTCCTCACCAAAAAATTAAACAAAAGTGTTAAAACTAACCTGTGCACCTATGGTTCTGTGCACCTTCATTTTGTCTCCGTACTGCACTGGCCTGATGTACTTCTAGCATCTATGGGTACAGACTATCACTTACACACAACAGGGTGAATATAAAAAATAAAGAAACAATGTTGTGGTGGCTGGGGGTAGCCAAATTTAGCAATGCTTGCACTTCACAGCTAGACTATCTTACTCAAAAGGTTTGTGTATTGTTTGGCACTGTTTTCCTAGCTGACCTTAGGCTAGGAGGCAAGTAAACATGGGGGAAGACATAGATGATCAAAGGGTGTTGGTGATGATTTACACACACTACTTCACAGTGAATCATTTGTACTGCCATATTAAAGAATAAACATTCAACAGTACCATTCCTAGGGAGGTCATCAAGCCAGTCTCCATAGGAATGGATTCCAGCAAAAATATAGGAACACATTACAAATGAGGAAGGAGAAGATAGGACAGAAGAAGAAGATAGAATAGAACTCATCATTCATCATCATTCTTCATCTCCAAAGCTGTGATTAGTTTTTCTAACCGTTTGAGAACAAGATTCTGTGTAGGTAATCTGAACTTTATTACAAAAAAGTTTCCTGTCTTATTTATTTTAGGAAATTCGACTTTCTTCAGGCTAAAAATGTTCTTTCCAATTTCTTGGACGCGTGGTTAGAATAGGGAACTTGTTTCCCATTCAGTTATGTGCATCTATATTTTATAGATGAATATTTAGTCCTAAGTGGGATCAATTTTTCTTATGATACAGGTTTAATCTAAGTTAAGGTGTTTCATTTGAAGAGTATTCAGATTAAATTGACAGAATTCTTGAATTTTCTAGATTTGCAGTAAGTAAGGCAATAACTATGTGAATTAGCTGCCCCTCAGTTAATGACATGAGTTGTGTGCCTTATCCCTGATTACACTATGTACGTTATAGAAGATAACATTGAACACGTTATTTGTGTACTAGCTTTATGTACAGTACTCTTTGCAAGAGTCAGAACCAAAAGGTCAATAGTCAGCCACCTTTATAGTTCAGGCACTGTACCATCTGTGGTTCAGCTCAAACTGCAGCTGTTCACATAAAAATCACCTCTGTTTTAGAATTGTCCCTTTCTGCATTTGGAATCCTAGTCCCATTGCCTACAGAGGTATGGCCAATATCACATAATACATAGTGAGAACTCACCCCACCCTGTGACAGTGGTGGCTTTCTACCTAAAACAACTCACTGAGTCATCACATTATTACAGCAAACTTGCACACGTACAGTAAGTAAGGGATCTAGATAACAAATAGCTGCCACTTCTCTGTGTTCTGATCACTCCACTTCTCTCCCTTAGCCAAGTGCAACAGGGCCAATGTTAGAACCTGGTCTATTGTTGCCTGATCACAGTGATCTTGCAGTTTTTGGAGTCCCTTTTGATTGAACATTGATTGTCAGTTGTCAATGTTTTGTTTTTAAAATGTATGGGATTGCAACTTCCACATACTGTGTCATCATGTAACAGACTCTGCAAATGACTGTAAAATTCAATTTTTGTTGGACATTGCAAAAGGTGTCAGTGATGTCTGTGCCCTTCTGTGACAGGTCACGTTTCTAAACCTAGAGTGCAGAGAAGCTATATTCCAGTGTTTCTTCTGAAGGTCAAGTGGTGTTTTAGTATACTGCACAATAGACTTGGCCATGTCATGGGCCCTCTTTCATGGTTGTTCCTTGGCAGATATCTGGGGTGTTGATATCTGGATTTATTTGGTCCTTTGTGTCACTTAGTAGCCACTTCTGTAGGTGTAGCATTCTTGACCATTTAAGTACAATATTCACCATATACAAGTTCTTGCATTAGGAATTTGTCTTTTCGCATACCCCAACTTGCTCTCTTTTAGACACAGACACAGAGAGAGAAGCTTTGGGTCAGAGCACAGGGTCAGCCATTTATATGGCACCCCTGGAGCAGCTGGGATTAAGGGCTCTGGGGACAAATGGAGTAGGAATCCTCTGCCGGCCTCAGGATTTGAACCAACTACCTTCTAGCCACAAGTGTAGATCCTTAGCCACAGTGCCACTGCTCCGCCCAGTAATAACATCAAAAACACATATACAACAAAGTGCAATATTCTGTGCCTTCAAACATGACTAAATAGATTGTTTTCATTTGATGTACTGTATATGCTGTACTTTTCTTTAAATTACAGAAAATTTAAATTTCCCTGCTTACACAATTTTCTCATTTTCCATTCCAGAAACCAGATATAGTTTTCAGAGAGGTTTAAATTTGTTGTGCAGGTCTTATTACTCCAGGAACATAATTGTGTATGAAATATGAATTATTATTCTTAACAAAACAAATGAATCTTATATCAACAGATTAAAAAAAATTAGTATTTTTGTATTATCATATCTAATTCCATATTCAATATGTGCAATAAATACCATGTTAATAAACCTTTCACTTAAAATATTTATTTTTCAGTCACTATCGATTTATACTGTATATGCCAGTAGAAGCAAGTATTTACAAGTAGCACCAAGACAACATTCAATTGCAATTATGTTTCAATGGAATTCTATGCGCAAACTATATATACTGATTTTTTTAAACTTCATAGAACTTCAATACAAAAGAAATTTACAATAATAAAGAAATTAAATAAGTCTGGTTGCTCAATGTTTCATGTGTAGAGATAATTTTTCTGTTCTATAATAAAATAAGCTCATAATAAAACTCAGTACATCTTTATTGTGAGGGACTTCCATCAATGAGGTTTTATTCATTTGGAGATGAAATTTAAAAAAGAGTAAGATATAATATATCATAAATAACAGAGGGGAGACAAAATAAAGAAACTTAATTTAAATCAAAACTATTTTTTTTTTCCATATATATTTATATTTGTCACCAGATTTAATTTGGTGGTTGCAATTGTTCTGGTTTTTTTTTAATTAGTTAATTAGCATGTCCCAGTGGTGAAATTCCTCATGCATTTCCCCTCTGGTTAGTGTAATGAAGTGCTTAATAAAGGAGGGAAGCTCAGCTAGGAGAAAGCAAGTATCAGAAAGAAATGCAGGGGGAAGTAATTAAACAGTAATGAGAGTGGCTCCATACTGTTTGAGTATGGAATAAGCTACCTTCCTATGTTGTTGAAGTCAATACCGTGATTGCTTTTAAAAAGCAGCTAGATGAGTTACTAACTACAAAGTGGGTTAGATGTGCTAAGTGGCTTTCACAGATACTGTACTGTATGTGAAAAAGAATGCACATACAGTAAATTGCACCAAGACAGTGTGCAAAAACAGACTTGTGTCTGTACTGGCAAAGGTGATTCCAGACGAAGGGTTCTGAATGCAGTTGATACACAATTTTCCTTCTTTTTAGTTTTTGCTGACATTTTCTGTAACTTACCTTTAATACAGTTTGAGTTTTTTAATAAAATACTAACTTTAAAAAATGTATATGCATCATTTTGGAATTTAAAGTTATGGGACACCATAAAAAAACATCTGAATAGTTTTGCAAGACACTGTATTCCTTGTATTCCTTGTAGTCCCCACACTTTGCGGAACAAGTATGTGCATAATACAAAATATTAAATAATCCTTTTATTTTTATTTCAGGAATTTATTGAAGGTTATACAGAAGAACATGATTAATTGTATATAATTTGATAATACAAACATGACTCATAGCATTTTTGGATATTTATCCATTGCTCAGAGAGAAACCATGACATAACTTTTTCCTGGGTTTAATTCCATTTTCCCTACACAACGATTTATCTTAAGTGTCTTTTTCAAGAATTTCCACCCCCATTTCAATGAGTGATATTGACCTAAGGTTACGAAATAGGACAGCTTCAATCAGGAGTGTGGAAGAATACAGCAAAATGTATTGTAAATTTCTAGTAAACCTGCTGTGACATATCTGTAGCCTGCTGTCTCATTTCTCATTAAATTGTATATGGGAATAGAATTAAATCTCTAAGAACCTCTCGAGAGAGCTCATTATCCTCAGCCTAATTGTAATTTTCTAATGGTAGGCAATCAGAGATCACTTAAGTTGTAAAACACTTTGTAGAATACATCAGCAGCTTGCAATTATGATCTACAGATCTTATTTTTGGTTCATGTTTCATAGCAACAGAATGAGGATATCCACTTATGTGGATTTAATTTATTACAAGCCTTTAGGTTGGAGTACATTTACTGTCCCTTAAAACCCTCCATGAGTTTGAGGGCTTATGTAATGCAATATCACTCTCTTCTAAACTTGTAAACACAGAGAGACACATTCATTTTACTTTTATTACTATTTCAAAATGGTTTTTGTTTTCATATTTTCAGAAATCATGTTGTATTTTTTCTCAATGATTTGCTTCACTACCTTGAAGTTACAGGATTTGTGAGAAATTAGGATTCTCATTTCAAACATCCTATTTTCAAACAATTGTTAAAGACTATATTATTTTTTTCTTTTCAGAGCAATTCAGAATAATACCTGGATTTTTATAAAATTATACATACTGTATATATTTGCCATTTAATGTATTTTTTCATTATGTGTTATAGGTATACCATGAATTGTATTATGTTGAATCGCAAAAAATGTCATTTTTGTACTCAATGTATTATATAATGTCAGTGGATTATCCTGTGTGAGATTTCCTATGATGATGTGATCAAGACAGATAGGGAGTTTACATTTTAGTTATTCACATGAGCAAGAGAAATGGCTGAGTTATATAAATGTTCTTCTTCCCCTCAACTGGAATACATTTTGAACAGAGCCAGGTAAGCACTTTTTTCAGTGTAGTTTTGCAAGAGCAGCTCAGGATGATTGTGAATTGATACTCCCTATAACTAGGATCATTGTAAACAGTGGATTAATCTAACAAAGAACATATGAATATGAAATTTGTAGAAATCCAGATGTCTGCTTAAGACAAATAGTGTCTGTTCTCAACAGGTTAAGTCTCTCAGGCAACATTTAATGACAACAATGTACATTTACAAAGAAGGGCACCTTAATTTAGAAAATGTACGGTGTTACAATTAAGTCTCTGAAAAGATCTAACTATTTTGTTACTTACCAGTCCCATCTAGAATATCTATTTTTCTTTGAATTCATAAAGCTTAACAAAGGCAGAAACATAAATCTATCAGTTCAGGATATTTCCAAATTGTGTTTAACAGTCATATGACAAGTACTCACTTGTAAGGCTGAAAGGAATACTTGACTCTTCCAGGTTCCAGAAACATTACAATTGGATTCAGTGGTTTGTTTATATAGATTTTTTACATTGTTTTTTTTCAACTGAAAGACTAAATTCTCTTTTAATTGTCTTTCATTCGTTGAAAACAGTTTTCAGTTTATTGCTTTATTAAATATTTACAGTATATATTCACTTTTTTATCTACAGTATGTTATTTTTCAGTGTGTAATTACCACTTACATTTACATTATAAGTACAGTATGGGAAACCTGAACTTAATTTGCACATAGATTGTATCCTCCATATTACTCAATACATAATGCATAAATGCTAAAATCATCTGAATATGAAAATGTATGTCCTGATTCTTAAAAGTTTAGAAAACTAGATCAACCATACAGTACAGTATGTCTACATAAAAACTAGGAGCTTATTCAAAAGTATGAAGTAAATGTTTTGATCAGGTTACTTCATTTATCCAACCTTCATTAAGCTTTGGAATCGAATGTAGGGTGTCCCTTGATTCATGCCATATGTGTTTCTGGCAATAGGTTAGAGCTAGAATTAAATCTATCATTTCTCAACGGTACAGAAGACACAAGGGAAGTGCATGCGTTTCATCATTCTATCAGAGATCTAGCTCCTTAGAACTTCCAGAAATCAAGGAATCATAAAAATGAAAAATGAATTAGTTAATTACCTTAAATCTTGGTATCTAGATCAATGGAATTCATTTGTTAAAATTGATGCCCGTCATTATTTAACCAATAGATTTTTACCATCAATGTAAAAATACCCAGAAATTAATTTCAAATTCCATACAGAGAACACATATTCCTTTGCTGTTTGACACAGACTAAAAAATCTTTTAGATTTCTATGACTGTAAAGATAAGAATGGCTTTAATGACCTAAACATTTCATTTGAGGATCCTGTGAAATTTTATGGGAGGCAGAAATTGTGTTCGCTTGGAAAATACAATGGCTGTAATGTACATTGAAATACTTCTGAGGTTTGTATTTACTAACTTACTTTGAGTTCTTATTACAGTATTTACCTATTACTTTTTTTATGGATGTGCCATCCTATTTCAAAATGTAAAGTAAGAGAAACATTTAGGTTAATATGCTTAATTAGTGTTATATAAAATGAAATTTAACAATTCACTAAAGCAAAGAGTGAATATTATAATGTGATAAAATACATATCATTGTATCTCCAAAGCAGTTTTTTAGTTTTCTTTTCCTTGATGTCTATTAAGAAGCTATTTCGAACATTGGTCCTCATTTTCACTTCTGGCAACACTACCCACTCCCTATTGATAATACAGTTTAGTGGCCAAATTGTGAACAGATCACAAATCCTGTAAATTATGCATTTAAATCCATCCGTTATCAAAGAGTTGCGGACCCTGGTAATGGTCTTTTTAGCACCTAGTCAGTCACAGAAGTGCAGGGCACATGTCAATGCTGAGAACAAATTATTTATCTTGCCCTATTACATCCTATCAGAAATTGAGTCCACAGAGAAAAGAACAATGTAGAATAGCTGTTACAATGTAATCAGAATGTTTGAGAGGCGGTTGGAAAGCAAAACACACACAGAAAATCCGTGTGAACACCAAAATAATCCAAATACAAATTCTACACAGAAGGCACTCCAGAATCATACCCAGGATTCAAGAGCTACTAACCACAATGCCACTGTAGTTTTCATTTTAAATTATAATGACTGGTATTATACTGGATTTGCCGGAGATGTGAAATTTGTTTTATATGAAATATGGTTCAAATTCAATACATTATGTTTTAGGTCTTTCTGTTACAGTATACATAGTTACAACTGGTCTGTTGAGGTCCCTAAATACATAACAAAACCAAAACCCCCAAAAACATACAGATACTGTATTGTTTAAAATAATGTGCATTTTGGATGAAAGCCTTCACTTAACATATGCCAGTTGATTGAATGATATAACGCAGTATTCATGCAAGCATACTGTAAGCTTCAGAATTTAAGGAAACTAAATGAATATTGTTACATTGACTTCCACCAACAAAAGTTTAAAGTTGGAAAGCAGAGGGAGACAGCTCACTGTGAGTAGTTTGTGATTTAACTCCCAGGAGAAAATGTCTCTGTCAGGCAAGCTAAGGACAAAGTGAACTGCTTCTTTTGCCCATTTGTTTTCATTGGGTCACTGGCAAGGGCACACCTGCACTGACAGTCAATGTAATGAAATTTTTAACTAAGGTATTTCCATGGGGGGAAGCAGAAGTGGACGTTATCTAATTATAGCTTTGATTCTTTTCCTTACTACGGGATGTCTAAGGTCGTGTTCATTAACACACCTGTATGTGGGAACTTGAGATGTCTGAGCAGGAAAGTGAAAAGGGGCAAAAGGAATAATAAAAGAAAATCAATACCTGCATGGTTTGAATTTGGATAACAAAGGAACATGTAGTTCAAAGAGAGGCACATTCTTGTATAATGACTTTAATACCTTGCCTTTGAGAAACTTTACTTTTACAAGACTGAATAAAGCTCATGTTCATAGTATTATAGTACACATTCTGGCGGTGAATTGAAAAAACATGCAAGCTACAATACTATGCAAGAAGGAATTTAAAGGCAAATAGAAGTAAAAAAACACAATTGAAATTAAATATTAATCCAAGTCCTGATTTGTTGAGTTCCAGACCTCAGGCCCCAAATAAAATTAGAAAAGAACAATGTGCTTGACCATCATAATAAAATAAAACAAAGTTTATGAGCTTCACAATCAAAGTAGTGGCACCAATCCTCCACTCAAAGGCCTAGAGATAGTATGTCTTTTCTGCTATAACACAAGTTTTCATAACACAAATTGCCTATAACACAATTGTTTTCCATAACGCTGCCATAATTTTGGCTATTACGTGACTCAAGTTTACCGGAACTAGTCCCACATTTATAGTCAAAGTTTTGAGCGCAGCAACACACACTTGGGATGCTGATGTATTTTCTATTCTCTCGCGCATTGGCAATAGTGTGCTCAGCTACTATATTCTCATTCTTTGAAACAATGATTTAAATATTGGTGTTGAAAGGAGTGGCAAGGGTATGAAGCATTCTGTCTGTATGTGTAGCGCCAGGGAAAAGAAACCTATTACTCTGGAGCAAAAGATTGATGTTATAAAGCAATGTGAGAGAAATGAAAGAGCATGTGATATCATTTGCACTACTGAGTTTAGTAGTGTGTATTGTTAAAGTTTCTGACAAAAAATGTTCTGTCACCCTCCTCCTCTGCAGAATTTTCCATCACATAATAAATATAAGGCATAATATGCAACAGGTGTAAACACTGTTGCTATTATGCCTTATTTTTATTTATTTTTTCTATGGTTTCTATTTAAAGTGGTCAAAAAATCTATTATGCAGAAGATATATATTCTGACTAACAATTTGACAAATTACTATAGAAAAATACCTTTGTTATTGTGAACCTGAACTCTGTATCCCCTAACTCCTAAAGTATAAATAAAATCCTTTAATATCCATATGTCAGATCTGTAACTGAAGGTACATTTCTAATTTAAGCAGAAATATTTAACTAATGATACTTGTTCCTCTAAGTAAACAAATTTGTCATCTTGCAAATACAGTAGCTCATTCTCTAGACACTGTGTGTTGTGGATGTTTACTCATTGCTTTTCTGTTACTTTGCCCCTCTGAAGAACCTTTCTATTCCTGGGAAGTCCAGACTGACTCCAAGGATTGGAGGGACCTCTGTGCTCATTGTGGCAACCAGATGGATGCAAGAGCAGAAAGGGATGAAATTGCAAATCTCCCTGGCATGGTTCAGTGAGGGTCCAGACAGAGACATCTGCAGACTCACAGAAAGGGATCTATGGTGTTTATTGGAATACATTCCTCAGACTGGAAAAAGGTATCAATGCAAAACCATCTTTTGCTTGTCTCAGGCATCCACAACTGAAATCTGTAGGGACCCCTTCAATAGATGCCCTGTTTTGCCCATACTGCTGCTCAGCAATGAAGTACTGTACAGTACCAATACTTCTGCTTACTTTTGCTTGCATTGCTTTTATGATCTAAACTCCAACCATTCCAGTATCCTTGTGCTTTACTAAGACTGAAGCTGTACTTCACACAGGCATGTGGTAACACATCAGCCAAGCCATGACCATATGTTAGGAGTGTGATGGATAAATAGTACTTTCTTCTACTGGTATGAAGATTTTTACGGTGAAAAGGTTCAGGTGAAGTTCCCAGTCTTTTTGGTATCCGAAGAGGAGCTGTGAACTGAAATGATGACAGGGCGCTAGTTCTGCACAGCCAAATTTGGGATCAAACTTTCAGTGAAAGGACAGTATTGTGTGTCAGGCACAACACATTTCAATAAGAATCATCTTGCAATTCATTAAAGGTACAGTATTTTTTTAAACATACAGTATACAAATATTAGGAATATACTGATTATTTAATAATATATCTAAAACAAAAGTTTACAAATCTACAAGGATAATAGCATTATTTTATGAAAGATGCCAACTTATTGAAATCATTTATTAACAGGATATTTGGGAACCCCAACTTATTTCAACATCATAAAAAGAAAACATTATGTATAAAGAGGATCTTGCAAAAACTGTGGCATAGCTTTTCCTTTATTACTGTTCCATTTTCCTTTTATTTTGTGAAGATAGATCAAAGGCTTCTTTGTAATCAACAAGGATGAGCTCTTACTCTTTTATTTCTTCTTTGTTTGCTAACTCTCATGACAGTAAATGATAAATAATAGAGCTTGTAGGTAGCTGTAGGCTATACGGAGCACAGCAACTGAGAGAAATTGTGAATTTTCAGATCAAAGCAGCATTATAATTTATAAATCTCCATTTGCAGCAGCCAGAACACTAATGAGAGTGTATATATGCATGATATTGGTGTTGTTAGAGGGAGTGTGCTTATGTACAGTATGTACTGTGTAAAAGCATGGCTAATTTTCAAACTACATAGGAACAGTGTTTGGGCTGATGGCATTATCATATAATCACATGACTGAGTCTTTGGAGACATTAATAACATACAATTATCTTCCTTGAATATTAGATTTGGAGGATAACAATTTGTGGCAGTGAATTTACTCTGGAGTTACTTACAAATAAATGCATTAATCAACAATCAGAATGTATGTATGCATACATGTATGTATAAGTTCCACCCACATATGCAATATTAAAATATAACAGCAAGACTCACTAAAGTAGTGAGAGTGTTGGATTAATTTTCCAAATTTAATTTAATCATGTTTACTATGAGTGTTATGTAACAAATATGTTAAACAATGGAATTACATTATAATAATGCCCAACATATTAATAAGATAACATTTAAATTTAAAAAACTTCCTTGCACTTATACAGGGCTTCCCAATCCCAAATGCACAGCATTCGGAGTGACCATCCATTGGTTTGGAAATTATTGTCCAGAGGGGAGATCACTATCTACTAGCCACACCACAGCACCACAACAGTAACTCAGTTTTCCCTGTAAGTTTCCATTCCACAGAACCAACCCTGCTTAATGTTTGATACCTGAAGAGATCAGACTATAATGCAGTAACACTATGGAATCATGGAATCTGCGTTGTAATTCAGCTTTTGAACATCATAACTTCCCAAAATATCCTCTATATAGACTGCAACTTCAGATTAAAACTGTTTTTTATCATTGGAAGATTATCGAAAATCGAGAAATATCTCTTTCTTATTATAATAGTTTCACCGATATATTATTATAGTAATAACAACAACAACAATAATAATAATAATAATAATAATAATAATAATAATAATAATAATAATAATAACAACTATTATTATTATTATTATACCATGCTGAAAAGAGAAGAAAGAAAACACAACGTTTTGGCCGTGGAGCCTTCTTCAGGTGTGAGCTGGTGTGAGGTCTTCAGGTGTTAGAAGGCTCCACAGCCAAAATGTTGTGTTTTCTTTATTCTCTTTTCTGCATGGAATAAACCTATTACTTGTTCCTTTGCAGCCTACGCATGCTGACGCAGCTACCCACCAAACAATAATAACGGTTATGGTCGCTAAGTACAGTGAGTATTACAGTAGGTACAGTGAGCACTCTGAACGCACTGTAGAGTGTCTTTTTGGAGGCTATCTATAACCTCACTGCATTATAACAAAATGTGGTATCATGACATGAATGCAGTCCTATTTTTATTAACAAAATTGGTCTAATATCAGCCAGCAAAAAGTAAAATGTCAAAAGTGAGGATGGCCCAGAGTAGGCGTGTGTCATGATTCACAAGCACTTTAAAGTAGTAGCAGACTAGTCCTTTTTCTCAGTGTGCTGTGAAATCGAAAACAGATGAATGAAACAGGTTTCAAAGAGATGGTTAGTGCCTCCCCTGTATTGTCGGTTATTGTCAACAATGCTAATAATCTCAATACAGACAGTTTCAAGTGTTTGTGCTTCATAAGCAGTGCTTGGAAGTAAAAAAAATATGCTTGCTTAGTGGTTCCATATCCTTAAAAGTGATGGCACAACATGTTTTGTCTGTAAAATCTATAGGTAGAGCCACCCACTGTAAATTTTTTCCTGTAGGGATGTATAAATTATACAGAAGTATATATATATGAATTTTAAACAATTATAAATCTAATGACAAAAATATGCTTGTTTTTATCTACCGCATAAGAACAAACAATATTCAGAAAAGGCAGCCTAGGATGGGCATAAAAGTTATGTACTGTATAGCACAGAAAAAGAAAAATGAAGCCAATACTTACTTAAGTGAGTTATAGGAATAAGCTGGAATAGCTGTTCATTCCTTTCATGTTAAGAGACTCATCTTGTTCTGATCTGTGCAAAAGTAATTATTTACTTTATTTAAGTAATTAAAAGATTTATGCTTCCAGTCCTCTGTGCATAACTGTTTAAATTCTGCATTGCCAATATTGGTGAAGATGTGATATGTACATGACATGCTGGCTTTGTCCAAACTTCTGGCTGCTCTCTGGACTCAGTCACCTAAATAGCACTTCATATGAAATGATATAGTGATAACCAAGAAGAGGTTATACATCAAGGCCTGTTATGACTTTGCATGTTTTTGCAGGTGTAGGTTTAACCAGTTTAGAGAATAAAGGTCATGTAAACATTGATCTGCATGTGACATTTTAGACAGAGCTCTTCCTGTTATGAAGGAAGAATGAGTTGGGTGTTCTTACCTTTAACAACAGAACTCATATTCTCAAACAGCAAGATCCATAAATCAAAGATCTGATGTCGATATTTTCACAGCTAAAGACCTGATCCTATTTTTTTATAAGTGGCAGGAATTGCTAAATATACTTCTATGTGATAAACAACAGAAACAGGTCACCAAACCTCACGTCCCAGTTACAATTTGAACACCTTTTGGAATTGATGTTTAATTTGAGCTGTATACTACTATATATATGATATAAGTTTCTAAAAAACGACTTAATTACTGAAATGAGTAATAAAGTGCTGGAGAGGTATTTTATGTTGCTATTAGATTGCAAATAGAGCAGCATTTTCAATGCACCCAAAACAGACAGTAGGCCAACAGAGGAGATACTGCACCTGAAATAACATAAAAAAGTATTGCATTTAGAAATGTGATTAACTATGTAAACATTTAAAACTGTTACAAGATTTCAGTTATCAAACACAAATTCAACTAAACAATCAAGCTACGGTACCAGCAGCCTATTTGAAAAATACAAGTATATTCAAAAAAACAAAAACAAAAAGAAGTCAATTATGAAACAGAATTGAATCATTTTAATTATGATTTTCTTATAAGTTACAAATACATCACTGCAGTATTAAATGTTACAAGGAACTGAATTTTTATAAAAGTTTCAGAAGATTCCTACTACTTCGAGAAGGAAATATATAACTTAAATAATACTAGATTAAAACAATTAAGTGTCCATTAAGTCTTTAAATTATACTGCAATTTACGGTGATTGTGAGTTTCAAACTGTATTATTACAATGCATAAATGCAACAAAATCAAATGTAATTACACATATGTCGGTGTGCAAGTAAAACATTTTAAGGTGTAGATATCCTCCAGTTCTAGTCATGTTGTTGGATCTTAATTACACTTTATCACATATTTAAAGAAATTTCAAAGAGAAAAGTATTTTCTGAAAATCTGAAACATATTGCACTTAAAACCTTTTTATCAAGCCTTTGAAGGCAAGAGGTAACCCTTTTTCTCCATAAATCATTGGTCACATATTTCTGAAGAATGTATCAAAGAAGCTGCTGAAAGACAGGAAGGCAGTGGCTGGCAGAAGCATAATTGCCTTTTGATGTCTGGCTTTACCTGTTCTGTTCTTTATTTAAATAAAGCTGACACATTAGTTTACATTTCTAAAAGGTAGTGTTTTAGCTCAAGGGACATGAACTGCCCTTATTGAAACTAACATACTCTATCTTCTCTATAATGGAGCACAAGGCACAGATTGTTCCTCTTAGTGGCACGGGCAACCGTTTCACCCAAATGAATGATGACAGCATTTAAACCCATTGGAGTTCTCATGTTTGTTATTAATGTGCTTTATAATGTACCTATTGCAAACAAATAAATGAATAAAAGCAAAATTTCGTGTTTCTATAACTTCATTATTAATCATTATTTAGCATTTGTGAGATCTGCATTCTGGGAACACTGTTGAACTAAATGTGTTTCCTAACACTGTGTTCAGTATGTAGTTATGTTTTTATTAGAATAGTAATACCAAATATAATGTTGCAATTTCAAGTAGCAATACATCATACTGACATCTTTACTATTTCACTATATTTAAAACAAAGTATTAAAGCACTACTAGTTACAGTACATCAGTGTAGCAAATAAGGAAGCCTGGAGTCACTGCCTAGGTTTGCTTAATTTAGATGTATTTTCAACCCACAATATGTGCCAGCAAGCCCACTGCACAACAGAAGAGAGAAATTATTCAGGTTGAAAATTGTTCAAATGTAGGAACACACTTATGAACAGTACCTTCCGATCTTTAAATACCAAGCACCCAAGACCTTTGTTTAAAGTCTAACCTGAAGGAAGAAACTTCTTACAGTAGAGTGTCCACTATCAGCGTATTCGAGCACCGGTTTGGCAATTCAGGATCAGAGAGAAGAGTGCCACCTACTGGTCCTCCTGCACTACTTATAGCAGTGACCTGGTTTTCCTTGGAGATCCCCTGTCCTAAGCCCAACCTTGGTTAACTTCTGAAGAGACTAGGTTAGAATGCGGTACTTACTGTAACACTATGCAATCAAATCAGCTATGCTGTGCATCCATTCTGCTTTTGAACAAAATAACCCCCAAAAGAAAAAAAACTTTTTCATTAGTACTAGAGGGGTTGTCCAAAGTCAAGAAATATTCACAAAGTCAAGAGTTCTTACTTAGTATAATTGCTTCAGATATTGATTACAAATTATCCAAGAGACTTAGTATCTGTGAGACTTGAAAACATGAAAGCCTTTCATGTTTTTTTTGCACTTGTAAGAACCATAGCTATGTGGTAAGATAGTGGGAGTTGTAGCAAGCATTTATTTTAATCCTGCATTGTTCTAAGAAACCTTCGGTTACTGTGCTAACACCCACACATGAATACTTGCATGCACACATCAGTGAACATAAAAAACATATGATAGTCAGCATGTTCTAATAATTTTGAATACGGTCACATTCCACAATACTTAAAACCCAATGAATACAAAGAGTAGTCTTCCAGATTTTTGCATGGATTTGTGCTTGCTGTTCTGAAAATACATTTGTCAACCCTGTACAGTAGCTTTGAAAATGTAAAGATTTTTATTGAGCATATTGCTAGACCCTACAATTTGCCCAGACTTTTTAAATTGCATAATTATCACACAATGAATAAACGAAAATCAGTTGTCAACAGTCTGGCAACAGTTGATCATCAAACCTATCAACTGGAAAAAAAACTAATGATGTTGACTTTCAGTTATAGTCCATCATTGCAGCTCATTCTGGAAAAATTGCACGATTTTAAACAACATGTGAAAAGATATCCAGTGGCTACAATTGAATGGGCAATGCTGCCATCTAGAGGGTAGTGTGGCATTTAGTGAACAGGACATTGTTTTTCTGGAGCCATTTTGTACTGTCTTCACCTTTAGAAAGATAACTTTAAGATAGGCAAATCTTTAATCTTTTTGTATTAGGAGCATGCCAAAAAGCGTAAGATTCCATGCTGACGCTACATGGAGAAGCTGAAATCGAAATTAAATATAACCCCCAATGCGAATATTAAAGGAAAATAAATATGTGCGGTATAGAGTACATAAAGTCAACCACATAAATTCCTAGTATGACATTTCAGGTCTAAAAAAGAGACAATTATAGCCTAAATCAAAAGTCGCAACTAGAGTCCCAGGAATATTTTTACATCAAAATGATGTAAAAATCCCTGTATGTGGTATAAGGAGCTTACACATGACTGATCGGTATCCCAAGCTTTCTAGGGGTTGTTTGCATTCATGGTTATTCATTCTGCCATGCTGGCTTTTATGTCATAGTTAAATGTGCAATCAAAATAACTAGAGAGTATACTGATGCTATACATGACCTTCTGTATGTTCCCACTATCAGTTAAATGGAGCCCTGTTTGATTATATTTTATTGACTTTAGTTCCTTGAAAAGCAGTTTATAAATGTCTTGACCTTCCTCCGCCAAGAGAGGTATGGAATATCTATGTGTTTGCTTCATAGAGACTGTATGAAAAAAGGGAGATCCACAATTCACACAAGCACAAAGGCATCTGGAAATTGGAACATTCAAAAGTAAAATGATTTAATTCCAGTCCTGAAAAAGGTCAGTT
Source organism: Lepisosteus platostomus (assembly GCF_059453375.1). Lineage (NCBI taxonomy): Eukaryota > Metazoa > Chordata > Actinopteri > Semionotiformes > Lepisosteidae > Lepisosteus > Lepisosteus platostomus. Next base: position 59,697,186 of record NC_142611.1, on the reverse strand, counting down.
TAAAGGCTGTGGTTCAAGGAGTCAAAAACTACACATATGAGTAAAGCATTACCTGGGAGAAATTCAGGGTTTGTTTCATGCAGGAAAGACAAGAGTTTGTTTCTTTCAACACAAATGAAAATGCCAAGAAGCATGCTAAAGTACAGGCACTAATTGTAGAACTTGGAAGACTTATTATATATAATAGAATACAGATGAGCATACTCCGTCATGATTACCTACCTCATATTTGGTTTCATACTGTACCTGAAAAAAAAAAACATTTTTACAGTAATTAAGATAAACAGGAATTACACATCAACATTTATTTTACATTATCCTTTGTCTCTCATTAATTTAATTCAGTACAGTGATTCTGGGTGTGTTCTGGATTTGTTAAGTTTTAATGTAAATGTAAATTTAATGTGTTTTATTTTAAAAACAGTGTATGTACTGTAGCTAAATTGTATTTGGCCTTGTCTGACTACTCTCACAGTTCAATAAAATATATGCTATATGTCTCTAAAATGCATCTTCTTAAAATGAAAGTAATGCAGTTGTCTTAATACTGCATAAAGGAAAATCACACAGACCATCAGCATTTTTTGTAGGAAGTGTTTCTTTGCTTGCAGATTTGGAAGTAAAGCATTGTGCCTGCAGACAGATCACGACAATCGGCTCCCCTCAAATCACATTTTCATTTTGGCTTTCGGATAATTGCAGTTCATTAAGGAAATAGAAAGCTGTCTTTTTTCTTCTCTTCATGGATACCATGAACTCAAGAATCATCTACTCCTGTGTCACGCTCTACTCTGGGCAGATAAGAAGCACACTATTAATTCAAAGAAGCATGTCAGTTGCAGCAAAACTCACTATGTAGGAAGGAAAGATAAGATATAGGTAAATAAATGTACACAGATTTAATGCTAACCTTTTCACATTTATGATTTGAACACCTTGAAAGTTACTGGAAAGCATGTTGAAATTATAAAATAACCATTTACATATAACCTTTGTCCACCTTCCTACCTTTTGTTCTGTTCCACACATACTGTACTAGAGAATTACCAAGGCACTTACTAGGTAGTCAAGAAATCGTAGTATTTCACATACAGTACAACATACTGTATATTGCATTATATATAAAGTGGATTTATCTGTTACATAGGGAATTGTCCATTAGTTTTTTTTAACTCAGCTGATTGACTGACTGAAGAGACACGCCTGTTTATATTGTTTTCCCTTACCTGAAAAGCAAATGCTTTTTCATTTCAGAAATAAATGAAAAACATTGTTGATTTTGGGATATTTGAATTAGTAACCTACGTACACCGTGGCCATTGGAATTGTTTTTCCCATGGCATATATTATTTTTAATTTCATTTTATTACCCACCTCCTCCGATGCACCCTTTTACATTGGCTGCAATGTATATTTTACACTTGATATACAAGTACATACTGAATTCATTGTGTGTGGTTGTCTACATACACAATTATTCCAATTTTCACCCACTCTGTTCAGTAAGCATCTAGATATATTTATCATCTTTTTTTCTACAGAACAATTCCACTGTGAATATTTTCTGCTGCACAGTTTCTATGGCAACACAATCTAAAGAAGATCTCTTTCAAGTTCTTTCACAGCTATTAAGCACAATGTTCAGGCTTTATATCATTGTTAAAGCTCACTGAATCATTCACCATCTGTCATTGTGTAATTATGCATAGAAATTGTATGTACTTATTTTTTTAATTGAAAGAAAGAATAATAATGATCAATTTGTCTTGTATTCATTTCCAAGTTTATATATATAGTATATATATAGTTTTTTATTTTTCTTTGCAGTTTTTGCATTCACTTTTTTATTAAAAATGTTCAGTTTGATATAATCTGTACTATATACATTACAATTGAACAAAATGGGACATCTGAAAGGGGATGAATACCTTAGCAAGGCACAGTATGTTTATAAATGCACATTAAATACTTCCTGATGGATATGATAATAAATATCTAGACTACAAAATTGTCCAATGTCCTGTTGTGCCAACGGGCCAGCAGCTTGATGTTAACTTACAGGTGGTGGAACATGGGTATGTATTGAGATATTAATCAAATTCAGCAACCATAACAAGAAACACTTACAGTATTGTCCTTTTCAAGAAACTCCTTCAGTGAGGAAGGTCCCGGCACCTGTGTTTGTGGAACATCCAGGTGTGATTCGTTTGTGAATATTCTCTGATGGAGTGATGCTGAAGTTGAACTCTAATGTTACAGGCTAGACTCTTTGCAGGAGGTAACTGCTCATCATCGATGACCCGGGTTGCTGATTCAGAGTGTCATCCACGCACTGCCAGTTACATCCATTGGTGATTAACTCTTCCACCCAAATCCCCAACCCTGGTCTGGCACCCAGTAATGCCTATTTCTTTGGTTCTGTACAGAAATGCTTGTCCAGCAGACAATTTTAAATCATCAGTGCAGGAGGCAATCAAGACTTTACTTGTGTAGCCTGACACAGATTTCTACTATGCCGGATTTGATGGAGTGGTGTCACACCACACTCAGACACATATTAATACATTTAGGATTTATTCACAAACACAGTGTGTTTCATAGCTGTGGCTATACCAGCATTTATGTACTGTATGAAAATGTATGACTTACAAATACATGCATTACTGTGGGAGATTTTATTATTTATTACAAATATGGACACAGTAAGACTCTGAAAAATCTTACTTTAACCTTTCACTGACTGCATGCACATTATGGAACTTCTAAATTTAAGTTACCTTTTCATTTGATTTTTTTTAATTTTGTTACTCTTTTGAGTTATATTAAATTATGAGTTTTCTAAAGTGTTATTCTTTGTATGTCTTTTTTATTTGCAAATGCCTCTGGTACAGGAAATAACATATTGGCATATTTTCAGAAATTGTGTATGTCTTTCAATTAACACCATCAAAGTCTTTAAACGACCACTGACGACTATCATATATTATTTTTCACCACTAAAGGTACACTTACTGTATTATCCTTTTATCTGCTGAAATGATTGTCAAAACATCCAAACTGAAACATGTAATGTGTGCATAAAGAAAAGCTTTTGATGTAGCAAATTTAGGTAGGGTATCTGCGTGACCTGCAAAGTTTTTGTAGAGGACACAGACTTCTACAGGATGTTTCCAACAGAGAAGGAATAAGTGAGACATTCTTAGAGAGCTTGCAAGAGGAAACCTTCTGTTTCTCTTGGCCTACTCTAAAGAACCTTTCATTCATCCTCTGCCGTGTCCTGATTGATTGAAGAATAACAGTCAGGATATTTTTTTCTCTTTGATTAGGTTTCCTTACATCTTCATGATGTTTATGGCACATTAAGAAAAAAAAGGAAAGAAAGAGCTTCAGGTCTTTGAAAGTCAGATATTATTATCTGTCAATATTTAAAATTAAGTGTTTGGCATACACTTGGATTCATTTCTGTTTAAACATATACTTGAGATTTATACAGTAGCAGTGCTGAAAGGCAGGTCTGAATGTTTGAAATCTCTTCCATTACATTTTATGTACTTTTTCAAATACATTTGGCTGCATTGAACATATTTTTTTATCTTTTATTTGGAAAAATGTCATACAAGTGAAGCAGCATTTTATTCAAATAATTATTTTTAAGTAGTTGGAAAACATAAATAATGGATTCTTGATATCAAATTTGTTATGAATGACTGTCCTCCCTAGATTAACCTGCCTTCCAAATAAGTAAAGTAGTTACAATTGCACTATAAAGTGGAAGATAATAGTATTTATCCTCCTTCACAATTTTAAATGTAGAGAACAATACAGCAAAATATAATACATTTTAGCTCCCCTGTCATGATAAATAAATTATTATTGTATTTCTTTTTATTAATTAAATATCACCTTAACAGCATTTGTTATAACAGCCTTATTAGAAGTAAGCTTTGTGTAGCAGGACTCATAAATTCATTTCATGTTACTCTATGACATGCTGCTGTAAATGCAGGAGCCATGAATACTGGTTATTATGGTGATCTTTTGTGTTTTGGGTAGTGGCCTACAGTAAATATCTCAAATAATAGTATATAAAATTATCTAAACTAGTCTGCTGATTGTTGAAAGAGAAAAGTTGTGGTGCTATTTTCCTACACACCTTCAATCATGATGATTGACGGCATGAACATACAGTATCACTATTTTGCAATTATTAAAATCCCGTCCTCCTTAAAAGCCAGGTGCTGACTTCAGTCCGGGCTCCGCATCTGATCTCCATATTTTGCTAGTCCGGGACCTGGAAGCACCTGGTCATATTAAGGTTTTGTTCTCTGTTCCCATTCCCCTCCCACCGTTTCCTGTTTTTAATCTCCTGTTTCGGATGGATCACCTGGCCATGGACTCAAGCTCGTTTTTTGATTCCCCGTTTGGACTTCTTCCTGGATTGTTTGCCCCGGACTCACTCCCCCTGGACACCTGCGCACTTTGGACATGCCCCCCCCCCCCCCCTTATTCATTCCCGATTCCTGCATGACTTTATCCTGGTGTTTCCTCACTCCACTCCGGATTGTGTCGTCTGCAAAGAACTCTTCTGTTACATGAGCTTTATCTTGATCTTAATCAACTAAAATTGCAATTTTAATGCAACTCAAACACTGATAACATATACTTTGATGAAATCACATAACAAAAGCCGGGAGTTTGTTTTCCCAAATAAAGGCACTTTTATCCATTTTCTAACTACTTCTTCCAATTCAGCGTGGCTAGGGAGCTGAAGCATATCCTGGCACGCAACAGGCACAAGGTTGGGTACACCCCAGAAAGTCTGACACAGGGCTAAAAATAGTGTTTCTACTGTTTGATAACAAAAATATTTTTATAACAAAATGTTTTATAACATAATGTTATATTTTTGCTTAATGAGCTAATGAAATAAAATATACACTGATGCAATTTTATTTTATGCGAATGTCCATAAACTGTAAATATTGTCTTCATGCAACCCCAAACTAAGTAGCAAATGTTTACTACTATTGACAGAAATGCAAATACTTAAGCCATTTCATATTAAATGGCATGTTATGTTTTTTGACAGAAACTCAGAGCTCTACTGAATGATTAAAACATTCTTAATCATAATCAATTAATACTAATATGATTAATATTTCCATGGTTAATATTAAAAATAGCTTTGAAGGTGTTTTTGTTCTCATTTTTTCTTAGCAAGTGTTTATTTAAAACATAAAATTACTCTGCAGCAAGCAGACACAAATCAAATAATATCTAAATATTTTAAAATGCATATGGGAAACACTTACACAACGTTTATGTTTAATTTACAAGTGCAGGACTAAAAGTAAGTAAGTTAAGTAAAAAGAAATGTGTACCTCTAATATAGAAGAACTTCATTTTGCCAGGAGGTTCATCAAATATTGATATACTGCAATCTCATGAAATGATTTTTTCAAGAATACGTGTGGTACTATAAAGTCAGAGAAACTTATCAGTGTGTATGCAGTGCATACAGCATCTATAGCTGAAACATTGCAAATATAAAAAATTTACAAAACAAATCTCAGTGATTATTTTTTTAAACATCTATCCTATATTTAATCAGTAGATGATTAGATTGTGAGCAAGATCTAAATTAAAATCACTACAGTATCTACAGGTTACCATTTATACAACTTTTTTGGGGGTGGAGTATCTTGCTCAAAGGTAACTTAAAATAATGCCCACAATAAAATGTCACATGAGGTTTAAACCTATTGATATTAGAAGTGAATTCCGAGCTCTAAGAAAGAGGGGGAAAACTTGACTCTCTTCACTTTTAAAATGGTTTCTAGTAGCTTCCAAGCTACATGTACACCTGTTTGTTGAGGTGAGCTTGTTGAATCACATATTTTCATTTCTGAGGTTTTACTAGTCACATTTCTGGTACTTGTAGGGTAAACAGTTGGAGAAGTATAATAAGTAAGAAGTATAATAAGTAATACCATGACTTCCTGAGTAAACTGTCTTATTTTCTTTCAGTCTGAGAACAGCATGTGTGGCTTCCCAAGTAAAAATGTCATTTTGAAGGGAACTGTTGTATTGGTATTAAACGTTTTTTGTTCTAATTTTATGAGTAGTATGTCCTGAGATGTTATTATGTTATACCCTTTAATCTTTTTATAGTATATATTATTTTAACATTTAAAAATAGACCTTTTACCGCCTTGTTTCTTTATGTCTTTTGTTGCCAAAATCCACACTGATGTTAATCTTAATGGATGAAGTGGTTTTCTTCACCTCTGAATTTCCAGAAATTGAACAACCTTTGTACAGTATCTAATGTTTGACAGATCTGTGCCTAATTGCTTTTTTGTATTTATTTTCATGATTTAATATACTGAGAAACCTACTGATTATGTGGAAGTTTCTTTCACTGTTTCATTCCTTAAGTCATCACTTACTTTTTGTTTAATTTTGTATTATCATGTTTTGTATTTCATTTAGTGTGTTCATTTCATGTTGGGTCACAGGTGAAGATACTGTATGTGACCTGGTTGGAATTCCTAGGAATCTTTTATTTTTTGTTATCTTAACTAAATTGTCTCAGGTATTGTAGTACATGTGGTATTTGTAAATGCTGAACCGTCTCTGTTTACCTGACTCTTCAGACTTCACAGTCAGCAGAATTATAATTGCTAATGTTTTTGCCAGTTTGTTAAGAGTTAAAATCCATAATAATACAGTGGTGGTCACTGAAGATGAGGAGAATTTGCAGGGTAAGAGTATAACAGCTTTCACAGTGGGCAAGATACCGTCATAAAACTTGTCTGGGCTTATGTCCCAGAGTGAGAAGTAAAAGGTGTGGGGACTAAAGATGTCTGGGGCTGATTGATCTTAATGGCATTGAATCAAAAGTGTCTCTGTAAGGGTTGTGCATTTGTTTTTCCTGTCTTAGGTTCTAATTTTTCCATTCACAAGGAGGGGTACTCTGGAACAAGGTGTGAATACACACTGCATCATTACACCTGGCTATTTACATACAGCCAGCTGATCAATGGGTCCTTAGCAGTAAGTTCAGGCCACACCCAAGACCTCAATGGAACAAGTAAAGGTTTTATTCCGTGCTGAAAAGAGAAGAAAAGAAACACAATGTTTCAGCTGTGAAGCCTTCTTCAGGCGTGTAAAAAGACACACCTGAAATGGAATAAACCTTTACGTGTTCCCTTGCAGCCTACGCATGCTGACGCAGCTACCTACTGTACAAGACCTCATTGATCCACCCCACTCTGGCATGTGAGTCATGATCTTTTTTAAGGGGGATTCAAAATGCCCCAGTCCGGAGAGAACTGAGGACTTTTGGAAAAGGAAGAATTGCAAAAGAGATTGCAGTGGTTGGACCCAGGAGAGGACTCAGCTCAAAGACCAGGGACTGGGAGAATTGGATGAAATCCTCAGCATCATCTTCCTCCCCCCATTCTACCCAAAACTGGATTTACTGACTATTAGGTTAGAGGTGGGGAAACCAGGGGTACATTGTTCATGACACCCAAGACTGAGGAGGATGCCTGGAACTTCATAGATTCTTCACTGTGGTGTTAGGCGGCACGCCAGGTTACCAACCAGAGCTGGTAAGTCATGACGTGAATTGTGCATTGGGTAAGCAGTGATAAGAATGGCTGTGATATGGCATCTAAACACTGATAGATAGGGATATTATATGGCATATGGTAAACTGTCTAATCTGGTCTGTGGCTGTTCTGGTGGTTCTGGGAGATAAAAACAACCTCTGTCAAGGTTAACGGCCCTAAGACCCATTTTAATACTACTGTAGGTGGTGTAGTCAGCAACACAGCAGTTCCTGCATTGAAGGGTCACCCATCCATGACTTGGATCAAGTACTCTGAGTCAGCAAGTGCTTGTTTTCCTGTATAGTCTTTATTTAAGCCGGCGTCACACTACTTGACACAATTTCTAGTCGGAGAGCATGTCAAATTTAGTGACTGCAGTTGCTGAATCTCGCTGCCTTTTCTGTCCTAGAGGGTGTCTATGAATCACAGGGGTTGACTAATTACACAATTCCCTCAACACTTTTCATCATGGTTCAAAATCTCATATTGCACCGTGAAAGTACCACGAGGTTGCCTCATTCTGGCAGCCAATCAACATGGAGCACACAGGAATAAGAAGAGAAGCACTGCACGAAAGTAAACAAACAACATGGAGAACAAGCATGAAAACATCTTGAAAAATGTAACACAGACATTGTTTTCCACAAATAAAACTCTTCAAAAATAGAATTCTTCTTTATAAATATAGAACAAATTTACAAAAATAAAACAGAGTTAAAAATATAAAACACTTTTGAAACAAATAATGTAAACAAATTAGTATTGCGCTATAACGTGTAATATAATGGGCACATTATCTCACAAGTACACATCTGGGTCACCTCCCACCCCTACAACTTGCGACTCGCTACAAGAAAATCAAACCTGTTTGATTTTATCATAGCATGTCACAGAGAATCGTAGGGGCTGTTAAGAGTGCTATGACTGAGTCGCTGGGGGTGTCACACTACACAACTGACAGTAACGGGCATGTGCTGCAACTCTCTCCAGCTCACTGTGATTTTCTTACAATTAAGTAAATGAATTCTACAACTGAAAATAGGAAAATAGGAAACGTCATGTAGTGTGACGCCGGCATTTGCTGAAGAGATTGATTTTCAAGAATTATCAATTATATTACCAGAAGAGATTCTTCATCCTCTATCAGCAGCAAATGCTGTAAGTATACACTTACATACTTTACATAAAAGTATAATCCTATTTTTTTAATTACTAATTTTAGTTTTTACACATTTTAATGCATAGTGAATATTTAGTTGAATCTATTATATAACCAGATAAGTTAATTCAGGACAAAATCTAATTTACAAGGACAACCTGCAGACTAATAATTTAAATCATTAAAAATTGAGTCCTCTGTGGAGAACTCCAAGTGAAGTGCCCTGCGGATGGTACAACAGCACCATATTGCACTGGAATGGAATCTAAGACCCTCCAGTACAAAATCCCTAACCATTGCTTCACAGTGCTGACTCACTAGCAGGGATGACTCACTACAAATACAGTAGGTCACATATTGATGCTTAATAACAACTAAATATAATGTAAATGAAAATATGAGAATAAATAATGAAAATAAGACAATATTTGCATTAGTGCTTTCTTTGGTAAGAAAAAGCTAGATGTCATGCCGCCAAACTATATGACAGTACCTTATCCAAGCAATACTGTAAGTACTTTCGAAAGTGCCATGTTGTTCACACATGATCTATGATAGAATCCAGTCACCAAATAGAACGTTTTAAATGGCACCAATAAGTAAGTAAAAAGAGGGAATGACACTGCAGAAACTGTAGAAACATATTTCTACTGAGACACTGCTGTGTCTGAAGCCTATCCCAGCAGCCAAAGGATGCAAGCATGCAAAGGATTCATATCCTGCACATTGTAGATCACATATATTCTTTAATAAACAAATGAAATAATTGAAGGATGAGAGGAATATATCCTGCAAAAGAATGCACAAAGCATTAAATTTACAACCTGAGGTCTAATGTTTTATAAGAAAACTAATTTTAATATTAAGATTAAACAGCTTTCTGATCCTGTTTAAATCAAATTAAGACAGCTATAAACTAACTCACTAACTCATGGTGGAGTCTCATATTTTCCCAAAGATAAATTAAAAAATAGAAAAAAAATACAATCTGTATTTTAAATGGTGAGATTACTGTCTTGGATTCTTGGAATCTCATTACCTAAAGAACTACAGTCTCCACTTTTAAAATTGTTTAAAATATGCATCAAATTGTAAAATGGAAGAGAAATTTACATTTAAAACATATCACTATTAGAATGCTGTCTATAATGTTAAACGTCTTGTCTATAAAAACATTTAAAGTACTTTTTTAATTACTGGGCTTGGACTTGGTCTATATAATTTGGTCTAATCTACAATTAAAAATTGAATTGTACAATTCATATGTATTAAATTATACATCCAAAGAATACCTCACAAGAAACTCAATTGGCAAGAGAAAGGAATCTGAAAATAGGGTCTACTACAGTATGTACTTTTAATAGCATTTCCTATCATGTCTAACATTTTCAAGATAGATTTTGAAAAACCTTGTTTCACTGATGCAACAATAATTTTAATAATCAAGTGTTCTTTAACTAGTGACCAATAGAAAGTGCTAACAACTTGCCACCACATTTCAATCTAAGGAGCCAAAGCGAATCCAGCACACTAAGGCAAGTGTTTGAACAGCATTTCATACAGACTACAGCTTCACAGACTGTTTCTGGAGACTGTCAACTGATTAACTTCCATGTGGTACATCATGAAGATTTGTTTGCTTATGTCACACAGTGACAGAAGTGGGAGTAGGGCAATGACTTGCAGACTATGTTTACTTGAGTTGTGCACATAATGGCCTGTGCATTTGCTGGGAATGGTATGTTTTTTTTTTTCTTATCTCATTATGAAGTCTACCTGCTGCCTTAACATAATCAGCTCAGCAGACTGCAATCATCACAGATTGAGTGATACAGTTTGCCTGGACACCCATCAATTACTACACCGTAAATCATAGGTGGCACATAGGAGGTGCTGGGTTGGTAGGGGACCACACCTTGGATGGAAGCATGTCAAAGCAGAAAGGAAGGCACAGCAATACCTGGGAATCTGCATACAATCACAGTCCACAAATTGCTCCTCATTCAAGTCCTGTAATTCCAACCTCGATAGCCGATTAGCTGGCCAACAAGACAGTATAAGATCCCCAAAGAGTTAAACAAGATTAATTTGATTGATTTAATCAAATACTGAGTGCAGTATGCTATATTTTATACAGAATGAGAATGACCCACAACCTGTCACAAATCCAGGTCTTTGTATCCATACTTAAAAATATATATGGTCTATAATAATAATTAATTATTCCTTACACTTACATAGTGTCACGCCCGCTGCAGCCAGAGGGCGCTCCTTCTCTGTTCTGTCTCTTGTTTCCAGTGCTTTGCTGTCCTTCCAGTGTTTCTCTCTCTCTGGGGCTATATATTTCTGGGTCTTTCATTTGCCTTCGCTCAGCATTGAGGTTCGGATGTCCTGAGACCTGCCTGGCACCAGGTTGCCCCACGTCTGCTACCTGAGGGCATCGGTTTCTATACGGCATTTACTTAACAGCTGAGTAAGTAAACTTAACATTTACTAACGGCTAACCCCTGTCTTGCCACTACGCATAAGGTCTTTTACGCTCTCCTGCCATTCCATGGTTCGTCCTTTCCGACACCCGTGACATATACTGTAGTGCTTTTCTGGACACTCAAATCAAAGCTCTTCACAGGTAATGGGGACTCCCCTCCACCACCACCAATGTGCAGCCCCACCTGGATGATGTGATGGCAGCCATAGTGCGCCAGTATCCTCACCACACATCAGCTATCAGTGGGGAGAAAAACAGAGTGATGAAGCAAATTCATAGATGGGGATTATTAGGCAGCCATGATTAGTAAAGGCCAAAGGAAAATGTGGCCAGGACTCCAGGGTAACACCCCTACTCTTTTAGGGAAACACCCTGGGACTTTTAATGACCACAGACAGTCCAGAGCTCGGTTTTGTGTCTCATTTGAAGTACGGCACCTATTTACAGTATAGTGTCCCCGTCACTATGCTGGGGTATTAGGTCCCACACAGACGCAGGATAAGCATCCCCTACTGTCCTAGGAGGTCTTCCATCCAGGTACTGACCAGGCTCATACTTGCTTAGGTTCAGTGGGTTGTGAGTTGTGAGTAGAAGGGTGAACTGGGCGCTGGCATTATACTGACATTCTTATTTACAAAGAGCTTTGTGTGACGCATTACCTTGTCCTATGACCACTACAAGAAATTTAAATTGTCCCTGTCACACCAGTGACCTATAATTCTAGTTTGCCCCAGTCAGCTAGAAGCAGCAGCTATAGGCAATGACTAGCTGTAAGGCATATCTACTGCACTGCAAGAAATACTCCAGGATAAGATATTCTTCCCTAAATTAATGGATCTAATTCCTGAATTCTCTCACCTACCAGAATCATAGTTTTATGTATTATTGGGTTAGGGGGAGGAAACTCAATAGAGCTATTAGCTCAGTATGTGGTTTTCTGTCAAAGCCTCAGGAATAGAAAGTTAATAATAATATGTTTTCTTGTTGTAAATGTTTTGCTAATTGTTATAACTTTGGCAAAACTGTAATTCATCTCTTATGTCAACAAGGCTTGTTGAATCTGAATTTGAAAATGTTCCATACTTCAGCCTAATGTTTCATCAGATTTGATCTGAGTTTCTCTGGGGAGAGGTGGAGTATGAGAAAAAGCTCAAATGAAATGGAGGGTCTCCTGTGTTTAGCATGCAAAAAACATTTTATGGAAAGTGAAGATAAGCTACTACCTTTCCATTAAGATAAGATAAGATCACTTTATTGGCCATATACAATTTCTTGCATTAAGAATTTGTCATTTTTGCATACATCAGCTTGCTCTCCATGAGACACAGACAGGGAGAGAAGCTTGGGGTCAGAGCACAGGGTCAGCCATTGTACAGCACACCTGGAGCAGCTGGGTTTAAGGGCCTTGCACAGGGGCCCAACAGAGATTCTTCTGCCAGCCACAGAATTGGAACCGGCAACCTTCCAGCCACAGGCTCAGATCCTTAGCCACAGAGCCACCACTCCGCCCAACAAAGTCATTTATTAATTACGCCTGGACAAGACAACAGTCCATTATACTGTAGGGCATACACAGAAGCCTACAGGGACAGTTAAGAGAAATCAATTAACCTAGCCAGACTGTCTTTGAACGGTAGGAAGAAACTGGAGCAACTACAGAAATCGCATGTTAATATAGGGATAACAAATAAAATCCACACAGAGGGAAACTGAGTTCAAAATTTAACCCAGGAACCAAGAGCTCAGAGCAATCAGTACTCTGATCACTCTAAACCCTTGTATTGCAAATAATAGAGACATGATGGATTAACAGGCTAGAGGCAAGGATCTAATCAGGAGCACATTTAAACTAAAATGGAAAGGAAGATATTTGTAAAGTAAAGACAGAGAGTACAGTCAAAAAGAGAACTCAGGGAAAAATGAAACTTCAAAAGACCAGCAAATTAAGTATTTACTGTATACCTACTGTAAATGTCAGGAGTATTAGAATGCATTGCATTAGCAGGCAATTATGATGTAACTGAAATAACTGAAAGGCTAACAGAGAGTTAGCGGATATGCTGCATTCTGAAAAGACAGGAAAGATGAAGAAGTGAATATATAGCACTATACTTTAAAAATGACTATAATGATCTTGGGTTTTTACAAAAATGAAATCAGCAAAACAGAACTGAACCATTATAGAACACTGATCTTAATATGATACTGTATGTTTAGAAGTTGCATTATTTTTTTATTTATTTTCCACAACTGGAGTCCCAAATAAAACTTTAAGAAAAGTAGAATATAAAAGAATGAGACAGAAGAATAGAATGGATATGAAGTCAGTAGAAAATAGATGGTAACATCTTAAAGATATTCTGCTTGAAATACAGAACTGTCACGAAGCGTTTTTCAGGACCCTATGTAGACAGCAGAATCCGGAAGGGAGTGAAACAAACATGGGGAGAGAAGACTAGGAAGGGCGCTGGTAGATGAACAGGGGGGCATGTCAACAGTGCGCTGGTGGAGGGGGGTGCCCAAGGCAAACAAGTCCAAAGGGAGTCCATAGAGGAAGCCAGGAAATGCAAATGTCCAGAGCCAGGTGGTCCATCCATGACAGAGAAGGGTCGGGGGAATAAAAAAGGGTAGCAGGGCCAGGCGTTCCCAGCCTCGGACCCAGATGGTCAGGACACAGTGGTGAAGCCTATGCCGTCGAGCCTGTCCTGGACCCGCTGGTAGGTGGGCTTCCGGGCATCCATCTTCCAAAGCTGAGCCTGGCATAGTGGGAGCGTCTGCCTTTTAAAGGGAACAGGATCAGGTGCAGGAAAATCAATACAAACAAGAAAGGGCTGCAGCGCCCTTAAGAGGAGGGACTTACGATCGTGACAAGAACAGGTTCATCCCAAGTGTAAGAAAATCCAAGGCTAGCCATGACCATCAAAAAATGTATATAGAGAGAATGAAGGCCATTTCTCAAATGTTTAAAAAAACAACATGTTCAAACTAAAATAGTAATCAAGTAAAATATGATTATAAGAATAATGTGAGAGAAAAGGATATTATAATGGAGAACAAAATTAATCATGAGGTTTTATTTCAGACAATAACACAAAAAGGGCAGTAAAGGACAGAGTAAAGTGTCTTAGAGATAACACTTGAATTGAATATTTCACTTATAACATGCCTCATGATCAGGCAAACAAGTAATATAACTATAGAAGAGGTAGAAGTGTTCTAGGTACTTGAAGCACCTAAAATAAGCACATCTCCAGAGCCTGTCGGTATCCTTACAATACTTTATACTTAAAGAAAGAAGAAATGTTATTAATAGGTCATTAAACAAAACTATTCCAGTCACTCAAGATAGAGGTAATGTCCACTAATTGCAAAATTGCTAATGTAGCTCCAATCCATAAAAGTGTGACAAAACTGAACCAAGTAATTATAGACCAATTAAGTCTTATCTCCATTACATGGAAGATTATGGAAACTATAATTGAATCTACACTAGAGGATCAACTACAGTATATGGAAATAGGAATTTAGGGGATAGCCATCATGTATTTAGAAGAGGTGGATTTTGCTTAACTAGCTTGTTAATGTTCTTTGAACAAGCATCTGCAGTAATGGATGCAGACTGAGTGTATTATACTGTATAATCAGATTTTCAGAGGACTTTTAAAACGATTCATAATCAAATTGCATGTAGTAGATATTCTGCTATACTTAGTAAACCAGTGCAATCTGCAGATGATATAAAAGTAGGAGAAATAGAAAAACACTATTGAATCAAAGGAAACAGCATAAGGAAATTCTAAAAGATTTAGATAGAATCCTTGGGATCCGTCTTCAGGACTAAGCTAAGCAATGCTCTGTTTATCCTACAGCAAAGGGTACAACTTGTCATCAAGTCAACTGAAGGAGATTGGACAGAGCTGCAACTAAAACTTAGCCCAGCTCTGTCTCTCAGCTGAATTTTCACATGCATAGAACTGCTTGGCCAGTGTGTTGCCTTTGGATGAACATCAATGTCCATATTAGAAATCTTGAGAATTTTACTATTAATCCAAACATGTTTTATAAAGTTTAGTTCATGACAGTAACTCAGTGTTTACATGTATATGAGAATATGAATGTGATTGATGGTTTGAGATTGATTTAACATATACAGTAGCAAATGTAATAGAGTATGTTAACCCTGGTGTTATTAATATCTTTGTAATCCATGACTGGATGTTCAGCCATTTGTATCAACGTGGATTGATTTGCATATATACTATTGATATGTTAGTTTGCTATACATACCATGCATGTTTTGTTGTTATATTAAAAAATATATATTGTATATTTTGAATCTGTGTGAATGGACGAGTAGTTATAATATGTTATGGTTCCACCGTTTTGCCACCAGAGGGCACCCCAAGCTCTAGTGGTGACTCCAACTGCGCAGCAGAGGCACAGACCAAGCAGACATCAGTAGCCAATCCCTGCTTGCCTAGTGTCCCTAGCTCGCCACACCTCCCTTCCTCAAACCTATTTAAATCCTGCTCATTGGTCCAGCTGTGCTTAGTATTGTTATATACTACTCTGGGCTCTAGTTCTTGCCTTTTGTGAAGTTTTCCTTTGTTCCTGTATTTTTCTCCTGCTATTGATCACTTCCCTGTGTATCTTTTTTCTTGTCTTTGTTCCTGAGTTTTATTGCTTGGTGTATCCTGGTTTGGTTTCCTCGGTTTGTTGTTCTCAGCTCCTGGTCTTTTGTTTTCTTACCTGAATTCTTTACCTTGTTTTGGTCTTTGGCCTGTTTTTAATCTTTGACTTCAGGATTCTTGGTTTGTTTGTTTTTTCTGGAATTATCCATCTGGTTCTGCACTTTTCCTCACCTCAAGACTCTGGCTTTTGATATCTCTCAATTATTCTCTTTTGGATTTTTTTGTACCCTTGAAACCTGCATAGTGTCCATTTCTTGACTACTCAGCTGTGGATCAGCCTTACATAATAATTGTTGATCTATAACGTCTGACACCAGTTTTTATTTTCTATCTTGATCAATTGACAAAACTAATAAATCTAATTTTGGTGATCAAAATCATAATCTACTGTAACATGTCTTCTGTCTTTATATTGACCCTGCTATACTGTACCTTCCCTTTAAAGTCAGTGCTGCCACCTCAGTTGCTCAGCATCACATTTCCACTGTCACCATCAAAGTCCAAAGACACTGGAATTCTTCAGCTAACAAGCTCTAGTTTGAAACAATATCAATGTTCAAAAACTTGGTAGATTCCTTGACTTAATATTTCTTTTCACTCCTGTCTAGACGGGAGGTGTAGACATATACCGAGACACTTAAACATTTTTTCTCACTTAGTCATTTACTTTTTTTTATATTTCTCTCCACTATAACTCTTGGTTATGTTAAAAACAAAAGTGTCTGAAATTCTTCTGTTATCTAATCCAGTTTCAATGTCAGCACTTAATATGTGACAAGCTGGGACCACAGGTATTTTTAGTATTGGAAGAATTATATTTTCACATTCTTCATTGCCATTCTTAATTTACCTCTCCAAATTCCTTAAGGATTCAATTGAGTTGTTGCCATCCTCCACTTTAAGCAGTTTTTGTTTTGGTGGTACAGTAGGTAGCAGTCTTGCTTTGGTGGATACCAAGAATAAAATAAGTTTTATAAAAGGAATAGTATTTGTGAGAAAAAAGCTGGACACTTTAATAGATTTCCTAGCATCCAGGGAAATGGAGATCTCTTGTGGGCTGAAGGGCCAATCCACTCACAAAATGTTCTCATATGTTTATGTTCTTGTTAATGTTTGATCCTATCTGAAAGACTGAACTGCTGGAAATAAAATAAAATGACACATGGAAATTCAATTCTTAGAATATTTCATTATAATATGAAATTGAGAGCTATAAGTAGTTTTAAAATCATTCTTTTGAACTATGAATAAGCCTAATGAATAGAGCCTGGTCACATACCCACACTTCATCTAGTATAGAGTTCTAAACATTGATTTAATAAACATTGATTCATATATGTTTTTTTTTAATTAAACAATTGATCTTCTAAAGCAATGCAACTGTAGCACAATTAACAATGATTTATTTTTATTTTTATTTGACAAAAATGTGCTGTACCTTCACAAGTCTTATGCCATGGGGTAATTTTCAGAGCATCAGTATAGTTCATGTTTTTACAAAGTTGATTCTTTCTGCTTCACTTGATGTCTTTTATAAGAAGCCTACTGGGTATCTTTGTTAGATACTTGGAATCCTCCCAGATGTGACTATGGCCTTAGGAATTTCATTTTCATATGGCACAAATGTCCAAGAGCTTACTTATAAAGCAAAGACATTTATAAACAAGCTATGTAAGTTTAAAACAAAAACTCTGTTGGGTGGCTTGATTTCCCACTGAGTTTGTGCTTTGTTGAAGAAAACCAGTAGAACATTGGGTAATATTATTCAATCTTGTCAGTAAACAAAAGTGCCAGAAGAGACAATACATTTAGAACAGGAGAATTTGTAGTTTTCCATCAAAACATATTTTTCTTATTTGAAATCTTGATGAATTCTAGTGTTATTTAAACATTGGTTCCAATGTGTTCCATTGTGCAGTAAGAGAGATCACAAAAATAGTTCAGCATTATTGATGTCTCAGTGTCCCAACATTTTTTATGTTTAATAAGGAAATTATTTTCTTTGTGCTTGCTTTTGCAGTTAATCATTTCTGAAAGCAAAATAATGAATACAAACTTCAAGCAGACAGCTCCCTCCCCAAGAATTAAGTGCAGGGTCCCAGCTCTGCGAGGCAGCAATGCTAACTACTACACCACCCTGCAGCCCATGAAGTAATTGAATCTCTAAAAATCAAATTTGAATGAGAAAGACAGCACAACAAATTGAGATGAATTTACAACTTCCACAGGAAGAAAATAGAAAGATCAAAATGAAGGAACAACAGATGCTGTCATCACCCGCAGAACATTATTTAGTTGTTCTGAACTTCATAAGTTTGCTGATTTAATAAATCTGTTTTAGCCTACAGAAATGTCATGTAAAAATACAGAAATGTACAAACAATACCTAGAAGGAGATCATTCACTTTGCCTGTAATTTCCTGACAGTCCAGATTTCTTCATGTACTGTATAATGCCATATTTATACACTCCGATCCACAGTTGTTATAAAGTTTTGCAATCAGTTTAGAAGAAGTAATTAATATAATAGTTAATTCAATTGACTTGAATTCACCAATTACACATACAGTAAGTGTTAATGTGACAGTGGGAACATGCACCATTAGATAGTGTTGGATAGTTTTGAAAATACCCAACTTCAAGTAAAATGTTTTATCAGTTTAGCATACATAATTTAACGCAGTCTCCCCTCAGCTTATTAAGAAATTATTAATGTCTGTCTCAACATCTCTTAATAGGTGATCAGTTTATTCCAGGACCAGGGTTGGGAACAACTTTTTAGCAGTATTACCTCCATTTGAGGTTGTGTTAAGGTTAATACTATGTGTCATAGAACTGCAGTATCACAATGTATCTTTATTCCATTCTCAATAAGAGCAGAGCTCACTCTGACCACTTATATACAGTATATACAGCAGCACCTAGTCACAATTTCTTCTGCTTTCTCATCTGTATACCCTATGAATTTAAAGTAAAAGTAAATCCTTCTTTTCATAGGTGATTGCAAACAACACTGTGCATTTATGTATTTCAATGTCATTATATAAACGGCAACAATGAACAGAGTATTTTAATTTGTTATATTTGATATCTTTTAGTTTTAAAAACTTTAGTTTTACAAATACACCAGCTAGGAAGCAGAACTTTTTTTATTTTTGTTTCAAACAGTTACATTAGAAACGAGATGCCACTGATAACCAATGTTGCTATTTGCCATTTTTATTCATCTAGTTTTTCTCAGACATTTTCAGAGGGTAAGTAAAGTTGCAAAGTCCAAAACTGAATTTTTCTTTTTAATGTGCTGGTTGTGTTGATGTGTACAGCTGGTGGACTGTAAAGAAAATGTAACTTTTGTCCGATGGCATCAATATTTTGCTTCAGGTATATCTGTCTGGCAGTACTGAATTTCTATTGCAGACAGCAGCCCACTTTACACCAACTTGTAATATAAAAATATATAATATATACTGTAACTACTCATAAGTAGTAAAAAATGCCTTCAATCAATTTAGTAACAGAGATTTAATAACCGGTCTAAGAAATTGGGACTGCAATTCCCCTTTAATACTTTTGAGGATTTTGACTTGAACTGGAATCCTCTGTTTAGATATGACAGTGATTTTACAATAAACTGTAACAGGAGGCAGGAAAGGGAGTATGGATCCTGTGCAGGACTCAGGAGAGAGAGAATTCCAACCCAAATCACTAGGCTAAAACGTAATCCAGGAAACAAGCAAGTAGTTCTTATGACGGTTGAGACAGCAGGAGAGTAACAATCCCAATCACAAGACTAAATCGTAAACGAGGGAGCAAGCAAGAAGGTCTGATAACGATTAGACAGCAAGGGAAAATAACGTGCACTATTGAGCAGGGAAGTGAGGATAAAGGGAAACTGAAATAGTGATAGGAGTGAACGGTGATTGGTACTGTACATTACTGGCAGCGTGAGCATTTGTTAAACGGAATGTGAGATGGGTCAGAGACGCGTGTGGAATGTGTGACATAAACAGGGTCTAACTCAGGTGTGTGTATAATTAAGTTACTTTTTAAATTTTGTAATAATACTTGTACTTGATGAACTGCTAGGAACAAACAGTTCTAATAGTTCTAATCTGAAATGAGAAAGAATCTATCATTCTACTGAATGAGAAAAAAATATATTATAAATAAATAACTTTTGTGAATACGAAAACTCAAATGAGATGTCTAAAGTTAGCACATTGCTTACAATATTAATGAAACCTTGTGTGGAATCAGTATATATTTAAACGAAATTAAAAGACACCCAGGGGTTCATTTTCCCAAGTCAATAAGCTCATGATGCTCTTAATTAAGGCAAAACCTTATTTTAATACACTTGCTGCTGCAATGAACAATTAACCACTGATAAACTAAAAACATTTCACTATCTAAAAACTTCCAATGAGTAGGAAAAAATGCAGTTCTACTTTAAGTATACCAGGCTGAAACTCATTCAGATTATAATATTTTATTGCTGAGCACACGTTTTTATGAGGAAAGATAATATTCCAGTCTGTTACAGAATATTTATCTAAAGATGCAGACTCTTCAGAAAGGCAAAGCTGCAGAGAAAACAAATTGCAGCAATTAAGCAAGACCATACAGAAATCCTTTGGAAATGAATGTACTGTAGTGCATTGGAATTTTCAAGCCATAACACTTTCTGATTTAGAGTTTTTACAGGAGTAGATATTCAAACAGAAGGAGAACTATTATAATTTACAAAATCTTATGTAAAAAGAAGAAAGAGATTACTTTAATAACGGCTAAATCAATTCTAATACAAAAAGAACATAGCATACAGTATAACATGCTAAGAAGTAACACAAATACCAAAAAGACATAAATATAGACTTGATCGACTTTAATTGCCCAAATCTTTATTCCCACTCCTGTGAAACACACATTTGTACACCAAATTGCTGTCTGCTGACCCTTCAATTTCTCTTTTTGTTCTTTCCCTATGAACACGGGATCTCTATTGATACCTCAATATCAAAGCGTCATTGTAACAGGAGCCGGTCCAGGCTCCTGCGAAGCGTAGTTCAGGACCCTATATGCAGACTGTACAGTATAATCCGGAACTAAGTGGAAAAGGACAACAGGGAGGAGACGAAGAGGATCAGGACGGGTTGACAGACAAGGGGGAGTGACGATGGTGATCTGGTGCTCCAAGCCCCGGACCCAGCAGGTCTGGACGCCGTGATGAAGCCTATGCTGTCAGGTCTCTCCTGGACCCGCTGGTAGGCGGGCTTCCAGGCATCCATCTCCCATTGCAGAGCCCAGAATAGCGAGAGCACCAGGCTTAAGTAAGGAGGAGCAGAACAGGGGGCAGGTGCATGTAATGAGCTAAAATACAAAAGAGCCGGAGTGCTCTTAAGAAGAGGGATTACGATTGTGACAGTCGTGCTACTTGGCAGGTAAAGTAGTAGGACAACTGGGCCATTTTTACCACCTTCCCCATAGTAAGCACATAGAACATCATGTGTCTAGTATCTATACACAGGAGCAGCACAGCTCTTCAAGGGTGCAGAGGTCCCAACCCATCTCCTTAAGCATTAGACATTAGCATTCGCCCTAAATGAGAGATACTGGCTTAATCTCCAACCAGTCTTTGCATGGCCTTGGGTCTACTTCTGCTACTATTTCTTGTTGTTTACACTCCTGCTTCCTGAAGAAATTAGTTATTTCCACAACTGGGCAAAGCTATAGCAACCTGTCTTTGAAGAAAGGAAGGACTTGACTCCAAATGTGAAAGTCTCCTGAGGGACTCTCCTGGTTCACTGTACAGGAACCAGAAACTATTTTTTTCATTGTTTGCCAACAATATGTTCCATTTCCACATGTCTAGAAAACACCAAAGTGTCATCTCAAGGAACAGTAGATTGGATAGCAACAGGATCTGAGCACCAAGGCCATATCCAGTGTCCCTAAGATGAGTGCATTAAAACCTTAATTTTTAATATTAGCACCAATGGTCCCTAGATACAATTATTTAGCCATCATTCATACATATCTAATTATAGATGTTTATACATGAATTTAGCACTTGGATCTAAGAATAATCCATGATGTGAAGATCTATCACCCAGGAATTACAATATTGAGTCACAGGCAAGAAATAACTCTTTTTGGACATAAAGTTCATTCTAATTACTACAATATGAAACAGAGAACTACTATTATGGGGTGTTATTATGCCAAATTGCAGAAAGATATGAGGCATACTATCAAGCAGAAGACGGGAATGCTGACCAAACATTTTCCTGCAGGCTCACAATAATATATCTGTTCACAGGTTCAATGCTGCTCATAGTGTAATTTGTGAATGCACCCTAACTTGA
Organism: Lepisosteus platostomus; assembly: GCF_059453375.1. NCBI lineage: Eukaryota > Metazoa > Chordata > Actinopteri > Semionotiformes > Lepisosteidae > Lepisosteus > Lepisosteus platostomus. Next base: position 59,674,867 of record NC_142611.1, on the reverse strand, counting down.
CTCTTTCACAAAGAGCTTAATGAGCTCAATGGGTCACAGACTTCACACTGTTATTGCCTGGAAGTGATAAACAACCGAATGTTAATTTGTAAACTCTAAAAAGGACTTCACTTGTATGTGTCGTATTTATGGTCATTGAAATAATTGGGATTAACACAAAGTACCTTTTTGTGTAATATGATAACTTACATGCATAACACTAGGCAACAAAAAACTTATACTATACTATATTTATTATTCATACAAATCTCATGATCACAAAGTTTAAATTGTTTTAGTTTTGGTAGGCACTGTATTCTCAACCTAAATGAAGTTGGAAAGCTAAAACAATCAATATACAGTACCTACTGTGTATTAACAAAATACAGGTGAAATGCAGAAATATGCCTTTATTGCATATTGTACATATTTAAAGTTGACAACATGAAAAAACTCTGTTTTTATACCTTTTATGTATTATCATTTACAAAATATTATACTGTATATTATACATTATGGAATATTTCTGTGAAGTCTCAGTAATTTAGTGAACATGCTAGAAAATCACAAAGAAAACTTTTTTGTCAACTCTGTTTAGCACCTCAAGGTTTTACTTTGATTCTGGAGTTAATGGAACATTTACTAACATTTGGAACATGTTAATAGACCAGATTTCACAGCATGGTGGAAGAAGCCCCAGCAGGGACAGAAAAGGGAAGAATTTTCTCCTTGAAAGGAAAGTGTATGATGGACTAAATGTTTGCATGCAAAATGTAAGTTAACCATTTATCTACTTCTCTTCTTAAAAAGGCAGAAATATCATTATCTCAAGCCTCATATGCAGCCAGTGCAACTAATAACTGAAATGCAGAACTTAAATACAAAGAATGTAGATGACATTTGTGTCACTAAAAAACTTAAAATACTAACTCAAAAAGTTCCAAAGTCACTGGAGCCTTCAGCAATATGAATTAGCAGTCATTCTTATTATGAACATTTACCACATGCATAACGCATCAATTTTTTGGGGGTCATCTCGTCAGCTTTATTTTCTTAAAAACATTGATCAAAGGGCCTGATTAATGTTGGGTCAACTCTAGTGCAATTTACCCTTGACTGATGATACATTTTTTAGATATCATGTTTGGACATTTTAATGCTAATAAAACTATTTTTTCTTTAATGCTTTCATTTTCAGATATCCCAGAGACAAAAAAAATCTTAATTGACCAGAACAGACTACATAATAGCATTTTTATATTTGTAGCTCATCCTGTAAATCTGAATAACTAGATTTTGCTCAACAAAAGTATGCATAATTTCCAGGTCTCACTTTCATACTTTCTTTCTTGCTGTAATTGCATTTTACAACTTTATAATCTATGCTGAACAAAAAATTATATATTTCTTCCATAACATGCTGATCTGAAATAATTCTCAGTTCTGCATGTTTTGAGGCAAAACTTTTATTCTAACGGACTCTGAAGAATGCAGCCTTTTTGAAAATCTGGCTGTGTATGAGTCTCAGAAACACTGTACAAGTCTTTTAAAAAGAGACAGTGAATGCTTATTAAAGGGTATCCACAACTTTATGAAAATGTATACTCTTGAGAAATAATTATTCTCTAAATATACTACAGGAACATGATGACTCATAGTCTTTCAAATTACAGAAAACTGTAATAGTTGCCATCTGTACTGAAGGTCTGGAAAAACAAAATGTACCACCTCATAAACAGATGCATTATTGACTTCAAGTCCTCTGTTAAAAGATAACAAACATCGGTTACTGCTATTAGCTTTGTTCTATACACTCAGTGACATTTAACAACTCTTCAGTTTGTTAAAAATGTTTATTTTCTCCAAAAACCTTAGCATGGAATCATGACACACTCAGATTTGAGTTTCCATAGAATCAAATGATTGCGTGCTCATTCATACTTCTTATTCACTTCTTATTTACTCTGCCCAAATCTTAGTTAAAAATAAAGACATTTGGAAACCTACGGTGATTTGTTCATTCCAATAACTGAAAGCTAACCTTTCAGTAAATGTAGTGCTCTTTTTTGTCACCAAATTGTGACTCCAGACAAGACACTAAATTCTGGAATGTGCATGCTGGTTAATGAAGTAGTTTTCATTAAGGATGCTTCACTATCTATACCAATATCAAACTGTACATGAATGTATACCATGACCCTCACCCATGGGCTGTATCTTTTCAGTTGTCTTTAGAGAAATGGTTCAATTTTAGACAGTTGTTGTCCTGTTAGATAGATCTTCTGTCAGCCTTACAGGCTGACCTAACCATCTCAGCTGTGTTTTCATCACAATAGCAATACACATTGTTAGCTGCTTAAGCACTTTTATGTGTCAGATATTAATTTCCTAAGTATTCTGATCGTTCTCAGATGTCTAAAATGGAAGTAGATATGTTTTACAATGTAGAAGGTGTTGGTTCAAACAAACACAGAAGAGATGAGATAACAAGATTTGTTTTATGTACTGTAGGATAGAAGACAATATTCAAGACTCAAAATGGCCTTGTCTTGTTTGTTCTAATGTTCATAAGATCCCAGAAAGGCATCAAGATTAATGGCCTCATTATTACAGAATTGTATTTCTCTCAAGGAAATCTAGGTAACATGACACAACTTGGCCACTTTACTGATACCGTCTACATTCACTAAAGCTGCCATGAAAAATAAATTGACAAAGATACAGTAAGTAAAACATGACACAAGCAGACATTCAGTATAAAACAAACACAATAACAGAGTTCCTGGCATTTCTGCAAATGGGGAACATTTTAAAACATTTAAAAATTGTTTATTTGCTTAGCAGAAACTCTTAACCACGGAGACTTACAATACATATAAAGTTTGCATTAGAGTAAGAGGAAAGTAATCATGCAAGTACAATAAACAAAATTAAATCAATAAAATAGTAAAACGTACTACCACAATGCAATGCAAGTATAGTGCCAAATGAAATGCAATAGTGAAAACTAAAATTACATGACTAGTATGAGAATTAAAAACTAAAGTATTACTGAAAGCTGTACAATTGTTGAGAAATGAGTGTCTAAACAGATGAGTCTTGAAACAGGGCACAGACAAGCGGCCACCTTGAGTAGTCCTGATCTTTGTGGATCATTCATTCCACAAACGAGGAGCAAAGGTCAAGTATGAATGTAAAGTCTGGAAGTAAGAGAATCGAGGAGGGTCCAGAAAATATGGCAGAAGTGGAGGAGTGGAGAGCAGATAAGAGTAAGAAGAGGTGCAGGGAAACATAGAACAAGAAGCCAAGTGGAGCAGTGTGACTGAGATAGTGCCAGAACTACAGTACTGTAAGATTTTGAATCACAGGCAGCCGGTGGAGGGACTGGAGTAATTAAGTGGCATGAGAAACACAAGGATGGAAAATGACAAGCCAGCACTGAATAACTACATTCTTTGTAATGACAATAAATGCATAGATTGTCATCCCAGAAGATGCCAGCTACTATAGACATAATGTTTTATTATTTCAAGGCTTTTAGTGATTGACTTATCATCTGAACTCTGTTTAGAGCATTACAGACATGTGTTCTGAACCTTCAAATGTTATCAGATATGTGGTCGGGCAAATTGTACATTGTAGTACTTATTTCCATGTCTTCAATTCATAATACAATTTTCACAGCATTTTTCCAAGAGAAAAGATAAATTCCCAAGTTAATTAATACGTTCTTAATCATTAAAGTCTTATCTGCATGACAGTGTACAACACTGAAATATACTTGTAATGTTTAACACTAATAAAAAGAGAGGATCTGCTGACCTCCAGTGGATACATGTACAAAATTCTTCAGTTAAAACTAAAATTCAACTAAAACCGTAACGTTAAAACCGAGTATGATGAGATAAGTCATGAAAAAATTAGTTAAAAAATTAGAACATTTTTTTTCAACTGTTCTATGAAAAACAAATGAACATCTTTTATAAAAACCTATTTCCCATAGGTTTGTTCATATATACATTAAAAAAAACAACTGCAAATTTTCATTTTCATTGTGTTTTTTATTGCACATATTTCTTGGTCAAAGAAATATTGCCACCCATTATAAATATCACTGTTTTCATAGTACAGGAAATAGTGGAAAACATTCATTTCACTTTTTAATTTAGAATTTAGTTGAAACTGCATAGTGTGACGTACAGTATTGTAGCAGAAGCCTCAGAAATAATGTTGACATGAAACCTTGATATTTCTTTCTTATTCAAATGTATTCAAATGGAGGTATTTATGTGACATTTCAGGTTTGTCTTAAAACATATCAAGTCATTATTTACTATAGTAGTTCAGGTGGGTAGCTGCATCAGCATGCGTAGGCTGCAAAGGAACAAGTAATAGGTTTATTCCATACTAAAAAAAAAGAAGAAAGAGAACACAACGTTTCGGCTGTGGAGCCTTCTTCAGGTGTGAAGAAGAAGGCTCCACAGCCGAAACGTTGTGTTCTCTTTCTTCTTTTTTTTCAGTATGGAATAAACCTATTACTTGTTCCATTATTTACTATAGGCTAAATACATGTGGATTGGAGCCTGCAAGATTTTTTTGACACCTCCAAATAAGAAAATACTCTAACCTAAATAAATGTAGATTACATATTGCCAAACCTCAAGAGTCTTGGCAAAACTATTCCCTTACTGCATTTTTGCAAGCTTCTTATTTGTTTTAGATGTGAAGCAGAAGATGCTGTATATCCTCTTCAGCCAAGTTGATGGAGACGTTGAGTCATTCTCAGGCTTCTCTGTGTTTATTTTGGCTGAGAGTAGTAATGCAGCAAATAAGGACATGTTTTTGCCTTGCTATCTCTATTGATGGTCTTCCAGGTCACTTTGCCATGAGTTTCTCTTCAGTGAAGTTCAAGATGATGTTGGCCACAAATACTGTATACAGTACAAGCCAAAATATTTTCTTGACTTCTCTTACATACAGGACAGTGTAGCCAATACAGTATATCCCATGGCCAGGTTTCTGAATATCCCTGGGTGCACATCTATCTAACATTTATGTACATGTGGTAGTTTATTACCAATAAAAATATAATAGTTCTAATTGCCAATTTTAATTTGAAGTAATATGATATTTGTCATTGGTTCTTCATGGATAGTTTTTGCTTTGCATTCATTGTATAAAAAAACACCTCACATTTGCTAAATTATTTCATTTTAAGCAAAAAACAAGACATCAATCCATATAAATAATATACAAATAAATAACATTCAAATGAATAAAAACCCTGTTAGCTTTGAGTTCAGACTGATTTCTGTAAGGCCACCTTCAAGTGCTGCTATAGAAACAGAATTCATTGCTTAGCAACTGATGAGCAAAAACAGTTCTTGTTCATTCACTGCTGCCCGTGACCGTGATGTCTCTTAAGCCATCAGGGCACAGATTCTTATTTTAACATGACTTATTCAAATAATGAGCATTTAAAAAATAACATATTCTAGTCAACCAGAATATTGCCCAAACATTTAAATGTTTAGCTGATAAATGTCTCTATAATTGCCATGTCAAATGTAAAATACATAAAGGAGAAATGTGTACATGTTTGTGCTTTTTGAGAACAAAACAATAAAAGGTTCATCTTTTTTAACTCAACCAATTAAAAATGTCACCAAATTATGTTGCAAATGTGTTTATTATACTAGTTAAATTGTATTATACTCAAATTTAAAGATGTAAACTGAACAGAAAGTTCAAAAGAAATACAGTGAGTATACAGTATATCTGGAAATATTGTAGCTCTGGGAATTTGCAATACCCATAATTGAATTTTATCCATTCTAATTTCAATTATAATTGGATAAGTACAGTACTTTCTTTCTAATTCAACAGTAAATTTTTAGTACCCTTGGCAGATGGATGAGCAGATGTTGTTCAGGACGGCTGCAATTAATCATGAAAAAGAAGCAGGAGATGAGTGGCAGGGTAACTTCATTTCACATAAATCTTACTGTATATTTGCATTAAGGCAGGGTTACCATTTTTTTTCCCCAGACATGTCCTTTTTGGTCCTTAAACCTTCGCCCAGGAGGAATTTTTTAAATATCTTAAAACAGAACTTTTACTTTATTATTTTGCCTTAAAGGTTTTAAATGCAAAATGGTTACTGGGGTTAAGGGAGTCCTGATCAGTTGAAAAAGAGATTGTGTGTTGATTACAATGTAGACTTGTGTAGTCTGCTGCCCCAGTCCTCCTCCTGAACAGGTACGATTTTTCCACAGCCTCCATCCCTGACTCAGCCACAGAGCTAATTTCAGTGATTTATATGATCCTGTACTGTGCACAGTAGGGTTTTTTCAAGACATTTCGTTTGATATTTTATTTTGCTATCCCTAGACACAATGCCGACACAAAAGTGCAATTTTACCTCATAACTAAAGGCAAAATGTCCTTGTTTTTAAAATGGTAGAGAAGAATTATAAGCCGAGTGCTTTCTATGCAGACCTTATATGTGTGTGTCAAACAAGATATCTTGTTATATATACAGTGGCTTCAGAAAGTATTCAGACCGCAACACTTTTTCTAAACTTTGTTGTGTTATAAACTTATTTCAAAATCAGATGAATTGATTCTTTTTTACCATCAAATCGACACACAATTCCCCATAATGACAATGTGAAAATACTGTAGGAATTTTTGCAAATTTATTAAAAATTAAAAACTGAAATCTCCCATTTACAGAAGTATTCAGACCCTTTATTCAGTACTTTGTAGAACCACCTTTAGCAGTGATTACAGCTGCGAACCTTCTTGGGTATGCTTCTACCAGCTTTGCACATCTGGATTTGGGCAGTTTCTCTCATTCTTCCCTGCAGATTCTCTCAAACTCTGTCAGATTGGATGTGGAGCGTTGGTGAACTGCAATCTTCAGGTTCCTCCACTGATTTTGTATGGGGTTCAAGTCTGGGCTTTGGCTGGGTCACTCAAGGTTATTCAGAGACCTGTTCTAAAGCCACTCCAGTGTTGTCTTGGCTGTGTGCTTCAGATCATTGTCATGCTGAAAAGTGAATCTTCGCCCCAGTCCGAGGTTGTATGCACTCTGGAGGTTTTATTCAAGGACCTCTCTGTATTTGGCTCCGTTCATTTTTCCCTCAATCCTGGCTAGTTTCCCAGTCCCTGCCACTGAGAAGTATCCCCACATCATGATGCTGCCACCACCATGCTTCACCGTAGGGATGGTATTAGCCAGGTGATGAGCGGTACCTGGTTTTTGCCAGACATGGAGTTCAATTCTTGTCTCATCAGACTAGTTTCCTCATCAGACCAGTTTCCTCATGCTCTCAGAGTCCTTCAGGTGCCATTTGGCAAACTCCAGGTGGGCTGTCATATGCATTTTACTCAGCAGCAGCTTCCATCTAGCCAGTCTACCTTAGAGACCTGATTGATGGAGTGCTGCAGAGTTGGTTGCCCTTCCGGCAGGTTCTCCCATCTTTACACTGGAACTCTGACGCTCTGTTAGTGTGGCCATTGGGTTCTTGGTCACCTCCCTGACCAAGGCCCTTCTTGCCCAAATACCCAATTTAGGAGGATGGTCAGCTCTAGGAAGAGTCTTGGCGGTTCCAAACTACTTCCATTTGACAATGATGGAGGCCACTGTGCTCCTGGGAACCTTCAATGCATTGCCAATTTTTTATACCCTTTTTTCAGATCTATGGATTGACACAATCCTATGTTGGAGGTCTACAGAGAATTTCTTGGCTTGGTTTTTACTCTGCCATGCAATGTGAACTGTGTGATCTTATAAAGACAGGTGTGTGCCTTTCTAAATCATGTCCAATCAAGTGAATTTGCCACAGGTGGACTACAATCAAGTTCTAGAGACATCTCAAAGATGATCAAATGAAATAGGATGCATCTGAGCTCAATTTGTCATAATAAAGGGTCTGAATACTTTTGTAAATGGGAGATTTCATTTTTTTTTATTTAAAGGTCATATTCTGTTTACTTCAGAAGTTGGATTAAGCTTCTTGTTGGCCCATGTAGGTGTTATGTAAGAGTTAAATAATTGGTAGCAGTCTAGGGTTGTCCAGGTAGCAGTCTAGGATATTTTCTGGTTGGTCTGAATATACTGTAGGCCTCTGGGATGCTGCGTTTGCAAGTTTGTATGCTGTGTGTTGTTTAATGTGTGTTGTCATTACTAATTAATATTTGTTTAACCCAGTGTGTTTGACATATTAATCCAATTATACCAGCCACTCGGGTATATTCTTGGCACATCTTTACAATTTCGGGGATAGGACTATTTAATTATTTATTATCCCGCTCTGTCATTTTCTGATATTCTCTATTTTCATAACCTCTATTTGTAACAATACAATAAAAATGAAATAAATAAAACAAGAACACACAGGATAAACTGTAAGGCAATCAGACACAGGCCTTAGTAAAAAGGTGAGTTTTAAGTTTTGATTTGAAAAGAGTCGAAGTATTTGCCTCTCAAAGTATTCGAGTAAGGGCATTCCATAACAATAAAGCAGTGACAGAGAAAACGCACTCACCAAAAGTCCAAAATGTAGTCATGGGTACATTAAATAAAGGACAGGACTCAACTGAACAGAGCCTATGGGAGTGAGCGGACACATGAAGAAGTTCAGAGATGTATGAGGAAGCCAGATTATTTACAACCACAAAGTCAGTAACAAGTCCTTATGTTGAATATGTAACTTTATAGGCAACCAATTTAGAGATTTAATTGCAGGAGTGATGTAAGTTAGAAGTCTAGCTGAAGAGGTTTGTGCATATTACATATTGCAGCTATTACTGAGGAGTGTGCTAGGCAACTCATTGAACTACTGTAAGTGTTGCAGAAATCAAACTTTGATGTTATTAATGGACGAATCAAGCACTCGGAATTGGACACTGATAGACCACCTAATGCGTGCAATATTTCTAAGGCAAAAAAAATAGGTCTGAATCAAATTTTTCATATGGGGCTCAAAAGACAGGAGAGCATCAAGGATCACTCCAAGCTTCCTGAATATGGCTGACACCTGAATGGGGAAGCCATACACCATTGCTGTTAAGCCCTCCAGATTTTCCATCTACATTTGCTACCCATCAATGACATTTATGTTTTTTTTTTAGCTTCAAGGAATTTGATGTCAACCAGAACTTGATGTTATGCAGACAAGAGATAAGTGACAGAGGCGGGAGATCAGAAGAGAAGAGATTTTAATGTAAATGTGTGTATCATCTGCATAATAATGAAAAACGTTCAAGCATTTTAGGAAGTAATTACAACTTAAAACCTAGAAAAAAGGGTTGGATAAGTTGTACACACCCCTTAGTAATAGCTATTGTAAATTAGCTCTGGTGTAACCAGTTGCCTTCCAAATCACACAACGAGCTAATTAGCCTCCACCTGTGTCTAATTGCAGTAATACTGATGATTTCAGAATAAAACGTTCCTGTCGGTCAGCTCTGTTGGGTAATGCATCTCAAACTATGATCAACTATGGGTAACAAGAAGCTATGAAATACTCTCCAAGATAAAGTTATAGAAAAGTACAGAGTGGGAGCTGAAAAAGAACATCTTTCAAAGGCATTAAAATATCCCTTGATCATGATATAGTTGATTATTAAGAATTGGAAAGCATATGGCACCTCTAAAACCCTGCCTAGATTAAGGCTGTCCATGCAAACTGGATGACCGTGCAAGATGGAGACCAATCAAAAAGGCTACTAAGAGGTCAATGGCAACTTTGAAAGAGCTACAGGCTTTTATTGTTGGTCAAAGTGTGCTTGTGGCAACAATATCCTAAGCACTCCCCAGATCTGGCCTGTATGGCAGGAGGGCATGAAGGAAGCCATTACAAAAAAACATCAAAGCATTAAAGTGATATTGCAAACCTGAGGCAAACCGTTTTGTGCCCTGACAAAACTAAAATGGAACTTTTGGGCTTTAGAGCAAAGTATTACGTCTGGTGCAAAAGCCAACACAACACACTAACCACGGAACACATTCCTACTATGATAAATGATAGTGACAGTATTATGTTACTGGGACTGGGGTACTTCTCAGCACAGAAGGGAAAAATGCATAGAGTAAATTACAGAAAAGTCCTTGAGGAAAACCTGTTTTCCTGTGCAAGATGAAACTGGGATGCAAGTTTTCCTTTCAGCGTGACAACGACCCAATTAATTGGTCTGCTAAAAAAAACATCCTGAAGTGTAATCACGTTGCGCAGATAAAAGTATTCTTATCAAATTCAGTGTGGAAATAATTTTTCCTTTTAAATGAAACGACTGAATAAAATAAACTTACATGCAGCAGATACTGTATACAGTCGTGCACACGTATACAAAGCACTGATCCTTGTCGTTTTCGATACATGTCAAGGCAGAGCTCCCCTAAATTAATTGATTGGGCTAAAGAATTGATTCCCGCGTCATATATTTCTGTAAAAGCAAGCCCAGAAATGGACATTTTAAAAATATATACTAAAACATAAATACATTTTATTACAAAACGCAACAAAGCTAATGATATCCGTACTGTTTCAACAGGGAGAAAGATGAAGATTTCAAATTAAAGTCGGACCGAATACACCATCACTAGACAAAACGCAATGCTGATGAAAACCTTGAAACCAAAAACATGTCCGCTACTACTGTGCATTACTATAATCATACGGTTCTGCTCCATGTAAATCGGGAATAAACTTCAACTAGTCTCTAGATTTAACGACACGCCCATCTCTACGTAACCATTCAAATTAATAAATTTATCCTTGTAAGAGATTTTTTTTTTAAATCTGACTCACTACACATATATCATAAGTAACGATAAAAAAAAACTTAAAACATGTCTCGAAAATATTATAATATATAATATTACATAATATAATTTATATAACTAAAGAGAAGTTTACTTCCGTACTTCTACAAAGAGCTGAAGCACCGGAAGTTTTATGCAATTGTTTAGCTGTTCAGCAAGTAAGCAAACAGACAAGTCATGTGATTGGAAGGAAGAGAATTCAGCATGTGAAAGTTGTGTAACTTTTAAACTACATTGGTCAAATGAGGGGTTATATACTGTTGGTTTTGGTCGCTGCAAATGGACTTTGTGCCTTATCGGGAAAAATAATTTCTGATTTTCACAGTGATTCTGACAGTACGGTACACAATGTACTTTCTGTGTCTGGTCATGGTGGCCTTGTTAAATCAGAAACAAGTGAATTTCGTTTGTTTAGGGAAAAGTTTAACAGAAGTTATGTACCTGACAGCAAAGATTTTTTACTGAAGCTTGATAATTTTAAGGTACGTCTCCTTCTCACACGATACGGAACGGGACGTTTTATTAGCGCACACCCTGTCACAATGATGAAAAAGCTCTGTTCATTATAAACATTTATACTGAATTTTCTTTTTTGTACTTGGTGACCTCGTTGCACTTCACATGCTGTGACAAAACAACGACTTTTTTCTTACCAAAACTGAGGATTAATTTAATAACATTTTTAAAAAACACTTTAGTCTTTCACAACATTTTGAGATCTCTATTTCTAAAGTTCTGCAATAGATTTATAAATACGGTTTGATAGAGTGGTCAACTGATCAAGGCGGTTTTTTTCATTCATACTTATCCTGGTGGAGTTTTTAACTTTTGCCATACTATACTGTTTTATTTTTTGTAATTAATAGCATCAAATGACATAACGTTTTGAAACAATGGAACAATGTTATTCCAGAATGTTTTAAAAAGTTTTAAACTACATTGATAATGAACATGGATTGTATTTTAAAATTGTGTTTCAGGCCAGCATTAGAAGACACTCATTCCTGAATTTGTCATTGGATTCCTCTAACAATTCTGCTCAGTATGGCATAAACCAGTTTTCTGACTTTTCAACCACAGAATTCAGAGGTAATCTTAGACTACAATTTTAATGCAAGCATGCTTAATACAATATGTTTTTTTTAAAACAGAAAATATATTTATTTTTAATTAAAGTTTTCTGTAGCTTTTCAGTTTTAAATTATTTTATAGTGTTTAGAATCATCCTTATTTTCCCTCTTCAGAACAGTATTTGAAGGCCCGGCCTGAAAAAGTTCCACTGTTTACAAACCTGAAGGAAGAAAGATTCCATGGACCCTTACCTCTGAGGTTTGACTGGAGAGATAAGAAAGTTGTTACCCCTGTTCAGAACCAACAGTCAGTAAGTGTGAATATTTTTTTCTATTTAATAATAATAATAATAATAATAATAATAATTCCTTACACTTAAATAGCGCTATTCTGGACACTCCACTCAAAGCGCTTTATAGGTAATGGGGACTCCCCTCCACCACCACCAATGTGTAGCATCCACCTGGATGATGTGGCCGCAGCCATAGTGCGCCAGAACGCTCACCACATATCAGCTATTAGTGGGGAGGAGAACAGAGTAATGAAGCCAATTCATAGATGGGGATTATTAGGAGGCCAGGATTGGTAAGGGACAATGGGGAAATTTGGCAAGGATGCCGGGGTTACACCCCTACTCTTTTCGAGAAACACCCTGGGATTTTTAACGACCACAGAGAGTCAGGACCACGGTTTTACGTCTCATCCAAAGGACGGCGCCTGTTTACAGTATAGTGTCTCCATTACTATACTGGGGCATTAGGACCCACACAGACCGCAGGGTGACCCTGCTGGTCCCCCTAACACCACTACCAGCAGCAACCTTCGTTTTTCCCAGGAGGTCTCCCATCCAGGTACTGACCAGGCTCACACCTGCTGAGCTCCAGTGGGCTGCCAGTTGTGAGTTGCAGGGTGATATGGCTGCTGGCATTTCATGTGTATTACAGGCTGGCATAATGGTGCAGTGGTTAGCATTGGTGCCCTGGGTTCAATTTCTGGGGTGCTATTTGTGTGGAGATTGTATATTCTCCCCATGTTGACGTGGGTTTCCTCCCACAGTCCAAAAGCATAGTGGTAGGTTTTTTGGCTTCTGGGAAAATTGGTGATGTGTGTGCGTGTCTGTGTCCATGTGTGTCCTCCGATGGATTAGGATCCTGTCCAGGGTGTATTTTGCCTTTTGCCTATTGCTTGCTGTGAATAATTAGATAAAGCAGTTAGAAAATGGTTGGATGTATACTACAACTTGTCATTTTCACCTTATTATGCATCTAATGAGAAAATTCCCATTATACATTAGTTTGTATAAGGAAAATCAGTAGTTGCTGGAACATTTGAATTGGTCATAAAAAAAAAAGCTGAGGAAAAGCTTATTAGTTTTTTCTGTTAGGGTTTTGCTTTGGCTTCTGTCCGCACTGGGACTTGACAGGCACCAGTGAGCTACATCAGTGAGGGACGTGTCATTTGTCCAGTCAAGTGCTATTTCCCCATGTCATACTGGGGCTGTAGGACTAAACCAAGAGATTAATAATTGGTGATGGTAACATTGTACGGGTATAACATTGATGATTATCGAATCCAGTAGCTCAAAATATTAATATTATAGTGAAACATTTGAAATTTATGTTGCATGGCAACCATTTTGAATGTACGTCTGCTCAATTTTTTCGTGTCTGTACTTTTGGAAAAATGATCGCACACCTTTTGATGTATAAAAGCTGCCAAATATGGACACAAACTATAGAAGAAACTATATTAGAAAGAATATGCTATACATTAGAGTGAGAAGTTGCACATGTGAAAATTGAAAGACAGTCATATTACACAATTATAAAAAAAGTTTGGGGCCGTAGTGTGGCATATTAGCTAGGGCTTGGTTTCTCGACCAGCAGCCTCTTCAATCCATTCCAATTGCACAGTTTTGTTGCAACCAGATTTTTAGTTATTTAATTAATAATTAGAAGGGCCTTTACTAATAAAGGAGCTGTTTACATCAATGTACATCAAATAATTGGATTTCAGGGGTCTTAAGGTCAAGGTCTAATAGACTAGAGACTAAGGTTGTGGGCTCAAGTCCTGAGTGAAGCACTCCTGTTGTTGTTGTCTGTCATCAAGGTACTTCACTCATATTGCTGCCATTATGCCTTGAGGTAAAAAAGCTATTGCCCAAGTCATCATTGTAAATCCTTTTTAAATATTTTAAATAAAGCATTGAACACAAATTATGTGCTGACAGAACTTTTTATAAATGTCTATTTATGTTTGTTTCTTTCAATTTTCTCATCCTTTTTAGGAGTATTGTAGACATGTCAGATATAACCTTTAGTGTCACTTAGAGTTTACATCAAATTGTGATGCCCTTGTGTAACAATTGACTGTGAAGAGAGAAAACTAAATACATTTTCTTCAGGAGATTACCCTTTTTAGTCCTGTTTAATAGGATTAGAATCAAGCTAAATAAATCAATCTTTTTAGTAGCAAGAGCAGGGTTATGCATTTTAAAATATATTATAGTATATGGGATTTATTTTATGTTCATATGCAAATAGATGTTAATCCTGTTCCGATTTGTATTGATGTACTGGTTTGTTTATTTTCTTATGTCTTCACAGTGTGGGGGCTGCTGGGCATTCAGTGTAGTTGGAGGAATAGAATCTGTTTATGGAATACAAGGTCATTCCCTGGAGGAGCTTAGCGTTCAGCAAGTGATTGATTGCTCTTATAAGAACAAGGGTTGCAATGGTGGCTCTACTGTGGGTGCTTTAAACTGGCTAAATCAGGTCAGTTTTAATTTTTTTTCAAGTGTCAGGTGTGTAAAATGATATACCATATCTGGCATCTACCAATTCATGTCATATCCATGTTTTCCAAACACTGGCTCAAATATGCATACTCCCATGCAAATATGTTCTTTTAATACTACTCTGCACACACACAGAGTACTTCCAGACTTGGACTTTTTCAGACCTTCACTTCTTGAAGATCTTTTAACACATTGGGTATATAGGTTAAAAGCCTTGGTTTTATCTCTGTATATGTTTATGGACAGGGGTATAAACTCAACAGCAGTCTTTTCCAGTATTCCAGTATTTTTTAATTCTGTCTGTTTTTTGTTTGTAAAACTTTTCTTTTCTAATGATAATATTTACACTGGATATCTATACTTTTATCTGACTTGGTTTTTTTTTCTTACAGACAAAAGAAAAACTAGTGAAAGAGTTGGATTATCCTTTTAAAGCATTAACAGGAATTTGTCATTATTTTGCAAAATCACATTTTGGAGTATCAATAAAGGATTTTGTGGCTTATGACTTCAGGTATGTCATATAATGTATTAGCTGGAAAATTAAAAATTATGCTTTGTTTTAGGATCTGCAAATAGCAAATACCTCAGTATAACCTAAATAGTGAAAAACAGGTTGTCAAGCAAAAGCAATTTACCAGTTTATTTACAACTAACTTAAAGGTAATATTTGCTTCACAGATATTCATAAACTATTTCAAAATTATAAATACAGTCCTGAATAATACTTATTACTTGTGCATGTGCATCATTGTTTTAATTTATTCATTTGTATATTGTTTAGTTTCAGATCTACAAATGTACATGTTGTAGATATACACCTTAGCAATGTTTAATTTAAAGGCCCAGTTCTATCAGTATTAATTTCTAGATCGTTTATCGTAGCACTAATTTTGTAACGTTAACACCTTGTGTAGGTTTTGTGTTAAATAAGAGATTAAATATAACAAAATAAAGTTTATTTAGTATGTCATACAGCCTAATCTTGCCCTTTGTTAGTTTGTAGAGCCAAGAATCTCATCCATCCTGTTCTTAAAGGGTCCAAGGGCTACTTCTTCAGCTGCATTGCTTGATAGTTTGTCCGGGGCACCCATAGTTAGGTTTTGTGAACAGATTTTTTTTTAACCTGAGTAAATACTGAATTTGAACTGTCAGTTCAATAACATATAGGTCATGTCCATGGTAATGATTTTTAGAAGTTAATTTTTAATTTTTGTATGCATTTAGAAATTTACCATACATTTATTACATAATATTTTAATTTGTGGTGTTATTTTTTATTTCTAAATTTCTTTCTTAATGCAGATGTCAATAGCTCTTCTTCTTTAGGACAATGTGGCCAAAGATGCATTTGTCTGTTTTGTCTTTTGTTTCACTTTTAACTATACTACAACATTTATGCTCTACGGTCAAATAAAAATATTACCACAATTTAGCAAAAAAAGCAAGTCTTTACCCAAGTTGAATCTTATGCAAGTCGGAAGGGATCCTTAGGGGTTTGCTTGAGTACATAAAGAGAATCACCGTTTATGATATTGCAGTGATCCTCCTTATTTGTTCTAGCTGTGTGCAAGTGAGGAAGGAGGGACAGGAGAGCAGAACTGCAGGCTCACTTGGGTTTATTGTAGCAGCATCTAGCAGTCCATGAGATGAGAGAAAGAAAACTTTCCCTGTTGATATAGAGGGAAGAAATGAACTAACCAATAATGAATGAAAACGACATGGTTTTAAAGTCTTTAATTAGTACATTTAAACACTATAGAATACTCTTAAAATATACATTACAGCAAATAAATTAGAATTACATTTTTAAAGAATGTATTAAAAACTACAATTAATTGCCCTACACTATACTATTCGGTAAACACAAAATACACTTGGTTGCTTCCCTGACATGATTGTGATGTGGGTTACTTGCAATTTCCAATGAAAAGCACAAGATAATATGCAGATGTTACCACACGTGTGAAGGCAAAGCGAGACTGAAGTGTAAAACAGAGCCCTGGCAGTGACCTCTTTATGTTTACTCCATGTTATTCATCTGCTGAAGGAACGTGCCATACTACTTATTTTTACAAGTGTAACATAAACTCTCTTTACCTAGATAATTGCACCCACAGAAGTTTTTACATAAAGTAGAATCTGTGTAAGTGAAGTCTCACATAGCCTGTGGAGAGGGTACAGTTTCTTGATCTACATTTCATAGATCAACGACCATGTCCCCCTTTCCTAAATTGTTGAACTGCAGAGTCAAATGATATATAGTTTTTTATATCTACATTTATGTGCAGTAGTTTGGCTTATGATTTTTGGCTGCTTAAGTGTTCTCTTTTTTTCCTATGTTATTCCTAGGCTTGACAGTTCTTGCTCCATTATAATGTATTTGCTTAGCACATACCCTAGGCCTTTAGCAAGTAGAATTAAGGACAATGTTGGTGACACATTTCCATTCCACACACATCACATTTTGAATTTATAGTCTGGTAACAGTTTGCTTCACAATTGTTTTTTTACTGTAATTGTACTTTTACTTTTTTGCTGTAATAGCCTGGTTTTTGTCTAGTCCTTGTTTTCTTTTCTTTTCAAACAACTGTTTTTGGTCTATCACGTTTCATCATAATTATTTTTGCTGCTATTAAAGATACTGGTTCATATTTCCATACAATCAATCTTTTCCAGTGGACAAGAGGAGGTAATGATGGAGAAGCTTGTGAACTGGGGTCCACTTGCAGTAACAGTGGATGCGGTTAGTTGGCAGGACTATCTTGGAGGTGTTATACAGCATCACTGCTCTAGTCAGGAGGCAAATCACGCTGTCCTCATCACTGGGTATGACAGAACAGGTAAGAAAACTCAAATAGCTCAAACAAAACAGTACTTTTTTTGTACACAAAATAAACACAGTATTATCGGCATGCTTGCAGTTTCAGTTTTACATTTGTTGGATTGTATTGCATTTGTTTTAACTGAATAGTCCATTTGACATATGAATTTGGATGCCAGTGGCGTGACCTGCTGGTATTATTGTAAAGAACGGGGGTCGGCAGTGTACAGAAACGCAACATGTTTATCACTGTCATTTCCAATGAAAGTCTAATCAATGGCAAAAAGTCTTGTTAATAAAAGATGATAAAACTATAAGATTCCTTTACTGCTTTAAGTCATGTTTACAGTAGATATCTCTGAGTTGTGCCACTCAATGAAAGAAAAACAATTCAGTTTATTTACTACATTACTTTTAGCGGGGTCAGCCTACCTTCGATCTTGGGAGCACTAAGCACTGGTCATGTATTTTACACTTTAAGTGTTGGGTCGAACCTTTTGGACAGTAATGGTAATCCTTAAGAAAACAATGTTAGATTTTTTTTTTCCAGCCCTCTTTGAGAAATGAATTTGGATTTGTTCAACCTGCTATGGTCGGAAAATAGAAATAATTTATAAAAATCAAATTAGTCACCCAAGGGTAAAATTTCATTGTATTATTCTTCAAGAAGATCTTTTTGCCAAGATATTTAATTCTGATCTTAATAAAGAGATGCCTACAGAAGACAGAGAATTTTGTGGTCGCTTGATTTTCCTTGATACACTGGCAGTTTCAAGGTCTGCTTGAAGAGAGCATACAAGGACATTCTGTTTTACAACAGGCTAAGTTATGGAAAGGTTTTTGAATGCTTTGTGAACTGTCTTGATAAGTTTAAGGTTTTTTTTCTGAAAAGTCAAAACTACTGGGAACTGGATGGTGTCAAATACTTTGTGCAACTAATGTTTCTGACCGTCATTATTGTGCATGATTTGATTATTTCTCAACCTCCAACAGCTAGTGTGCTGCTAGTGTGCAGACTAGATGAAACTTGCCATTTTTTTCTCAGTACTACTGACTCCTTGATTTTCCTCTGTTTCCATCACCTTAAAGAACTATGAAAACGTCATACCTTCGGTGTTGTTGAGAATGAAATGTACAGGCAAGAACTACAGGCAGATTTCCAGATTTGGCCTGATGTTTACATTCTAATAAAACCAGACAACTTTGATCCTAGCAACATGGGTATGACAGTGTTTCAGTAAATGGATATTGAGCATTTCAAAGTGCGTCATGATAATTATAGTGCTTAGACTTACATTTTCTTCAGTCAAATTTGACAGGCAGAGCTTTCTGACAGGGCATGACATCTCTGTGCACTTACACTTAGGAGATTAAGTGTAAGTGCACAAAGATGTCATGCCCTGTTAGAAAACTCTGCCTGTCAAATTTGACTGAAGAAAATGGCATTTTCACTGCTGTCATTTGTTCTGTTCACATATGAAGTCAGTTCTGTGTTGATCCCATAGCCAGCTACCAACTGAATACTCAGACACTTGTGTGCTGTGTAGGAGGATCTATACATATTAACCAGTTGAACTATGGGGAATCATGGAACAGGGGATGAGGCTTTGCCAACCCTGGTGAAATACAATTACCATCTCTCACTAATATGGTCAGTAGTAACCTACTGGCCTATCCGGGTTCCCCTTCTGTCTCAACCTTAATGAGTATCTTTCAGTCTATACTGGGGGCTGAAGTGACTCCATCCAACTTAGGGTTCCCAGTTTCTTTTCTGTTGCAGCATTGGCTCCGTCAAGAGAGAGTTTGACAGTGTTAGCTAAGCCTTTAACCTATGTCTATCCCTATGCTTTATCAGTGATTACTCCAAAACTAACCAAACCAAATGACTGGTCTTACCAAAAGACCATACAGTATGTATTCATATGTATTTATAGAGAAAATGGAAAAACAGCTGCATAGAGTCCTCTCTTACAGCCTTGTACAAATGTCTACCTTATTTTTCTCTGTAGCATCCCTAAGATGCCTTCCCATGGCTTAAAATAACATGAACGACAGTGAGAAACACCTTCTCCATTACAGTACCTAATAGATTAATTTCACTATTTTTAATTTTTTTTTATGTTATCCTAGGTGATGTTCCTTACTGGATAGTGCGCAACTCATGGGGAGCCTCATGGGGCAATGAAGGCTATGTCTACATTAAAATGGGAAGCAATGTTTGTGGTAAGTAAGAGCGTGACGATTCGGTTGTAATTGTCTTGGAAACCGTGGTAAGGTTTTTTATTATTATAATGGATAAAGTAGCATTTATGAATTTAATGGGACCATTTGGCAATTTTTTTTTGGGGGGGGGCTTTCCATATTGTATTTATAATGCATTTTATACAAATAGTAGTGCGGCTCTGCATAAAAAACAGGCCCTGAAACACCCGGATGTAAAAATATTCTTCTTCCTGTTTTCTGACAAAGAAAACCACTTTCTCTCAGTAAATTATTTGGTGTAGCATCTTAACCTTGTGTTTTTTAAAGTACAAGTGATGACTTTAAACAGCAACCAAATCTGTATTTTTTGTTACCTTAGAGATTTAATTAATCCCATTAAATACACCCTAATCCTTAATTCTGTTTTTAAAAGTTTCCTTGTTTACTGAGTAATAAGGAATTCAGTTCCAAATATGTTTTTCCTATATTATACGAATTACCTGGGGACAGCTAGAAAACAAGCTTAACAGCTAAATTAAATTTAATTTGAAATGTAATTTGACCATATAGGAAAATGGCTGTCCTTGCTAAGATATCTCTTCTCCATTTGTCCTTGTTACCCTTCATCCTCACTTGTTTTTCACTGTTGTAGCAAGTATTCATTAAAGAAAATTCAAAAACTCTAAATTTCTGTAGGAAACATTCTTTGATCTTTGATGTTTTTGTTTTGTACCTTTTCTTTGCCAGGCATTGCTGATACTGTAACTGCTGCCTTTTCGTGACCAGATGTAAAGTCCTTGAAGCCCTTGAAGTCAATATACAAGGAATTCATTAATGTTAATTAGCTGACTGGCAGGACCGTCATTGCTGTAAAACTATACCGTGAGTCCAAGGGGAAGAGATGACAATTTTACACAAGTCAAATTCTAAATATCTCAATGAATCTGTTATTTATTGAG
Source organism: Lepisosteus platostomus (assembly GCF_059453375.1). Taxonomy (NCBI): domain Eukaryota; kingdom Metazoa; phylum Chordata; class Actinopteri; order Semionotiformes; family Lepisosteidae; genus Lepisosteus; species Lepisosteus platostomus. Next base: position 59,654,204 of record NC_142611.1, on the reverse strand, counting down.
ATATCAATAAAAAACTTAGTAAGTACGTTTAGATTAAATTTTTCTTTCCAACAACTCCTCTGAGAGTAACCATTTTAGCAGTTCTTGCAAAGGTTGAACAGCTATAGCCCTACCTGGGATTTGAACCCACAGTCTACCATTATTGCACTTAAGGTTTGTTTCACAGGTTTGCATTAGTGCTCATCTAGTTTACTTTACCCAAAGTAACACTGGGTTGTTCAGAAACAGAGCTAAATAGACTTTGGAGCTTGACCTTAGGAAAGGAGCTAAGATTTCAATTAATAAAACCTGTCCTTTCATTTACTCCAGTAAGTTTACCAAAAGTACCACACTGAGAGAAGACAACATTTTATATTTAATTCCATTTTAAATTGTTTATGGACTGTTTTTTCACCTTTTTAAGAAGATCTGAAAATGAGATATTTTGAAGGGTTTATGCTTGGTAATGTTTTTAAAGAACATCTAAACATAAAACTTGAAATTAGAATTGAGCTTTTAATAAGTTTCATATACATGTAAGTTTATTTCCAGTTGCTAATAAATACATAAAACTTCTGTTTTTCAGAAGATGTAAATGAGTAATGTATTGTGATATTTTATTTTTTGTACAAGCTGTTTCTGATTTTAAAATAAAATTTTAAAAATCACAGGAATATTTTTTGTGTATTGTTTCCAACCCTTTCCACATTTTGTACAATATATATCTGTGAAGGTTTAGAAATTAGAATAGTTACTTATGTTAAAAGTAACTGCATGTACTTTTGAAACAGTGTTGCTAGTAGATGAGGTTTTCTTCTCAAAAACAACATGCAGAATACCTAATTTCATTCTCTGTAAAAATTAGTGACCCAATTTTTTTCCATGAACACTTTTAATATATCCCATATTCGGGATGCCGAGTCAATCTCAGTATTCAAATCCAGACTGAAGACCTATTACTTCAGCCTAGCCTACTCACACCTTACATTATAGCCTGCTGCAACCATGGCTGCTGGTACCGCTGTACATGCCATTGTGTGTCTCTGTTGGCCCACGAGGTAGATCCATCTGTTCTGACGAAATCATCCTATTCTCCTCCTCACATGTCCAGATGGTGCCCGGGCTGGGTACCATCTGAGTTGGATGCTGCATCACTGCCGTGGATCCAAGAGGGACATCGTGGATATACTGTAGCTATCGTTTAGGAGGAATTTACTGGTCTAAAGAGATCTGCATGGAGAACTAACACACAGAAGACATGATGGATGAATGGATGGATTAATACCCCCGTCGTTTCCTTTTTTAAATTATATAATGTTAGCATACCCAAAGGGGTTGGGCAACCAGTTGACCTTGGACCCCTAGAGGGTTTTTCTCTCCTTACTAAGGAGTTTTTGGTTCCTCTCCTCCGTTGTCTTCTGGTCTCCTATTCTGTATTGACAAACTGTATTCTCAATTGTATTGTTAAGCGCCTTGTGAAACCTTCAACCTTCAACCTTGTGAAAGGTGCTATATAAAAATGATTTGAATTGAATATATTATAAAATTATGTGCAGTTTTTCAGGATCCTTCACTGTAACATGAAGCACAATTGCATGGAAGGCCTGTAGATTCTACTGCAATCCTGCATGCAAAGGAAAAACAATCTTTAAAATTTGAAATTTCATAATTTAACAAAAATTGGCATTTCAGCCCAGTAATTCAAATTTAACTATTTACTGTGAGAAAACAGCAATATAACCGAAAAATCAAATGTTCTATTTTTATCAGAGGCAACTGTTATAGTTTCTAAAATGTATGGTTTTATTTTTCCACAGGAGTTTTTAGAAATAGTTGTCTACATCCTTACATTACTAGAATGGAATAAATGAACTTGCTTAACTTTTTTCTCATCATATCAGTAACATTGAACACTTAAAAGTTAATTTCCATCAAAAACGTGTTTTATAACAACGTTTTAAAACGTTTTTGGATGTTTGACAATAATCCCAATTTAGAAGAGAAACAAAGAAGAAACAGCAATGCATCATAAAGAAGAATAGGAATATTATTTGGAATAATATCGAAAAGGTATATCTATCCTAAAAAGCATCAGGATCATGCTCAGAAAGATCAACACTATATCCAAGGTCATAAAAATGATGTTTTAGGAACCATGGTTCTCTGTCATTGAACTTTACTAAATCCTTTAATCAAGATTGTTTTGGTCCTTAGAAGCCAAAACAAAAAATCAAGTAGCTCTTTAAAGTGCTTTCATTAAGAGGGCATACTGCATATATATATATGAAAAATTTTAGTTTTACGAAAGTTACATTGTCAACAGCTGGAGACAACATCTGCTAACTACTAACCGCCTTCTAGGGGTAAAGCCACACTTGGACTATTTTGGTCATTTTTTTACATTAATCTTTTCTAAAACCACTCTACATTCTGTTTTTTTGCACATTTAGTTTTTTTATAGTTCATTGATTGTTAGTCAGCGTGTTCATAATGCCTATTCAGAGACGTTGCTACGGTTGGGACTATGGTTCGAAAGCCTTTGTTCAGACAAGAAATCCATCGAAATGAGTGTGAAAGCTAAATGCAATTTTTGGAGAGGTATAATAATGCCTATGAAGAAAAAAAAATATTTTCTGAAAATTCTTAGGACCAAATGGGGAAAATAGGTCTCAAGCGCAGTTGTATATTAGAATTACTAGAGCATTTACAGCTGTGGTTACAATTTTACTGTGGTTGCCTTGAATGGTGACCCCCTAAATGCAGAATACTATTGACTTTGTATCTGTATCTTCCACCTAGCAATTTCAAGGGTTCTAGGTCCCTCTTTGCCTCACAACAGGTTGTTTATATCCTCTGGAACCACCAGTGTATCCACAGACCTTTAACCACAGGCAGATATCCTGCGTAATTGCAATGTTTATTTCTCTAATAATTACAGCATTTTCAGTCTACCCAGAAACATAGAACACTCAATGTGCCAAAGGAGCAATTCATCATTGTCATGCGCAAAAACAGCTCTGATGATCTGGTGTGCCTCCTTCCAGCACAATGAAGAAACCTGATGTACTCCTCTGTTGGTCTTAGTCATTCTCTTCACCCACATCCACTCAATACCATACAAAAGCAAAGACATGACATTTACTATTGTAAATGGGAAAGCCAAAAATAAAATGTCTTGAAATTAATACATAAGACAAAAATACAGTACACTTAAAATGGTTTATTTATAATACAAACACTAACATTTACTTTAGTACATGGACAGGTTAAAATATTTATTTTAAAGTGGAAAGCTAATAGTAACATGTCCTGAAATTAAAGCACGAGCCAGAATTACACTTGATTTATGTTATGATACAAACATTACACTCAATTATACTGTATACATTATACTTGATAAATCTGATTTACAGTAAATTTAGGTGTACAGCCAGATTCAACAAGATTGACGAGCCTATAAAATGCTGCTTTTGTATGTAACTCTCAATCATTATTTATTCTGGGTCATTTAATGGGAAATGTCTATCCAATTTTATCTATACATTAAAATAAATCCCTAAATTACTATTTATTCCCTATTTGTAAAATAAATAGTTAATCCATAAATAGTTCGGAATCTATTTCTCATTTATTGACTCAATGATGATATCAGTCAGTTTTAATGAAAGTACTGTAGGTACTGTATGTGAAACTCAGAAAGAAAGTCCAAAGGTAACACGTTCTTCCTGAACACTTTCTAGTCAGAATCTTCACTGCTGAAGTAGGAGCTATCACAGCATTCTGCCATGTAGAGGAACTTGTGGACAACGGGATTCAGTTTGGGCACCCAACTGCGTGGAACCAAGAACGTGGCAAGGTTGAATAAATCCACAAAAACCTTGTAACGATCGCTGCAAAATAAGAATCAAGATTTTCTATGAGTATGGAAGTAAACTGAACCGTTGTGTTTCAAATTCAGTAGACTGGAGATGCTCAGAGTGCGGTGAATAGAAAGGACCCTGGATTCTATAATACCCTGAAGACTCAGGAACCTGATGTTTAAGGAAAGAGAAGAAATTTTGCATTACTTTCACCAGACCAATTTTGCTATAATCTAAACCAGTTAACAGCAGGATTGCCATGACATGATCTATAGTATAAAAGGAAAGACATGTTAAGAAAGTCAGAGGAGTTTACCTCACTGTGGAACGCAAATAGTGGTAGCCTGATGACCCTCCTGTTCCAGCCTTGCTACCAATCATTCTGTGTACCATGCAGACATGGTTATCTAGTGGAAATATAAGAAAATGTATTATAAACAGGAGGGAAGGATTGTTGCTTTCTATCTGATATTCAGTTTTATTAAAAAACACAATGGAAGAAAATGAGCTTACATCTCCATTTTGTCATAAGACCATCAATGTCCATCAAAGAATTAAGCAGCTGAAAGGGGACCTGGAAACGAGGCTCCTCCCTGGGAGAAAGATAAATCTGTCATGAATGAACAATCATCCACCCACCCATTTTCTAATCTCTTCCTCCACTGCAGAGTTGCAGGGAGCCGGAGCATATCCTGGCAAGAAACAGGCACAAGGCAGGATACACCCTCGGATGGACACCAGTCCATAACAGGGCAGACACACATAAACATAAACACTGACACACACAAACACAGACCAGTTTTTCCAGAATGCAGTTAAGCTACCAGTTTGTCTTTGGGCTTCGGGAGGAAACTGGAGCAACCAGCGAAAACCCAGGGCCCCCCTGCTCTGAGGTAGTACTGCTAACCACTACGCCACTGTGCTGATAATCAAAAATCATGTAGAACAAAATTATACACAAAGCTGCACAAAAATAAAATTGTACCTGTAGAAGTAAATCATTAGTGCTCCCTGGAGAGCCTTATAAGAAAGTCTTCTTTCACCTGTGATGAAAGAATATTATGTTAATATACTTATTCCCTATCACATTTAATATCACATTTTTTCTCATGCACATAGACAAATACGGACTGGCATCATGCCTTCGTAATATAGATTGCATATAATGCCCATGTGTCCTGTTAAGAAGTTATGTTAAGAAGAATCTTAATGTGTCTTCTATTTCCAGCCTTAAATTCATGAGGGAAAACGACAGAAGAATTAGAAGCTTTGTGAATGTTTGGATTATTTGTTAAAATAGGTTTAGCTTAATCTGATTGGTTCATTGCCAGCCTCCTGGTCATAGGGTCAGGAGGCTTGAACCCCTTTCAGAGAGGAGGGATGTTTGAAATGAATTAGAAGGGAGGTGTTTGTTTGATACTGTATGTATAGTTAGTTTACATAAAGATTGTGAGTGATCAGGGATAGCTGTGTGAGATTAATTTGTTGTTGTTATTCCTCCACTGAACTTCAGTTAATAACTCTTATTTACAGTCATATACTTGTAACTTTTATTTCACTATTAAATGAACAGTTTCATTAAAAAGTGAGTAGACCTGAGCAAGCAATTGTGACTACATTATGGATTCTTTTTAGCAAGATGTAGATCTTATGTCACCATTTATGGTGGTTTGTTAATTCTTAAATGAGAAAATCATCATTTTAATTTAACTAGTTACTTTTTCAAAGGTAGATTATGACTTTATTGTGACTAGATTATAAAGTTTAGTTCATTAACTTTTTATCTGAAAACAAGTATAGAAGAAAAATCTCACCTTTACTCAAAAGATGCTCGTGTCTCTTCTCATCAAATAAAGGGTTGAAAACTTCTTTCTGTTTCATGAGTTCAGCAAGCATTTCCTCCTTCATCTCTGATTCTTCTAGTTTCTGTCAAAAGTTGTTTAACAAATTTATTTTACATTTTAATTTTATTTGAGGGTAAAAGGATGTTAACATTTATTTAGGATAATGTTATGGTAAACATTTACTTCAACTCTCTCAGTTTCCTGCATCAGTCCTTCTTCAATATTTCTTTGCAGTTTTCCCCAAAAGTTAAAGCCTTTTTCTTCAAGACCAGGAGTTCTCTCCAACCATTTCTGGAAGATGAAAATCTTAATTAATAAATAATGAAATCTATGTTTCAGAGTTCATTCCAAACTATATTTGAGATGACATGGCTTGATGTTTTACACTCTGATTCTCAGAAGGACCTTTAATTACCTTGTCTACCTACTCCATTGTGACAAAGCTAAAAGAATAAGCAATCAACACATCACCCATTGTCTAATTATTAATATTGCCTAATTATAGCAGTTATGCTCTTGATGCATTGAAACAATAAATTTGCAAAAATTAAAAGGATTCTCAATTTCATTCTTATTTTATTTTTTCAGCATAAGCACAATGAGAATGAATAACAACGCCTTAATTATTATAGCCATCTGAGCCAAAATCTCACACACTTCCTTCCACAGGGTAGGTCCTTTGAACAACTACTACATAGGAGCACTCTAATACAAATACAGCACGGGGTGAAGTTTACACTGCTGCAGCATTAAGCATAGTATGTACAGATGATGGATGGATTCTGTCCTTGAAACACACTGTACAATGAATGACTACACCCTGGATGACACTGTTACAAGGTGCACACACATGCCACAGTTTAGAAACACTAAACCTTAAGCTAAACAATTTGTCTTTGAGGGATGGGAAGTAACTGGAGGACTCAACACTCAACTCCATACAGAAGATACTCCAAACTGGAATCAAAGACTTAGATTCACAAAGAACTGTGCTTTTTGTACAAACAGCACTCATCTCACTGTTCTCCAACTCATGTAGGCTGGTCAGGTCAATATAATTCACCTTGTGAGGTTTAAGAGACCCTACTTACTGTACATGTTTAACAAGTTTTCAAGGACTAAATGTGCCATATTTATTGTATTGTCATGCTTCATGTTCCTGTTTCTCGGCATTTCATAAATGGAAAACCTCCCCATACAAATACCTTCAACAGCAATGCAAAAATACTAATAACTATATTTCATATAACTATATACAATAAAATGATATATATGTATATTATATAACTATATTTTAAGTATTCTCATATCCATACCATGTTTTTTGCAGTTCATAGTCATTATGGTTCTTTTACAAATATGTTGCAGCACTACTTTGCCATAAACATCAAAGAGCAGTATTTTTTTGTTTGGGTATTCACTAAAATACCCAGCTATATAAATGACTACACATTATAATTTCAATTATTTTGGTAAAAGTGTCAAGTAAATTAATAATAGCTTATTATAAAAATTGTCCTTGCATGAATATAGCACTTTTCATCCTGAAGGATTCCAAATTGTATTGTCATATTTTGAATAATGGCAATAACTTAAATAAGTGCATGAGAAGAAAAGTGCAAAGAGATGTCTGTAGCAGTGTACCTCCACCAGCTGAAGCAATGTAGGCTCCTGTTCGGATTTCAGCAAGATTTCGCTTTCCTGTCCTTTGAAATTATCTCTGTAATGACGGCGATTATATGGAACCCTCAGGCTGTCTGGAACTCCAATTTTGTTCTCCAACATGCGAAACTGCAGACTCTGGAATCCAGAAGCTGGGGACAGGTAATCCCTTCAAATAGCAAAAGAAGTGAAGTTTGCATGAATATATTAAATTAATTAGAGGCTTAGTGAAATTCAGCATACACCATATATTTTATTTCTATGTATATTAGAGAAATCTGAAGTACAGTATGTACAGTAAGTAAACCTACAGTATATAAGCATATAAAGTGTTTAAAATGTTACTATATTCCGGATGTTAATATATACTTATATTTGTATTTTACCTAAAATCAAAGAAGTCCAGGGGTGTCATGGTCTCCAGAACAGAAAACTGATCCACCAGTAGTTTAAAAATCATTGCAATTCTGTGGATTCTGGTCACAACCTTAAGCATATTCCGCTCATCACGAACCTGTTAAAACAATAGGTTCTTAGTTGTTTTTTAAAGACATGTACAGCACTAGAAGTAGAGAAAATACAAGTTACAATTTGCAGCAAAAAGTTTGTGACACACTTATAAAATGCAATGGTACCCAATGGTCATCTGAGAAAATGCCAGAAATTCAGTTATTTCCTTAATTACAGGTTTGAAACAAATACTTCCCAGTGAGTAAAGTCCCAGATGAGCATTTTTCTGTTTGAAGTAAATTAATTAGTAACTTATTCACTAGGTTCTGAGCCCACTTAGGTGTCACGACCGGGATCCCTCATCTTAAATCCGCTCCGACCCTTTCATATTTTAGTTGATTATGTGCACCTGCCCCCTGTTTGTCTCCTTATTTAAGTCTGGCGCTCTTGCTGTTCCTAACTCAGTATTGGGAGATGGACGCCCGGAAGCCCGCCTACCAGCAGGTCCAAGAGATGCCCCACGGCATAGGCTTCATCACGGCGTCCTGACTGAGCCCTGGACTCGGAGCTTCTGGCCTTGTTACCTTGGTTTTATTCCTTGTCCCTGTTCCGGATCCCCTTCCGGATTTTAACTTTGTTTGTTTCGTCTTGGATCGATCACCCAGTTTTGGACTTTAGACTGCTCCCCAGATTTTCCCCTTGGACTGTCTGAATTTGCTTGCCAGTGCTACACCCCCCGAGCCCCGGATCACCGTTGTCATGCCCTCCTGTCTGTCAACCCGTCCTAATCCTGCTGTACCTTCCCTGGATGTCCTTCCCCATTTATTTCCAGATTATACCATCTGTATAGGGTCCTGAACTACACTTCACAGGAGCCTGGACCAGCTCCCGTTACAGAATGCTGAGCCAGGAATAGTGAGAGCGCCAGGCTTAAATAGCGGTTAACTAAACAGGGTGCAGGTGCACATAATCAACTAAATACAAAAGGGTCGGATCCCGATCGTGGCATTAGGTTCCTAAATGGTATAACACAAACACCTGGTAAAGAACATTTTCACTGTTAATCTTAAATCTTAATCTGACCCAGATATACTAGCTCTGCAACTAGTAAAATAAGGGAATACATATCTCATCAGCTCTTGTATTTATGAAACAGATCAACTAGAAAATCCAATGGTGACAATATGGCTGATATGTACAATACTGTTTCCAATATAGTTTTTCTGAGCACTGAGTAACATTTCTCCTCATCTTTACTGTATGTAATTAATATAATTATTAATTAATACAAATTAAGTATTTCATAAGCATAGTTTCAAGAACAAGTCTAAACAGTGAATAACTGTAAAATGTTATTTTAGTTATTTTTACCAAGGCCCAAATGGAACTAATCCATATACATCATGTTCCTTAAGAGTGACAAATAAAAAGGACAGCTGACTCTAAGTGGTGGCCACATGGCAATCAAGAATTATATGTGTCAGCCTCAAGCTGTTGGTTGGTAAACATTCTGCTATTGTATTCTGCAGGAAGATTACTTACGTGGTCATTAATGAAAATTTCCCGAACTGAATCAAGCTCCCACAGGATTTGCTTGAACCATAATTCGTAAGCTGAAAATAGTCAAAGATAACAGATGTCACTAATTATAAAAAAAAGCTATTGATCATAATAATATAAAAATATTTAAAGAAATTTTTTAAGAAAAATTACAATATAGTACAACATACTATACATACTTAGCTGTTTTAGACAATTCAAATATTAAATTTCACATACAGCTTCAGCAATCTCATTTTAATTCAGATTTTGCTAAGCACAACTTTTTTATGAATTCATTACCTTGGTGAGTAACAATGAAGAGATGTTCATCATGTATCTTGTTTCCCTTCAGTTCACTTTGTAGAATTTGGGCATTTACAACTTTTTCCAGCTAAAAATCAAAGAGCAATTTCTTAACGCTTTACAAAGTATTTTCATTAACTTAAGTGGTTTTTAATATCTTGTGCACTAATTACCTACTAAATATTTTAAATTACAGCAACAAAAGCAGATAAAAATTATTTTTTTCCTTTTGTGTGTTTGATAATAAAACCTTTCTATTCAAACATTTTTATATGAAAGAATCATTACATCTTTGTACTGTTGTAAAGTAAAAGCATTTTGAAATGTGATATTAACATTCAATGCATATTCTTTAAACATGTATTGTCTTGTAGTCACAATTTAAAGTTAGGAAAGTGGCACTATTTTATAACTTTGTCTGAAATGAAAAATGATTTACTTGTAAATAATCCCCGTAGATAAGACCTCCTTTGCTGGCTTTGTTAACTCCTTCCTGAGCTTTGTCTTCAGTTTCATTTAGATCAAGTTTCTTGTGTAAAGATCTGCAAATTAAAGAAAATACAAATAATAACAAACTGAAACAATAAACATCAATACATAACCTCAGAAAACACTGTAAGCTCTAGTATGTGGCCCCTGAAAATAAAATCTATTAAATGACAGCTGCTAGCCAAGCATTTTCAGCCTTTTTCCTGGTAAGGGTTGCAGGAAACTCAACCACAGCAATATAAGTATTGTCTATCAAGTAAATGTATCCTGTGAAACACGATTTTGCAAGACAAGTTTCTGAACTAATCAAAATACTCAGTAAAATAACTATTTGATGAAACTCCTATGTAGAAAATACATACAGATACTTTTTTCCAAAATATGGGCATCCGCTCATGTTTCCTCAAAAGACGTTCTGCAATAATGACTTGCTTTTACTATCGCTTATGTGTATCAGTTTTTCTTAGATAACTTGTGCATTTGCTGGGAACAGATTATATAAAGGTTCACCACATCCAATCAAAGACGCATTCTACCACACTGCCCACCATGGTGTGCTAAATAGAGATGTGTGCAAATGTGGCGAGTACACAGGAGTTTCACCATTGGTGGAACGTACTATGAACTCTTGCCTCCAAAAGAGTTGACATAAAACTTAGATTTAATGTGAACATTCTAATTATTTTTTTTTTCAGATCAGACCTGGTTGATTACACTTTCTGCAGGGATTAATTCCATCTAGGCTATTAAACCTTTAACGCACCTAATTTTGTCTTAACTTGACATATATAACACTGTTTCCACTGTTTATTAGGGGCTGGAGATCTAAAGAAACCCAAGAGACTTGCTAGATTGCATTCCAAGACTCATATTATACACATCTCATATAGAGCATCAGCAGTCAGACAGTTATAGTTGCACGTCAATGTTACAAAACAAACTGAAACATTTTAGAAATACAACACATATTTTCAGCCTCTTTAATTTGAATTAGCAACGCTGATAATGGTTCTTACATGCCTTGTAAACATACTGAAGTTCATCTTCCCTTTTTTCACTTACCTTTTGCTTATGAATTGAACAAAGATGTGACAGCACATGCATGGTAAGTAATGTGCACTTATGAAATTCTTGTCAATTTTTAATACACTGCCACAAGACTACTGGTCAGTAAAAAAATCAAATGTGCACTGGGAATGTTGCCAGCAGGAATATTGCAACATGAAGCCCATGTAACACAGGGGCTCCCAACTGTGTGTTTGAAATCCAGCAGGCTTTCAATGTCATTTTATATCATCAACACTAAAAGCAATTTAGAAGAGATAATTTGATTTACACTTTAATTAAATTAATTTACGATTCACACAAGTGAACAGTTAAGATGACAAACAAAACCTGTTGAATTCTGGACACCAAGGACCAAAGTTCTAAGCTTTTGTGCTCTGGCAATAATGGTAATTTAGTACACCATCATTGGATTTCAGCAACAAAACCAGCAGTCAAATTGCAAAATGTAGGAGCTATAGCTGCAGTAAGAGAAGAAACAGCCCACAGGGGTTCCTGTCTGAATAAAAGATACGAGAAATCACCTGCATTTTGCACATCTAAGAAAAATAATGATACCTGTACACAGCCTAACACTGTTAGACTGCTTTCGGTAGCTCAGTGACCATATTATGCCCTCTAAGGTGTCAAAATTAATTTATGTTTTCGAGAACTGGTATTAACTATCAGGATCTACTAGATCTAGAAAAAGGGTGTGACGTACAGTACTATGGGAATCCTCCTTCAATATTTCCAGGCTTCCCATTTGTTTTTTAGATACTTATTATCAAGATATTAACAGTTTTCTAGTCATCAATGTTTGTTAGTTTATCATAGGTTCCAAAGTTGACTTTTTAAAAGGACATATTTTAATTAGAAGAGGCAGAAGTTAGGTCAGGAAGATCTGTAAGGCAAGTAATGTATTTTTGTGCATGCATTATAATGAGTCACAATATTTCTTATAGCTAAGGAATTGAAATCTGTTAGAGCTAATATTTAGCAACTCAGTTGACAAATACTACAAATACTACTAATACTCGTTGGCTACGCTACTGTGATGCTTGCCGACAAACATGTTTCGAACTTATTCAGCTTTTTAAGTTTAAAAAAAGTTTAAAACCCCACTAGGTAACAGGCTACATGGCTTTCAATATTTGAAATTTTGTTAATAAGTTACAAAACAAAACTGCAAATGAACTGAAACAGTAGATGGACTAGAGTAAACTGAAGCACATGACGATTTGTTTTCTCAGAAAAGTTTAGAAAAAGTTAAAAACATATTCAGCCTTGACCTTTCTATGGAAGTCTAGAAAAGAAGTCATGAGTGTACACACAGAACAGACATAGTCTGAGTGAGAGAAACTACCAGAAGGAAATTGAATTACTCCTACAATTAACCTTTAATCATTGTTTTTCCAAAAAGAGACGAAAATTTGTATTTTTTTGTGACTGGCAAATATCAACTGCTAAAATGCGTATCACAAGTATGCTCCAGGAGCTCCTGGAATAACCACACAAGTCTGAAAGCAAACCGTAGCCCTGAGGCACCCATATTTCTAACCTGAAGATTCATTGCAATTGCAATTCTAAATTTTGAAACAGTTCATTTTCAAATGGGGTTAATTGTTGGTTTCTTCACTTTATAAAAGGATGTGGGAAAGACTTTTAAGGTCCAAGTTTCATGGAGCAGTCTTAGTGATCTGTGATATGATTAAGTGTTACACTACTAATTAGTATGAAGAGTATTTTCTTTCAGAAGCCTTTTGTTTTATAATATAATAATAAGATATGATTATATATTATTATGGAAAAGTGTTTTATAAAGCACCTTTTCAAACCCAAGAATGCTGTACATAGCGATAAAGAAGAAAAATAGAAAATATACAATAAAAAGTAAAAGAAAAAAACAATAACTCAGGATGAACTGTATACATAGGCTGTAGCAAAAAGGTGAATTTTAAGTCGAGAGTTAAATAATATATCTCTCGAAGAGTCAGACAACGGACATTCCAAAACAAAGAATCAGCAACAGAAAAAAAGTAAGGTTCACCAATAGTCCAAGATTGTTTTCCTGGGTACAATGAGCACTATTATAAAAATAATACTTATCTAGTACTTTTCTGGACTCCACTCACTTTTTGTAGATATTGATGATAGGATTTATTATTTATTATGATGATAGGCAAAATTATTGGTTGTTCCATATTCCCACAACCCCTATGAATATCTTAGTATGGCAAAATGTCCTACCTGTACCAGGTGGGTGGCCTACTGTATAATCTCAGTTGGTAAGATTACCTACAGAGAATGAAGTCCAATAAAAAGCTGTAGGAAGTCTTTAAGAGCAATCCAGTTGTGTCTACATCTCATCTGCTTAGTGGCGATGATTCACTGCTGGGATCTTAACACAGGTCATATGCCACAGAAAACTACAGTTAAAGGGGCTCACAAGTGGCTCAACTGGAATAGGTGCTTGGCTGAGGACAAGATGAGCACTATGATCCAGATATCATAGATTCCAGCCTGGTTCGTGTCACCAGCCAACTGTGACCTCAGATGCTTGCAAACAATTGGTTAGCCAAGTGTGGGGTGGGTTCAATCGACCAGGGCTCTTTGGTTCTAGTAACAGTGCCTGCAGCTTCCAGACACTTACAGGTGTGTGGTGCTGTTAGTTATGTACTGTATGTGCTTCTCCTCCAATTGCTACTGAACCTCCAGTATGGGGCTGCAGTGCTCTGTGATGTGTTAAAGCAAAAGGGTCTTGAAGGCAAACAAGACAGGTGAGTCTGCCTGCTCTCTTTTTCTGTTCTCAGCCCTACAGTATTGTGCCATTTAACAAGGGCAGTGCAACACCATTCACAATTCACCAGTGTAAATGATATTGAATTATTCATACACTCCACAACCCTAACACAGGCCATAGTGTCTAGTATTGGCTTCACATCTCACGTCTGTGTTGTTAGAAAAAGTAAAAAACAATAAAATATTATTATTATTATTATACTATACGACTATACTATTATAGTTCATTAAGGATTTAAACATTATAAAACAATTACTTTTTATTTTTTTAAAAAACATCATCTTTCAAGAAGAAAATGTAGAAATATGTTAGAAACATAAAAAGCATGAGGAGAGGATCTAATCCACCTCTTTCTTTAAAACAGCTAGGGTACCAGCTTCAATGACATGACTTGTTCTACTATCCTCAAGGTCTTTGGACTGAGGATTTTGAATACTTAGATCGGATCTCCCCATAATCTTCTCTACACACAACTAAAAAGATTTAGTTTTTTTAGCCTCTCAGTGTGGGCCATTTCTATCACCTTTGGATTGTAAGGAACGCCTGTGTTGTCTTCTCTGGACTTATTTCAAAATGCCTTTTTTTAAGTGATGACTAAACAATTTTAAATAGGTTGAATTTAGAAGTACATTGTATAATTTTAACATTACATCCTTTAGATTTAAATTCTACACTTTTAGGTGTAGGATATGCCCTAATATTCATTTACTGTACAGTATTGGTGCCCCACAATTCCTGAAAGATGTACTGTAAATACTGGGTCAAAGCTCAGCGTTTCCTATTGTTTAATTATAGTTTATGTTTTTGTTACCTGCATCGACATTAAATGTGATGTGATGTCAGGTTTTGTTCAAGTCTTCAGTTCTTTATGAATTTTCTTTACAGCGACTGAAGTGTTTTCTACTCTCCCCTTTTTTGGTATCATCTGCAAAAATGACTTGTTTACTGACTATTCCATTAGTTAGTATGCAACTATACTATTAATATTAGAAACTAGATCATTGATATAAATTAAGAAAAGCAGCTGTTCTAATATACTAATACAGATCCCCTTGGTAGTCCACCAATACATCACATCAGTAAGAGTTTCAGATCAGGTAGTAGGCTATTTGAGTAAGAAAGTAGTTATTAGCCACATCCATCATTCAGTTTTGGTCACCAATGTCCCTAATTGTTTTTCCAAATCTATTTTATTGGTAACTGAATTGTCTTAGAATAGAACTTCGTAGATGTTTGTCACATACATTTGATCGATTCCGAGACATATAATTTATCTACATCCCTGAAAGTTTTTTTTAATATGTAAGGTAGGGTTACGTCTCCCCCTTTTCTATTCTTATCTCTCTGGAATGCTGTGTATGTAGTAATGTTGCATTCACCATGATCACATTAATCTCTGTTATCCATGTTTCTGGGATTTCAATTATATCATAATTACATGCCAGTCTAGCAGTTTGTATTTTTTGTATTGTGTTCCTAATACTCATAGCTTTTAGATATAAACACATAATTCATTAGTCATGTAATGAATTATGTGTTTATTTGTGCCTTTGGCATTCTCTTTTTGACTCCAAGTCTTATGTATTCCCCTTGCAGATTTTATTTAAATTATGTCCCCTTCGATATCTCATTTAAATTCACTCAAAAAGCATTTGTATGACAAAATGGCTTTCAAATGCTAAATTGATATTCCTTGAATTTAATATATAATTAGGTGTGGGATGTAAGGTGATTTTTCAAGGATGTATCGAAAAATATATTAAGTGTATTAAAAGTGATCATATACAGTAATTACATAATCAAACACTTAGCATTGTACAGAACAGTTAAATGCTCAAAGTACTGCTGTACCATTGAGTGAGCTTCATAAAGTACATTCAGTGGTACATTGATTTTAAAGAAACAAAATGTCATGTTAATTCCAAATCATTTTTACACATTAAGTCCTGATGTATGTTTCTTCACATAACACCAAATTAAAAGCATGGAAATCAAATTAAATGGCACAGTTCCTTCAGAAACATAGAAGAAACTATAAAATTACACATTTAGAACTGACAATGTGTGCTTTGTTTGAGCCAATGGTGTAGGTAGGAGAACTGAACTTCTAACTGAAACACTGATGTTGCACTTGTTGGTACAGTAATTCAAGAACACCCATCTTCCATTAACTGATGCAATGCTAAATATTGAACATTAGATGGGGCTGCAACATCAAACATTTCATTAAATGTTTCTATATTTACATTAACTTTAACGTAGCTTTATATGTTACTTTCCTTGTCCAAAAGGAGCAATGTAAATATCTTTATATTTACTGTAGATGATTATTTATCATCTTGTTCTGCATAACACAGAGGTTAGAATTGCTGCCTTGCAATGGGTTCGATTCCTGTGGTGCATGGCTTTATTATATTCTTCCTCCGTTCGCATGGGTTTCCTACGGATTTTCTGGTTTCCTCCAAAAGTCCATAGACTTAATAGCAACTTAATTGGCTCCTGGGAAAATTGGCTGTGTTTGCCCTGTGATGAACTGGTCTCCCATCTAGGGTATAACCTGCCTTTTGCCCTTAGCTTTCTGGAATAGGCTCCTCCCCCCCCCCCCCCGAACTCTGGATAGATAGATGGATTGATTATTCATATTTAATAATCATAATAATTCTACTACTTGATTCCTGACATTAAAAAAACACAAGCAGCAAATCTTCAATAAAATGTGCAACACACAAGAGGGAAAACTTGTCTGAATGTCTGGTCATACCTCTTTATATCCAGTGGGCATTGTTCCTTTTGGATATTCTCTGATAATGTTAAAGGTCTAACAATACCTCTGGTACCAACACTTCATTCTTAATTCATTCCTGAAAAGAAATGTTATGGTACACTGAATAAATTGTTGCTCTGAAGTGCACTGTGTCTTAAATCACTTTGTAACAAAATGCTCTAATGTATGTGAGAAATGTTTATCATATTTTTGGTCCTAGTCAATTGAAATTATATTTTGAACTATATTTTGAGCAATGTAACAATGAAAAGAATAAGACCAATATAGGCGATTGATGTAGAATTGAGAATATAAAAACATAAACATTGTATTATTTTTCTAAATGGTACTTTTCAACATCATGTTTCAATAATAATAGAAGTTAAAAATCCTCCCTTGTAATAATTTACAGTAATTTACAAAGTAAAAAATTAGGAAAATAGCTCTTGATAGCTTGTGAGTCATCCTCTGAAATGGATTTGTGTGAATAACAAAGAGATAAAATGCTAGACTCAGAATCACTTCACTCAAAGCTACTGTACCATTTTTTTAGATGAGAAATTCAAATGATATATTCCAAGTCACCCTTATCATTCCTCTCAACTAGGCCAGGCCCCAAGCACTTGCTAAAATTCCATTATATGTATTTCATTAACATTTCCAAGCTGTCAACCATTAAGACCTTATGTAATACACTTAATGTACAAATTTACATGAATTCACAGTCCATATTGTTAATGGGTAGCACTGGTGGAGGTGTGAGCTAAGGTTTCTTTACATTTATTTGTGTGTTTGTTCAGCAGGATTCATGTGGAGAAAAGGTATCTAAGGTTCTTTGGATTTTTTCAGAAGAATACAAGTATTAATAAAGGAGTACATCAAATTTAACTGAATTTAACTGAAACTGAGATACAATCGGGACTAAAATGCTTTGTATAAGCAAAACATTATTGTAACTTTGTAACAATCTGTGGCTGGCAACAATTACATTTGAGTTGCTATAACAGCACAAATTTGCAACACCTAAATCTGCATTTGATCCACTGTATTAACTTCTGCTTTTGTAGTCTGTTCATGTAGACATAAAGGTTCCCTAAATTAGCAACTATTCAGGGAGTGTGAGATTTAGTTATTGAATGTGATTTCAGTTCATCACATGATGTCTTCTGCACCTTAAGACAAAAAGTCTCTTCTGATTCTGTTTAAAACTGCATACCTATGCAGAGCTACGCAGTATTTACTTTTAGATACCAGAATTAAATTCATACTAGCTGGTATATAAAAATGCTGTATCATATAGTACAAGACTTTCATGTTCATATCCACTTTTTTGCTGCATAATTGTCATGGTTACAGGTTGTTCTTAAACATACATTTTAATTCATGTTTGCACATGTCACAAATATCTGCAATTATAATACTAAATTGATAGTACATTATATTCTATAATACTAAACACACAATCACTAAATGGATGTTCACATGCAATCAGTCAGGAAGAAATGGAAACATATCTATGTGTGCATAGGGGATCTATTAAAAGGTAACAGTGAGTGTGTGCCCTTAATGTAATGTGTGCTGCTGCACTAGAAGATAGTGTGAAAAGTAAAGTAAATAACTGGAATATTAACAAGAAGGATGCAAAACTGCCACAGGCAAAGACTGTGCTGAATAGAAGGCACAAGAATCTGTCAAATTAGAATGATAACATAACTTGACAGAAAAGAAAGCTATTGTACAGAGGTATCCACATATTCCAAGGGAGTCAAATTAACCATTATTTAAAAGTCCATCCATGTACAGTATTATCTGAAATTTGTGATTAATGGTAATATTTGTGGGAATGAGGGTTTTGCTGGAACCATAGGGTGCAAGGCAGGACAAAACCAAGCGTAAGACAGCAGTCCATTAAAGGACACACACAGGGATAATGTAGAAGTCAGAATTGATACTAGCCACCATATGTGTGGAATGTGGGAGGAAACCAGAGCATCAGGAGAAAACCTATGAAAACGTGGGGAGAACATGCTGCCTCTAAGCCAAAATCAAACCCAGAGCACAAAATGAATACAATTCCACACAAAATGACCTCTCCCAGCTCTCTGAGCTACATATTCCTTTCCTTCCTTCTTGTTATCTTCACACAGCATTCACCCAGTGACTGATGCTTCATGGAAGCATTTCTTCATAGACATTCCAAATACTTTATAAGTGACTCATCTAACCATTTAGGGACTATAGGACTCACTTCTGTCAATTTCAAACAATTGTATTGGTTGTATGACGCTTTACTTTTTCCTCCAACTGTAACATGGAATACTTTGTTTATTTTATTACTTTTCCCTAGTTTATGCAAGGTCACCTTGGACATTTTATAGTTATACCTGTATATAGTATCCTCATGTGGCGGTCTTATTGGAGTTGGATGACCATTGTCTTCAGATCATAACATACTGTAGTTCCCATGTTTCATCAAAACAACTTTTTTTATAAAACCAAGTTATTTGCCTTAATTTCCTTTTTTTACAGAAACCCTTTGCATCTCATTGAGATTATTCATATTAATGGTATCAGCTTCCAATTCTATGCTGATGACACTAAAATGTATTTCTACACGACGCCTTAATCAAGCATTGTCTTTTCATTCTGCTTCAGATTATGTTAAAAATAGATACAACAACAGTGTTTCATGGCTTATTGTAATGCATTACTTTATGTTGTAACTAAACATGTTTTTAAGGAGCAGAATGCTCTTCAGAGCATTGAGTTGCTCTAATCATAACCAAACTTAAACTGCATTAACATGAACGTATGTTAATTTCCTTGTACCAGATTCCTGTAGATTTGAGAATATAATTCAAAGTGTTACTTCACATTGTTAGAATCTTGAGGGAATGACAATGCCTTTGAGAACTTTGAATACTTGGATCAGGTCTTTTTTTGTTTGGGACTTCAGTTCTTTTTGTCTGCAATGTGTCTGGTTGCCCTACTCTAGAATCATTTCAGTACAGCAGGAGCAATATATTTTCATGTGGTGACTAAAACTCTACACTGTATTCCAAATGAGATCTTACTAGTGCACTGCATAACTCTAACAATTTAAATTCTATTCTTTTTACTATGTATTCTAATTTTCATTGCTACGTTTATTGCTTCCCCACATTGCCTAAAAGATGTTTAAAGATGAGTAAATACCTAAGAATTGTTTTGTAGTTTTTACCTTTACCTCCAATCTAATCTTTAACAAAATACAGTAAGAAGAATATTTTTTATCATTTTCCACATCATGTTTTTTGTTCCCACTGATGTACTTTTCCTTTTACCTCAATAATAGGATTACTTCAATAGGAATCGCACTGAGGAACTGAATCTCCACATAAAGACCACATTAATGATGCATAATTTTCTTTAAAAGCTGAATTGCAGTAACGTTTATGACATCCAATGTGATTTAATTATAAGCAGATGCTTCTTTTAAAGAGCAGTCTGAAATATGTTTCACTTCTAAGAATGACAATGTTGCAGTCCAGAATCTGTTTTGCTTGCTTAAAAACATTTCATATTTAAAAATTAGGTAAAGGATGGCTGTCTATTTGTCTGACAAGAATAATCACATATTCTGCTTTATACTTAGTTTTAATAAGCACAAACAATTCTTTATTTTTTAGATCATTTGTCTCTTCTTTTAAATGTACAAAACTATTAGTGAAATTAATTTTAAATAACATCTTTGTAGGATTAATACTGCAAACAGTCAGCCATGTTAAATTTACAGTCATGACATATACTATTACACAGATTAAATGCAAGGAGCATTTTAGCAGCACACAATGAACAACAGGCCGACAGTTAAAGACCAAATGAATAACAGCAATCACTTGCAGAAGAAATATATCCATCGTTTTCCACAGTGAGGCATTTGGCACACATACATTTGAGTTTCAGGGTATACATCACTGTCTAAAATGGAACATCACATACACAACTGCACTCTACAGATGGCTGCATTAAGAACATTCTTAAAATGTGCATGTATATTGAAATCCATAAATACAGTACCTTGAAACTAATTTCTGGTACAATATCTTCCTGTGTGAATTTCAATTTGTAAGTGTACTTTTCAGTGAACAAAAAACTTACAGGTTATACATATACTAACAATGAAATGTGAAAATATAAAATCTATAACTTTGTTATAATAGTTATCAAAGTCACTGACTTGCGGAACGGATTAGTAGTACAGTCAGGAGGTATAAATGGCTGTGCATTATTATATAAAACATGCATGTTTTCCTTATCAAAAGGTCAAACCTTAAAAGCACAGCTGAATACATCTCATATATAAATAGAAATTAAAAAAACTTCAAAAGGAAGATCAAACACTTGCTTCAAAACTACACAGGAGAAACAAAATTTTCAAATAATGTAATAACATAATGGTGCAAAAGAGAAATGCTTAGGTGGTTTTCAATCCCTTTGATTTGGCAAAATGTGATTTGAATCTTAAATAATTTACCTTCTCTACTCAAAATACTGGCTAAAGCCAAAAACATGTATTGGTTATGTTTACAATGTAATGGAAATTGCATTATAAAAGGAGATGCTGTTGTCCCAGCATTCAGTATGAATGAGTTTCCTCTTGATTAGTCAGTTTCTGCACATTTTCTGGATAAAAACCACACTTTCATTGGTTCCTTCTTGCCCTTCATAGCTACAGGTCCTCGGTATTCCAACTGAAACTGGGGGTCTGCATTTTCAGCTGACAAGAGACACCTGGAATAAAATGGTTGGTTAGATTTTAGGACACATCTTATTTTATTATATTTATTATTAGATTATTTTGGAATGCAAGCAGACTCATGCTAGACTGTAGTGTTTTTTTATAGGACATTTTCCTACTGGCCTTTTATTTTGATTTGAGAGGTGATTTAAAAAGCTTACATTGATTATTCATATCTATGACATTTAACCATAAATTATTATGGTATTTTTAAAAACTTTTATTTTCCTTCAAGATTTGTTGATGTCTCACCATCTACATTTGTAATAGTCTACAACTGTCATATGAGCTGCACTAAAAGTTTCAGTTATGGTTACAACATAACATACATTCAGAGTTTCCATATCATTGTATGTATATCTGAAAAGAATATAGAGTATATTAATCTTTCCATATGAATTTCAATGATCACTGTGTTAGATAAGTGGTATAATTTAGATGCACAATATACAGCAGAAGTAATAATTTGTCATGCACAGTATCTCTGTCCATCAATTATCAGAAAGCTGCTTACACTGATAAGGGAAATGGCAACCAGACCCTAACCCAGAAGAACCTGGCACACACATGCTCAAATTAGAGACACATACTACCCAAGAGAGCTTTTATTTAAGAGCCTGGAAGAAACCAGGGTTCATAAAGAAAATTAATGCAACTCAAGAGCATGCAAACACCACACAGACTGCACCCTAATCCAGAACTAACCTAGCACCCAAGATCTTTGACAGCAGTGATTTATTGGATGTTTCTTTTTTATAATCAAGCTTTCATTTATTTTATGATATAGAGATAAGTAATGATAAAGTAATATAAAAAAAGTCCCATGATCTGCTATCACATCCCTGAAACCTGAAATCCTATTAAACTGAACTATGTAGTGGAGCTAGCGAGGCTTTGATAGCATTATATGTCAGATCCCAACCTTAACCAGTCCTTTCAACTGATTATTTCACATGATTCAAATAAGATGGTACTTTTCCTTACCTGTAAGTATATTCTGAAACATTTATCTTCCCCTTTTCTCCAGTGGTTTCTGTTCGGCTTGTGAGATTTACTGTATTTCCAAAAAGACAGTAACGGGGCATTCTCTGCCCTATTACACCAGTAACAACCTCTCCAGTGTGTATGCCAATAGTTATCTGGAACAATAATAGTATATATGAGGCATCTTCCAACAAAAACAAATGTGAGAAAAACAGTCACAGACTTAGGCTTCAGTTTTACTTAAGTCTTTTCAAATTCATTTTGATCTCCATCATGTTATTCTTACATAAACTATTTTACTGTTTATGTAGGACAGTCACAAAACTGTCATTCACAACAGCATTTGTTTCTTGATACACCAACAGAATAAACACCTTTATTCAAGTTTTAACAGTTCTGTCAGAGACCTATCATTGCAAAGAAAATTAAGAATCTGAACACTATTGTTAAATTATTTGTATAGAATATTATATTTATTCTACACATAACTAAAATCACATTCATTTTATTGCATATTAACCTCCCATGGAAGTAAGCCAGGGACATTAATCACTGAATAGATTTTAACATACTTTGCAAATAATTGATAAAATAATAAAACAAGAGGTTAGCCATTTTAGAAAAATGTTTTTTTTTAATTATTCAGACTGAAATGTAATCAATGTTAAAAAGTAATCAGTTCAAAAGCAGAAGTGACTCTCATTATTTCAAGACACAAGTATGAATAAATCAACTAAAAATAAACACCTACAATCTATTATTTTGGACAAATCCCCTGTCATGTATTTAGCAGGGTCCATTGCTCATCTGAGGCTTATATGAACTCTGCACTGATTTCCAGAGTACTCTGTTTTGCTAATGTATTTATATTTCCTGGACTTGTTTAGTGTTCTGCAGGAAGCAACACAGTGTCTGCTCCCTCTGGGGAACTCCTAATAATTCCTCAAGACTCCCATATTCTGCTTCTCCAGGACTAAAGAGATTAATTTATTTTGATAGGTGTAGGGTATTCTGTACATTACAAAGAAGAGCACAAGTACACATGCATTAACAAAAGCAACAAATACAAAGTAATTTAAATAGTAGGTCATTTGGCACTAGGAATGTTTTACTTTGTATCAAAGTTAAAGTAAAACAGATAATCTGTATTTGCCACTGCTTTAAAGAAACCATTAAGGCATGTAACAGTTGAAAGCTCATTAAGCCCAGCAGTTTACATCTGTTCCTAGTTACACCACAGCATTAAACTAACACTTTTACCTTTTTAAGTCAAATTGTAAACTGCCAGTGAGTTTTGAGAATGTGTTAGAATGTTTATCTACTTTTGTTAGAATGTTTATCCGCGAGACCCGCCCGCCATCCTTCGGCGTTGGAGCAACTACTTCTCGAGGATCTGAAATGATGAATTTCCCCACCCACCAATTCAAAGTGCCGACCCCATCCTTGGACCTGTCCTGCTTATCACCACAGTGGAAATTGAAGCTGCCATCAAGAAGATGAGGAATGGCAAGGCGACTGGACCCGACGATATCCCAGCCGAAATGTGGAAGATCCTCGGTTGTCGAGGAGCCAACATTCTCGTGAGCCTCTTCAACCGAATCACCTGCGAAGGCGCAGTCCTACCGATTTGGGCAACCAGCACCACGGTGCCCATCTGGAAGGGCAAAGGTGACGTCACGGAGTGCTCAAATTACCGACCAATTCGCCTTCTGTGCCATGCGATGAAGATCTTTGAGCGGGCCCTCGACGCCAGACTCCGTAAGATGGTCAGTGTCACATTGAACCAATGTGGCATTGTCAAAGGGTGTGGGACGACAGACGCCATTCTACGCTGCCCGGTTGCTCTTGGAGAAGCACCGGGAGTAGAACAAGTCCATCCAAATGGCGTTCCTGGATTTGGAGAAAGCATTCGATTGGATCCCACATGAGCTCATCTGGCACACCTTGCGATTACACAACGCCCCTGATGCCTACGTCCAATGGGTCCAGCTGCTTTATCGCAACGTCTCCAGCGTCGTCCGAGACCCAGTGGGCACTTCACTGCCTTTCGCCATCAACGTCGCCGTTCACCATGGATCTGCCCTTTCGCCCCTGCTCTTTGTGCTCTGCATGGACACGGCAACGGCCGACCTCCAGGCACCTCACCCGTGGTCGCTGCTCTAAGCCGACAATGTCTTCTTGGCGGATGAAGAACACCAAGAGCTCCAACACCAAATGCAGAGATGGAAGATCCGACTGGACGAGCATGGAATGCGGCTGAACACAAAGAAGACCGAACGGACGGAACTATCAGCATCAGCGGTGAAGATGTCAAGAAAGTGGCGCAGTTTAAATACCTCGGCTCCATCATCAGCAGTGACGGCGACACCCTCCCAGACGCCAGGGCCCGAGTGAACACGGCGTGGATGAAGTGGCGCCAGGTAACCGCCGTTCTATGCGATCGCTGGATGCCAATCCGACTCAAGGCTAAAGTTTACAAGACCGTTGTCCGTCCTGTCGCCCTGTATGGATCGGAATGCTGGCCAACAACTTCCAGGCCTGAGCAGGCCCTCCATGTCATGGAAATGAGGATGATCCGGTAGTGTCTCTGCCTAACAAGATTTGACCATGTCCTTCGACGCATAGGAGTGGCACCAATAATGGAGAAGACGCGAGAAGGAAGACTGCTATGGTATGGACACGTGATGAGAAGTAGCGAGGACACGGTGTCACGGACAGCGATGCGACTGAGCCCGCGAGGTCGGCCCAAGAAGCGGTGAATGGATCGGATCACTGAAGACATGCGGAAAGTGAACGTCGCCCCACAAGACACCTATGACCGCGCCAAATGGAGACAGGTGTGCCGACAAGCGGACCCTGCCGATGTGGGATTAACGCTAGGATGAAGAGAATGTTTATTCAGAACAGCACACCCATCTCAAATCCCACATGCAGTTTGTAACACAACACCTAAGTAATACTGTTAACATGCAGTCATATGGGACAAAATTTGAACTTTCTGGTCTAAATACAAAGCATTACATCTGAAGCAACCCCAACATAATGCAGAGTACAATCAGTATCATCCCTACTGTGAAACATGGTGGTAGCAACTGTGAAGCATGGCTGTGCTTCTCATCAGCAGGAACTGGGAAGGTTGTAAATAACGAGAATGGGGATGAAAAAGTAAGACATTTCTTAGAGGAAAACCTGTTAAAGACTTAAAACTGGGATGAAAATTCATATTTCACATTTCAACAGGACAAAGACCCAATGCACAAGTCCAAAGCTACACTGTAGCTTAACACGAAGAAGATGAACTGGGCCGCTCAAGGACATTAATGCCCTCACTTAAAAAGAAAATCGAAAATCTGTAGGAATCATCCATCCATCCATTTTCTAAATGCTTTATCCAATACAGAGTTGCATAGGAGCCAGACCCTATCTCGACAAGCTACAAGAGAAAAGTATGTGTGAAAACATACCAGGAGGGAGACCAGGTACTTTGGATTCTCTATAATAAAAAATAAGCTGTTCCATGTTCTCCATCAAATTTCATTCAAAGGAAAATACAATGCAAAGAACTGTACCACAATGGAAGTCTTGCAAACACTCTCAAAGAATCTTTTATTTTTACTTTCCACATCCTTCTTCCAAATATAGTATAAAATGACTTTTTCTGAAACTGAAAAAAAATATTTGTGTCAAGACTATTTTGAGGATGATGGATAGCCATGTAGAGTACCTGAATAGGCTGTTTGGAAGTTCTTCCTGGAAGGCAAAGCTTCAGGAATAGTAATAATTACACTGCTCAAGAGTGACTATGTTCAACAATAATTTGATCATCATTGGTTTAAGTACTTTTTGGCACAGAACTTCCTGAATTATGCTAGTATATACAAGGGACTCATTTGTATACCTGTACTGGTTCTCCATCAACTTTGACCTGTCCAGCAATTTCCATCATATCCAAAGCCAAGTGGCAGATAGATTGAGCATGGTGAGTGCAGGGCTCTGGGAGACCACTAACAGTCATGTATTTGTCCCCAACAGTTTCCACCTGTCAATGGAATACAATTTTTTTATTTAGCTTGCAACTTAAAACTTCTGGTAATAAACAAAACTACTGCAAAGAAATTCAATTTATTCAATTACTATGAGTATCCTTTTGGAAGCAATATATTTATACAGTTCCCTTCAATAGGAATTTGCTTTACAACAAAGACATTTGCTTATTCATCATTAGTAATATACATATCTACAATACATTAATTTATGGGTATTTTCATTCATGCAGCCACCATAATTCTTTTTTTCCTCAACTTTTCCCAAGAGGGAAAAGCAGAAAACATTTCATTGTTTTAAATATTGTCTGCACCCAAATTAGAATTAAACTGATATTCTTAGAGTTAGGCATTAAGGTGTTTTAGGAATTCTGCATTCCTGAGTAAAGTGGTATTAAACTGCCATCTAGCGGAGTGCTAAAAGCTATTAAGGTTTATAGATCAATTTTACAAGATGGGGATTGATTAGAAATCCCCCAAAAAATGTCTGTATATCTATATATCTGTATATCTTTCTCCTTTTGTTTATTTTAAGGTTAGAAACTAATTTCTGTAGCCCTTTTAACCAATACTGCTGACACACTCAGAATGCTGAGTTTGAACACATCCTGATTTCCAAGGGTGTCTGCAGTGTTCAATTGAAAAAACTGGAACAATCTCTCAGACAAAAGAACCTGCCTTTGTATGAGTTAAAAACATTAATCTGGGGTGTTCAGCCTTGGGGCATTTAAAATCCTGCTGAAAAACATTATACCTTTTTCAGTTAGACATAAAATGTATTCAGACATTACATAAACTGTCTCAACCCATCCTATAAGTATATTTGTCAACTATAATTACACAGTTTTCAAATATAAAGGACTGGGCTTTAACTTGGTATAATCTAGTAATTAGTCTTCCATGTAGTAGAAGTCTAGAGTTAGTGGAAGGATTTTGGTTTTCAAGGTGTGGAAGCCTATTATACTGTAACTGTAAGGATCATTTTCCTTACTAGTTCTGTAACAAAAAGACTGGTAATTTCAAAGACTAGGTAGTCTCATACTAGTCACATATATTGAGAGCAGATTCAATTTGTTTTAAATATGATGGTGTGACATGCATATTCTAAAACCTTTGAAAAAATCTTCTTTTTGAAGAACTGCTGTACCGACTGAAATAAAACTAAATTCTAAGCATTTTGAAGATGGCTCCTGAAAAGTTGCTTTGATACTTTTTACACTCACAATGTCTCATGAACCATTTTGCGAAAACCTGGCCCATTGCAAAAACTTCTTCCGATGAAAAACTGTTTGGCTAGTCAACTTACAAATACAAAATTCTAGTACCAGCAGGATGAAAAGATGTAAAAATTGGGTTACAGCATAAACTAAGATGGTTGCTTGACTTCCAAGATGAATTACTTACTGGACTTGTTTGATTAATTGATCCAGTTAGAACCTTTACTGTTCCTTATCCTGTAAACCCACAGTTATCCAGCTGTGAGAATAAATTAATGGAATAAATTCAGGCAGCAATGAGCCAGCTGGAAGGATTTGATTGCATTGCAAATTCTGATGCTTGACTAATTTTATCATCACATAACCTCAGCTGTCTTTTAAAGTATCATATGGTAGTCTTCTGATGATAATTGCTCATGAACAAACGTTAAGGAGTTAACAAACAGGAATGGATTATTAATTGTGAAATGTGAATGCTTGATTTGCTAGAATTTTTTTAAAGAGTTTTAGTCAGGTTTAAAAGGTGTAAAAGCACATAATCAATGCTTTTCAACCTTGGAGTTATCTCCAGTATTTCTTTCTTCATAATTTTTACCTAGTTCATTTTAGGGTTAATAAAAACAGAAAATTTCATGACAATTCTACACAATAAATAGCTTATTGAACTTGCAAAAATGAAAAGAAAGTTAAATTAATTACATACAGTATTTTTAATTCTACTGCTTCTACTCAGAAAGTTAATTTCCCATTTAACTGTCTAGGATAAATGAAGTTAAGCGTGTGATAAAAGTGGCTTTTTCTTACCTTGTAAACATATGGGTTCTTTCGTGAATCTGTCAGAATGTCAAACCTTGTGTACAGGTCATTTAGCAGGTTGACTATCTTAATAGCTCCCTCAGCTGAAGCATGTTTGCTGCAAAAAGTATTAAACCCAACAATGCCACTGAAGAGTATGGTCACATTGTCATAGCGCTTTGCTGGAACTGGACGTTTGTGCCTCAACTCATTGGCTACAGATGGTGGAAGAACAGAATACAGCAATCTAGAACAAAGAAATCACAGAGAATGCAATGGTAAGAACTTTTCATTTTTAATCAGTCTGAAAGGTATACATGTTTGAGTAATACTACATAGTTGCTACATATTCATTTCCTATTAGATGTTTTCAAAGATTACCATTTTAAATGTCATAGTATGCCTTAATCTGCCTTAAACATTTATCTTGACATTTTCTAAAAAAATGCAATAAACAGGTCACCATCAACTGTGGTTTACATTAAAATTAACATTCATATGCAAACCGAATATGAATGCTTAAAAACTGTTGCTTATAATGCTATAATGAGCTGACATAAATATGAAAACTAAATGATGTGAATGAAAAACCACTAAATCAAAGATATTAGTGTTACATGCTTACTATGATTTCACAATAGTCCAGCACGTAAAAGTTGCACTGCAAGATAAAGACCTTCATGAGCTAGGATTTGCTTAGTATACTGCATTCCTGATCAGCACACTACATAAAATGTCATGTTTTTTATTCTCGAGAGTCCATTGTACATTCTAATCCACACACGTAATGCACTACTTTGAAAAATAACCATTTAAAGAAAATGTTATCAGATAAAATATGCTAACTTCAAAGCCTGTGGAAAAACATTTAGTGTCTTAGGGTTGTCTGATTTTTATTTGCTTAAAATGTACCACCTTCTTCCATGTCTATTCAGCACAGACTTAAAAACCCTTATAAAACCTGGCAAGCATTGTCATAGCCAGTGTCACTAGAGATGACTTCAAAGTGTGAGTGAGAGGTTAAGGATATCTATTAAATTTCAGCCACTGCTACCAATTCTTAGAATCTTCTCAGTAAATGTTGGACATCAACTTTTTTTACATAGATATCATTTCCTTGGCTACTGTGTATTAATAAGTCCTGTATGTCATTGATTCCTAAACGATACAACATTTGAGCATGTTTTTGCTTGCTATTAGGTTTCTTTAAAAACAATTTTAACTGACTGAATTTCAATGTAAACATTTAAAATACATGAAGTCATAGAAAAAGCTATTTATTTTAACTTCATAATATTTAATACATTCCTGCTGTAGACTCTAAGAGTGTAGATTAAGTTTAATGCTGTAAATAAGACAATATTGAAAGCAAACACACAAAAACAAACTTTTGTCTTGGTTGCTTCATACACTATATGTACTGTAATACTTTTAGGCATCATGCTCTTAATAATATATACTGTGATTTACAATGTCATATTCCCTAGTGTATTATCATGTAACAAGTTTCGTTAGCAGAAACATGGATTCATATTGAACAGGGACACATGTTTAATCAGCCCACAGTATGTTAATCTGTCCTGGAGGACTTCATGCATCACATATATCAAAATGCACTTTGCACTAAATGACTAAACCTATCTTATAGAAGACTGCAATATTTTCCAGGGAGCAAAAAGCTTCTGGAGATTATGTTTGGTTGCTAACACCAGCAAACTGACTTTCTCGATGCTCTGAAGCAGAGTCAAGAGTTAGCTATATGAAATCACCTTGAAGGTGAGCATTAAATATTCATGGAATTTTTACATCCAATATAATCTGTCAGATCAAGTTAAAACATGTGGCTCACTGAAGGTCTAAATCAAAGAACCAAATGTTGTGTCATACAAATGACAAAGTTCAGGTGTCTGTGAAGCAGAAGTCTCTTTATTTCATATGCATATGGAAGTCCGGCTTGCAACCACCAGACTTAAACAATAAGTAGCTGAAGATGGTCCTTTATACCTTACTATGACACATTCTAAACAAATGATAAGACAGCAACACATGCCAATTAATTATATCTAAGTTGCAAACTAGACAACAGTTAGTTCTTTTCATGTTCTGGGCATACAGCCAGCTTACCAAATACATGCCCTTTATCTTACTGACCAAGGACAGGCAGCATCTTAATATATTTGGGTGCAAAGCTACTAGCTACTAGACTGTATAGTTTGCAAAAATACAACAAGAAATTATATTATCTCACTTCCCAGGTATCTATTTGGATTTCACTTAATGGATGTTTTGAGCCATTGAATTATTAGAACAGAACACATTCTCCATGAAGACAGTGAAAGTGCGAACCGAGGACAAAACAGTTTATCATTTGTTAATGTTTTATGGATTAAATTACCAAAATCTTTTTAATAAATCATTATTTTGATCATTCACTTAATTAAATATACTATAGCTTTAAAACAACAGTGTACAACAAATGTACAACTTACTGTATGTTCAAGCTTATGAATGCATGTTGATTTTTGAATGCATTTTCTTACAACTAGATCTATATTTTGAGAAGGATTTCTATATGGATGTGTAAATGCACAGAAAGCTTTCTGACAGGACTGATAACCAAAAGTTATAAACACGGCTTATCCAATTTAGAAACATGGAAAACTAAAACAACTTTTAATTTGATCTCTTGATGATTACTATGCTCTGTGCATCATTCAACCACTAGACAGTTTCAACTTTAGTAATTTAATTTATTTCAGTTATTTTAAATCAGAATAAGTACAAAGTACAATGTGAATTGGCTTTAATAGTACTCTTGACTACCTCTTCTGGTGCAAACCAGAAAAAAGGAACTCACAAGTTGTTAAATAAATTCATTATGGAGAGTAAGAAAAACTGAAATTCAGATGTGATTACAACCTGTCAGTCTTCTTCTTCTCGTCCTCCAGGGCCCGGAGGGTGTGCTGCAGTCGGTCTGTCAGGATCTCCAGCTCCTGCGTCAGTTTGTATTCCTCCCTGAACTGCTCCCCCAACAGCACTAGATCCCTTGTGGCGTCATGAAGGGGGATGTCACTCAGGTACAATCCCCTCCTGGTCAGATCATCAAGGTTCATCACGCTGAGACACATCACACAATTCATGTCAATCTTTTTTATCCATACATCCATTGTCTAACCTCTTTTTCCAGTTCAGGATAGTTGGGGAGCCAGTGCCTATCCTGGCAAGCAGTGTGCCACCCCAATCTTTTTTATCTCCATGTAAAAAAAAAAAAACAGATACAGATGCAGGTCATAGGTTCTAGTATCAGAATCCCAAAGCTTTTTATTGGTAGTAAACTTTAATTATTGTTAGTAATCTGATTACAAACTAATGTACGATGGCAAGAAGCCACGTTACAATATAAAACTTATTTTCCACTGCATTTTAAACTGAATAATTTGTTTCATTTTGCTGGTACTCATCCTTAAACCATTAAAAGTCACATTCTGTAGAAAAGTGAAAGGTAAATCTTTGTTTCTGATTGTTTGGTAGAAGAAAACTGGGAACAAACAGACTGTTGTTCTAGCAGGCAACACCAAATATAATGTATATATATAAGAGGTAACATTAATATATATTGGTATAGCAATTAATAACTGTTGCATTTCTAATGCATCTAAGTATAGAGTATCACAGGATAAAATAAAAGTCAGTGGAATATAAAATGGGATGGCACAGTTCAAGTTTAAAAGAAAACTAACCAAACCAATTTAGCACATTGCTTTACTACAATGCATCAAGATATCAGTGCTGGAAGTTCTAACTTTGGTTAGGTTTTTTTAGATACAAGTTAAATGTTGAAGTAGGTTCTGTTAGAATTCCATTAGCTTTACTAAAAGAATTAGTACCTGCTGTAAGGCACTTTAGTTACCATTCACATGAGATGTAGCATACAATATAAAAATTGACAGGAATACAATGAAATCCATTTTGCTAAGGTTGACTCAGGCTATAAGAAACAAAGAAAATACTTTTCTTCCACATAGACACTGTGGGGCCTCAAACAAATGGGATATCCCACAGTTTTACAGTTCTTCGGCACGCAAGAAATAAGAAAAGTAACAAGGTCACATGATATATCAGAA
The DNA here is from genome assembly GCF_059453375.1 of Lepisosteus platostomus. Classification (NCBI taxonomy): domain Eukaryota; kingdom Metazoa; phylum Chordata; class Actinopteri; order Semionotiformes; family Lepisosteidae; genus Lepisosteus; species Lepisosteus platostomus. The sequence goes on along the minus strand of NC_142611.1, from coordinate 59,621,521 downwards.
AAGGAAATGCTGATAGGTGTTGTCTAACTTAGTGTTTAGAGCAGGGGTGTGAAACTCATTTGCAATGGCTTATTTGATTTAAATGTATTTCAAGTAGGCAGTACATACCATAAAATTTGTCATTTATTCTTATTAATGACTGTACTTAGTTAAACATGCCAGTTATTAAAAATGCACAATAGTTTTATTATTTTGAAAATTCAGCATACTTAAGGCAGTAACTGAGTAATACTTGATTGTTTTTTTTAGACCTCAGGAATGGGCCATACTTTTACATGTAAACAATGGGAATTTCATTTTAATTATTTGAAGTTGTGTATTCCAAACATTTTTCGTGGAACAAATCGGAAATGGGTTTGGAGGCCAGTTCTGGCCCACGGGCCAATGTTTGACACTCCTGGTTTAGTTGTACTGTACAACCAAGTAAGATACTTCTTAACGCAGAATACTGCATACCTTGGGGAACAAAGAAAGAGGATGTTGTCAGCCTCAGGCAAATAAATCATTTGGCCCTTGAGCCTCAAACAGCTGGTCTCAGCACCAGTCAGTTCATCTTCACACTCGGACTTCTCAACATTCAGCAAACCCTCCTTAGAAATAAAACACAGTGAAAACTCAAGTTGCATATATTAATGCAGCCAGTACAAATATGAAGTATTCAGCCTCCATTATAATTGATATATTTTTTCATAATTTGCACATTCAATGGCAGTACTACTGTGTTTCTCTTTGGCTTATCTAACAACATTTAAGATATCTAACACATAAATGAAAATACATACAGTAAATGTGTTTTTGTATCTGTGCATTGGGCTATTCACATAATTCCTGTGTAAATCTTATTGGGAAATGTAAAAGTCTTGTGATATTTTTCTATGTAGGTACCTCAACAGTATGTGTAATCAGATTGATGGGTTTCTTAGCAGCAATAATTGAACTTCCTTCAGATTACGCAAATCAATTCAATAGGATTTACTGTAGGTTAGGTAATTCTACCAACTTTTATATTTATAATCACTGGGTATGATTTAGTCAGCATTTTGTTGAAACAATCTGCTGCTTTTTAGCTTCCTTAAATAACAAAGATTTCTCATTCCTTAAGAGCTAAACAGACCTCCACCAAATTTTCATTAAATATCCTTAATATTATTACAATGATATAACAATTCATAGAAGAGTAAGCCTGTATCAATGACTACTCATCAATTATACAATTAATGTTTGCAGAAATAAATAAGCATGAATGTTTGTCTCGTTCTAATTAAAGTGTCAGTCACGTGGCCTTGCTAAGATTATATTACTAGTCATAAGGAACCCAAATCCTGTGCTGCAATGAAAAAAAAACTATATTACAAAGTGAATATCACAACTTCGCAGATGCATAGAACCTTCAATTCAGAAACACACAAGGTTAAAGTCACAATATATACACAAAATGCAAACTTTAAGACTTTAGAAACTCAAGATGGCAAGTGACAGTGCACTCAGTCCAGCCTCCAATATACTGATGACACAAAGACATTACTCTTGTGATAAGTAATCTGTCTTATCTCTTACTGTATATTAAAGCAGGTTTGACATTAAAAAGGATAAATTAACCCACAATTGTTCTCCATCAATTCCTGCAATAGTGAGGTGATTAAGTGCTTATGTAACAGTCAAAATCACTCAAGTGTAGCAGGCTCAGTAAAGTGTGTAACACAAAATGATTCAAAAAACATTTAAGCAATAGGTAAAATATTTATATTTTATTTTTCTAAAATCACACATGCATTAACAGAGCAATACATTTCTTCTGAAGCTCAGTGCATATGATAAAATTATATAATTCTTAAAATTTAAAACAAAAGTTTTGCTATTCTGTTTGAAAGCTATTACTTATTACCTTGCTTCGCAACACAAAAACAGTGTTGATGTGAGAGAGGATTCCATGGAAACTGAAGTCAATGTGGGGGCGAACCAGAGAAAAAACTGATGGCAGGTTACAGATTCCAGGCTGGAGCTATAGTATAAAACAACAAGAATGAAAAAGCACAAATGAATTCATGCAAATGAGACTTTCACTTTCACAATATCGATAGGACAGACTCTTGTTGTTGTGAGTCTCACAGAATATTGCTTGATGTACTTCATCTCTGACCACACAATATGTGACAATATGTTAATATTGTGAGATAGCACTATTAAATTGCATGTTTCAATAAGTGGATAGTACAGTTTGTATATTGTCAATATGCTGAAAAACTGCATCTCTTACAAGCTGCCTTATGAAAGAATGAATGTTTCCTGATCTTTCTCATATTAGTGAAGATCAGTGGAGGAGGTAACATAAAGTATGGAAGTCATCAATTAACTGCTTTAAAATGAAATAAATAACTGTACTAGTAAAATTTTATTTTGACAATTGTTTTATCAAAAACTTTACTGTGCCCCCACAAAGCACATTTCAATTATGTACTTAGCATCCAAAATATGAATCAATTTATATGTATTTAACTTGATTTTACTGCTTTATTTTACCAACAACTGAAAACTAAAAATGCATTAGCTTTTGTGAAGAAACAAAATGTTACATTACAGATTAAACACATAACTCATGCTCTGTTAAATTGTTCTACTGAGTACTTCAAAACTACTACATGATTTCATTTTGAGTAGAATTCTTCTTCCTATTTAAGATAAGAAAAGATCACTTTATTAGCCATATACAATTTCTTGCATTAGGAATTTGTCTTTTCGCATACCCCAGCTTCCTCTCCATGAGACACACAGACAGGGAAAGAAGCTTGGGGTCAGAGCTCAGGGTCACCCATTGTACAGCGTACCTGGAGCAGCTGGGGTTAAGGGCCTTGCTCAGGGGCCCAACAGAGTAGTCCTCTGCCGGCCACGTTTAGAACCGGCAACTTTCCAGCCACTGGCGCAGATCCTTAGCCACAGAGCCACCATCTCCGCCCCTAATTTAGCTCTAAATGAATATTTAAGTGAATAATCTAATGAAAATAAATCTAATACAAAGATGTTGTTTAGAGCTTATAAAGTGCTCTTTTCGATTATAGATCATATACATATCAAAAACAACTTTGTCAGGGCTAGATGAAAGGAATACATATAATAAGACTACCATTATCAAATCCATTTGTGTTGGAAGATGAAAATGGAAAAGTACACTACACTAATGTAAACCTACGTACAAATACGTACAAAACAAATTTAATGTAAACATAAATGTTGAGTATTTCTGAGTCATGAGAAAGCAGGCATGTGCCTGGACACTGGAATCTGTTACCACAACTCAAACAAGTTTGCCTCATTTCCACATCAAATCCCTAGGGAATTAGCAACATCCTGGAGGTCAGTCACTCCTGCCACAACTCAAGTCATCAGGACCCACAACTCTCTGCCCAACAAAAAACACAGAAGCTTAAAATCTTTGACTAGATTACTTCAAATTCAGGTAATCTGCATCAGTATTATCCAGAAAACTATGGAAAACTATGCAGAAGCAAGTTTAGGCTTTTGGGGATTCTTTTTTTAATCAATGACAGCAAGGGTTTACTAATAAGATATATTACAAAAGTGAATGGGAAGATGACTGAAAATGTTTCTTCCTTATAGCTGTTACCAGTCAAAATGGAGATTTGGTATATTCAATCTCCCATTAGATTGTTGTTTCAATTAGAATGCAGCTTCAAGTCATTAAACAGGTCAATAAATAACCTTAACACAGCAGCAAATATTTACTTTCTATTTAGAAATCTGAAAATATATGAGGTCACATATTTTGAATGCTGAAGTCCAATTGGTTGTGTCTTACTGGGTTGAAAGCTAAGATGAAGATGTGTTTTTCTTCTGAGATATGTTTACTAAATTCAAAATGCAGAAAGTACAGAAGGAGGTAATAGTCTTGTTAATTATGTAATCATAGCATTGCTGCCTTTAGGCGCAACATCCTAATTTCAGGGCCAAAACCAGACCTGGCACCCAAATACATAACGGGCATAAAGCAGAGGTAACACAAACACTATCCTCAAATTCACACTGTGCCTGATGCAGACACTGAAGGAAGTGTGACGTTGACAATTCCACTACAATTGGGATGCCTATAACAACAATGCAATGTATCAATAAGGTATTTTACAATTTTGTAACATTTTGTACTACAGCACACAAGCACACGGAGAAGATGTTTTACCTGTGGAAGTACTCGAAAGATAGCATTTCCACACTGTGTGAGCACTAAGTCTCTGTCAAACATTATGTGAAAAGGGAAGGCCTTGCAGAAAGTGTATGGACTGATTCTGGTTTCCTGGGTACCATTCTCTTCAAAGCCATCCAAATCCTCATAAAAGGCCTCCTCCTCCGAGTCTTTTTCTTCAATAAGAAATTTGATGTGATCGCACTCCTCACTTTTTTGCTGGATGACCTAAAGCATGAAAATGCAAATAAAGAATAGAATTAATAAATACAGTCATTTTTATTAACTAGTAACCCTCAAAACACAAGAGGTGGCATCCTGTATGTTTGCCTCATATTTATCTTTGGATGTGAAATACAAATTTCAATAATACACAGCAAAAACGACTGATTTCACTGCATTGTCCCAATACTGATCTTTTCACTATACATTCTTAATTCCATCCCACTGCTTTTAATCTGCCTAATTGCTCCATTAATGTGGTTTGAGAAACATTTTACTCTATGTTTCGCAGTTATATGTACATTTTATTTGACATTTTTGTTGTACTTTAAACATTTTTAAAATTAGTAACTAAATAAATATTTGAAAAACATCTCTTCAGATTTCAAAATCAGAAAACAGAAATTTGGAAAAATCATTCAAAAAAGCAAATAATTTGTTGGGAAAAAATCACATACTGTACTGCACAGGAATAAGGGATAAGAACTGTGATAAATACACTAGATATAAAACAGTGCAGTGTTTACACTGTGAAAACACTAATGTTTAACAGAATAACTATTATTTTGGTTTACTGTTCCCAGAAGACATAAATTGATATATAATATAAAAAACAATATAAGCAAGAACTGTTAAATGCCAAATGTCAAGGTCAGAGAAAAAATAATACTGGCAGTGACAAATGTGGCTAATCAGGCCTAATGTCCACTGGGTAACTGTGCTGAGGCCTTTTACTAGTGACGTCAGCCTACTGTGTCTGAAAACACAGTTTCCATAGCAACCCCAGTTAACATCTAGATAAATGTCTAGTCGGATTTAGACTGGATATCAAACCTACTCTTCCACTCTATGCTCAGAGGAAAAAAAATACACTGCAATTTAAGGACAAGATAAAGCTTAACAGTGTTGAATTAAACATTCCAAAATGCAACCTTGCAGTTTAAATGTTTAAGTCTAGAAATTTCCAAAAGAACAGTTTACATAATGCCTGACCTTTGTCATTTACAGTTAGAATAATGTAATAAAATATAAATAGTAGTTACAAATGCATATTCAATTAAAGCACAAAAAGTATTTTTTGTGGGAAAGTACTGCACATTAATTAATTTTCCAACTTACAATGACATTCTCAGCATAGAGCACAGTACTGTCAAAATTAAATATGACATGGAGATTATTTAAAACTGAGAAAAGTATCTATAATTGATCATCTTTGGGATTTGTGGAGACTTATAACCCCAGAGAAATGCAGCCATTTGAAACACAGAAGGCAACTCTTCAGTTAGCTAAGACTAAATTGTTAACAGTAATCCTTCATGGGAAGAACTCTGACATAAATATTAAACTGCTTCATTTGGAAGCTTTGGTATACAAGCAGGGAAATGTTACCGGATTCCCTTAGTGTCTAATCTGTATGAACTAAATAGCCTCAACACATCTCTCATGGAAATAATGTGCTTTTTGAGCTGATGTCTTAAAGGTCAAATATGCTGGTATTACAGTATAATGTGTTAAAAATAGTTATACCTAATTCACACTAGAATCATATTTGTATCTTAAGTAAATGGGTATTATTTCATTAACGTTACAGCAATACAGCTATTGAAAATATATTTCAAGTCAACTGTGGAGCCTTCTTCAGGTGTGCCCAAATGACATCCAAAGAACGCAAACACTTCAGATGACACCCGAAGAAGGCTCCACTGCCGAAACGTTGTTTTTTTCTATGCTTTCCAGTATGGAATAAATCTTTACTTGTTCCTTTGCAGCCTATGCATGCTGACGCAGCTACCTACTTGAAATATTTATAATACACTTACACATTGACAAGGGTGTGTGGTGAACCCATATACTTTAGTGTTTAGGTCTCAGAGTCATTTTTAAACATTCCTGTTAGTTTTGTTTTTCCTCTGCATTATTTTTTCTTTAAAATCTGTATATTCTAAAACTATTAGAAAATGACACATACAGTATATAAAATAGTTATTTCTACATTAAGGTTTTTCTTTTGAAAATCTTTAATTCACACCTACTAAATTTGAAAAAGGGAACTATGTTATTAAACATACATATATTATATATCTGTGTTAAAAATTTCAAAACAGATTAATAGCAGAAAATAATTACAGACATCTTTAAACATACAATACAGTATACCATTACATCAAAGCCAGGTTTACCTCTTCTTTATTGTCATAAGCAAAAATAAAACATATCCACCTGATATGTAGACAGCTTTCTGGAAGGGCTTATGATCACAAAAGAATCACTATGCTTAAGAATATGCTATTTGAAGAATAGAATTATGTTCAAATATTTAATTGTAATTAAAGCATTAATATTATGAACTATGATCACTATTTTCAGTATAATAGATTCATTTGTTTTTAATATTTGTAGAAAAAAGCATTGTGAAAAACTAGGTAATTAAGCCAGAATTTGGTCTTATATTTGAAACATTAAACCCAGAAAATAGACAATTATTTTAATTTTCTAATGCCAGAAACTAAGAGAAAACTATTTTCAGGTTTTCTGAAAATTATTTTCAGATTTACATTGCATAAATTTAAAACAATAGATACAATGTACAGTGCCTTGTAAAGTATTCAGGTCAGTCATGACCAAATATATTTATTTTATATATACAACCTTCACCACATATGGAAAGGGAAAAAAAACAAAGTAGTAAATAGATATGAAAGAAAAAACAAGAAGTTATGATTTCATATTAGGTTTACTTTAGCAAATCTTAATTTATTGAAGTACACAAACTTAATGAGTCATACAATCAGTTGAGTGTGCTCTGTGTGCAATAAATGTGATTCACATGATTTCAGAATATACAGAACTGTCTCTGTAAGGTCCCTCAGCCAGATAGTGAATTTCAAGCAAAGGTTAAACCATGAAGACTAAAGAGGTTAAAAAAGACGCTTATAGATAAAAGTTGTACAAAGGCACAGATCAGAAAAAGGGTATACAAACATGTCAAGGCCCCTTGATATCTCTTCGGGCACAGTGAAGTTGGATCATTAAGAAGCGGAAGACACCCAGACAATCTACATCTGACTGTGTCTCTCAAATGAGCAGCCAGACAAGAAAGAAACTGGTTAGGAATTCCACTGTGAGGCCAACACCAACTTTGAAACAGATACTGAGGCATAGTGGCTGAGATGGGAGAAAATGTCCATGGGTCAGCTACAGTATATCCCAGTCACTCCATAAAGGGGACTTGTATGGAACTAAAAAAACATCTCAAGTCCCACATGGGGTTTTCAATGAAGCATCTAATTGATAATGCAAACTTGTGGCAAATGATAATGTGAAGGAACAAGTAATAGGTTTATTCCATGCTGAAAAAAAGAAGAAAGAAAACACAACGTTTCGGCCGTGGAGCCTTCTTCAGGTGTGAGAAAGGCTCACACCTGAATAACCTCACACCTGAAGAAGGCTCCACGGCCGAAACGTTGTGTTTTCTTTCTTCTTTTTTTCAGCATGGAATAAACCTATTACTTGTTCCTTTGCAGCCTACGCATGCTGACGCAGCTACCCACCTGAAATAATAATGTGGTCAGACATGACAAAACAGGAAAGTTTTGGTCTAAATGCAAAGCATGACATCTGACTCAAATGTAGTACAAAACATCCGTCAGCACCATCCCTACTATCAAGCATGGTGGAGGCAGCATTATGTTGTAGTTCTGTTTCTCATTTCTAGGAAAAATTGTAAAAACTGATGAGATCAAAGATTGAGCAAAGTACTGGCAAATCTGAAAAGAAAACCTGCTTTAGATCTCAAACTGAGACAAAAGATCACTTTTCAATTCACAGTAGCATAATAATCCAAAGCACAAGGTCAAAGCTTTACTGGAGTGGTTTAAGAATAAGAAAGAGAATGTCCTTGAGTGGCCCATTCAAAGTCCTGACTTGAATCCTAGTGAAAAGACTTGGAAAGTGCTGCCATATGCAATCCTCAAGCAACCTCAGAGAGCTTGAGCACATCAGCCAAGAAGATCGGCCAGAAATCGCATCAAGCGGGTATGTTCTTACCGAGACTTACCCAGAAAGCACTTCAGCTCTAAATGCTGACAAAGATCCTTCCACAAATACTGAGTTCTCGCATCTGAATATTTATTCAATCAACATATTTCACTTTTTTAACTTTAGGTTTTGCTCATTTTTGTGTGATTTATCTTACCCTTAAAAGTCTATAGTTTGAACATTCAACAATATATTAAGTATAAAAATATGCATGCAACATTTTGCAATATGGGACATTAAGGAAGGCAAAGGAAGGCTTTTGCAAGACAAAGTATATAGACCACAATTGTATTAGTATTACTTCCAAATTTTAAAGCAAGGGATTTATCTTCAGCTAAATAAACAGATGCTACTGTATGTTTGTCATGTCCTTAGACAAATCATTTTAGGTCAGACAAGGAGGCATCACAAGTTCAGACACCTGATCAAGAGAAGGAATAAGTAAATGAAGACAGATTTAGGGGAAAGTTTGGGAACCCCTGGCCAAATGACAGGTTTTGTTGATTTTCTAAGTGAAAAGAAGTTTCTGCAAATTTTAATGCACAATTACTATTTATTTGCTGAATTGAACAGATTGAAAAAAAAATAAAAAGTGTGACATGTGCAAAGGTTTTGGCACCCTATCGGTCAGTACTTAGTAACACCAATGTTTTCATAAATCACAGCCTCCAAACGTTTCTTGTAGCCATCTAACAGTCTTTCTATTCTTGCTTTAGCAATTGTTTCCCCATTCTTCCTTACAGAATGCTTCTAGTTCAGAAATATTCTTAGGTCTTCTTGCATGCACTGCATGTTTGAGATCTACCCACAGATTTTCAATAATATTCAATTCTGGGAACTGTGAAGGCCATTGCAAAACATGTTTCGTTTTTTGAAGTAGTTCATGGTTGTTTTTGAAGTATGTTTGGGATCACTGTCTTGTTGTAATATCAAACCTCATTTCAGCCTCAGTTTCTTCACTGACTGTGGGACATTAGCTTCCAGGATTTGTTGATACTTAGTAGAATCCATTCTTTGCTCTACCCGCACAGTATTTCCTGTGCCACTGACTGCCACACAACCCCAAAGCATTACAGATCCACCCCCATGCTTAACAGTTGGCAAGGTGTTCTTTTTTTCAAATGCTTATCCTTTTTTTCTCTAAACTTACCTTTGGAGATTGTAGCCAAAGAGTTCAATTTTTACTTCATCAGACCACAGCACCTTGTTCCAAATTGCCTCTGGCTTATCTAAGTGTTGTGTTGCATACTTCAGACGTTGACTTTTGTGATGAGACCGCAGGTAAGGTTTCCTTTTGATGACTCTTCCATGCAGATGATGTTTGTGCAAACAACGCTGCACAGTGGACCAGTACATCACTAGTCCTGTGCCAGCTAAAATTTTCTGCAAGTCCTTTACAGTGATATGGGCGTTTTGCTTTGCATTCCTGACCAGTCTACAAGCAGTTCTATCTGAGATTTGTTTTGGTTTTCCAGATCTGGTCTTTACTTCAACAGTTCCCCTTAACTTCCATTTCTTAATGACATTTCAGACAGTGGAAATTGCAAGCAGGAAGCATTAAGATATCTTTTTATAGCCTTTCCCTGCTTTGTAAGAGTCAATCATCTTTATTTTCTGATCCTCAGTCAGCTGCTTATAGGAGCCCATGGTTGTTGAGTACACAACACCCTGAGAGGTTCGAAGAGTCAGAGAATTTATTAAGATCTGGAATTGTCAACACTTGACTTATATAAAGGCCAATAAGTCAATTAAGTTCTGAGAGCTTACAAAAAAATAACACTAGTGGATCAACTGGAAGGTTGCCCAAACTTTTGCACATGCCACATTTACAGTTTTCTTTTTTTTAATCTGTTAAATTTAGCAAATAGTAACTGTTAATTAATATTTGCAGAAATATGTCAAGTTTAAGTTTGTTCGCTACAGAGGTTGTGTTAACTTCTTTTCATTCACAAAATTAACAAAACATGTAATTTGGCCAGGGGTGCCCAAACTTTTGCATAAAACTGCAGATAGCGTTTCTGCATTGTGCAGCACAGTCCTCCAATTCAGTTTTGAGACCATTTGCTGAGCAGATGACATCAGAACATTTAAGACTGTGTCTGTTCTTACTTCGGCTCCTCCAGAAGAGCGAACACCTTTAGCAAGGAAACAATGAGTGACAACATCTTTTCAACAAAGGAACAAGTAAAGGTTAATTCCGCGCTGAAAAGAGAAGAAAAGAAACACAACATCTCAGCTGTGGAGCCTTCTTCGGGTGTGGGTGTTACTCGGGGTAGTGTCGAAGTCAATGGAAAAAGTGTTAAATTTCAGGCGAAACCCTTTAGGAATGATATTAAAACCATGGCATCTGTAAAGGAATGGGACGTGGCTAGAAAGATCGCTGTGAAGAGACGGAATGCTGGTGAGAGCTAGTGAGAGAAAAGCCCACCCGAAAGAGGCTCCACAGCCAAAATGTTGTTTCTTTTCTTCTCTTTTCAGCATGGAATAATCCTTTACTTGTTCCTTTGCATTCTACGCATGCTGACACAGCTACCTACTTGAAAATCTTTTCAACAAGTCCTTATTATCTCAATAATAGTGTTCATACGCAATTAGAAAGATGAGAAAGGTAACACAAAAAATTAAAAGGCCTGACAAGCAGTAGGACCTTTACATTTGGATCATTACTTCATCAATGCATTTCTAAGCATGATTTTCTTGAATACATGTTTTCTGTGCATGGAAACCATATTTTTCCAACTCCCAGTGAAAATGTTTTCGTGGCTAATTTGCTTATTAGCCCATGCATCTGCCTTTCATCTGTATGATGTTGGTCAAAAAGTAAGTCTTCACAATTAAAACTGATAAAATGAGACTTCAACAGCCACTAGAGCGAGTATGTCCAATCCTGGTCCTGAAGGGCCAGTGAGTCTGCAGTGTTTTTTTATCCTAACACTCAGATCCTAAAATAATCCAGCAGGTTACTGGCTTAATTCTACTAATTTACCAGTTTTTTTCAGTTCTCCAGGTGCAGCTGCTTTAAGATACTCAAGAAACCTACCCCTCTAGCTGCAGGACTGGACAGCGATGTGATAAAATCAATTTCCATTTAGTTCCAGCAACATGTCTGGAGTAAAATCAAAACACACATAGAAACCCCACCAGATTTTTTTCATCTTGTGAGTTTACTTTATGAGTGGCTCTGCAAAACCACCCACGTTATTCCTCTGCTAGATACAGAGCTCATGCTAGATACGGTAGGTCATATTTCTTGCCCATGCCAAATTCAAATTACCTTCAATTATTAAACTGGACTTGTGATTTAGTCCACGTGGTGACAGTGAAAGAACATCTTAATAAGCACATCCTAATTAAGAGTGTAGTTAGATCTTATTGTACCATGAAGCTGAACCCACTGGAATCACTGAAACTAGAAGACATAAACACATTAAAAATAAACCAAAATCATTTGAAAACTCACCTTCATTTCTATTTCAGTTCCATGAATCTGTTGTGCCACCGTTTTAATGATCCCAATAACTATATCTTGCAATCCTTCCCTTTCTGAGTAGTAGTGCAAGATAAGATTGTTTCCTTTTTCTGCATCGGTGCATCTGAAGGATGGAGCCCTCATCCCTGGATAGATAGTACCCAGGTGGTCATGCAGGGCATCAAGGTTCTAAGAGCATAAAGAGAAAAATGACCTTTAAGATAATTTTTTTAATCAAGTGTATTTTATTACAGCCCTTATCTTCACCTTTTCAAAGCAAAAAAGGTCTCTTTTGTTTTATTTATTTATATAGGCCTAGTGCTAGTGTCTTGAAATAGGTTGACTCTGTACACTTATTGCATAGAGCTTTATAATTTAGCTTTCCATTCATTTCAAATTTCATTAAAAGACTGAGCTGCTTAAATTCACATTGGTTCACACTGATGAAAATGCTCAGAATATTCAGTAATAATCAGAAGAGCAAAACACCTTACAGTACTTGCTGGCTTTTAGTGAATACTGTGCACAAATGAAATTACGCCTTAGCTCAGAGCTCATCTTAATTATAATACCCTAATGAGGCTCTTTTCACAAAATCTATTTTTTTATGGCGAAGGAACTTAAAAGAATATTACATTTGAATATTACATTTGTCATCATGAAGTGCTTCGAGAGGCTGGTCATGAAGCACATTAAGGACACCATCCCAAACACAGTGGACCCGTACCAGTTTGCCTACCGGTCCAACAGATCCACAGATGACGCAATCTCCATTGCCACACACACGGCCCTATCCCATCTGGACAAAAAGAACACATACACAAGACTACTATTCATCGACTTCAGCTCAGCTTTTAACACTATCATCCCAGAGAAACTAGTCAAGAAACTCAGTGCACTGGGTTTCAACACCACCCTCTGCAACTGGATTCGGGACTTTCTGACAGGCAGACCTCAGGCTGTCAGGCTTGGAAACCACACCTCGGGCACACTAACTCTGAACACTGGGGCCCCCCAGGGGTGTGTGCTTAGTCCATTGCTCTACCCCCTCTATACCCACGACTGTAAGGCCAAACACAACACCAACTCCATCATCAAGTTTGCCGATGACACCACAGTTGTAGGTCTGATCACAGACAATGATGAGAGGGCCTACAGGGAGGAGGTCAATCTCCTTACAACATGGTGCGATGACAACAACCTCACCCTCAACGTCAGCAAAACCAAGGAGCTGATCGTTGATTTCAGGAAACTGCAAAACGGACATGCCCCTATCCACATCAACGGGACTGAAGTGGAAAGGGTCAGTAACTTTAAATTCCTTGGTGTCCATATCACCGAGGACCTCACATGGTCTCTCAACACCACCTGTCTGATCAAGAAAGTGCAACAGTGCCTGTACTTCCTAAGACGGTTGAAGAAAGCCAAGATATGTCCCCAGATCCTCACTACCTTTTACAGATGCACTACAGAAAGCACACTGACAGGCTGCATCACAGTGTGGTATGGCAACTGCAGTGCTGCTGACCGCAAAGCCCTACAGCAGGTGGTGAAAACTGCCCATCACTGGGGTTACCCTCCCATCTATCCAGGACATTTATGACAGACAGTGCTTGAGGAAAGCTCTAAGCATAATCAAAGACCCCACACACCCCAGCTACAGACTTTATGATCTGCTACCATCTGGAAAACGGTACCGGAGCATTCAGGCCCGGACTACCAGACTCAGAGACAGTTTTTACCCCCGCACTATCAAACTGTTAAATTCCCAGCCTCTCTCACTCTCACTCTCACTCTCACCTCACCTCACCTCACCTCTCACCTATGATCTGAACCTCACAGTGCCTTCTTCCTTTCTTTCTTTCTTACCAAAAACCCAAACACACATTGAAAATCTACCTGTACCATACATGTCAAAAGCTCACTCCCCATAATTTCTATCCCTTTATTTTATTCTGTTGATGCATATTTTTGCACATAACCTGTTACTTTTTTTGTTGTTTTGCACATTGCCTGTTGTTGTTTTTTGCACATTGCCTGTTGTTGTTTTTTTTTGCACATCGTCTGTTGTTGTTTTTTGCACACTGCCTGTTGTCTCTGTCTTTCTTTTGCTACACAATTGTATTGCTGTTGTTGTTGTGTTTTTTTTTCTCTTTGTACTACTTATGTCCGAGAGCTAGCTAAATAGCATTTCGTTATACCATATACCATGTATATGAGTGTAATGACAATAAACTTGAACATTTCAGTGCTAGAAATATTTATGATCATATGAAAAAAATCTTAAGTCATTAATCAATAATCAAATAACAGCTTTCAAGAACACTTATCAATGGCATTAGAAATTAGCTGTTAATGAACCGGATCAACAGCTGGAGCAAATAATTTGCAAGCAAAGTTCTTATCAAAATCTATTTTCATTTTATCAGTTACTTACTAAACCATTTGTTATTCATATGCTTACTGAAATTTTATCAAAATTTCATGCAAATTTACATGCAATAGTGGCAGTAAAAACAGACTTTTTGAGGTAAACAATAATGGTACTACTAATAATAATAATAATTGCTTACACTTATATAGCGCTTTTCTGGACACTCCACTCAAAGCGCTTTACAGGTAATGGGGACTCCCCTCCACCACCACCAATGTGCAGCATCCACCTGGATGATAGTGGGCCATAGTGGGCCCATAGTGGGCCAGAACGCTCACCACACATCAGCTATCAGTGGGGAGGAGAGCAGAGTAATGAAGCCAATTCATGGGGATTATTAGGAGGCCATGATGGGTAAGGGCCAATGGGGAATTTGTCCAGGACGCTGGGGTTACACCCCTACTCTTTTCGAGAAACGCCCTGGGATTTTTCAATGACCACAGAGAGTCGGTTTTACATCTCATCTGAAGGACGGTGCCTGTTTACAGTATAGTGTCCCCGTCACTATACTGGGGCATTAAGACCCACATGGACCACACAGTGAGCACCCCCTGCTGGCCCCACTAACACCTCTTCCAGCAGCAACCTTAGTTTTCCCCAGGTCTCCCATCCAGGTACTGACCAGGCTCACACCTGCTTAGCTTCAGTGGGTTGCCAGTTGTGAGTTGCAGGGTGATATGGCTGCTGGCTAACCGCAAGAGCCTGTAAAATTACACCCTGCCATGTTTAATACTGTAATAAAAATTATATAACAGCATTTTACCCCTTCATGTACTACATTGCCATTCAAATATATTCAGCATCTAGTGTTTCCTTATACAAGCACTGGCAGTCCCCCCAGCTAACACTGAAATGGATCAAACTGCTATGAATTCATATGATTCTTATGTACTTCCCTGGTATGAACTCAAATGATCTGAAATAAATTACTGCAAATTAAAGAACAGATTATAAAACTGAGTCAATCCTAAATTATTGAAAGTATCACGATATAAATTAATTAAAGATCCAGCTCTACATATTAACATTTATCTTAAAAATCACTTATTTCCACGGTGCGGTGGCTCTGTGGCTAAGGATCTGCTACTTTGACCCTGCGCTCTGACCCCAAACGTCTCTCCCTGTCTGTGCGTCTCATGGAGAGCAAGTTGGAGTATGCGGAAAGACAAATTTCTACTACAAAAAAATGGTATATGGCCAATAAAGTGATCTTATCTTGTAATCAACTTCTGTCAATTCCAAATACATTTCTTCAGGCACAACAAGCAGTACTACTTGTATTAAACGTTACTAGAGCCTGTACCACATGATAAAGCACAGATTAATTAGTTCTATATAGCTTTACTTATTTAAAGTAAATGCTTGGCTTTATTCATCAAAGATTCTTAAAAATCAATATAAGACACATGTAGACACAACCCTTTAAGAAAAGTCCAATTATAAGCAAGTTTGCATTCACAAAGATGACTGCACCTTATTAAGGCAGGTGCTATGCAAATATTTAGCATTCCATTAGTGCAACTACAGATGTCTTATCTAAAAACTGTGTCAAAAAGAAGTGCAGTTGTCATGATAAGGAGTACCTGAGCACAAGGTGTACCTGTAGATAAGGTGCGTCTTAGGGAAATTAGATACATAGGGACCACTGACTGTACAGGAAGAAGCAGAGATTAAGGAAAATTTGGGTACATGTACAGGAGACAGAGATTAGAGGTTATTGTTTTGGAGAATACAGAAAGCTGAAAAAATATTTATTTACCATAAGCAAGAATTTTTTGTCGTGCTTTTTAAAAACATGTCAAAATTAAGGTGTCCTGAAACTGAGGTGCTGTACATTAAAGAATAAAGGAAAAACCTTTGATGCTGCAAAAATGGATCTTGCAGGATTAACAAAATTAAGTTGTCTCAGAAAAGCAAATCCTGTTTTACAGTACTCTGAAAAGTCAGAATATGGTGATCCTTCACATGCTAAAAGCTGGGAGAAATGCCAAAGCTATTAAAGATTCAGAAGACACAACTAGAACTGAATTTTTGGTTAATCTTCATCTGGTGAGAATTTTGTCATCTAACAAAATTAGTTAAATTTGCCTTGCTCTATAATATAAGGGTACAAATATCCTTTACTTTCTGGAAGTTTCTTCTACGGTGCTTTTAATAGTGCTTGTTCCTTTTGGAATGAAGTGCCTCCACGATGAGAAAACACTCCTTTTGCACGCAGCTTTTTCCAACATGGATCTCAGCTCTTCGCCCCTACGGTGCAAACTTATGCATTTATGGTGTACACAATGGTTAGGAAGTTTGTGCAAATACCATTCTAGAAAGGCTGTAGCAAAGGCAAGACAGAGGTCCATGCCTCACCTACATTCACTATATGGCTGTGGGGAATGATTTACCACCTGTCATCACCTGATCAGTTGGTTGAACACACTTGGTCTGTTGACAATTTAAGAAGAACAAAGTGGAGCTTGCAGAAGTTGCTGGCAACTGCTTTCTTAATAAGAAAGTATCTTCATATACTGGCTTTGTCCTCGACATCTATAAGCGATACACTGATGACTGCGTTGCGTCGGTGCTGCCATATGCTCTAATGACCAACTAGAGCATTTCCCACATCACTTCACAAACTTTCACCCATACCTTCCATTTACAGTTAACATACTGTATCTTCCACTACTTGCCTCTCCATTTACCATCCACAACTCTCAGCTTCTATCGCAAACCCAGTGACTCACTCTGCTATCTTCTGTACAGCTGCTTCCACCCCATACATACTAAAAACTCTCTCCCTTTCTCACAGTTACACAGACTCCAATGACTAGGTTGTGACAACATAGCCTTCTACAACCAAGCCCTAAAAATGCACTCTTTTTTGACGGACGATACCCTGTACATGTCATTTAAAGGGCCAAAAACAGCCACCAGCTCATCAACACTAACAGGAATTCCCTGACTCACAACTACATTCAAACGGTGCTTCTCTACCACCCTTAACATCCTTTTTATTCCTGAGACCATCAATGATAACTTCCCTATCTTACAAGATGACACTTCCACCTTTCTGTAATTTAATGAATTTTTTATAAAGTTGTTTTACTTATTATATGTTGTATGTTCCATCACTCCCTGGTTAAACTGCCCTCCCCCAGGGATGAATATTGATCTATTTACTCTCTTCCACACACCTGGAGATGGCTCCACATCTGAAACATTGTGGTTTACAATACAGAAGAGGACACACTGGTGTGCATTTGTATTTCAAACTGACAAAACTGAACAACAGATAATTTACCATGATAATAAAGGGGCATAAAAACTGAGCTCACGGGTGAGGTAGTATTAGTAATGGTATATAGCTTGTTTTCATGATTATGATCTACATGTGATGATAAAAAGATTCTGTTTAACAGTAGCTGGTTTCACACTCAAGAACACAGAATACTTGCCAAGTTTGGCCTAAGCACAGTAACAAAAAATGAAAGCGAGTATGTGATTATGTGCATACTAATGTTAATATGTTAAAATTCAATATTTGGATAATTTTAGTGTTATCATTAACATGCTGCCTACAAAATGTAAAGGAAATCATTTTCCTTAAAGGAGATCTATATATCTATTATCAGAAAGGTATTTAATCCATGTAAGGGTTACAGCAAACTGTATCCCAGAAACACAGGTCACAAAACAGGATCAAACCCTGGAAAGGATGTCAGTTCATCACATGACTTACAGTCTGGGGACAGCTTTGAACCTCATCAGTGTGAATTTATTAAGGTTAGCAGAAACCACTGAGAAAATTCACACACAAACAGGGACACCTTGCAAATTCCACACAGAAGGCACCCCAGTTTAGAACTGAACCCATGACCCAAAAGGCAGCAGCACGAACAACCACTTCACTGTGACACTTTTACCTAAATCCTGAGAAAAATAATTAACATGGATCTTCAGGAAGAAATGATTTTTCATTTTTGAGACTAGTTTTTATCTGACTTTTCTATTTATCTGGACTTGCGTATAAATAGACATTATATTGAAAGAATTCTACACTGTTACACTGACACAGTGACTTGTTTTTATTAAATGTATCAATCTACAATATAACAAATATAGCCATCATATCAGTCTCCAAGCTTGCCATGAGTAAATCACATCTACTCCTTTCTTATGGTTTACTAAAGTAAGCACAATCTTACCTGTAAAAATTCTCGAACGTTGGATCCCAATACCCGCAGAATTGTATCGTAACCTGATTCTTGACAAAATTCAAAAAACATCTTTCCAAACATCTGCAGAATCTCCCCAGCATCAATTCCTAATACAGACAGACAACACAAGCAAATAGAAGAACTGAAAGACTCTCTTTTCATTTATATATTTTAAAAGGCATGTTTTAAATTCAAAACCATGTTAGTTTTATTTAAAAAAAAACATTTTCAATATTATTTGTACAATTATTATTTATACCATAAAGGATGTCAAAACTGTTTGGCATTACTATACCATACACTGAAATTATCATCTTTCAGGGAACAAATGAGCAGAGGGAACAACAATCAACCAAATCCACCATTTGTTAAAAATAAAAGTTTAAAACCCACATAACATTTGCATTTCGCACTCTGCTGTTCACATCTTTTTATGATCGCAAGTCACCCTGTTCACTTCATCATTAAAATTGCTTGTACATTATACATTTTGCACTAATCAATTCATATCAGTCAGGTGTGCCCTCTTCATGCAACAGTCCTGGATGTGTACAGGATTAAAACATGCACTCTCCAATTTGTATTTGGGGTGGTCCTGTCATCTTGAAGCAAGTATATACACAGCACCTTTACTTTGCTTCCCAGAAAGATCTCTTTAAATGGGTATCACAATGAAGTTACTCCATAAAACATGATTAAAGAAATTCTACCAAGTAGAACTTATGTAAGGTTTTGATATAACTTCTTACATAAAAAAAGAAAGTAAAGGTACCCTGCAAAAGTAATCCAACACAGGAAAAACTGAGCTGATATATTTTTGGTCCACTATCACATGAGGAGTTTAATCAAACTAATCCAAGTATGACCAGATAAATCAAAATACAGTATAAAACAGAGGTGACTTCCAATGCAACCGATATTTAATACAGAGCATGAGACAGAGAGGCAGCAGAGCCATTGTCAGGGTAGAGCTGCTCAGATCTCCTCCTCATGGGGACAAAGAAATAAACACTAATTGTCTTGCACAAGTCAAATTTAATCCACAGGTCTGGGAATACTGAGGCAGGAGAAAACTAGACTGCCCCTCCAAAAATAAGATAAAATAGGGATAAAGAAACTCCACAAAGATGGCACCCAGGGTAGAAATCAAACTCAGAACCCTAGAGCTGAGAGGCATCAGCAATAACTGCTCTATGGGTAATGCAAGTCCCTGTTAAACTAGCACTAAAAGTTTTAGGGAAAAACATATTTCCACATTCTAAAATGTACAGTAGCCACCAAATGTATTCATATTCTTGATGAGCTGTAACTAAAGGTTGATTTAACATAAGAAACAGAAGTGTACATCAAGATTTTTCAACACTAAAATAAGATGGAATTGTATGAAAAGGTGGACTCAATATACCAATGATATAGCAGTAGAACCTAATTACATACATTTATAAATACACAATGTTCAGATTTATTCATCCCCTTCTTAATACAGTATGTTGAAAATGCTTTTATGTCTTTTAGCTATCTGGTTACTATACACAACCACAGAGAATTAAGTGATCTTGATGGCCTATTGAGACTTCAGAGTTGCGCTGGTAAAACAATTCTATAAACTTTAAAGCTGAACCTTTCGCCTCGCGATACTGCATTGCAATACCAAAAGACATTGGATTGCAGAATAGAGGTGGACATTGGCCAGGGTTTTTCTCCCAAAGAGCCAGATGTGAATTATGTGCTTCCAGAAAATTGAATGTCAGCCTCTTTTAAGATGCAAACTCTGCAAAGTTTTCCCTTGTGTGAATGAAAAACATTAACTGCTTTTTGAAGTTCACTACATGTGAAATGTTTTTTCACTGAACTCTTAAGTTATTTCTTGCAACTAAATCCAAATTCTGTGAAAGTATCTTCTCACTTACATCTTTCAAAAAAAATGTCAAACTGATACATTTATGTAACTAATAAAAGGAGGTATAGACACCTCATATAAAACAATCATTAGGCAACCTAATAACATTATAATATTCAGCATAGGTACTGTACATTTAACATAGGTGCAAAGATAATTTTTGGGACAAGTAAGTCCCGCTGCCTGTAAATACTGTTGTACAACAATGAAAACCTCTTACTTGTTAAATTTAGCATTCCTACAATAGATGGGCACTTCTTACTTTTTTTACACTAAAAACAAAAATTCAGGCCATAAACAGTAAAGGCAGGTTAAAGAGGAAGCAAAACACTGAGTAGCAGCCACATCATAGTGAAAGTCAGAGTGATTTCAGTTTAAACAGTTCTTGGGGTAAGCAACATACTACCATGATTAAGAATTAAGAGATTGACATGATTTTTGACATAAGGAATTCATTATATTTAAATATTTCTGGCGTTACACACTTACTCAGAACTTTGCTTGCAGCAGCAACGAGATCATAGGTTTTGGCATCTTCATAAATTAATCTGACCAGAAACTGGCCTTCGACATCAAGTTGCGCTTCCTTCCTGAGAAAATATTCACACACACATTACATTCTTGTTTACAGCAAAATCCAGAGGTTCACTTTTTACAAAAAGTCAGTAACTGCTTTTTGAAGTCCTTTATGAAACATCAACAGCATTTAACTAAAGAATGATTGCATAAGAAAGTTGCCAAAAAATGCTTATCTAAGACTCAAACTTTCTTCTCCAGCATAATTTGTTAGAGAAATGGCCCAAAAACGTCAAACTTCTGAGTTTCTAAAATTAAAATTCTTATAAACTCATAAATTTAACTTCCAGAAATAAGTAAACACGTGAAATTTCTGCCAGAATGAAACATGAAGTGCAGAGTGGACAACATCTGCACTCTAAAAAGCAAGAATTGTTGTCATAATAAATGCTTGGATATTCCCTTATGAGATGAACAGGGCCTCTTCAATTTACAGAGTTCTCTTCTATTAGTTACTATATTGGGAAATTGGCTATGCTAGAGCTGGGAATAAGAGAGTTGGGGGAATTAAACAGGATACCACGTCAGGCTGTTCCAATTTGACGTTAAAGTAATGAACATCCTATTTATCACTTTAGTTAAAAACAATTCAGGCACAAAACTGTATTTTACATTAATCTTCCTATGCGCAAGTCTCCTCCTTAGGTGATGTATATAACTTGTACAATTTTTGTTTGTTGTATCTGATAACTGGAACTAATTTGGGACAAATGGTTTGAGACAGTTAGCAGCTACTTTCATTCCCAAAGTTTCACTGCCAACTGAAAGAACTGCAGAAATTGCATTATCATGTGGGTTTACTTTATTAAATCTTTGAATTTCAACAGTTGACAACTGCCTATATTATTTTTCATATGGTAGGGCTATATTAGGAATTCTAAATGCTTGAACAGCTGTGTTTAAGTTCTTAAGGGATGATAAACTCAAGAGTATAGGTCTTTGCATTAAAAAGGCAAATAATGTAAAATAAACAGAATTAAATGGTTGCCCGTGCTCTTGAAGAGTTATTGTTTATAAACTCAGCTAAAGGGCCTTTTTGTGATGCAGTGTGGAAAGACTGTTCTATATTTAAGTTTCTCCTAATTCCAATAATTATCAAGATTCTTATTGTTAGAAGCAGTAGTGTCAATACTTTAAAGCTGTTGTAAAAATGGGAAAGCATTGTAGCAGATGTAGTAAAACCTGTAGAAGGAGCGTTAGTAGTACAATTTTAGTAGTTACACCACCTAACACATTAAGACGGGATACATTAAAATGAAATAAAGTTAATGCATATTGAAGTGGTTTTAAGTATTTCTAAAAAAACTGACACTCCAAAATAACTATACGAACGTCTAATTTGCTTTCTGCACTCAGTGGATTTTGAATTTAATTAAATTCGTAACTCACTTGATGTCTTCCCACACTTCAGGGCCGTAATTTCTTAACACCAGGAGTTCCAGGGCGTGATTGACAAAGCCATACTGAAATGTTCAGAAAAGCGGAAAAAGGAGTCATCTGTACCTGGGGGAATAATCTACGAACCATTGTTTTTCCTTGGATGTCATACCAAGTCGCGTTGCTGTAAATGTTATTATTATAAAACAGGCATAGATAAGCCTTTTGCACTTCGGTGAAACCATGACTTGGATACACTGCTAACTGTTAATACAACAATGTACTGTATTTTTTGCATTCATTGAAAATGAAATAAAAATGTACAAGTGAATATTTTTGTAAAGAAATATAGGCAACGTCCATATTCAACTACTGTATATAAATGTACGTTTCTCAAACAGAAACACCGTTCTGCTCAGGATGCACTTGCAAACTGGGTTGCATATTTTATAAGCAAATATTTTACATACCATTTTGAAACGAATTACAGTTCTTGATCCCTTCTTCAAAAAGGTGATGAGTTAATGTCACAAATCCAGCGTCTACCTTCTACACGAAGAAACATTCCCAACTGCAAATTCTTTCCTTCCGATTGGCGTCAGCCAGCTCCAATTATTGTTCGAGGATAGTTCAACGCACCAGACTGTCACAGCCCACTGAGAGAAACGGGGAGGGACAAAGTTTGAGATTAATTGGTGGCTTGTAAAAGGATTTTATGTTGAATATTCCTACTCTCTTATGGTTAGTGAGTTTAGAAATGCTGGACAAAATTGTAGTAATTGATTTTTATGTAACATAACGTCACATATTCTATTTGTTTCTTTCTATGTTTGTTATCGGAGCGTCTATCAACATGAGGTTCATACTGTATTATGAAGGCAGAACAGGTTCCTGCACTGTTGTTTAAGGCAAAAAATGAACACTAGTTAGAAAGGTTTTCATTGCCAAACCTTTTTGTATTTTTTTATCATATGGTAATTTTACGAATTACGAAAGAGGATTTGTTTAGAAATTGCCTCATTAACTGTTTTTTTTTTCTCCAGAAATAGCTCAACTTTAATTCAATATCAATGCCCATTGAACATCTCTTAATCCTACAAAACTAACCCTAAAAATCTGAAAAGGAGCAGATTTAATTTTTACAATATGACACTTTCAATTACCTTACTTTTTCCTCCATAAAAGATGTCTTTGACACTGTCACTGTCACCGAGTCAAAATAATGGGAGTGAGAAGAAAGGTGACTGGGGCTGTTGGATCTTAAGTGGGCATTGAATGTGTAGTTATCTCTGTAAGGGTTGTGCATCTGTATTTCATTGCCTCAGGTTCTTAAGCTTTCCTTTCTCAGTGAAGGGGGATCTGGGACAGTGTGTGAATACACACTGCATCGTTACATCTGACCATCTACATGAAGCCAGTTGATCACCTCAGACCACACGCAAGACTACATTGCGACACGCCCACCCCACACCTGGGGTGTGAGTCATGAGCCTGTTTAGGGGTGCTTCAAATAGCCCAGTGAGGAGAGAGCTCAGGACTTTTGGAGAAGGAAGAATTGCGAGAGTTTGCTGCAGTTCGGCCCAGGGACTCAGAGCACTTGAGAGACCAGGGACGGGGAGCAGTGGAGGAAAACCCCAGCATCATCTTTCTCCCCCTTTACCCAAAACTGGACTTAGAGATGATGATTATTATTATGAATAATATTATGATTATTATTTAATTCATAAATAATTCCTTACACTTACATAGGGTGGACACTCCACCCAAAGCACTTCACAGGTAATGGGGACCCATCTGGATGATGTGATGGCAGCCATTGTGCGCCAGTATGCTCACCGCACACCAGCTATCAGTGGGAAGGAGAACAGAGTGAGGAAGCCAATTTATGGATGGGGATTATTAGGAGGCCATGACTGGTAAAGGCAAGGACGCCAGGGTAACACCCCTACTCTTATCGAGAAACGCCCTGGGATTTTTAATGACCACAGAGTCTCTTTCGAAGGATGGTGTATTTTACTGTATAGTGTCCCTATCACTATACTGACAAGTTAGGACCCACACAGACCATAGGGTGAGTGCCCCCTACTGGTTCCACTAACACTACTTCCAGCAGCAACCTTAGTTTTTCCCAGGAGGTCTTCATCCATGTACTGACCAGGCTCACATCTGCTTAGCTTCAGTGGGTTGCGAGTCGTGACTAACAGGGTAGTGGGGGGAACAACAAGGGCACATTGTTCAGGACACCCAGGACTGAGGAGGATGCCTGGAACTTCACTGATTCTTCACTATGGTGTAAGAAGGGACACCAGGTTATTGACCGGAGTTGATTCTGGAGAAGGGCAATACCTGACTGTTCTTTTGTGTCATTTGGTACTGGTAACCGGAGATCGAGGACTAGGGTTCTTATGAGTAAGTCGTGTCCTGTGTTCTCTGCATGTGGTGAGCAGTCATGGCTGTGTTTTCTGGTTATTTTTATGTTATAAGAACATCAGAATAAAATGGGTTATTATATATGATAACTGTCTTGTCTGGATGTACTGGTGGTTCGGGGGGACAAAAAGAACTTGTGACAAGGGGAAAATGGTCCTAGTACACATTACAATTGCTAAATGGCATAGTCAGTGACAAAGGAAAAGCAGTTCCTGCATTTAGGGGTCACCCAAACCACAACATCATCATCATTATTTAATATGCTTTCAATTGTCCATCTCCTAAGATGACTAGAATTTATTACTGGTGATCAAAATGGGAGTGTTTCTCATACTTCATTAAATATAGTATATGATGTTAGTACTGTATTTAACATTTAGGATGTGAGATACCCCTGATTGCCTTCCAATGCAGTCTATTATTATTATTATTATTATTATAATTTTATTATTACTTGTTTTCCGTTTTTATGTTAATATAATATCTAACTCATAAGGGGAATTTATTCATCACAGTGGGTCAGTTGCGACAGATTTTGACAAAAAGTGAACAAAAGCTGAGATTTGCAGCAAGCTAAACATTTCCACAATTGCAACAAACTCCAAATATCTGCTGCTGTTCTTTGGAGAATATTAAAACTCGTAACTAATGATTATTCAAGGACATGGTAAATGCAAGACTAATAAAAAAATCTGTAAGGTTTCATGTAAGTCAATCATTTGCATTATTCTAGAGCAGTATACTGTATCTGCTTTAAGGGACAGGGCAGTCATGTTCAGTGAGAATTAAAATTTGCACAAGTGGGCTTTCTACATGATGAGCACCTACTAATGCTGTGTCATTGCGAGTTTTATTACAGACCCCGAAAAAGAGACACAATCATTCATGTATAATGAGTAAAGGAGTGGTGACAGTAGAGTTCACAGCATTGGGAAGCAGCAGTATTTAGAGTCATAGACTTAGGAAGTATGTAACCCGTCTTCACCACCTGCCTCAGATAGAAAATCTAGGATTTTCCTGGTGCCCAATCTCTGAAGTTTATTAACAGGTTTAGAGGCACAATTGTATTAAATGTTGAGCTGTAGTCAATAAACAGGACCTATGCATAGGAAGCAGGAGCTACAGGATGGAATGAAGGCAAAGAGAAACAGCATCCTCTATGGACCTATTAGTCCTGTAGCAAACTGGTAAGGGTCTAACTCAACACTGGAAAGATGGTTACAAACCAGTCTCTCAAAAACATTCATAATAACTGAGGTCAGAGCCATGGGCCTATAATCATTCAGCCAACTGACATTAGCTTTTTTGGCACTGGAGTCATCACTGCAGATTTAAAACATGCATGTCACGATCGTAAGTCCCTCCTCTTAAGGGCGCTTTCCCATTTTAGTTTTGATTTTGTGAGGAGGGGCTGCCTCCTATCCAGCCCCTATCTATTTAAGCCAGACGCTCCTACCATTCTGGGCTCAACTTTGGAAGATGGACGCCCAGAAGCCCGCCTACCAGCGGGTCCAGGAGAGACCCGACGGCATAGGCTTCACCACAGCGTCCTGACCATCTGGGTTTATTCCCCGTCCCTGCACCTGATCCTGCTCCAGTTTTTAAACCTTGTCTACCTGCCCAGTTCCTCGTCGTCTCCTCCCCATGTCCGTAATATTTCTGGATTATACTATCTGCATAGGGTCCTGACCAATGCATCATAACAATGCAAGAACTTTACACAGCTCATGACACATTAAAAATGGCAGTAAGAGCAGGAATGAGTGATAGGCACAGCACTTAAAGGTTGCTTTGGACACCAGATCAGGTCACGCTGCCTTCCTGCTGTGTTCTTTGTGTAGCAGATTTGTGTAGCAGACACCTCATGCTCCTGACTCTCAAAGGGTGGCTTCAGGGGCTCCACAACTGTAGGTAGACTCGGTTGATTAGTTGTCAGTCTGTCAAATCTACAAAAAAATTCAGTGAGGTAATCAGGAATTAGGATTGTTGTTATAGGCTGTGTGTTTGATCCTAAAGCCAGTGATAAGCTGGAGACCCTGCCACACCCCTCATCTATCCCTGGCATGGAACGTGTTCTCCAGCTTATACTTGTAATTAGCCTTAGCTCTCCTCACAACCTGCTCAAAATCATATTTGGTCATTTTCTATCATTCTCTGTCTCTGCTTTTGGAAAAAGCTTCATTTTGAAAAAAAACTTACTTTTTCTTACTAAAAACAGCCACTGTCTTAGATGAATTTTTACATTTTGTTTGCAGAGTCCTATGTCAAGTTGGTTTACTGGTTTACTGGTTTACTGGTCAAGGTGGGAAATATCCATCAATAGGATAACTGTTCCAGCTGAGTATTTAAGAAGCAGAGTCAAAACAGTCACTTTCCTATATCCTCTTGAGCAAGAAGGAGCAGGGCACTGTGAGTGAGTTCCACCTTTCTCCGGATCCAAGGCTCTATAATATCCAAAACATTCTGGCCCACTCTTTGCAGATAGGCAGATAGGCACACATTGTAAGTATCTCTGATCACAGAAGAGTTAAACTAAATTTAGAGGCAAAATCCTGAGTTTTTTATTTCAAGCATGTTTTATTTCTTTTAGGACCCACGAGGCAGATTATCTCTGCATTATCTGGCTCAGAAAAAAGGTTCCCATTATTTTAAGGAGCAAACTGTTCTGTGAGAAGATCTTTTGTTATTTAGAAACCAGTAGGTGCTAATTGAAATGTGGCAACAGAAACTCAGCACTCAAGGACCAGGGTTACTATTTTATTAACCTTCCTAGCATGTTTCTGGAAGGAAAACAGAAACAATCCACACGAACGCAGGGAGAACAAATAACCTACATACAGAAAGCACATTGTGAATTGAATTCAGGGCCCTGGAGCTCTGTGACAACAGCACTAACCAGCACATCATCAAACCTGCCCTGCAAAAGGAACATGCAGAGCTTAGTTTCAACATGAAAAGAAAATAGGAGAGACTGAAATACACAACATTCTGAGAAAATGTTGTTTGTTCTTCTCACCAAGAACATTATACAATCGGTTTTATTTGAATTATTTTTCATTCCAAAATCTAAATTTGCTATTTAATAAAATAAAAGGAAATACTAAGCAAAAGGAAATATTAAGCAAACTACTGTATGCAAATACTATGATGGAATAACCCTTCTCTGTCCTTTGTTTTCCCAGTTTATCACAGTTTACTGAATCTAAAAACTGCACCGGTAAGTGGCAAGTAAAAAAAACATTTTTTAAAACAATTTTGGATATCCAGTGTTTATTCAGGACACAATGCTTAATATTTTAAGTTGGTTCGTTTGTAGTGAGGGATCTCATTTTCCCTACAACAATTGAGAAAGTTTGGAATCAGGAAGAGTGATTGAGAGTGTGGTCGCCTTCTCGATAATGGCATTAGAACTGCCCAAGAGAGGAAACAGCCGGAAAGAGTCGAATGCACAACATTCAAGATTGCTGGATGTAATCTTAATTTACGACAGCTGCATCAGACAAAAAGCTAAGAAGGTGACCACAGTCCCCTTCCATCCTACCAGCCCCTTTTTTAAAATTTCTCCCTTTGGGGAGGAGGTTTCAAGGCATCAAATGCAGTACTACTTGGTTCTGAAATAGCAGCTATCTAGTGGAAACTAGGCACCTCAATATGTAAGACCTTGGATGTTTAAAATGTGTTTTGTTGTTTTTGCCATTTTTTTATTCGGGTTGCACTGGAGCAAATTCCAATCAACGTTGTTGTCAGGACAATAAAGTATTGAACTGAAATTTAAATTGATCTGAATTTTGAGTACTGAGCTTTATTATGTACAGTAATAGATAGTATTGTCTTATTGATTTGAATAGTCTGATCTCTTTTATTGCGGAACGCACAGGCTTAAAATGTCTCTCCTGTTTTAATTATGCCTTTGTTAGAAGAGGGAAATTGGTTTCCATCTACTATACAGTATATGTGAGCATCTGGTTAGAATAAGAGATTAGAAGAGATTGTTTTGTTTATTGGGATGCAGGTTTTTTCTCTTTGTTCTATAAAAGTTTTGCTGTCTTCAGATTCTAAGAATATAATTCTGCACTTTCAAGTCTACAGAAGATAGGGCTCTCAAACTAACTGAATTGTACATATCCATTCATACTGTAACCATTGTATGTTGTGCAATACTGCATATAGGATAGTGACATTTGTTAGCTTAATAAACATTTGTTTAAATTTAGGTCTTTACTTTATTATTAAGCTGTGCTAGAGAATAAGGGAACTCAAATGTCATGTAAGGGAGTGAAATAATTCCATCCATATATCTATTTTTTAACCACCTCATTCAATTTAGGGTCACATGGGAGCCAGAGCCTATTCCAGCCAGCAAGAAGCACAAGGAGGGATATTCCCTTGTCAGGAAGCCAGTCCATGGCAGGGTACACACATACACACTCTCAAACCTGGACCGATTTTCTCAGAAGTCTATAAACATACCAGTAGGTCTTTGGATTGCTGGGGGAAACTGGAGTACCTGGAATGAAACCAGAGTTACAGGGACTGAACATTGTAACTACACACCGATAGCACCCCAGGTATTAAACTAGTTTTTAATTTTCAAAAGCTACAGTATACTTGGATTATTATTGCTATGCAGAATCATTTGAAGAATGCTATAATGCATTTTATTATTGATTTGTTTGGAAATTATAAAGAAGCAGAACCCTTAAAAATGCATGCCCATAACAATAAGATGAGGAATTTTAGAATTATTAGCATAAGATGTACTTGTGTCTAAATACAGATAGTTTAAAGCCTCTATCTGCAAACTTTTGGATGCCTTTATGTTGAAAGAAACCACAAAATCGTTTTCACCCAGCAGTTTTCTTTGAAAAGGAGAACATGTGTTGATATTTCAGAATGTGTTTGCAGATTAATTGGTTGCCTTATTGACCTAATACCCATAATTATAGCTACATTGTATCTTAATGACATTGCAATAAATTAGGAGAGATGTCTCTTTTTATAAACTAGCTAAGCTGGTGCATATGATAGGTGTTTTATTAATGTAAAAGTAAAATGGTAAAGATGTGACACCAGTTTA
The DNA here is from genome assembly GCF_059453375.1 of Lepisosteus platostomus. Classification (NCBI taxonomy): domain Eukaryota; kingdom Metazoa; phylum Chordata; class Actinopteri; order Semionotiformes; family Lepisosteidae; genus Lepisosteus; species Lepisosteus platostomus. The sequence continues at coordinate 59,591,598 of NC_142611.1, read as the reverse complement.
AAATAGAGGATTAAACACCCCATCATCTGCTAGGAATTAAAATTAATTGCAGATGATGTGTTGTTTCTGCTTCCATGACACAGGAAGGCTCTAACCTTTAGATATAACCTAATAACCTTTAACCAGGTGGGGCTGCACATTGGTGGTGGTGGAGGGGAGTCCCCATTACCTGTAAAGTGCTTTGAGTGGAGTGTCCAGAAAAGCGCTATAGAAGTGTAAGCAATTATTAATTATAATTATTATTATTAACCTTAAAGGCAGATGAATATTTACTTTAAACAACAGTCGTTCAGTCCTCAGGAAGTCGTTCAGGAAGGCTCACACCTGAAAAAGGCTGCACGTCCGAAACGTTGTGTTTTCTTTCTTCTTTTTTTCACCGTGGAATAAACCGATTACTTGTTCCCTCACAGCATCTAGCTTCTTCTTTGGAGGATAGAGAGTTACAGACAACACTACTTCTGATATGCAGGACTGTGCTGGACTTGCTTCCTAGTTTATTGCCTTTTATGTTTTTGAGGCATTTTAAAGTTTCCTATCTGCCACTTTAAAGAAAAAACTTCAGCATATATGGTTTGGAATGATCAGCACAAATATCCTGTTCCTAGCCCATAACAAATGACCCCTTAGTCCACCCCTGCTCCAGATACAGCATGGGTTAGCTAACTTTTGATTTATCACATTAAACAACTGCTATCCCTGCTCTGGGACTCTCCAACCTGCTTAACTGTCTAGTACCGGAGCCACTTAGCTAGTGTCCTATGCAGGTTATCTGTGTTTAACACCGGATTGTATTGGTTAAGTTGTACAGAATGTTTCATTATCCATATTGGTATAATGAGCATACAGCATACTTTATAACTACAAAATTAATTAACAGATAAAAAAGATTTATCTGCGTTAAGATTGGGTTTTAATACACTGTTATACAGTACATAGCACAGGTGGGAAGCTGCATCAGCATGCGTAGTCTACAAAGGAACAAATAATAGGTTTATTCCATGCTGTAAAGAAAACCCTGAAGAAGGCTTCACAGCCGAAATATTGTGTTTTCTCTCTTCTCTTTTCAGCATGGAATAAACCTATTACTTGTTTCATTGCAGTACATAGCACAGTGAACATTACTATATAGTCATACTGCTATATAATTACGGGTAGTTCAAACCTTATACAGTATACAGTATGAAATGATAGAATTAGATGTTGCTGATGTCTTTATGACTATCTGCTGTATCTATTGAATTAGAAACCCCAATTCAAAAATCCTTTCAAATGGTTCAAGTATCAGTTCTCTAGGCATAAATACCCTGCATCTACAACAGAATTGGATCCTGTGCTTTGAAATACACAAACAAATCAAAGTCATGATAGATGATATGAGATAATTGCTGGTGAACCACAATCTTTTCCGTTCCAAACAAAGGTTTTGAGAAGTATATCACTTTGTCACAGTAAATCACATTAATAGATTAGACATTGATTTTGTTTCATTCAAACACACAAACATTTAAATACAATTTGTATTAGATATTCATTCTTTTCTTTGAGTAAATAAATTATTCCAATATTGTATCTACTGTATATCCAGCCCCAAAGTTGTGTTTATCTTTAGTTTATTGCACATGTAATAACTGTTGAACAGCTCAACATGAGAACAACTTGTCAAAAATATATGACTCATAAGAAGCTGATTACAGCAGTACTCATAACTCTTTTAGTTCAGGATATAAATTTGAATTCAATGCAATGTCCATATACACTAACTGCAGCTATTACTTTTATAGGTTTATTTTGTGTATTTTAAAATGATTCCCTTTATGATTCATATTACACTTCTAGCAGTTAGTTTCTTAACCAATTTTCCTTTCTTCTTCAAATAATTATAAATACCAGGAATTTTAAACATGAAGAGTAAAAGGTGAGTCATTACATACGGTATGAGTACGATAAGTTCATTTGAAGCAAATGTAAACATGAAAAAAGTGACATCAGTTTGTTTGTTGATGTTTTATTGCAATATCCATCAACATTGCATTTAGCTGTGTTCAATACACAAATCTACTGAAAATCTTTGAAATATTATTTGTTTCATTTTCTTTTTTGTCTTTCTCATAAGAATTGATTGCGAGCATTATGATAACTGTATTTATGAAAGGAAAATTGCAGAGTCTTATCTTTCACTGTCTCAATGTGGTACCAAGGGCTACTGAGGCACTTTTTGTTATAATAATAATAATAATAATAATAATAATAATAATAATTGCTTACACTTATATAGGACTTTTCTGGACACTCCACTCAAAGGGGACTCCCCTCCACCACCACCAATGTGTAGCATCCACCTGGATGAAGCAGCAGCAGCCATAGTGCACCAGAAAAGCTCACCACACATCAGCTATTAGTGGGGAGGAGAGCAGAGAAGTGATATGTTTGATAGAATGATAATATAATGTCATATAATATATATAATATAATGATATTATAGAATTATAGCTCAGTTTTCAGTTCTGTCAGTTCATGTTACTGTATATCATGTTTTAATCTTTGCTGTTATAACTGTAGTATAATAAGTGGAGTAATAAGAGAGTAGTGGTAATAATTCTGATGAAACGGATATATCTGAAAACTACTAAAAAGATAAATAAATGTAACATGGAAAGAAACAATTAATTTATCAAGGGATATTTACTTATATGTGCAGTACTTTCAGTGCCAGTAAAAAAAACAAACTAATTGTGGTTTGAGAATACATTTAAAAATAAATATATTGATTGCATAAGTATTCATCCCCCCCCCAAGTCAAAATATGGTGAAAGCATCTTGTCAACAATAACAGCTAAAACTGGTCAAAAGTAAAAAAAATTGGTTGGGGATCATTGATAGACAGCAATTTTCCAGTTACCATGTGTTTTCAAACAGAATAGAGTCAGGTCTTTGACTGGGGCACTCAAGAACATTCATTTGTTAAGCCAGAGGGTAGCTTGGACTTTATACTCTGGGTCATTGTCACGATTGTAGTCCCTCCTCCTTAAGGGCGCTCCGGCTCTTTTCACTTCGGACCTAATTTTGTGCACCTGTCCCTTGTTCTAGCCTCCTTCCCATCCCCCTTAAAAGACAGACACTCAGTCAGTTCCGGGCTCAGCGTCTGATTTCCATATCATGCGAGCCCGGGTCCTGATGCATCTGGCTCCGTCATGTCTTTAAGTCTCTGTTCCTGTTCCCCCTGCCGGTTCCGACCCGGTTCCTGGTTCCTTATGGACCGCCTGGCTTTGGACATTGCCCGTTTTTTGGATTCCCCGTCTGGATTACTTTTGGATTGTTTGCCTCGGCCACACCTCCACCATGCACCAGCGCACCATGGACACCACCCCCTGTCCTCATTCCCGTCTCCTGCATGACTATTTCCCCAGTGTTTCCTCACTTTTCCCCGGATTGTGTTGTCCGCATAGGGTCCAGAAAGAACTGTTTCGTTACGGTCAATGGCCTGCTGAAAGATTAGTTTTTGTCCCAGCTTTAGCTTTTAAGCAGACTGAAGCAGGTTTGCCTTTGCTTTGCTTTTTTCCATCTGAATACTTTTACAATCCACTTTATGTAAGTTAACACATAACAACATCTTACAAGTACACATGTTTTATTAACAGACACCCTTCCCAAAATTGAGATGTTTCACAACAATGATGCTTAAATTACAATGCACAAGGCTACAGTCCTCACCAAAATAGAGAACACTGAACATTCTATACAGTAATGGATGAAACCACAATACTGACAATGACATGTCATACTGTTCACAATGTCAGAATGGTCTTGGATTCCTGCTTTCTGTATTTCTTGAGTAGAAACATTAGTAGCTCATCAAAAGTCACATATTGTTTCATGTTATGTGTCTTCCAATCTAATTTCATAGGTGCTTGCCTAGGTTCGTTTCTAGAGATTGCTGCTGTGTCAAGCCAAGGTACTCTAACACTCTGTGGCCCATCTTAGATGATGTTCACCCCATTTGTTTTGTGCTGTGATCTATAAAGAAGAAATACAGACAGCAATATATGTAAAATTAGAATATGAGTTGATCATGTTGCTGAGCTCCCTTGAGCTCATTATTAAAAGGCTGAATACATTCTGTTTCAATACTATGGGACATTCTTAATAGTAGGACTACATTGTTTTCATCATGCTGTGTCTGTCTCTTTCTGGGACATTGGAGGAACTATGGAGCTTCTATACCTGTGTTTGGCGATCCTGAAGTTTCATCAAAACTTTTTCTCACTGACACTGACAAATTGCCAGATGTATCTGACGCCCACGGCACTCTGTCTCAGCTTTCATCTTCAAGCCTGTACCTGTCTTCTGACTCTGAGATCAAATGCCCTGAGAAATCTAGCTACTAAAAAGACATAATAGTAAATGTATTTTGGCCATCTTTTCGCATTTTCTTATCATCATATTTATCAAAATATGTCTCTAATACATATATCATAGAAAATAATGTAGTATAATTAAGTTAAAACATAACTTTACATTTAATTTAGAAATCAATGAACCAACATAATAATATATACTTACAGTATGTCACTGTAAACATACTGTAATGTATAATACCATTTTATTGTAGGTTTGTGTAAACTTGATATCCTTATTATTCTGTATTCTCCATATTTTGCATAATTAACGGTGACTGAAAAATATTTTCCCTCAGCCATAAACATGTAGAAGAACATAGTTTAATAATTACAAATATGTTTTTCACAAGCTTAAGTCAGTTTATTTTCTTTTAAGAAGTGAAAAATAAAAAAATACTGAAATAATATAATTCATCGTGATCTATCTTTGGAGACAATTTGAAGATGATATATGCATCTGAAAAATATAATGTGCGATATTACTCAAAACATTCTCTTGAAATTAAGTGATATATATTGAAAGAATAAAAATATTTTGTTAAACTTTTCTGATCATTTTACAAATGTATCACTTACAACTTGGGTACGAGAATAATGCTGCCAGTGCTCACATAATAAAAGTTACATTTAATTCCCATCTATTCATCACTTATATACTCTAAGTTCTGACACCCAGATGATCATACATTTATTTTGTGTTAAATTGATGGATACATGTTTACATTTTTTCACCCATGAAGTTTGAATTGTTGTAAGCATGTCCTTCACTTTCAGAGTGAAAAGCCCTTCTATTAGATTCTTTAAATGCCTCTAAGAAGTAACAAATACCAGGAACATCAGAAGGAAAGTTTGGTGGCAGATCCTGCCTTGTCCTGGGTATAAAGATGAAACCGGGGTGGTCTTTTAACAGCCTGAAAGAAAAAATTAAAATGTTAGTAATAAGATATTCAGCAAAGCAGCAAAGGATACTTAATTCATGCTTCATAAGACAAAGGCTGTGCGAAGATTCATGTTTTTTTCTGGTCAGATGACTAGTACTGAATGTATCACTTCTATTTTCCAGCCTACAAATTAGCAATTAAAATGTCAATGTAATGAACCACATCTGACATTTTAACTATGAATTAAGTGATAATGAACTATGAGTGGATCTGGTACTTGCTTTATCCAAGTCTAGTGCTGCAAGGTGTGACAGATTCTTTATTAATGATCTGGATCATCACAACTTAATTCAGTTCTGAACACCTGGGATACAGACTCTGACTTTCTATTACAAAACTTTAGAACTGTGCAGACACATTTTGTCATTTTGTAATGTGGCCCCTATAATCTTTCCAGAAAACTGGAAAATACTTGCACCATTTTAATATGGCCTAAGTCAAAATGGAACAGATGTTGAATAATTGAAGAAATCCAGAGGCTGGTGGATTTATTTTCAGCGCCACCTAACCAGACATTTTTTCACTGTTATGAAGTTTTAAAGGCTTACTGTAAATGAGAAGAGGGCTTTGTATTCTGGACAGATTCCATAAGAGCACATTTTGTGTGCAAACATAAGCATACAATAGCTGGCATTTATCATTACTTGTGCACCAAGATCATCAAAACTTGATATGTTAAGAGTGCAGAATCACATTTGTATCTGTTTGTGGACTGCAGATACAATATTTAAAATTCTATACCTGTATGTTGTTGGGCTAACATTAATTCGTCTGGGAAGACTGCAGGATTCAAATTTATTTGCCAATGTGACATTGTTACCAAATAGACAGTAACGAGGCATCTTGACTCCAACCACTCCAGCAAGAACAGAGCCAGAATGTAGTCCTATTCGCATCTGAAAACACAAACACATGTACTTTGGCTGGGGAATGAAAACAATTAAATCTGATGGATGCTTGAGTTTATCTTTTGTAGAATCAAATTTAAGTGGTTTACCTGGACAGTCATGAAGAAATGCAACAAAGACAGGAATAAATATAATAAACTACTGATACTTTTAATTATTAAAATGGTTTTGCTACAAATTTACTGAAAGCTTTCACATCACTCCTTCACATACTCTGGCCATTACTGTATGTCACACAACAATTGCACCACTACCTATTATTGCCTGCTCAGTTATTGTCATCTACTACAGTATATTTTGTGCTGCATGTACAGTATTCTTCTTTTTCCCTCTGCTGCTAATATAGTGGAAGACTATAAAGATTTCAAAGATAGTTTTACCACTTTTGAATATGGTAATAAACTCAAATAAACTCAAATAAATATAATTATAATTGGTATAATTGTAATATAAAAACTATGAATACATGTAAAAGCAGGAGTCTCGCATGAACCAAGATGTCTCTAACACCCATTTAAAACTTCTGACCAACAAACTCCAAACCTGGCAAACATTATAGTTATCATACAAGTATCAGCTGATGCACAATTGTTGTTATGCAAACCAATGGATGCAAATTATGTTCTGACATCTGCCTCTGTCTTAGGAAACACTGTACTCATTGACTTGAAACTTGGCAAAGTTCATCACTAACAACAACAGCTTTTTGATTTGCACCTCTCAAGTTGCTGTAACAATTTTCTTGCTAACACTGGGTCATCAGCATCTTTGCATTACATGTGAATTGTGGCCTATAATGCAAACTCTTCCAATTTAAGACGGTTTAACTAGTTAGCTCCAAACGTAGAAGATATCACTCTAGTAGAAATAGAATGGAAACTGCTTGTTATAGTCTAATTTCAGTTTAGTTTACTACTACAGTATTTTAGTGTAGTTTTGGGGTTTCCAATACTCTTGTAGGTTACAAAGTGACCTTCTAGTGAAACACTTCCCACATGTGTAGTATGTTAAAGAGATTGAAGAAATATTCTTCACCAACAACTTCAGATGCAGTTTTCTTTCTTATGAGGGTGTTTATTAGTTTGTGTTATCAAGCAACAAATCTATAGTATATTCTATTCAGATTTTGTATGATTTTTGTATGTTAAAAGCCTATGATGAAGAACTAATTTTTGTATTCCATTCTAATGAAATACAAAAAATATAGCTTCATAATGCTCTAACCTTTACCGGACTGCATTAATGCATTAATTATATTACTTTTATAAGTTTATTGATATATATATATTGTTTTTTATGTTTATGAAACAATAAAATAAATGCTTGATTTGTTTTAATATTTTAAATCAGTGATCAAGAAATCCCAGATGTAATATGCCTATTCAGCTTTTAAATTGTAAGGCAAATTATTTTTCCATCAGTTGAAGAAATTGTTATAGTCCACAAAATATTGAGCTACTGGTTTAATGCATCTATCAGCTGTTTTATGTACATACTTCACACAATACTGCGGCATGTACTAAGGCACAAAAGCTGAGTGTGCTACTTGTCACAAAAAACAAAATGCCTCTAGGTGATTATCTTAACTATATATATATTTTTAAAAAGCATTTTTTTCAGGGAAAGAATACTGTACATGTACCATACACATCAAAAATGGCAATCGCGATCTGGACACAAAAAATGACTTCCAAAATGATTAAATCACTGATAAGCATGATTATAGCGTCTACCCTTCCAAACAGATCAACTGCAAATTAATGTTTCTGACAAAATATTATATTAGGAGAAACACACCATACAGTAGTTGTTGTGCATTTTAAAGAAATGATTTCTTACACTGACCTTGATGGGCTCCCCAGTGGGAGTCAGTACCTCATCTGATAGCTCCATCATCTTCAGTGCCATCAGTGCAATCTGAACAGCATGAGTCTGGCTTTCTTTATGCAGTCCGCCAGCCACACAGTAGGCATCCCCAATAGTCTCTACCTAAAATTAATGGAAAACACAGTTTTTGAAGTGTGAAAACTTTATTATTATCAAATGGCAAACACTTCAGCTGAATCCTTTAACTTCTTTTCACAAATAGAAGCTTAGAATGCTAAAAAATAAAAATGCTGTAATTCTAATTTTGAAAGCAACTGTATTAGACAGTTCTAGATTATTTTATTACTTCTTTTAAATCATGAAGAATATCCCTGTTCTGATCCAAGCCATAAGGACATTCATTCTCCTGAGATGACCTCCCATACTTTGGTTCTTTAAGTAATCCAGATAATTAATTCAACCCTCCCTCCTTCTTACCCCTTAACGTTTTTACAGTAGTTCAAACACAATTTAAAGTGGAGAAGAGGCATGATTCACATATTGTAGTGAGCTTTACTAGGATAAATTGGTTTAAGAAAACTATAATATGACTGTAAAGACGTACAGTAGTTGACTTAACCACCTCCATCCCCCCTTTTTAAAGAAAGTGCAAGAGCAAAGAGGCGATGGAGGCAGGGATGTGATATTTATTAATAAGGAAGGAAGAAAGGGGTGAGATTAAGGTTTGACCTCCTTCTGATTATTTGTTTAAAATTCCATTTACCGTGTTAATAGAAAACCCCAAATCACCACATAATGAATTGTCCATGCTACGCTGTTATCTGCGGCCTTTTTTATGTTTTAACATTGTTTTGACTACAGTACATGAAGCTAAAAGGTGTAACATTATGATTTTTTTTCAGACACAGAGTAATGGTTGAAAAGTCACAAGCACAGAAACAGATGCAGTCCACATAAACCAATACAACTGAATAAATATTAAAATAATATTAGATAATAGAGTTGTTACCCAACAAACTACTGTTATGAGAAAACAACTTCTATTTAGAGTAACTCAACATTAAGTAAATAATATTATTTACATTTAAAAGCATTGCCTATGTTTAATTTTCCTCTTCCTTCTCTTATTGTATCAGACAAAATTTATTCAAACCTCTTCATACAAGAATTTAAATACAGTTGTTGCCCTAGATGATTCAACATTACACATGCCTGGAGAACGCTCACAGCTGAAATTCTTTCTACTTTTCATCATAGAATTAACCTTTGCTTGTTCCATTAAACTCAATGAACTGATAACATTGAGACTAGACACGCACGGTTGTAAAGTTCAGCATTTTTGTTAAGATTACTTCTGTGACCTCTGTATTCTATCTTCTAACAATCAATGATTGAAAAATCTGTTGTTTTGACTCATGATTTTAATTTAGTGTTATGCAACATTTGTGATTTTGCCTAACCTACGTCATTTTACATGCAGTACATTTTCAGGTCAGCTAGAAATGCACACTTGCAGTCACATGAAAGATTAGGCTTTTTTCCAATAACATTTTGCAGATCTTTAGTGGAAAGTGGATCGAGTTTATTTTTATGCTTCATGGCCTTTTGCACAAGGAACTACACAGAACACACCAGGATTAGCAAGGACAAAACTAAAATCTGTCTGAAGAGGGTGATCTTGCTCAGTTAATTCCTTTGGAATTATTATGTTTATATTAATAATGTAAACATAATAATAATTGTTAATATTTTTAGTAATTATCAGGAACATTAAAGTGCTGATTTAAAAGTATATTGTTCTGTTTACTCACATATTTTACCACATATGTTTACCACATATACAGGTACATGGTATTGTATAAGAGTGCAGCATTAATCAGTCAATTGTGTTGTTTAAATTTATAACAGTTCAGTATGAGTATCACTTTTCTGTTAATTTCCACTTTCCAATTTCTTGCCCCCATGAACTTTTATCAAACATTGTGTACCACAGGACATTCTTAAAATTATGTCAGTACAGAAGGCCTATATATTGAAAATAAATATATTTGGAATTTTTTTTAGTCCAAATAAAGAACTAAACAAAATAATGTGCAACATTCCTACTCTTACTTTGTTTACACTATGTATCATTTTTAAAGATTCACTTGAAGAACATTACCATCATATTCTAATTTATTTAGCATAATAATTCTCTTTTTCAAAGTTTGTGTTTTCATTGGTACACTGTACTCAGCTAAGAAAGCATAACATTTCAGTAATTGAAGAAAGCTTTTAAAACACTACCGTTCCTTTCCTAACATTTGGTAACTCTTTTACTTCTAAGTAAAATTCTGTATAGTACGGTGTAGCACTTTCCTTCAGAGAAGAAACTGTACAACAATACGGGACCAAAGTTAACACACCTTGTAGATATCCAGCTCTCCACAGTAGAAATCAAATCTAGTATAAAGTTCATTCAGCATAGTCACAACCTGCATAGGTGTGCATTTGGAGCAGGTTGCTGTGAAACCCACAATGTCTGAGAAAAGGATGGTGACATTGTCAAATTTCTTGGCTTGGACTTGCTGCCCTTGCCAAAGCTGCTGGGCAACTGCTCCTGGAAATATTGTAAACAGCAGATCGACCGTCTTCTTCTTCTCTTCCTCTAATGCCCGGTGAGCCTGCTCAAGGGCTGCCTTCGCCTTTCCCAGTCTTTTCTTCAAGCCATCCTGGGCTTTTGCTTGTTCACCCACCAGAACCACATCCCTTAGTGCATTATGGATCGGAATGTCAGACAGGTATAATCCACGGCCAGTGAGCTCTTCTAGTTTGTCCACACAGGGGGAACCCAAAAACAAAATGATATTTGACTCAGTAATGTAGATCATCTGACCTTTAAGATCCATTGCCATAAGCTTCAAAGAGGTAAACAGAAAACAAATGATAATTATTAGTTGCCATTACCATTTACAAAACACTAAAACATGAGCTCTATGTCTATGACTGATAATAAAATCTAAATATTACAGATAATACAAACAAAAATTATCTAATTATAAAATACATTATATATAAGATGTTATATAAGCAAAGGAGTTCATGTTTATATGTAATTTATTGTTAAGCTGTAAGATAAGCTTTCAATGCCTTCAATACCATACTTAGGGTTTAATAGTATTTTTAAATTGGAAATATTAAAATAATTTTTGCTAAACAGCGATTATCATACCACTATGAATTCAAAATTACAAAATGCCAGTTTTATAGACAATATATAAAGTAGATATATAATAGTTAGAGGAATATATTATTTTTTTAATGGAATTTGCTTTTATAGATGGCAGTTTAGAAAAAAAACTTAGAAACCAAACATTTGAACCCTTGTATCAAAGCAAACAAGATAAGTCTTATCTGTTCCAGATAAGAATATTCACTTACTAGATTCTTTTGCTAACATGAATGAATAATGCACATTGTATCGCTGAATATAATACTGTATTTTAATACAATGTGTGGTGCAGAACCATTAAATAATTTTTATCATCTTTAGATTAAGGTCAAGGTTTAAAACAGAAGACAGAAGACACGTAACCATTTCTTGCTTATTGTTCAGTGGTCATCCTGGCAATCTGACAATCATTTCTAGAGCCAAATGTGTTTGACAGCACTGTCTTTATCAAAAATAAGGAATGTAAGTTATGTATAGAATTGTGTGAACTAATACATATGAATAAATATGTTCTGGGTCTCACATTCCTCTCTGAAGTGTAGGTAAATGTTTCGTTATTATATTTGTTAATAAATTAAAAGTAATTTTATGTTGTGTTACATAGGAGTTTTTGCATTTCATAGTGCAACAGGACAAGGGCCCCATCTGTTCACTACATTGCCAGCAGTATCCCACATTAAAACTCTGTTATGGGGGCCATCATTTGTAATGGTTTTGACATATTGGGCTGTATTTTACAGTACATTTTTTTAAAAAACAAGCAGTTGCTTTTTATGTTAACTTTTACTGAAGAGTGATGCTCTCATCTCTGCAAAAGGAGATTTTTTTCCTTGTATTTTTACTGAAGTGTGCTCCTAACTGTGTTTCAGCTCTATACAATGCCTCTTTTTATGGGGAAGTTTACTGTAACAAATGAGATACTGAAATGTACAGTACATCAATAACTGAAACACACAGAAATACTCAGAACCCATCTGGGATTGAACTAACTCCAAACACTACAAACAGAGCCTGTGTAGTATTAGCTATAAAAAATGTTAAAATAGTTTGCATATGCTACTTTGTGTCTTCCATACTCCCCAGGATGAGAAACACTAAGGTATGCACTGCCTGCATACACCACTATATTATGTACACTATTATAAACACCCTGATGCCAAGTTTTCCAATTGTATGTTCAAAGGCTTCTTGATGTTCCATAATCAAAATGTGTTAAAAATGAAGTAATTAGCTAAAATATAGTGTTGATAGAAGGAGCGTGTTAAACTCTTGTTGCATTCAAAAGACATTGTTATCATTATGAAGTTTTCAAGAAGTATTTTCCTTAATCAAAAGCTCATGAGTCTGGGAAGGAGAGGACACTTTTTGACAGCTGCCACAGATCCTATCTAAGTCTGAGATATTGCCTTTGACCAACCAAACTTGTTGGTTACTACTGAATGTATACAACGTTTTTTATGGAAAATTCCACATGTCCAAAACATAATCTAAAATGCAATTCACAGAGGTAACAGCAATGGTTTCTAATTTGCTTTTTTATCTGAGCTGTACACATTTTAGTTGTGACTTACATATGAATACCGCAGCCATCTTGTGCTAACTGTCTAATTTAAATTGGGTTTACAAATGCAAAGCCGAACACACAAACATTTGAATTAGAACACTTCATAAAGTAAAATAAATGCATTACCTTGGGTGTGCTGTCAGCACTCGTGGTTCCTTGTTTTATTCTTACAATGAATTGGGTGTTTAACATGGTTAAAATTCCCTGGAAAGTGCAACTTATAAGCGGAGACGCAATGATGAAATACTCATCAAATTTTGCCTTCTTTTGGACATCTTTTTTGTTTAAACATCTCCTCAGGCCATCTCCAATTTGTAATAAAATCATGTCTTGATCAAACAAAACATGAAATGGAAATGTCTGACAGAACAGTGACATAGGTACATCAACTGAGGATGTCTTCATTGGACTAGGAGTTAAACTCTTTGTGTTTTTGACAGCAACAGTATAAAGTAAATAGGGCTGATGGTGAACCTCAAGAGCGCTCTCTCTGCTGCAGTGCTGATCCATGACAATTTCCACATCCATTTTATACAGCAAACTGGCAGCTGCTTTAATTATTCCTGGGAAGAATAATTCAGTTGCTTTGTTAGGATGAAAATAGTACACAGTCAAAAGTCCTGGGTCTTTGTCCAAGCACAGTATTGAGGCATTTGCTGCAGTTTCTGCATTTTGAAATGTACTTTGCTTCAGCAGGACATTAAAACTGTTCAGAAAGTCATGAAGAGCTCCCCCAACAACACCTAAAATATGCTCATCTTCCTCGTAGCATGTTTTAAACACCTCTACGCCGAATGAAACTTTTATTGTATCCATGGGTATACCTGAAAAGATTTATATGAGAGTTAAATTGTAAAAGAAAAATAATATAAGGAAATATAATAACAATAATAACATCCTTCAATAGTAAGTTTAAAAAAGATAGTATAATATACCTGATTTCATTGAGTAGCTCTTAATTGTCTCTATGAAGACCTCTGTATTTCCAAAGTTCCTGATAGCTCCTTGGCACATATCTGAATAAACAGTAGTTGGGCTACAGAAACAAAGGTAACAATTTAAAGCAGCTAATAATGAACAAAGCACACTACTAATGTCTATCCTTTAAGAAAAAAACAATTATTGTTCATCTTACAAAACAGATGTTCTGAAAATCTTATGATTATAGTCTGCTTCACTAAAGACTCTTTTGACCCACAACCCAGCAGCAAATTTGGCTGCAAAATTATGAGATTCATCAGTGCTATTAATTAGAACAAAAAACCTTTCTAAAAGAAATAGTTTTTTAATTTGTGATGGGTCTGTAATTAAATTTTTACGTTTAAGTTGGGCCTACATCAGTTTTGGTACACAGATACACTTTTTTCTATTAAACATATGTACAGTATATTATGCAACAGTGCACAGAAATTAAAATCCATAAACTACAAATTAGTATTTACATGTGCAAATCAAACCTACTGTCATTGTATCTTGTTAAATGAATGTTATGTCAAGGATGACAAAATATTTTATTTTTAGATAAAAAATGTCAGATACTTTTCTAATTGATATCTAATATTAACATCAGTGTAGGAGTTACTGGACTGGAACACATTTTGCTCAAAATGACTTTACACTTTCTCTTTACAAATCGCTGGGGCACTATAATTTTATAGTGAACAATTTGGGAAATTTGCACATAATACAAAAATAACCCTGTAAAGAAAATGCATAAAATATTGAATAAAATAACGTTTTTTTAAAATAATTTACTCTCATTCAGTAAAATGTTCATTTTGCAATTCAGAACTTACATATAAAATGTCTTTGTAATGAAAGGGGTTAGATCAATTTAGATTTTTCTGTTGCGACTGTACATTGATTAACATTACTGTTCTTAATTCTGGTTAACAGTAGTACTAAAACCATATTCTAGATTATTGTCAGGTTCTTTGTTCTAATGCTGTGTTGATTTTGTTTTAGGATAAAAAAACTGTTAAAAAGCATAGATACAAATATTCTATTAAACCCAATCAGACTAAATGTTATGTTATTTATATTATTTTTGTTTTCTTACCACATTAAGTCTAATGTATGCCGTTTAATCATCCTCAGAAAGGCAGTTTGCAGTCTCTGGTTCTATAAAATGGTAAGAAATTGAAGAAGGTTAATCAAAATTCTGCTCCATCACTGTGCATGAGAAAAATATTTACAGCTGTTTAAGTGAAATAAATGGAAATCACAACCTCATATACACTTAAATCACATAACGAATAAGGTAAAAAACAAGCTGATCAATTACACATTTCCATACTAATGCAAGTTTAGAACACCCCTGCAATAATTAGATCAACTACTGCATCAATGAAAAAAAAAACACTTGTCAGCAGGTCATTATCAGTACACTCTAAGAATTTGTAATAACATTAATCTGTTTATATAATGAGATCATTTTAAAATAAAATTAAGGAAAAACAATCATATGCATTTTACTGAAAGCGGTTATCTGGAAAGAAAATCATATGTAATTGCGGATCATTTATATTTATACTTAAGAAATGGTAGCTCACTACACGTAAGGTTGACAAATATAAGCACGATAATAAGATTAAATAGTGCATTATACTTATTTACCTCTGGACACACTAATTTGCGAATGCTTTCACCTAGTGTATGCAGATTAACTTTGCTCTTGCTCGTCTTGCGCTGGGGTTGTATCCTGGGCACAGTCCCACACATCTCTTTTGATATTGGTAATGCAACATCTGCCTGGTTAGCACCAGTGCATTCTTCAAAATCACCAGGTCCTTCGTTTTTCACCAACATGGAGAATGGACACTCTCCAGAAATTTTTAGGTCTTTTAATTTTGCACAGAACATCCTGATAACACTGTGAGATTCCTTTCCCACTTTCTAAAATACAAATGTCTTTATTGTCCAAGAAACATTCTGCTCCCATGTGCAGCAAAGCGAATTCTTTAATGAAATCATGTCCAATGAAACACAGTTACGGGAACAGAAAGAAAAGTAAAAGGTTGCTGTAAAGCCTTCCTTTCCTCTATTTCATGTGAAGAACATCAGCGCCAACATCCAAATATAATATTCATAGAAAGTTACAAGGGCAAGCGATAGGTATATAAAAAGCTATCAGCATTAGCCAATGAAATGCGACAGGAGATACTCGTTTGGGCCAATCAATGAACGGGTGGGCTTGGCCTTTTCTGAAATAAAACAAGCAGTAGAAAGAAAGCGATGAACCGAAAGAAGTATTGGGACTGTTGAGCACTGTGAAACAGTTACGCTTGTAATTGCTGAAAACCTGCAATTAGTAGTCGGCTACCAGATGAAACCTAGCCTTTTTTCTGGTGTATATATATGAAAATCCACATACCAAATGGTGTACTTACAAACAGCAGTCTCAGGTATGGCAATGGTAATGACAGGTTCACTCCACCTCATCAACGCGGTTAACAGCTCATTCAATATACCTTCGTCTCTAGTGTGTTCTACTAAGGCTGACCATTTATTTTCTACGTGTACTGTATACTTCCGAAGTTAACATATAAATACATGCTTGCATGAAAAGTAATTGAGAACATTGAAATATTCTCAGGTATTTATCATGGTGCTGTGCATTTTCGTGTTATCCAAGACCCGGTTTTGAAGGATTTATTTTTCAAGTATGCATGAAAATAATGCCACGTGCCCTTTGGAAGCTATATCTCGCAGAATTCCAATGATAGTATTACAGTACATTCTCCTAGTGCTTATACAGTATATATATCTCTCTCTGAATTCACTTGCATTTTACTCTGGAAGCAGGATTTTTAGAAAACAACCTTTTCTGTTAGCTAATAAGACTTAATATTTTTTTCTCATTTAGGGAAATGTGTAAGAAATTGCAAAACAAAATGTTTTCCATAAATTTAGGCTTCAGATTGTTCCAGCCTGCTATTTACAGTACATTACAGTTTTCCTACAGTTATTCTTCTTGCTACTTTCTTCAGCAAAGCTGAGAGAAATAGAATATTTGGGACAATTTCATTTTGGCCCTTTAAAATTTAAGCTCATGATTTTATATTGAGTGTGTCTTTTTCCTTTTCACAAGAATAAAAGAGACTAACTATACATTGTTATGGAATTGCTGATCTTCATAGAAACTTTGACATCCTCCATAAAGATGAGTAGCTAGGAAAAATAAAACAGCATTAAATAAACCAAATTGTGCCTTTGCCCTGGACATGCATGGACAGACAGTCTTGCTAATAAAATATCAATAATCACTTGTTCTTTTCTTCTTAGTGGTATTTGTATATACTTTTTCTCATAAAAAAATTCAACATTCAAGTCTAAAACATAAGAGCATATGAAAGGTAACAAACAAAAAAGGTTTGGGCCTAACTAGCCTATTTGGTAGTTTGTAGCTAATTCATCCAAGGATCTCATTTAGGTGTTTCTGGAAAGAAGCCAGGGTGTCGGATTTAACAACATGGCTGGCTAGCTCGTGCCATTCTCCAACAACCCTTTGGTTCACTGTTAAAGGAATCTGCTGGGTTCTCTTTGTCGTAGCTCTTCTCTGAAATGATTTTAGAGTAGCAATGTCTTTTGTATAGAGCGGTGACTTAATTCCAAATGATGCCTTGCTAGTATATTATTAACATTTAAATTTGACACCTTTAACTACATATCCTAGTATTTAATTTGTCTTGAACTCTTTTCCACATTGTCTAGAAGATGTAATAATTACCTAAGTCTTTTCCATACGCAGCCTCTTTCAGCTAAGTGTTTCCCATTTTGTATTTATAGTTTGTTTTTACTACCTGCATGCAAAACCCTGTACTTTTCTACATTAAATGTTGTCTGTCAAGTGTTTGCCCTTTTGAGTTTTCTTCTAAAGTGTTTGAGAATCATTGATTAGTCATTTATTTCATTGATTAGATCATTGATATAAACTAATAGAAATCAACAAAAATATTAATTAAATTAATATTTAATTACTCAGTGGTACTCCAGTATTTACATCACCCTTAGTTTGAGTACTCACCCTTATCTCTATCCTCTATTTGCTATTTAATAAACAATTCTCAATACAAACACTCACATTTCTTGACTGCCTGAAATTTGAGAAATAATTGTTTTTGAGGAACTTTATCAAGACTACTGAAAACCTATACAAAACATATGATGCCCTTTATCACTTTTATCCAGTTTATCCATTGCTGTTGATGCTTGTTAAAAGAACTAGAACAAATTGATTAGGAAAGACCTTCCTTTTCTAAATCCTTATTGATTAATCCGCAGGATGTTATTCATATATACTGTAGGAGATCCTCTAGTTTACTGCATATTTTCATTTTCATTACCTTGCATGTAATAGAATGCTAGTTATTTTTAGGCATTGTGACACTAGATGGACAGCATGTTTCAGTCTGATTAAAAAATGACACAATGCATTTTAAATATATACATTTTACATCTTAATGGATGCAGATTCAATTCAATTCAATTCAACGTTATTGTCATTAAACTTACACAGGTGCATAGTATAATGAAAAGTGTTTCTCATTAGTCACTCAGGTGCATTATATAATTAGGACAGAAGATAAGACAATAGACAGTAACAGAATAGCAAAAACAGTAACATGTAATAACATAACATAAATAACATGTAATCAAGTAATCAAAACTGTGCAAAATTACTCAAACAGAGAAAATATAACAGGACAAAAACAGTGCAAGGTAATTCTTGGAACAGTGCAAAAATAGTATGGTTAATTAATAAATATTAAATATTATTACGACCGGTACAGTTTTACTGGGCTATCGAGGGGACAGTACAATTTCGGCTTACATGTGTGTGTAGTGGTGTAGGAGTACAGTCATTGTGGGTACAGGAAGACGTTAGGAGAGATCATAATATGGTGGGGGGGGGTGGGGGCGTCACCAACTTGACAACTTTGGGGAAGAAGCTATTTTGGAGTCTAGTTGTGTGCGACTGGAGTGACCGGAACCTTCTGCCAGATGGTAGGGGAACAAACAAGTTATGACTGGGGTGAGTGGGGTCAGACATAATTTTGGTGGCTTTTTTCAGATTCCTGGTGTTGTATATGTCCTGGATGGATGGTAAGGCACTGCCGATGATGTGTTGGGCAGTTTTGACCACCCGCTGTAGTGCCTTACGGTTGGATGCGGTGCAGTTGCCGTACCAGACTGTGATGCAGCTGGTCAGTATGCTCTCCACCGTACATCTGTAGAAGTTGGTGAGGATCTGTGGATGTAGGTGTATTTTCTTCAACCTTCTCAGGAAGTACAGCCGCTGTTGTGCCTTCTTGATGAGACTGGAGGTGTTCAGTGTCCATGTAAGGTCCTTAGAGAACACCTAGGAATTTGAAGTTATTCACCATCTCCACCGCAGACCCTTCTATGTAGATGGGGGAGTGAACTTTTCCTTGTCTTCTGAAGTCAACAATCAGCTCTTTGGTTTTGTTGATGTTAAGACATAGGTTGTTGGTTCAGCACCAGTCTGCAAGTTGTTTTATCTCCTCCCTGTAGGCAGTCTCATCATTGTCAGTGATCAGGCCCACGACTGTGGTATCGTCAGCATACTTGATGATGGTGTTTGTGCTGAACTTGGCAGTACAGTCGTGGGTGAACAGGGAGTAGAGCAGTGGGCTGAGCACACAGCCTTGAGGGGCACCGGTGTTAAGGGTGAGTGTGTTGGAGGTGAGGTTGCCAATCCTGACAGTCTGGGGTCTGCTGGTGAGGAAGTCTAGGATGCAGCTGCAGAGGGTTGTATCTAAACCTAGAGCCCTGAGTTTGGTAGAAAGTTTTATGGGTATGATGGTGTTAAATGCTGAGCTAAAGTCAATGAACAGCATTCTTGTATAGGTGTTCCTTTTATCCAGGTGGGTTAGTGTGGTGTGTAAAGCTATTGAGATTGCATCCTCTGTGGAGCGGTTTGTGCGATAGACAAACTGGAGAGGATCCAGTATTTTTGGAATGCTGGCTTTAATGTGTGGAATAAGTAGTTTTTCAAAGCACTTCATTATGATGGGGGTGAGTGCAATAGGGCAGTAGTCGTTTAGGCATGTGGGGGCTGATTTTTTCGGTACTGGCACGATGGTGGTTATCTTGAAGCAGCTAGGTACAGTGGCCTGGGCCAAGGACAGGTTGAAGATGTCGGTACAGACAGGTCCAGCAGCTTTATGTGTGTTCACTCTACTTAGTGATTTCCACACATCTAGCTTGGATAGTGTGGGGGGTGGGGTGGCAGGGGAGTCAGTGGTCCAGGTGGTTGTTCAGGGTTTTGAGCTTCGAAGCGTGCTTAGAAGGTGTTAAGCTTGTTTGGAAGAGAGGGGTCAGTAGAGCTTACAGGGCTTGTGTCACGCCCTCTGCAGCCAGAGGGCGCTCCTTCTCTGTCCTGTCCCTAGTTTCCGGTCTGCTGTCCTTCCTGTCCCTCTCTTTCCCTTGGGCTATATATTTCCGGGTCTTGCACTCTGTCCTCGCTCGGCATTGACGTTCAGATGTCCTGAGACCCGCCTAGCACCAGGGCGCCCCACGTCCGCTCCCTGAGGGCATAGGTTTCTATATGGCATTCCTGAACTCTTTGCACTAATGAGCCCGGGCTTTTTTCCCATCTCACCGCTACGCATATGGGTCTTTTTCCGCTCTCCTGCTCCCCACGGTTAGTCCCTTTGGACGTCCGTGACAGCTTGTTTTGCTCTTGTAGCTTGAGATTGTATTTATGTCTTTCCACATGTGTCGTGGGTTAGCGTTGGTGTTGTAGTGGTGTTCCATCTTGGATTTGTACTGTTTCTTGGCTGATTTTATGCCAGCTCTTAATTTTTTCCTAGCCCCTCTCAGTTCTTCCTCGTTACCAGATTTGAAGGCTGCATCACGGGCTTTGAACAGGGAGCGGATCTCAGTGTTCATCCAAGGTTTTTGATTCGGGAGTTTGCGTATCTTTTTAACGCTCACCACATCATCAGCACATTTGCTGATGTAGCTAGTGACTGCTGATGCATACATGTCAATATCAGATAAACTGGTTTCATTTTTTCTCATACTAATCTTGGTTCTTCAGTAAAAATGAACACTGCCATTTTCTCAGGCAAGTGAAGTGAAAGGAAGGAGTTGAAATTTTAAATATCTGATGCACAATGCTAAGTTAAAGCAGTTGTGCTGTTTTAAAAGCAAAGTACCTGAAAGTGTGATTTTCATGTATAGAAAACAATTATACTGTATAAGAGAAACCCTCCATTTCTACACAAAAGTGATGTGAGAACACTTTTCATCTAGACAGTGATATGACACAGGGGGTCATTTCATCCTTTGCAAGAGAATCAATAAACTATCTGTCCAAGAAAAAGAAAGAGGCCATACCGTAATCATTCCTGTCAGTTCTATCAGAAGTGATGTTAAACACTCCTATCCAATTACCATATAAATATGATATTTAAAATCTCGGGGATGATGTGATGGTGCAGTGGTTGGCATTGCTGCATCACAGCACCAGGGCCCTGGGTTTAATTGCGAACCTGAGTTGCCATCTGTGTGGAGTTTGTATGTTCTCCCACTGCTCATGTGGGTTTCCTCCAGGTGCTCAAGTTTCCTCTCACAGTCCAACGACATGCTGGCAGGTTAATTGGCTTCTGGAAAAACTGGCCCTGGAACTGTGTGCATGTCTGTGTTTCTGTCTGCGTGTGCCAAGTGATGGACTGGCATCCCAACTAGGGTGTATCTTGCCTTGAGTTCTTTGCTTGCCTGGAAAGCCTCTGACCCCAAGTCCTGTACTGGATAAAGTGGAGGCAGAGCAGTTATGCCTGGGGAGTGGCTGACAGCTCTCAATTGCCCTGGGAAACCATAACACTCCCACGAGGGATCGCTGGTCTTTCATGGAGATGAGGATGCCAACTGGACACCTCTCAGTTCAGCCCACCTCCTGTGAGTCAGATATTCAATCTTCTCACTGACAAGGTCCCTCTTTATTCCCAAATCTCCACTATGGAAGCACTCTGACATGGAGCTCTTTTGCATGTTCATCTGACCACAGAACGGAGAGTCTTTGTCTCTGTTCTTGGAGGGCCTGGATCCCCTCCAAGTCCTGACAAAGACTTCTCTTCCAGCATCTCGGAGCACTTCCAGACACTTAGTGTTTTTTTCACCACCAGCTTTTAAGTAAACACAATATCCTAACTGAGGTAATACTCACCCATTATAAAGTATTACTTTATTAAATTTAAATTCCACACTTTCTTTTATATAGTAGAAGTATAGTACTGTATGTCTTGGTGTCTTGGTGAGGACATAGAGGAATCTATTTCAATACTGAACCCTTTCCATGCATTTTCGTGTACTTCCATAGTATAATATTCCTACCGCCTGTAAACAGCTCTTTACACTTATCTTTACACTTACAGTAATCAACAATAACTGTACTTGCCAAGACCTTTCCATATATATGGTTTTATGTAATTTTACCACTATGCACTGTACATCTGCTCAATTAAAGGTTATGTCCCTTAAGGTGGCATGCAGCTCTTGTTCATGTATCAGATCTTCATGCATGTGTATGTATAACATTACATTCCTATACCTTTAAATTTGGGAAATAGCCATCAATAAGAGATGTTATCAAAAGCTTTCCAAAAAATAAATCAGTCATGTCATGCATTTTAGTGTTATCTTTTTTATCATAGAATTCTATTAAGGTCCATTTCTTCATGTTCTATATTTATGTTGATTATCCCATAAAACAACATTGTAACCATTCTGCTAGTTAAGCTCTCAATGTTTTTTTCCGTAACTTTACCTGGGTCAGAAGTTAGACTGATTTATCTGTGGTTTCTTGTCCAGATGATTTGCTTAAAACGCTTTCCAATTTTGTCCAAATAATGGGCTTAAACTGGTTCCATTAGAGGTACACTCTTTATATAGGAAACCTTATAATATCAAGAAAAACAAAGTTCAATGTTTTACAAGTACTTCATCTTGGGAAAGAAGTGTATTTAGAGTTTGTTGCTAAGATGAGTAACAATCTCATGATTAGTATAGAATTAATAAGAAATTCCAAAAAGAGTATGTTTACAGTAGTTGTTGAGTCACACAGAGATAACGACCATTTTACTGTTGTTCATTATTCAGCAGTCTTTTCAAAGAATCTTACAAAATAGATTCATTTTTTTAATTTGTATTTGACACATTAAACCAGAACAGCTCTGATTAGTGGTATTGTATGTGAGTGGTATGTGAACAAAGAGAGGACAAGACTGAAAGCCAAACCTTAAGGATAAGGATAAACAAGAAGGATTTGGAGCCTGTCTGTTTAATAAACCTTCTAGCTACAGCAATGTCCTTACAAAATGGACCCCAGGCTGTGAATTTGGTCAGTGAAGAAAATTAAACAACTCTCTCACAGTTTTGACCACCTAGTCAAACATTTTACTTTAAATATACAACACAATAAGATAAAAAAATAGCTTACTCAGGATCATATACAGTATCTTACACTTCAGAACATAAAACAAAATACAAAAATATTATGAACACCAATTTTAATTGCATTTTAATTTGCAATGACACCATTTATTTTGTTTAACAGTTATTATGCTTTGGCAATACTATAATGGACATGAACTTAAATTATATAAATTAAAAGTTAAAATGCTTTAACCCATTGTAGAGAAAGTATTGTGGAAAGGTATATTTGATACACAGAATGTTTTGCATTAGACACCAGTAAATAAAGTACCGTGTCAAATGACCACACATTTTCACCCTTTTAACTTTTCCAGGAAAATAACCCTAGAATGTGCCTTTCTTGGTTAAATAAACCATTTGGAAATTACTGTCATAGACTAATGATGACCTTAGGCTGGTGGGAAATACCATGTTTACTTTAGTTCTCTTAACAAATGGTGTGTTATCTTAATGTTTATCACAACATTTAATGATGTATAACTGTAGACATTAAACCACACAGAAACTCATAAGGATAATATTTACCCTATTTTCACAGGTTATGTAAAAGAGAGAGGTTACATAGTTTGGTTATTCTAACATTAACCTTCAAATTAAAAAAAGTATACTGCTTGTTCTTCAAAATAAGTTTGTCATCCCCAGAACACATTTCAAAATAAAATCAAATATGTTTGCCTACATATTTCATTGATTCCTGCCCTTTCTGCTTACTAGTATTTTTCCAAATTTTTGAACATTTCATTTTCTTTCTGATTATTGGATGTTGTTGCCTAGAGAAAAATTCATTTTAGGTTGAATGAAGAAAATTATTGTGATGATCAATATGATTTCCTGTACTGTACATAATGAGAGAGATAAAATGGTTCAGGCTACTTCTTTTTTAAGATCCCTTCTAGTCCCTCTTGAGCTATTTAGTAATTGTGGAGGAAAAAAATAATTACAATACATGTCAAAAATCCATTAAATGTTGATTTTTTTTTATCTTCTAGGTCACGATAGATATACAAAAGGAAAGACAACATTATCTTTAAACATCTAATAATAATTCAAAAGCATCTGTTACGTGTGTTACCTAGGTTGTGAACATTTAATGTTGTAAATTCAGGTCAGAGATGTTGTTAAAAAGACTGACTCAGCCAGTGTCTGTCATAACAAGTATTTAATATTTAATTACTAATATTGTGTAAGTCTAAGCTTCAATCATAAACATTTATAAAGCCAAGGCTGAAATCAGTTTCTCCTGGAGAGTTGTAACTACCTATGCAAATATAGGTCATCTTTTAATAAATATATTGCTTTGAGCTTCTTTGTTCTGGATCAATGGATAAATGTCTGGAAATTATCACAATGGGAGTTCAGACAAAACCTAACAGCGTTCTTATTGTTATTGATGCACTGAAATATTAAAGCTATTACATACATCTCCGAATAATGAGCAGAAACAGTTATTTACTCTGAACCATTTCTAATTTTAATTAAAACGAAAAATGTTTGAATAATGGAGCTATTATCTTTTAACATTACAAAGAAAAAATATTTATCCTTTGCGGATACCAGCACAATGATATAAGAATTTATCAAGAGCATATCCATTTATTGTTGTTTCCGATGAGTGATTATTTTTTTATTTGAACATAAGAAATTAACACATCTTTACCCCAACTCCTACCCTGTCAGTGTTACCCTTTCCAGGGTTCCTGCCAATGGAATAGATGTTCAGGGCAGAAAAAAAACAATTCAGACCAAACACAACGAGACAAAACTCAAGATGAAGCCATGGAAGGGTATGTAGGAGTTCTGTGAATTTACTGGGACAATTTTTTAATTGTAGCAGTAAACCATGAGATGATTACCTTTTATGGCTATTAGACAATCAATCGTCAGGAACATTCAGTGACGCACACACGGATTAAATACACAAGATACATTTATTAATACATACATTTTGCATATAAAATACATACTGTAACAGTCTGTTTGGATACAGATGGCAGATCGTACTGTGAGGGTTATCAAAATGCAAGGTATATAATCACGAAGAGATGCAAAACACAAAGGGATACAAAATAAAGAATATACTTCCGTATTCCATTCGGCTATACTATAAAGTTACTCAGTCTCATTATTACAACTTCTACATTAGATACTCAGAAGTAAATACATTACTCATATGAATTAAATTGATATTAATTTTTGTTGAGGTAACAATTGAACTCTCGAGATGCATGCAGAATATTGGGTTACTTATCTAGATAGGGATTCATATTTCCTGGGGCACAGACACAAAAGACCAGCTGGCAGGCTCTGTTACAGGCTCTGTCTAAGCGGAACCAAGACAGGTGATGATTGGTCAAATGTTTAGCAGGTGTTTGAAACCCACAAGGGGTAACCACGCCCTGCAGGTTCCTGATTGGTTGATCCAGGTGAGAGATGAGTAACAATGGCCTCTGACCCCTAGGACTGCAAGACAGATGTTCCCAAGAATCTCATAGATAGGTGCCAGGAATGACCATTGATTGTGATAGCCAGGCATGGCTGGGCACATCCCCATTTGGGAGTTGTTCCTTATCGGAGAGAAAATGCTTTAAATCAGAAAATACATGAATGAGGAAGAGAGATGGGGCCTCATTTAGGAAGGCACAGCAATGCCTAATTCCGTCTTATTAATAAGCATTGCCGCTACAGGTACTGTACATGGGGTTTCATATAAAGTTTCAATAATTTTTTTTCAGTCTCACTGTGGCCAGCCAACCAGATCCATTGTGCTGCCATAAGAAACCAAGAGTGGATTAATCAAGGAGCAGGAACAGCAGGTGAAGCAAGGGTGATTCTTGTTTAGAATAGTGGACACGGAAGAAGAAACTGGTTTCAAGATACCTATGTTAAAATATGTTTTATAAAAAGGTACATTGTGGACAAAGTATGCATAGGGTACTAGCGTCAGGTTTGACAGATTACATGCATAAAAAGTCAAGTAGCATAAACTCGAGGTAAACTATTAGGTATTTATTGAATTTACTGAATTATGGGACATTTTCTTATATTGGGGAATTTATAATAGATCCCTGCTTGCAAACATCAGCAAATGCTGGGGTTTGTATAAGTCCTGAAAGAAAAACAAAACATAAATAGAGGAAGCAAATCCTTTTTTCCCCCTGAAATATTGCAGATGGTTCACTGTGTGTGCAGACAGCTTCACCCCCACCAGAGCACTTATTGCTGAATGGAGATGCATTGAAAAAAGGTAGCTGATACTGACATTCAAGTCTTAGAATCAGCAAATTCAATCCTCATCTAAGAATATATGCTCATATAAGTAGATACTAAATGATACAGAATAAGACAGAGTAACAAAGAAAGGAATCATACTCTTAACAGAGTTCCTCCATTCCCCCATCACCTCCTCACCCCCAATCCTAAATATCAATACAGGAATCACCCTTCCCAAAGGAGAGGTTCCAAGGGAACCCTCTTATCCAATTTTCTCCCCTTACTGAATCCATGACACTTACATAAACCACCACTATAACAGATACAAACTAAATTAATAACTAAACAATAAGAACTAAAGTTACAAGAAATAAGGACAATAAGAACTCTTTTCCAAAATTATTACTGGAAAAACTGTAATTTGACATCACCCGATGCAACTAGAAGTCAAGCATAATAAGAAAAGGCAGTAAAAAAACTTGCTACAGCCTGTTATAAAATACTGAGCTATAATCTAGGTAATGTTGCGGAACAAAATCTTTTCACTTAGTAAATTGGTCCAAAAAGCTTTTCTTTCAGAGCAGATGTCTGCTGGTGTATGAAGAAGTTGAAAAGACAGCACTTGAGGTTGTCACAGCCTGCAGAAAAGTAGATGCCATAAATGCTGTGTGCCCATTCCACTGCCAAGTCTGTCAGTATCAGATCTGGAAAGCACACAGGAGTTATTTTTTTCTACCAGAATTCAACCAAATTGTCTGGCTCACTTCCTTCCAGACATAGTAGAAACTTAGTGTGTTGAAGTTGTTAGGATGGAAAAGGGTGAAAACTTTACATTCCAAACGGACCATTTTCACTTTGTGAATATTAAAAAGTGTCACCTCTTTCTGTTTTCCTTATTCTTCTGAAACTAACTTTAGAATTGCATCTCCATTATTTTTAAGGAAAAAAAAAAGAAAATATAAAAATAGTGTAGCGCTTTCAGGTTCGTGTGGGTATGCGCCCTCGCCGCTCCCACTTTAAGATGGTCCTCCATCACTGGGGCTTGAACCCAGGCCTGTGGCATCACTCTATAGGGAACCTGGCAGCTGAGCTAAGGGCAGATCTCCCCTCACCCTGGTGGCTGAGGTCCCTGCTATTCACAGTGAAGGGCGGTGACGGCACCGCGCTGGCAAGCCGGCCCGCACAACCTGTAATGTTGGTTGTATGCATTACACTATATAAAGCATAACACATTGTTCAATTTCAGTTTTCATCTTCCCTTAGGCTTTCTGTATACTTTTTGATGTGTAAGTCTTCAATGCTAATAATATCTGCCTTATTACACACATTCCTGATTTAATTGCATAATTTAATGTTCTGGTATTTTACTTTTGTGGTCTATAATATATTCCTGCTACTAGACCTTTTAAGTTCTTCTTTATGAGTGTGACACATACAGTATCAGTTCTGAGACATTTGATGCTTCTAGTATACATTCCTGTGCCAGAAGATAATTTTTTATTACACAGAGCTACAGTAACACATCTTCTGTTGAACCTGTTTTTCCAGAACCTGCTGTAAATGATATTGCTTCATTCATTTCCATCAGTTTCAGTTTGCTAGTTTTGAGCCAGTCATTCATTTTGTAGCTCAGTTCTAATTCAGGGATGCAGGGGAGTAGGAGTCTGGTATGCAATGGGCTCCTGATGAACTCCTTGCTTGGACAGCTTGTATGTTTTGGGTTCTTGTCATGCTGTGTGTTGATGTGGTGCCCAATGTGTACAGAAGCTGTTTTTTTCTATATTTTTTCTATATATTTCTAGATAAGAAAGTTGTGTAATCCTGATAATTCATTATGTTGCCTGTTACATATTAAATCAATGCAAATGAGACACTTCACAGAAGAGATGGTGCTCTTTTGAGCATCCTTTCTTTCTTTCTTACTCCACACATTTAACTTTTCCTACACTTTGGTAAAGTAATCTTGGTTGTCACATGTCAATAACACTTTGTTCCAAAGCTCTACTGGCTCAAGCACTTTCTAATGTTCAGCTCTTTTATGAGTGCCTAATTGCCTGATAACCTTGTCACTTGTCAGTTAAATTGACACAATAATTTTCAATTTCAATGATCAATTTGTTATAACAGACCCAAGACAACAGAAGAAGTGAATTGACTTGAAAATTGAAAAACAAAACAGTTCTGAATTGCACTGTTATGTTATGTATTTTAAGAGAAATGGTTATTTTAGGGTTCATGGTGGAAATCTCAGTTTTTTGCAGTTCTTCACTAATTTGCAGTTTTTCAATAATCTAGTACTTTTGGAGGGCATCGTGTATTTAATTTTGCTCTGTTTGTTTTGACTTGATGTCTGTTATCTTATTCTTCTCTCTTCAGCTCTGCCTCTGAAATTCAGGAACCTAAAGACGAAAGAAAAATTAATTGCACATTGCATGAAAAATATTATATACTGTCATATTTCATAAAGAAAATTATACATAAAACACAGCCAACTCAACAAACAAATTTCTAAAGAAGAGAAAAAACAAGTGCTTCTTTTACCAATTGCACTTACTTAGCAGGTCTTAACATTCATTGAACGAGGTTACAGTAGGTCTGAAATAAGTCATGCCTGCCAGAACCCTCTAGTATGAGTGCAATCAAAGGAAGTAACATCAAAGAATAGAGAAAAAATCAGATGCTGGCAACTCTTTTTTAAATAAAATGTTTAGCATTTGTTATTGGAGTCAATGGACGATAAACCTTTTATTAAAGCATGCATGCATGTATGCCCTATTGACCACTTTCTTTAGGTATCAAATATTGTTTTATCTTCATTAGTAAGGAATGGTGTTAAGATCCTGAAAGGAGCATACACAAACACTTTTCAACTCAGAACAAAGAGAAATGAAACTTGAGTCCTCAGTGAAGATCCTGGCATGACATTTCAAGAGTGTCTTGAAGGCACCTTTGAGGTTATGCACACACGAAGAACCTTCAAAGATAAGCATGATGAATAATTAATCAGATCCATTTCATCCACCAATCAAGGTGCACTTTCATGTTTTGCAGATAAAGTACTTGAAATCATTCCTACACGCAAGAAAACAAGAAGGCAAACCATAATAGAAGTGCATGATTTGGAAACATATCCATGCAGATTACTTGTGCCTGCTAGTCAAATAATCCAAAACAGCAATACTTTTTGCTACCAGCCAGGCATCATAAGAAATAACACAGAGCTTGGTGCAATTTCCTGTTATGGCACTGTTTTAACAATGTGTGTTGCCTTAAAATATGGGTGGAAAAATGACCTAAAAACATGGGGAGACCTATACTCAGAATAACATGAATATACAGAGTACAGATGGTTTTGTCTGATGGTGTTTAGACTTTATGCGAGGCGGCGAATCCGGAAAAAGGACCATAGACAGGGTTCAGGGGAGACACACAGGATTTATTGGTGCTCAAGTGAAGTAGGGACGTTCGTGCAGAAGTGCAGGGAATATCCGAAGGCAAACATATCCAATCAGGTTCAAAGTCAGGAAGCAGTCCATAAGTCCATTGCTGGGAGGTCCATCAGGAGACGCAGACAAACAGGAACACATGACGAGACAAGAATCGAGGAAATACAGGCGTCTCTTCTAAGCCCCGGGCTCAGTGGGTCAGGGAGTGTAAACAGGCCTGTGTCCTTAGGTTTCCTCCCGAAGCCTGGTGGTAGGCGGGCCATCGTGCTACTGTGTTTCCAAAGCTGAGCATCGATGGCAGGAAGAAGTAAACTTAAAAAGGGAAGCTAAAACAAGTCACACCAAAACAAAATGCAGGTAATAACTAAAAAGACTAACATGAGAAGGTTGAGCGCCCTCTGTAGGAGAGGATGGTGACTGTAACAGGTTTTTAATAAGCTACAGTATATCTTGAAAACTCTGATTGCTTCCAGATGGCTCCCAGGTCCACTCAGCCTGCTTTCCACATGAATACTGGGGATTAATCCTTCCAGGGGTAATAGGCCGGCTGGAGCGTGATGCTGACCAGATGTTGGATGGTCAAGAAAAATGATGGCCCTTGCTCCCCATTCTCCATGGGCCTTTATGGCCTGAAAAGGGACCTACCTACCTTTATCATGAAAACTGCACTGTGAACTGTGAACAAGTAGATTAACAAGGAACATGTTCCCAAGGGCGGTAGTAGTACGCATCAGAGTAACAAGATCAAAATTGCAGCTGTATTTCTTTCTGTTTGACATGTGATGTGTACTGGTGAAGACAAAACAGCAGTGCTACCTGTGAATATTGGCACTGAAGTGCTAAAGTGGCACTTGTACTGAAATGCAAGAAGTATGAATCAAAAAGAACACCCACCATCCATAGTGCTGCAGGTTATTAAAAATATTTTGCTCCTGGAACTGCACCTCTACCTGAAGGTAGCTGCAGTACTGACTGTCACATTAATACTCGACATTACAGCTGAAGTAACATTTAAAACAGGAGGGTGAAGGCTTATGACACTTTGTTGTACAAAATTTTGTGAGTGAATAAAGTCCACCTCATGTCCACGTCAGCAATCACAAGTGTGTTACCCAAATCCATCTGGTTGGGTTGAACAACCACTGAATGATGCAACAAAAACATTGTGGTGTGCATTATGAAAGGGCTGTTGAATAGCACACATTTTTTGTGGAGTCCAAGGTTACTGATCTTCTCTAACAGCAAATAGGGACAGCTGTTGGTGCATGTTGGAAACTGGTCATTACGACATTTCAACAGCACAGAGGATTACAGCATGCAACTTTGTGAAGGATGGATAAGATTACACATGATGCAGTTGAAAAAACTCTGCCGTCTCATGCATTTTATTGTGCATCATTTTCTGACAGTAAATCTATGCCAGACCATCACAATTTCCAGATAACATACCATCAACAAATACCTTCTAAGCTGATTGGTCTAAAAACTGCTTTATGTCAGCATATTGCCTGCTTGAAAACTAAACATATATATTTGTTCACCATGTCCTTTGGATGCAAGCCAGCACATATGCTAATCACATGTAGCTATACTGTCACGGTTCATAGGAACATGATTCTATTTGTATTTATGTCATGTTTCTTTGTGTTTGAATGCATCTGTGTAATATTTCATTTTCTACAATGGGTGGTTGTCTCATCACTGAATACAGCAATTAGTAATATACAGTATTGTAGCGCCCACGTGGGGAGCTTAACGGCTGCTCCATCCCCTTTGGCCATGCGCACGGAAGGCAGTCTGGGAACAGCATCTGAGGGGCGGGACTTGGGGGAACCGGACTGTATATAAGGGGGCGGGGACTCTGAGGCGGCCTCTTCCCTTCCGTGACTGTATTAGTCTAGGTGCAGCGCTGTAACCCCTGTCCCTGTGTGTGCCTTTCCCTGGTTCTGGCTAATAAATGTGTTGTTCAACTCCTTTTGCTGAGTCCTACACCTTCTTCATTCAGTACCGAACCCCGCGGTTGTTACAATATACTATAAACACCCTGTATACAGAGTTTAGTTAGTTTGGTAGCATTAATGTTAACAAAATTAAGTTAACATACAGCTTTTGAGTTATCCATGCAATCTTAATACTTTAATAAGTGCTTTAATAAACAAAGTTTGCATAATCATCAAATGCACAAGTATTAATCAAAGCAAAGTTGAACTGAAAAGACACAATCTAAAGTGATTTAAATAATGTGGAAAAGCTCTTTAAAAGTAATAAAAAGTAAAAAGTTTATTACCAAACCTTACCCATGTACTGTAAATCATGTATAGTGCTCATTAAACACATTAATCAGCATTATAATTATTTTCTGAAAATGAAACATATAACAAAAAGGATACAATCTGTGATTTTGTATTCATATGATACTTAACCTTGACAAAAATGGGAAAATACTGAAATTCACCTAAAAAATAGCTGTGCTTGTTTAAAGGAGCTTAAAATCCCCATTGAATGCAGACAGGAAAGAAGTGGATTAGTTACAAGAAAAAGGCTCAACAGGATTATAAGAAAGGTTACAAATGAGAGGAGAATATTCAGCTCATCTGTTTTGTATGATCTCTGTGCTTTTTTCGCCATTTCTAAATTTTTATGGCTTTGTGTAGGAGTTTTACTGTGACCATTATTGCTGCAAACCTATCTTAGTCATTTTAACATAGGAAAAAATCTAATTCTCCTAGTGCTATTTAAAAAAAACATCTGCTATTATTTGCATACCACCTAGGTAGTACATATCCTATTTTTCTTCAGTTCTCTTGTGTTGAAAACTGCTTGCATTTGTGAGAATGTCATGTCTCAACAAGCCAAATTATTTTAAGTTAATAAACCCAGAATTTTAATATTCAACTACAGTGGAAAGAAGGATTTTATTTTAAAGAAAGTTTGTCAATGTGCATGATTGTCAGTAAAGATTTAAGTAAGGAATGAAACTTATATCTAATGTGGCTTGCTTCAATTAACAGCAGCCATATCATCCTGCAACTCACAACTGGCAACCCACTGAAGCTAAATAGATGTGAACCTGGTCATTACCTGGATGGGAGATCTCTTGGGAAAATCTAAGGTTGCTGCTGGAAGAGATGTTAATGGGGCCAGCAGGGGGTGCTCACCATGCAGTCCACGTGGGTCCTAATGCCCCAGTATAGTGATGGGGACACTATACTGTAAAAAGGCATCGTCCTTCGGATGAAACACAAAACAGAGGTCCTGACTATCTGTGGTAATTAAAAACCCCAGGGTTACCCCAGTGTCCCAGCCAAATTTCCCATTGACCGTTACCAATCATGGCCTCCTAATAATCCCCATCTATGAATTGGCTTCATTACTCTGTTCTCCTCCCCACTAATAGCTGATGTGTGGTGAGCATTCTGGCGCACTATGGCTGCCGTTGCATCATCCAGGTGGAAACTGCACATTGGTGGTGGTGGAGGGGAGTCCCCATTACCTGTGGAGTGTCCAGAAAAGTGCTATATACTGTAAGTAATTATTAATATTGGTGAAAAAAATTGATACACATTTAAGTCAGTTTTAACATCTGTATCCACAAACAACCATAAATGAGTGGCAAGCCTTGATATTTATAATGTTCTTATATACAGTATAATATCAATATGTAGAATGTTAAATTTTAAATGAAATTAAGACAGCCATAAGGCATATTTTCCTTGGAGCTTTTGTGCCACAATTTATGATTTGGACTGTGTTTGGCTAGACATTGTTTTTAAATTTAATTTTAGCAGAGGGAGTGGGGGTGTTAGAGTGTATTACACATCCGGTCCTCTTCCTAATTTCACAGAATGAAAATATATCTGTTGAAAGAAAATGTTAATTTTGATTGGGAGAGTGTAAGTCGCAAAACTGTTAATCCATCTTGGGTTATGTCCTCCACAAAAGTGTTTATAAAAGCATAGCTTTTCTAAATGTATGTTACTTTTACTGCATAACCCAGTATTAGTATTGTATGAAGAGATTCCAGATTTCATGCCTTACTAAGAATTGAGAACACTTCTCAGTCAATAAATTATTCCTTACCAAATTACATTTTTATACAAGCATTACAAGCATGAACATTTCTCTACACATTTGAAAACATGTACAAAGTACAGTAAGAAAACTAGGAAGGAAAGTTGTGTTCATCTTGTCATCCATATGAATAAATATTCACTGCAATGTACTGTACTGCTGATTTTGTGGCACAAATATCTAAAGTGAAACACAAGAAAATGCAAATACAGAATGTTCAAAGTATGGTAAGCCAGACAGTGTGTTAGTTCCTGATGTTAGTTAGATGTATTCTAAAACATTATTGAAACTACTTTAACAACAGAACAAGATATTGGTTTACATCTGCAGTGCAAGTTAGCAAAATGCTTTTTGAGACAACACATTTCTGTATATTTTTCTCATTGGTACTGAGATCACAGCTGACTTTCTGGATGGTAGTTTTCTGGACCTACCTATTCCAGAAATAAATAAGTTAAATTACAATGTTTGTAGGGATATGGAACAAACTGCTGAGCCTTGTTGTTAAAGCAGACTGACTGGAATCATTTAAAAACAATTAGACATGCTCCTCGTATCTCAGAGCTTGAGGTCAACACTTTGGAGTCCTTTGTGCTACTTCTCTTCTCCATAGGATTGAGACCCTGGTCACGCTCTCTGCAATGTCATGGGTAGTAGAGAATATTCACTTGCTGCCAACGGAATTGCACAGTCCACAACACCATATCTCCTGAGTCAAAAAACAATAATAGAAAAATGCTGGAAAGATAAAGGCAGTTTGATTCGAAACAGTCCTTTAAAAATACCACTGATTTAAAAATATAATCTAGATTTGCCCAATCTGAACATTCTTAGCAGTTATGCACCAATTAGCAGGATTGAAATATGATTGGAGTTTGTGCAGATCATCAATATGCTTATCAATCAAATCCAGGAGCTCACAATTGTCAGGATATGGGATATTCAACAACACATTTCCTTAGAAATGAGGAGAAAATTGTTTGAAAAGACAGAATAGCATGTTCCAAAAACTGGCTAATGCTAGATGAGGCTACTGGTTTAAACAAAAATAAAGATTGCATTACACAATGACTTACTGTTTATGCTTGATTTAATAAATGTGTTTAAATTGTGGTATAATAAAGAAGAAATGTAAAATAAATTTAGCCTTAAAATGTAATATTTGTTCGAAATTGGGGGGGGGGGGGGTTCAGGAAAATAGAGAGCTAGAAATGAAATAATTAAACTTTAACTGCTTCATCCAGTTCAAGGTCACAGGGGAGCCCTAGACAAGATGCCAGTTGATGTGGAGCACACACAGACACAAACACACATGCTCACACATTGCCAATTTTTCCCAGCACCAAT
Organism: Lepisosteus platostomus; assembly: GCF_059453375.1. Classification (NCBI taxonomy): domain Eukaryota; kingdom Metazoa; phylum Chordata; class Actinopteri; order Semionotiformes; family Lepisosteidae; genus Lepisosteus; species Lepisosteus platostomus. Next base: position 59,556,215 of record NC_142611.1, on the reverse strand, counting down.
TAACCTATCAGCATGTCTTTGAACTGTTGGAGGAAACCAGAGCACCCAGAGGAAACCCACACGAACATGGGGAGAACATACAAACATGCAGATACAATCCGAGGAATTGAATCAAAAGACCCTGTGCCATGAGGCAGCAATGATAACCACTATGCCACCCTAAATCAAACATGTTGCGTAAAATAATGGAGCACTTTTGTCAAATACAGCTGTAAAATAAATATATTGACAGATTTGACTTAGAGAACTCTTAAATGTCCAGTTACAGAAATGTATTCCATATTCAACAGTCAAAATGATAAACTAGTTATTAAGACACAAAAGTCACTAATAATCTATTAAATATCATTTATGTTTTAATTGTTTTAGATGGTATAAGGATACATATTTTTTTTCATTATTTAAGAAATCTTTTATTTCAGTGAATTCTGAGCTAACAGATGACATTCAAACTTAATTTAACAGCAATTAATGAGGGTGTATTTATATGTTCTGACAACTTTCTCTATCATTTCAGTTGAAATTGAAAACATGTTCCCGAATCATGATATTCCAAAAACAATTGCTGCAAAAGATTGGACATCACTCAGCTAATTCCCAGGCATATTTATAGTACAAAACATCATGATGGATTTTGGCCAGCTAGTCCGGGGTATATCAGCAGATGCTGGTTAAGCAACAGCATGAAAATAATAATGATAATAATAGCCTTGGCAGTGCATATAGGACAATAGACAACATTTGTTTACCCATGTGGTGAAGAAAAACTTTGCAGAGTCTCCAAAATCATAACTTTTTGCTGTGAAGTGATGTGACTAGACCTGCCTCTGATACAGTATTAATCGTTGATCGAGCTTTTTATTGATGTAGCCATTTCCCCTCTGGAACTACAATACACAACACAAAACACTACTAGGAAAAACATTTAGCTCAATATTTATTTATATCTTTCTCTTCCAGTATTACCAAAAGGCACACTGAAATTGTACCCAAATCAGAATTGTTTTAAATCTGGAGGCTAAGGGGTTCAGATGTTTTCCTAGAAAATCTAGCTATAGAACACCAGAAAGGTAACACACAAATGAAGGCCATCTGGTCCATCTAACTGGTTTGTGATGTACTGTGTATCCCTAGTTCAAGTGTAAGTTTCCTGTGACATTCTATCCATCCATGCATTATGAGAAAGCTGCTTGATTGTGGTCAAGGTTGTAGCAACTTGGAACGCATATAGTACCAGAAGTACAGGGGCAAGGTGGGGCTACAACCTGGATAAGGTCATCGCAGGGCACACACACTTACATGGGATCGTACTGTAGATATACCAGTTAGCCTAGCCAGCTAAGTGTGCACAAGGATTTAGAATACTAACTTAAATAATACTTACAGTAAATACTTATACTTAAAAAAACTATAAGAATTGGGTAGTTTGTTCTATGCCTTTGTATACATCACTTTTAAAACAACAGTACCAGAAAATCGACATTTGTGAGAATAACTCTATTTGGTACCGATATAGATAGAGGAATGGCTGACTTTCTCAAGAATAAAAAAGGCAGGGACAAACACTGGCAAAATGTCAGAAAACTGATTAAATCTATAATTAATGTTGACTACAGAAGTGAGCCTTTAGCATGCCAGAATATCCATTATAAAATTGCACTTTACATAAACAGTGCATAATTTAAATGATTTGGAATTTAATTTTAATTTGTCTGTTCCAGATATCCTCCTTTCCTGAAAGATTGTGTGAAGTTAGGGAGTGTGGAATGTGGGTCTGACCTGGATACATAATATGTAGATGATGACTCAATGGGTTAAGCTGGCAGAATAACAGCAGTGAGTGTTACTGTAGCAGTATATAAATTAAAAACTTTTTTTCAAACAAGGTGCATGTTTTAGATCTTTATTATTTGTTTGTAATACATGTTTTCTTTTTGACAGATGGTAAACTTCATACAAAGAATGCCAAATTATTAGTCTGACTGATCTGAAGGCCTATTTAGTGAAAAAAATCAATTTCAGATAAGGAAGTTTAGACATAGACTTTGTAATGTGGTGGGAAATCCAATGGCCACGTGTTTTTTATTTCCTTATTTGAAGATTCTCTGAAGGGTACTAGAGTTTTAGTCTACACATACTGTAAGCATTCTACCATAACAAACAAATTACAGTATATAATAATCAGCCATCTACATATTTTACAAGAAAGCTATACCGGGACACTACTGTAAATTATCATTCATTCCTCCATTCATTAAATAGACAGCCCACAAATTGAGGTGTGCTCATTGAGCTTCACTTACAAGATTATTACTGACGTCTCTCCAATGGGTTTGACAAAAATGCTTTACACTTTTTTTTAACATTTAGAATCAAAGCCATTCTTACTAATCCTTTTTGAGCTGGGAGAGCATTTAAACATCATGATACTTTAATGGCACAGATCAAGCATTAGGAGGATCACAGACTCACAATATAGAAGATACTGCTTTTGGCTTTACCTTTAATATTCTTAGTGATTAGAAACTTTGTCATTTGTCTCACAAAACATAGGAAATTTTATATATGATTATATAAATATCATTATTCAGAACAATTCATGGAGTAAACACCTACGTCCCTCAGTCGTCTTATTTATATGTTATTTGGTGACATATGAATGAGTTAAATCAGAGACATCGAAACCTGATCCTGGACAGCCAAAGTGTCTGCAGGATTGCAAGGTCTCTTAAAAGAAACAATCCCTACAGAAGTGTGAGAGGATGTTAAATTTGTCCAATTAAGCCAAAAAATAGCTTGTTTTGCTCATTGACAGATACATTGAAATGATTATCCATAGACACAGTGGCCCTCTAGGGCCAGGAGTGGACACCCCTCGATTAAATAATCCATCCATTTTCTAAACTCTTCTTCCAATGCAGGGTAGCGCGGGGTGCCGGAGCCTATCCCAGCAAGCAAGGAGCACAATGCAGGATACACCCTTGACAAGACACCAGTCTATCACAGGGAAAACACACAGACACAAACACACACAATCTCACAAAAGAGACCAATTTTCCCATAAACCAATTAATCTACCACTGGTAGTACCAGTATGTCTTTGGACTGTGGGAGGAAACCTGGGAACATGGAGGAAATCCATGGGAATATGTGAAGAACATACATACTCCTCACAGAGAGCACCTCAGTAATTGAACCCAGGGCCCTAGCGCCATGAGGCAGCAATGCTAACTACTGTGTCCCTGTGCCTCTCTCAGATAGATAATAGCTAAACAACAATCAAGTTAAACATCTCTTTCTTTAAATATGTTTTGGTATATTTACAGTGATATTTAAATTTGTGATATAAAATATTTTAAATACGAAATTGAAGGAATAAGATATTAGAATAAGAATTCTGTAAAAATAAGATTATTTATTGTTTATTATTAAAGGAAGACATAAAATGAGGTTAATGCATTGCATAAGTAAACTAATGAGCATATGTACATTAAATTAGACACAGATTTACCATTTCATATGCATGGCACTTTATTAATATAGCAATGCTTCAGACATCCAGTGATGTACTCCTGTGAGTATGTGATTGTATGAACACCATAGCAACACAATTGAAAAAAGATAGTCCCTAGGGGAAGGTATTTCCATTTCCACTTTCCTCCAGACTCAGCTCTTGTTGACAAAATAATGAAATGTTGATAATAACTGTTTAAATTACCATCATCCCCATTTATTTTTATACCCCAGCCATTCCTCTGAAAATGCATCTCAACTTTCAATTAACAGAAATTTTAGAGTAGAAATCTTAAGAATTTACCCCATCCAGCTAATGCTAAAATTAAAAAACAAATGTTACAAGATAAAAAAACATCATTTCAGAGAACAACAGAAGAGGCATAGATAACTCAGATACAAAGTCTATGCTTGATATCATGCTGTGGAGAGTACTTGACAATGATTGTTATAGTGGAACTGGTTGTGAGTGTTACACTGGTGCGTATTCGGTGGAAATTTTAGTTTAATGTGCAGAGTTTAAGGAGGTAATGAAGATTTGCAAACAAAACCACAAAGGGGTATCCAAAAAAACGTAAAGCCAGTGTATATTACCCAAAACAGCAATTATGAGCCAGGAGGCATTGTCCAGAAATCCAAGTCAGGAAGTCAGAGACGGAAAAACTGGAGCTTTCATTACAATATAAAATCAAGACCACATTGAGATGAGGAAGCTGGGTAGTGGGTACTTGTGCAGGCCGCAGGGAGAGGCTCACTCATGAGCTAGATACATCTCACGATCCTAGTCTATTGTGCCTCTAATTTGAAAGCTGTTGCTAACAACCTTCAGCTGAGTTCTATCCTACTATGCTCTTCTAGCCAAGACTCAGTGAATTAATGAAAGTTAATTGAAAGACTGTATTAAGAAAATAAGCTCCACAAAGTATAGATGGTTAGTTTAGTTTTTTTTTGTTTCTCATTCTGCCAATCGCATAATGTAAGAGGGTGGTAGGAAAAGAAAAGATGGAGGTTCTTGTCTGAAAAACATTCCCCAGAATACAATGGGGGATGACCTGCTTCCCACAATCGACTGACAAAAAGGAGGAAGACAATTGGTCAGGTGACATTTAAAACCAGAAAGCTGAGGCTTCTAGGTGGGAATTTACTTCTGTTAGTTGACACTGAGTTACTAGCTTGTCTTCATAAAGTGTCTCTCTCCATAAACAACTAGATGGCTCTCCGAAACTCTTGTCTCAAAAGTGCTTTTCTAAAAATTGAAGTCTCTCTTTAAGTCTCTTTCAAAAGAACTCACACTTGATGGCAACATAATCTCTGTTACATTGTGGAGCAGGGAAAAAGGCAGCAATGAATTCACTGACCAATGAGCCATGGGCACTTTTAGAAGAGTCTCAGAGAGCGATTGTTTCTAAAACTAGTGATAAGCTCAGCCGCCCATTTGTTTATAGAGAAGGGCACTTTAAGAAGCCAAGTTAGTAACTCAGTGTCAAGCTTAGGGTTTTGGTTTGTATATTATTATTTTTTTTCCTCCACTGTAAAATAAAGAGCACTTTAGTGCACAACGCACTGTAGTTAAAACAGGCAATAAAACAGTCAGAGAGACTATAAAGTCATCTCCAGCCTGTCACTCCCCACGCTACCAACACAAAACCTGGAACTTTCATTAGAATATAAAATCAAGACCATGTTGAGATGTGGATGATGGGTTCTGTTTCTGTCTCTTTCTGCAATTTGTCTATTCAAAGATCACTGCTCGGGCACACCACTCCTGGGGGTCATGATATTAGCTGTGTGTGATTAAACACTAACTCCATAGTCAAAAAACTAATAAGTGCACTAATAAGAGAATAGATGAAAATTGTGTTATTTTTTGTTGAGTTGGTAAGTTGAATACTTTGTTAACAGAGATAATAATGAAATATGTTCAGATCTCGGTACAGATCCAACTTTGTAAACAATAAATTCTTTACTGCAGCACTCTACTAAGCTTTATTTATTTAAACCCTCTTCACCATGATACCCTGGTGAGATGGAAACTTTAATTTCATCACGGATTCTAGGGCACCAGAAGCTCCAGTGGTCAAATACCCATAATACATCAAATGAAATGTTAAATTATGAAACGCTAATCTGTAATTTTCCATAACAAATATTCAAACACAAAAACATCGTGTTTAATTCATTAAGTAAAGCATGTCCTGAATATTCTCAAGGATGACAAATGTTGAATGCAGGTGAGGGGATGCAAATGCTTTTCTGCTTTTAGTCTGTTGATTGGATTAAGTAAACAAGGTAGACTGAAAAATTAAATGAGTGAAATAATGACAGCTTTTAAGTAAAGACACAAATACTTGTGTGTTGTCTGCATTTACAGTAAGCATAATTTTGTAATGTTCTGGAAGGATAAGTCAGTCTTAGTCATAAATATTTGAGGATGTAATACCTAAGCAAAAACAACAGATTTTTCTCTGGGTCCTTAAATAATGGACATGTTGGGACTAAGCTTTTTCAATCTTAAATATCCCTTGACATTTAGGTCTCAAAGAATATTCAATGAATATAGTGTATGCAGACATAAGTCTAGGCAAAATCTAAAATCTTCCTTTAAAGGGATTAACAAATCAAGACAGACCTCAATTAAAAAGAGCCTTTAAAATCTAAGTGACTAGACTTCATCTTTAAAAAATATTCTTTATGTAGATTGGTAGAATTAAATAAAAATTGTAGTAGTACCTAGCAGCTGTAGTTGTGCTTACTAACACATCTATTCTAGTCAGAGCAAAGTTTAGAAAATGTTGTGAAACTCTGAAATTGTTGTCAGTTGTTTAGACCCACATTTTCATCAGCTACTGTACCTCTGAGTCTAAAATTTGAAAGCTCTTCCATTCTGTACAGAATTTTCAATTTCATCTGCATTTTTAGAATGGTCATTTATCTGTCTTATTTAAAAGCCCATTAGTTTAAAAGCCTATACCTGCCAGTCTGACAGTTTACATTCATTCACATGTGAGATTGACTGATTCATATTTGCTTACACTTAACATGTGACTGTACAAAAGTAACTGCATTTAAGACTCCCATTCATCAGTGTGCATTCTCTCAGACCTTTTGCCTTTCTTGGTGGACTTAAAATATATCATCTACCATATCAATGAAATATCTGCAGATTGTTACATATGGATGTTGTTTATATGAAGAGAAAGTAAGATTATGGTAGCTCTTTAAATCTGAAAAAACAGTAGCATTACACACTTGTAGGAATGTCATTTTTAACTGTGATCTACAATCATTTTTCTCTTTTTTCAGCTTAAAACCTGCTATGTGCATACAATTGTGAGCAAAATAATTGGAACTTTTTAGGATTTGTCATTCATCATCCACCATTTTACTTACCCTAATCATGACTACACTGCACTGGTTTCGTCCTTACACAGAGATTCAAAGACATCAGGATTCTAAGCAAAGACACCAAAGTCTAAAATCAATATTTTACCTGACACTGTAATCATGACTACAATTGTTCAATTGTAATTACGAATTCTTGCTTTAAGTTAGCCTCCAGCCATTCACACTATTTGGGTTTTGTTGCTTTTCATGTCCCACCAATTTCCCTCTTGTGTTTTCCATCTCTACTTCACACTGCCAAAGAAGGTTGTGCAACCAAAAGTCTTTTCTTTTCATCATGGTTGCAGTTTCCCCCTCTTCATTTCACAATGCAAACTATTGCTCTTTCCATCTTTGCTTGTTATCTGTGCGTGCATGTAGAATTTTGAAAATACGTATTTTATTAGTATTTTCTTTTATTTCCAGTTTTAAAGATTTTCTGTGATAATGCCGGGACAAATCAATGGCAGTGGAGGAGGTAACCACTGAGATACCGAATCTGCATATGGAATTGAAAGCAAACGTTCTCACCCATTTCAGCCTAAATGTGCATAAATGTCACACTTTTTTTCTTTTCACTCTTATGTTACATTTTCACATTTGCTTTCTCCAGCGATAGACTGTACTGTTCTAGGAAACCAAACAACTCTTGCATTTGCATCAACTCAGTAAGCAATGGATCACCCATTGATTTCAAAGTAAGACCAAACCCAACCTGAAACTACTACTTTCGTGCAGGTCACTCAGCCGTTGTGTCACCACACTAGGCTCTTGCTAGCCCTATCCAGCCCTAACAATTTGTTCTCAGCATTTCCAGAAACTGAATCAACCTTCAGTCTTGGATCTTTTACATGCATCTTTATTTCTTTTACATGTCCTTTGGAGTGCTGCTTCTCTGACGTTACAAAGTTTATATAATATCAGACCCAGTCTATATTAAGCATGTTCACCATTTTCCACGATAAAGGAACCTGCTTCAGTGTTATAGGATTCTCATTTGTTCATATTCTTCATTCTTGTTCAAACACTGTTCTCTGGAGCAAGGTGTCCTGAACATCAACTCTCTCTGGTCAATTTAAAAATGCTGTTTTAGTGGTTAGATCATAATGAATGTGAGAGAAAGAATATGTATATAATATTTTGCTAGGCTATCGTAGCTAAAGGCGTAGCAGCATATCCGAGACTGGATTGTTCAATTGCAGAAAATAATTGTCTTTTTTAAAAAACAGATATTGTCTCTTCCTCATTGGTATCTGTTTTGCAATACTTAAATAATAATCCAATAAGTTCCCATGCTATTGAACTTAGTAAAGTACTTAATCATACCACTTTGCTTCCTTGCTTATCTTTGAAATGTCATTGTTAAGCAGGTAAGTAGAAAGGATTAAATAAATACAGAAATTCCCACAGTGAGTTTCTTTCTGCAAAAGTTCTTCAGTCCAAGTGTGATATGATTTATTTACACAGACGTTTACAGCAGAATGTGGAAACATTGAAGACCAAGTACCTACCGTAAATGGCAGTAGGAACTTAATGCCTGCAAACATAAAAAGGCTGTGGTAAGTTTAAGTTCCTTTATTTGCACAGCTGTCTTTCGAGTTGTAGAAAGATGGCAGATTTGTTGGTTGATTTGAAAAGAAGTACAATTGACTTTACCAGAGTAAAGAGAATTAAGTGCTTCTTGAATGGAGCACCATCCAAAGCCAACAGAGAGGAACCATGCTTCCTCCCAGTTTTGTCCTGTATTGCAGTTTTAAATCAGCTTGTGTAAAACATACATACTGTAAGAATGAATGTTCTCTATGAAATACACTAAATATAGCATCAGTATTGTAAAAGGTCAAATAATACAGTATATTAACAAACACTGCAACACCTTAGGTTCTGTATTTTATGAGAAACAACAAATCTATTTTTAAAGTCTGATAGAGTTCTTTGGAGCAGCAATAAAGAGTGTTTAAGTTCTGTTTCTTGAATAAACTATCCAGTTATACTGTGAATATCAGAAACAGATGCTGTAAATAACAGTAAATGATTTTTAAAAAATACAAAAATAAAAATACAATTGTTTTTTAAATAATTGTATTTCAATATAATTTAGATGAGTATTTTTGCAAATTATTTCAGGCACATTTCAAAGAGGAAGATATATACAACGTTGCAAATTGAATGATTAAGTATATATTATTTGAAAAGACACTAATGTCAAGAAATTTTATAACCTCTTGTGATTCAGATGTACTCAGAACAGTGCTGCAGTAAATGCACAGACTGTATATGAACACAGAAAGAATTACAGATGACAGAAGGCCATTAAACCCATCTGGTATGTTTGGATTCAAGTGGTTAGTTGATTCAAGCATTTCATCTGGTCTCTTCTTGCAGAATCCCAAATAATTCACTTAAACAATGTTGCTGGGTGGCTTGCTTCAGATTACCACTGTCCTTTGTGTGTTTTTAGATGCCAACCACTTAATTTCCCATTGCTCCTTACAGTGAATGTTTCATTATCATTATAATCAAAGTATATTGACCATGTCATTTCAGGACAAGGAACCAGATTTATACTCAGTACTGAAAAGTACTGTATTAACGCTTTCTTCTGTAAATTAAAAGGAACATGTTCATAGATTTATAAAGTTTAAATAATTCATATGTTAAAGCTCAATATGGAAGCTCATTTCATTGGTCTGTCATGGAAACAAAGTTTGCAAGGTTGTTGAATCACTGCATGTGTTGATTAAGAACTGTTTTGCTGGTTTCTTGCTGTTGTGTCTCATCAAGATGTTGGCTTACCATATGGGATGTAGGAGGCTGCTTTAGTTTTTGCTATTGAAACCATCCAAATGAGGAAGTAGCACATTTGAGAGAATTAATCATTCAGTGGCATATAGCAGTATTTTTGGATGCAAAGTTATTACTTCTTAGTTTGGTGTTGAAGTCTACATTTTCCACTCTTCCAGTAAAAATCCATATAAACAAAAGTAGAGTCAAACTTCACTATCCCTCCACATTGTTTACTGGACAGTATGTATGGTGTGCATATAAAAACTTGAACTGTCACAGTCTTTGTACAAAGAGGTAACATAACCAGTCAGAGAACTGGCATTATTTAGACAGTTTAATAGATTGATGATTTCCTGAACCCTGGGCTGCTGATGACAATGTTTGGGAAGTATGCTCTTCATAAACAGAAACCTTTCCAAGAATCCGGCACCCAGAGTTTTTTTTTCTCATTAATATGTTCTCAAAGAAAAAGGAACTAAAAAGGTCAGCATTTTCTGAAGTTGCTCTGTCTATATTGAAAGAGATGTACAAAATCTGTAATAACAGATCTTCCAGGAATTAATCAGCTCTGAACTAAAATAAATTCTTCATTTCATGCCCATTTGTCTTCTGTATCTTAAAGCAGAAAGCTTTTGTAATGACTAGGTACAGTACCAAGAGCTTTGTCATCTCCAGTCCTTGTGAAGCAATCCTGATAACAATAATAATAATAATAATAATAATAATAATAATAATAATAATAATAATAATAATAATAATAATAATATTAATAATAATAATAATAATAATAATAATAATAATAATAATAATTGCTTACACTTATATAGCGCTTTTCTGGACAGTCCACTCAAAGCGCTTTACAGGTAATGGGGACTCCCCTCCACCACCATCACTGTGCAGCATCCACCTGGATGATGCGACGGCAGCCATAGTGCGCCAGAACGCTCACCACACACCAGCTATCAGTGGGGAGGAGAGCAGAGTAATGAAGCCAATTCATAGATGGGGATTATTAGGAGGCCATGATTGGTAAGGGAGAATGGGAAATTTAGATGATATCATCCAATTACGTGGTTCATAATTTGAGCTGCACTTTAGATGTAGTCTAAATGAGAGTTACAAATACTTAGAATCTTTCGACTCAGTCAAACTCTGCCCCGAAATATGGCAGTCAAAAATATGTAACTTTTTCATCTTTCTGCTGACAAGGTCTAATCTGTCCAGATCTGTCCCACTCATACCTTTTTGCAGGGCTCCTGGACTAACTCTCCGTGCCAGGGTGAGGAGCTTGGCAATCTGGGAGAGCCTTGGAGAAGAGTCGCTGCTTCTCTGTGTCTAGAGGAGCCACCTGCGTGCCTCCCACTGGCTGTGTACTAGGGACACCAGGGCAAACTCAGGACAAGCTGCAAGGGTTATACTGTATCTCAGTTGGCCGAGGAGGACCTGAGAATCCCCAGGAGGAGCTGCAGACTGTAGCTGGGGAATGGAAGTCTGGTCTACCCTGCTCAGCCTGTTACCACCATCACCCTAAATCAGGAGTGATCGGCTGGAAAATGAATAAATGACTAACATTTTCAAGGTAACCTTTTAATTATAAGACATGCTGCATGCTTTTATTTATTTAGTAAAACATAGAGAATATTATGTTAAAAGTAGACTACCTTAAGTGTTTCCCCTAGTAGTCTAAGCATGACAAAGTACTGTTAAAAAATTCAAGCTGCTAAAGAAAAGAGGACATTACCATCTGAAAATATGATTTTTTTTCCAGTACATTTACAGAGCAAGTGTTCCACTTTTTAAGGGATTTGAAAAGGCATGTAAATAAACTGATCTTCAGTTTCCATTTTATACATGCCTTGAATAGGCCATGAAAATTATTTGTTTTTTTAATGAAGACTAACTGCAGTTCAGCCTAGGAATTATGTTCAGTAGCCTTATCATACTGTGGATGCCAGTAATGTGGCAATCAGCTAGGACCATTTGGGAAATGAAGTTATTAATACAGACATCTGGGATACTGAGAGGGAAATTTGTATTCTAGTCCACCTTCTCCTCTCTACCTCCATCTGCTTCTCACAGGAAGGCACATTGGATAACTCTACAGCTTTGTTTGAAGGGTATTATCATGTGCAAATATCAAGGGCCTCATAAAATATAATCTTTTATACATAAGCATTCCTGTTGAAACTCTACAGTAAGTAGGTGTACTTTGCTACTATAGTTTGCGATGGTTTTATGAATAGCTGATTTTTGTGTTAATCTAACAGTATGAAACATCAGCATAGTGCACATTGTGCAGTTATTATATTATTTGTGCTTAATTTAATTGTTCAATTCTTTAAATTATTGTGTGCATCATGCATCATAATATTATAATTCAAATGAATTTTGCTATCATAACTGATAGGCAATGACACTCTCTGTACAAGCCAGTTAAGAATGATCTTGAAAAAAATCTTTATATATTTTTTAGCACAATCTATCAATCAGCCAGTGGAAGAGCACTTAACACTTCAAATCTACCAACAAAATAAATACAGAGTGCTTTCAAAATACATGGAACTGAGACTGCAATTTAAATAAAATTATTACATTACTTGTAGAAAGTCTACTGCTATGTGCCTCAGTGCACTTTTCTATATTCTGTGTACCTTCCATATTCTCTGTGCACTTAGTTGTCTTTGTATAACTTCCTTATATACTTGGACCACCAGGCTCCTCACATCTAATTACTTTGTGCTCCCTTATTGTAGCACAGGAGTGTAAAACTTAATTGCTGTGGTGGGCCAGGTTTATTTTAGAATGACATAACTCCCTTTTGAAATTAGCAGTCATTACCATTATTGTCACCTTCACTAGATGCCAATTTAAGAACACCTACTCAGTCCCATCTTATTATCAGATATTTTTAAAAGTAATTTTTCAAAATATCATAGCTGTGTTTATTGTATTCTACATAAATCTGTGTTCTGTAGAAAAGTAAATTGTTTAGAAAGCCTCTTACATCAACTGTCTGTTCTGCTCACCTGTCTTCTTGTTGTTCATCTTCTTAGATAGTCGTCTTTCTGGACTGCTGACACTTAATCATTTACAAGAACTTAATTATCTAGGTAAACTTTACAATTCCTTTGATCACTGAATCTTTTCCCCACATCTCAGCAAGCATCCACTTTGCTTTGAAGCCGGAAATGTTTACACTGCCAGATGTTACACACTTTATCTGGATTCTTAGAGGCACCTCTGTAGTCATGTATAGCTGTAAAGATATTTCTGCTTCATTTATACACTTTCTTGCTGCAATTATGTATTTTAATTAATATCTTTTTACCATTAAACCTTTAAGTGATCCTTGAAGTCCCTAAAGTGGAACATGAATATGACCAGTATCATCACATCAGAGAATGTACTTTTTGTGCCAACTGAAAGGCTTTGGAATCTCTGAACCAGTTCTAATACAGTATTACAAAGCCATTATTGAGAGCATTTTGACTGCCTCTAAAACTTTTTGGTTTGGCAATGCATCTGTCATTTCCAAAGGCAAACTGCAGTGTGTTGTTAGCGCTGTAAAGAGGGTCATTGACTGTCATCGCCCTCCATTTATGATTTGTACACTCCAGAGCAAAGAAGCAGGCAGGAATGATTGCCGATTACCCCTCCCACCAAGTTACCAACTGTTTCAGAAATGTCCCTCACTATCAGTACAGAACCACTCAGTATTTGAACAGCTCCTATCCTAGGGCTGTCTTTATGCTTCACCATAATTCCTAGTTATACAGTATGTGCACTGTATGAACGATGGCTACTGTCTTGTTTGTGTATGGTATATGTAGAATGTTTTTTCAGCATTGAGTATGCTAGAGTAAATTTCTTGTAGATGAAATGTACTATACAAATAAAGGTGATTCTGATTCTGGGAAAGGACTGAAAAAGATGAGCAGTCAAATGACATTTTCATTGCTTTGAATTTAGCTGTTCTTTAAATATTATTAACAAATGTAAAATATTTCATATGAATTACCTGTTGTGTCATACAAATAACAATGTACAGGTGTCTTTGTACTTATTGTTAATGGACTTATTATCATAAAGTATTTTGCACCAGTATTTTTATTTTGAAAATTCCACCACTCTTGTGATAACAATGAGAATTAATGGACTATTTTCTAAACCTCAGGAACAAGGCATTAACAATTAAAAATCACATTTTAATTTGATTTTCATTTTCAAATTTTGAACAATTATTATGAACACTTTTTGAGGAACAAATAACCTTCACAAACTAAGGGGTAGGTATACAATTACTGTCTGGGATTGGTAATCAGCATCACTTGTCAACTCTGCTTTAGGGACTGAAAACTAAAACTTGGGACTGTAATGATATTTGAAGAGCAGCTTATCTTTGTTGAATATTTAGCAGAATTTTAGTGTATTTAACTGAGTAACAGAACCAGCAAAAGGTTAAATCAATGTTTTGTGATATCAAAAAATAAACAATAAATACACAACAATATTTGCTAGATATAAGTGATATAAAAGCAGCAATAAATCACTTCTACAACTTGTTCCCACTTCCAAAACCTACAGTATGAAACTAAACAACTAAATGGCCATGACCAATTGGAGGTTTTCTTCCATAACATTTTGTTTTTTACGTACTCTAGGGAACATTTGCGTTTACAGTTGGAGTTCAAGTTCAAGTTCAAGTTTATTGTCATTACACTCATATACATGGTATATGGTATAACGAAATGCTATTTAGCTAGCTCACGGACATAAGTAGTACAAAGAGAATAACAACAACAACAACAACAACAACAACAACAACAACAATACAACTGTGTAGCAAAAGAAAGACAGAGACAACAGGCAGTGTGCAAAAAACAACAACAGACGATGTGCAAAAAAACAACAACAGGCAATGTGCAAAAAACAACAACAGGCAACAGGTTATGTGCAAAAATATGCATCAACAGAATAAAATAAAGGGATAGAAATAATGGGGAGTGAGCTTTTGACATGTATGGTAGAGGTAGATTTTCAATGTGTGTTTGGGTTTTTGGTAAGAAAGAAAGGAAAGTCATAGGAGGCATAATAATGTATAAATTATTGAGATTTGTAAACGAAATGGTCTTAATCACAATTTTTACACATAACCAGTTTCCAGTTTGGTTTACTGCAACAGACACAAAGACTCAAAGAGGCCTATTTATTATATGTCCAAGTCAAGTGAAGTGAATTTTCAGTTTGCATGTACACAGATTTTATTTAATCTCTGTGGTAATAGGGACTAAGGATTCTGAGTTATCAGGATGATCTGAGCACTGTTCAGACTGTAGTCCTAATCATCTTTCTATGTAAAACAATGGTTTCCTATGCAATAGAATCCCTCACTTGTTGCCCCTATGACAATAGTTCATGTATGATTAACATCTCCTGAGGCTCTATCAACTTCAGGAACATGCACTCAAATGATTCATCTCTGTTCCACTAGCTGGACGTTTTTATCAGATTATTTTTTCATTGTTTTAGCTGAAAATATCTTGAAGTCAAACTTCCAACACCCCCTTGGCCAGAACAATCCTCAGATCCCCAGACTACTGGTATAGCCAGTGGGATGTATAGTTCCCTTCCATGCTCAGATGCCTCAGAAGTTTGGATCAACAGGCGATCCTAAAAAAAGAATGTGAAAGAGTGGGGTAACAACTATTTTGAGACCTTGTGAAACATATTACATCCTGCTGAGGCTCTTCTCACTGTTTGCTGAGACCCAGTAGGTGTCACTGATGTTGTGATCAACAAGTTGTTACAGTTCCACCATCTTGCCACCAGAGGGGACTCCAACCTCTATCACCTGCTCCGACTGCGCAGCCCAGGCGCAGACCAAGCAGACGTCATTAGCCAATCCATGCTCGTCTATTGTCCCTAGCTCACAGCCCCTCCCCTCCTTCAACCTACTTTAACCCTACTCATGGTTCAAACAGTGCCCAGTATTGTTGCCATTACCTCTAGTTCTTGCCTTTGGTATATTCCTGCTTTTGTCTCCTTCTCCTGTTTTCTCCCCTGTTCATCGTTCACCTTGTCATTGTTCTTGAGTTTTTCTGCTTGTAGCTTCCTCGATTGGTTTCCTTCAGTTTTGGTGTTCTAAGCCCTTGATCTTTTGTTTCCCTCCTGGACTCCTAACCTGGTTGTTGGATTTTGGCCTGTTACTCGACTCGCAGATACTAAAACAAAAATCTAAATTTCCTCTGTTTGTGTCAAACACTAGTTAAATCCACCCCTAAACAAACACTTGCAAGCCTCATCTACAGCTCTCTTAAATCCAACTATTTAGGACTGGGATTAGGACTCTTTTGGATCGTGTGTCTGGACCTTGATTCTAGACTTCTTCTTCTGGCTTTGAACTGCAGCTTGGCTTTTGAATCTAGCCTTGAATTCCCCTCATTCACTGTTTCTGATCTTGTGACCTTGGAACCCGCATAGGGTCCATTCCCTTTTTAGTGAGCTGTTGGCCTGCTGAACACAAGTATAGACTAATCAATAGATACGTATGTTAGAGAGCATATAGTAATAGTGTATAATAGTTAATAGATGTGTCACTGCTCATAGACATTAAATCAGAGCTTTGCAGATTACTGACATTACCTGTGGACAAATATTCCTTTCTCATGAAACTAGCAAAGAGTAAATCTTTTCCAAAAGGACACTGAAATGACACAGTGCTGCGTTGTTGTGCTAAGTTATCTTGAATAGCAAGCAGAGAAATAGATACAGTAATTTTATTTTTGCAGCTTTTTTATAGAGTGAAGCATTAATCTGGTGACAAAGCTTGGTGAGTTGATGTCACATTATTTAGATGGTGTTTGTCTCAATCAATCTTTAAGAGTTTTTGGCTACTGGTACAAAGATTTGCACTGCCGAAGTGAGCTAGTGGCAAAGAAATGTCATCCCCATTAATCAATGGCAAACAAGGTTATCCCTTTAGTCATGTCTGACCCCAGATTTCCATTAATTAACTCTTGCTTTACAGGTTTTCACTTATTTCCAAATTTATTTTAAATAGTGCATGACACCATTCAAAATTCCTACTGTAAGAAATAAATATCATACTGAACAGGGTGTATTATCAATAGTGACCCTATATTGTTATTGGGGTATTTTAAAGAAAACTGTCACTCCTATAAAACACATATCAGAAGCATTTGTGAAAAATGACAATAAATTACATATAACCTGGGTACTAAATGAGTGATGTGAAATGTTGAGAGATATGAAATATTTGTGAAAAGGGCAAGTCCTTTTCAAAGAGAATGGTGTATTGTGTTTTAATTATTCCCACAGTTTCTGAGTATCATATTTGCGTCATGTTTCTGAAAATAATTGATATGGAGAATGATTTGCTATGTATCAATATCAATCTGCAGAAATATCACACTTGTTTTAGTAAGTTGTTATATGAAATTCTCTGTCACATACAGACAGACATGCTGATGCTGTTAGATCAACAGACAGACATAGCAGAGTGGGAAATAAAAGGCTTCCACAGTGTTAGTTGGTGCTTGGGAATCCATCCATCCATCTACAAACTGCTTCTTCCAATTCAGGGTCGGGGGGGGGGGGGTGCCACAGCCAAACCTGGCAAGCAACAGGCACAAGGAGGATACACGCTGTCAGTCCATCGCAGAGCACACACACACCCACACACAAAAACACACATTATTTCCCCTGAATTCAACCCAGGGCTCCAGCACAGTGAGGCAGCAATTCTAACCACTTGACTGGGTATGTGATTGTACATTTTTCTAGTTAAATGTAAACTACATTTGTGACTGAAATTTTACTTCTGGATGAACATCGATAAAAACATTAGGTCAGTCAACCAACTGTTGAATAGTTAACTCCACATTCTGTGGATACCTACAGTGGGGTCATGCCTGATTCCAGTATTTCACAATGTATTTGGCAGTTATCAGAACTAAGACAAAGCTTACTGTGTGTAGGTCTATACAGTACCTCCAACTGATTTTTATTTAAATCAATTGGTTGTGGTATGCATATCTATCGCTTACCACCCTGAATTTTGCAACATATTGTATTTCTGACATTAATCATTGAAAAGGAAATGAAGTCTAGACACAAAAAGACATTTAGTGTAGATTTTTAAACCTAAGTACCTGTATATAATCATGAAATAATAGAAAGAAGATATCTTACGTTGCTGCAACTTACATTACTTCGTATAAGAAAGTAAAGAATATCCTTTTCCAAATGCACACGGCCTGTCTCCTAGAATCCTATCCTAGAATCCTAAAGTTAATTGTCTAGTTTTAATTACTGTTTCCATAACCATATACAGTATATATAGACGTAAGGCTTATTGCTCTATAATTACTAGGTTCAGTTTTGTCATGGCTTTTACAGATGGTTGTGAAAGTAAACATTTTTCAGTTATTAATCTTGAGTGACATTGAAAGATTTTATTTTAAACACTTCTAGTAGCTCTTCAAAAATAATGTTTTTGATTTAGAACTTTCATTCCTCATCCTGAAACGTACTGTATTGTTGTTTTCTTCCTTGGTGAATACTTGAATGAAATATTTATTCAATACAATCAATCAACCATTCCTTTCATCTTCAAAATGTTTGCTTTCTATTTTTGAGACACTTTGCTACACCTTCTTCTGTTTTTTGTTTACAGCTATATTACAGTAAACCTAATTAATTTTAAGCTTCAGTGACATATTTCTTTCAATTTGTCTGCTGGCCCTTCTAATATCCTTTTTACCCATCTTTGGAGCTCATTAAACTCCTTTTCTTTAATTGGATCCTGTTCATTTTTAATCATTTTATAAAGTGCTTTCTTTCTCATTATATTTTCCTAATTGATTTATTAAAGCATTTGGGTCCCTGATGTCTAGCCTGTGATTTACTTGCTCTTTAGATGTGTCTATTCTGTGCCTCAAGCAGAAACTCTACAGATCCTATATTCATCCTATGTAATTCTGTTCTATCTCACTCAACACTCAAGGCTGACATCTAAAAAATGTCATTTCTTCCCTTGGCATCAGTGGATCCTTTCCCATCTTCATATCATTTGTTAATTTGTATGGAGTTTTCTGTCACTCAGATCCATGGTTGTTGATGGGGGCTGGGAATTGGCATGTTTGGTAGGTGTTGTTGTTGTGGTTTAAAAAACTAAACCAAGAAAAATGGTCCACAAAAGAAAAAGGAAATGGCTGGATGAGATCCTTAGATCAATTAGCTACTAACAACCAAATGATCTAGATGGGCAGAATGCCCTGGTCTCATTTGCAAACATTATTATGTTCTTGTGATGAAAAAGGGCTGCTTAATAGGCTATTATGTAAAAAGAGAAAACAAAAGCAGAGAATTGCTCAAAGTATTTAATCATCTCATTAATTAATATAGCGGGTAATTACTAAAGCTTGTTTTGATCCAAGTGGATCTTTAATCAGAAGAGAAATATAAATAGCAGAGTTTCATGACACATATGAAAAATGGCGTCATCAAATTCTATGAAAGAAAGAAACAAGGTTTAATAATACGTGAAATTCTGCCTATTAAATTTTGATATTAAATTCAAATTCAAACATTCTTATTATCCCTTCAGGGAATATAAATTTTACTTTTACAGAGTCACTCCATATAAATGTAAACCTTCAGAACCTTTTGCTTGTAGGTCACGTTTAGGTTGATCTGATTTACTGCAGGGCAACACTGTGGTGCAGTGATTAGCACTGCTGCCTCACAGCACTGGGTCCATGAGTTTAATTCTGTACCTGGGGTGCAATCTGTGTTCTCCGTCAGTTTTGGGGTGGGTTTCCTACCAAAGTATACTGAATGGCTTCCAGGAAAAGGTGTGAGTGTGTGCATGTTTGTGCCCGTGTGTGCCCTGCGATGGACAGGTGTCCTGCCCAGGATGTATCCTACTCTGTGCCTGTGCTGGCCTTTATTGGATAAAGTGGTTAGAAAAAGGACCAACTGATGATTTACCCAAAAGATTTTGCTGCTTATGTTCACTATTTACCCGGAAATGATTACAATTTGTAGCATTTATGTCAAGGCAGACAAATCTAAACATACATACAATACACACATACAATGAAAAGCACATTTTTTACAGAAAAAGATGATTTTATGAATTTTTATACAATATGTACTTATTTTTCTATTAAATTCAGGCTGGGCAATATATTTTAGCTGCAAACACTGGCAGTTATTACATGCTGACATGTTACAAAAAACATTGGCGATTTAACAAAAAATTTTAACTTGTTGGGATTCTGTTTTTAGATATTTTGAAATTTTTTTGATGTATACCTCACCTTTCAACTAAGAACAGCCAGATTTTTTGACTACTTTAGGGTTGCTCTTTCCCGATGTCATTTTTATAAGTTTATTATGATAAACATTTTGAAAATATGCAAAAAACATTTTGGGTGCTCTAAAGAACCAGGGCATTAAAATATTTACTTTGACCTTGATAATTCACAAGACCACAACGTTGTCAGTTGCACTGCACAAGGACATAAGAAAATCAAAATAAAAAAAAAACTTTCCCAGGCATTGAAATAAAAAAAAGAAAAATACTGATATTTATATCATAATTTTTCTGCTAACAATCAAAGGAATGAATTAGAGGTTAAAAACCTACATGATGCTAGTGTCACAGCAGGTCTGAAAATATAATTAAAAGAAAACTGCAGCAATGCTTAACACTTACTTCCTGAGGGAATCAAAGGGCATGGCAGTGAGCAAAAAGAGGTCAACATTTAGGTGTATTTGGGTTAATTAATATCAATTGAAAACAAAATCGTGTGGCATGGTGGAATGGTAGGTAATACTGTTGCCTCACAGATCTTGGGTCCTGAGTTCGTTTGCAGCCAGGAATAACCTGGCATGTTGCTTCACATAGCTCCTAATACATTGCAAAACAAGAAATGACATGAAAATAAGGTACTGACTGTTTCAGTCTTTATGTCTGTTGATGATGTTTGTTGTATGTTGTCAATTTTGCAATTATTTGATTCCAAAAAAATATATGCATACATGTTTCATTTTAAGGGCAGCAGAAGTTTGTGCCTTGCTATTTTTGTATCCTGGGATCAGTTCCAGATTGGGGTACTATCTGTATGTAGTACTCATTTTCTCCCATATTCAAGTGTATTGAATCTGGAGATTCTGGTTTCTTTCAAACTCCTCCCAAAGCCAGGCTGGCCAGGTTTGATAAACTTATCTAAATTATCCCTTTCTCCATGGCTCTGCAATTGACTGGCATCCTTTCAAGGGCACCAGCAATCAGTCCCATTCTACACCCTATACTACACTGAGTTGCTACATTCACAGCAACTGGATGAATGGATAAAATAGGCTAGAATGCTCTTTTTATTATTTTGATGTAGAATGCCCTGTGTAATATCTGTTTAACAGATGATCATATCATCGTATTATCAAAGCAAAAGTGAACAGGTTAAAATTGGAATAAGCCAGACACACAACAACAAGAATGGATTATTCTTAAACCAAGGAAATACTGAGCTGGATCCCAAAAAACATTAAACTTACTCAGTTGAAGACCACACACAATATAAAAACAATAGAACATGAATTAAAGCTGAATGTTGTGATGAGGATTTCCCTGTAGCACATATATTTTTGAGAGGGAATAGGATGGATTGGACTGATTTTTTTCTTTTTGAAAAACACAGTATAATGATTTTCCATGTTGGATATATGCAAAACCCAATACGTACAATAGATGATCTATATACGTTTGATAAAATACACATCAATCCATCTGTTATTAGAAAGATCTGATAATAGATTAATCCACTGAATCCCGATAGACTGGATCCAACTCAGAAGCATAGGCTGCAAGGCAGCAAAATGCACATAAAATATTTTTATAATTAATTTGTCTCACAAATCCCATGAAAGATTGGTAGTAGGAGTTTATTATTTATTTAACTCCCACATATGTAGTTATTGAGCCAGTCTTATTATAAAACTGACACCCAGGCAAATCACACTTTCACCAGAAGTACAATTGCTGGTTTATTGCTGGGTACATTGATAGCTTCCACATTTCCTTCATGAACTTTCCAGATGAGTTCTTCCCAGAATTAGTTCTTCAAGGAAACCCCCTCTTGTTTTCATTGTAATATTGTAATAAATCAATAGTTTGATTAAATGTAAATCAATGCTAACTAGTGTACCACCATGCAGCCACAAAATGATACATTTGTTGTAATGTCTTTGAGGGTATGATCTATGTACTTTAAGTTCTTTTTTAGCTTTTTATTTAGCTTTTATCTAGCACAGTGCTTTCACATTGAATGTGGATTAGTAATGGTAAAGCAAAGAAAATTAGGCTTTCAATTCATCAATAGAAACAATATTTTTGCCAATTCATTAGCCAGTTCTAAAATGTTGCTGCCTTAACCACCAGACACTATAAAAGAAAAAAAATATCTTTATTTTTTCATAACAAAAGGTTTCTGAAGTTTCCAGTTACACTGTTTCACATCACAGTCACAAACTATTTATCTGTTTCAAGGGAGAAACATTAGTTTGGCATGGTTCATTTCTATTGTGTTGTACATATATTTCTCTTGGGATGTTTTTGTCATATATTTTAACAATTATTTGTGCTTCTAAAAAACATCAGAATCTTAAAATAAATCTTTTATAATTCCGAGAATCAACAAATAATCCTAGATTCCAGGATTATTATTCCAGGATTACTGGCTATGGTCTTCCATGTTCTGGAAAGTCCTTTTACATCACCACTGAGCATTTATAATGACTAATTATAAATCCCACAAAGCTTAGCAATGGATGATAAAGCACATTATTGTTGTTTATTTTGTCCAACAGTACATTTTCTTTTTTAGAAATAAAAAGTCCTGAAGATGGAAATTTCCCATAGACATCAAGAATATTGTAAATATTCGAACCTCGAAATTCCAAAACAGTAAAAGTTGTTAATTTGTTAGTTCACATTGTACACTCGGAGCTATTGTTAAAACAATAATAGTGTTAGACATAAAACACATGTATTTCCACTGAAAGTTTTTAAGATGTACAAAAGTTAAAGATAATGAATCTTTCCTGAAATGACTTTGCATGTAGTCAGGGGAAATGACTGCTGTGACTGATTTGGTTTGTCTTTTTTTACTTATGCATCATAACTAATCCCAGCTCCATACTAAAAATAAAACTGAATCACCACCATCACAGATTTTTAGAAAGCTATCTTTGAAAATAATCCGTTGCAAAATAAAGCAACAAATGGAAATGTTTTTTTCTCTGAAGTGGACACATTTTCATTTTTAGGTGTGCTTGTCCTCATCTCACAAACCACTACTTTTAGAAACTTTTGGACACTAAACATGAACTTTGAATGGAAGGTCACAGTAACATGTGTATGCCAAACCTTTAATAAAACTCTTAATTTATTACATAGTAGAATGAAAAGACACTCAATTTGCACTCACTCAGTATTATAAGAATGGCTAAAAAAATACATTTGTTATGCTTATCTCATAAACATTTGGGGCTCAGGTGGTTAGAGTCCAAATAAAAGCATGCCTTTAGAAGCATCCCATAATCATAGCATGGTAAACAGAGGAATAATGCTTGACAGGGGGATTGTTGCACTGGGATCTTGTCATGTCCAGGATGACTGATCTAAAGGTTGTGAGCCAAGTGCACAGAACAGTTTGGAAGTGATGTTATCCCAACACACTACACTCACTGAAATACGTTCAAGAGAAGCATTTGTAAACTTCCCAGATTGGTCTGTATTATTGTATATTTGAGACCTAAAACATAGCGAGATCAAATGAAAGTTTCAATAAAAGGCGAAAATAAACGTATTAAATTTATAATTCAAAGTCATAAGATATTTTTGGGATTATTCAATTAGAAAAAAATGATCCAACACTAAATATACCAACACATTAGAATACGTTTGTGAACTCTTAGATTCAGTAAATGGAGGCACTTTTTTTAACAGAAATGCCTTCAGCTAGAGGTTTCCTATAACATTACATCAGTCTCTCGTCTTAGCTTCTAAGAATTCGGGCCCAATCTTCCTTTCAAAATTGCTTCTAGTTGGAGACATCTGAGGGGTTTAGGCCCAGGCTTTGACTTGGCCAGTCCAAAATGTGAAAGGTTCTTATTCGGCCATTCAGTTATAGATCTGCTTATATGTTTAGGATTGTGTTACTGCATGACCCACTTTTGGCTCAGCTGTCATGACATTTTTATCCAAAATGTACAATGATTACAATGCCATATTCACGGTTCAGTCAATGATGGTCAGGAATCCAGGTCCTAAGACAGCAAAGAAACCCTAAACCATGATGTTCCCACCATCCTGCTTGATAGCCAGGATGAAATTCTTCTGTTGGAAGGCAGTGTGTGGTTTTTGCCACACAAACCTTTTCTCGTTTTATTATAACAATTAAATACAAAATACATAGATAGATAGATAGATACTTTATTGATCCCGTGAGGGAAATTGCAGTGCAACAGCAGCTTAACACACACAACACAGCCACAGTGTAACGAATTATATAATAATAGTACAATACATACAATACAGTACAAGAGTTACTCACAGTCCGGACACACAAGAGGAAACTAGAACAGAACAGTACACAGAAAATCGTATCACACGTATGAATATAAATATAGATGTAACCATAGATATAAATATAAATATAAATGTATTGCACAGGTCCCTGGCATATATTGCACAAAAGTGGTTGTAAACGGGAAAAAGAAAAAGAAAAAGAAAGAGAACAGATGTAGCAGTAGATGTGTATATGCGTTTAGTCCAGAAACAGGTCACTGTCGCTGTTGCCTCTGCCAAGACGCAAGGTGGATGCGTTGTACAGTCTTATGGCAGACGGCAAGAATGACCTCCTGTAGCGCTCCCTGTCGCACCGTGGATGAATCAGTCTATTGCTGAACGTGCTCTTCATTCCTGCAAGCCTGTCATAGAGGGGATGGGAGAAGTTGTCCATGATGGCCTCTAGTTTGGACATCATTCTCCTCTCAGCCACTACCTCCAAGGGGTCCAGGTCAGACCCAATGACAGAGCTTGCTCTCCTGATGAGCTTGTTCAGCCTTTTGGAATCTACTGCTCTAATCCCAGAGCCCCAGCACACCACTGCGTAGAAAATGGCACTCACTACCACCGACTGATAAAACATGTGTAGCATCTTACTACACACATTGAAGGACCTGAGCCTCCTCAAGAAGTAAAGTCGGCTCTGTCCGTTCTTATAGATGGCCTCGATGTTCTTAGACCATTCCAGTCTATCGTCGATGTGCACTCCCAGGTACTTGTACGAGTCCACCATCTCCACGCCACTCCCATGGATGTAGACAGGAGTAGGTTTGACCTTTTTCCTCCTGAAATCTACCACCAGTTCCTTTGTCTTTGTAACATTCAGTTCCAAGTGGTTCACCCCACACCACTCCACAAAGCTGCTGACCAGTCCTCTGTACTCCTCCTCCTGCTCACCCTTGATACATCCCACAATTGCAGAGTCATCTGAGAACTTTTGCAGGTGGCATGACTTTGAGTTGTACTTAAAGTCCGAAGTATAGAGGGTGAAGAGGAATGGAGAAAGAACTGTCCCTTGAGGTGCCCCTGTGTTACTCACTACCAGTTCAGACACACAGTTCTGAAGTCTCACAGACTGTGGTCTGCCCGTCAGGTAGTCAGTGATCCACGAGGTCATGGAGGCATCGACTTGCATCTCCTCCAGCTTCCTCCTTAGTTACATGTATGAATGCATGCATTATATATTACCTATCAATAATAAACAAACACAAAGAGCACAATTAAGTAAATGTTGATTTGACCGATTCAAAGAAAAATAAAAAGATAGTTTGCTTAAGATATTGTGTGGCTGGACAGGGAGGTGGCAGAAGTGGTCTAATATAAGGCTGGAGATAATTTCATGACTGATAAATAAATGGTAATGAATGGATGTATAAAGAAATGAACTTCAAATGTGAGTTTGTGATAGCCAATGGGGGGAAACTTCATAATAGAAAACTTCATATTTTCTTTTGAGACAAACACTAATTTAGCTCAATTTCAACAGTATCGTCATGGTGATCTCCTCATTGTGTTTGCGTTATATATAACGCATAGCTTTGTTGATAATAAATTTGATCAATAAATTTGAAAAAATAATAAATACTTGAAAAATATGTAATGCAGACCCAAATGAGAGACAAAATGTTACAGGTAGAAGATTAATTGTACACTTTCATACATAAAAGGTATACTGTAAATTGATAATTATTTTCTTATGTTTTTCCTTGGCACAATATAATTTTGTAACTTAATATACAGCATCCTGTAGAGTTATGTGTATTATTTAAAATGATGTTAATTGCTTACATTTGTACTGAGCATAACTTTAGAGAGGACAGGCTCTACAAAGCCAGATGAAATTTAGCGAGGACAGGTTAACACCCCTCCTCTTATGATATTTAATGACCTCATCAGAACTCAGAAATAATCGGCACCTCAGTTTTAACTTCCCATCTGAAAGACAGTCCACTGTCTCCGGTCTGCATACTGGGATGGGAAAATCTGACCTAGTGGGCAAACCATCACTTACTGGTCCACCAATACCATTAATAATAGAAACCTGGTTTTCCTTAAGGGTCTCCCATCCCAATACTGACAAGGCCCAAACTAGCTTAGCTTCTGAGATCTGATGCTGTGCTTGCACATACATTATTGTTACTAACAGGTCTTATTAAGTATTATTTAAAATCCAATTTTCTGTAGACGTGCAGAATGTAAAATGTTGAAAAGCTGATTTTTCATCTTGCAATTACAATATGATCATTAACAGTAATAATTTGAATACTATTCACCGTTTGCAAATAGTAATAATATTTTCATATTACTGGGGGACAAAAATATATACTGAGACTTAATAACAAATGACATTTGGAATCAACAGCATTTCTTCTGTTTTAAAATGATAATACAGTTTAGTCTCATCACAAGAAGCACAACATTGCCATCTGTGTGGCTGTTCTCAGTATTGCAGCTGTATAGCATAGGAGAACAAAAGCTGGGAGTGTGAAGGAGGCGGGAGCAGGGAGGACACAGGTGGTGCGAAGTCGAGAGAGGTGAAGAGAGCTGTGAAGTCGAAACCTGCAATTGAATAGAGAGGATTAGAAGGAAACAAGTCTGTTACTGAGAGAAGGGGTAAGGTGTGAACTAAGTTTCAGGACAATTTTGGTTTCGGGTGTCTTTCTGAAAGAGCAGTTAAGAAACCCTTCTTTGAGAACACAGACGGAGAGATTAGTGTGATCATGGCCGTTTGAGGTGAAATGAGAAACAATGGGCTTGGAGAAATCTTTAATCCTCACAGCCCTAGCAAGTTCTCTGAAGCGGTCCCCGAGTCTCCTTCCTGTTTCCCCAATGTAGAAAGCTGGACATTCTCTGCAAGAGGTGCAATAAATAAGGTTGCTGGAGGTACAAGATATCATCTGAGTACTCCAGAATTGTCCTGAGGGGCCTTGAATGAGTGTGGTGTTAGATATATATTGGCAGATATATATATATATCTGCTATCAGATATCATATGTTCTATCAGTCGGTGGTAGCGAGCGGCATTTTCTACACAGTGGTATGCTGGGTCCCTGGGATTAGAGCAGTGGATTCTAAAAGGCTGAACAAGCTCATCAGGAGAGCAAGCTCTGTCATTGGGTCTGACCTGGACCCCTTGGAGGTAGTGGCTGAGATGAGAATGGTGTCCAAACTAGAGGCCATCATGGACAACATCTCCCATCCCCTCTATGAAAGAATTGCAGAAATGAAGAGCACGTTCAGCAATAGACTGATTCATCCACGGTGCGACAGGGAGCGCTACAGGAGGTCATTCTTGCCTTCTGCCATAAGACTGTACAACGCATCCACCTTGCGTCTGGGCAGAGGCAACATTGACAGTGACCTGTTTCTGGACTGAACGCTTCTACACATCTACTGCTACATCTGTTCTCTTTCTTTTCTTTTCCCGTCTACAACCGTTTTTTGTGCAATATATGCCAGGGACCTGTGCAATACATCTATATCTATATTTATATCTATATCTATATTTACATCTATATTTATATTCATATGTGTGATACGGTTTTTCTGTGTACTGTTCTGTTCTAGTTTGTTCTTTGTGTGTCCGGACTGTGAGTAACTCTTTTAGTGCACCCCTCACTGTACTGATTGTGTTGTATGTATTGTACTATTAATATTATTGTATCATTCGTTACACTGTGACTGTGTTGTCTGTGTTAAGCTGCTGTTGCACTGCAATTTCCCTCACGGGATCAATAAAGTATCTATCTATCAGATGATGCAGCAAGTTTTGTTGCAGGAGAAAGTGCCTGGTGTTGATGATTGCTGAGGGCGGTCAAGGGAGCTGTGAACAAGAAGATTGCACAGATAAGGTGGTCGGCGATATGAGATGATAGGGCAGTCAGAAAAGAGGGCACCGATTGAGGTATCATCCTGTAAGATGGATGAGTTGTCGTTAATGGTCCTGGGGACAGGAAGTGTGTTAGGGTGGTAGGGAAGCACCGGAGGAATGCAGCACATAAAAGGACAGGGGGGCTAAGACCGAGGAGGATACCTTAAAATGCACAGAGCTTCTCCACTGTAGTAAAAGGGGGCACACCAGGTCACTGAGTGAAGCTGGTTTTACAGAACAGAGATGTTGCACTTTTTCTTTAGGACACTGGTTTTGGTAACTGGGATCCATGTGGCTCTTGTGCTGGTTTGTGAGTGTGTGTCCTTGTGAATATTTTTTTTCACGCAATTCTGTGTGTCCAGTGGACAGTTATAGAAATTGTTGTGATATTAGGACACTTTTGTGCAAAGTGTATATTGATAGACTTAAATAAAATGAAATGAAATGTTATGTAGGATGACTGTCTTGTCAGGTCTCTGGGTGCACTGTTGGTTCTGGGAGATAAAAAAGAATCTGTTGTGGGAGAAAAGGGTCCCTACCCTAAAATTGCTAGGTGGCTACAAAAGCTAACATTATCCCTCACTGATGGGTCACCATCTGTGATATTATCTGCCAAATACTGTACATCCAAAATATGGAACTGTGGACAAAACAGAAATGCTCAGGTATTGAAGTACTTTGTATTTAAAATATGATGATGATACAATAATATTTTATTTCTGATTTCTCAGAAATGTATCCAGTATCAAAGCAGCTATGTTATACACACAGAGAAACTTACAAAAAATGCAAAGTACAAATCATTTCACACCACTCCTACAGGAATCAACACACTACACCAGAAACTTCACATTTACTTCACCGACAATTACACTAATCCTCTATAATTACACATTACCCCTTTGTTTTAGCACATAATCTAACTGATTGTACTTGCTCATAAAACATTACTCCTTTATTGTGAACTTACTTATGGAATAATTTCAGTATGGGATAAAGGATTTCACCATTTTATTAAGCCTGCATCAAGTTACTCTAAAACATCCGTTTTATGACTGTTAATATTGTTAATATTGTAGCGCCACGCGCGGCGGGACTACGGGATCGTATATAGTGGGGCAGAGGCTGAGAGACAGCCTCTTCCCTTCGTGTGTGTGTGTGTTAGTGTAGGTGCACCGCTGTAACCCCTGTCCCCGGTTCGAGTTAATAAATGTTAATAAAACCATTCCCTGAGTCCCATGCCTGCTCCATTCATCGCCGAACCCGAATTCGTTACAATATATTTACTTTTATAGCTCATAAAAAACATGATTCCAAACGTACTCACTTGACATAATGCACATGACGTTCTGCCCTGTGCGCAGTAGTTTACCATATGAATTTATTTGCTTCTGTACGTTTTCCCTTTTTAATTAGTAATGCATGCGAAGGCTGCAAAGGAACAGGTAAAGGTCCATGCTGAAAAGAAAAGCGACACCGCTTTTCGGCTGTGGACACCTGTAGAAGGTTCCACAGACGAAACGTTATCTCTTTTATTGTCAGCATGGAATAAACCCTTTTCCTTTGTAGTTATATTACGTTTTAAATGATCAAAATACTAGGTTTTATAAATGATAAATTCCGACTGCAGAAATATTAGATATTTTTTACTTATATCTGCATACACGCGTTTTGTCATCAGATACACGGAGGGATACATTGTGATGAAGGAAAATTACATATTATGAAAGACTAAATTCAAATCCATTTTGGCTATAAGTGTAGTTAACAGCGATAATAAGGATGCTACAGGTAAAACGTAGTTGCAAATCTATGTGATTTGTAGTATTAATGACATCGTGTTTTTTAATGAATTACTTATTTTCCTGCTGTGTCAAAAATAATCTGGAAAAAATTAGTACTATAGGTCTTTGTCATGTCTTATTGTGTTTTGTCATAAATATTCAGAATACTGAAAAATATCTCTTGCTTCTAATACCAACAAATAATAGAATAGAAACCGGGGAAGAAATACGCTGTAGATCCCGGAAATGACTTTCAGTTTCATGACAATTTCCGTTGTTTTCTGTCTCCTAGAAACAGACCGTCTCATATTGCTGCATATTGTGAAATGTTACATCTCTAACCAGATGAATTACAACTTTTTTAATTTGCTTAACTTTTGATTCGTTCTGCGGAAAAATGTAAATTTCATTTTTGAATAATAATATACCTTGAGCGCAAATCTGGTAAGTATAAGTAAAGAAATATTAGGCACATACATAATGTTAATGTATGTTCTTAAAGTTACATTATACCAAGCTAAATAATAAGTAGTTAAATGTTTTCTGATTCTTTTCTAAATGGTGTACTTGAAATTGATCTGATAGATATTTAATAGATTTTAATATACAACAGCCATTAGTATCTCCGTGGTTTGTTTATGGTTAGTAATATCCACATTAAGTGCGCTTTGATAAGCTAGGATATATTTTTATACAATTCCAGGAAGTAAAATCTTAAAGATGTACTGTAATTAATCGGTGTTTGACGTTCTTCTTTTCCTACGTGAGGTACCTTGTACCTTGGCTTTACAGCGTTTTGTCCTTGTATTTCTTTTGTATTTATGCGCCCGCTTCACTTTTTTCTCCCCCCTCACAGAAATGTCTGAAGATCATTTCAGCACAACGTTAGCATATTCTAAAAGTCCCAAAGTTTCAAAAAGAACAACCTTCCAGGTATGAAGCTAGACCAACCTCTGTAAATAATTCAATTCTAGTTTAAAAAGTGTACTGTAATGACAGTGCTTCATTGCTTCAGTTCCTGTACATTTACAATTTCAGTAATATAGCACCTTGGTGAAAAACATATATACAGTGCAGTATGTAGATTGTTTAACGGGTAATCCATGTGTTGCCATTGTCAAGTATAACCACAATGCTAGCCTACATTAAAATTCTTAGATCAAGCTTTTACTGCATTGATTTGTTTTTCAAATACAACATTGGTTACTAAGTATGCCATGCATGTGTTTATTTAAATATTCTGTCTTGCCTGCGCTAGATAACAATGCATTTATAAGAAAACCATGTCTTTGATTTCAGGATGAGTTGCAAGCAGCTATTTCTGCAAGAACAGCAAAATATAATTCTGAATATATGAATAATTACTCAGATGACTTTGAAGATGATGCTGATGATGATGGTAATTAAAGCTTCTTATCAAGCTTATAGACCTCATAGTCACGTATTTTGACCATTTAGTATCAAGGGATAGGATTAGATTTATCACAGTGTAAAATGATTTTAGAAGATACATTTCTGAACATTTTCAAAAACTACATACTCTTTATGACAGTTTAGTTTGCAGATTATCGATGATTGGAAATTTAAGGCAGTGTAAATATTCTTTCCTGTCTATTGTCTTTAATGGCAAAAAACCTAACACTTTGTGTTTTAAATGCATTCTTCCACTACAAGTCAAACATAACTAATGCATGTTGTCAAATAACATGTATTAAGTACATTTTAATACATGTTGTTTGACTATAAAAGAAATACAGTTTTATTTTGTGAACCAAGCTAAAAAAGTGTATACCCTTTTAATGATCTCCATTTTGTATATTGTAGGATTGACTTTGCAACATCAAAAAAAAATTAAAAGTAATTAATACTTAATTACTCAATACTTAATTTTAATTAATTTTCTTTTCTGTCAGTCACTGTAAAGATGTTTAAAAATTCTCTAAAAAATGTGTTGTCCTATTTTCCAGGGGACATTTTACAGCATGGTAAAAATTCTGAAAAATTGTATAACTTTAAAAATTATAAATAAGCATAAGTGAAAACAGTGAGGTACTTTTGTGAGTAGTTTTTTGGAAATATATATTATGGAAGAAAGCAGAGTTTACCATTTAGAGTTTAGATCAAAATTAACCAGTTAATAAGCAGTCTTTGTGCTGTTACTTCATAATGGCTAACATTTAATAAAAGCATAACTATAACTGTTCATGTGGGTAGCTGCATCAGCATGCGTAGGCTGCAAAGGAACAAGTAATAGGCTTATTCCATGCTGAAAAGAGAAGAAAGAAAAAACAAAGTTTTGCCCGAAATGTTGTGTTTTCTTTCTTCTCTTTTCAGCATGGAATAAACCTATTACTTGTTCCTTTGCATACCTATTACTGTTTCCTTTTGTGAATAAGTCTTTTACTTGCTGTGCAGTCAAGTGAAGACTTAGTAGTTATTTTGATCAAGTCTTTTTATATAGTTTAGAAATCTGCATACCATAAAACCATAAATACCATTACACATTAAATTTTTGGTTAATTGACCAGAAGCTTTTTGTTCTGAGATTGAAGCTGGCTCAGAACTCCCAGATGATTTTTCCTGATACTGTCTTCTACACTTTTTGTTTCATGTTGGAAATATTAATACCTCAAACAATTTATGTCTTTGAATAGTTGCGCTTTATGGTTTGACATTCAAGCCCATTTCTTTGCGTATTACTTTTTAAAAACAATTTAAAAATGTTTTAAGCATTTTTGAACAGCTCATACTGTGATTTATTTTTTATCTTAAACTATAACTGACTACCTTTTTTCAGATATCTTTAAAGAATTGCTTAAGTCCAAAAAAACAAAGAGTGAAAGGTCCAAAATAGGGAAAAAGAAACATAAAATCAATGATTTTAAGCTCTCAGATGATGAAGAAGAAAATGTGAGGCCCAAGAGAGTGTCATTTTTGAAAACAAGAAGAAAAAGTTTCCCCACAAAAGAAGAGGATTCAGACATTGAAGTAAAAAATGGGGCAGAAGTTAAAAGAGAGGAAGAGTGTGGCCATCCTGAGTCCTCACCATCTCTTCAAACAGCAACTACTTGTCAAGAGTCTAAAACATTGGTGCCAACAGAAAGAAGTCACAAGGAATCTACTCTGTCACAGCCATCAGGAATGACTGCAAATTTGAGCAGAGAAAATGAAGAAAAACCTACCCCACAACTCAGAGAAAGCAATATGAAACACACACCTTCCTCAGGTACTGTAGTAAAGTACTGGACGTTTTCAAAAGCTTAGCCCTTTTTAGTGTTAAGTGTAAGATCTTATGCCATTTTTTAAGAACAGTAAAAAACATTGGGGTTTCCATGCACTGGAACAATGCACTCTAAAGAATCTTACTAGGATCTTCACAGCTGTAATGTTTGGCCCACTGTTTAAAGAAAAGCCTTAGGCATAATAAAGTTGTAACTCATTGTACCTCACGCTTTGTTGTTGCATACTTTTACACCTTTGTGCCAACATAATTCAGTGGGGCATCAGTCACTTGTAGTGAGCAATATTTTGGATATTTTTTCATGTGTGGTACACACAGTGGCACTACAACAAAATCCATTGCGGCTTACGATATCATAAAAGGAAATAGAAATAAAAAGGATTTAAATTTTTCACATGCAGTTAGGTATCTCAGTGCTGTATATATGTGAAAATGGATGGGGATTCTTAAAATCAACTGCAAATTAGATGTGGTAAATTATTTTTGAATAATTTTGAATAAGAAAATTCTGGCTGGCTTTTTTAAATGTGTCATTTGTGTCATTTCAGAGATGGAAGAAATAATGTGAAAACTGGCAAAAGAGCGCCTAAAGCGAAATATTATATATATATATTTTTTTATAATGTGATGTCTGGCTCAATGTTCAATGACTATTTCTTGGTGTTTGTTTTATAGGTATCCTTGATGATGAAATTCCTAAGCCTCGGCCAAGGCGGAGAAGTCACAGAGGCAGCAGTAATACTGAAGAAGACAGTGTAGGTGGAAGTGAGAAATCACCAAGCAGGCCACCTACGTCATCAGTCTCCATACCCTTATCTGCTGAAATGACCAGCAGAGCATCATCATCTGAAGGAAAACAAAACTCCAGGAGCTCCAGTCCTCAGGTGCCTTATTTTGCTATTGGCTGTGCAGTTACTGTCAATTTGTGTGAGATCTGATAAATATGAACAGTTTTGGCTTTTGCCTTTTTTTGGCCTTTTGCCTTTTCATCTAGCAGATTTTGTATTAATGGGTTTATTAATATTGACCTGAAAGTAGAACTGAGAGAAATATTTTAGGCTGGTAATAGTCAGCTTTGTTCCTTGAGTCACATTGAGCTCAACATGTTCTTCGTGAACTAAATCATGGCAAAAGGACTGAATTGTTTTTCTCAAGCAAATTTTATCCCAATGATTGGATGACAGAATAATCCCCAAATTTCCCCTGATGAGAATTATTTTTTTTATATAAAATTGTACTTTTGGAACAAAATCAAAACTTAGTATTTGTCAGTTTGTGAAGTTTTGCTAACTTTGAATCCAACTTAAAAATGCATATCATACAATATTACTATCAGATCAATTATATGTGTCTATTGCATAATGAAATACAGTGTACATCTGCTTTTCATATTTTTCCAGATTCAGAAGATGTGTACCTAGGGATTAAACAATTTTGGAGTAGCACAATACAATATACATTAAAATACTTGTGTAAGAAAGTTAGCCCATACTAAAAAATATACATGTGCTTTCCTCCTCTAATAGATTTATGTACACTGTACACCGTTTATCCACACTGTATAATTTCTACAATAAATATATATACTGCAATATACATTTTATAAGCATGAATAATTTATTAAAGAGAAGTAGGAGGGCAATTATAAAACCATTCAAATATAGTACTGTAACACTATTGAGTTTTGAGAAGTATATACACTTTAACACAATTAAATGTAGTGTACCAACAAACAAAATGTAACACAACTACAAAATAATTTCACTTAGTCTATGCACTAAATCTTAAAATGTATGCTTATATTTTATAATAACTAAACAGAAATGTTCCCAGTTGTTCTTTTCTGAGTTCTGTAAACCATATATTTTTTTCAAAGGTTTTGATGTCTGAGGCCATTGCAGACTTTAGTAACTGCTCTTTGTGTTTATATGGTCCTTATGTCATATAAAGAAGAATTGTTATATTTCCACATAAGCTTTCTTCCTTACATAGCCTAGTCACAAGTTTCTTTGTAGTCCTTTCTGTTTAGTTTTTCTTTAGTCCTATGATTTTTAATTTTCAGGGGTGTCAAATGAGCATTCACGCACTATTTAGACACTTTTGTAGCAAACAAAACAAGGCAAGTTTAGAACGGGTGGTTTGATAGTTCTATCTGAATTTTTTTTTCTGAAACTCTGAGGGTCCTGGGTGGCGCGGTGCAATGTGTGGTAGTTGTATCCCGAAACTGACTCTGGTGATTCAAAAGCTGTCACCAAGCATTATTGAATCTCATTTAATTGAGGTTTGATCAGCAGTCTTGATTGTTTCCCACTCATACCTTTATGTTTGGGAAACATCAAAATCCGAAGTCCAGTGAGGCTCAGATATTGATCGCGGAAATGCTCACTGGACACCCCAGGTAGGGTTAGGGTTAGCATTCACACACTATTTAGACACTTTTTAAGCTCAGTGCTTGATTTTGAGGCCCAAGTCAAATTTAGAATGGGTGGTTTGGTAGTTCTATCTGAACATTTTTTTTTCAGAAACTCTTGAGGGTCCTGGGTGACACATTTCACCGTGTGGTAGTTGTTTCTCGAAACTGAGTTGGTGGGATCAAAATCTGTCACCAAGTTTTATTGAGTCTCATTTAATATCAAGAGCTTTCATCAACAGTCTTGATTGTTTCCCACTCATAACTTTTTTGTTTGGGGAACATGTCAAAATCCGAAGTCCAGAGATTCTCATATATAGATTGCGGAAATGCTAATTGAAGTGGTTTCCAAATAAAGCCATTAAATAGCACACACAAAGCGAATACTTCAGAAGTGAATGACAACAATATTTCACATGCAACAGTGCCAGTTTCTGGGTAGCAGTAGAACTGGAAAACTCCAATGCTATCAGAAAGGCATGTGCCATGTGATTTTCTTTATATTTCTGGTTTTAATTTTTTTTATAGAAAAATCAATTTTCCATTTGTTTTCTTCTCTCCTACTGCCTGAAACTATTTAAGGAATTTAAGGTCTTTTAAAGTGTGACCTTTTTGTTTCTTTTTTGCTTGTGTTCTAGAAACCTGAAATATATCCTTCCATATCATCAAGATTTAGCAGATGTCCTTCCTCTACAGGTGATGGGCAGCTTTCCGACAAATCAAGACAGGGTTCTTTCACCAGAGGTATGGTAACCCAAAGACTAAGTTAGAAGAATTATTTTTCTTATGTGTAACTCTTAAATATCCTCACTTTATTTTGGATCTTATTGTTTTTAGAGTTGGAGTATTTCAAATTTGTGTCTTGTTTAGAGTGGAATCGTATAGAAGATAACAATGAAGAAGATGTCCAAAAATTATTTACTCCTACAAAGCAGAAGGAATGCAGACCAGAGGAGAGTGCTAAATCTGCTGAATTATCTAGAGGAAAGGAAGTCACAAGACGGCATGCTTCGTCCCATAGACCCAGTCTGAGGAAGGTAAAAAAAAATCATTGATCAGAAATTGAGAGAGGTGGCACTCTAGGATTTAAAATGGCAAGTTTTTCATTAGCAGTATTGGTATTTTTAGTCCTGTGGGTGTTAGCTAAAGTTTGGTCAATAATTTTAGTCAGGTTTATCCAAAAAGTACTTGACTAAAGTGAATGTGGCTTAAATTGGTTCTAAAGATAAGACCCACTGCATCTTAATGAGATCCTAATAACTATTATACTACATTAGTATATTTTTATAAATAAAGTATTATATTTTCATGTGTGAATGATTTTTTTTATTGCAGTGCTTGATTATATTTTATTTTGTTAATAGAGCAAAGGTCATAGTTCATAGTAACTTCTTTAAATTACAGACATCATGTTTTTAGGCTTCAAATTATTAATACTTATTATTTGACCTATCCAGTTATTTCCTTGAAGACACAAATGTGTGAAATGTGAAATATTTTGGTTGAAACCACTGAATCTGTTGCTGTAAGGGCACAGATGTTTTTAATTATGTAACTATTTTAACTTCATAATCACAGCTTTTCATAGTACTCTACATTCCCGTCTTCTTAATCCAGATTTACAATAACTTTCCAATTAAAAGTAATTACAGATGTACATTTTGTATGTGTGCATCTTTAAATTTAATTGAGCTGAAATCTGTCCAGTATAAATATTTTATTTTTAACTACAGTATGATAAATTAGACAACATACAATCCATCAACAATTGCAGTGATTTCTTATAAATAAGAGAACACACCAAGATGTTGTGCCTACGTTTAATTTGCAGTATCTATCATATATTTTCTGCAGCTTAAGCAATTGTAATTCCATTATTTCAAACTATTGGTATGACTAGAACTGGAATGGAGCATGTGCAGTATTTTCCTCATGCCCACTCTCTTTACATATTGTTTCTTACTTCTAGACATTTAGCCTTGTGGTATAAATTAATTAAATAATGTGGTAATATGTTTTACTGACTAGGGAGAAGCTGAGGATGAGCCAAATGGTGATATGGATGGAGCAAGTCCAGCTGATGAAAAATCATCTGATAACAGGTCACTTTTGTATGATCTCTGATAGATTTTTTCATTGCCCATTTCTAAATAACATAGTTTTGCCATCCAAGGTTAGGAAAGGTTGTCTCCTATCACAATATAGGAAATTATATTTTCTTAGCCAGACCGTAAAGCTTTTGGTCAAGACAATTCCATTTTGTTTTATATGAACTAAAGAGAATTGAATTACTCAGAAAACTGTATACTCAGAGAGGTGAAATTATAATTTTATATTAAGTAGGATTGAATAAGGAGTAATGAAAATATCTAATATATTTTGTCTTTGAGACACCAAATATCTAGAAAGATTCTGTTCAAGTCACTTGATGTTAAAAAGTTTAACAGTCTTGCTCTTTGTTAAGTAAAGTGGACATCCCAATAAATGTACATAATATTTATTTAATACATTAGATTAACTTTAATTTTAGTGACAATTGTTATTTGCATGTTTATTTTACACATTTTATGTTTTAAATTGCATCTAATTTCAGGTCTTTAAGTTCTTGTTCACAGAGCAAAAAGCAACAAAACCTTTGTTCATACACAACTGAATCTCGTTACCTGGGGACACTAAAAGTTTTAGACCAATGCACTTCTCAAAAGGAGATTCACACTGAAGCAGCTGACTCTCTCCGGGCTATAATTTACCAAGTAGGAATGTTGATTTCTTCACTTAGAATGTATTTTTGTTTATTACAAAATCTGATTTTATTCCAAAGCTTGTTTCTTTATTCAAGCTATAAAATTCTAAATCAAGTTTTTCATTCCTGAAAAAAATAATTGATATAATTCAGATTTTTATAGGCTTTAGGTTGCTGTGACAATTATAGTTGTATTATTATTGAATAGCTTGCTAAAAATGTTGTACACAGATTTATTATCTTCGCTCCTGTATAAATGTTACAACCTCTATTTAATTTAGTAATCTTTTAATATGTGGATAAAACTAGTACAGCTGATCAAATATTGAGAGATGTGTTTGCTAAAAAGATAAATTATTTGAAAAATCAGATTTAGATTTTCGTTGCATCAAAACTAAGAAGAATTTGGTTGTATTCTTTGTAAAACAATGAGCATATATTTACTGAGGCCCCAACATAAATAAAGGTAATAACATACAGTACAGTAAATTACCTACTTTTCTTATCTCCTGGAGTCACCATGTTTACAGAATTTACAGAATTCAAACAAATTACTTTACTGACAAAACGTCAAGTAATGTTGTTATTAATCAACATTTGGAAAAAAAAAACATTCTTTACAGGACTGGCTAAAAAAGAAAAAACAAATTTTACAAGCAACTCTAAAAACTAAGAAACTGGAGGAAAAGCATAAGGAAGAGAAGAAAAAGGAGGTATGGAAACTTCTTTGGAACATATTAATTTTTGATGATGTGGAGATACTTTTACCCAATGTATTATCTGGTAAGAGTTCATCCGAATGTGCTTCACGTTTATGTTATCATTAAGACCTTTAATAATTTCAGTCCCAAAAATAAAATGGAATGCCAGCAGAGGGAGCAGGAACACCATTAAGGTTTAGGTTATTTTTTCAAGGTCTCTCTCTTCCTGTCTCTCTTTGTTGTGGTCTCTCTCCCACTTTTCTCTGTCTTGATTTGATTTTATGTGGTGTCTTTCTGGACTGTTGATTGACACTTAATAATTTGCCCAGAATTTAATTAACTAAAGTAAACCAAGATAACATTTTTGATTGCTTCGATTACAGATTCTGGACACCCTACATCTCAGAAAACATCCCATTTGCCCGGTGTTCCCACTTCATCTAGATTTTTAGAGAAACTTTCTAGTCACCTATAGCTGTAACAGTATAATTTACAAAGTACAATAAAAGTATTAAATATTGAAGTAGTAGTGTAAAGGCTTCGTGGATTTACGCTTGTTGAATATAAAGTTAAAATATAAGAACAAACTTAATACAAAATAAAGGGAATATGTTGGTACTTTTGCTTAGCAATTGTATTTATTTTATAATTTGAAGGGTCTTTGAAAGAATACATCTCCTTGTGCCTGATGAGTTAATGGTAAAATAAGATTAGTAGTTAATAGATACAGAATTCTCCAGCCATTTCTCCACAGCTATAAAGCTACATATAGTGCATAAAGTCATGCATTCTACTCTCATTATTAAATGTACTTCCAGTATTTTTCCACTTGTGTTCTCTGGTTCATTAGGTTTCCAATCTGTTTGTAAAAGATATATATATTTTTTTTTATCTGATATAATCTTTTTTATAGGAAGAATTGAACAAAAAGGAGGAGGCAAAGACCTCCTTTCAAGCTTGGAAAGAAAAGAAAACAGAAGATATTAAAACTAAAGTAAAGACAAAACAAGAAGAGGACATGAAAAAACAAAAAGAAAACGAAGAGAAAGTGGAGCGAAAGGAAATAGCAAAAAAGGCAGTAATGAAATTAATCTTTCCTGTTTTTATTTTTTGGTGATTAAACGATGGAACCAGCACCATGGATTTAAGTAGACCGAAGTAATATAATTTATACCAATGTAGTCCTGGATCCAGTGCTGCAAGAGAGGGAATGCAGAGGCTCCCGACGCAGCACCAGCTCCATTTTAGCGATAGTCTGACTCGCCATTCAAATACGTTTCTGTCACAGCGAGAGGCCTAGAGTAGAACCCTCATCATCTGAGGGTACCGAGTACGAACAGGGGAAATCTCAATTTAGAATAAGGGAAAACCAGAAGGGAGCTTTTTACAAGACTAACCAATTCTGGATACTCCCAAAACAAGTACATACATACCATAATTAACCAAAATGATACTTATGATACCAGTCACAAGGGGGTTTATACACTCTGGAAGAAATTTAAGAAGATTCAATAGTTTGTATTTCTGGGCACAGAATATATATTATCCCAAATATTATTGTGGAGTATGTCTTCAGCTGTGACATTTAATTCTCTGTTGCAGATATTAACTATTTCTAAGGGCTTATATGAAGCCTGTTATAAAAATAAAGGAAGCTAATCCCTCTGCTTTTGCCTTTATGTAAAACATATTATTCATTCAGTGTATAGAACTTTGCACACCAAAGGACACCATAGGTATGCTTTGCAGAACAGAGATGTACAATAAATACACAAAGAAGAGCCTGTAAGTAATCCTGCTGTGATTGCAAATGCTGAAATGAACAAAGACCATCATCTTTCTGCTAAATTATAAATTTGTTTCTAGCTCAATTCTGAGCAAGAGAAATAAAAAATGACTTCTAACTTTGTTTCTTAACTAGAGAATTGGCATGATTTTGTATTCTTTTCACTGGACAACAAACCTTAATTTTGTAATTATCAGGCCAAAACATAACCTACAATATCAAAGAGATACCCCAAATAAATCAAATCTTGATACCTACAGTAAATGGCGACACTAGACTTTCTTCAAGTGGATATCCAGATAAGAGGAATATAAGGGTATAATCAATCAGTGGACACAATTCAAGGGCACAGTGGTAAAGGCAGGCCTCCTTGAAATCTGTCACTAGCAGAGAGGCGCATTTAATATGTGGTTGCTTCCCTTTCCATATGAATTTCAAAATTCAATCTGTTGTAATATCCCAAGTAGGAAAAGAAGATAATCGTAGAACACATTCATTCATCATAATGGAGTCCATCTGTTCACAGTAGTGTTTAAAATGTTATACAATTGTGTGTTCTAAAGGTCTGTAAGAAGAACAAATCTCAATATCAAGGTATTCTCAAGTGATCAATGGCACAGCTGAAGGTACACTGCAGGGTTTAGAAGTAATGCAGATTTGGACCAATTTGTTTCATATCATGATAAAGCCCCCAAAATTATTGACAATAGTTAGCAGATGATGCAAGGACTGAGAGACATAAATATAGCTCTGTGCCATCTGCATGAAGCAAAATACAAAACTGAGCATTATTAACAGCAATATCATTTGAAACATTAAAGTGTTGAATAGGTAGAACTAGAGGTTCCAAATCAATATGAACAAAGGTTAAAGTTGGCATTCCTGCTGAATGCCTCTAGGAATATTGAATTGAGAACATTTGTTGTGTATTAATTTCATTACAGTTAAGAGTTACCATGTATTTTTTTATCATATTAGTGTAACCTGATCCCAAGACCATGTCATGCAGGTATTCCCACTCAAACTGATCAAACATCTTCTCTGCATCTAATGAAAAATTGAACAAGGGAGCAAATGCCTGTATTTCTATGTAAAATATGAAGAAGATAGCAAACTTTATCAGAGTCCAGATGCCCTTTAATGAAAAGCCCATCTGATCATAGTGAACTAGATTTGTCATGTAGACCTCCAGCTGGTGTGATGGCAACTTATCATATAGCCTGGTATCTAAATACATCAGTAAGATGGACCAATATCTTGTGGAGAGAGCAGGATCTTTATCTTTTTAATATGGATGTAGTGCAATATTAATATCCCTTTGAAAAGAACCTTTCTCGATGACCTGAAGTATTATGCCTAGCTAAAGAGCGCTTAATTAGGGCAAGAAAGTCAGGAGGGATATCATTAATGCCAGGAGACTTACTGCTTGTAATGTCCTGAACTTCTTTCTTTAGCTCAGACAGATATAGGCTCCTTCAGCACAGCTGCCTATGCAGGAGCAAGACTAGCTAAGTAATTAGAGATACTTCCATTCTCTATCATGAGACTGCATACCCAAACTATCACTTAGATTAAAATATAGTAAATGTGACATTTATCTACATGAGATACGGAAAAGCAGATACCTGCGTATCTGCATAGCATTTACTGCAAAGTTTCAAAGCTAGTAAGTGGCACATATAAGAAATTGGCCATGATGTCCAAGCAAAAATTAAATTATTTTCTCATTATAGTAAATTTTAGTGCAGTAGCCTCAGAAAAACATGAGCTGTTAAGAATGCCCTAGGGAAGCCAACTTGATTTTCAGTTCTGTAATTTGTGAGCAAATGGAAAAGGAGTCCATCTTTTTCTGGCCCCTGCTATTTCAGATAAAGCCAGAGGCAAAAGCACATAGAAAAGAACTACAAATTGACAGCAATAAAGAGAGTCCAGGGAAAGGAATGCTAGGCTTGGCTTTTAATCCCAGTGAGCCTGTTATGTGATCTCCCAAACTTTGATTTTGCTTTCTTTTATTTCTGCTTTAGTGGTGCATATACTCTACCAACATTCCAAGTATATTAGGATTTTCTCTGCTTTCTGTTTTATCCTGTTGTGAAAAATAATATTTGAATGTATCTATGTAGCAAAATCGGATTCTTGGGCTTGTGCCCTCGCCGCTCCCACCCCAGTTTGTCCCTCACAGCATGGGCTCGAACCCAGGTCTCTGGTATCGCTCAACAGGGGTCTTGCCGGCTGAGCTAAAGAAGACCTTCCTCAGCCTGGGCAGCCAACATCCCTGTTATGCGCAGGGGCGTATTCATTACAATATATTTCTTTTTATTTTTATATTTGGTGTACTGTGCCTGCATTTTACCTACATAAATTGAATTTTAGAACCTTGAATGACATGAGAAATCAAGGTGCTCGTTGAGAGCCCAAAACAGGCTGGGTTATATTTTAGCTGGAGGTCCAGTCATTCTAAATCCAAAATAAACTTATGTGAGGTTCAGCACTGCTCTGTACATAGCGAAAAAATAGCAAAAATCTTTTTTACAAAATGGTATTGGCAGAGTTTCATACTGTTTGGCATACAATTTCATTATAGAAAACAATTTTGTGTCTTTGTAGGTAGATCTAAAGTATGTATTTAGTATTCATAGTAACTTTTCTTTTCAAGATTGATGTTTTGGTATTGAATTTTATAGTTTTTCACACAGACAATATTGCATTAAACACCCAAGCTGGTTCATTAACAGTAAGCAATTGTGCTTGTATTTCTAAAATTATGTTTGCATTTAATTAATTTAAGTTCATTAGTGTTATGTGTTTCTATTTTCTTTCTAGGTTTTTGAGAAGTGGAAGGAAGAAAAAGATGAACATCTTAAAGAGAAATTTATGAAAAAGAAACAAGCTGAAAAAAAACTGAAGCAGAAACAAGAGGAGGAGAAGGAAGAGAGGAAAAGAGACTGTAACTCTACATTTTCAAAATGGTAATAGCAAATGAAGATGTATTGTGTTGTGACTTAACAGCTCCCTACTATACCATGTCTTACTAAAGAAGATAATGAATGAAGATAATTCCCAAAGAAACTGAAATGTAATTGTAAAAGGCTTTGCTACAATGCAATGATTCATACCATTTCAGTACACTTTGCATACTTATTTTGTAGTTTTTGTTAAGGTCTAAACACAATAGCATAAATATGCTGCATTTCTTTCTTTACAAAACTGAAAGTGAAAAAACTAACTGTAGATATGTGACGAATTGTAGACAGTACCTAAGAAGAGGCCATTTGGATTTTACTAACTAATTATTCTGAGGATCTCATCTAGCCATTTCTTGACATAAAAAATCTCTTGCTTCAAGAGATTATGTCATTATGATTTATTTGCTTTGCAGAATCCCTGATTCAGAGCAATGTACAAAAATTACATAAAGTAAATGCTAAATAATTAAAATACAGCAGAAAAAAAAATTCACATACCACCTCTTAAAAAAGAGTATCAGACATTGCTGGTTTTATAGGGAAGTCAAATTTAAAATAAAAAATAACAGGAAGTAACTTTACATTCAAATGTGTTTTTCTCAAGTTATACTGTTTGTAAATGTATGCCTTAAGGTGATATCTATAATGTAGATATTTTTAATAGATCCTATAATTGAACAAAAAGCATTATGTTCAAATCTAGTGTCTCAGTAATCTTTACTTGTGTAAGCAATCAAGGTAAACATTCCTTAGGACCTGGTGAAAAAGACTACAGTCACATGGGAAAGGCCAGTTTTATTTCAAATAGTATTTCTTTCAAATCTTACAAGAGGGAATCAACATGAAGTATATGTTAGATGGGTGCAGTAAAGATAAGATCACTTTATTAGCAATATACAATTTCTTGCATTAGGAATTCATCTTTTTTTCTTTTTTTCCCTCGGGAGGGGGATCAGAATACCTCCTGGGTATCCCTGCCTGTCGTAAGAGGCGACTAAAAGGGTTGTGTCAGGAAGGGC
This sequence comes from Lepisosteus platostomus, assembly GCF_059453375.1. Classification (NCBI taxonomy): domain Eukaryota; kingdom Metazoa; phylum Chordata; class Actinopteri; order Semionotiformes; family Lepisosteidae; genus Lepisosteus; species Lepisosteus platostomus. Next base: position 59,511,357 of record NC_142611.1, on the reverse strand, counting down.
ATCCGACGTAAAACCATCTTGCCAAAACCATGGTTGCAAAGAACACAAAGCACATACCGGATCGGCCGGGGCCCGGGTTAACAACGTCCGCCATTAGTGCTGTGTCCCAACAGGGTACTAATGGAAATTATGCTACTGTGGGGAAAACTGTAGAGTGGGGGCTACAGAAAAGAAACAAGGTGAAGGGGCCTGGAAGGAATGTTAAGTCAATGAGAGTGGGGAGTTGGAATGTTGGCACCATGACAGGGAGAGGGAGAGAATTGGTTGAAACTATGGCAAGGAGAAAAGTGGAGATCTTGTGTGTGCAAGAAACCAAGTGGAAAGGAAACAGCTCAAGACACCTAGGAGAGGGATACAAGATTCTATATGCTGGAAAGAGTACCAAAATGAATGGAGTGGGTGTGATAGTGTGCAAAGACCTAGCAGACAAGATAGTGAGGGTGGTTAGACACTCAGACAGGATTATCAATGTACAGGTGGCTTTTGAGAGTGGGTTATGGAATATCATCTCTGTATATGCACCACAGGTAGGAAGACCACAGGAGGAAAAGGATAGCTTTTTGGAAGATCTCGAAGAAGTGGTTAGCAGAATCCCAGGAAATGAAATGGTGGTAATTGGAGGAGACTTCAATGCACATTTAGGAGAGAAATGCCCAGATTATCCAGATGAACATGGTCAGAGAGGGCTAGGAGAGAGAAATGAAGAAGGAGGAAGGCTACTAGAAACACTCCAAGCTCTTGAATTGTTTGCAGTGAACACAGGGTTCACGAAGAATTATGAGCAAAAGGTGACATACAGGAGTGGAGGCCATGATACCCAAATAGATTACATATTAGTGAGAAGAATTGATAGAGCGAAAGTCCAAGATGCTAAAGTCCTGCCCTATGAGGCTGTTACCAGACAACACAGGCTACTGGTGATGGACATCACAATATTGAAGGAGCGAAGAATAAGGCAGAGGAAACACCCAGCACGAACAAAAGTGTGGAAACTGAGAGAAAACAAAGTAGATTTCAACAGGCTGGTGAAAGAAATGAAAAACAACACAGAGGAAACAGAGGAGCCTTCAGTTGAAGAAGAGTGGACTGAGATGAGCCACATCCTAGAAGAGGCTGCTACCAGGGTTTGTGGAAAGACAAGAGGAGGCAGACCGAGGGAAAATGAAGAGTGGTGGTGGGATATGGAAGTTCAGGAAACACTGAAGGAAAAGAAAAAAGCATACAAGGCACTGAAAGATGGCACTGGAGAATTACAAGAATATAAGAGACTAAAGAAGGTAGCAAAAAGAAGTGTAGCAAGAGCAAAGGAAAGAGCCTGGAAAGAATGGTATGAGAAACTTGAAACAAAGGAAGGAGAGGACCAAATCTACAAGATTGCTAAACATAGAGCGAGACAGAAAAAAGATATTATCCGGGTGGCGGTACTCAAGGATGGAGAAGGCAGAGTCTTGATTAAACAAGAACAGATCAAGCAAAGATGGCTGGAGTACTTCAAAAATCTGTTAAATGTAGAGAATGAGAGGGAGAACCTAGTGGAGGCAGACGTAGTGTGTGGACCAATCCAAGAAATTTCAGTAAAGGAAGTGACAGAAGCTATCAAAGAGATGAAAGTGGGCAAAGCAACTGGACCATCAGGAATAGCAGCAGAACACTTTAAGAACCTCGATGAAGAGGGGATTCAGTGGCTGACGAGATTGCTAAACAATATTGCAAAGGAAGAGAGAATTCCAGAAGAATGGACAAAAAGCAGTATGGTTACCATCTACAAGGAGAAAGGAGACCCAATGGAGTGTAAAAACTATAGAGGAATAAAACTTCTGGAACATGGATTGAAAATCCTGGAAAAAATTCTGGACAAGAGACTCAGGAAGATAATCAGGATCCACAACTCACAATTTGGATTCTCAGCGGGGAAAAGCACAACAGATGCCATTTTTGTGATGAGACAGTTACAGGAGAAGACACTAGAGAAAGGGAAAAAGCTGTATGTGGCCTTTCTGGACTTGGAGAAGGCATATGACCGTGTGCCCAGAGAGGTGGTGTATTGGTGCTTGAGGAAGAAAGGAGTACCAGAAAGCATGGTGAAGTTAGTTCAAGCAACCTATAGAGATACAACTACAAAGATGATAACACAACAGGGAGAGACAAAAGAGTTTGAAATCACAGTTGGAGTACACCAAGGATCAGCACTAAGTCCTTTCCTTTTCATAAACATTATTGACACACTGACAGAGGAGGTAAGAACAGAAGTGCCTTGGGAACTCATCTTTGCTGATGATGTGGCACTGATGGCAGACTCAGAAGTAGAACTACAGGAGAAAGTGTTCAAATGGCAGAGGAGTCTGGAAAAGGGTGGACTGAAAATGAATGCAGAAAAATCTGAAATAATGGTAATGGAGAGAAGAGGAGATACTATGACCAATGTTGAGGAGACAAATGGAGGAAAACTGAAACAAGTTGATGACTTTAAATACCTTGGATCAAAACTGGTAAAGGGAGGAGAAACACTGGAGGCAGTAAAACAAAGAGTGAAAGCTGGATGGAACAAGTGGAGAGAAATAACTGGAATAATCTGTGACAGGAAAATTCCCAGAAAGTTAAAGTGCAAAATGTACAAGACTGTGATTAGACCTGTATTACTATATGGAGCTGAATGCTTGGCAGTTGGAAAGAGGGAAGAGAACTTGATGAGAAGAACTGAAATGAGGATGTTGAGATGGATTCTGCAGATTTCAATGAAGGATAAGATCAGAAATGAAGAAATCCGTAGACGATGTAGGGTGGTGGATGTGGTTGAGAAGATGCGAGAAGCGAGGTTACGGTGGTATGGACATATCATGAGGAGGGACGTTGAGGAAGTAACAAAGAGGGTAATGGAATTTGAGGTGGAAGGTAACAGAGGAAGAGGCAGGCCTAGAAAGAGATGGATAGATTGTGTGAGAAAAGATATGGAGGTATGTGAAGTGAGTGAGGAAGATGTGCTCGACAGAGACAAATGGAGAAGAGCAACCAAAGCAGCTGACCCCAGGACAGTCTGGGACTAAGGCTGTGAAAAAGAAGAAGAAGAAGAAGGAATTCATCTTTTTCATATACCCCAGCTTGCTCTTCATGAGACACAGACAGGGAAAGAAGCTTGGGGTCAGAGCACAGGGTCAGCCATTGTACAGCACCCCTGGAGGAGTTGGGGTTAAGGGCCTTGCTCAAGGGCCCAACAGGGTAGGATTCCTCTGCCAGCCACAGGATTTGAACCAGCAACCTTCCAGCCACAGGCGCAGAGCCACAGTGCCACTGCAAATTTTGTAGATAGTATTTAGTAAGGATGAGATGATGGGAAATGCTTGGAGGCTTGAAGAACATTAAAATAAAGATTGCCCAGCAGCCTGCCATTCAAGTGATCAATCCCAGTGTGCAAATGGATATCTGTAGTGTGGATGGTCTCTTACACTCAAGAAGCTATCTGTTGCTGCCTGTGATCCAGTGTGTCAAACGGAGTAAAAAAGTAATTTGTCCTGAGTTAATAAACGGTATATACAGTTGATGTTTGTGGAACTTAAAAACCAAAAATGTACACATTTTCAGTAAATCAAGAACTACCTGTACAGTATCTATTCCATCACATTTACAATCTGTATCTTTTTGTAATTCCTAGGAATGAGACAAAAAAAGAAGTTATCCTTAAGAAGCTCAAGAAGGAGAGACAACAAGAAAAAGTTCAAAAAGAAGAAGAAAAATATGAAAAGGAAGAGAAAGAAAAGATGGCGTTAGAAATGTATGAAAAATGGCTGGTATGTGCAATTATATTTATAAACCTTGTGAAATTACAGTAAGGGTGATAAGAATATTACCAACACAATTAACTACAAGAAAGTGAGAGATTTCAGGAGTATACTTTTGTTTGTTGTTATCATCCTTTGAAAAATAAAACTTTATAGCAGCCTGTTAGATTTAAATGTATGAGTTTTAGAGGTCCTACACTTTATGTTTTAACTATATAACTGTTGTCTATAGACGGGGTTAAGAAAATACAAAATACAGAGTGGGATAATCAGTTATTATAACACCCAAATTGTAAAAGATATGCCAAGGATTATGTTATGTCTTTATGTATTTGTAATTCCCTTATTAATAACATGATAAAAAGATAAAAGTAGCACATGAATAACATTTGGATGTTTGAAATATTTTCTTCCTCTGAGAAAAGTGGCCCTAGGTGTTAGTATGTGCATGTCCGTGGGTCTGCCCTGTGATAGACTGGTGTCCCATCCAGGGTGTATTCAGCCTTGTGCCTGCTGCTTGCCGGAATAGGCTTCAGCCCCCCTGTGCCCTGGATTGGAAGAAGTGATTAAAAAGTGGATGGATGGAAAGTTCTATTTTAAGAATGATTGTCAGTGTACACCAGAAAATAGGAACAAAAATGAAAAAAAATATTCTGAGTATTGCAGTGTGACTTAAGTACAAGTTCTAAAAAGAAACAGTGATAAGCTGTATAACGTGAAGTGTATTTAAATATAGATTTGTGGTGGTCACCTTCTGTGATTTTAGTAACAGTGTAGAATACTGTCAGTGAGGATGAGTGCAAAATCAAATACCATTTATTTTTGTGCATGAAAAATCTCTCAAAAATAATTAGGTATTAATCTTGACATCATTTTCATATTTATAGGCAAAAAGGCAAAACATTAGCATAGACACACTGCACCAAAAATGTTATATTTTACAAGGCAAAAGATCTGAGAATATTGGAATGTTGCCCATCATGTTACAATATAATTTATTGCTTCTTTGGAATTAATCCAGAGGAAGAACTGGTGACCAAATGTGATAGATTGTTGGAATTGCATCTGTTTTTTTTATGTTCTTATGAAGTGCTGTTCATCATCCTGTGGTGGTGTCCACATAGAATGTTCATTTCAAGTAGTTCCAGAGAATCATTTTGTTTGCAGGAGGCATTTCTTCCAGAGCACTGTCCTGCTTCACAGTTTCTTATGTCTTCAGAACATTTTGAACTACCATGATTTCAACATTATTTACATTTCTTTTGACACAGCTTTCTTCTCTTTTCTGTTCTTGAGTTCCTCTTTTCCTCATTTAGGCTTGTTTAAACGCAGAAGGGTGCACAGTGCAGCTCAGTGACGTTTTGAATCAACTTTATTCTTATCAAAAGGCCTTTCCTGAGAGTATTAAAATGAGGAATACAAATGTATCTTCTCCCAATGTCTTCTCTGTAAACAATTATTCAGAAAGGTCTGTTTCAAGGTCTCTGAATCTGAAGGTCTCTTAATGCAAGTACAGACCCAGCCAATCTCTTGTGTTACCATAACTGTCAAGACACAAAACATATATTTAACTATTTAAGGGCATACATACATACAGTAGTACAGCACCAGTCACAGAATGCTTATTCTAATGTTCATTTGTCCAGGATCATTAGTCATCCCAACAGCTATAGTGGTTACACCCAATACTGTACATCTGCCTAAATTCTACAAAAGAATAAGTACTGCAGCTGTCTTCCGAGTTTCTGCAGTCTTCTAGCTGATGGAAGGTTATATAACTTGTGTGTAACTTCAGAGAAGTGTGAAAAGTGGCACCTTGTGAGCAAGTTTTGCAACTTTCCCAAAACATGTACATAAACATTTCACATCATTATTTTTCTTCCAGGAGAAGAAAGAAAGACAAGAAAAAAGAGAAAGAAAGCAAAAAAAGGTTCGTGCTGTTTTACAAGATGAGCCACCTCCTCCTTGGAGCCCCCCCAATAAAACTATACCCTTTGGGAAATAGTGTCATTAATGTATTTTACATGCAAATTACATCATTTCAATTAAATATCAGAATGGGAAAGGGTATTTTTAACTTGATTGAAAAAATATGTGCATATTTTTGTGAATGTAAGCGCTATCTTGTTTTTAATGTTGTAGTTATTTAAAAAAAATGTTTAATTCAAAGTTTTAAACTTGCTGATATCATGAAACAAATAAGCACCTCAAATAACAGATTACATAAAGAGTCTCTTGCTTTAATTTTATGATTTCAATAATTTTTTTTTTCCTTAACAAAAAATGTTCAATGCCAGCTTAATATCCTTTGGGGCGACAATATCAGTTTATAGCAAAATGCTGTAGTCCTTTGCTTTTTAAGTAACAGGATATGTTTCTGCTATTTTACTGAACTATATGATAGTTTCATGCCCATGTGTGAAAGGGCCTGAGCCTAACTAAGGTTGCTCATGAGGTAAGCAATCTTTTTTCGGTCATCACAAATATACATAAAGACTTGCTCTTCACAAACACCCAACACCAACTTTCACTGTGCAGCATAAGTATATGCCATACCTATTTGCACCCATCTGCAAATTTATTAGACCTCTAGTGGCAGATCTGCTGAAATAACACTAACCCTGACATATCTTGTGTGAAAAGCTGGGCTTCAGCTCCTATATCCTGACTTGAGGGATCTTGTTTTCCCACTGTCCAACTACAAAAAGGTGAAATTCCCCTACCTTTTTTTCTTAGTGGGATGTCTAATCCAAAAAGAAAATATAAAATCTCTTATAAAATTTCTTATAAAATATTATAAGAATAAAACTATTTTCTTTCTGTTATCTTCTATTGTTTTTAAACTGCACAATTGCATGTGCTGGTGTTTCAATAGTAACTTGCCTTCTGCTCTACAGCTGTTTTAATTCTTCAGAAAATAGAGATCAGCTGTGAATTGTAATAATATCCACACTAGTCATTCTCCTCTAATACACGTAAAAATTATTTAACCCATGGTTTAAAGGTTGGAATCAAGAGTACATTGCTTTAGGTGGAATTACCAGCCACCTTCCCACACTTGTTTTTATTATCTTTCTTTCACTATTAGTGATACTAACTGACGTGCTCTAAACTTTCAGCTGACTGGAGCATCACATATTTGATCTTAATTTGGTGATTCAAGTTTATGACTTGTCATGATTTTAATACTGTGATCATTAAGAAATGTAGGCATAGTTAGACAAAGCAGCACTGCGTGTTCTGTTTTGTAAAATAAAATAATGCATGTAAAAATGTTAATTACAAGAGCATATGTTCATAATAGTGAAAAGAGTTCAAAATGACAGAAACTTTTAATTACTTTGCAACCTTGAGCAGTTAAATTTTTAAGGTTAAGCATAATTGAATTCTGAAAAAGTAACTTTTTTTGTTTTTTGTTATTTACCCCTTTGAATTCTTAGTAACTGAAGGTAACATTTAATGAATCATAAACCCCCAATATTATAAATACTTAACATCATTCCATTTTCCTTCTCAAAAGGGAATAATAAGGCTATGTTGTCGATATTATTTTTACATAAAATGTTTTGTGAAAGTTTTGATATTTTTATATACAGTTTTGTTCTTAGCAACACATTGGGCATAATGTAATTGAATAAATGTTGAATAAATGTTGAATGTCTAGACTAATTGTAAAATGGTGCAAAATAATGTTTGAGAAACAATAAAATATATCATTTGTCTTTTTTAAAGAGGACATGCATGTTTGTTTAGTTGTCACTAGGTAAAAAGTATTTTTTTAATAATCCTTACCATTTATAAGCACTTTTCTGGACGCTCCACTCAAAGTGCTTTACAGGTAATGGGGATTCCCCTTCACCACTACCAATGTGTAGCCCCCACCTGGGTAATGCAACAGCAGCCAAAGTGCACCAGTATGCTAACCACGTATCAGCTTTATTTACTTTTTATACTTTATATTTTTTATTAACTTTTCCATTTCTGAGTAACAAGTTGAGATACATTTTTCCTATAATTACCTCCATTGACTGGTGTACTCCAGTCAAGTAATTATGTGCCTTGAAGAAGAGAGTTGATTACTTCAGAGGTAATTTAGGTGTGTCAAAGCAAGGGGGTGAATACTTATGCATTCAATTATTTTCTGTTTTTTATTTTTGATTAATTTAGTAGAATATCTGGATTTTTAAAAACTTTTACATTATAGAGTACTTTGTAGTAGTTCAGGTCGGTAGCTGCATCAGCATGCGTAGGCTGCAAAGGAATAGGTTTATTCCATGCTGATAAAAGAAAGAAAACACAATGTTTCGGCCATGGAGCCTTCTTCGGGCGTGGAGAAGGGTCCATGGCCGAAACGTGTTTTCTTTCTTCTTTTTTTCAGCATGGAATAAACCTATTACTTGTTCCCATAGAGTACTTTGTGTTTACTGAGTGGCAAAAATTCTCAGTTAAACACGTCATGGTTCCATGCTGTAACACAACAAAATGTCAAAATCGAAGTGGGGTGAATACTTTTACAAGGCACTATCTTGGATTAAACAGACGAATTTCACAACTCTTTTATTCTGTTTCTGTTTCTCAAATACTTGTGCAGTGGCAGGTCATATTATTACACTGAGAATTAAGATTTCAAATAATCTTTCTGTGGTCTTCACGAGACCATTATTTAGCAGATTAGGCCTCTCAGTATTAATGCAGGTGAAAAGAGCTTCTTTGAGAAGCAACATCCAAAGTCTGACACAGTGCAGGAGATTCTCAAACCAACCCAGTCTGGCTCCCTTTAATATGCCACCCTCCGTTCTGCCCAGTACAAAGGGTCAGAGGTCACTGAGGAACCTGCAGGATGCTTATCGTGATAATACCTGATGAAATCCTAACCAATCAACAACTGTGATTTTCTAGTTTGAATGATAGTGCACAATTTCTTAGGTTGGATAGTTTCTGGCTTACTCTTTTCTCTCCATCTTGCGACTTTACCAACCACTTGACTGCAAGCATTCTGAGTTAGGACTTCAAATTTGTTCAAGATGTCAGGCTGATAAATTGAGTCAGTCAAGAACAGAATACTGCCAAAGGTATGCTTTCTGCAGCAGAAGAAATCTTGTGTTTTGCCCCCCATAATATTTTCACTTAATCAATGGAATTAGGTGTAAAGAATAAGTTGGACTCTTTTGTTGACATTCTGAAAGTCTGAGCATATTCAGTAAAAAATTGTAACGGAGACAAACCAAGATTTTCCCATCCATCTTGCTTGCTGCCTGACCCAAGCAGACCACTGTGTACTGTATGGACTGTTTACAAAATTCAACAGACTGCAAATAATCTGTATGTGAGATTAAATTATTGTGTATCAACAATTAATAGCAGTGGTCAAAGCACTCTTATAATTTACTCTTACAATGTCTGTTTCACTATATTAAAAACCCCTTAAATCACTGTACTAGTTATAAATTGTTAAAATGAATGCTCTGATTTTTATAAAGATATAATTTTATAATATATCTAATATATAATATATTTATATTATTTAATAAAGTTATTATTGCACAAATAATTAATTTACTAAACACCTAAAGGAAGTTAAAATAAAACTTAAAACCCTTAGAAAAAGGTCATGTTTCATATTATTGTTCAGTGTAGTTTAGAAACCCGAGTGTGTCTTAACAGAATACATGATTTTGTATACAGAAATAACATCCTCTAAGATGAACATTATATGTGGGGTTGGTGTTAGGTCAATTGCTTGTGACAGAATGATAAACATACTAACCCGTGTGTTGACTTGCATGTAACACCTTATAGTCCAAGCACAAAAAAATCTTAAGTTAAATCAGCAAAAATCCCCAGCAGCTATTAGGATCAGCAGAAAAGCATCAGCTTCAGGATGTTGATCTGCCCAACTGACAAATGAAAAGCTCAGTGCAATTATCTGACACAGAATCAGAAGAAAGTCTTATCTAGCTCTGTAGGTGTGTGTGTATGAGCTTGGATATAAAAATAGGAAATGGGGGCAATTACTTACATCCATGTGAATTCAATGTAAACTAAAAAAATCAGTTAGGAATCAGCCTACAGTACATAATACAAAAACAAGTGGAAAAGAAGTGCAGGAAGAGGCACTCAGTCGCTTACTGTAATCCAAGTCCTTCAACAGCCCATTGATTGTACTGGTCACAAATCTCTCAGTCTCCCCCTATTCCTTCTGCATAGCACGCTCACAAACAATTCTCTGAAAACCACAGAGACTGATCTGCTGATCATTTTCAGAGAGACAATATATCAGAGCATGAGAAAAACCCCATGATTTCAAAGAACAATCACAGATGCTTGTTTTGTTTTCTTGGCAGGCCAAAATACTCAGTGGTATAAGGCACAAATTGGGGCATTTGACTGCGAGGTATGAAGAAGCTGTTTAGAAAACTACAATATATTGAGTTGATTTCCACAACAAAGTGCAAAAATACTTTCAGATAATGAAGGATTTAACCTAAAATAAAAGTGAGCTCTTTCAAAGCAAAAATATTTGTTGGAATTGGAAATCACTGACATGCCTGGATAAAGTTATTGATGTAAAAAAGTAGTTCTTAAGAAACTTGTGAAAGCAACTGACATCACTGATTGCGAGGAGAAGTGGGAGTGTGTCACTACACTGTCCAGCTAATAAAAAAAGTTGATGTCAGGTCAACTGGCTGGAATGGCAGGATGAACAATTATTAATCTTATAGACAAAAAAAATCAGTCCCATCCAGACTTACTGTATTTGGTTGTAACTCACTTGCTAACTTTGATTTCACCTAAACTACATTAACTTATTCAATTGGCTTTGATGATAAACTGATGACTGGTAAAGCATGTAGGGGAAAATAAGTACAAAATGTTTAAAATTCGATGTATGTTTCAATGGATATCAAATTTTTTGTAACTTTGATAGAAAATACTGTATTCACCTACTACTTGTACTAAAAATGTGAAGAATATTGTAACGTTTTCCATTTTTAGATTTCTGAGGCACTGTTGAAACTCAAGTTGTGTAAAGCATGTACAGTATCTATTGATATTGTTACAGCTATAGGTGACTAGGAAGTCTCTAAATAGCCTGCAGATGCTCTCATTACAAGGTACGGAGTAGGGTACTCTAAATTAATAATTCCCATTATAGTACATTTTATGCTTTTTCACGTTTCAGAAATGCAGACTATTTGAGGATACATACTGTACCATGTAGGATAGCAAAAAAATAATATTTTTAAAATCCACTATAATGAAAAAACAACCCTATAATGCAAAAAATGTTGCGAATAGGGGGTTATGAAAACGGTGAAGATCAGGAACTGACCAAGAAGTTTACTCAATAATAAAATAAATAATCATTCATAACACCCAACATGTAAGTGATTTCTCCAGAATATACCTAAGCAGTTGGTATAGTTAAGGCCATGTGAATTCTTTGCTCTCTAGCACAGCTTTGGTGAAAAGAGTAATAATCCAGGCACACATGGTTAAACAAATGTTTATTAACAACGGTAATACAAACAATATATTACTCAAAACATAAACATACAACACACGTTACTTTATTTTATAAGTTTGTATAGACAAGGCATTCCAGAGTCCTAACATCCTTTTCACGCAAAAATCCCTAGACTGCTACCAAGTATTAAACTCTTAAATAATGCCTACAGAGGCCAAATAAGAGATAAGCTGCCTTCTAAATAAGACAGAGTGCAATACAACCTGCAGTTAATTCAACCTCTCTGCTAACCTGGATGCTACAAAATAAATGGGAGCCTACTTCTGAAGTCTAAAATTGCACCCCTGAGCAGGAAAGGCCATCTTTAACCAAGGTATTATTGATTGAGAAAATCAAAGTTCCCTGAAAAAACAGAATAGCCAGCTCTCACTAGCAAGGTTCAAACACTTAGCTCCAATCAGGTTTTGTCTGGATGATCATGAAGTAGGGGCTCTCATCCGGTGCAAGCTTCAAGTTCCAACTCCTCCTGACTCCTCTTGGTCTTGTGGTCTTGTGGTCTTGTGACCTTTTTCTTCTTTTTCCTCTTCTCTTGTGTACTCATCTTCTTTCTCTTGTTTTCCTCTTCTCTGTGGTGTTGATGTAATATAATATAGTGTCTTTCTGGACTGTTGATCGACACTTAATCATTTACCCAGGACTTAATTAACTAAGGTAAACTTCATGATTGCTTTTGATCACAGGATCTGGATCCCCTGCATCGCAGCAAGCATCCCTTTGCTTTGAAGCTGGAAATGTTTACACTGCCAGATGTTACACACTTTATCTTATCTAAGCTCTTATAGATGTAAAATTTAATTTTCAGAAAACCACATTTGAAATTCAGCATTCTGAATACACATTTTCTTAAAGCTTGTGTAAGCATTCTGAAAAATATAACTTCCTAATTTTTCAATAAACTGATGTTTTCCTTAGTTTATCTGTTAAGCATTCCACACGCGTCTCTGTCTCGTCTCGTATTCCCACGTGCGCCGTGTTTAACAAACGCTCACGCTGTTTACTCCCATCACTTTTAGTTCCCCTCTTTCCTCATTTCCCTATTCACTATTGCGGATACTCGTAGAGCTCCCATGTGTGCGTTATTGCCTCACTAGCCCTTAATTCGGTATTTGATCTTCTAGCCTGCCCCTCGTTTTCGACTTTGTCTTTTCCGTGTTCCGACCTACTTGCCTGCTTCCTGGTTTCGTTTTGATTAATAATTTGGATTGTTGATCTCTCTCTCCTGACTCCTGCACAGGATCTATACACCCTATCTGCCCGCTCTTACACCATCCTAGTTCTGCCTCATTTAGCTCACATTAATAAAGCCATGTTATGCTCATTTAAGTTAAACTTCTTCCAGCACAAGCTCCATTAGCTATTGGAGATGGGTACCTGCTCTGAACAACATAAGGTTAAGTGCAAAACATGGATTCAGTGCCTGAAGGAGAAATAAAAATGTAAAATATGTATAATGTTTTTTTTTTTCCCCATCAAACCAATTCTGTTTGTCATCATGTCATTGCTCAGAGCAGTCATCTCATCTCAAGCAGTGAGCACTTTGGCTACATTGGGAAAACCCTTAAGGGTAAAAGCTGGAACTTTGGGACATACATTGTGACAGAATACAAGATGCATTAAAGTTGCTGTAGCATTAAAGTTAAAGCACAAAAAAATATAATTTACAACATTATAAGTCCTTCTGTTTAATGCTGTGTTTTTTTAAATCAAACTTGTAGTATAATTTGTTCGTTTTCAAAAATGGTGAATCTGGTTCTCAGAACTTGCCACTCCATTTAAAAACAAAAAGTTCAGTTTAGTATATCTTGGGCTGTTTAGATGGAAAACAGTGTCGATATAATAGAGATTATCTTGAACAACTAGAATAAGTTTTAAACATGATAATTAAAGGATTTTAGGCAGAGTCACCACAACATGAATTCTATCTGAAAAGGCAAGGGCACAAGCCAGGACTGAGAGGACACAGCTGCTCTCACTCTGGTCAGGACACCAGTCTATCCATGGGCCAGGAAGAAAGGTGTTTAGAGTGCTAGCTGATCCTTGTCAGCATGTTCTTGGAGATGGGAGAAACCCAGAGCACAGAAGAAAGCAACACAAATATGGGGTTCTTGAAGAGGAAGAAGGTACCCCAGGCCAAAACTGGACCCAGGACCACAGAGCTGTGAGGCAGCAGTATTGACCTCCCTGACATTGTGCTGCCCCTGTTCTGAAACATAAACAAATGCATCTGTGGTTCTGAATTGACACTGGGACATTGTCAAGGTGATATAAAGATAATTAATAATGTTTTCACAGTTTTCAAGATTAAAAAGTCACTAACATCTTATTGTCATGTTTTTTCTTCCTTCATGTAGTCTACACTTGTAAATTCAGTAACCTAAACTAGTGTGAAGCAAAATGCCAAGTTTAGTCACAGTACTTTATATCAATTCCCATTTTCAGCTAAAGTATGAAAAACTTAAAATCATTACATTTATAGAACATAAATACACATCACAAAATGAGTTATGCAAATGTGTTGAAAACCTTATTATGCTCACTGACATAACACGGAAAATGCAATTAAATTCTGCTATGCCTCACAGTTATTTTGAACTTTTAAGTCATAAAATGTAAAAGTCTATCTAGCAACCTGTCTACAATGAAATACTGCTCAAAGGCAGATCCAGACTTGTAAATCCTTTCCTGTTCTCACCTCTCTTTTACATAATAATGGAATGACTACAGCACAGTCTAAATTAAAAGAATATGCTAACAGAAAGGCTATGCAGGCTTTGTTTTTTTCTCTCTTCTTGTCATCTTCAGAATTTAAAAATTAGTAATCATCATAGTTTGACTTTATGAAGATCATGGTACATAGTTAATGGATTAAATTATAACTTGACCTTTTTTGCAAAGGACATGTTTCAACAAAATCAACCTACTGTAACATTTTGAAAATATGAATCTGAATGACTCTCTCCCATACCTGAATGTGCCCTCAAAACTCAGTAGATTCCGGTACAAATACAAGTACAAATACAGTATTAAAACAGTAATTAAAAAATTAATAATGAACTGTCAATTTGTCAAAGGGTGAATATGTGGTATGCAACATCTCCTGGTACCTCATTTTGATTTTTTTGCATTCCTTAAGAACTTTTGCACCCTAATATCATTGAACCTAGAAAAAAACATTGAATCTTTCAGCTTGTTTCATTTACTGTCCTCCTACTTCAGGTAGAAAATTCTAAGTACTTTGAAAGCAGGCAACAATTAGTACATTCTAGCAAGTGTGCTCTCAGTTCTCCCTTTCTCAATGTGAATAAGCAACACCAGTAGTTTTGCCAAGACAATGTGAGTACTTTAAAAGCAAAAGCTGCTGCAATATTTTGTCCTGCAGTGTTGTACCTTGAAGTAGGCAGTGTGTGTCAGAGGCACCGTGGACCTTATTCTTGCAACAGGAGCCAGTCCTGACTCCCGTGTAGTGCATAGTTTAGGACCCTGTGCAGATGGTATAATCCGGAAGAGACTGGAGAAGATGAACGAGACCAAAAAGGAAGGTCCAAAGCAGGAAACTAGGGCCCAGTCCAGGGTTCAGGTACCGGGAGATCCATCCAAAGAGCAAGGTTAAAACCAGGAACAGGAACAGGAACAGGAACAGGAACAGGAACAGGAACAGGAACAGGAACAGGAACAGGAACAGGAACAGGAACAGGAACCAGGAGATTAAAAACAGGATTATGAGGCCAGTCGCTCTGAACCCCGGACTCAGCTGAGCTTCCGGAGCACCAGGTTTAAATAATAACCAGGAAACAATGAACAGGTGTATGTAATAAACTAGAAGCAATACGAAAAGGGTAGGAGCGCCCTCTAGAGGAGGGAGAAGACTATGACAATTCTGCTATTGTACCAGGCCATGGGTGGTAAACAAGATTGAGTGAGGTCACATTTTGATATTTCTTTGATAGTTTTTTAAAAAGTTTTTTTTGCTTAGGAAATAACAGGGAATCACAGAATGTACTAATCTTCTTGTCTTGCATCTAATAAGTATCTCTGTCATAAATATGTAAGACAAGAAAATGATTAACTTCTTTCAACCATAAAGGTGTATAGTTTGAGCATCACATTTTGATATAAATATTCACTTTGCGCATGCATCATTTGTAAATGCAATCATTGGAAGGGGATTGAATATTTTTGCTAAGAAATAGATGTTGTCTGTGCTATACAGTAGGTAAACTTTTATTTGCTTTCTAAAATGCACAGATCTTCATCATCAAAACTACTAGAGACACTATTTTTAAGAATAAATTAGATTCCTGAACATACATGATGCCCTCTGGGTGTATATGTGTACTTCTGAATATATATTGATGGGTTAAACAGTAGCTTTTGTTGCAACAAAAAGTGCCTGGTGGCTTTTTTAGAAAGGGCTACTTTGGGTGAGGGACCTTCAATAAAACCAGACCACATTTTACTTTGAAAGCCAGGGAAGAAACAGTATGTTTGGGAAGGAAGAAGATGATAAAGAAATAATCAGAGCTGATAATGAAAGTTCAGAAGGGATGGCAACAGCCAAGGTCAATCAACCTCAGCTGTCAGTAATTTGTAATCATTCCTGATGTTATTTCCTCACATAAAAAATATAAATACAATTCATAATCACCTTCTGTCCCTCGCATACTGTACATCTTTTGTATCCTGACCCCACCCCATTTCCACATTTTCAGCGGCCCCTTGATTTTTCTTTCTGCGGGGGTCCCAGCATTCTTGTCCATTCCTTGCCCTTAGCCAAGTGGATTAATCCAAATTTACTATGATATTCTATAAACCTTTGCATATGCTTAATTTTTAGGTGTTGTTATTCCTAGTGAACTTTGCATTAATGGGTCTGTATTTCAAAGAGGTGTTCAGCCTCGAGTTATTAATATAGAAACTCATGAGCAGAAAAAGAAGCAAAAGATATGTTAAAAGTGAATTCGAGTGAATTCTCCTTCCTATCTGACAAAGATGTTATCACCACCCATGGCGACTCCTCTGTCCTGGTGGTAGAAAAGAGAAAATGAATTCAGGACAAAAAACAATCTAGCTGGTCAGATTAGCGTGTGGGTTAGGATTTAAATGTCTGTGTTCTCAATTTAATATTAAACCAATGGAAAATATTTTATATTTAATGCTTGCCCTTCTCCCTGTGTTATTTCATTAATAGGTGCATATACAAGGTGTCAGTAATGTCACTAGGGACTTGTGAGAAAAGGTGGTTGGACCCTATGCGGTGCTGAGAGAGTAGGTAGTAAGAGTAGGTGTCCAAAATCCTAGGAGCGAAAGGCAGTATACGAGGTCGGATAGGCAGGCTTGGTCGGGTTTCTGGAGAGTCTGGTCAAGAGTATACAAATCCAAAAGACGCTAGGCAGAGACGAAGTCGAAGCCGGAGACAGAGCTGGGTGGGGTATCCAGAAGTCAGGTCCGTAAGGTATCCAAATCCAATAGCCGCTAGACAGAAACAAAGACGAAGCCAAAGACAAAACTGGGGACTGAGAGGAGTGAGAGGGTATAAATAGGTAAAAAGGGCGTGACCAGTGCTGATAACTCAACTAGTGCGCAGGCGTTGACGCTGAGAGGTGCACGCAGGAATACGGTTCGCGACACAAGGTCAACACACGTTTTCTAAAAACTGGAGAAGAGTCTGAATAAAAAATATAAAAACTAGCAGAAATCTTAGCAGCTAAAACAGAAATGACGTACTGTACAGTACCTGGTCAACAGCATAAGTACATTGTTAAGGTAGGATTTTTTTTAATCCTACTGGTAGAGTTCAAACTAAGATTTATAATTTAAAGGATGAGAGAATGAAAAGACACACTTAAGTTCTTACAATGTCCCTTCTTAGAATAAAAGATAATACAATAAATAAAAATAGTAATAACAGAATTACTACAGGAAATATACTTCAAAAAGCTCCATCTGTTTGGCCTGAAAAAAAATGACCCAAGTTTTAGATTCAGAGAAAAATTACTGTAAAAACTGAGATCTTGAGTTGTACTTTTACTTTCAGTTTAGATTAATGTAAAGTGCTTTTATACAAATGAATACATTAGAATACCACCAGGTCCTATAAAATTTGGTTTGGTTGCCTTAAAACCAAACCACATTTATGTTTATCAAATCTGTTTTCATTTACAAAAAAAAACAAGACATGGAAAGAGCTGATATTGTCTATGACTGCCATTATTTCTATTTTATGCCATTTTTACCCAAATGCCCTCACAGCGGTTTAGTGATTGTCTTGTTGTAAACATTTTCAAATTAAATATCCACACTTTTTTTCTAATCATGTGTTCCTAACACCTTATATTCAGGCATATTGAAAGTGTATATTCTTGCAAATGTAACCCATATTCTATTACACCAACATTAGAACAGTTGAAATTCACACTTGCCTCAAATTCTGACATTTGAATTTTTGCTTGTTCTTTCTCTAGATCAAGGTTTTCACAAACTTGGTCCTTATGACTGCTGAATTTTAGAATTTACGTTCCTGCAGATCACCAGCAATTTATCAGCTCTTAACAAAATTATATTTTGATTCATTTTTTATCTGTTCAACTACTAGATGTTTAATGTTAACTTTACTTATCTTTCAGAATAAAACATGCTCAAAATCATGATAATCCAGTTTATGGGGTTGGAGTAGTTGTGTTTCTGCATATTTCCATTAATCCGTTGAGAATCTAAAACTCTATTCACTTAATGTACAACTTCTGTTGTTGGTTAAACCAGTTCAAATGAAACCATTATTGGATTGATTTAGCCAAATCTCCAGGTGCAGAGCTTTTATAATTTGAGAAAACATGAAAGACATAGGAAATATGGATTCTGAAGACTTTTACTCTTGTAGTGATTCATAGCCGTTCAGGGACGCCAAATATGTAAGAAAACTGGCTCTCTGAAGGCACCAGTTTTGTAGGGTTTGGGCATTTACTGAGACAATTATTAATTGTAGGAGTAAATCACAAAGTTGATTCTTTTGATGGCTTTAGAGTCCAACCATGCGATATAACTCAAACAACGCGCACACACAGGTACTAATACACGAGGATACATTTATTAATACATAGAATATGCATGTAAACCTAACAGATCTTATCGAGAGGGTTATCAGAATACAAAAGATATATATTCAATCAGTTACGAAGTGTTACACATATCAAGAGGACATACGTTCAGTATATCATTCATTAAGACCGTTTCATAAATGAACTTGGTTATAACTTCTACATTAGATACTCGAAACAAGTACATAACTCTTAGGAATTAAATTGATATCAACTGGTTGGGATAACAATTGAATTCTTGAGCTGTAATGCATTGAAGTTGAATACTCATCCAATCTTTGGGGATTCAGATCTCCTGCGGGCACAAAGAAACAGTTGCAGGCTGTTGCTGTCCAATCCGCGCTCTCTGGCTCGGTGCCAGGCTGTGCTGTGCGGCTTGCGACGGTGCGCTGCTGATGCTCACTGACCGGCTAGTTAGTGTTGGCTTTAACTAGCAAAGTTTGTGCACAGGAGAAAAGATGACTGTGGGTCCCAGCAAGTCAGGAAGAGGACCGGTTCGTTCCTAATGAAGAGCTAGTTCTGAATAGTGATTCAGCTGTCCACAGTTCCGACCTGTTCACGAGGCCTGCTGCTGGTTACTCTCTGGCAACCTCCACTCTAGACTCTTAGAACAAAGGAAAGTTCTGGCACTCGGACACACTGGCCGTTCCGTGGTTGTCCGGGCTGAGTCTCAGGATGGTCAGGAGGCGCGCTGCGAGAATGTCCTGCCCTTGGGAGCCTTCTGCTCCTGGGCCGTCCTGCCCTGGAATTCTCCTTTGAATTCCCTTTAGAACAGTCCACAGAATCCTCTCCAGAATCTTGCTGAATCTCAATCTGAATCTCCCAGGCTCTCTGTGTTGCCTGTTTTTACCTGGAGGAACTTCAGCTCATTGATTGGCTGAAAGTTCCATGGGCATCAGAGTCCCACGTGGGTTACTCGGCCCTACCAGTCCCTGATTGGTTGATCAAGGTGAGATATGAGTCACTTAGTCCTGACACTTAGGAATGCAATCCAGATGTCCAACTCGCACTCCCTAGACAGATAGGCACCAATGGATGACCATTGATCATGATAGCCAGGCTTAGCTAAGTGCATCCCCCTTTGGGAGCTGTCCTTGGACCTTAAATCACCTTGCATGAATGGTTTCTCTGTGGCTGCACCACAGAGATGAACAGAGAAATGAGGCCTAATTTGGGAAAGCTCAGAAACACTTAATTCTGTCTTATTATTAAGCCTCACCGCTACATATCCCCCCTTTTTGAAGGCCACGAGGTCCCGAGGCATTGTTGCCTTCAAAACAAAACAGAGTTAAGTGATGTCCCTTGCCATTAGAACATTAACCTTAAATGTCCACATTACTCCTCGAGAATTCATACCGGAACCAGCATTGGATACAAACAGGATGAATAACATCTGGAGTATGTATAAACACGGTAGGAGACATTATCTCAGTCTAGGAATTACACATCAGGAAGTTCACTGTCAATATCTGATACCTCTGTGGTAGATATTTGGGGAGAAGTCACTTCCTTTCTTTTGACATGCTACCTTTGACTCATTCATGCTAGCCAGAGTACATTTTGATGCAAGAGTACAGCATTCAGAGTACACTGTCAGTCATGATCCGGCTACTCGGCAGTAGTGTTACAATAACAACAGTTCCTGTTCCCAGCCCCCCGATAAACCACAACACCTGTGTTGGGTATCTGCTAGGGTGGTTTGGAGGTTTGTTCCATTAAAGCAAACTAACTACCTGTACCTCTTCAGGGCTTACTGTTTCTTGGATTTCTATCCAATTCAATAGTGTGGCACCTGAAGGCATCCAAGACCTCAAGTTTGGTCTTATATCGTCTGGTTCCAGACCGTACAGTGTTAAGTTACCATGCTGTACTATGGCCTCCTCGGGAACTTACAGGAAAACTGTTTGATTAGGTAGCTGCATTGCGGTAGCTGTATCATGCCCGTCACAAGTCATAGTGTCAGTTAAATGTGGTGTGCTGACCAGCCATTTACTTCCCACCTGCTCTTCATGGAGTTCATTAACCTCCCTCTGCCCGTTAGTAGCTTTACACCCTTCATTGGTGAATCGTTTAGACACAGCCAATGGATAGCTTTGGTAGCCATACCCATCTCAAGATTTGGAACCGAATTCAATCTTGGATTGCCTTCTGGGTGAGCTATGAGCGATGGGGTTAATGTCACACACTCCTCTACTGAGAAGAGTGGAATCAAGTGGGTTGGGATTTGTGCCATGGCTAGACTGGCTACAGTGGCACCAAGCTCCCTTAACAGGTCTTGTGTCAACATTCTGGCCTGTTGCACACAAGCATAAACCCACTGTATAACACCAACAATCATGTCCACTGTTTGGGGAATAAGGTTTAACCCTGTTGCATAGGAAGTTGCCTGTAGGGTTTTCCCTAAGCTTTCCAACTTTTGCTGCTGTCGATACAGTCTGTCACTACCCTCTGGCCTCTCTGACACCTGCCTTCTTGGGGCAGTCAGGGTGAGAGTGCCAGTAGCACACAAACCTATCAGAAAAAGCAAACGTGCAACAGTGGCGGCAGCAATCAGTCCTCCCAAAAGTCTTTTCGGGTGGCTGATCCCAGTCATCTCCTTCTGAGTGACTGTTGCCTTTCTAAGCTGGTGCAGCGTGTACATGGTGTCTTTCTCAGTATGCCATGTGGCATCTTGGGCACCAACATCCTGGAAATCTGGGGAGATCTGACGCAGCTGCTGATGCTGCTCCTCCTTTTCCAGGGCATTTGCTTTTTCGATTTGTTCATGCCTGTGCTCTAGGAACCCTGCAGGGGGTGGTGCAGTGGTGGAGCATGCCTGACCCTCGGCTGAGTGGTCATCTGGAGCACCTGAGTGATCTGGGATTGTTATCCTATTCTCACTGTTCAGGTCCACCCTGCACACTTCCTGATTGAGGAATCCCTCTATCGGCATGTTTCCAATCGTTTGCTGGGGGTAGGTGTAGGACACCTGCTCGCTCCCCCCTTCCCTCGCTAGGGGTTCAGGGAGCTGCCCCAGCACTGGGATAGCTAGTTCACTGTCTTTGAACTTACTATCACTCACCAGGCCCATGTCAGTGCAGGCGGGGATTCTGACACCTCTCTTTGCGATGTCCTGCACTGGCAGGCGGGTGACTTGACCATCCAGCTCCAGTCTGGCTGAACCACTGTTGGTCAGACTCAGACTGACAGACTGAGCTGGTGGCTGTAAGAAAACCGGCTCGGCTTTCATTCCCTGTCCCTTCTGGGGGACTGGGTGTGTTGGCAACCCTGCCGTTGAGGCAGGAACAATCAGGTCAGTATCACTCACTACCTGGTAGTTGTGAGAAATAATGTTACCTGACTGCAGGTTCCCTGGGTCACAGCAGAGGGAATCGGCATCTGGGATCAGGTGTGTCCACAGCGCAGTAGTCTCAGCGTCCAGCTGGACCTCCTGTCTAACCTGTGAATGTTGCACTAGGGGCACCTGGCGGTGGCCCTGTGACAGCTGCTCAAGCAGATCCTCACTAATAGAGGACCTCTCAGCGCTAAGGGTGAGGGCTACATCACCAACCTGCTCTCCTGCCATCTGGATCCCTTCCACCACTGCAGGGTGGTGGTCCTGACCCCTCTTGGGTGCCAGGGTGCACAGGGAAAGCTCCTTTTCATCGCCAGGTGGGGAGATCTGCTCCTCTTTAGGGACGTAAAAGGTGTGTGCTTTACCTGGTGGATCAGGCGGCTGCTTGGAGCACCGCTCCTGTGGCATGGAGGCTGTTGGGACCTCAGCTGGGACACGACTTCCCTGTATATCCGGGGAACAAGGAAATATTTGTATTTCTTGTCCAGAGGGAACAGAAGGAATCTCCGCATAGGCTTCTGTGTTCGGTGGGCACTGTGTGAGCACAGTTTGCCTCTTGGCCCCCCTTTCCTTCTGTACAGAAGGCCTAGGAGCCTTGACCTGTTTCCACACCTTGCCTTTCTGGTGATCCACCAAAGGTTCCTCTCTGAGTCGCATGCCCTTTTCTTTTTCTACCCGTTTGAGCTTGCCGTGTGACATCAAACACCTCTCAACCTCAGTGTCAATCAGTGTCTCACTGGGTAAGACATCTCCCATGGCAGCCTTGAGGTAAAAGCTTCTTGCTTTTCCTCTGCGTTTTACTGCCTGCTCTGTGACTTCAGGGGTGGAGTCAGCAGTCACTTGGGAGTGGCTGACCTTATCCAGGCAGGAACCCTTCCGCTCAATCAGATAGACTGAGGGAGGGAGAGGGGGCGGGTCTCCGCCTCCTCCAGTGGAGAGTATCAGCTCATTCACGCTTCCGGCAGCCTTGGGGAGCGGTTGTCCCTGTCCTAATAAAGCTTGTTCAAGCCTGGCCAGGCGGGCGGCTACTGAATCCTTTTGTTCAGCTTTTTCTAGCCCTTTCCCTCCCCCGGTGTTCTCATGGCACTTAGGACGCTGGGTGCGGTCCTGTGTGAGTGCTTTGGAACGGGGCTTAGCCAGCTCAGGAACCTGTGCTCCTTCGAGCAGGAGGGAGTTAACCCTGCTGGCTCTGACGGCGAACACAGTCGCTTTAACAGCTTTTTTCTCAGAGCGACTTTGGACATCATACTCCCAGGCTTTCTGCACGAATCTCTTAATATCAGTCATTTTCATGGTGTGTGCATCTGTATGCATTAAGATCATATTTCTGACTGATGGGTGGAGATTCGCAATGAATAAACCCTTGAAATGTGTGTTCTCTTCGCAACCCTCATCATTTCGCCCTGCAAAATAAGTTCGTCTAAGTCTCTCGTAATATTCGCGAGGGGACTCTGCTCTCTCGTGCTTAATGTTAAGTGCGGCGGCTATCGCGGCAGTCGGGTCAATAAACGCACTGTATTCTTCGATAAGTGCTTGACATAGCTGCTCAAAGTCATTACAGACTTCTTTCATCTGCCTAGCCATCCACTCATGTACAGCTCTGCTGGTAGTTTTCCTGACCAGAAACACTTTCTCCTGTACTGTGGCGTTTGGCAGGTACTGCAGGGTATACCTGAGGTCTTGAATATAACTCTTGATATTATTCTCTGACACTGCGGGGTCAAATCTCTCTATGTCCTTCGCCTGAGGTCTTGAATATAACTCTTGATATTATTCTCTGACACTGCGGGGTCAAATCTCTCTATGTCCTTCGCTAGCTCTCTCAGAGAATGGAGATTTATTCTAGCTTCTCCGCTGACGGAGATATGGAAGAGATCGTGGTCAGACCTGTCGCTGCTAGAGAGAGTGCTTAATAGCGACTCGAATTCAGACCTTTTAGCAACCATCGTTAAACTTAAAGAGTATTACTTTTAAGTACGAAATTACAGTTTTACCACAGAAAACCACAAGATCAAGTATGCAATCAACCCGGTAGATCGCAAAAGATCACAAAACAATCAAGCACTGCTTAAAGAGCAAGGGGAACTTTTTTTCCTTTCGGCTTTCAGCACACTGTATTGTCGTGTATGAAACCCGCGGCGTTTTATATGAATTATTCGCTTGGTTGACTCATTTCAGTCTTGCCACGCCCACCCAGGGACGCCAAATAAATGTAGTGATTCATAGCCGTTCAGGGACGCCAAATATGTAAGAAAACTGGCTCTCTGAAGGCACCAGTTCTGTAGGGTTTGGGCATTTACTGAGACAATTATTAATTGTAGGAGTAAATCACAAAGTTGATTCTTTTGATGGCTTTAGAGTCCAACCATGCGATATAACTCAAACAACGCGCACACACAGGTACTAATACACGAGGATACATTTATTAATACATAGAATATGCATGTAAACCTAACAGATCTTATCGAGAGGGTTATCAGAATACAAAAGATATATATTCAATCAGTTACGAAGTGTTACACATATCAAGAGGACATACGTTCAGTATATCATTCATTAAGACCGTTTCATAAATGAACTTGGTTATAACTTCTACATTAGATACTCGAAACAAGTACATAACTCTTAGGAATTAAATTGATATCAACTGGTTGGGATAACAATTGAATTCTTGAGCTGTAATGCATTGAAGTTGAATACTCATCCAATCTTTGGGGATTCAGATCTCCTGCGGGCACAAAGAAACAGTTGCAGGCTGTTGCTGTCCAATCCGCGCTCTCTGGCTCGGTGCCAGGCTGTGCTGTGCGGCTTGCGACGGTGCGCTGCTGATGCTCACTGACCGGCTAGTTAGTGTTGGCTTTAACTAGCAAAGTTTGTGCACAGGAGAAAAGATGACTGTGGGTCCCAGCAAGTCAGGAAGAGGACCGGTTCGTTCCTAATGAAGAGCTAGTTCTGAATAGTGATTCAGCTGTCCACAGTTCCGACCTGTTCACGAGGCCTGCTGCTGGTTACTCTCTGGCAACCTCCACTCTAGACTCTTAGAACAAAGGAAAGTTCTGGCACTCGGACACACTGGCCGTTCCGTGGTTGTCCGGGCTGAGTCTCAGGATGGTCAGGAGGCGCGCTGCGAGAATGTCCTGCCCTTGGGAGCCTTCTGCTCCTGGGCCGTCCTGCCCTGGAATTCTCCTTTGAATTCCCTTTAGAACAGTCCACAGAATCCTCTCCAGAATCTTGCTGAATCTCAATCTGAATCTCCCAGGCTCTCTGTGTTGCCTGTTTTTACCTGGAGGAACTTCAGCTCATTGATTGGCTGAAAGTTCCATGGGCATCAGAGTCCCACGTGGGTTACTCGGCCCTACCAGTCCCTGATTGGTTGATCAAGGTGAGATATGAGTCACTTAGTCCTGACACTTAGGAATGCAATCCAGATGTCCAACTCGCACTCCCTAGACAGATAGGCACCAATGGATGACCATTGATCATGATAGCCAGGCTTAGCTAAGTGCATCCCCCTTTGGGAGCTGTCCTTGGACCTTAAATCACCTTGCATGAATGGTTTCTCTGTGGCTGCACCACAGAGATGAACAGAGAAATGAGGCCTAATTTGGGAAAGCTCAGAAACACTTAATTCTGTCTTATTATTAAGCCTCACCGCTACACTCTACAGACCAACAAACCACATAATGACAGAAGACTTGGAAATCAGCTAATTATGATCAATTAGGTCAATAACTGTTTCAATTAAGAACATAAGACTTAGATAAGAAATGTTACCGACATTTAGATTTTCAGTCCTGTAAGGGCTGTCTGACAGCTCAGATATTCAAGAATTGTCTCTATTGTCTTCATTTTAATTTTTGTTGAAGCATATAACGTGCAATCCACAGCCATAGTCTTAAAACGGCCACAAGTTCAGAATCAGGAAGGCAGTCCAGAAAGACAATGAAACACAATCCAAACCCAATGTGGAGGAAGGCCAAAGTCTAAAATCAGGTATGGAATCCTTTGAGAAAAAACAAAAAATCAGGAGCATGGAAAAAACCAAGATGTAAAAAGGAAGTACGTACCAAGAACAAAAAATGAAAAAATCTAATAAGGGAAGTAATCAAGACAAAGAGGAAAATACTACAAGGGCGGAAAAACTAAAAAAAGACCAAATCTAGAGCTCAATGTAATATAAACAATATTAAGCACAGCATGGTCGGAGAGTAGGGTTTAAATAGGCCTAAGGAGGGAAGGTATGGAAAGCTAGGATTGGCCATAGACATCTGTTTGGTCTGCGCCTCTGCTGTGCAGCTGGAGTAACCACTAGAGGTTGGGGTGCCCTCTGGTGAACAGATGGTGGAACCATCAAGTCCACCATAACATGTCCATGTGCTTGGTAGCTAGTAGCTAATTGACGAGAGGATCTCATTCAACCATTTCTTGAAACGATCCAGGGTATCTGCCTCAAAATCATGGCTGAGTGGCTTGTTCCCTACAGTACTCCCACAACCCAAAAGCTTTGAATGTGTGACACAGTACTTCAATTCCATTAATCCTTTGTTAGATCAATTTAGCTAAATCGCCAAGTGTATAATTATTTACAACTAAAACTGGATTTGTGAGCTCTGTGACTACTTGCTAATTTAAAAGTACTCACATCATTGCATAACTGCCATCCTCTGTAAATTGCACTGGGACAATATAAAATTTAGTATGGACGGTAAAGTTCTGAATGCTCCAGGTAATTTATTGTTTGTCTAGACCTGCTTTCTCTGGCAAAGTCCAGGCTCCACTCAATGGGCATTGTAAATTAAAATCTAATTTAGTTTTACTCTTGGTTTTACTGAGACATGTTGCTATCCTGAGATTTCTAGTTAGCTAGTAAATAAGGTGAACCTTGTCAGAACATGTCTAAGGAAATGAAGAACGGAGTCAAAGTCTCTTTGGGGCTTTCATATTTTTCTTATTTGATTATTCTCATTTATTTTATAAACAATTATTTTTTTAACACTTTGAGGGGGGGGGGGGCAGACTCCTTAATTGGAAGGCAACAATATGGTTTCCATAACTCACCTTAATTGAAAGGATAATACAGTGCATACAAAAAATATTCAAAATTTATTGTTTTACATAATGTTGTATCAGTGTTCATATTACAAGTTCAGTAACTATTCAAAAATAGTTACCTAGCAATAAAGAATCAGCAATTAATTTTCTAAGTGAAGTATCATTTATGTGATAAAATGATCCATAAATAGTGCTTCACACTGTCATGAGCTGGTTGCAGGAGGTATTTTTATTGCAAAGGGAAGTACAAGTGCACTGTTCTAATTATGACATAACTCAGGTCTGAATTGACTCAGACTCATGCAGAGAAGAACTCCATTTATTATTAATAAACTATGGGGGATATGTCTCATATGAAAGCTTGAAAGATATTCCTTTCAAGGACGTAACGCATGCTGTCAGAGGAGAAACTAAGATTTTTGCTGTAGTCAGTGGAAATTGGTAAGAAAAAACCAAACACAAAAACTAAGGAAATTATTTTCATTAGATATGACCCAGGGCAATAGCAACATCAGTCCATCAGATTTGGAAGAGAACAGAGTAGACTTGAAAGACTGAAAACAAAGGCGATGCTGCCAAACACATGGAAGAAAGCCAAAGCTTCAAACTGTCTTTAGAGGCCTATATGCCCTTGCTAGGAGCCATAGAAAGAATATATTGGGTTTAGAAGCATTAGCAAGAAGCTAAGATATTTTAGGAATTACATAAACCTGTCAAACAGAGTGTCTCACCGAGGGATATGCAGGTGTTTAATATTACTGGTTACTGTTCAGAAGAGACAGGCAAGACTTAACAGGTTCATAATAATTTAAGTTTTCTTCACATAGACCAGGTTAAACCTTGAAGCACAAGTGCTGAATCTGAAATGGATGATATGCTATAGTTGATATTATGTGTAGTTTTTACCCAAATTGGTAAGAGAACTAACAAGGGAAAGGGTGTGCAAGGTTTGCATGGTTTTTCAAGTGTCCTAGAGAGAGTGAGAAGTAAGGTAGAAGTAAGAGAAACACTGGGACATCGTGATCACAGCATGATTGGTTTTGAAATTTGATATTTTATAAAAGCAGACTTTGAGAGAAAGAGACTGATCATTAGAGAGACAAACTGGGATGAATTACATAATGTAGTGGTACAGTAGATCCAGACAAGATGGAAGCCCTTACCTGGACCACATTCCCCATTGGGGAAGTAACTGGGGATTGTAAAACCTCTGACATTTGAGTAAACTCTGTAAAGAAACAGAATACACTACCTATCATGCAATTCCATATAAGCTACTTGTCACGATCGTCATCACTCCTCTAGAGGGCGCTCCAACCCTTTTGTATTTCGTTCATTATTACATTCACCTGTACCTTATTCCCTGTTTATTATTTAAACCCCGTGCTTCCGAAGCTCAGTGCTCTGCATTGGAAGACGGACGCCCGGAAGCCCGCCTAGCATCAAGTCGCCCTACGTCCGCAGCTTGAAGGCATAGGCTTCCGAATGGCGTCCTGACCAAGCTGAGTCCGGGGCTCGTAGCGCCTGGCCTTGTCACTCTGTTTCTAACTTCCTTGTTCCTGTTCCTGTCCCTGATCCCGTTCCTGGTTTTAATCGTTTGTCTTGGATGGATCTCCTGGCACTTGGACCCTGGACTTCGCCCAAGTTTCCCGTTTGGACTTCCCTCATTTGGACTTGTTCGCCTTCGCACCCCCCATGCACCTGGTTCACTGTCGGCACTGCCCCCTGTTCGTCATCCAGTCCTTCCCTCACCGTGTTTTCCCTGTAGCCCTTCTCCAGTCTATTATACCATTATACCGCCTGCATAGGGTCCTAAACTACGTACTTCACGGGAGTCAGGACCGGTTCAAGTTACATAGTAGCCATATAACTCTCTAAGGCCCAATTTTTCTGTGTTCAACACATCCTGGCCTGGGCATATTACAGTTATATTATATAGTGCAAGTATGTAAGGAATTAAAGAGAGAGCACATTATAAAACATAATAAATGTATGTTCCAAAAATGCATTATTAGTTTGATACAAAACAAGAAGTGGACAAGAGATGAATCTATAATAAAGAAATCTAATTAAGGTAAAGGTAAAACAAAGCAATCTTACAAAAATACTTAAGAATTAAAGTGGAACTATTATGTGCTGGAATTATGATGTGAAACAGGAACAGATGCCAAGTTACAAGAAACAGTAGGGCTCAATGTGGCTGTCTAGCAACAATGCTTGACAAATTTAATCAAACCAGCTGTTCAGTTGGACATAAATACAAGACATGATATTGAAGAAAAATGCACAGCTACAAGGAAAAAAACACTTCACAGACAATATAAAAACAGCATTCAGTGAACTTAATGTTATGTACTTTATTGCTGTATGATACAGTACAGGGTTAAAATAAAACACTGAGTGTTGCCTAATCAAACTGCTCTTGATTAAGTAATATAACTGCATTGGAGACCCACAAACACGTTTGGTCTGTGCTCACTCTGAGTTAAATCTGAGCATGGCTTTTGAAATTAATGATGTCGAAGGAATTATCTTCATTTGCATTCTAATTCCTCACAGTTTGAATTATAACATATAATTCCTTATATGCATTTCATTACTTGTGCTAAGGTTTTAAAGATTTTTAATAGAATTATGTTATGTCAATTATCTTCAATTCTATTGAAACTAGAGTTTACTTAAATAACACAAAGCATAATTTCAAGATTACACAAAACTGATAATGAATGATGGCACATATTTCATAATTTACAGTTCAAATGTAGCAGTCTTTCTTTGTCAGTATAGGGTAGGTAATGGAACACTAATGCCAGAACTAATGGATTATTTTTTTGTGATTTAATGTTCTCTAATGTTTCTCTTTGCATGCAATTATTTTAGGATACCAATATAAGTATTCAGCTGCAACTAATAAATAATGTCCTGTTTGACTCCACATCCTGCATTTTATATTTAAATTAGTAATATAGCTTTGCATTGTGTAAACAAAAGATATATTTATTGTGCATACTGAATTATTTCATTGATGTCAGTGGGTATTAACCATGATACCGGGCAGTAGAGATAATTTTGTTATAAGACTTTTTATCTTTTTTAATTTTTATTTAAATGTCTTTCCTATTATAACTTATCTTTCTCCCTTATCATTTATTTTGTATTAGATTGCTATTTCATCTTTCTATTATTTATCTTTTTCATCTTATGCATTTTAATCCTTTGTCTATTGTGTATATTCCACTTCATGTGATGAAAACCAGATATGGCTAATATATCATGGTGCTATATCAGATTTTGATAGGCGGACTAAAATGATATCATTAGGGCTTTATAAGCACTTTGCCTCAGTCAAGTTTCAAAAGACAAAGCAAACAGCAGAAAAAGACTCTGTGAACTTCTTATTTGCTTTACAAGGATAATATTCCTTTTTCATCAGCAAGCCAGCCCTAAATGTTATTACAGTTACATTTTATTTCTGTGTATTAATTTTTCATGTATGTAGTAATTAAAAGAAAGTTTTTCTCATTCTGACTTGAGCCTCTGTTGTTTCTCTCACAATCCAACATGAGAGATATTGATCTTATAAAACCTTAAAGAGGCATGTTTTATTTTACCTCATAATTTCTACATTTCCAAAAACATACATTAGTTTCTTACAAAATGAAAAGTGTCTGGGACTTTCAACTAAAAAAATGCTGAGCATCAAAACAAATGGATTATAAGGGAAATGACTCAACGCTTTTTTGTAGCAGGTGCATTGACATTTTCAAGAACCCAGGTAACATAGGCAAATTCATTATGCTCATTAACATTTGTCATCAACAAGGCTGATCAGCAGGAGGTTAACTGTGAACGTCATAGGCTAATAATATCTTGCATAGCCATCACTGAAGGCCCTACAAGCTGTACATCTCCTACATTTAAAAGTGCATTCTTCCTTACACTCATGCATTAAAACATTTGGCTAATGTTTTCTAGATTTGATTTACTTTTACTTTATTTTCTGTGCATCAACAGAAATCTCTTCGAATTGTTCCATTTTACTTTTCTTATGCTTATTCCTGCTAAACATAGTCTATATTAAGGACTATATATATACAATTTCAAAATTGCTTCAAATTACTTCATATTATGATCACAGTTCCCTAATGCTTCTTTCACATCTGTTTTCATTATCTAAATCATTTGAAATCATTATAAAAGTACTGTAAACTAACAAAAATAGTATTGGTGACCCAATTCAGCTCTTTAGGTTTCAGATGATGACATTGCTGTTATTTTTTTTTCCAATCTATGTCAGGAAAAGTAAAATGTCCTGTGATTCCTTCCTTTACACGTAAGTTCCTTATTTTATTGAAGTTGTATCAATTTCATGAAAGACAATGCAGCATCATTGATAATCTAATTTCATTAGGTAATAATCTCATTCATATTGATAATGTTTTATGTTTTGAGTGCTTTTTTTGTTTTTATGTGTGATTTACTTTCAAAACCTTTGATTCATCTAGGTCACAATCATGTCTCTGAATGCTCTTTTTGTTGTATTGTGCTATGCCTCCATTTTTTCCCTGTCTCTCAAATTTGCAGTCTATCCACTAGTGATGTATTCATCACCTTCACTGATAGATATGTTTTTGTTATTTCAGTTACACCATATTTGCACGCTAAAGCTGTAGCTTTTATGTCTTCGGTTTGTTTCTTATAGTTCTGGCATTTAGGTACAAGCACTTAATTACCTTGTCCTTTCATGTTTTGTTTTACCCTTGTTCTACCTTTACTACTTCCTGTGTGTCCCCCTTGCAGATTTCTGCTGGATTCTCCCCCCTACTTCAAATGTTTATGAATTTCTCTGTAGATCCTTGCCCCTAACTGACTGAAGCAGGTCACAGTCCAGCAGGCTTTATAGATCTTTTTAAATCATCACAAGATGCTGAAAAGGTTTAAATCGGATTAATTAATTAAATTGGTTAAACTAGGTAATTAAGAGCTCAGCATGAACAAAAGCTAGAAGGTTTTGCACTCCTTAGGGACCACAGTCAAACACTGCACATGATGTTTTACTAGCATTAGGGCTGGGCCTTTGAATTAACACGTAAACAGAAATGGTTTATGTGACAAAACATCTTATTTCAGACATTAAATGTCAAAATCTTAAAGCTGTGGTTTTCAGTCCTAATTCTAAATTATTATTATTATTATTATTATTATTATTATTATTATTATTATTATTATTGTTATTATTGAGTATATGTTAAAGTTTTTTGTCTCCAAAGTTCCATTATACAAAAAGCAATATCTTCACATTAACAACCTTCAAACTTTTCCCCAAAACCTTACATTTATACTGAGAAGCAAGAAAAATGCAAGACCTCAACTCAAGGGAAATCTTGCAGCGTGTCCTCAGGTCAGTTTTGTCACTTTAATCATCTGAATTAAATATAAATGCTTAAGGGATGTTTAAAAGATGTGTGGAAAAATACATTTGGTATACAGTGCCTATAGAAAGTCTACAAGCGCCTTGGACTTTTTCCACATTTTATTGTGTTACAGCATGGAACTATGATGTATTTAACTGAGAATGTTTGCCACTCATCAACACAAAGTACTCTATAATGTCAAAGTGACAAAACAAAATCCAGACATTTTGCTAAATTAAAAATAAAAAACATGAAATAATTGAATGCATAAGTATTCACCCCCTTGCTTTGATACACCTAAATTACCTATGAAGTAACCAACTCTCTTCTCCAAGTCACCTAATTACTTGACTTGAGTCCATCTGTGTGCATTTGAGGTGTTTCACATGATTTCAGAATAAATACACCTGTGTCTGGGATCTTCCCCACTTAGTACATTTCCAGGGAAACACTACTGTAACAGGAGCCAGTCCAGGCTCCTGTGAAATGTAGTTCAGGACTCTGTGCAGACGGTATAATCCGGAAGTAAGTGGAGGACAACAGGGAAGAAACGTAGAGGATCGGGTGCTTGGGGGGGCGTGGCGCAGGCAACCAAGTTCTGACAGTCCAAGGGGGGAAAATCCGAGGCACAGTCTAAAACAAAGTTAAAATCCAGAACAGGATCTGGAACAGGGACAGGGTAACGACAATAAAACCAGGGTAACGAGGCCAGGTACTCTGAGCCCCAGACTCAGATGGTCAGGACGCTGTGATGAAGCCTATACTGTCGGGTCTCTCCTGGACCTGCTGGTAGGCAGGCTTCCGGGCGTCCGTCTCCCAGTGCTGAGCCAGGAAAAGCGAGAGCGCCAGGCTTAAATAAGGAGACAAAACAGGAGGCAGGTCCATGTAATCAACTAAAATATTAAAGGGCCAGAGCGCCCTTAAGAGAAGGGATTACGATCGTGACAACTACACCACGAAGACCAAGGAACATTCCACGCAAATCCGAGACAAGGTTCTTGAAAAATACCAGTCAGTGCGAAGATATAAGAAAATTTCTAAGGCATTGAATATATCTTGAAGCACGGTGAAGTCCATCATTCAAAAGGTGAAGAATATGAAACAACTGTGAATCTGCCCAGAACTGACCATCCTCCAAAACTGTCCAGGCAAGAAGAGCCGTAGTAAGGGTGGCCACCAAGAGGCCTACGGCAACTCTAAAGGAGTTACAGTCCTCCATGACAGAGATGGGAGAAACTGTGCATGAGACAACAATAGCATGCACACTTCATAAATGTGGCTTGTACCGAAGGGTGGCAAGAAGAAAGCCTTTGTTGAAAAAAACTCATGTCACATCTCGGCTGGAGTCTGGGGCGGGATAAATACTTATTCATTCAATTATTTTCTGTTTTTTATTTTTAATTAATTAAGTAAAATGTCTGGATTTTTTTCACTTTGACATTATAGAGTACTTTGTGTTGATTAGTGTCAAAAAATCTCAGTTAAATATATCATGGTTCCATGCTGTAACACAACAAAATGTGAAAAAGTCCAAGGGGGGGTGTAGACTTTCTATAGGTACTGTATTTAACATTGACTCATTCATGAACAACATAGTATTTTCAGACTTAAAGTCTAGTTTATAAAGATGCATCCATTTTCTGACCACACATTTAATAAAAAATGCATGTAATAATGGATTTCCTGTAAGTACTCTGGATGTCATAATGGATCTGGGAATATACAAAAGGGCATTAATATGTTGTAAAGATTATTGAGCCGTTTTGTGTTTAATTAAGGCAAGCTGAAATAAGACTGAAATAAAATGTTTTGTGGTTTTGCCAGTCTTTTTGGAAACATATCAATCCCATTAAAAGCATTTTGACAGTAACAGAACAATTGCATGTAGTTTCTGCACTCCCAAGTTTAAAAGAACTAATATGATAATACAAAGTCTCCAATCTTTTTTCCTGTATTATATATAAAAGTGAAGATATATAATACATGTTCTTGTTTACTTTTTATATTTCATACATAAAATCAGTGTAGTCAATTGATTATGTAACTTATTTCTCAGAAATGGTTTAAGAGTTAAAATGCACCTTCTGTATTTTAAAAGTTTTTCTTTTTGAAGTCTTCATGGCTAATTCTTCATTACAAGAAGCTATCTTTGTAGCAACTCTTCCTCTTAACCTGAACAGGAAAAAAATAATGACTTCTTCTTCTTCCAATTGACAATTACAAGTTCCCCTGCAGTTATCTCTCTCGTTTTACTAATTTGTATGCAGATATGGGTGATCTTTCTATACACTGAATTAGCTGGCTCAGCTGTCAAATAATAACTTTAGAGCCAAGAGGGCATAATCTGCATTTCCCATAAGACATTAAATCACTCATTGGACACCAAAGCTTAGATACAAATCATAAAAACTGAAAAAGGGTTTATGATGTAAATTGAGTATTATGTTTGACTGTGCCTGTCTGTCTCTCATGCCTGTCCATGCAGGAGAACTGCAGAGAAGGCTAGTTCTACTGCTGCAGCTGGCAACGCCTCTTCCTCCTGTCAATCAGGCCAGCTGCTGCAGAAACGCGATCAGGCAGTACGTTTCTTCACCCTCCTCCTTTCTCCTCCCCCGTCTCCTGGTGATGCAAGCTATTTTAAGGTCTGACTGAGCAGGGCTCTGGGCTCTGTTATAAAAGTTAACACGAGTTTCTCAAGTCCTTAGTTCTATATTCCTAGTTTCCAGTTTTGAGCTGTTTGGGTTCTTATCCCTGTTGTGTTTTGACATAATCTCTCAAGCTTTTCCTTGTTGCCTTGAACTGTTATTTTTTACTTGTGTTATGAACCTTTCTGCATCTCCCTTTTGTGCTTTCATTTAATGTCACCCAACAATTTAAATGTTTGTTTACTGCACATCTACAGTAACTGTCTGCTGTTTGGCTCTGCAGCTGGGTCCATTTACAACCCTCAGCCTGCATTTTTTCACCACCTTGAACAGCAGTACCTTACACCGAATTGTACCAAATTGTTCCAAATATGATAGTGCATGTTTTGATGATTACAAATTACATTTTACTTACTGTACCTTACTAAAACATATGATTGAAGACTGTACCGATATTTTAGTTTTCTCTGTACGAGTGTCCTTTAATCTTAACTTACTGTATTCATGCTCACAATAGATTATACCAATATTTCTGTTTCTCTGTAAGAGTGTCCTTTAATGTTAATTTATTCTTGCTCACAACTGAGGTCGAATTTCTTTCTACTACTCTAGGTTCCGCAATAGTGCAGTCTTCAGCAAGAATGCTAATCTGGAGATTTGCTGGTCATTCTGGGACTTTGAAGCTGTGTACAAACTATAGTACACCTCCTATAATGCATAAAACGAACACGGACCTATTTCTCCCTTACGCACAGCTAAGCACATTTACAGTACATCAAAAGATCAGTATCACTTTGAAATAAGTGAATTTTAACAAAATAACATATTAATAATTTCCTGTAGTGTAACGAAATTCACTTAAGGTCAAAGCATTCATGGGCCATTTCATTTCATTTACTCTATTCCATATCACTTACAACATTACTATAATTAATAAATTGCCACCTAACAACTTTCATTCTCATTCGATATCCCTTTTCTCTTACACTTTCTCATTGTTCTGGAGACAATTAACTGAATGTATGGTTGTGCTGAGAGATTAAAAAAGGACTTTTACAAAAAGTGCTAACAGAGGAGAAGAGTGGAACTGGAATTACATATTAACTTTCTGTTCACATCTTTATTAAGAACTAATAAAAAAAACTCCACAATTTTCAGTGTTATCGTGTATTAAAATCATATCAGTATGATGCTGTGAACATACTGAATACAGATGCTTTGATACTGGCTAAAGTAAAAGCAAAAGGATAAATAAACGTATGTTGTTTCCTTAAATCACAGATTCCTGACATACTGTATGAATAAAATAAATCATTAAATTATAAAAAACAAGATTATTTTGCCTCATCCCACAATTAACTGTATAGCTAAGCTAAGTGTTTTCAAATAATTATTACTAAGCAATTAAGGAGAGTGGGACATTCCTCCAACTTTTCATTAAAAATTAAAGGGACTTCAGAAGGCTCAATGCTTTACATTAAACCAAAAATAGGATTAGCTGAGTAATGAAACCCATTACCCCTTCAAACTCAGTAATGTCAGACTTACAAAATATAGTATTCACTGTGGTTATGGCATTGAAAATTAAAACAAATTTAGATCAAAAGGATTTAAGAAACAGAAAAAAATAATAATCCATCTTTAAAAAGTAGGAGTTTTCTCATTTACATATTTAGTAAATATCTAGTGTTCCTAAAAGTGATAACTGTCCAAATGTAGCTGCATGTTTATTTGATATATAGTCCAAGTAATGAAGTTTTAAACTAGTGGAGCTATCTCATTTGCTTTCTGTACTAATGTGCTACAATTTGTCCCAATCAGTATTTACTATATAGAACAGTAGTTTTAGTAAAATTATAAAATATTCATTATAATTCACCTATAATTAGAATTAATTTAAATACATAGCATGGCAACAGAGACACAGAACTAGACAGCAGCAGACATTTACTTTACTGAAAAAAATAATTGTGGCAAAAAATAGAGACCTGGTTGGCTACAGCAATGACTTGGTACTGTACAATGTTTTTTGTTCTTAATGAATTAAACTATTTTATTGTGGTGTTCTATTATTATTATTGTGGTTACATTATTATTATTTCAGGTGGGTAGCTGCGTCAGCATGTGTAGGCTGCAAAGGAACAAGTAATAGGTTTATTCCATGCTGAAAAAAAGAAGAAAGAAAACAACGTTTCGGCCATGGAGCCTTCTTCAGGTGTGAGGTTATTCAGAAGAAGAAGGCTCCACGGCCGAAACGTTGTGTTTTCTTTCTTCTTTTTTTCAGCATGGAATAAACCTATTACTTGTACATTATTATTATTATTATTATTATTAGTAGTAGTAGTAGTAGTAGTAGTAGTAGTAGTAATAATATTATTTATATGTGTTATTATTATTATGCTGTCTCTAGTTTTTTAATAGTTACTTTTATATCTCTAAATATAATATGTAATTTGCATTCTGCCATTCTCCCAGTCCAAAACCTACATTATAATAAATCTTCATCTCCTATCCTTCCTTATTTCTGTACACACAAGCTCTTTTCCCCATTGAAGGAACCATAAATTGAAATAGGTGGAAAAAGTGTTGGCCAAACAGAAGAGGTCATGTAATTACTACTC
Organism: Lepisosteus platostomus; assembly: GCF_059453375.1. Taxonomy (NCBI): domain Eukaryota; kingdom Metazoa; phylum Chordata; class Actinopteri; order Semionotiformes; family Lepisosteidae; genus Lepisosteus; species Lepisosteus platostomus. The sequence continues at coordinate 59,473,893 of NC_142611.1, read as the reverse complement.
CAGCCAAATTACACCGGTGTGATATACAACTAGTTTTACGCTATGCTACACTTAGCAGGGCCTTCAATCAAGGGTGTTATTGACAACAGGCTAAATTATGTGCATGCACTATTACCCTTTGAAGAAGTAATTGGACAGCCGGCTGTCAGGGAACATACACAAGGAAAGCACAAAATACTACTCATCAAAGGAAACTCTACATCTAATTTATTGCCTGAACGCCTCCCCTTAGACATAATAATTTTACATCTAACTTTTGATATTTTCCTTTGAAGTGTGGAATCTGTTCTAGTAATTTGAAATAGCTATATAAAATGTTCTGAAATTATAAAATGGGACACTATCAAATGAAATTAATAATAGATGAAGTTGTAGTTGAATGCATTTAAGGTGTAATTTGCAGTACATGCACATCTTAGTGTTTTCAGATACCTAGCAATATCATTTTCATTTAATCATGTCCATATTCAAGTGAAGGACAATTGGTCCTTTATCATTATTGCACTGACAAGTGTTACTCATACAGAGCTCTGTGTGAGGCGGCACATTGCTACTCTCCATTTAGTATAAGTAATAGCAACTGTTGATTTTAAAGAAAAATAAAATGCTTTATTCTACTATAGTGTAAGTTCTAGTTCTGCTGTTACTGGCATTTGATCATGGTTGCTCATGAGCTCAGAGCCACGCAGCCCATCCCAATACACCAAAAAATAAGGTAACATGCCATATGTAGGTTTCTAGGGGGGTATCCCTTCTGTAATGTGCTTGGTGCCACTGAGAGCTGTTATATTATACGTACAATACATTATGATTTACATTTGAATAAGAGCAATTGATGATAACTGATGCATAAAGGCATAATTTATCATCCTGAATTATGAGTTGTTGCATTCAATCATTGGTTTATTCACATGGTTTATTAACAGTCATTCGCATCCCTGCTTTCAGCTACTGACTTTATAAAATACACTTGATAAAATAGCAGTCTTTGATTATTACTTTCCTTTTATTTTTTGCTATCTATTGCTCAGCCTAAATTACAAATACTGTACTGTACATTACCAGTACTGTTTAGACACAACAAGTTAATCATTTCCACTTCAACCTAGGATTTCTTAAGAACCGCAGGAAATTCATCACTTGACCAAAATAATCTGTCATTCTTTGTATTAACCCGAAAATAATCTGAACAAATTTATTGATAATGTTCCAATTCACTGCAAGTATTACAAGTCCTAACTATACATTAAATGAAAAACAGTGTAACTGTAAAGAATTATGAGAGGAAATGGTTAGTTTTGGTGCTTTTGTTGCCCATTGTGTATACTAGGAATGTGATTAAGTAACCATTTCTCTGTCCGTTCTCCTAAAGGAAAGTTTCCAGTCTTGTGCTGCACTGTAGCTAATGAAAGGAAGAGATGGACACATTCAGCACATTACCACGAACCAAATCTTATTTACCTACCCCTTACATGCACCCTGGCTAGATTACTCAAATGTATAGACAAGAGGCATATGCATTATTTCTGAAAGCTTACATCATAATTTTGTTAATTTTTAGATGTATCACTACAGTATTTTTAAAGACTTTCCTGTTAAACATACAGTGCCTTGTAGAACTATTCACTCCTTCCAGTGATTTCTGTGTTGTTAAATTATAAATGATGAATGCGCATTTGTTTACACAAAGTCCAAATTTTCTTCACCTTTTAAGAAGTATTGTGAAGTTTAAAATACATATGTTGGGTATGAACTCCCAGAGCACCCTGGCTATATTGACATACATGTCTCATCAGCCTCTGTATAGGCCACTGTGCTTATGGAGCGATCGTGAGCAGGAGAAAAAGGTTGTATAGTGGAACTGGCAAGTAAGCACCACCAACCTTCTACTGGACCCTGGTGTAGGGGTTTTGTGCATTCACTGGGACAATTATTAATTGTAGCAGTAAATCACAAAATGATTCTTCGATGGCTATTAGAAAATCGACCTTGCCGAACAACTCAGCAACGCACGTATACGGATACTAATACAGGAGAATATATTTATTAATACATAAAAAGTGCATATAAACATAACAGATTTATAGTGAGGGTTAGCAGAATACAAAAGGTATATATTCAATAACAAAGAGTTACAAATACCAAGAGATACATACATTCAGTATACCATTCATTTATACCGTTTCATTAATGAGCTTTTTGATTACAACTTCTACACTAGATATTCAAAAGCAAGTACATCACTCATATGAATTAAATTGACATCAACTGGGATTGAGGTAACAATTGAATTCTCAAGCTGCAATGTAGAATGTTGAATACTCATCCAATTTATATGGATTCAGATCTCCAGCAGACAAAAAGGAACAGAGACAGGCTGTTGCTGCGTCCAATTGGCGTCCTCTGGCTCAGGGCCAGCCAGTCCTGGTGCAACTGGATATGTGGGAGAGGGAGGGAGAGATTCCTGCTGCGGTGCACTGGCAGTGCCTCTCTGAGGACCTGGCTAGTTAGTCCTGGCTTAACTAGCAAGCATTCACGGTGGGGTACTGGCGGTTCATGAGGCTTGCTGCTGGCTAACCTCTGGTGGATCCTTTGGTCACGCGCGGGCGACCTCCGGTCTTGACTCTTAGAACAAGGTAAAGTCCTGGCACTCAAACACACTGGCCGTCAAGTGATAATCAAAGCTGAGTCTGAGAACATCCTGGAGGGGTCCCCTCTGGGCCCTTTGCTGCCTCTTTTATCTGGAGGAACTACGGTCATTCATTGGTTGAAAGTTTCATGGACATTCGAGACCCACGTGGGGCTACCCCGCTCTACCAGTTCCTGATTGGTGGATCAAGGTGGAGGATGAGTAACAATTCTCTCTGACTTAAGGGTTGTAAACAACTTGTGATTAGACTCTCCCTTTGAGTCTCCCAGACAGAAAGACATCAGAGATAACCAAATTATTAGGGTGGCTGGAGAATCTCAGCCCTGGGAGCTGTTCCTTATCAGAAAACTCTATTCAGATAGACAAACACCTTAAAACTGAATCACATGGAATGGCATCTCTGTATCCAGCACCACAGAGATGAGGGAGAGAGACCGGCAAGGTGGACAGCAAACTTAATTCCTGTATTATTAATAAGCATTGCCGCTATACTGGTCAAGAGAAAAAGCTGGCCACAGCAATACTCCTACATTGTTTTCTTGAAGCTGTGCCTTTGTAATCTCAACACAATCTGGTCTTGAATTGTCATTTTGGTAAATCAAATCAAAAGGACTCCATTCATATAATTGACAATAATAATTTCTTACACTCATAATGTATAAAGCTTTCCTGGACACCCCACTCAAAGCGTTTACAGGTAATGGTGACTCTCCTCCACCACCACCAATGTGTGGCTCCCACCTGGATGATGCAACTGCAACCATAGTTCACCCGTACATTACCCACACACCAGCTATCAGTAGGTAGGAGAACTGAGTGATGAAGTCCGTTCGTAGAGGGGGATTATTAGGAAGCCATGATTAGTAAAGGCCAATGGGATATTTGTCCAGGACACCGAGGAAACACCCCTAATCTTTTCGAGAAGCACTCTAGGATTTCTATTGATCACAGAGAGTCAGGACCATGGTTTTACGTCTCCTTTAACAGTATAGTGCCCCTGTCGCTAATACTACCTCTAATATCTCTTCCAGCAGCATCCTTAGTTTTTCCCAGGAGGTCACCCATCCAGGTACTGACCAGGCTCACACCTGCTTAGCTTCAGTTGGTTGCCAGTTATGAGTTTTATGAGAATGTTGTGAGAATATATTGCTGACCAGTAAGGTTACCCTCAATCTTCCTTTACACTATCATACTTCCAGTTCCCCGCCTGTTGCAGCACGATTTGGACCATGACATCGCTCCACACTTCAAGGGCAAAGCAGCATTCACTGGTGAATCAAACACTGTCAGTCTCTCTGCCAAAACTTCAGATGTATTCTGGCCCACGGAAGACAGCAAATTCATCTCTCAGGATGCACATCGTATTTATTTCAATGTTGTAGGCACTGCAGACTGAAAACTAAAAATGGATCAGATGAATATGATGGAGGACATGGTAGACAAGCCAGATTTTAACATAGTCATTTTTCTGACTTCTGTGGACCGCTCTACTGTTAACTGGAGTCCTTGCACTGGCTTCTTGTCAAATTCCGCATAGACTTTAAAATCCTCATGCTCACCTACTGTATAAGGCTTTACATAGCTTGGCACCTCAATACCTGTCTGAACTTTTATCACCCTACTCCCCACCTCGCAACCTCCGCTCTTCAAATTCTGCCCTCCTTACTGTCCCCCAAGCCCGTCTACATTGTATGGGCGACAGGGCCTTCTCCTGCTATGCCCCCAAGCTCTGGAACTCTTTGCCCAAGGATATCAGAGAGTCACCTGCTCTAAACTAAAATCCAGACTCAAAACCTTCTTCTTCAGAAAAGCCTTTACTTAACTGGTTCCATTCTTCACCCCTCTTCTCTTCTTAATACCACCTTCCACGGTCTCCTCTATTGTTATTGTTGTATTGTTGCAATTATAATTGTGTCCTATCTTGTGAAATCTTCTTATTTATTGTTGTAGTCTTCTTATTTATTGTTATTGTCATCCTGTAAAGCGCTTTGAGAAGCCACCTTTAAAGGCGCTATATAAAATAAAGTTTTTTATTATTATTATTATTATTATTATTATTATTATTAAGTTAAACGTCCAATTCTCTGGACAATGTCTCTCACAGAAAAGCCACCTTCAACCATTCCAGTGGACATCAGGTGATCGTTATTAAGCAGGGAATGGTTGCATTTATTACTGGACTTAATACTTAAATGATACTTTTTGAAAGGTTATTTAAGGAGATTCTTAATTGGAGTTCAGTATTTCTTTTCTAAGAGGATTATATTTCAAATAAACAATCAAATATATCTGCTATTTAAAATATAGATAACATTATGTTTGTGCCCAATGAAGCTTCTGTATCTGAAACCTTGACTGCTGTACCTTTGTTGTGAAGAATCATACTTACTTTCTGGGTATGGGTATAACCTAACTAGCAGATAAGACCAGTGTTCCCTGAAAAGCTAAAGGAATTACATTCGGTTATAATAAAATTCAAACTATTTTTTGTGAGAAATTATTTATTTAGGATTTATTGTTTCATTACAATTTTGAGGATTTTGAAAAATAAGAAAGAATCACAGAAAAAAAGAAAAGCAAACTATAATCTGAACAGTACAGAATCCCATATACTAGTATATCAAAGCCTGCATAAATAAAACAGCAAAGCTGGGATAGGACGGATCATAACATATTACCAAGGGTAGCATGGGCTATATTTCAAGCCTGCACTCTGGTAGCACAAGCATGATTAATTATAGGTGTGGACTATTCCAGTCTGATGAAGTCTTTAAACAAGACTCACCATAACAGTAGAATTTATCCATGACTGTATTATGTTTTTTCTTTCTGCAACTTGAACTGCAAAATGAATTTTCCCTAGTCCCACATATTCCGAGATTACATTTAATATATATGGGATTTATAATAATTTTCATTTTAAGTGTCAACAGGGCACACACCTTGTAAATTAAAGTGTGTAATGATGTGCCAGAACTTTACAAGCTGTGAATGTTTGACCATACTGACTCCCTCTCTGGTGTTAATTCTAACTATCCTATCTCAAAATGATATGATTCCTTTACCCCATGGATATTACATTTTATAGAAATCTCGGATGAGACGTTAAACCAAGGTCCTGACTCTCAGTGGTCATTAAAGATCCCGGGGCATTTCAAGAGCCCGGTGTCCGGGCTAAATTTCCCCCCTCGGTTTCCCAGGTAGGCTCCAGCTTCCCACAACACCGTATGGTATAAAGCGGTTTGACAAATGACATGAAATGACAAGTCTTTGAAATTGAAGAAAGATGTGAAGACGGGGGTTTGAATTTAATCCTTTCTGTAGGGGGTTTAGACTTCTAAGTCACAAGCTGGGGTTTATGGCAGGAAAGGGGGTTAACTGATAAGGATTGCAGATGCAAGCTAGGAACCCCCCTGGGTGTAATGTTAAACTGACCATTTGCCCAGAACATCGTAAACTGGCCAAATACCATGAACCCCCCTCTTTACCATCAGACCGAGTGACGTCAGAAACGGAGAAGAAAACACTATATAACCCAAAAGTTTGTAACAGTACGTTGAACAATACTTCGGTTTTGTTGTTTCTTGCGGGAAACAAGACTTCGGCTTTATTGTTCCTTGCATGCAATAAACTCATCTGTTTTACTTCATCTCGGGATCAAGAACCTTATTTCTTCTGTTACAACAAATTTGGCGTAGTCGGCGGATGCTCCAGAAGGCGCAGAACTTCCCATCGGCAGGAGAGACGGTCAGCGCGCACATAACTAAGAGGTAAGGACTCCTCTTTTATTTAAAAGTCCAGACTCTCTCTGACCGACTGGGAAATCTCTGCTCCCTGCGAGAATCGCCCGAGATGACGGAGTAAACGTGAGTTCCTGAATTCCTCTGGCCCGGGGAAGGCACCGGTGTATGTAATGGGTTGTTTGCTGTAATCCCAGAATTTGGTCTGGCAGGGGTTCCGTGGTATTGTGTACAGGCGTTCGAAGCTGGTGTATGCCTTAATTGCGCGTGGAGTTTTGAACGGGTTTTGGACCCTTACCGTGAAGTTCAGGACTGGTGTGGGCCTTAATTGCGCCCGGAGTTCTGAAGGTCAGAACTGGTTTGGGCCTTAATTGCGCCCGGAGTTCTGAGGCTCAGAATCGGTGTGGGCCTTAATTGCGCCCGGGGTTCTAGAGCAAGTGGTGCATTAAATGCACGTAGTTCAGGACTGGTGTGGGTCTTAATTGCGCCCGGAGTTCTGTGGCTCGGGATCGGTGTGGGCCTTAATTGCGCCCGGGGTTCTGGAGCTGAGTGGTGCATTAAATGCACGTATAATCCAGGATTGGTGTGGGCCTTAATTGCGCCCGGGGTCCTGAGATTAGCTACGCCTTGATCGTGCACAGATTGGCGTGGCATGGTTTTTTTTGTTTTAAAGGAAACAGGAGTAGAAGAGATATATATATGTATGTATGTTTTTGGTGTTTTCCTTGTTTGTGAAATACATATACACACGCACGACACTAACATAAACACACCTCATAATAAAAGAGCAAAGCATTAAGTAGCAGGATTTAAAGGACGTTGAGACCCGAGAATCGCCCTGATTGAGCTCAGTGCGTAAGTCCACCCCGGGGCAAAAGCAGCGATGCTGGCGTTCTGGGGATGGTGAATTACTGATCAAGAAAGGGGGTTTTCGAGGTCTCGTTTCTTACCTGTGAACAGTGCGGTGTAAGTCCTCTCTAAAGTCTCGGAGAGGCATTTAGATCTGGAGGTAACAGACGCCCTTGGCTGAATGAGTGCAGGAATGCACAGGTTTTTCAAGTGAAAGCATCCCCTTACTGTATGAGCTGTTACCTCACACACGACAAAAGTAAAAGAGACCGAACATGTGTGCTAACTGATGGTTTGAGAAAGTGGTGGAAGGGTCCGTTTAAATATCGGAAAAGTGTAAGTTGACGGAAAAGAAGGAGAAAAATATGGAAAAAGCTGAGTTTGTCAGAGGGAATTTGGGGCGAAGACGCCTGTAAAGAAAGCATATGAGTATTGATTGGCAAAAGCACAAGCATGTAGCTCCCACCCTGGTGCACGGCCGGCACCAGTAGTGGCAGATACATGACGAAAAAGAAAGAAATTGGGATGTGACTTAAAAGTGTGTTTACGGGGAAAATAAAAACCCGGAAGAAAATATACTTTACTCGCTACGAAAGAGTATAGAAAAAAAAGCTAAAAGAGGCAGTACAGGAGAATGAGAAACTAAAGAAGGAATTAACTCCTGGTCACGCTGCACTGGTTAATGTGCTGCAGCCAGCGACTAAGTTATATCCAGCTCTCCCACAGGGGAACAAACAGGCAGGAAACGAAAATAATTGGGATCAATTCCCTCAGTGGCCATATGGAGAAGGGGGGTCTGATTGGGATAACACTTGGTATGAGTGTGATAAAGACGGATCAGGGTCTCCCCTGTTAGAGGGAGGGCGCCCGCAGATCTGTACTCTCACTCGAAGTGGGAAAGGACTTGATGTACTGTAGCAGGGGCTGGCGCCGTTGATGACAGCGCCACTCTAACACTGTCTCGCACCCCGTCGAGGGGGTCTGCAATCGCACCTACCTTCCCTGATTTCCCCCATACGATCAAATCCAAAACCGTAAGATATTGACCGGTGGGCTAAAGTACCGCACCCGAAATTAGAAATGCAGCGAACCTGGAGTGCGCTTCAGGAATTAAAAGGATTCATGTAGAAGTAAAACAAGAATACAGCACATTGTATTACGAAGAGAAAAATATATTCTCGATGTGTATGTGTGTTTTATGAATTTGTGTGCCGGCATGTATGTATGTAACTGTGAGTTTTGGTCTACTAAATGACGGTGTGAGTGTGTTTAGCCAGCGGGACTGGCTAGAGACGTAACTAAAGAGACTTGACGAAAATCAACTTAAGGAGATTGGAAAATATAAGAGCGTCTGAAACGTATAAGTACAGTACAGGTGGACGTAAAAGTAGTTAAACAGTTTTTGTATTATTATAAATTATTATAAAATGTAATTTATACAATTAGTTGCAATAGTGGAAACAATTTGGTTTTATTCGAATGTCTCGAAACCAGACATGCTGAAACGCTGTAGGTTTAGAATCGAGACTGGGGAGAATAACGTCTTGTGAGAAAATCTGTTTACCTAACGATTAGATCCTGTAAATCCCTTGTAGCCTCCCTAAGTCTGTCCCAGTCCAGTGGATAAAAATGTACTGTTAATGGAGTGTTGGTTTCTCTGTTAGGGGATACTGGAGCACCACTGTCCTGCTTGTTTCACTCCTCTGTTCAACAGTGTACTATAGAGCAATGTATATGGGAAGATGGCAGGAGGCCACAGGAGTATTGGGACAGCAAGTTTTACTTGCCGAGTACCAGATTTTAATGGGTGGTTTTATTCCAGATCTATTGGGTTGGAATATTATGCATTACAAAGAATGACTATGCAGAACAGGGTATCACGTGGCTTCAACTGGCTGTGATCACTCAGTATGTTGATGGTATTCTGAGTGCTTCCCCTGATGAGGAAACCCACAAGTCTGAGTTGCTTCAGCTTTAGAGTGTCTAATAGGAGCAGTTATGATAAGGCCCTTTTGTGTCTAGCATTGTGAAATTTTAACAGGGCCTGGGTGCAATGTTTTTTACAGGGTGAGCACAACTCTTAACAGATCTGCTTAAGGGGGGAGTGCAGTACAAGGACAAGATTGCCTTGGTTCCCGCAGCAAAAGCCGCCTTTAATAATTTGAAACAAGTTCTCTTACAGGTGCTGAGACTGGGGTTTCCTCAGATGGATCAACCATTCCTTTGTATTATTGCAAGTTGCTGACAGAGGCCACCCAAGGAGCCCGCGAGCAGGTCCTGGAGGCGTGGGGACCACCACCTGAAGGAGGGCACAACCTCATCCCAGGAGAGTGGGTGTGGATCAGGAAATTTCCTTCACAGGTTCTCAAGCCCAGGTGGGACGGACCCTACCAGATCCTGTTGACAACCGAGTCTGCGGTTCGAGTGGAAGGAAAAGATCGCTGGATCCACTCGCCACACTGCCGACGAGCCTCATCCCCATTTACAGACTCAGAATGAAATCATTTCTGTTTATAACAATAATTGTTGCTGTAGGACTATGTTCCGCAGGAATTAATGATCATCTCTCCCACAAAGGAGAACATGGAATTAATTCCTTTTTAGGCCTCTCCTATCTGACAGCTAAGAAAACCAACCAAAGTGCCTGCTGGGTGTGTGCCGCATTACCGAAATATGTACAGGGAGGACTTCCTATGGGGGCCATTCCTTGGCGTCTCGAGGAAGTCATAGGCATGATCATTTGGAGGGATAATTTAGGAGATTTTAATATGACAAACTATGGGGGGTTGCCATAACACGACTTTAACCTGCACAACATTACAATATCTACAGGAGCGAGGCTTAGAGCCCACGAGTTTCACAGGCTCTTACGCTCCTAAATATAACAGAAGCCATACACCACCATACCTGACTCTCAATAAGGAACGTGAGGGAAACATATGTTTTCAGCACACTAATTGGTCTGCACTTGGTTGGATGGAGTCGTTGCAACCTTACCATCGCTGCAAATATATCCACCTCTACCTTCCAAATTCCAGGATGGGATCGGCACACCCCACAATTCGGTATAAGCTTCTTATTTTCAGAGGCATGGGGAGCGCCAAACGGAACATCTTTCATTTGTGGAAAACGAGCCTACCCATGGTTGCCAGCCCAGTGGTCTGGCTCATGTTATTTAGGATATGTGGTTCCTCATATCCGTGTTCAAATCCACAGCCCCTTCGGACCTAACCACAGACCACAAAGAAAATTGGCTGATTGGGAATATTATTTAGGTATAATATTTCCACAAGCCGGCATGAACTTTCTGAGTCGAGAGTTAATTCAAATGGCCTCGACTTTAGAAGAATTAGCAAATTCTACCTCATCTAGTCTGAAGGCTGTTAATGATGAGATGGTAGCCCTCAGAACAGTGGCCATGCAGAACCGACTAGCTTTAGATTATGTACTGGCGGCCCAAGGAGGAACTTGTGCAGTAATTGGCACTGAATGCTGCACATATATTCCTGATAATTCTGAGCACATCTCAGATCTGGCCCAACACATTTACAATGAGGGACAGAAATATCAGGACTATTATACTGAAAATTGGGGAATTGGGTCTGGGGTAAAGTCTGTGTTTGGGGCCTGGAGTGGAACCTTTTTATAGTGTTTATCTGTAGGAGTAGTATTGTTTATATGTATAATTGTAATCATCACATTCACAAAAACATGTATCACATCTTGCTATAACCGTGGAACGTACAATGACATGGCAATACATACCTGTTCACCAAGAAAGGAAAGATCTGCCCTGACATTGTATGTATAAAAATAGGCTAAACTGACGTATGCCATATTTTATAAAGGGGGAATGAAGAAAGATGTGAAAACGGGGGTTTGAATTTAATCTTTTCTGTAGGGGGTTTAGACTTCTAAGTCACAAGCTGGGGTTTATGGCAGGAAAGGGGGTTAACTGATAAGGATTGCAGATGCAAGCTAGGAACCCCCCTGGGTGTAATGTTAAACTGACCATTTGCCCAGAACATCGTAAACTGGCCAAATACCATGAACCCCCCTCTTTACCATCAGACCGAGTGACGTCAGAAACGGAGAAGAAAACACTATATAACCCAAAAGTTTGTAACAGTACGTTGAACAATACTTCGGTTTTGTTGTTTCTTGCGGGAAACAAGACTTCGGCTTTATTGTTCCTTGCATGCAATAAACTCATCTGTTTTACTTCATCTCGGGATCAAGAACCTTATTTCTTCTGTTACAACAAAATAAAGCAAAATATACTGTACTAGACCAAGCTGGATAAACAAAATGCTGAGCATTAATATACTGTAGCTATATCAAATAGATTTTTTTCTAAATAAATGTGCTTCCAATATATTTTAATAATAAATCATATATTTAGGAGTTAGGTCTCAATCTGAGATTTGCAGGTTTTATTTATGCTTTTTAGAATTTTGAAAATGTTCCCCTCATACAGTAGTCTGCTTGTCCAGGACTAATAAGGTATTAGTCTTCCAGATCATCAGTGTAGGACAGGGAGTGGCAAATTTCCGAAGGGTTATGCAAAGAGTTAGCTTGTGCACTTTTAATGGATTTTACAGATTGATGCTTTTTTAATGTCAACAATAGCCCTATTTACATTTTGATGAATACAAATTGAATATTAAAATATAATGAGATCCAAAATCAATAAATTAATATGCAGGTCTTATCATTTATTAGATCCTTGTCCTTGCTTTCCCTTGCTCAGTTCTCCAATCTCAAGCTCATACAGTTGCTTGACACTTTAAGCAGCACACAAGCCTCTGTGTATTTAATAATTAACCGGGTATTGGAGTGACAAAGAACTGACTTCATGTGTGAAAATACCTGCTCACAGAGGAATGTTGAAAATGCCACCTTCTTCACAAAGTCAGATTTCACTGGCAGGGACTTCCAACAGGTCATGATAGAGATGGTGTGATGAGTTTCAGTGGGTTCAGGTGTGTTTCCATATGTCTAAGTGCTGTAATTTAATTAGCATTTCAAAATCCTCAACAGCCTTCCACTGGAACACTGAAACATCCATGTCGCTGGTAATAAATCTTTCTGGTTTAATTAGAAAAGAAAACATCAGCCCAAAACTTTGGAAATCCTGAAATCTGACAGAAAATGCTGATGCTAATTCTCGGCAACATGGATCGTGCAACGTTTTGAAAGTTAAAATGTTGGAGATAGTGGGAAGTTTAGGTGTCAGTGTTCCAAGAACTTCCTTTCATATTTTGGAAAGACTCAAAACAATTTGTTCTGCACCCTGCAGACAAAGTTGAGTTGATTTATATGTGTGGTGATGTCTGCTAGAAACATTAGTTTTGCAACCCATTTTTCATCATGCAGTTTAGGGTAGTTTTGAGCTTTTTCTGACAAAAAGATCTTAAGCCCTTTTGTCCCAACACCCTTCTATACAATTTTGTATTTTATGTTAAAAGGCAAATCAAGCTTAATTAAGAATTACAAAAGTTTTATGTAATAATTGTCACAAACAGTTCTTTCCGGGCCCTATGCAGACGACACAATCCAGATTTGTGAGGAAACACTGGGGAAAAAGTAATGCAGGAGAGGGTATGGAGACAGGTGTCCAAGGGGTGCAGGTGTCCAGGAGCAGTGAGTACGGGGCGAAAAATCCAAGACAAAGTTCAAAAAGGGGAATCTAAAACAGAAGCAAAGTCCATGGCTAGGCGATCCATCAAGAGGGTTAAAAACCAGGAACCGGGTCAGGACCGGCGGGGGGGGGATCAGGAACAGAAAGCTAAAACCATAACGGAGCCAGACGCACCAGGAACCCGGGCTCTCACGAAACGGGATTCAATGAAGAGCCTCGAATGACGTCTGCATCTGGCTTTTAAGGGGGAACTGAAGAGGGACTGGAATAAGGAACAGGTGCGGGTAATGGGACAGAACAAGGAAGGGCTGGAGCGCCCTTAAGAGGAGGAGTAGTGATCGTGACAATAATACATTTTTACTGGGCTATTCAAACTAATACTGAAATGTTTTTTAAACCTACTGTTTAAAACAAATCTTAATGCAGATTTCATAAATCTGTTTTTTTCATCTCCTGATATATTGATTTTCAGCCCTGTGATTCATATCCCCATTCATATACTGTCGTCTGAGAGAATGAAACCAGTGGCTTGTGACTTTTGACCACAGAATTAAGTTTCTAAAGCGACTTAAGGTGCAAGCTTGAATTATCACTTTTAAAAGTAAACTGCATCCCAGATTCCATGGTAACACAGAAGCCTTTCCTCACCTTTCACTTTGTGATGCAAAGCACTTTATATGTACAGTATAAAGCTTAATTCTCATATGTATTACATTTGTGTATAGAGGTTTAAAGAAATGTAAACAAAAATATATTGCTAATGATAAACATAATTTGCATTGCATACTTCTTAAATTGTAGATCTTAAGACTAATCTTAATTTTTCCTGCAATAAACATAAATGAGGGACACTCAAACATTTTACTGTGTAGCTTTGGTCACCTTTTGTAGTAGAACAGGCAAATTAAAATACTGTAAGAAAAAAAAGCACAGTGAAATATTATTAAGCTTTTCACTGAAAATGAATGTCCTTAAAAGACAGAAATGGACATAATGGCCAAAATAAAGCAAAACCAACATCTAAATCAAAAGAAAATCATACAATAATGCTAGAAAAATGTATCTTTGTATCATTATATTTTAAGAACATATTTCAGGTCTATACTTCAAAACACATCTTTCAGTTGTCGAAACACTTAGACTGAAAACTGTGTTTTATCTAAGGCTGCTTAAAATGTTGGGCACATGAGAACAGGTGACAAAATACAACTGTTGACGAGCCTTTTAGTAGCAAAACCGGATACAGGAAACATTAAGTAGGGTTAACAAAAAAAAAAGAGGTCAGCCTATATCACTCACCTTGGTAAATTGTGCACTCCCTCACAAAATTTCAGTGTTTGTTTTGATGTGATTTCTTATCCACTGTAATGCTTAGATGTTAAAATAAAGCACTTGAACTTGAACTTGAACTTTATTGCCATATGTAACCGGTACTGGTACAATGGAATTCTTACTTACAGAATGTCTCTCGATTGTAAAACAAGTGTAAAAACAAGACAAAGTGCAAACAGTGCATCAAGACAATGTACAAACAAACAATAGACAATGTGCAAGTAAACATGTAGACAGTTCGAATGTGAACAATACAGACGTGTAAACAATGACCTTATTGCTGTCTAAGAAATCCATTAAGAGGATGTCTTTTTATTTTTACAGAAAACACATCTTGTTTAAAGGTAGCCAAAATGTAAAGTAGCATGGTTTTGTCAATTTATAATTTACATAACAAATTTGGGCAGCACAGTGGCTGGCATTGCTACCTCACAGCACTGGAGTCTGGGTTCAATACCAGTCCTGGGATGATACCTGCGTTGAGTTTGTATGTTCTCCCTGTGTTTACATAGGTTTTCTTCAGATACTAGAGTTATCTCTCACAGTCCAAAGACTTGTTGGTAGTTTGATTGGCTGCTGTAAAAAATCGGCCCTTTTTTGAGGGTGTGCCCTGAGATGGTCTTGTTTCCAGTGTTTCCTGAGACTATGCTTTCTGGGCTAGCACGAACCTGAATTGGAACTGAAAGTGATACTGTATAACAAAGTATTAGTATTACCTAGGAATAAGGCCATATAGTTTGTTAGAATATTTTAATATTCCAACTCTTGTCAGACTGATTTCTAAGAAAAAATTCATTTAACAATGAAAGGTAAATAAAGAAAAATACATAATGAGTTTGTCTTTCTAAACATTCTACAAGTATTTCTTGTTTGAGTTTGACACATACTGAATTGAAACAAAGAGTATATTTGACACTCCACGAAGGCTCCACAGCCAAAATGTTGTTTCTTTTCTTCTCTTTTCAGCATGGAATAAACCTTTACTTGTTCCTTTGCAGCCTTCGCATGCTGACACAGCTACCTATTTAAACTAAAAAGTATATATTATATTCAATGAGAAAAAAGTGAAAAGGCCAAATGTGAAAGACGGGTTCATTCTCAAAATGACATTGTATAAGTTGAGACAAAAAATGAAAGAAATGCATTTATTTTCTTATCATTTATTTGATTTCACAAATTCAAGAAAGACAAAGACAGTAAATGATAATTGTTATTCTAAAGCTTGCAGAGCTACACAATAAGCGAAAACTTCTCTAGTTTAATGGATTTTTTACTTTTCAAAGTCATTCAATTATGTTTTAGTGTATCCATGATTTCAATTCCAGTAAAAGATAGCACATTATGAATAATAGAAAACTATTTATAATGAGTATTATGTAGAAAAATACAAATATCAGTATACTATTATGTATCCCTTTTTAGAAAACACATTCTGAATAATCATGATAGTACGATTTCAGTACACGCTTTATTACATGCTGTGATTATTACCATTTAGGAAATGTTTGCACTATAAATGCAAATCCTCCACAATACCTATTGTGTTCAATAGCTTAAGAAGTACTGCATCCAACATTAGTTTACAAAAGGTATGAAGGTATACAGACATCTACATACTTACTGTCCAGTCTCTATGGCTACTGTATATACTTGCATACAGAGAGAAACTAATCAACTCTTTAAAGAGAAAATTTATTTTATAACATGGTTTTAAAGAAATGGATGTACTGGAAATTTCACAAGCGTGGAGCTTTAGAGCACTTAAAGGCTAACAGTAAATTCCCCATTTATTTTAAATTCTACAAATTACTTTTCTCAAGCTACAAACTGAAAAACAATCTCACAACCCTGGAATTTTGGGAGGGAAATACTGCAGGATGACATTTTGCATTTTGCCAAGCTTCACTTGTTTATCCATTTGCTTTGACAAACATTTGACAGAGAGAACCTTTATCACAGTCCTGAAAGAAAAATGTATCCCACAGTTTCTAAAGAGAGCAGTAAAAACATGCAAACCCACAAGGTATTTATTAAATTGAGCCCTTGGGATTTATATAGTACATGCCATGGAATATTCTCCAGTTTTCCTGTCATGACTACTAATTTGCAGGGAATGTGTCATTGCTACATAATGTATCTATGCCCTGAAAGAGGACTGTCTTTCCTATTCTGGCTATCAGGTTTCTAAATAAATCAATCAGTAAGCCTTTATAGAATGGAATACAATCCTTCAGCTCCAAATAGTTGGTGAAGTATAGAAGACTGAAATTTGATGAAGATCAACAATCATTCATGTCCTAGGCACACAAAAGAAGGTAGTCCTTGTTGTAATATTTTCTGCACAATATATTCACTTCCCAAGACTCAGAGAGACATACCATTACTGTTCTATAAAAATACAGTTCTCTATTTTTCTAACATTAAGATATGGCACGAATCATTCTGTTACATTTTACATCTAAACAAAACCACACAATCTTAAAACAATTTTAATTTAATAAACATTTTTATTATTTCAATTCTGCTTTTTAATGTAATAAATGAGCGCTAAACATTATTTAAGATTTCAGTAAGCATATTTAAACAAGCCAATGATTTCTTTTGAGATGATCAAACAACATATTATCCATAGGGATATGCAGGCTTTTGGCAGACAATAATACTTTAAACAGTACATTCCCAAGCAAAGACACAAACAATAAACAAAATTCAGACATTAGTTGGATGTAGAGTAGTTGAATTCAGGTTGTCGACAGTATCTTCTGCATCTAAAGCCTTTTTTGTTCGGAACCTCACATGAGCTTCAGGATGGACAGAATCAAGTCTTTGCTCACATGTGAATGTAGTGATGAAGGCATTTCTATAGTTCATATTCATCCAGCCGTAAAGGATTGGGTTGGCAAAAGTAGAACACATAGCAATGATATGAAACAAAGTATACAATAACTTGAAATCCTTCATGTCTAAGACACTGTTATCAATGTCAATAGCAAGCTGAAATGCATGAAACGGTAGCCAGCTCACTGCAAACACAACCACCACCGCAACCAACATTTTCGTTGTTTTCCTTCTTCTGTGGTGACGATCATTCCCCCCTCCTGGACTCACGTGATTTTTCAGTTTGCTCCAGATCCTTATGTATGCAAATAAAATGATGGACAGTGGCAAAACATACTGGAGCAACAGCATTGAGATACTGTAGACAGTGCCGTCCCTGTGACTTCCGGGCCATTTTTCTGTACATACCTGAATAGATTCATCAGGAGAAAAATGGAAAGTTCCGTATTCTCTGAAAATAGCCAGTGGGCTTGCTAAAATAGCACTGATGATCCAGGTAACACCGATGACCACAAAGGCCATTTCTTTGGACATTCTGGTCTCCAGGTGATAGACTATACATCTGTGTCTGTCTAGTGCAATAACGTTCAGGGTAACTGTGGAGACATGCACGGCTAAACCTTGGGCATATGGAAGAAGGAAACACAAAATCTGTCCAAATTTCCACTCTCCCAGGAGGGTGTAGATCAATGTAAAAGGCAGACACAGAGTATTCACCAATAAATCTGCCACAGCAAGATTGGAAATAAAAAAATTAGTCACAGTTCGCATTGTTTTGAATTTATATACAACATAAATTACAAGGGAGTTTCCAATAACCCCAAGCAGTATGATGGTACTGTAGGCCAAAATAAGTATTACTTGCACTCCAATGAGTTTTGTACTGTCTTCCAGGTCCAAGGGAACCTGTTCATTAAATGAAGTTGTGGAAGTTGTGCAACATTTTGTAGAGTCTACTCCTGACTCATACAGCTTCTCCTGTGTCACGTTCATTTGATTTTCAGAATCCATTGGTCCCACTTCCACATACACAGCAATTCTGAAAACACAGGTAATATTGTAGAGAACTTTAGTTTTTAATGGCAAAATAGGACATTTTAGTTTTAGTCATCTTTATTACCTGGTAATTAAACAAATCAAGGAGAACTGAACAAAACACAACATTATTACTAAATGTATATATATAATGTTTATACACAGCACGCATGTCTGTTACATCTGACACAAATGTACCACAGAGCATTTAATTCATTTACAGATCTTTCGATTTACAATGGTAGATGAAATATAATATTTCAGTAACTCTGAAAGCCATAACTTTAAATAATGTTTAGCTTAATAAAATGAATAGAAGCCTAGCAAGCCTAGTTCAGTTCAATATTCAGTTGAGTTCAATATTCAGGTGAAGAAACCTGGATACAGAGTACATTACAGAAAGGACAGGCACCACATGAGGCACCACTGAATCCTCTTGATAAGTAATATAATTAAACTGTCCACTTTAAATGATGCCAACGTATGAGAAGTGCTTGAGGCTCGAACTTGATATCTATGCATTACGCATGGATCAACTTAAACATTTCTACACATTAAACATGAACTACGTGTATATCCTTAACATTTGCAAAGATCGCTAAGACTGTAGGATGCAATTCTGCAGTAGGCTCAGATCTTGAGAACATTCCAAGCAAAACCTTGAAGAATTAGTCACTCAACTGAGAGAAGAATTAAGACGACTTCTGTTTTCTCTGGGTCCTGTTTCAAATGAACCAACTCGCCAGCTCAGTGATGGTAAGTTCACATTTAGTTTAAGGAATGGCGTGAGATGGATTTCATCGTCTGCCCAAGCCACATGCATCTCAATTATTGAAACCAGGAGCAACCAATGGAATTTGCATTTCAGTCCCCCATGACACTACTGTTCTTGTTACTTGCACAGATCTAGCAGTTTATTTGTGAGTGTTCATATTAAAGACTTGTGAGTGTAATTAATATGCGTTTTAAAATGAGCAGTTGCTAGATTTTACAGAAGTTTTTTTTTTATATTTAAAAGAAACACAAGAGAATGTTCAGAGAACAATTGTCAGTCATAAAGAACTGCACACTGCTGGTCCTATAGATTGGTCTGAAGTTCTGAAGTGATGTAATGCAATTAAACAAATATAAGGAACGTGCGCGTCCTCGATAGTTTTTATTTAATGCTGCGACCAGTCCTAGATTACACTGCATGTTTAGCAGCAATGTTTTGAGATGCACTAGGTGTCCGAATTCACCTTTGGGATTGGTTTTTAGTTTTGCAAAAAAAATCCATTATAATTAAGTAAAACATTAACGTAATCGATGCAGCCACTTTGACGTCAAAATGGAACCGCCCCAACAGAAAATTACAATAAACTATTTAAGCAAGTGTAGACGACTTCACGTAGTTCATACTTAATTATCCGGTTGAACCAATGTTACATATTTAAACATCCTTTAAAAAAAAACTAAAAATTCTGTTAAGAAATATAAACACCTAATACTATAGCTTTGAAAAATTAAAAAACCTTAACCTTAAATTAAAACCTTAACCCTCTCGGCAATTACACATTCGAAATTCTCCCTTTGACGGTCTGCATTTTCTATTTCATGGACTTTTTTTCATGCACCAGACAAATGCAATCATGAACAGGTAAAACCTGTCGTCTTTTGCAAGTGGGTGCCTATTTTGTGAAATATTCACGTGAAAACATTAATATTAAAATATATTTTGTAATGTTCATTTTAAACATTTTCAAGAATGTTAAAGTCCTACAACAGGTTAGCACTAATAAAGATCGAAATCAATAAACGCCATCAAAAGAAGTTTAATATGTAAACAGGTCAATTCATTTGGAGAAAACTGCAATTAAATTGTACTACTGGATATTTGCTACATTTAAAGCATATTTTGTCATCTTTTTGTCAGTATAATTAACCGTAAAATAAACTATATTGATCGTTTTTATCCTTAATAAATAAAACGACCAACTTACCATGTTCGTTTATTGTGCTGCACTACCAGAATGCACTGACAAAATACGCGGAACATCTTTCCATGTGAAAAAGCTTCCAAAATGTTCTCTTGTTTTCTTCAACTGACAGGATTAAGATAACTCTGCTTGTCCATCAATCAGATTTCGTCAATGCTTGTTTTCAGAAACGCTTAATTCTAGATTATTCAGGACAGAATTACTAAACATGCTTTGATGATGCCTTGCTTAGTTCTTAATGAAACGACGATTTTGTAATAACGTATTTGTATATTTCATCCTCAAAATAAACTATAGTCGACACATACTCAAAAGGACTTTAAAGAACTAAACATTTAAAAATATATAGACATCAAACGTACTGTATTCAGTCGGCTGGGCTATTTGATGTTTAAATCATATGTTTACATTTAAAATTCTAAATATTTTTGACAGTGAAAACTTCAGGAAAAGGATGCAAGTCAAAAGTTCAAATACTGTATGCTCCGCGATGCCTTCCAGTACAGTTACAGTACTGTATATAATTCCACATACAGAAAAAAAAAATCGCATAATGCTGTTAGTTTCAAAAAGAGAAAAAAAACAATATAAACTAGAATAGTCATCAACCGAATAAAAACTAAATCTGAGTCAGGATTCCCAACATCTGCATACAATTTAAGCCGGCGAGTGGCACAAGTCCCACTTCGCATCCTACCACAAACAGACTGCGAGGTGAAACAGCAAGAATCAATCAAGTTCTTATATGGAGCGCAGCTGGGGGAGTGAAGGACAGCCTCTCGTGGTCTTTTAATGGGAGATAGCGGGCGTCTTTACCTCCATGCATGAGGAAGACGCTCTGCTGTGCATCAGAACAAATGTATAGTATACTGTGTCCATTTAAAAAAATGCATAAAATATTAAGGGCAAGAAAAAAAATGCGTCTCACAGTTGTATCTTATTTGTTGCTTTTAATGTTTAATGTTGTTTTGAATTTGATGTTCGCAAGTTTTCTGCACGCTTTTTATTCCTTTTAATTCACTGTTTGTATAAACATTTAATATTTTAATAGCCTTGGAGGAATATTCGTAGTTAAAGTTTACTGTATATTATACATCATATCATAACGTTAAGGCTAGTGGATATCTAAAATCATAATTGTATATCTAGCTCAAGAATAAGAAAGTTTTACAATATTTATATAAGACTTAACACAAAATTAAGTAGTCTACATGTATTTCATATACTGGCATCAAAAGTGTACATAATAGTACATAACAACGGTCAGAGAAAAAGACAGCGGTTAATCCCCTGCAGGTGGAATCATGTATAAAAACACAATTGATGCATGAGGATTGGGTCCCATCAGCCTTGTGCCATGTGAAACCTGCTCTGCAATTATCCTGAACCTTTAACACATCTTTTAAATCGGAATTCTTACATACTGTGTGCAATAACACTGACAATCAATGTGCATCCCCACCCTCTTTCTACCATCTGTTTCTAAAAATAAAATCCTCTGATAAAAACAGTAGAGTCCTCCCCAATACATATTCTCACAAATCATGAATTAAACTGTATCTCTCTTGTTTACTTTTTGGATGATACAAATTTAAGAGTTTAACAACCATAAAAGAAAGATACACCACCAGTGCTCTTACCGGTTTCCCCAAAGCAACCACCCACTAATATTTAATGAAAACAGCAACACCACCATCTGTTTTCATTCGACCCACTCCAAATTGACAGACTGAACTGCCGCAATTATATACTGTATATTGTCTAGATCCTTATAGCTGTTATTAAAAGGTGATCCACACTCCTTAAATAGAACTATGTCAACATTCAGATTATAATTTCAAAAACGTTAATATCGTCATAGACCTCAACTTGGCTTCTCACATTTATTGATGCAATATTAGGAGCCATAATTAAAACAGGATTAGGGGAAACCAAAACCTCAGTAAATAAACCTACAACCAACAACAACTTCTACTTTTCAGGACCTTTTCTTTTTCTGTGGTTTTCTCTTTACCCACTCTCCAAAAAACAGTTCTCTGCCAACAGTTCTTCAACAAAGGGCTCTATAACCTGGTCAGCAGGACTACACGTGTCTGAGTCCTCCAACCCCACAGGAGACACTACCATCTCTGGACTCTTCCTATTCTGCCAACTATCTTTCCTCACTTTCCCACTCAGTGTTAAATCTTTTTCTAAATCTGATGTTTCGGCCGATCTTTTAGACTGTGTCCTATGTCTATAAATTCCATTCGAACAAGGATGTGTGATTATTTGGAGAGATGCTACAGATCAAATCTGATTCCATCTCCCTTTCCACATCACTGTTGTCCCTTTCCTCTACATTCTCTGCCACCTCACTACCTCCCAAACTCTCACACTCTCTCCATTCACGTTGCTCCATCATCACCCACCACCAATTCCCGTTCTTCATCCTGCTCCATAATCGCTATTACAGCTCTCAATGCGTTTTCAAACATTTTCTGTCTTTGCAATGGTTTTCCCTGTTTCGTTTTATTTGCAATGGAATTTGGACAGTCTCTAAATAAGTGATCTGCACTCTCACACAGATTACATTTTCTAATTTTCCTGCATTCTGCATAAGAATGTCCAATTTCTCTGCATTTTCCACAGAATGACTCAACTCGCCACAACTCCTGTAGAATTTTGGCTGCCCTTGATAAAACACCAAGGCTTGATTTTCACCCCACAAAATCAATGCAGGAATATGGTTAAAACCACCATAAATACTTCTATCTTCATGTAATGAAAAAGGTATGCTCCAAATGTCATCATCATCCAAGATTTTCACCAGATCACCTTTAACTAAACAAAACATAGACAGCCATGTAACAATATCACACAAAACCCTTCCAGCAACCATGCAGGCTAACAGCGAAACCAACTCCCCTAGGTAGAGTAAATAAACAGTGCACGTCTGATGTCTTGATCCCCAACTCCTTCTGTAACATGTTTCTTGAAAAATCTCATCTAGAAATATCACTGAAGTGAATCGAACCATTGCCAACCTTAAAAACCATATATTCACAAAAGTAATGGCACATCCCGACCCTACAGTCCACCATGGCCATTACAAAACTACCACAAACAACACAAAACAACCCCTACTGTGCACCAAAAACAAAAAAAATCTTGTTTCCAATCCTTCTCCTCTTTGGAAGAATCTGCCATCACCTCAAGGCTTTACTCAGAGTAATTTAGACAATAGCCTTTCCCTTGTCCCTAAAGCAGCACCTACCCACCTCTCACCCTGAACTGCAGGAGCTTAGGCAAAAACCCAGCCCTATACACTTGACTGCTGTTATATTATGATTGCTAATTGGCAGGATTCTCCCTGGGCACTTCTCCCAGGAAATGTACTAGGCATGGCTCACTGGGAAGTGACCCCAGGGACACACTGGAGAAATTACATCTCTCAGCTGGCCTGGGAGCTCCTAGGAATCCCCTAGAAAGAGCTGGATAATGTTACTAGGGAAAGGGAAGTCCAGTCTGCCCTGGTTAGCCCGTTACAACTGTGACCCTCACCATGAGTAAGTGGTTAGAAGATAGATGGAATATTGCTTGTATTAAAATATTAAAAGTCCATAACAATTATCAAGTCTATTTTATTACAATTGTTGTTTGTATTTTTGTCACAGCAATTTTTAAATTAATGTCACGGAGTGATAACAGTTGAAGAAGAGAAAAGACTTACGGGCTATGAGATTGATATACTGTAGTAGCCAGTGATTTTGTGAGTATACTGTAGGTGTATTTTTATTTTCTCCTTTGTGACTATTTTCTCCCCCTAATCAAAGTCTTCACATGTAGACAGTGGGACAAGAGACAATTAATATGTCTGAATACTGTTTTCTCAAAATTCAATGACCTTAAGGACTGGCACATGGAGGTGTGTGGTAGTGCGAGCCAGTTTTTGACCAGACCTTAGACAGGAGAACATGAAAGGAGTGAATGGGCTCCACAACACCTGGAAGTCTGTGCACTGACAGGTTTCAAACAACCTACTTTATATTATTTACACCAACTGTATCAACTGTAACCCTGGGTGAGACAATGGTGAGCATGACAATTTCATGCTACTAGCTCTCTTATCACTTTAACACCTTCACAAGTTGCTGGAGGTTGTCCTCTCAGGCCAGTCATAAGTATTGACATTAGCTAGTAATACTGTAATATTAAACAAAACCCAGCAGTTATTTTACTTCATTCTGGAAAATAATTTTCGCTTTTATCTGCGGTAAAAAATTAAAATAGTAGGAAATCGTAGCTTGCTGTAATTTGTTTCTTTTTCACTTTAGGAAAAGCACAGTGAACTAAGAATCCCTGAACTGGCAGCTGAGACTGCAATCCTTTTTAATGAAGACATTTCATCAACCTCAGCAATCCATAAATTCCACTGCTTTCTTCTTTGGCTGGGACCATGAGTTATATTTAACAATAAGCTAAATCAAAATGTTAGAACAATGCAGGAGACATTTCAATTTGTGTTGTAAATAAATAAGGATGCACTAAAGGACAAAAAAACACTGCAATCAATTTTTCAGCAGGATACAATTAACCGGTGATTTCTAGTGGTTGTTCGAATGATCCTGAGGAGTGAGATAGTCTTCCACTATGAAGAACAATTTAAAAATATGCTAAACAAAACAACAACACTTTCTACAGGTTAAAATTATTTCAGGTTTTTCCTGTTCTGCACTATTGCTGTTTGTCTTCTCACTTGATTATATTCATTGTCCCACCTTGCTCCCAAAAGTCTAGTGAGGTGGTATTTATTGCACAAAAAGAACATTCTGTGATACCGCCAGCTAAGCTTTTATCTCTGGAAAGACAGGATCCTATGTTCCAAAAGTTACTCTTTCTCTGCATTAGGAAATTGCCACAAATCATTGTGGTTCATTTGTTTTGAAATTCTTCATTTTATATGCATTTTATATGCGGTAAAACCTCAGTATCCATGAGGGTTAGGTACCTTTAAGTCTCAATGAATTATAAATTTGCAAATGTGGGACTTAGTACTGTACTGTACCTTGTGGAAATGCAGCACTCACCATTTTCTTTCTTCTTGACCAACTCAACCTGTTCTTGTGGTTTGTTTACTTGTCTTTCTTCTTCTAATTTCTTTTGTTATCCTTTTTCCAGAGACACATGAGAACTGAGTGTATGATAACTTAAGGAACGACATCCATTTTTTGGCAATTTAACCTTTCTATTATTTCACAACATAATACACACATACAGGCATTAATCTCTTAAGCATTCTACACAGCATACTGTACATCTAGCGCTTTTCTGATGGAAACTGAATATCTAAAGCATAACCCATGATGCTTTTCTAGGAGCATCTACATCCTACATGTTAAACAACATAAACTCTTTGGTAACCAAGCTATGCTTTTACTACACAGACAATTGCAGGTCTGGTGAAGTACTGTAGACCTGCAAGATTAACCTTCCCCTGTCTTTTTCAATACTCAAATATTGCTAGGCCCTTGATAAAACTGGCACACACATAAGCAGTTGACAGTTTGATTAAGCATAACAGTGCTGTGCTTATGTCACTCAATATTTTTTGTCCTAGTTAGGGCTGTTTCAAACATTTACAGTGCCTTGCGAAAGTATTCGGCCCCCTTGAACTTTTCAACCTTTTGCCACATTTCAGGCTTCAAACATAAAGATATAAATTTTTTATTTTATGTGAAGAATCACCAACAAGTGGGACACAATTGTGAAGTGGAACGAAATCTATTGGATTTTTGAAACTTTTTTAACTAATAAAAAAATGAAAAGTGGGGCGTGCAAAATTATTCGGCCCCTTTACTTTCAGTGCAGCAAACTCACTCCAGAAGTTCAGCGAGGATCTCTGAATGATCCAATGTTGTCCTAAATGACTGATGGTGATAAATAGAATCCACCTGTGTGTAATCAAGTCTCTGTATAAATGCACCTGCTCTGTGATAGTCTCAAGGTTCTGTTGAAAGCGCAGAGAGCATCATGAAGACCAAGGAACACACCAGGCAGGTCCGTAATACTGTTGTGGAGAAGTTTAAAGCCGGATTTGGATACAAAAAGATTTCCCAAGCTTCAAACATCCCAAGGAGCACTGTGCAAGCGATCATCTTGAAATGGAAGGAGTATCAGACCACTGCAAATCTATCAAGACCTGGCCGTCCCTCTAAACTTTCAGCTCAGACAAGGAGAAGACTGATCAGAGATGCAGCCAAGAGGCCCATGATCACTCTGGATGAACTGCAGAGAACTACAACTGAGGTGGGAGAGTCTGTCCATAGGACAACAATCAGTCTTACACTGCACAAATCTGGCCTTTATGGAAGAGTGGCAAGAAGAAAGCCATTTCTCAAAGATATCCATAAAAAGTCTCGTCTAAAGTTTGCCACAAGCCACCTGGGAGACACCCCAAACATGTGGAAGAAGGTGCTCTGGTCAGATGAAACCAAAATCGAACTTTTTGGCCACAATGCAAAACGATATGTTTGGCGTAAAAGCAACACAGCTCATCACCCTCAACACACCATCCCCACTGTCAAACATGGTGGTGGCAGCATCATGGTTTGGGTCTGCTTTTCTTCAGCAGGGACAGGGAAGATGGTTAAAATTGAGGGGAAGATGGATGCAGCCAAATACAGGACCATTCTGGATGAAAACCTGTTGGAGTCTGCAAAAGACCTGAAACTGGGACGGAGATTTATCTTCCAACAAGACAATGATC
Source organism: Lepisosteus platostomus (assembly GCF_059453375.1). NCBI lineage: Eukaryota > Metazoa > Chordata > Actinopteri > Semionotiformes > Lepisosteidae > Lepisosteus > Lepisosteus platostomus. Next base: position 59,447,084 of record NC_142611.1, on the reverse strand, counting down.
CCAAACATACAGCAAAATCTACAAAGGAATGGTTCACAAATAAACGTATCCAGGTGTTTGAATGGCCAAGTCAAAGTCCAGACCTGAATCCAATCGAGAATCTGTGGAAAGAGCTGAAAACTGCTGTTCACAAACGCTCTCCATCCAACCTCACTGAGCTCGAGCTGTTTTGCAAGGAAGAATGGGCAAGAATTTCAGTCTCTCGATGTGCAAAACTGATAGAGACATACCCCAAGCGACTTGCAGCTGTAATCGCAGCAAAAGGTGGCTCTACAAAGTATTAACGCAAGGGGGCCGAATAATTTTGCACGCCCCACTTTTCATTTTTTTATTAGTTAAAAAAGTTTCAAAAATCCAATAGATTTCGTTCCACTTCACAATTGTGTCCCACTTGTTGGTGATTCTTCACATAAAATAAAAAATTTATATCTTTATGTTTGAAGCCTGAAATGTGGCAAAAGGTTGAAAAGTTCAAGGGGGCCGAATACTTTCGCAAGGCACTGTAGCTATCACAGACATTCAGACGTGAGCAGTGGAATTTTAATGCATGTGAAGGGACTTTGTAATGTACATAGGTGAAAGCTGACATACGTTTTAGTTTACTCTTGGAACTCTGTGGCAAGTGAGGTGAAATTCCCCAGAATGATCCAATTAAAGAAAGATGGTATCTTTCAAATACACTATAGGCTTCTGTGAGTTACAAGGATTTAATGAAATGCCAAAGTTAGCATCATGAAGTAAAAAAAATGAACTGAATTAAAATATTAAATTCTTTCATAGAAAGACAAAGATATTGCACTTGGCATTATAACTTGTCACATTATTACCTTATTTATAGACTATCAAAGAAATGTGATCATTTGTGATACAAATTGCTTGAAAATGAATATATAATATTTGACATAGTTTGTATGATTTAGAATGTGTTGTGTTTTGTGTATTTTCGACTGTTTATCTTCTTGGTGTTTTCTAATTGTACAACACTTTAATATGTTTAATATGAGAATCCTTGTTTAAAATAATTGTAATTGCTTTATCAGAATATGAATTAAAATATTGTGGCATGAACCAATCTGGAAAGCTGCCACTGCTGAAATTATGTACTTAAGAGCAAGTCATGAAAACGTGTACAAGTCTATGTACCAGAAGCTTATTATGGTGGCTTACAAGGCCTCCTAGCTGATGCAGAAGAACCAGAAGGTGGAGATGAGGCCAGAATGAAGATGGAGAATAAGAACTTATGGGTAATAATCCCTTGGCAAACATCAAGAATGGCTGTAGAAGAACTAATGAAAGGGCCAAAGGTCTGAGGATTTAATCGGAGATTAATCATTGAATTAGCTCTCAGGTCACCTCTTTCTCTTTAAATAATAAATGATTCCAGAATAATACCACAGTTTCTAGAGTGAAGTATTACCTTATATATTGCTATGTCAAATGTATACTATATAGAGCAGCATTATTGGCACTACAAATGTTTTCCACATTTTGTTTATCCTATAATGTATGTGCAAACATAAAAAGCAACTTAAACATTAAAAGCACATATTATTTTACCCCCACAGATATCATAATACCGAAGATAAGAGACCAAAATAGTGTACCCTAGAAAAGTCTTATAAATAAATGAACAAGATAGAAAAAACATTCTTCCTTTTTATCATCCGATTTTGAAGCAGTCAACATCAATGATTTTATTTCAAAGGAATATATTCAGAAGTCAGTTCTTTCTTTTTCCAGTCTCTCTGGAACAGTGTGCCTCAGTATCTCAGAAGAAGCACATTCTTATGTTTTCAGTCTAAAATCAGCAGATTATTTAATTAATGTTAATTACTTGATTTTTTCATGGTTATATTTTTTCTCTCCATTCAGGGGTATGATATTGAATAAAGGCAAAATGGATTGTAATTACAGGGTCCTGCACTGAGTTAAGAGTTAATGAGTTAATGAATATGTGATGCAAAGTAACATTATTTTTTTTTAAATTAATGCTGTGGGGACTGTGAAGAACATTCATAGAGGTGGAAGAACAATGCTCTTCATAATGACTTTGAGCCATTACCAATATTACAATATGTTAATTTTAGGTTTTTCAATGAAAGGATTTGTGTCAGTTTAAATATTCCACCATTGTAGTTCATCATAATCTTTTTGGTTTACAATACCTCTCGCACAAATACACAGCTTTGTTCATTGTGTTCATAGTGCTACGCAGTGTTTGAAATAGTAAACAGAAAAAAATACTTGAAGCTTTATTGATTTATTCACATTTCATGCTTTACTCAGCTCAGATTAATATGCAAAGGGATTAACTGTAACATTCAAAATGCTGCTTATAAAGTATGCACTCCATGAAAATATAGAATCAAATAATTTGCATTTGCAGAGTGCAATAGAAACAATATACTGTACATCACGTAGACTTGCCACATTTTAAAATTATTACTGTCTTATTTTTTGTACTTTAAATTAAGGGCGCGGCCATACAGTATACAGCCATATACAGGTGGTGATTTGTCAACCCAAGTGCAAGTGACTGGAGAGTGGCAGAACACCTGAAAAGACCCAACTGATAGGAATGCGGGAGCTACAGGATGGAGGGAGAAAACTGAAAGAAGGTGATAGTAAAATAATTGATTACTATGTGGTGGGGCTTAATCAGCCCTGGCGGACTGTAATGGAAGAGAAAAAGGAAATGGGGAGGCGCATCAGTTCTTGGAGAAGCTGGCTCACTGCATCCCTGGTGAAAAGAGGCAGCTAAACACAGCCCCTCAGAAAAAGGGAGCCTGAGAGACAGGAGAAACTGAATTGAATAGCAAACCTCCTGAGAAGGGAAGTGAACAGGTTTGAAGCACCATCTTCAATTAGCTTCTCGACCAATCACAACTCATCTTATTCATCTTATATCACTATATAACATGGAGGTTTTCAGAAGGAAGAGGCCTTTTGTTTGACTTCGGTCCCGCTTGGCTTTGGTTTTCGCTTCTGGTTTTCACTTCGCTTTTGGTTTTGTTTCGGCTTTGTTCGTTTGTTGTTTTGTTTTTTGTGTGTGTGTTTTTGTATAGCTTCGGCTTTGTTGTTTTGTTAGTTTCTGTACGTCTCTTTGTACTTTCGTTTGTTTGTGTTATCCTTGTTTCGCCATTACCTTGCCCAAACTTGTTATTGTATCAACCTCCGTTTTCTTTTGTACCCTGTTACTTTTCTACTCTTGTTTGTATTCATAGTTCACTTGTGTATTTGTGTGAACTTTTGTGTATAGAGTTAGTTCAGGTTGTTGGGTACACACGTAGTTGATTCTTGTATTAGTCACACTAGTTGACCGTATGTTTCGGGTTTTCTTTCATAGCCAGGTTAGCTTTCCCTCACTTTCTTAGCCAGCTCCATTTTGTTTTTTCTTTTCTTTTCTTTGGCACCACTCTAGTTCCCTTACCCTGTGTGTTATTGTGTCCAATTACAAACCAGTCACTTATTCAACTTAAAATCATCACTTTTGCACCTATTCTTGTTATCACGCTTCCTAGTCCCTCACCAGAACCCACCTGCTTCCAAAAAGTATCCTAAATGTTACACCCCTTTACCCCTAGACACTTGGGGTCGTAACAAAGTGATGCCTCTGCATTATACAGGAAAATGGGAATTGAATAATAAATTATTACTAATAACTAATTAAGGCAGATAACAAAAAGGGGATCCAGTCAGAGCAGCTAGGCCTGGAAAACCGTCAGCCCTCGTGAGAATGCAATGGCAGCCAAAGGACACCACAGGACGGTTTTCATGACAGATTCAGGATGACTATGTGAACAGTACTTTTCCAAAATTTGCTCTGACACCATTTGTGAAAAAATGCTTTGAATGTGTAACTATTTGCAAACATAGATGGGATATTGAAGTATTTTGAAATTATATGATTCAGTTTTTATAAAAATCAATGCTGTATTCCTTATATGAACCATATATTTGGAAAGTTATTTTGTACATAATATGGCACAAATGCTTCTGTGCACTCAGTTTAAATCCCACAGGAGCCTGGCCACAGTAATCCAGATCGAACTTTGACACCCCATGAAACCCTTGCTTCCAGACACTGGTTGCGGACTTCTGCGGACTTCTGTGGACAACCTGTTAGCCTGTCTTGTGCCCGAGGAGCAGTGAGCAGGAAACTCCCCTTGGACTGTGATGCCTTAGCTCTTGGGTCCATAGCATCTACAGTGTCTGCCCCTGGGGGGTGGCGCCGGATCTAACACATGCATCTTTAATACACACTAAATATATATTCCACAAATACATTTAAAAACTGTGAAAATACTATGAGAAAGTGCAGTGAGTGGAAAAATAATAAAAAGCACCTTTGCCACAGGTCTTGTAAAATATACTAGGAGTTTTACGGTTTTGTGGGAGGATGGAGAGAGGGGTTATCTTATGGTTGTTATAGTGTTTTTCCTCCTGACTTTGTGCATGCATTTTGTATATGTGTATATGAGCTGGCATTCTTCAATGATTTTGCACTTTCATGGTGTTTAACTCAAAATGTCACAAAAAGTGATTGATTAAAGGCCATTGAATTATGCAACATGATACAATTGTGCAAATGGGAATACATCAGTTCATATATATATATAAATATGTTGATTATTGCATGTTAACACATTTTTGTTGTATGTTGATGAAAAATATTGTTGCTTTATCTATACAATGTATAGTACTTTCCATTTATATAGTGAATATGGAGTTTATTTAAAATGACAAGGGATGTAAAGTGTTTACTGTTTTGTCACACAAACACCTCCTGTTTCCTCAAACCATTTGGACACACAAATACATAAAATCTTCTGTTTGCAACCTTTTGACCTTTCTGAGGACCTCTCCAAACAAATAGGCACTGGCTTCTCCTCTCATGCAGTGCTGTTAAGAGGTAAGCTAGTGGCATTCTACAGTATGCTTTGTTTCTTTAGTGCCATTTCTCTAAACATAGTGTTCTCTACCATTAGTTTTCCATCCTTTCCACAACCTGCATTTGCACCCGCAGGCTGAGAAACAAACAGGGTAAATTGGTGAGAACTGACGCACTCTGAGGTTTTAGAAAAACATAAGCTCCGTTAACTTCTGCCACCCCTGTGCTAGCATGTTCCATTTGCCACAGTGACAGACTTCTCTGTCACATGTTTAGATCTTAATAAAGACTGTTTTGAATCACACTAAAAGAAAAAATGATAAGCAAAACTTACAGTATAAATGTGTAAGACAAAATGCTGATAAAAGTCAAAAACTGGTATCCTAAAGAGTTTAAACACCAGAGTAAAACATAATTAAATAATTTGTCACTGGCCTTAGGACACGCTCTCTGCAGCTTCTAGTCTGAAATTACTCCATCTAGACAGATTGCATTATTTATATTTTAGAGGAGAACCTGCATTTACCCCTACTGCAACATGCCAGAATCCACTCTGCTTTTCTTCCTCCTTAAATCTTAAGGGATTTTAACCAAGTTAGAAAAAAAGTATCAAACCCAAGAGAATAATTGTAGGAGTACAGAAATTTATATCTAAGTATAGATATATTCCCCACTCCCAGGACACCCATCTAAGTGTCTTGTCAGGGATTGTCCATTTAGGTTGATCCAGTGAAGCTATTAAATTTATTTATAGCTATTTAACTAAAGCATTAAGTGAATAAAGCTAATGGAAAATTCATGTTGATATACATTAAAACTTAAAATGTACTACTAACTACAGTGTAGCTTACTGTGTTATTTGAGTACAATGTAAGCCTGGTTATATAAAATGAATATATTGAGCAAATTAACATCAGGAGTTTCACAATCAGATGGCATTTACAACATGGATATCATGTACCAGCAAATTATAACTCTGATGTAATTTAAAGAAAAGAGACAAAATATGGCTTTAAAGGAAGGCAAGCCTGATTCCATGGACTTAGGAAAAAGCGAGAAAACAATATTTTAAATTAATAAATTCATAATGAAACTCAAGTTAACTAAGGCATCAGGATGTTTTTCAAACATACTTTTCAGCTCTGTATTCACTTGTTTCCTTTCTCTACATACTGTAGACTGTGGCACTCAGGCCTTCTGGTCTACAGTCATCTTTTAATCAAGGCCTCCCATGTTTTCTAGTCTAAACAGTAGGGCAGCTGATAATCTATAAGGTCTAAATGACTCACTGCTTGTCCAGATGTAACTTAACACCACAGTAAGTGGACTGCTCTTTTGGGACATTGGTTTGGAGTAACTAGGGTCAATGGAATTTGCATGTTTGTATGTGCATGTGTGTCCCTTGTGGATATACATTCTTTTACGAATAGATTGTAGTTGATAGAACAAAACTACAATAGGGTAGGATAACTATCTGTGGATGTACCGGTTGATCTGGTTGATGTAAAGAACCTTTTGCAGGGAAAAAGGGTTCTTGGACCTTTAAAATTGTTAGGTTGCATAGTTGGCTACAAGTTCAAATTCCATATTTTGGCCTCAATTAGCCTCTTCTAACTTGAGCACTTTCTGTCTAGTATAATTACTAGATAATAAATTTGTCCAAGTCAAGCACTAGATTTCATAGCATAGCTTATTTTTAATTATAATTCAAAGAGCATAATTCACAGATGTCCTTGAATGCTTTCCAAGTAATAAATAAGTTAATTGCACATCTTTATTTCATTTACAAACTGTCCCCTTCAAAAAAGTATAGAAAATGTTTCTGAGTAAACCATGAATAGTTCATGTATTCAGAAGTCTGTCAGAAGAATCTTTCCATCCAGACACTGCCTACTGTAGGTCAGGCTGTCCCTTCAAACTGAGCAGCTGGACAAGGAGGAAACTGATTAGGGACGCCACCATGAAACCATTGTGAGTCCAGTAGCAACTTTGAAAGAGCAATAGAATTCAATGGCTGAGATGGGGAAAAATATCCATGAGTCAAGAATCACCAACAATATGGTCACTCCACCTGCTATACAGGAGGTATGGCAGAGAGGCCAGAAGGAAGTAATTACTGGAAAAAATATCTGAAGCACATGAAGCTGGCAACAAAGCATTTAAGTTATTCTGCAAAAGCGGGAAAATGTTTTGTGGTCAGACCAAATTGGAAGCATTAGTCCCTGCACAGCACATCTCCCAATCAACAACTTCCCGACAGTCAAGCATGGTGATGGCAGCATCCCTGCTATGGGGACCTTTCTCCTCAGCAGGGAGTGAAAAAGGAAAAGCAGACCGAACAATGAACAGGCCAATACTTGAGGAAAACCTGTTTCAGTCTGGATAAAAATTTACCTTACAAATAACTTACACCGGAGTGACTTAAGAATAAGAAAATGAATAGCCTTGAGGGGCCAAGTCAAAGTCCTGACTTGAATTCTATATATGTGGAAAAAAGTTTGGACAAAAAAAATGGAAAAAAACTTCTAGTCTGCTAAAGATCTATAACTGGGATGAAAATTCACCCAACCAAAGCTAGAATTGTTGTCATAGGTGCTTTCAATACATATTAACTCATGGGGGGTGAATACTTATGAAATGAGTATATGTTTGATTTAGCTTGTAGTGTTTGCTGATATGAAATTTCTTCACCTGTGAAAGTACTCATTTTAAGCTTTCAAGACTTGATCAAAAAATTGAAAAATGCAAACAAATAATTTATAATTCAAATAATTGGAAATTGAATGGAGATTTACAATACAATGAATAGAAGATATGCTACAGTTTAAATAAAACAAAATATGAAAGTGTGATCATTACCCGTGGAAATACAGTATACAGACTAAATCCCCTTTATTGTAAACAATGACAAGAAATTAAGATTGTCATATTATTCTATTTTGTACAGTTGTATCAATCAAGATGCTTTAATATAAGGAAGAATATGAAAATGCTTAATGCAGAAACAGCAGTGGGTTCTAGGACTTTGATATTTTTTATTTTTTTTGCCCTTTGCAATGAAGTACTGTATAAATGCTGTTCAATTAAAACCACCCCCGAGGGAAGAACATCAAGAATTTTCTCTTCATCTTCTAGAGCACATCATTTTTTTCTCTCTAATCTACATTTATCATGCAGAGTTCCATGTTTATGTCATTACAAGAAGACATTAAACAACATCAGAGAAAGACATTCATCATCTGTAGTGAAAACTTTGACAGGAAAGGGGTATTTAGCATATCTCTTGACTATCATAACTTACAATCTTTCTTAAAATAAGATTTATGTTGTAAATTCATGAACATGCTCCTGCCTTACTTCAGACCACACGTTACTTTCCTCTGAGCTGAAGCAGAATCATTAATGTTGTAACAGTTTTATGGTACATTGAAAAGTATATTAAAAATTTAAATATTGAATCAGACCTGCTAGCCATTAGGGATTCTGATTTCTTTTTTAATTAGATTGATTAACTTAATAAAACCTCAGCTGAATTTATAATATCTTCCCATGTTCTGGATGTCTTTCAGCCATGTAATATAAGCTCTTTCCTATTCGTCAGGGCATCACATGGAAATGTAAAGGGTTTCTTAAAAGTTCTATTGGGAGGTACATTTGTAATTTCAGCTTCTGTTGAGTGATTTTCAATAATCTATTCCAAATATAAGATGAGGTCAATTCAATAACTAAATTGTTTTTTTAACTCACCCAGTTGCCTAAATTTCAGTAATTGTAAATATGTAGTTTCCCACTTCTGTATATAAACAAATTACAGTTCTTAATTGGTTCTGCTCAGTGATGGTTGAGATAAGTATCTGAGCATTTTTATGTTTCATGGAGGTTTAAACCACATAGGCTCAGCAAGGAACTGAAAATGATCTTAGTAAAATATTCATCAACTTTTATCTTTATTCTTTTTTTTTAAAGAACCAACAGTATAAGAACATTTCTTATATTGAGAGGCTTTAAAAATTCCAAAAATGAATACTGGACACAATAGCGCTTTTTGCACTTCTTGCATTGTTATTTCATCTCAGTATATAATTGGCACCACTGCTCAAAAGCATTCTGATTATTTATTTGTTTGTTCTGTAGAGGAATATGTACTAGACAGTTTTATATAATACACAATATGCAGAAATTTATAAACCTCTCTCAAGTTGATGTATTAAACATTGATGTTTTAAATATTTAACTTTTTTGTTTTCGCACTTGTAAATGCAATGGTGATAAATAGCTCAAAATCAATATACTACAGTACATACTCACTCCACAACAATGATAGCAGCAAAACCTCCACAATATACCTCTAAAATCACCTCTAGTGTGACATGGCTTTGAAATACTGATGTGTCAAGGGAAATGTAAATGTGGCCTCTTTGAATTCCAGATATGTCAGGGGTGACAAATGTCAGGTTTGATAATACATTGTTACTCTTTCTGCCTACCCATGAAGATGTTGTAGACATCAGACTCTACAGATTTAAAGCAGACTGATGTATTCTGTACCCTATTGACTTTTACACACTGCCCTACCATACAATTAATGGAAATCCAGACATCCTGAAAAACAGCACTCCCTGCATTACAGATTGTTTAATATAAGTATAGTTGGATTATAAAAATGACTTAAATACATATCACTCTTTGGGTTCCTGTTGGTTCTATGATATTATTATGGTAATGCTCCAGTAGTTTTTGATCAACACATGCTGACCTCAAAGATATGAATGATTTTTAATATTAACATCATATAAAAGGCTAGTTTTTAAAACAAAAGAAAATATCGATCCTTTTCAAAATAATGAAGACAACTAGTTAAAAGTGGTCCAAAGCTCTCTATAATGTACAGTATGTTATGATGAAATAAGATACAAAACATATGTGACCAGTAATGTTAAGCATTCATAATTTGTGAATGAGAGCTTGACTGAAAAATTGAAGATGCTTTTAAATTTCATTTTTCAAAGCAAATAAAAATTGACCAAACTCCTTAAAATGTCTAGCTTCAGGGTGCTAAAGAAATAATAGCATTTTGATGTTCACAGTTGGATTGCCAAGTGGATTAAAATTATCTTCAGAATTGTGTGTGAAGCTCTTCTGCATTTTAATTTCAAATGTTTTGGAATATCAGAATGTCTGTTGCTTTCTTATATTTCTTATATTGTCATTATTTTATCTTTCACATTTTAAAGAATTGAAAAGATAATAAACTTATTTGCAATATGCTTTCTTCATATAAGTGTAAGTGTATTGTTTTGCGCAAAGTATTGTTTGTAGATAAAAGGGAATTGCAATTAATATTTTCCTAAGAATCTGTTTTTTAGTGGATAAATAATTCATTGGGATTCTACTGGCCTGTATCAGTACTGCAGAAAGTAGAGAGGTAGAGTTAGAAATGTAATGATGGAGCTGCCAGCAAGAGGAGGCCCATCTAACCCATTCAGTTTTTAATTGTAGTTAATTGATCCAAGGAATAAATGTTCTCAGTTCTTAACGCTCTGTGTGTTTCATTTCTCACTGGGAAGAAATCCACTTGATGGACTTTATCAATCAATAATTTTGAAAACTTTAATCGGGTCCACTCAGAGCGCCTGCTCTGTTCAAGACTAAAAAGAAAGGTTCAAAGTAAGGCTAGATTGTTCAAGTCAAAGTTTTTTTTGTCTCTAAAAGGGTGTTTCTTACAGTTAAATTTACATTTTGTTAACTAATTCTCTTTTAAAAGACTATTTCCAGGACTGGAACAATTACTGGAGATACTTTAACTATGAAAATGAATTTGAAAATGCTTCTCTAACTGGTTTAAGTTGTTGAAGTTGTGATGGGACATGGTATGCATTCATGTTTCTTTCATCTTCATAATTAGTACATGTTTTTTAGTTTTTACTTTAATAATAATGATCAAAGGACACATGTTTGGACAGCCAGCAAAAAGAAATAACTATGCACTTGAACAAGTGAGTTCTGAATGTAATTTTTGTATAAATTCAGTTTCAATACTTAGACATCTACTTTGTGTAATTAAGAATTTAATGACTGTATTAATGTCTGCCTATTTGACTGGCTGGATATGGTATTGTTGGAGTTCATTTTACTTATATTGAACAAAAGGCCAGAGTTAAAGAAATTCCTAATGATGTTCCCTGTGGAGTGTCATTTACATCTTCTCTCACAATCTGTACTTATTGCCTTGATTTCCCTAAAGGAATTCTATTCTTCATGGTTCTGTATGTTTCTGAGCTTTTATGTTTCTAAATGTGACTGAAATACAGATGGTTGCCTTTTAACAACATGCAATGTCTATGTCACACTGTGTCCTTTGATAACTTTCTTTCATTTGCTGTGAACTTTAGAATTATTAAAGTGCATAATATACAATGCTGTCCAAAATATTCATTTTCTTCTACATTTAAGAAAATGTTTGCCATTGTGTTAATTCCTTCTTTCAAGCAGTGCTAAAGTCAAGTTTAATTGTCAAATCACATTTTCTAGAAGTGAACAATGAGGTCCTCTTGGTTTGCCTGAGGCACATAAGAGTACCCAATTCTCCTAGCCAATTCTCCACATTTTTCTTCATTTCACCTTGCACCTTTCAGTTTTAAGTTCAATCGAATTGCCTAGAGGTGTTTTGCTTAAATGTCAGGTTTGATTTTGATTTTGTTTGATAGTAGCTTCTTGACTTGCACTCTTCACCAAGGTCCTACTATACCATACATAACATACTTTCACAAAATACGTTTAGTGTGCAACACTTGATAAGAGGCAAAATACACAATAGATTTGATGGAATGTAAATCTTAAGCAGTTCTACAGGTAATATTTTCTGAGAGTAAGAATGTCATAGCATTTCTTCAGATTGCATACTAACCTTAAAGCATTGATTACTGTTGATGTACATGTGCTGAGAAAGTCAAAAGTAAAAAGCTTAAATGAGTTCTCAATGTGCAGAGATAAACATGTTAACACTTCAAACATCTTCAAATAAATGAGGGAAATTTGTAGACAAATTTCTTCATGTAGAGGAGTGTCTGCACTTTCTTATACCTCAATTGTAGTAAATAATAATAATTAATAATTTCTTACACTGATATTTCTGGACATTTATCTGGATAATGCAATGGCAGTCACAGTGCGCCAGAACGCTCACCACACATCAGCTATCAGTGGGGAGGAGAACAGACTGACAAAGCCAATTCAGAGATGGGGATTATTTGGAGGCCATTTTCAGTAAAGGTCAATGGGAAATTTGGCCAGGAACACCCCCACTCTTTTCGAGAAACGCCCTGGGATATTTAATGACCACAGAGAGTCAGGACCTCGGTTTTACATCTCTTCCGAAGGACGGCGCCTTTTTTACAGTATAATGTCCCCGTCACTATCCTAGGGCATAAGGACCAGCACAGACCACAGGGTGAGCGCCCTCTGCTGGCCCCACTAACACCTCTTCCAGCAGCAAACTTAATTTTTCACATGAGATCTTACATCCAGGTACTGATCAGGCTCACACATGTTTAGCTTCAGTGGTTTGCCAGTTGTGAGTTGCAGGGTGATATGGCTGCTAGCTATGACACCATATGAAATACATCCATGTTAAAATTTAACCCTGTAGTGATGTGAGAGTTTTTTAATTTACTGGAATAAATACAAATTAGAACAGTAGATTGTGAGAGTGCTTTCATGATTGATAGGAATAAATTAAACATAATTTACAGTTGAACACATGGATTCTAAATATACAATATACTTTATAATGATACGGCACCAAAATATACACAACAAACTGAGAAGAGTAACACATTTTATGTCTTAATCAATCTGCTATGATATGCATGGTTAATCTTTCACTCAGGGATTACAAATATAAGAGTTAATAATGTAAGCTAAAATATATCAACTATAATGGTCTGTTTCATATGGTTAATCACTAAACTATAAAGCATGTTTGGAATAACAGTTTAACTCTCAAGAATTATAATGTGAATAAAGAATTTTTATACTCAATGATCAGTTGGCCAAATGATTCTTAATGAGTTGAAGATATTAATGAGTACGGTTCTCACCATGGTTTCTTCAGCAGCTTGCTCTGTGCTGGGAGTGTCTATGTGCACTGTGGGAGAGGGGAAAGCTTTCCCTAACTTTACTGAGGACAGTTCTGCAAGGAATTTGGCACCTGCTGTAGCTGAACTTCAGTCTTTAAAACATATGGTCTGTGCACAGTTGTTGGCTTGGGTCATTCCACAAATAAGATGGGTAAAGAAACTCTATTGATCCCCGCTATATCTTTTTACTCAATATGTCTGGTTATTCTTGGTTATACGTGGTTTTTCAGAATGTTTACAAAAAGAGTCCAATTGTCTTAATTTCATGGATCATTCCAAAAAAACAACTAGTTCATGAAACACGAGATTTCTTCAGTTGCAGAAAAAAACATCTTGGGCTGTGTTTTGTCTCAAAAGGCATAGTCCAAAATGAAAATTGTCTTATGAAACATGAGTTTCAGCTTAATAACCTTTTTGTTTGCAAGCACAATCAAAGCAGCACATTGAAAGAGTAATCCATTACACACAAACTTAATATCAGCAGATCATAAAACCTCTGAAGCTTTGTACTCTGACCCTAGAATGAATTCCAATAATCCTTCTTGTTGTTTGTGCTTTGTTGGCTGATGTTTCAGGTGAATCATATAAGAGAGGAAAAAAGACTCCTTACAATTGTTGGAAATAAAATTATTTCTCCATTCGTCCTCAATATTTTTTTAAAGATTCATATTTTTTAAAATAAGAATAAAACTGAAGTGTGTAGGATATTATTTTCTTTAAATCGTTAGATAATTGCATTACCAGAGGCAGAAGTTAAAATATTTTTTTCACATTATATTTACATTCAAAAAAAATAAATTATAAATGTTAATGGAACTGTAGATATAGTTAGTTCTCTTGAAAGTAGAATTTCACTTTTACATTTTTCAGTAAAATTTTAAAAATGCAAAAAGAAATTTAGGCTTGCACAACAAATTATTGTGTTCTTACAATGACATTTTTAACTGTCAGCTACCAGAAAATATAGAAAACAATCACAGAATCCATTTTAAAAAGTGACAGCAACATTTCTCTTCTGTACATTTTAGCAATACAGCTAAGGCAAAGCCCATCTCTGCCTGTGAAATATACTTTGATTTCATCAAAGGAAAAAGAATACACATTTCACTTCTTAGGCCTTTCCATTGTCATGCAGGGCAATAAGCAATATCTTTAAATATATTCTACATCCCAATGTGAAGTTAATATAAACATACTTATCTTTATATGAAAGTCATATAAAGATACGTATGTATAAATTAAGTGAGCAAGACAACTCAGGATAGGAGTTATGTAACATTGACTTGCACCCTTTTACCAGGATTTAATATGCCAAACTTTCATATTTGAAATAGAGGTTACATCACTTTTAAAATCATTTTGCCCCTTTTCTGCATCTGTTTCTTATCGTGGCTATTTGTAATATAGTGGGTTTGACTGATTCTTTAAGAAAACACTGGCTGGTAAAGTGCCTATAGATACTGTATGTGTTTCAAAACCAATAAACCAAGCGAAACAGTGATAAAGCAATGATTGGAGACTGGCCTTGAGAAAGGTGAGTTCAAGAACTCACAATCCATTCTTTATGGTATGATTACATCTTTTGGCAAAATTATTAGTTCGTGAATGACTTGAAAATGTATTGTTCTGTTGGATGCCCCTTTGTAGTTTCCTAGAATTACAGTACCCTCCAAAGGACATAAGAAAGGCTACAAATAAGAAGAGGCCATTAGGCATGTCTGTCCAGTTTGATAGTTAGTAGCAAACTAATCCAAGGATCTCGTTCAGCCATTTGGGATATTGGCTTCAAAAACATGGCTGGGTAGCTTCCTCATTCCATATTCCCACAAACCTTTGGATAAATGAATGCCTCTTGTGCTCAGTTCTAAATGTACAGTAAAATCTTGATATTCACAGTTTCTAGATTCATTCATTAATATTGTTTGCATAATGTTTAGTGACCACTTTTTCCACATTTGCAGACTACATTTGTCCCCATTGAAATGGCATAGCTTGTTTAACAAATAGTTAACATGTTTGTGTAGCAGTTCATCCTTAGAAGTGCTTTAGCTGGTTTCAGGTCCTCTTTGCTCAATTCCTTTAAGCCCTAGAATGTACTGTATCTGGTTGCAATTTAATGCTAGAGCATAAAAGAAAAGAAAATATATTTTTTATAATGTGATACTATACACATAATGTACACAAGACCTTAACTAATATCCTGCAAGTACATTTGCAATATTAACACAAATGCTGCACTTATACATCTGATATTTTTTGGCTTTTTTTTGCTTCCATACTCTAGAACATGTATATAATATATACATATACATACTGTATTGTCTAGAAGATATATGTCAACATAGACAGTAAAAAGGGGAAGTAGTATTTTCCATAATTAAGGCTAATTTAACGTTTTTCAACTTAATTCTGTGATATATGTGCTTTTTAGAAAAGGTTGTTAATTAAAGTTCAAATTGTCTTTTATGCTTACAAATAGAAACAATTAAAAAAAAAATCTTACTATTTATCCTAGCTGTGCACCTGCACTCAGTGCACAGTATGTGAAGAGAATATTAACCTTGACAAGGGACATACTATTACCAAACAAAACTAATAAAATGTCTAACTACACCCAGATAGTCAAAGTAAGATTTGACTGAGGACCAACCCCTTGTTTGTAGATGAAAAGGCTGAAAAGCCCATGCAGAGTAAGGAGTGACCAAGGGATAGCATTAATTCTATAAAAATCAAAACACATAATCAAATACTTCACTGGATTTCAGTGTAGTAAACAAGTCTAGATCCCTTGGTGAAGATGAGATTTCTTGGTATTTCTTCATGTTTTCCCATGATATTGGCAGTCTTACACATGGGCTTAAAACCTTATAAAATAAAAGAAGCTGGAATGATTTCTCAATGTTTCGAGGTAAAGTGGTCATGCTCATGTCTCACTCTGAAGAATAAGACTTGAAGATATGAAAAGGGAGTGCAACATCTGCTCCAAGGCCTAACCTAATGGGAAATGGGAAGTGATCAGATCAAGAAGTGATCAGCAATTGTTTCTTTTCCCTAGTGTAACTCCATTTAAAGCTGTACTGTTGCTGGTGGTCCACCCACCTACAGATGAGTCCCAGACGTCACATGAGAAGGAGTGTTTGGTGAACCAAAAAAATAATCAATAATAGCATCAGTTCCAAGGCTGATATGTCCAGACAGACTCTGTAGCATGTACTCTACTGCATAGATAAGACATACTGTATAATATAATTGAAAATAAATATTTTGTTTACTGTCCAATAGAACTAATATCCTATGTTTTACAAAATAATATTTATAAATCTGTATATCCAAGAGTGAAATGTTGCAAAAAAGGAAAAACATTTCACACCATCATTAGTTCATACTGTTTTAAATTATAAAACAAGATTGCTGGTTTGGTCTTCATTTCTGTTACAAAAACAAACAAATCAGTGGTTTTGAATAAGGACCAACATGGTAAAGCACTGTGTTAGATGAAGAGACGGCCAATTCCACACAAAAAAAAATCAAAGCAGAGAGCCAATTAGTTTTTAAAATAAGGAGGAATACATTTATTCTGATACATTGTATATATCAAGTCCATAGAAAAACCGCTCTTCCAAAAAGTATATTTTAGAGTGTTAAGTAATCACAGCTAAATTTTATAGAATGTAATTTTATATGCATGAACAAGCAGTTAAATCATCAATTATAATGAACTTATAATGTGCCATTTCATAATTTACATTTCAGTACACTTTACACGATTGCACGCATAAAGAATAATAGATGGAAAATAAAACATTTAGACTTAGTTTAAAGGTGAGGTTTAAAAATCTTTACAGATTCAAGAGTTCCTTAGTGACACAGGCAAAGCATTCTACAGCCTACAGTAGATGCACAGCAGAATTTGCTGAATTTAAGGCATGAAAGAACAGACTATAAGAAACAGATTAAAGGGCTGTCAATTAAAGTAGGGTAATATTATGTAAATCTTCATAAGTTAATAGTAGTATTTTAAAATACACTCTGTATTTTAAAGTTAACCATTGGAGTGACTAATTTTAAGAAGATGTGAGAACTTTTTTAAAATTTAGCTGGAGTCTGTCATTTGATTTTTTGAGATGCCTGAAAACAAAGTGTAACAATAGTCAATTTTAGAGAAAAGCAACCAAAATATATCTCAGCATGAGACGCACATAAGCAGAATTTCATTCAACCTGCGTTATGCAAATAAAAAATTAAGGTTTTCATGGAACCCCAAATATAGGACTCAAAGTTTGGAACAGTATCAAAAAGCACACCAGGTTTCTGACTACAGAAGTTGGAGTTAATTCAAAAGTATCAAGTGAGAATCCCAGTCTTTTAAATTTCAGATGTCATGATGTGTGAGTGTCACATACTGTAAAAGCCTTTCCCTATAAGTATTCTGAAATTCCGTATTCACATGGAATAAATGCTGGATGTTGAAATAGTTCACTGAGTGCAAAGGTTTAATCTTTTTCAGCAGTGAAGGAAATGTCTTATGATCATTTCTTGACAGGGCAAGCAGACGGGGGCTTGCCTCGATTGGAAAACTAATTACTTGCTTCGCTGATCTAAGTATATTGAGGGATGAACAAGGGAAAATTGTGTCATAGAATAATTAATGATGTACTGTAAAAGTTTTATTGTTACTGTTGGGATTTACTCTCAGGGACAGTGACAGGCAGTTTACTGTGTGGCAGGAAGAAATTCTGGTCCTTGTCAATTTTATTGAAGAGTTCTCGGAATTTTGTTTCCTGCATAGGGCTGAGCATTTTTTACAATACCACCGATAGACCAGTCAGGAGCATGACATCCATGAGGTTATGCCATGGTCCTCACATAATGTCTTAATGTCCCCATCACCTCATACTATTCTGATCAAAGACTGGCACTGATTCACAGGACTCAAGCAATGAGAAATTTCCCTTTCCAATATCATTAAAAGTGTCAAAGCACACTTGATTCTGTGATACAGCTAATTATCTAACAGTGTATTTTAGCAATTACTTATTTACTATAATAAAAACTGTGATTGTACAGTAAAACTTTAGAAACAAAACACTGTAACTCACATCCATCCATCTTCAACCTTTTTTATCCAATGCAGGCAGAATACACCCTGGAAAGGATGCCAGTTCACCATAGGGCACACACAGACACAAACATGCACATAGTCACGCCAGGACCAATTTTCTTAGAAGTCAATAACTTGTTAATTTATGTTTTTGAACTCTGGGAGGAAACCAGAGCACCTGGTGGAACACAGGGAGAACATTCCACATAGGCTCCCAGTGTTGCAAGATAGCAATGCTAACCACTGTGCCACTATGATGCTCTGATGTCTAACAATTGCTCACCAGTTTTCAGTAGAAAAACTATTAGTGCAGCAGAGCAGAACTTCAGCATTGCAAGAAGGCTGCATTAGGGTGCCATTGGAGGATCATAGTAATGCAAAGCAACAGATTGACTATATACTCTATACCCCCAAAATATACAAATTACAAAAAGCACAAGCTCTTTAAGGCTAAGAGCACTGTTAAGACAAAGTAAGAGCAGCACACTAACTGGTTTAACAAGGCACAAGGGTGTCCTAAGGAGTTCTGTATGTACTTTAAAGAGATTCCTAACTGAATTGGAAGAAAGGCTACTCCCTCTTCTCCAAATAACTGTTTCTCAGTGCAATGAGAATGAGGAATTTGGCAACATTCTCAGGCTGGTCAATCAGCCTCTTTTTTAATTAAAAGGAGCAGCTGATGCCCTACCAAAGTGGTTCACTGGTAGGGTGGAGTTAGCAGAAATAGCTCAAGAATGAAAATATATTTCTTGCAAGTGCAAAAATTGCCAGATGAAAAAGAAAAACAATGAACAAATGGACAGATTAAACATACAAATACAAATATACTGTACCTCCATCTTCCCATCTCACTCCCCTTTGATCTACTGATATAATTAATTTCTAGTTCCATCAATCAAAACCTGCAAATAAAACAATATGGCAATACGGACACATATATTTGGAATAAAAGTTGATCCAAACAGTCTGCTTTATCTTTTCTGACTGGACAATCCAGAGGGATTGTCTCTCTGCTGCTGAAAATCTTGAAAACAGGTCTGGACTTGGAAAATTAAGATTCTGGTGGACTATCAAGCCAATGAATAGCTGGAATGCTGCCCAAGCAGGTGATAATCGAAGAGCAGGAATAAGGCAACTCAAGGATCATGAAAGTGGCTACACTTTCTACCTAAAAGGAAAAGTAGAGAAGGAAATTTGAATTCAAGGGGTTAGATGTGCCATCAGGAATGAAACCATCATCCAACTTCATGAGCTCCCTATTGAAATCAATGAGCACCTCCTAACTCCTTGTGTCAAATTGAGATACAGAATATCATGGCAGGAGTTTGGCATCAGTTCTTGACTGAATTTACCCCTCATATCATCTTTACACCACCCTCAGATAGGTATGAGGAGTAAAACTGTATTTGCTTGTTGTTGGATAAGTCTGAACTGGGTGCCCCTTAACATTTAACATTTCTTAGTGTCCTGGTCTCTCTCTAATTCCACGTACTATCTAGAGTTAAGGTAGCGCATCAAGCCTATCTTACCACAATATATTCAGATAAAGCTGTTTTTGTATAGTATCATGTTCTGTCATTCCTTTTAACTATGTTCCATCTTGATTTAAAAGCTTTATTTTTTATATTTCTCACTTAAAAATAAAATGTGCTCTGAATAATCTTTCAATATTGCAGAGCAATCTTCATGGCTAGATTATTACGCTACTGTCAAAGAAGTTAAGACTGAAATATTTATTTTGCCAACGCATTTGCATTTTCTAAACATCCTTCATCCTTCATTTATCTTGTTCAGCACATGCACTGGAAAAAAATGAAAGGCTTTTGCAGAAAAACCAAATGAATAATTATTCCTGAAACCTTAAATTTAATCTGTAAAAAGGTTATTGGAAAAATTGCAGCTTCTCTAATAATGGATAATGGCAGAAAAATTGATAGTGGAATTTAGTTTTTTAAAACGTCCAAAAAACAAAAGCTTTAAAAAATCAATTAAATCATACAATGATTGTGGAGGTTGCTGAATTCTGCTTGTCCTGTGTGGTTTTTGTCCACAAAATAAAAAAAAATGTATGTAGATTTATAATCTGTTTCTGAGCAAGGTTGTTTTGCAATTCCAGGCAGATAGCAAGGCCAATGAGAACCAAGAACATGGGTTCTGGTTCTCACAATATTTCCCTTTAACAAACTCTGTTTCAGAGATTTTGTTCCCAGATTCCTTCCTGTGACTAGTGTTCCAATTACAGGCTTTAATAGAATATGCTGAACCTTTTTTCATATTAGTAAGACTTCTTTTTATTTGCCTTGTGTTCACAACATACAGTGCCTGTAGAAAGTCTTGTAGAAACAGTCCCTTGGATTTTTCTCACATTTTGATGTGTAAATGTCTCAGTGTTTCATGCTTTTAAGATTTAAAGATTTGTTTCCGTTACATACCATACTCCACATGTTTAAGGGAAAAATGTATTTGATTGGGAAAAATATATACGAATATATATGAAAATTATAAAACTGATTGTGGAAGTTTCCTCCCTCTGAGTTATTTACTTATGTGAAAGTATCTTTGACAGAATTCCAACTGAGAGCTTGTTGGGAGAGGTCTCTACCGACTTTGCACATCACAAAATAAACCAACCATTCTCATCTCAGGGACTCTTCTGTACTTTGCTTCATTCATTTGCCCTTCTATCCTGACAGGATAGAATGGCTCACAGGCAATGCTTCATAGTAGTGATAATGTTCAGTGCTGGGTTTGTGCCAAATGTAATGCTTTGCATGTAGGCCAAAAAGCTCAATTTTAGTTTCATCGGAAGACAAATGTTTTTACCACATTTACAGTATCACTTATATGCTTTCTTGCATTTTTTTCTTTAGTAATCACTTCCTTCTTGCCTTGGGCTTAGGGTATTCTTGTTACATGTACAGTACACATTGACTAGGTTTGGCAATAAAACCTTGAACTTTTTCAAAGTTGCCTCTTGTTGGCTTCTGGAAATTATGGAAGTTAACAAGTCTCCTGCTTGTTCAGTCATCCTGTTTAGAATGATAATCTGATCCAGGCAGGGTTTTGGTAGGACCATACACCTTCTATTTCTTAGTAATTGTTTTGACCATGCTCCAGGAGATATTCCATGTCTTATTTTTATTTTTTACCAATCCCCTGATATTCCCTTTTCTGCTACTTTACACTGGAGTTCTGTAGACAGCATCTTGGTGCTCATGAGTGAGTCCTTGCTTTGAAGTACATTGGCCAACAGAAGGAACATACAGGAACTGTTGAATTTATCCTGACATTATGTGAATCACTACAATTCAACACAGGTGTGAGGTCAAGTAACATGGTGTGAGAATTTGGAGATGATAGGGCTAATTTAGAAATGCAATTACAAGAGGGGTGGGTACTTATCCAACTACATCTATTTCAGTTTAGTTTTTAATTCCTAAAACTTTCTGGAATATTTTTTCACTTGGAAGCTGTATGGTAGAATGTGTAGATAAAAACAATATTTAAACTATTTTTTAGTCAAGGCTATACTGTAAGTCAACAAAAGTTGACAATTTTGAATGGGGATGTAAACTTTTCAAATGTGCATATAACCCCTATACCGTCACATAGTATTCTACAGTATATAGCATGTGTGATTAAAAGACATAAGTAACTGTCCCTTACATGATAATTAAAGTTAATTAAAATAACATTGATTACCTTAAGCATAACAGTAATCACAATTTTATAGTAGTCAGCTACAATAAACAGCATGAATCCCTCTGTACTGGGTACTTGGGCAGGGAGCATGGGTACTCACTCCTTAGCAGCTATATCACTCTGCAACTCACAACAGGCAACCCACTAAAGTTACGTGGGTGTAAGTCTGGCCAGTACCTGGAGGGGAGACCTCCTGGGAAAGCTAAGGTTTCTGCTGAAAGAGCTGTTAGTGGGGCCAGTATAAGGTACTCACCCTGCAGTCTGTGTGGGTCCTAATGCCTCAGTAGAGTGATGGGGACACTATACTGTAAAAAACATTGCCATTCTTTGGATGAGATGTAAAATTGAGGTCCTGACTCTCTGTGGTTAATAAAAATTCCAGGGTGTTTCTAAAATAGAGTAGGGGTGTTAACAATCATGGCCTCCTATGAACATCTATGAACTGGCTTCATCACTCTGTTGTTCTCCCAGCTGATAGCTGATGTGCGGTGAGGGTGCTGCACATTTGTCCAGAAAAGTGCTATATGTATATATAAGTGTACGGAATTATTAATTATTATTATTATGAGTACAATTTGTGTCATGATGCTACATCACTAATTTGAAAGTTGCACTTAACAACCTTCAGCCTGGTTTCATCCAACCTCTTCTTCCATCCAAAACCCAGTCGACCAGACCAAATCACAAATAAGAGAATTAGCATATGTAAACTTTGCAGATGTCGCCACCCTGCTGTACCTGATTACAGAGTATATAGCCAATAATATGAAAGAGAAGATGAAGCTTTC
This sequence comes from Lepisosteus platostomus, assembly GCF_059453375.1. Lineage (NCBI taxonomy): Eukaryota > Metazoa > Chordata > Actinopteri > Semionotiformes > Lepisosteidae > Lepisosteus > Lepisosteus platostomus. The sequence continues at coordinate 59,424,464 of NC_142611.1, read as the reverse complement.
TACTACAATGTTATTGAAGCTATAGAATACTTTCTTTATGATACATAATCCACCCAAGACAGTCAATCAAAAGCCAATTTTCTATGGATGTGCTTTTGTCCATGTGTAAGTTGAAATTCTTTCTCCGTATTGTGCAAGAAAATGGATAAAGTTTAGTTACTGTTTTCTGTTTCTCCTTCTTTCACACAAGACATTACTTCTGTATACCTTGATGGCATTTTTATCAGCACATTTTAATGTTCACAGTTCACTGGCCTGAAGACAAGGTCAGCATGACAGAATTTACGGGATGAATAGAAATATACCTGTGGTGTGCAGCTGGATTCTTTTTTTTCCTCGCCATTTACCCCCTATGATTTAAAGGGCAATGAAAAGCCATTGACATAGACATTTTGTCTCTAACAAAGCCACCTTGTTTAATTCTTTGGGATGGGGGCTTCTATTTTCTTCTCAACAAGATATCAAAAGGTTACTCAATTTTAAACTGTGACTTATGGGAATCCACTATATAGGATTCTCATTGACAATGGCCCTGGTTAGTGTTGTGATCCTGCACAATGAGAGTGGTAAAAGGATACACAATTTTCAAAGTTTTATTAAAAAAACTTACCATCTGTTATCATATATTAATTTTTATATGAGAATATGGAAACAACAGATTAATTACTGGCTTATTTTAAAAGTAAATACATAGAGAGAGCGAGAGACATTAAAACAACAGTGAATGGTATTGGACTCAATACTTTCGCATGCAGTTTTTGGAGCTGTAGTCACCCTCATTTCAATATTCCTTTTTAATTGGACAAGAAGTTTTTGTTTTAATAGAAGATAGATAGGTTACTCCCTTTGATATTTAAGTACTGTAAATTAAAATACCAAAACTCTCGATTAATGAAAAAAATTGTATATTGTACTGTTTTGATGAAGCTCCATTATTTTCAAACCTAAAATGTCCGATCTCTAAATTATTGTGTTTTTAAGACTGGGGTTTATAACTCAGACCCACTTGTCATGGAAAATTATAATATATGCTTAAGAGATGCCCTCTGAAATTCCCCATACTTGTAATGTTTAAAATGTATCTTCCTGTCCCATCCTTTTGGCATCTTCAGTGGCTTATGTGACTTGTTGTATTCTAGTGCGAACTTCATTCTGAATTTCAATGTAACCAAAGGTTGCATTTGTTCATTCAGCAAGAGATGTGCTGCAGTGCAGATTCAGACTGCTTATTAGTCATTTGATAAATGATTTCAGACTAATATTAGTAGTTTGGTGTTTGATGTACATTTTTTAGATGTGTACTATCAGTTCTATACTGTATGTTGAAAAATGCACATGCTAGAAAGATATGTGACCAAAAATAAGCTTATGCTATTCTCATAGAATATTTTTATATTCTTCCATAGCTGGAAGACCAGCTATGGAAGACCATATACTGGAAGACAGTATATGGTCTTCCATTTCAATTATGCATTATACAGTACAGTATCTCTCTCTCTAAATCCCTGTCCTAGGCTGCTTCAGTAGTGAAAGTACTAATAGCATTACTCCCATATTACTAAAAGCAACTCTTATTTACAGAAAAATGTTGTAAAAATATTGAGAAAGTCTAAGGCTAGAGTAGTTGTTTACAAATGAGAAATGACGATTTAGCCCATCCTGTCATTGAAATGTTAATTGTAGAAGTTGCACAATGAATACAAATAAAATATATTCAGAATAAACATGAATATTGGAATGGATAAGAGAATTGCTGTTATTTTAAGAAGTTGTTTCTCCATTAAGATAAGATCACTGTATTAGCCCTATACAATTTCTTGTATTAGGAGTTTGTCTTTTCGCATTCCCCAACTTGCTCTCCATGAGACACACAGACACCGTTTATTGGCAAAGGTACAGCCATTTATATGACACCCCTGGAGCAGCTGGGGTTAAGGGCCTTCCTCAGGGGCCCAATGGATTAGGATTCCTCTGCCGGCCATGGAATTAAAACTGGCAACCTTCCAGCCACAGGCACAGATCCTTAGCCACAGAGTCACCACACTGTCCCATACAGTACATACTGAATCAACTATTTAGGATATGTGTTATGAAAAATCTCAGACCAAAGTACCATTTCTCCAATTTATATCTGTTAATATAAAAAGCATATATTTTCATTCCAACATTTTCATTCTTTAGCATTAAAATAACAATTCAGGCCATTTTTAATTACTCAAAAGTATGTTTTGCTGTCACAATATTTAGTGAGCCATTTCTTCCTTGAGCATCCCAAAAAACAATTTGATTTTCTTTCTCATTTCGGCAACGTACAATGGTCTGTTTCACAGGCTTCACCTATTTTTTTTTTGAAAGGCTGCTTTATAACTCTCATGTAAATAAATAAAAAAATTGCATTTACACCTGTCTTGTTGGAATTACAAGCTGTAATAGAAAATCAATCCAAGTGTCCCAGCTCCACTACTAGCACCTTCTTTCATTTAAAAAAATGCTCTAACTGCAGAAAGGTTATTCCAATCTATCATTGATTTTTTTCACTGCAGCAAATTTTTAATTATCATCCAGAGCTCCAACAGTCAAGACCTTCTTAATGTCAATATGTTTTGTTTTATTACTGTGTCAGCATAATAGTTGTGTAAAAAACATTGGATACTAATCTTTATAGCTCCTGAGCATGGATGATTAGGAAAACTATTTATAACAATTATGATTAGTCATGATCAGATTACTCTTGGTTAAACATCACCATGTCAGTCATTTATTTTTTCACATGTGATACATCTTTAGTCCAGTGTTACCCTTTGTCTTTCACAGCACTGTTTTCTGCAGATACAAGATTTTAATATTACAATAAATTTTGTGTTAGGTTTATATACTCAGAGGTAAACCAGTTTCCAAATTGTACATTATTCTTAAATATTTAATGTGTTTATTAAAAGAATAAAGATTAGCAAAAAACATCTTATTGGTGTGATCCTTTCGGAAACATCAGAGTTTGTTCCATTCATTTTGTAATACTTTATTATTTTCTGTATTCAGATTCTGTAATACTTTTGTGATTTAGAATTTTTCTATGTATAACATGTTTTCATTGATTTTCCTTAAATAAATCAATTTACAATAAGGTTTGATTAAATGATTCCCACTGTTTAAACTCTATGAAGTGTATAATAAATGCTTAGTAAAATCTGTTGGACCTACAGATGCAGCCATTCAAAATGCGCGGGCGATACCGCATTATTTTGCGGTACGCTGTACGCAGTCTACCGCAAGCTACTGGTAAATACGGCGAGTTACCGTAAATTCTCCTATAATACGACAAGCAAAATAATAGTATCCGGAATTTCCGCAAGGTGGAGCTAATAAAGCTCAACCTCTCATGTTTGAGCTGTGGCCATCAAAGTCTTTAACGAAGATATTACTAATAGTATTAATAATGAATGACCTTGAAAAAAGCTGTAAGTGTAAACTCAAAGTATTGCCCTGGTCAACATTCTTTTTTTCATTGACCGTCTTTGTAAAAGTAACACCACAGCATTTCGCAATCACGCATTTGTTTCCAATCATGCAAAGTACAGTAATTTTTGAAAATCGATTCACCATGCCTTTCACATGCTCATAAAAGAGATTGATTTAGGAACATAAACATATTACCGTATGAAAACTGTACTGTATACAGTATGTATATGTATATTTAATGTCTTAACTGTGCCCGTTTAAGTATTGAATATTCATATCTAATTTTACCACTGAAGGGAAATCTTAGTAGCTGAGCATAAAAAGAATAGGAGCATACTGCAACGCGTGTGAAGGCCATAAACGATATTAATTTTGGAACATAAACATACAGTATATGGCTGGTCTCGGTACTTCAAAGAAAACATACACGAAACATGGTTTCATTATGACCAGAATCGGTCTTGAGATATTTTTAACTTGATTTACAGTATTTGAGAGGTATGTCTTAACACCGATACTACAGTGCTTAAGTACTGCTCACGTATACGTTTCTAGGTTTATATTATGCATTTCATACGGTCAAATTACTTTTGAGCAACTAATAAGAAGCGCGAAACGGTATGCGTTTTAGTTTCGTTTTGTGCTGGGACCCGTGGATTGATTAGAGATATCAAGTACATACAAGTCATTTTTTAAATGTTGTAGTTCGTCTTGAAAAAATGTTACGAGTACATCATCTATCAACAATTACACAGGTTCTGTTTCCATATTGCGGATTTTGGTTACGTAATATTATTTTCTAGATTTCACGTTGTGAATATATGATTTGGGCAAACAGAGCCGCAAAGAAGTACATTATGGGTTGTTGTTTTTTTTTTGCAGTTTTATCTAGAACAAGCGATGCTTAAACCTTTGTCTGATTCTTGTGAAACTATCCACACGACAGTTACAGTACCTAGGAGTTGACTTCAGTGATGTCACTGATGGGATGTTTCTAAAAATCCATCCTCTGTAAAACGTCTTCTCTAGTTGTCCTGCATATGTATTCGCTAATGAAGCTGTGTGTTCTGAGCCTGGATCTCTACATTTCTGTATGAACCAGCTTAGAGGGCTAAAGACAGCTTGTGTTTAAATGAGTGTAAGGCAATTTATGCTTCTAAAGTCATGGTCAGCATTTATTATTGTACTGTGCTGTAAACTTGTTCTGTGCCTAGTCACATTATTTTATAGCGTTTTTATAGCGTTATCAAATCCGGTGGCGCTGTGTGTTAGTTTCCTGACTCCCATGTCACATGGTCTGTGATTGAAACCTGTGAAACCGGTTTAATTCGTCACAGCCAGCACTCCGGCAGAGAGGGGGTTGTACTCGTAAAGTAGAAGCAGGCGAGATTTCCAGCGAAAGACACCTCCCCCTTCTTCAGGTGTGAGGGTCTTCTGCTCAGAATGAAACGCTAAAATGTAATGTAGGCTCTGAATGGGTTCAATTATGATTTGGGCTTGTTTAAGGTCGCTGCCTTTCATCTAAAACCCTACTTGAATCCTTCTAAACTAAAAATCAGTGTTAGTGAGTTCTAAATAAAGAGGTATCCAGGTAACAGTGAAACGGGCGGACAGTCTGGGGAGATCGCCCGTTTTCCATGTAAATAGTTCCCTGGTTCCGCACCCCTTGGTGTTTCTCTCGCTCTCTCTCGGGTCACCTGATCATTAGCTCGAAAGATTTCAGTGCTTTGTGTATATTCTAATGGTAGTGGGGGCAGGGTGTGTGGGAACAGGTTTGGTTGAAATTGCATTGGAGATCTATGTTCTTCACACCTGAAACATTTTCTCTGAAAGCATTTTCTTCGCAGTTTAACCGATCTTGTTACAGCATGTTACAGTTTACTATTATTAACCATATTAATTTTAAGTGCTTAATGTAAAATCTTGTAAAAATATATTTTCATTGTTCAAATATACATTAAGTCTGACTATCATATAATAAGTTAAATACAAAACTAAAGAAAAAATAGAGTTAAATATAATTCAAAATATTTTGCTAACAATGTTAACTGTTTATGAATAATAAAATGTATTAACTAAGGAGTAGGATGGCACAGTTGTTAGTATGTTTTTTGTTTTGTTTCTTTTTCATAAATACAACAGTAGTACCTGATGTCTCAGTGGCTTTCAAAATTAAATTATGCATGCAAACCTGTGAACTAGAAAGATAAATAAGATATCCATCCATTTATAATGGTGGCGAAGTGGTTAGCATTGCTATCTTGCAGCACTGGGGTCCTAGGTTCAATTCCTGCCATCCTGTGTGTGTGGGGTTTACATGTTCTCTCTGGGTTACATGGTTTTTCTCCATATGTGTGATATGACTCCCTCTCGCACTCCAAAACATACTGGTAAGTTAATTGGTTTATGGGAAAACTGGCCCTGGCGTGTGTGTGTTTGTGTCTGTCTGTCCTGTGATGGACAGGCGCTATGTCCAGGGTGTATTCTGCCTTGTGTCCGTTGCTTACTGGGATAGGCTCCAAATCCTCTGTACTGGATAAAGAGATTAGAAATGGAAGTAAAGGCACTGTGTGGATGGAACTATACACAGTGTTAGAAACCCACTATAAAATGGCAGCATCTCACTGAGAATAAAATATTTTATAGTGCTGGCTTAAGGAAACAGCCTTTCCACCTCTCTTGCACATCAGTATCCATACCTAGTTATTTAAATATAATAATAATAATAAACTTTATTTTATATAGCGCCTTTAAAGGTGGCTTCTCAAAGCGCTTTACAGGATGACAATAACAATAAATAAGAAGACTACAACAATAAATAAGAAAATTTCACAAGACAGGACACAATTATAATTACAACAATACAACAATAACAATAGAGGAGACCGTGGAAGATGGTATTAAGAAGAGCAGAGGGGTGAAGAATGGAACCAGTTAAGTAAAGGCTTTTCTGAAAAGGAGGGTTTTGAGTCTGGATTTGAAGGAGTTTAGAGAAGGTGACTCTCTAATATCCTTGGGCAAAGAGTTCCAGAGCTTGGGGGCATAGCAGGAGAAGGCCCTGTCGCCCATACAATGTAGACGGGCTTGGGGGACAGTAAGGAGGGCAGAATTTGAAGAGCGGAGGTTGCGAGGTGGGGAGTAGGGCGATAAAAGTTCAGACAGGTATTGAGGTGCCAAGCCATGTAAAGCCTTGTAGGTGAGCATGAGGATTTTAAAGTCTACGCGGAATTTGACCGGAAGCCAGTGCAAGGACTCCAGGATAGGAGTAATGTGAACACTTGCACTAGACCTGGTCAGGATTCTGGCTGCTGAATTTTGGACATACTGCAGCTTGTTCAGAGTAGATTTAGATACCCCAGGGAGCAGAGCATTGCAGTAGTCAATTCGAGAGAATACAAGTATGTTGATCAGCTTTTCAGCCACAGTTAATGATAGCATAGGGCGTAGTCTTGCGATATTTCTATGGTGAAAAATAGATGTTTTGACAGTATGCTGTACATGTGGGTCGAATGTTAAGCCAGAATCGAATATAACCCCAAGGTTTTTCAATTTTGATTGGAGCTCAAGTACAGAGCCATCTACAGATAGGGTTACAGGACTGGCTTTACGAAGTTGATGGGGGGTACCAATAAGCATGACTTCAGTCTTGTCACAGTTAAGATGAAGGAAGTTTTGAGTCATCCAAATTTTTATGTCAGAGATGCAATTAGATAGAATAGAGACAGCCACATCAGTGTCGGGTTTGGTATGGATGTATATTTGAGTATCGTCAGCGTAAAAATGAAAGCTGAGGCCATGTTATCTTAAAAGCTGACCAAGTGGGAACATGTAAATGCTGAAGAGCAAGGGGCCCAGTATTGAGCCCTGAGGGACACCAGACTTGACAAGACCAATTTCAGACCTGTACCCATTGAGAGAGACAAAGTGACAGCGATCAGTGAGGTAAGACTTAAACCATTAGAGGGCAGTGTCTGAGACTCCAAACACAGTCTCGAGACGAGAAAGCAAGATGTTATGGTCAACAGTGTCAAAGGCAGCACTGAGATCAAGAAGGATGAGTATGGAAAGAGAACCAGAATCAGAAGCTATTAGGAGATCGTTGGTGACTTTGACTAGGGCGGTTTCTGTGCTGTGAAGTTGACGGAAGCCAGATTGGAGGGGTTCGAAAAGGTTGTTTGTCATGAGGTGGTTATGTAACTGAAGTGTGACAGCACGTTCTAGAATTTTAGAGAGAAAGGGTAAGTTGGAGATGGGGCGAAAGTTGTTAAGATTGTCGAGAGCCATGTTAGGCTTCTTTGGCACTGGGGTAATAGCAGCAGTTTTGAGGACCGTTGGTACAATGCCGGTGCTCAAGGATTCATGTATTATATTGAGGACAATGGGACAGAGGGAAGAGAAACAGGACTGGAATAAAGTGGTGGGAATGGGATCTAAAATAGATGTGGTGGGTTTCATGCGCGTAACTAGTTTGCTTAGGGATGCTGAGTCAAGAAGGGAGAAGCTGGAGAGACGGGAACCAGAGAAGTTGGATGAGGAGGGAGGAGGTGTGGAAATTATATCCGTAGTGGAGAGAATGTGATGCCGGAGGTTGTCAATCTTAGAACTAAAGAAATCTAAGAATGTGTTGCAAAGTTGTGATGAGGCAGGTAATGTGGTGGGGCAGTTTGGCTTGAGCAGTCTGTTGATGGTGGAGAAAAGATGTCTGGGATTGTTTTGGTGATTTTCAATGATGTGAGAGAAGTAGGTGGATCTAGCAGACTCTATAGTAACCTTATAATCAGATAAGTAATCTCTCCAGGCCTGATAATGTACATTTAGGCCGGAAAGACGCCACCTACCCTCAAGTTTGCGAGAGGCTGCCTTCATGAAACGCAGATGGTCATTGTACCAGGGGGCAGGGCGAGAGAAGGAGATGGTTCGAGTTTTTAAAGGAGCAAAGGTGTCGAGGGTAGATAAAAGAGCATTGTCAAGTAACTGTATTTTGTCCTCTAGAGGGTCAGAGGAAGAGAAACAGGATAAGGAGGACAGAACAGAATTTGCAAACCTTGGGTGATCAATTGATCGCCAGTTGCGGAAATTTACAGAGCGTGAGGGGGAAGTGTTAGAAACAGGTAATTCCAGATTGAAGAGAATGGCTAAGTGGTCAGAGAGGCCTAGATCAAGGGGGAGCAGTGGGAGACAAAGGAGTCATTTGCAATAATTAGATCTAAGGTGTGTCCTTTGTTATGTGTAGGGGTACAAACAAACTGAGCAAGGTCAAAGCATCCCAAAAGAGAAAGGAAGTCTTTAGCCAGACTGGAAGAGGTTGAATCAATGTGTATATTAAAGTCCCCTAGAATAAGGATCCTTATAAATTTAAGGGATAAGAATGAGAGAAAATCACCAAACTCACCTAAGAAGACTCCACTGGGTTTGGGTGGTCTGTAAACTGTGGCAATAATAGTAGATTGGGGGATAGAAACATTTAAAACAAGACACTCAAAAGAAGAGGGAGGAGGTATAGCTATAGGACTTAGACTGTAAAAAAGGTTGTAAATAACAATGATGCCCCCGCCTCTGCCTGAAAGACGCGGAAGGTCAAAGAAACCATATCCAGGAGGAACTAGTTGGTTGAACAGGAGTCCATCGTTTTGTTTGTGCCATGTTTCGGTTAAGCACAGAAGGTCCAGTTGTTTTTCTTTGATAATGTCACATAAAAGAAGAGCCTTGGTGTTAACGGAGCGGGTGTTGAGTAGCGCTGATCTGGCCAGTCTCGGGGATGCGGGGGGAAGCGGAGTGCGGTCCAGGTGCGGTAGTGAGAGGAGATTTTTTAGATCGGCGCCGGTACGTGATGGACTTACAGACGTGCGCCGAAAGGCAGGGATAGAGACTCCGCAGGCAGACGAACGAAGAGAACGGCGTCCTGTGCTGCGATGGATGTAGCGAGTCGGTCGTAAAATCCCACTGAAACGGCAGTAATCGAATGTGTCTTTGACCAGGAAGTAGCTTTGTTTTAGTTGAAGAAGTTGCAGTGCAGTGTACCTCAGAGACATGATTGATGAAACGAGACGGGAAGGAAATCCAGAGAAGGCGGTAGCAAGAGGTGAAGGTCTTCAGTTGAGTAAGTTCACAATGCAGTGGAAGTCGCATTTGTGAATTTGTAACGTGAAGCGGATGAAAATAGATAAATTAGAAATCAGTGTAATCGAGGAGAAAAAGGGAAAAAAAACATAAATAAGTAGATAGAAATGAAAAACTGGTGAGAGGAGCGGCAGCCAAATGCGCCAGCGTTCCCTCTCGACCGGAACCGTTCCCTCTTCTTCCCAAAGCCCAAAATCATAAGGGCTTGTACCTTGTACCTTGTACCTTGTACCTTGTACCTTGTACCTTGTACCTTGTACATAAGGGCTTGTACCTGTAAACAAATTGCCTCTAATTATAAACATCTTAATATGCTGGCTCTGTGGATCCGCATCAGCTATGTTTGCCCATTCCTTCAATTCATGTGCATCCAACACACAGTTCAATGCCAGCAACTACACATAATCTAAAATACAATCCTAATTTCAGTATCTATGTAAACATATAGTCTGTTAACTTCATCATCTTCATCAAAAGTATGCCTAACCCCATTTGGAAGTGTTCTTGTTATAAGTGTATTCCTCAGCTTTCCCCAAATTATCTTCTTCTTGCCAACATCTCTAGTCTTTTATCCTACAATAACTCAGCCAACACTTAAATCTCCAAAAGCTGCTTGTGTTAATTTCTTTAAATCACAAATATCATGTGTAAATACTGGCCATGTAATACTCTGCATTGTGGAATAATAGTTTATTTTAAAGGGAACTAGAGAAACTAAGAACTAGAGAAATCAAGAAAGGCTTTTTTTCTAGAATTAATAAATGCACATCCTGTTCACTGGGGAAATTAAATCCACACTGAGCAATCTTCAATATGTTCAGAATATGACAGCAAGAATCCTATCAGGGATGCATTACACCTCTTTTCAAGTCCTTGCACTGGTTACCTATCAGATTTCGAGTCAACTTCAAAATCCTTATGTACTGTCCTACAACTGTTATTATTGATCACCGAATTATTGTACTTGACATGACTTCATTCAACCTTTCCTGAACGTCTATGACAGGCAGAGAGAGTGCTGTTTCTGGTGCGATCTTTTGCAGCTGACATTTCACTGTTTTAAACGAACAAGATATTAGATTGCTCATAAATCACTTATTCTATATAAACACAGCGTAATTGCCCTCCGAAAATCCTCTTTTCTTGTTCGTTTTAGAGACCTTGATCGAAACTGATTTTAGATGTCAGAAAGGATTTATTTTCTCTGTATTTCCTACATTGCTTTGTCGAGATTTAACTTTATATCTAGGCTCAGATTTCAACTATAAATCGTACAGTAATTAATAGCAGTAAATACTGATGTTTTGCGCCCTCTTACCACAAAATATATGTTTTGTAGTTGGGATTAACTTTATTTCGTATGCGTAGCTACTCCGATTCGGACAGCGAACAGTTAAAGATGGCGGCAAATCAGACACCCAGAGAGGGGGGGGGGGGGCGTCTTCTCGCCTCCATAACTAAAATGCCAAATAGGAGTGGCTTAAGCGACATACACAGTCATGTAACTGACAGTTTGAGGTAGCCTATCGTGTAAATTTCGCTTTGTTGCTGATAGGTTAAGCCTTCGAAACTCTGCCCCAAAGTCATGTGACTGATTTTTCGCCCTGTTTCGTTGGTTAAACGCAATGATCACAAGCACCACCATGGTAACTGGGATGTGTAGTTTTTAATTCCGTTTGAATTATAACTGTACGTACTGTCTTCATATTTGGCCAGGGCTTTAAAGAGAAGGCGCGCCAAAAAATGTCGGTGCCGTCGTCTCCGCTTTAAAGGTACCCCCGTGCTGGAAGAATTTGACCTCAGAACGTTTGCCCAGCGTAGTTATAGTGGACATAAAAACAAGAGTTCGCTGGCATTATATCCTAGAAGACACAGACCGGCGCCAGACCGGTAAATGCTTGATGAACTAGGGATTGGACAGTTTCCAAGTGCTTGTACAATCGATGGAAATGTTCAAATAAATGTGCAAAAGAAATAAACAAAATAATCATTTATTTCTTTATTGTATTGGCTAGCTAATGTCCTCTCTTTGCTAGTTAGTGGCTGTGTTTCTGCGTTGGGTAGCAACGGGTGACTGTTCTCAGGCGGAAGATGTAAACAGCTTAATTTTCGTGTTAAATAATTTTTAAAAATTAAAATTCATTCTATACAGCAATCACATATTTGGGTACCGTTTCATAAAACTTTCATGCTTAAAATGTTTAGGGAGAAATGGAAGACTGGTGTGTATTTTTTCTTTAAACTATCAAGACCAGCCATACACAGTACAGTTTATGTACATACAGTAATGTTTATGTTCCTAAATTAATATCGTTTTTGACCTTCAGATGCGTTATGCTCCTCTTCTTTTTATGCTCAGCTACTAAAATTTCCCTTTAGTGGTAAAATTCCATATAAATATTCAAAACTAAGCGGATTGAAATGTGCACAGTAAAGACATTAAATGATTAAATCTTTTCACTACCAACCAATGCACCACGAGTGCCCCTGTCGGTCATTTTGGCCAGCCAATCACTTGCCCTGCGGTGCCCTGCGGGTTGGTTACTGTACCGCGGGTTTTTACCGCTCATTTTGAATGGCTGCATCTGTATGTGATCCCAAATTAACATGCTGTGCTCACATTTCCATTGGTAATTTCTTCATTGCCACCCTACCTGCTGTAGATAATTACCCCCCATATTACTTCCATTTGAATTGATTAACACGTTTCTGATAATTATCTGCACTCAACCATAGGACATAATTAAAATCAAACGTTGTTTTAGGAGAAGGACACTTCACTCACACAACTGTAATTGGATGTATTGTAGGGTATTGCATTGTGTTAGATTGTATTATAGAGCAAGAGATAGTTATCTTTACAGGTATGCAAACATAAGAATGAATCCAAGGACTAAAGTAAAGAAGAATGAATAATACTCTTCTCTCTCCAAGCCTATCTGTTCATGTTTTTTCTCAACTTTTCCTTGGTACTTTATATTCATGTAGTTATCATCACATTTATTCTTTGTCCTTTTGTAGCCAGACTGAAACAGTACCTTCTTGTAAGGTATGTAATTTTTCTCCTCAATATGGCACAATTATAGTTTATTGACTGATTTTTGCCCCTTTCTCTATGCTCCTTGGTTGACCTGTAGCGTATTTCTTCTGAAGGACAAACTGTATATGATGATATACAAAGACAATATTTTAGCAGCACCCGATAACTCAGTAGGCTACCTTATCCATTTCAAGTTTAGATACAGAATCTACATCAGCTTTGTATTGCCTGTGTGATGAGCACTAATTTCCACATTTTGGGAGTGCCCCATAATTAATGCTTTCTGGAAATATGTGGAGTATGTGCTGGGCTAAATATCGGGTACTATTCTCTTCCCAAACCCCAAGTTCTGTTGGTCTCTGATGTACAGTATCTCATTTAACACTATCATTGCTTGACAAGAGGGTTATCTTAGCAGAGATGACTGCAGTAGAGTTTATTACTTTTTCTTTTTCTTGTTTTTGGTTAGAATATTTATATGATATTTTGCTTCTAGAGATGTCCATTGCTCAGCTGAACCCAGTCTTTTCACTAGATTAGGAGGGTGGGATAAGAAGTTAAAATTATGTTGTTTTGTGTTCCTTGCCTAAGCATGATTCTCCCATTTTTTTCTTTTTCTTTTGTTTTTTTTTTTAACAAAAACTTGGCAATGAACATTGTGTGTCTCTGAAAGAACTGTATGTGGTCAGTTTTGTTTTTTCTGCTACTGTGTTTCATTCCCCATGGTGTAGGGGTTTAAATAAATAAAAATAAAAGTATTGTTCCAAAAACTGTAGCCTTTTCATTTTCTTTTTTTTCCAAATCAGATCTTGCCATTAGAGAATTGGATACATTCTGTCAATCCATAAAGCTTTGATATAATTGCATATCTTAGTCATTATGTTAGTCTGGGTTATAGCCCGCATTCATGAAAATCCAAGGCCTTCTTTTAAGAAATTAAGGCACTGTCTCTAGTGGTGGGTGTTTGCAACTGTAGCCCTCATGTCTTGAGTTGCAGCACTCCCAGCAAAGCCTATGAATAGAGACTGCTTTTCTTGCAGGATCATTGTTGGATTTGGATCTTGCTGCTTTTCACTTAGAGCCTTTCATTGCACTTTTAAATAGGATGCCATATCTAGATTCTACCAATCTTCTCCAAACAGAATTTAAAAATGCTGAGTTTATGCAAATATGTTTTATTTTCAAAGAAAGCTAGACAATTCTCAGATAAATATTCAACCCCTTTGCTACAGCAACTGTAAATTAATCGAGGTACAAAAGATATATTTGAATGGATGTTATATTTGAACCGGCGCCGACCTAAAAAATCTCCTCTTACTACCGCACCTGGAACGCACTTCGCTTCCCCCTGAATCCCCGAGACTGGCTCCATAAACAACAAGGGTATTCTTTTATGTGACATTATGAAAGAAAACAAACTGGACCTTCTGTGCTCAACCGAAACCTGGCACAAACAAAACGATGGACTCCTGTTTAACCAATTAGTCCCTCCTGGGTATGGTTTGTTTGACCTTCCGCGTCTTTCAGGCAGAGGTGGGGGCATCATTGTTATTTACAACCTTTTTTACAGTGTAAGTCCTATTACTATACCACCTCCCTCTTCTTTTGAGTGCCATGTTTTAAATGTTTCTATCCCCCAATCTACTATTATTGCCACAGTTTATAGACCACCCAAACCCAGTGAAGCCTTCTTAGGTGAGTTTGCTGACTTACTCTCATTTTTATGCCTTATGTTTAAAAGGCTCCTTATTCTAGGGAACTTTAATATACACATCGCATCGATTCAAGGTCTTCCAGTCTGGCTAAGACTTCCTTTCTCTATTGGGATGTTTTGATCTTACTCAGTTTGCTTGTACGCCTACACATAACAAAGGACACACCTTAGATTTAATTATTACAAATTACTCTTTTGTCTCCCACTGCTCTCCCCTTGATCTAGGCCTCTCTGACCACTTAGCTATTCTTTTCAATCTGGAATTACCTGTTTATAACACTTGAACTTGAACTTGAACTTGAACTTTATTGCCATATGTAACCGGTACTGGTACAATGGAATTCTTACTTACAGAAAGTCTCTCGATTATAAAACAAGTGTAAAAAACAAAACAAAGTGCAAACAGTGCATCAAGACAATGTACAAACAAACAATAGACAATGTGCAAGTAAACATGCAGACAGTTTGACTGTAAACAATACAGACGTGTAAACAATGACTGGAGACGTACAATTAATAAATTACAATGAGGTAGATGGTGATGGTGTAGGTGTGGTCCGAGGGGGATGGCTAAATGTGTTCGCCAGTCTCACTGCTTGTGGATAGAAGCTATTGAAGAATCTAGTGGTAAGTGTCCGTATGCTCTTATATCTCTTGCCTGAGGGCAGTGGGGTGAAGAGCTCATGCCCGGGGTGGTGACTGTCCTCTGTGATGGCCAGAATTCTACCACGGCAGCGGTCCTCATAGAGCTGTTTAATCTCGGTGAGACCGCAGCCGATGATCTTCTGGGCCATATTGACCATTCTCTGCAGTGCCTTTCTTTCTCGCGAAGAGGTGTTGCCATACCACACGGTGATCCCGTTGGTGAGGACGCTCTCGATAGTGCAGCGGTAGAAGTTCACCAACACATGTGTTGGCATCCCCCATCGCTTGAGGCACCTCAAGAAATAAAGGCGCTGCTGAGCCTTCTTCATGATAGAGTCAGTGTTCACAGTCCAGGTTAGATCTTTAGAGATGTGAATTCCCAAAAACCTAAAGCTGGTGACTGTTTCCACTTCCGTTCCATCAATACTGAGTGGGCTGTGAGTGTGTGGCCTGTGTCTCCGAAAGTCCACTATTAGCTCTTTCGTTTTCTTTATGTTCAAGTCCAGGTTATTGCTATGACACCACCTAAGCAGCTGTACAACTTCATCCCTGTAAGTGGACTCGTCATCATCACTGATCAGTCCTATTATAGTGGTGTCATCGGCAAACTTAATGATGCGGTTATTGCTGTGTCTTGCTGTGCAGTCGTGAGTAAATAGGGAGTACAACCTTGGACTCAGACAGCAGCCTTGTGGGGTTCCAGTGCTCAGGGTGAGTGGTGTTGATGTTTTATTGCCTATCCGCACCACCTGTGGTCTCTCGATAAGAAAGTCCAGCAGCCAGTTGCAGACAGAGTTGCACAGACCTAATCCCCTGAGCTTTGTCACCAGTTGACAGGGTATGATGGAATTAAATGCTGAACTGTAGTCCACAAACAGCACTCTCACATACGAGTTCTTAGTGTCCAGGTGTTCCAAGGCTGTATGCAGAGCCAGGGAGACAGCATCATCCACTGATCTGTTGTTCTGGTAGGCGAACTGCAGGGGGTCCAGGGACTCTGTGATGGAGGAGTTGATGTGTGACAACACCAGCTTCTCCAGGCATTTCATCACCACAGATGTTAATGCTACTGGGCGGTAATCATTCAGGCATGTCACTTTTGTCTTTTTGGGGGTTGGAACAATAGTGGTTTTTTTAAAGCAGGTGGGGACCATGGACTGTGACAGGGAGGAGTTAAAGATGTCTGTAAACACTTCCCCCTCACGCTCTATAAATTTCCACAACTGGCGATCAATTGATCACCCAAGGTCTGCAAATTCTGTTCTGTCCTCCTTATCTTGTTTCTCTTCCTCTGACCCTCTAGAGGACAAAATACAGTTACTTGACAGTGCTCTTTTATCTACCTTTAACACCTTTGCTCCTTTAAAAACTCGAACCATCTCCTTCTCTCCCCCTGTCCCTGGTACAATGACCATCTGCGAAATATGAAGGCAGCCTCCTGCAAACGTGAGCATAGGTGGCATCTTTCTGGCCTAAATGTACATTATCAGGCTTGGAGAGATTATTTGTCTGAATATAAGGCTACTATAGAGTCTGGTAAATCCACCTACTTCTCTCACATCATTGAAAATCACCAAAACAACCCCAGACATCTTTTCTCCACCATCAACAGACTGCTCAAGCCAAACTGCCCCACCACATTGCCTGCCTCATCCCAACTTTGTAACACATTCTTAGATTTCTTTAGTTCTAAAATCGACAATATCTGGCATCACATTCTCTCCACTACGCATATCATTTCTATACATTCTCCCTCCTCATCTGACTTTTCTTGTTCCCAGCTTCTCTCTTCTTGACTCAGCATCCCTCAATAAACTAGTTACACATACGAAACCCACCACATCTATTTTAGATCCCATTCCCACCACTTTATTTCAGTCCTGTTTCTCTTCTCTCTGTCCCATTGTCCTCAATATAATACATGAATCTGGCACTATACCAACAGTCCTCAAAACTGCTGCCATTACCCCCGTGCCAAAAAAGCCTAACATGGCTCTTGACAACCTTAACAATTTTTGCCCCATCTCCAACTTACCCTTTCTTGCAAAAATTCTAGAACATGCTGTCACACTTCAGTTACATAACCACCTCATGACAAACAACCTTTTCGAACCCCTCCAATCTGGCTTCCGTCAACTTCACAGCAGAGAAACTGCCCTGGTCAAAGTCACTAACGATCTTCTAATAGCTTCTGATTCTGGTTCTCTTTCTATACTCATGCTTTTGACACTGTTGACCATAACATCTTACTTTCTCTGGTGTTCCTCAGGGCTCAATACTGGGCCCCTTGCTCTTCAGCATTTACATGTTTCCACTTGGTCAGCTTTTAAGATCATATGGCCTCAGCTATCATTTCTACACTGATGATACTCAAATATACATCCATACCAAACCTGACACTGATGTGGCTGTCTCTATTCTATTGCATCTCTGACATAATAATTTGGATGACTCAAAATTTCCTTAATCTTAACTGTGACAAGACTGAAGTCATGCTTATTGGCACCCCCCATCAACTTCATGAAGCCAATCCTGTAACCCTATCTGTAGATGGTTCTGTACTAGAGCTTCAATCTAAATTAAAAAACCTTGGGGTTATATTCGATTCTGGCTTAACATTCAACCCACATGTGCAGCATATTGTCAAAACTTTTTTTTCACCTCAGAAATATCGCTAGACTACACCTTATGCTATCACTAACTGTGGCTGAAAAGCTGATCAACACATTTGTGTTCTCTCGAATTTACTACTGTTATGCTCTACTCACTTACATTACATTACATTACATTAAACACTCAAGAGTCCAAAGCAATATACTCTTAGATAAATGGCTAACTATAATGCATTACATGTAATTTACTGGATGGCTAAGTGTAGCACCAGTTTCTGTGAATGAAATCACAGAAATTACAAATAAAATGAAAAATTCACATAATTCTAAAAAACTTTGATTAAATGCATTGACAGACTCTGGAAGTGCATTGCTGCCATCAAGGAAAAAATATTTCGAATGGTACCAAGTAATTATGTGAAAATTATCTCATTATTAAAAGACAGTACAATATCTCATAATTATGACGGGAAATAATCTCAGAATTACCAGATACCAATGATCATTTGAGTGTATAAGCAACCTATTGCAATTTGCAATGACAGCACCAAGAAGCTACCCATAGCTCAGCTGGAATTTTGGGTTTAATGTTTGTGACAATGTCCAATGCTGCAGAACGTGCACATCTTACTTTCGATAGGGGTTTCATTGTAATTAAATGTTACAATTTTACTATTTCGTAATTACTGTACAACATAGTCATTATCTCAAAATTAAGAGTTAGTAAATTATCTCATAATGATGAGATGATTTTCTTGTAATTACGGATTATACATGAGGGTTTTTTTCTGATGTAGGTTTTGTCTGACAATGTGCTATCGCGTGACTATCACATAAAGTATGCTATAATGTACTGTCTTGTAATTATGATGTAATTTATTATCTCATAATGATAAAATAGTACATTACCTCGTAATTAAGAGATAGTAAATGATCTCATAACAATGAAATAATTTTCACTATAGTGAGATATTTTCTTGTATTTACGAGATAGCACACTATTTTTTTTCCTTGATGGCAGCAATGTGGTATCATATCAGTGATTTCCATGTTCAGAATGCCAACCTCCCTCCCTAAACATAGCATTGGGTATTGTGCCAACTTGATGTGCTTTAAAATACCTTTAATATAGTATCTTCACTTTTCTTACAGGCCGTAGAGCTAAAACTGTATGTCTGTACTATATAACTGTACTTTATAAGGATTAGGTTTCTGGTTAAATTCTTGTAAAAATGAAAATAGTAATAAAACTACTTCAAAATCTATGTGAAGAAATATTATTTGAAATATATTAGAGATAGAGCACTGCAGTTCCATATTAGATTATTATAGACATCAATGTAAATTTAGAAGTATGCACT
This sequence comes from Lepisosteus platostomus, assembly GCF_059453375.1. Classification (NCBI taxonomy): domain Eukaryota; kingdom Metazoa; phylum Chordata; class Actinopteri; order Semionotiformes; family Lepisosteidae; genus Lepisosteus; species Lepisosteus platostomus. Next base: position 59,405,513 of record NC_142611.1, on the reverse strand, counting down.
ATATGCTTTATTAGGCATATATTAGTATTCTGTATTAATACCTAAAGATTATTTTTCTGAGCAAGTTATATTATGAGAATCATATGGCTTTCATTTAAAAATTGCATTGATGTATGGCTGTGAAATCTATGAAATACTAACAGCACTCAAGAGTAAATCTCTATTTTGAATTCCACAGAGCAGTGGGGCATCTGTATCAGCTGTGTGAGTGTCTGAAACTCATTTGCTGCTGTGCTTGGAACTTGTCTGTGGAAAGTAATCCTCTAATGGCTGATAATTAGGTGCACACTCTTTCTACTGACAACCTTGTGCCTATCAGAGAGGTGACCAATGAGGGAGCCAATTAGAGACATTTCTGACAATAGTCTTGCAAAGCTTGTGTCTATTATTAACATGATGGGAACAGAGTCATTAAATGGAAATTACTTTAGATCACTGTTTTACTTTAAACTGTAAAAATATTCCCAGGAATGTATCTTCAAACCAAACAGAAGAGGCTCCAATATCTTGGCACATCAAATGATTAAACATTAAACATTAGTAACAGAAGAAAAAGATCTGTTTTTCATTTGCCAATTATAAGGTGCAGTATACAAATGGTTTCATTCTCATATATATATATAAATATATCTGTGTAGTTTCAAATGCCGATGAAAACATTTGTAATCCAACACATTAAGCTTGTACTTTTAAAAATGCCAGTTTTATTATTAGTATTTATTTAAAAAAATAACCTTATGGTATATTCACAATAAAATATATAATATATAATAAATATATATTTATATATAATAAAATATATAAATTTGCACATAAAGCATGCAGGGCCAAATTAAAGGAATTTAGTAATATAATAAAACTAAACACTTACTTTTCTTTAATTTATATCTTTATATTTTTGGGTCTTAATATAAACCAAGCTAAACCAAATAAATGTTATGCAGGGGGGTACCATTATAAATTTCCCTGATACATTTTTCCCCACATCATGAACTATCTTACTTACTGGGAATGAAATATAAAAATTCCCCACACCTGAGAAAAAAGTTTTATTTTAGTGATTTTCATTTAGAAGAAGTTTTGCATCTCACATTTTGTGTAACTTGTGGTAAACATAAACAATGATGACTTTTATATTTCATATTTGCATCTGTGTAATGATGAGCTCCAGGTGTAGTGCAAGTGTTGAACATAGTACTGTAAGTAGCATCAACAATCAAGCACAGTTCATCCACTTCTCAGAGTAAGATCATATAAACAAGTGTTTGGTTAAGATACGTTTGTTGAAAATGTTGCTTACAATGCTTAAAATAATTTAATGTTAAAATGATTGGTAAATCAAGATAAAAGTGAGTGTTAGGTTAGAGTAAAAATGGTTTAAAAATGTTACATACAGTATACAGTACAGCAATGTAATGTTTTTGGGTAGGTACAAGTGAAACACATAATTTATCTGACTGCTTATGATCTACAGAGTAGATCTATAATCCTACTCTATTCCATTTATTTTTATGTGAAATAATCAATCCACACTTTTCATGGGCATGGTTATGAATTTCCTTATTTACAATCCACCTGTCTTGTGCAAGCATCTTTACAATTGGATTTCTTTATTACAATTGGTGTCCTTCCACCGATTATGATCTTATTACAAGGTGACTTGATACAGCCCCGGGAATGGTGATTGGACGAAACCCAAGTGCAAGAGACCGGAGAGTGCCAGAAATGCCCCAAAAGACCTAACTGGTGGGGGATCTAGCGCTCCAATACGGCAGGAAAGTGAAGTGATGTGAAAGTGAGTCCTAATAGAGTAATAGATTATTTGTCAGCAGGGCTTTGATAGCTCTAGCCAGTCAGCAATAAAAGAGAAAAGACAAAAACGCAGCTGTCTGAGGAAAAAAACAGCTGTCTACATCCCAGGCAACAAAAGGAGAAAGGCTGTATGGCAAAGCGCCAGCCTTCAGATAAACTGTCAACCTCATCCTTCCAACAAGATGCAGGGAGCTTCCAAACACGGGCTGTCGCACTCTCTGCTTTGGAGCGGATTCCTTTTACCAAGCTCCCAGGAAAAGGTCTGGTGGTCAGCATTATTATATAGCCTGAGGGCCAGGCAGACTAGCAGACTGACACAATAGAAAATCAACATTATAGAAAAAAGTTAACTTTATAGAAAAGTGTTCCTATTCTCAGTTTTACAACTTCTGCCATGAAGTTTGGAGGTCTGTAATGAGTCATGCTCTGCCATTAAAAAAGGGAATACTGGCCAGAAGAGAAAAGATTGCCCTGCTCAGAAAAAAAAACGACAGGCGTGATCATCTTAGGAGAGACTGGCTCTCTGACACCCTGGCAAGAAAAGAGAAAGGCTGCCATGGAACAGCGACAGCCTCCATTTAAACTGCATGGGATGTCACTTTCTCAGTTTCAGAGCAGATTCCTATTACTGAACTACAGGAAAGGGGGGCCGCACGGGTCTCGGGGGGGCAGACTGCTTGAGTTGCCAGGAATGCAGACCAACAGAGTGGTAGACCTGTGCACTACTCGGAAATAAACCAGGGTGCGATACCCAAGTGTACCTTTGGACAAAACCAGGGGAGACATCTGCAAGGAGCAAGTAACAAAGATAGTCCCCTCTCCTCTTCTGCATCCCCGGCTCAGCACAGCTACCAGCCTGGAGGAGGACTCTTTAAAGGATTCAGAGTTTCATGCTTAACAATACAGCTACAATGACTGTGTCATATTTTCATACCTTTACAGAAAAAAGTATTTCTGTTCTCAATTTTACAAGTTCTTCCATGTAGTTTGTAGGTCTGTAATGAGTAATTCCTTTCCATTAGATGTAATCAAAACAGTTTCAAAAGACTGGGCCTTGTGGACAGTGTATTTTCACCTAAGTTATATAACTGTTTTGTAATGCGGGATTATTATATGGGGTTAATTAGTGGGTTTTGTATGCATATACTGTAGGTAAATTTTATTGACCAGAAAGAAAGTAGTAGTAAGAGAAGTAGACATGTGAGGGGCTAAGGTGACAATCCTTTCTAAAACTTATATTGTGTTTATTTTGATTTGTGTATTATTGTGAAGTATTTTATTTTATTATTTTTTGTAAAGAAAACATCTTTCAAATAAAGCCAGTTCCCCCCCAGACCTTTAAATTCTATATTTGAGAGTTTCATGTGTGAGGATTGTCAGTTGCCATGCTACAGGGGCCAAGGGTCTTCCACATTCACTGATTAAATCAGGTCCATTGGAGCTCCTTATCTGTATACTTGGGTTTATATCCATTAATGCATTTAAATGTTAAATAAAGAAAAGACACGTGGGGCCAGATTTTCTGCCCATTTGAAAATTTAATAAATAGTAATGTATCCGATGTCACATTATGTTGGGTTACTGTTAATATATATCTATAATATCTACTGTATATGTGCAGTTAGGATTCTTCTTCTTATTATTATTTGTCTATTCTGTAATAGACAGGAGGGGGAAATGAAGGCATGTTACACACAATACTTCCACATCATGTGCTCTATCGGGTAGTAAGGCAAGTGAGTGAAGGATGATTGTTTTAGATCCCATCATTAAAATATTTCAAAACCATGTGGATCATTAAAAATGTTCACAATATGAACATCAATGTGCTATAGGTTTTGGCTATGCTTATTCCAGTTGTAGAGTACTGTAAGAATTTTGGTTGTTAATAATTTAGTATTAATTTGCAATTCAGTTAGTAATTCAACTCACACATTTCTCACTTGTAACATTTATTTTTATTTGGACTACTGTTAAAAACATTCTAGATTTGTTTTAGATATATTACTCTCTATTGTAATCTTGTGTTTTGACAATAAACTTGCCACTGCAGTGCTATACAGATTAATTGTAAGATTACCAAATTAGATTCAGGCATCTAAGTAGCCTTCTGGATCAATACAGCTAGTCTGGGAATGACGCATAGCAGCCTACTTCACATCATTGAGGCTATTAAATTCTGTTGCCCAAGCCACCCAATGTGATTGTCAGGATATACAGTATCAAATGATTATAATGGACTCTGAGTGTTGCTGTTGGATACCAAATTAACTTGCACGACTTATAAAATGATTACAGGGAGGTGGACAATATTTAATGTACTGTAATGTACTCCAATTTACTGTATTAGGATTACTGGGATCAACCCAGTTCTCTAATGATTGAAGATTTTTCCATTCTTTAACTGATGTAATTATGTAGGCCATATCCAAATATGCACAGTTGCAGTTACACCCTTCGTGTGCACGTTCTCACTCAAGTCAGCAAAGGCTCAGGGTGTCCCAATTCTAAGTTCGTGTTTCACAAGCGAACTCACAAGCGTCCCCATTGTGCCCTCAATGCAGCCTTTCTCTGAATTCTGCATCGGAGTGGACTCCATTTGAAGTGAATTACCCCCTAACATTGTTTCTTTGTGGAATGGCTGATGGTTCATTTTCTAACATATCAAAGCAGAGAGAAGTTGTCATGGAAAATAAAATGTGTTAGTAAACTGTAACTTTTTTACAGTTTTAAAATTCATGAAATTGTATGGAAAATCAAAATTTCACTAGGTCACCATCGATTCATACTGTATATATTCTAGGTACAAAGTTTTGCCATAAAGCTTTTATTTCATCACCCCATTTCGACTGATGAATATTTGTTTACCTGCAGTGTATTTTGTACACTTAATATTTAATAGTACATGTATTTAATAGTACAAAGCTTTGAGATATTGTCAAGTTTAGCTTACTTAGTTTATTTTGAATTAAAATGAATTAGTGCTTTATATTCCTCATATTGTCATTTTTGTACTGGGACAGATAATATCAAATGTCTTTAGTAGGACAAATCTTCGAATAAACAAAAACTGATATTGCTAAGTTTTCTTGAGTTTACTTCGCCCATTTTGAGTCAAGCCTGCTTAACATGAATGAACATGATGTGTCTCTCTACTTTTATGCAGGGACAGATTAGATTAAATTCAATATCATCAAGCTGTGAGTGGAGAATGAAAAATTATTTAAACAAAATATCTGCCGACTGTCACGGATGTCAGAGAGGACGAACCGTGGAATGGCAGGGGAGCAAAAAAGACCCTATGCGTAGCGGAGAGACGGGGGTTAGCCCAGGCTTAGCTGTTCAGGAAATGCCGTAGAGAAACCTACGCCCTCAGGCAGCGGATGTGGGGTGACCTGGTGCTAGGCGGGTTTCAGGACATCCGAACGTCAATGCTGGGCGAAGGAGAATAAGTGACCCGGAAATATATAGCCCCAGAGAGAGAGACACCGGAAGGAAAGCAAAGCACAGGAAACAAGGGACAGGACAGAGTAGGAGCGCCCTCTGGCTGCAGAGGGCGTGACAGCGACATGCACTTAGTCACTGAAAAAGCAGCATCAACAACAGAAAGCATTTTGACTCTGAGCCGTGTAACCAGCAAATGACTTCAGACTGGGGTGTCCAATTACCCTTTTTATAACGGTGCACCTTCAAGTACTCGCACACTTTAAGTCCACAGTTGCTCTCCATCACAGAAGTATGGACTTCTGTCTCACAGCCTTAAAAGCTCCACCTTATGAAGAAACTGCACACTGTTTTCTTATTTTTAAATGTGGCAGTAAGTATTCAGCTTTTTTAATAATACATTTTATTAATCACTTTTAAATGTCATTTGCTTCATTAGTTCATTTAGTTGGTATTAGGTTACTGAACTAATCCATCAATCATCCATCCACTGAACAATCCCATCCATAGAAAGAAATGGTAGTGTTATTGATGGCTCTACAACACATTTGGATAGCTTGTTCTAGACTTGCACAACCCTTTGTGTAAGGCTTAAAATAGTTTTGCTGTAGTTTCCACTAGTGTCTCCTGGTTCATGTTTCCTTGTTTATTCCAAAAATATTCACTGGGATAATGGTCAATGTCTTTGAGAATTTGAAATACATAAATCAGGTGCCCTTCTACTCTTCTCTACTCAAGGATAAAAAGCCTCAGTTCTTTTTGCCTGTCGGAATAGGACATTCCTTTAAGTTCAATCCATTGTGTTGTTGAATCCATCTTTTTTTGCAATGCAGTGACTAACACGATATACAAAATTCTTAACAAGGTATTATTTTCTCAAGCATATAATAATAATAATAATTTACATATAGAAGTATTTCTCAAAGTTCTTTACAGGACAAGTAAAAAAAAACATAATAAAATTAGCATGAAGAAACACAAGAGAAAACATAGTTAAAGAAGCAGACACAGCTTTTCTGAAGAAGATGGATTTGAATCTGGATTTAAATGTGCTCAGGTTAGGTGCCTCTCTGACATCCTTGGAGATTGAATTCCAGAGCTTTAGGGATTAACAAGAAAAGTCCCTATCACTCATAGGGTGCATGCGAGCTTTGAGGACAAACAGTAGACCAGAATCAGATGAACGAAGATTGCGAGGTGGGGAGTAGGATGGTAATGAATCAGATAGATACTGTAAGCCTGTAAGTGAGCAGGAGGATTTTGAAGTCAATACAAAACCTGATCGGTAGCCAATTCAAGGACTCCAGGATAGGAGTAATGTGATCACTTGCACGTGACCTCCAATTCCCTTGCTCACAGATTTCCACAGGCCTGTAAACCAGCTCAACCCATCGCTATAGAGAAGACCCTCTGGAACCCTTACTCTCATTCCTTTCAGGCTAGAGGCCAGACACAGACTGAAGACCATTTCTTCCTGGTTGTTATTTGGCCCAGGGCAGTAGATAATTCCACAGAGATCCCATCCTGACAATTCTTCTCCCTCATGTGAAATCTCAATCCCAGTTATCCCAGTTATATAATCCCAGTTATTCAGTCATTATTTGTTTTTCAAATTTCATCCAAAACCACTTTGCACTTCCTCCCCACATTGTTGTAAACACACAACAAAGTGTTTTCATAAGCAGTTCTTTTTTCTCCTTTCCATTTTCTGTTTAGTGGTTATGCTTTTGCGGTCATCTGCCAGTCCTGAAATCTACCTAAGCTTTTTTGAATATTGTTTGCTGCTTCCACAGTGTTTTACAGTCCTTCTAATTTAGTATCATTGGACAACTACATTAGTGTGCTAACTATACCAGAATCTAGATCATTTATATACAATCACAATAGTCTTTAAAAGCCTTCTGATACTATGCTAATTACAGTACATCACCTGCATCTGGAACGTTCATCCCTTATATGTTCTCTTTGTTTTCTGCCCACTAAACAATTCCCCATCCAAATATATCCTTTACTTTCATTGCCTACTTGCATGAACTTTGTGAAGTATTTTTTAAAGCATATTTTCAGAAGCCTACTGAAAACTTAAATGTACAATATATGTCACAATCTCTGTGTGAAGACATTATTAATGTCACTATCTTAAAGCATAACAAGTAAGTTCAGCAACCCCTACCTTTTCTAAATCCATACTGACTATCCCCTTGAATCCCATTTCCATATAGATTATCCTCTAGTTTTAGTTTAGCATTTATATAACCTTACACATAATAGAAGATACAATTATTGGTCTTTAATGATGTGGCCCCATTTTATTACACATTTTATGGATGAGAGGTACATAAACAATTTTCCAATCAATAAGTACTGTATTACCTCTTCCCTGGGAGACTAATGGAACAATTTTGTACATGGCTTGTGAATACACGTTGCTTGTTTCTTTAAGAACACTTGGTAGAATACCATCAGGCCCTGCAGATCTATTTATTATAATTGCTTCCAGTATGCTTCTGCATCTTCTATGCTAATACTGTTTAATATAACTCTTTCCTCTGGCTGAGGTATTCTTCCTATTACTTTCTTGGTGAGAACCTGAGTGAAATATATTTTAAGACATCAGTCATTTTAACTTTTTTTTACAGGTTTCCTATTATTATTCCTAGATACTTTTTTCTTTAGTGTTCCTATGCTGTTTACTATTAATTATGTATTTTAAATTCCATTGCAATATTCCTTTCACTCTGTTGGTCTTACTTATATTGTTTTTTCATGTATTTGCAATTCATTACATTTGTTTTCTTTAACTGTATCCTGTACATTTTGATTATTTTAGAAAAGATGTTTTTATCCTTATGTGTTTCTTAATTCATTTTGTGCCTTTTGGGACTCTACTCTATATCTTTGATATACCTTATCTTGGAATTAATCTGTACTGTTTCAAGTATAATATCTATTTGAACTGTTCCTGTTTATTCTCTACTAATTCCATTTCCATTCCAAGCCTTTCATCACTTCTTAAGCTCTGCATTATTCCTTCATGGTTGTTACAATTTTTTTGTCTCTATTCTTAGAATACGGTTTCAAAGTGTAGTTCATAATATCAAAGGAATAAGTAAAGGTTTATTCCATGCTGAAAAGAGAAGAACACAACATTTCAGCTGTGAAGCCTTCATCGGGTGTGTGAACCTACTGTACTTGAACTAGTTCAAAATATGCCATATTGTTACACATGAGATAAGATCACTTTATTAGCCATATACAACTTCTTGTATTAGGAATTTGTCTTTTCGCATACCCCAGCTTGCTCTCTGTGAGACACACAGGCAGGGAGAGAGAAGCTTGGGGTCAGAGCACAGGGTCAGCCATTTATATTTATATTTTCACATTCTGTGCAAGGAAAGATCAAATCTTCAAAGAAAATCTTTTGTTCTTTATTTATTATTAAGAGTTCATAAGCACTAAAACACCTTATTAGAAAGAGTTGGTTGGGCATATATAAGTAATAAGGCCCTTTAATGCTCAGTATATTTTTATTAAATTTATGAATTTACAGTATGCCTTTGTGAATTACTTCAGGATGTACTATATTTAAAATTGAATTTTGAACTGTTTGTTGTTTTCTTTCATATTACTTCACTGAACAAAAAGAAATACTCTTTATTAGACACACAATGAAATGTATAATGAGGTTCAAAACTGAAGGAAAAAATCTTTTGTACTGTAGGTAGCCTCCCTGGTCTCCAGGATATACGTCTGTAGGCATGGGATGCGTCAGCCATTGATCATAATTTGGTTGCGTAAACCTGTTAAGCCCTTTGTTTCCATAAGGTTGCATAATTCATGTTCTGCTACACTGGAAGGGATAAATTATTTAAAAATTATCTGAATAAAACTAGTTGACACGTACAACCTTAGCTGCAATATGTAGATTTTCTTTGCACATTGATCTCCTCTGAGCATAGAAAAATTATGGCTGGATGTTATGTCTTGTCCAGTCTTTAATCAATATCTTCATTTTATGCACATTTTTAAGCAGTTATAAAAGATCAATCTATAAAGAAGCTGGTAGCCACTTAATGAAAAGCACACCAGGACCACTGTGCAGTGATTTCCATTAGCAGAATACCAACTGTGTTATAAAGGATATTTGTCTTTTTAAGATTTTAGCCCTCTCAGAAATTTAGTGAAAATGTTTCGTATTCAAAAGTTTAACTGCAATTCAAATATTGTGTTTTTTGAGTGCTTAAACAGAAACAGATTTTAAAGAAAAACTGAAAACAAATGCTTGACTTCTTGTATTCTCTATAAATGACAGTCAAACTACATTTAAGATAATCTCTGTGCGAAATACACTTCACTTCACAATAGGCACTTAACATGACTATGTAGAGTTTTTAAACAAATCAAATGCTATCAAGATGTTGTGGATTGACTTGAAGGCTGCTGCTCCTAAACGTAAACCAAAGATGACTGCAGACATCAAAGCTGAATGTGGTGAAGAATGGCCTGAAATTACTTTGGATAAAATGTTACGATCTAGTTTCAAAATTAAAAAAAGGAATGCAAATTTTAAATAAAGACACACATGATAAAGGTGCTCTGATTATTTCATGTTTTAAAGGAAACTGAGTTTTGCAAATATTTTTAATTTTGTGCATGTTATAATTTGTTGTTTTATTTAAAAGTTGAATCTCTAATTTATTCTACTATGTAATTTGAATGTATTCCATAATTGTGGTTCATCTCAGATTTTTTAACTACCTAGATTTTTTTTTTCTCAGAGGAAATAACTCTTCAGATCATTCCTATCTTCTATCATTTCTATCAGTAATACTACCACAACCATAACTATGATGAATAAGAAGAACTTAAAAACATCAAAAAACTTTGAAGAGGTCATTCAACCCAACTAGCTCAGTGAGTACAGTAGTTAGTAGTTTATTGAAATGAGGATCTTGTTACACCGCGGAAAACCAGAGATGGACAGTTTTCACAGACATCTGCTCTTTATTGTACATAACTCCTAACTGACACAGAATGACAAAAACCCACCAAGGCACCTACTATAAGTGCTGTAACAGAGTAACCCCAAATAGAAGTGCAATAGCATCGTAAATATAAGCAGATGCTGTGTACAGACCTCACCCAGGCTTTTCTCTAGCATCTGAGGAATACTTTCATCTGACATTACTCAGCAAGATACTGTATAGAATTAATTAAAGATTCTGTATCCATGTATGAGATTCTATGATTCTGTACAGTATGTATGAAAACCACGGCTATGTCTGTTCTGAAATTGTCTTAAAAAGTCAAGCACTTCACTTTGTTAAATTGTGTGCATAACCCCTGTAAATATGAGTCAAGATTTCTCATGCACCTGAAAGAGTTTGTGCGCCTCTTATTAATGTGAATGTGTAATTTAATCTTGTTATGCTGGACAATATCAGTGCTCACACATGAAAAGCCTCTACTTAAGCTCTTCATGAATATTGATGAAGTACAATGTAGGCCCTTGAGAAACAAAATTGACGAGCTCTCTTCACTTGAATAGATACAAGAAGATGTTTGACCTTTGGAAGTAGTTCAATACACTGAAGACCTTTGAAATGTTTAAGTGAAGAGTAGTTTACAAAATTAGAGTAAAATATGAAATATACAGAAAACTATCCTGACCTACAGATGGGACTAGGACATACAGTAGATCTTGCAAATTCATTAACCTTTCAATATTTTGGGCCTGATGTTTCAAACATATGCCAGGATAAGCATATGGATGAAATAAGCCTTTTTCGATCAGTATGTTTATTTCTGACATATGGGATCAATTAAGCTTCAAATTCATACTAAGTAACTTCAAGCTAACAAATAGAAATTTGTCAGCTCATGATCAGGCTGTCTTGTATCCTTATGAATGTCTCTGCCTTATAATAAAAAACCTTGACATTTTAAAACAAGTGTTTAGATTCTGTCTTAGTGATATTTCTGACCCAGTACAACTGAATGTGTGGCTTTCTAATCTGCCCTTTCTTTGACACAAACACAGCACCCCATGCAGTAAGTAAAACAGGATCGCTACCCTAATGAAGAATTATTAGGTATCTCTTCTGCAGGGGCTGACATTGTTATTCATTCCTCCTGCCTCAAAATACAAAATGATGCAATTTCCGTGACAGATGGTACATTTTTTTATGCTGATGATTATGACATAAGAACACTTTTAAATGAAAGGAGGTCATTCGGCCTGTCTAGCTCATCTGTTTTTTCAATAGATATTTGGCCCAATTGTTTCTTGTCGAGTTGTTTCTTGAAAGAAGCCACAGTACCTGTCTCAACAACATGACTCGGCCATTTATTCCTTACTCCCACAACTCTTTTCATAAAGAAATACCTTCTGTTCTTGGTTTTATCCTATGGTTTGCATTTCCGTTTTGATTTTGATGACGTCTAGTGGGTTAATTTTATCAATATCTTTAGGTCTTTCCTTTTCAGGACTAAAAGCTTTCAGTAGACATTTATATATATCAAGGCCATTCGTTGCAGCCTGGAATTGCTTAGGGAAGAGGGTACTGAAGCCTTAGGCAAGTGGGTAGGATTCAGGATGACCATCGATGAAAGAGAAGGTGAATCGAAGAGAAAAAAAAGGAGGTGGGAGCAGACCCAGTGGGTCCGAGAGGAGCAAGAGAAGGAGGACAGGCACACAGGGTAGAATGAAAGGTTCGAGAGTGATTGTTTGGAGCAACATTTTTTGGGATGAATCAAAGGAGTTGGACATATGTTTAACAAGTGAGAATGTTCAGCGTGCCAATTCCAGTGGTTCCATGTTGTGCGGAGGATGGACTCGTGTAGATGATTTGGAAAAAAAGAAAGAGATATGCAGGACTGAAAACAGATTCAGCTGCTGGATGAGTTGCAAGCAGACTGGTGAGGCAATAGGGAGAGACAGAGGCTGGCCTGACGAAACGGACCACAAGGAGACTTGCAAGAAGGATGTGCGGGTGTTAGGTTTAGTTTTCAAATCAGCTGGAATTCTGTGACTTGCCGAGTGGAGATTTGTTGCACACAGACTGAAGGAGAAGGGAAGCATAGAGAGTAGCATGGTGTCTTGTAGGGGTGATTGCTAAATGGTATCTTGCAAAAGAAAACGTGCAGGTGAGTAAGGTAGAAATGTGATATTAATACATAAGTATGCAGAAGATTGGTAGATTAGGGCTTGGCCAATTCCCGAACATTTGTTTAAAACTCAGTGAAAACAATGGTAGTTTCAGATGTTAAATTCTTAAGGTCACGATTTGTTTATCTTATGCGTTTGCTTTGGATTTCTTGTTATTTATTTTCATCTTCATATATTCCAGTCAACAGCATATCCTGCATTTTTAGAGGTTCTGAAAAGATCTAATTTCTTTTTCTCACATTGAATTTGGAATTCCTCTTTGTTGCTAAACATACAGTATATTTATATGTTTTCTACAACTTAATAATCACTCATTATCACTGCATATTTGCATAAAAATAAATTATAATCCATTAAAGTATTAAAACAGCAGCTGCTTAGTTTCAATTTTAAGTGATCCAGCAAGCATACAGTATTCCATCATATGGAAGTACACAACATCCAAACCGAAGCTCTTAATTCTGTTCTTTCAATCTGTCTAATTCAGTTGTTTTATGAGAAACAACACAGTTCTTTTTGCTTATGATGTTACAAAGATGAAGGAAGCTGCTTTTTCTGACCTGTTTTTCTGTTTTCAAGGCAAACATTAAAAATGAGAGGAAGCCAATTATCCAACTAGCTTGTAATGTTTACAGTACAAATTCATGTGAATGGTCTTTTTCACATCACCTTTGTTATTTAAGTCTGTACTTAAATGACAAGCACCCAGGTAAATACTTATCTTCATGAACATTCTGAAATAATTGACTCTTTTATAATTCAGCACCTTATTTTGCTGATCTGTTTGGTAAATGGTTCTTAGATACTGTATATTTCCTCTTTATTGAAAAGAAACACCATTGTCTCTCTTTATTAAAAAGAAACTGTCAGCTGATCTGAAAATGAATCAATGTCTTTTAAACATATTCTGTTCACTAAGAATGTGCTATACTGCCCAGGAGATGTTAGACTAAAAAGTCTTATTTAAGATGTCAGATTGGTCTCACAGATTTTAATTCTTTCAGTATGTTCTTCAACAAAGAGAAGAGGCAGTGGGATGGTGATGACAGGAGAAAATTATATAATGCTGTAACCCTGTTAGAAATTAAAATAAAAATTCCACTGATTATCTACTTCTGTAAACTTATGTGACAGAGTTTATCCTTTTCCTCTTCCATGTCTAAAAAAATACAACTTTAATTACAACAAAAATTACAAGAGCCACAACAGATTAATTACATACTAGAAATTAGAGTTTAAAAAAATATTGCTGACAACAAATGTATTCTACCACTAACTTTAGAGCAGGTGAATCTATGAAATAAACTCCATTAAACCATCACACTGTTTCAATTTTTTCAGTGTGACCTTTTGAATGTCAAACTCATTATTTGTGTAAATGTATTCATACTCATTTTGTTTTCGATTAGATGTATGCCAAGTTTATTGTTGATTTTTTTCAGATTGGTTATGCTTATAAAAGCTTTTTGAGCTATAATTGTATTAACTCTCTCTCTTACTCTCTTACTAATGTAATTACTGCATTTACAGAAATCCTTTGTTAACATGGTAGCAAAGAATGTCAATATTCTGTACTTGAGAATGATGGAATTTGATTCAATTCTTTCCTGTTGAAAATTATTTAACTACACTTTATATCAATAATCATTCATTTTTTGTGATTTAGTTTGTCAGAGAGGTCTATTCTGTGACCTAACTGTGAGAGGACATTTCATTTATTATTGAATGGGCAGTTTATCCTGAGGGAAGGGACATAAATTAGAAGGGATCATGTCATTATCCAGCACTGTAGAAACAGTGGTTTAGTTTAATAAAGCTTGTCTGTAAATGTTTAAATTCATATGAAACTTCCAAGCATTTTTTTAACAACGCAAATAAATCTGAGGTTGGCGTACTAGCAGAGGCACAGATGTTGTTCCCACATTCATTGTAATGTATACCTACACACACTGTAATTCTTTCAGGCAGAGGAGTTATGAACTACATAATCTTATATAGTGGATATGAGATGTAGTCAGGGCCACAGTGTTAAAGAGCTCAGCATGTTGATAACACATGGACAGTCAGTGTAGACCAGTCAGGTGTGAAATAATGAGCTTGTGTCACGTGACACTAGTTAATATTCTGGTTGTTGTGCTTTGCACCAGCTAGAGCATGTTGATTGAGCATGACAGGAAGTTAGCAATACAGTAGCTCAGGAGATAAAGACAAGACATATATTATATTATACAGTACGTGAAATACAATGCATACTGTACATGTATACTGTACTCTGCATGTTTTTATTGCCCAAATTATTTTGTATGTTTCCAGATATACACCTGTAAGCACAGTATGTATATTACACACAGATATGCACAATTACAAAATGTACAGTAACAGAGGTAGCAATGTGCGTGAATGCTGTAGTGATAGAACCCTAATATATACCTCCCTATTCCCACAGTTGGTTTGTTCTGGCAAGATCATAGAATGTATACTCTAGACAAAATATGGGGGCACTGATATTAGATAGATTTCATGTGGTTAGAAAGGGTAAATATGTACAGAACAAGTGCATTGATTGATTGGTTGGTTTGACTGATACCCAGAGTAAAGTCATAAGATTACTGTTATAAGTTTAGTTGTTATCAGCATGATACATTAACCAAATCATAGATCCTTCTGTTATAAATCTATGTTTGTACATATTTTATCAGGAGTATGAATAAATCTGGATAGCACTGTACTGTATAATGTATCTGTTCTATAATTAAGTATTAATAAATGAAGAAATGCTACATACAGTATATATAAGACTTTTCTCCTTAATTCCTTTTTGAAGGCAAGAAAGAAAAACAAAATTTAAGATGATATTTTTCCAGTTAGCCCTGTATTCTGAACTTTTAATTGTTATTGAGTGACTTAAGCACCATGTGAAGCAAATGATAATCAGCTCTTTAGTCACTGTCACTTTCATCTGAAGTTACTCATTTATTTATGAAGGGGTAGGCATTTGAACAAGAGCTGCTTTATAAGTCAGGTATGGTCTATTCTCCCAAACCCACTTGACAAATTTGGTTCTGCCTGAATAATATTATTTTTCTTGTCAGTAGTTTTCAGTAAACATCCCTGACATAAAAAAAGGCTACAAACTACAAACTCTTGCCTTTATCTTAGAAGTAGGATGTAATGGTGAGTTTTAGCTGAGCAAAAAAAAAACTCTTATAAATAAAATAACCATAACCTATTGCTCTGGAAGGTCTGATTGACGTTTTTACATAATACAGACCTAAAACCTAATATTTATATTAAGCAGATACTGTATATTCATTTTCTATGCAATACTTGCCATATCTTTCATCTACCAGATCAGAAGTAAACTGATATCCTTCACACATCACTGACCAGGCCCTTACCCATGCCAAAAACAGCCCTCAATACATCATACCCATACTTCCATTGAACATCCTGTCCATTCTTTCTTTTCATTATGGAAATAGTTTCTACTTGTACCTTTGCAGCTCACAAGCTGAAGCAGTCCCATACGCTGATCTCTTCTAGAAATGTTACCTTAACTCTTAACCAATGTTTTGAGTGATTCCATGTAGTCTTATGGCTTGCTGGGTTATTGTGAATGTGGAAGGTTTGCAATGGAAATTATTCTGACACCACAGACAAAGGAGACACTTTAGCTTTGTCAGAACTGTTGGGTTTTAGTAGTTTTAGTAGTTGCTCAGGAGTGAAATAATCTCTAAACATCTAAATTGTGGCCTCCTGTGTGCACACATCCATTTCTAGAGCGTTTTTCATACAAACAGTGTTGGTATCTTGCTCCTCTCCACCACCTTTGAACCTCCTTTCTTAAATTACTTGTCTCTCCCTATACTCCTTCTTGTACTCATCTACTAGATATCAAATATTACCTTCCCTCTCATTCTAATTTCTCTCCAGCTCCTTCTTGTCAGCATTAATGTATTTTAATATGCAATGCATAAACAGAACTTTAATATAAAATGTTGCCTAATTATTTGAAGTTGCCTTGAGTGAAAGAGTCTGATGAATAATTTAAAATAATTAATCACAGTGTTAATAAATCTTTCAAAATCTATTATTTCAAATTTACATTATTTTTCCAAAATACACATGGAAACTGACATAAAAAGTACATACTGGAATCCACATTAGATGCTCAAAATGCAATTATTATGCAGTATAAAACATTACGCAGTGCTTTAAGTCTAATATATTAATAGAAAACAGTGTGGAGAGTCATTCTTTTTCTGAGTTAAATGTTTTTCTCATATTTTCTCCTGTATTAAAACACCGAATCATTTATAAATTATCTAATTAAGACTATTTGTTGTCTTTTGTTTCCAGAAAAGACACTTAACATTTTGTAGTTCAGATGGGTAGCTGCGTCAGCATGCGTAGGCTGCAAAGGAATAAGTAATAGGTTTATTCCATGCTGAAAAAAAAAAAGAAAGAGAACACAACGTTTCGGCCGTGGAGCCTTCTTCAGGTGTGTAACATTTTGTATACACTAAGTTACTTACATTTGAAACATATGAAACTTATTCATATGGTGGATAACAAAGAATGAGAAACAAGGATGTCCACTGCTCCTACGCTCTGCATAACACATAGCTTTTACACAAGCAGCACGAAGAAATATGCTGTATTGCTGCAATGGTATCACATCAGGATGAGCCCACAAACAGGGCAGCATGGGAGGTCCCAGTACTTGATCAAAGTAGTGCCATGCAATCAGGTTATCATTAATTCATACAATTAGACTTTTCTGCCCAGACATTTACACTTTCATCGCTCTGTTTTGCATCACAATTAGTGTATTGATCTACATCACACTTACTGATATCCATCAGGTTTGTCTACAAAACTGGTCGATTCATTACTCAAGAAGACACGGAACCACCTCATGCTGCTCTGAACAGTGGACATCAATTGGGTTATTTCAACTGGAAAAATGACTGTTTAGCATCCTCCTCCCTGCTGAACCTATTGTTGCAACCTGGAGTTTCTGATGCAGTGCAGCTTGCAGTGTGTACATGGTCATGAAGATGAATTGTGTATTGTGTGTTGATATTTGAGAGGTACCCTGACTCCTGGTCACCCAAATCGTGGCTTGATGGATGGTTTAATTGCAGCATTTTGCCAGGTTAGAAATAGTTGGCTTCAATACCCTTGGCACCAAATGATATTGTGCTTATCTAGCCTACCCTCCTGCAAACCACGGATACAACAGGTTCCTTAATAAGAACTGCAGATTAATTAATTTCTTTTTTCTTTCCCGATTTTCACCAGGCCTGACATTTAACAAGTGAAATTACTTAATCACCCTCCCAATCAACCCCACTTATCCAGTGATTTAGTGTTTATGATGCAGTCTGAGTCACTTGAGTGAATCACACTCAGTATTGAATGATCAATTTATCACAATTATACTAAAAACATTTAATCCATATCCCAAATGTTATTTTTATACTAAATATTTAAAAAAAACATAGATGCATAAATAGAATTATGTGTTTCTCTTGATTCTCAATATACTCATTAGACCTGCAGGAATTTAATCGTTGAGGAATGCAGTCACCAATCCAAGATGTAGACTTACTGTATAGGTACAGTAGGTTAGGTCCCTTTTTCAGGCCATAAAGGGGCCCATGGGGGAATGGGGGGCAAGGGCCACCATTTTTCTTGACCATCCAACACTGGAGGTAGAGGTCATGTGGTCAGCATCACACTCTGGGCGGCCTATTACCCCCAGAAGAATTAACCCCCAGTACTCATGTGGGAGGCAGGCTGAGTGGACCTGGGAGCTGCCTGGACGGAATGAGAGCAAGCTACATCACTTGACCCTACCTAGGATTGAACCCAGGACCTTCTGGTCAGGAGCTAGATGCCCTTGTTGGCTGAGATACCACTGCTCAATGTAGAATTATTAGGAAATGTTTTGGCTATGTTGAAATGTATTGTTATTGATTTATTTGAGCCAGTATTCCATTACATTTCTTAGATGTATAAAACTGAGGATAATGCATTCAAGTAAAATTAGGCATATGGTAATGGAATTTTTGTTATTCCCTTACAATAAATGAGAGAAAAAGCAATATGGGCACACAAGCAGCCGTGGGTTGAAAAGCTTTTTTTTTTTGTTAGAAATGCAAAAGCTGCAAGGTTTGCCAATCATGTGTGTTAAACCATTTTAGAAATGTGCTAATTGAAGTTACAGTCTTTAAGTTCATTATGCAAATATAATGCCCTTCTACAGGCCTTCTTCTCCACTGTCTGTCTAAATTATGTAGAGTTCCTTCAAAAGAAGATGGCTGAAATGTACTTCTTCGCTAATTAAAAAGGAACACTGTAAGACATTAGACTCAGTGCAATGCACAGTGCAATAATTACGTATATTGTCACAGTTGCATCCACCTAAGTGTGCAAGCAGACTCTTAAGGACATCTTTTTCCTGATACTTAAGAAAGCCGGTATTAAAATATTTCAACAAAAGTATTATGGACACCCCTTTCCTATATAAATATATATAGCATTAATCTCAATTGCTTTCTCATTTATCTTCAGATCCTGTCTTAGAATATAGAAAGTGCAAAATCTTAACATTACAGACGTTCCTTCATTTCTACACTTTTCACACTATATTCAAGTATGTGGGAAGGATTTAGCTTGAAGAAGCTACATAGGAAAAAAACTGAGATGCTTATGCTGACACATTTTTCAATCAGGGAGACCTGAAGTGAATATTTTAACTTTTTCTGGATCAACAGTGAAACACTACATAAAAGGCACAAATGGAAAATTCAGGAAACTGCATTCAAAACTGAGAACACAAAGGGATTCTGAGGTATAAATCAAGCTACCTTGCAAGGTTGTTGCTGAAACCCTGACTATTTTCAAGAGATATCTAGCAGCAATCAATTAACTACTACCAAGCAAACAAGCCAGAGAGACCAAATACTTTTCTTATGTTCTGTAAGAGGGAGATAAGTGAGGACTGAAAATGAAAAGTTCACAAAACTTAGCCGTAGTAAATTTCACTAAAGACAGCAGCTACATCCAAGAATTAGATTGATTTGTGAATGTCTGGAATATCAAGTGAGGTAAGTTAGACTTAACCTGCTTGGTTAATGGGCAGTCTCCTGGACAGGATGAGGAGAATCAAATCCCATTCAGAGAGGAGTGAACCAGCTGCAAGGTGGAGAGAGTGGAGGAAGGATACTTGAGACAAATGAGAAGGGAGGTGTTTGTGTTCAATATATGTAGTTAATTCACGTAATGATGGTGATTAGAAACAGCTGTGAAATTGACTTGTCTTTGTTATCCCTCCCAATTTTCAGTTTATAACTTCCATTTAATTCCAACACTGTAAAAACTCACTGTATAAAGGAACACCATTCCTGATAGAAACTTCATTGGTTTAAAAAGTAGAAATCTAATTGTTCTTTGATATACTGTATTTAGAGCAACAGCATTTTTGAACACCAGATTTCAGTTTGATTTTATTCTGAAAATGACTATTTTCAGCTATTTTAGCAACTGCAGTAGATTGTGAACAACATCATTTGGGTTGACAGTTATTTCTTTAGCTGTGATTTTCAGATGTTTCATTAATATTGTTTTTGTATTTTCAGATGTAAATTTGCGTTAATGCTTATTGATTACACACGTTTGCCTTTGAACGTTTTCCTGCAAATATTCAACATTTTTAATACTTTCCTGTTGAGACTGCAGTTATAATAAGGAAAAGGACAAACATACAGTATACTGCTTTGAAAAAATGTTATAATGTTATAAAACTATGCTTTTTAAAAATGAGTTCTGCACATTCTCTTAAGACATTCACAGTGTTTTATACCAGTGCAAAATTTGCTCCACAATTTGCTCTTTTTCTTTATGAAGACCTAATAACCCATAACTGTAACTGAAAAACATTCTACTTCTGTTTTGGATATGTACATCATATTCACATTTTTATAGTTACTTTAATCAAATTATCAACAACAGTGAAAACTCGACATTTGAATATTCTTCAAAACTGCAAGGAAGATATCTAATGGAAATTTCAGGAAAGGACATGAAGTGAAAGAAGTTTAATTGTCAACAAACTTATGTGATATAAGAAAAATTCGGTTGGTGTTGATGTAACTGTCATGGTATCCCCAACTGAGTACTAGGTTTGTCCTGTATGAGGTATGTTTCTAATTTGCATTAATGCTTATTTGTCCATTCCTTTGTCCAGTCAATAGAGTCAATTGATTTTTTGGAAACTCAATGATATCCTAAGACAAAATATCTATCATGTACAGAGCACAATAAAACAACATTTGGCAGGATCACATAAAACGGTTATTGTTTTAATGAATGTTTAATGAATGTTTTAAGATTAAGAATTTTATCAAACTTCATTTTTTCAAATCCTCACTCTTCATGACTGGAATTTGTGACTGATTATGACTCTACACAGTTTTTGTGGTATAGTATATTAATGAAATAAATAAAGCAATGGGCTTTTTATGCATTTTTTCAAATAGCTATGCTTTATGAATTACAGAATGTCTTAGACAATTACTAGTTTACTTGATGTCTTCACATACATTTCAGATTAGAAATACAGTTAGTTATCCTCCATTTGAAGCAACCAGAACAGAAAAATGGTGAGAAGTATTTTTATGATTCATGATAGGTATTTTAAAGTCTATTTAGAGAGTATCCATTTACAGAAAGTTGCTACTACAGATGGAATGGTAAAGAAAGAGAGAGAGAAGATATACCTAATGTTTTCTTGTTTTTCTGCAGTAATATGTTCACATATTAGCTTTTATTGGGTTTAGAAGTAATGATTGTGAAAAAAGCAAAGATGAGTAAAAAGTGGGAAGATCTTTTAATTATAAAGAGATATATTGATAATACATCGGTTCTTAACTATCAGTTCCAGTCCATTAAAGCCATACTTATCACAATATGTCACTGTAACAGTTTTTATACTGCCTTCATATGCAACTATAAAAAGTCATTTGTTTCTTTGAAAATACCACTGCGCTATACTTATAAGTTAACTCTGCTCTTTCATGTGGTTAGAAACTCCTACAGATAAGGGAGTGAAATTGATTCTATAAATTTTAAGTTATAATTCCTAAAGGCAATATACATAAGACATATTAGTAATATTAGTTTCTTTTGAGGCTGGTTGCATGTGAAAGGAGAAGTTGAAACCACAACATGTTTAAGACATTTCAAGGTTTTTTTTTCTAATCAAATTAAAGGTGGGGAATCGTGAAGTGTGAAAGATAGAAATCCTCTTATACAAATGAATCCTCATTAATCCAAATGCTCTAGCTGTGACATGCTAGTTCTGATGCTGTATACATTTAGCTTTGTGAGCACTAGCGTTACTAAGCTGTTATGTTTGCTTTCATCTTTCCAAAATTGACTTAAGTCTCCCATGAACCAGCTGTTAGTTTCTTCATATTTATATAATCTGACCTTCAGACCTATGTATCACACATCTTGTGTTGTTTTCCTGTGTATGCACTTACCAAGGTTTACTTTTGTTTTGGTTATTTTTATCTTATTATCTTCTTTTTCTAAACAAAAAGAACTACGGTCCAATACTGCAGCTTTGAGGTGAAATATTAACATATGTTTACTCTTTCTACAACCACGACAGAGACAGTAAAACCAACTGTAAAACATCTACTGACAGACTCACACCTTTGTGCTGAGGGCACTGCATACTCACACAGTTTCTTCCATAATATATAGTAGTCACACCCTATCAGTATCTGCACTGAAGATTCCCTTGTGCTTGCTGATTATGAAATTTAGTTTGTATTTACTATGTATTGTAGTTCTGGATATCCCCCAAAAATACTACTAGACAATTGTACGGAAAAAAAGAAAAAGGAAATACTGCCATTTTGTTCTCTGGTAATTAGATATAATAGCAACACAGCAAATTACTAGCAGCTGTTAGTTGCAGAGACATCAATAATAGGGGAAAAAAATAAAATATAGATTACTTAACACCCAGAAAAAAACTCCATTCGCACAGACATGAAACAAATCTAGAGAAAGCTGTATACTGGACGATAATTACTGTACTGAAGTTAGCTTTAATATAGTAACGCACTTCTGTACATCTTTTCGTATGACTAAAGATTATATTTAATTTTGTCCACAAAACATCTCTTATGGAATGCATAATATATAGATTCAAGAATTGCAAATCAATAAATGTTTTAAAAGAAACTGTGAAAGAATTAAAGATTGTTTTGGGTTTTTTTTTTCCTAAAGCTCTCCCATTACTGTTGCCTTCTACAACACACATTAACCAAAACTAATTTAAAATGACTTTTATGTCAATACTGTACAACATATGAGCTTAATTTGCATTAATTACTTTATTATGAACTCAGATTGGTTTCTGATGCACAGGCATATGCCATTCATTAGGAAAAATAAATTCAGAAGTTAGCACATGAATAAGGCATCCAAAAAAGATCAGTGGCTAAAGAAAGTATCTTTATAATGTTACAGAAAATTACATTTGTCACTAACATAAGGAATACATAAATACCTCTGGTAATAAATAGCCTTTTCTCAGTGAAATATGGTAGGGCGTTGTTTGTTTCTTATAAGTGTCACGATTGTAAGTCCCTCTTCTTAAGGGCACTCTGGCTCTTTCCCGTTTTAGTTGACTTTGTGCACCTGCCTCCTGTCCAGCCCCTCCCTATTTAAGCCAGACACTCCTACCATTCTGGGCTCAGCTTTGGAAGATAGAGGCCTGGAAGGCTGCCTACCAGCAGGTCCAGTTCGTCTACCTGCATAGTTCCTGATTGTCTCCCTGTGTCTGTTTCACTCCCTTCCGGATTCTCTGTCTTTATAGGGTCCTGATCTACACTTCATGACAATAAGGTACTTTCAATTCAGAAAATTATTTCATTTTTAAAATCTAATTTTATCCAATGTTTTTATACTATTTTTAATCTAGACGGAGATTGCAATATTACTCTGAAACCTTGGGAGAGGTTATCTATAGAAAAGGCCTATTGTATTCACTTATCCTGGTAATAGGCAGCCCAGAGTCTTTTGCCAATAGCACTACTTCGACATAGACTATTTCCTCCTGTCTTTTGGAGGCATGAGGAAATTAGAACACCTAGAAGAAAACAATGCAGACATAGGGGTAACATGCAACCTCCACACATACAGAACCACAGTCTGGAATCAAAACCAGGAATTCAAAATAAATAAATCAGAATTTTTAAAGTAGAAAGTAGAGAGTAACTTATTAGGGAAAAACAATATAGTAAACAATGAAAATAACAGATACATTTCAACAGTACATATGAATAAAAAGTAGGATTCGTAACAGCATCCAAACTGACCATGAAACAAGAATGTACAGTAACAATCACATTCCTTGGAATTCAGACTTTGTCTGCATCACATTCCTCTACTTCTACAGATTGCCATCTCCCCATCATTTTTATTCATGGTCTTCCACTAAGCACTTTGATGAATGGCCCCTCTTCACTCAGTAGGCCAGGATGAAAACCACATGGAACAGCCAGGTATGCACGATATATCATATACCGCTGTCTTTACAGCCTCATTTATGGATCCTTAATGTCTGTTGAAAGTTCCAGGTGTTGTGCAGAAAAAAGAAGAATAGAAATGAAAATGCTATTAAACTGATTATTAAAAACCCACAAGGCTTCTGAATAGTAGCCTGCAAAATATGAACCACAGAAAGCATTATCGTGATACTTCAAGATGTGTTCATAAAAGAAACTTTTTGCAGTACTTCATTACTGGACTGAAAAAAAACAAAATGAAACATGGAATAAGAAATTTGTACTGGGAAATGGAACAGATGTGGCATAATGGTATGCGGAATGCTTGGGCCCTCTGGCAGATCAATCTTGATTTTCCTGGGAGACTGCCAGAATGCTAAATGCATTCTGTATCTGTCCAAGTGGCTGCTCACGAGGGAGGACTCGTGCATTTCAAATATTCCACATTTTAGACTTTCATATAAATATAAATATATATGATATAACTTGACGTGAGAAAATACTCTTAAAACCCTGTGACATCCATAACTACTGTACATTAATTTAAGTAAACTAATATATACAGTATATGAGGTGTTCATTAAAAAAAGGCTTCAGTCCTGCTTGTCATAAGAATTCAGTTCAATATTTTTCAATCTGTATTGTAAATAGACTGTAGTCCTGAACAACAATTAGGCTACTTAAAATGTAAAGAGAAGTTGGTTTTCTCAGTATCAATGAAAGGTAGAGAAAGACCAGGAATACAGATTTCCCAAATGTTTTCTGATGGTTTAAGTTGTAAAGAGATATTACAAAATCCCTTTAGAAGACATGGTGGACAGTTTAAGAGAGTGAATATGTTGCATTTAGTGTTTTAGAAATAAATGGAGGTGTTAATATGCTTTTTAACTATGAAAAAACAAGCCCTGTTTTGCATATAGAGTACTGTAAAAATTAGATAACATGGTTGAAAAGGAATTAAGGAGAAGAGCTGCCTTTTCTTTGTTCCACAATAACTGATCCAGAACCAGGCAACCTGTCACAGCCAGGAAACACACACATGTGAAAGACAAAGATATTAAAACTAAATTCATATCACAGATTCCAGTTCCAGAGTATCTAAAGCAGATAAAGACATACAAAACAAATACTTTACATCAGCTCCAGTCTTAGAATCCCGGGAGTGACACTCCATCTTCATTGCCTGCCTAGCTGTTGTCACACCAAGTCATTACTTCTGCATTAAGTTGCACCTCACAGAGAACTTCTCACATACTCAAACAGTAAAGGTCTCTGCCGTGTATGAGCCGCACCATTGAGCCCATCTCTGAGTGATTTTTCCTAGCACTGCTGGGGTTCGGCTTTTTGACCTACCAGGGAAAATGTGCCGTTATCTCTATGGCTTGTTTGGCACGTGCAAGATCAGATGATAGTTATCCGAGTTATCGCTCAGAGCTGTATGAGTCCACAGCGTGACCTGGCAAATCTGCCGCAGGCATGCTGCAATCACAATGCAAAAATAATAGGGCCTGGAAACATGCTATAGAGGATGTGATTATTGCTGCCTTAATATCTCCCAGGTTAACTATGTAGCTGAAATTTTCAATTTATCATTAAGCAATCATGGGTATAACAAGGGAACAAATAATTGGTGAATCTAAATGAGTTGACAAAATAATTTTCTCCTGTCACTTATTATGCCTAGGATATGTTGCAATACTGCTGCTGTAGGCTTATTTTTTTCTATTGGCCCTTGCTTATGATTTCAGGCTACAAAAATTCACTTTTGATGCAGTGGGTGAAGCAAATTAATCGAAGACTGCCCTCAGAGGACGAAACACTCAAACTGTAGTTGTCCTTTGCAAGCATGAAGTAATTGTTCATTAGAGTGCCTGTTTGGTTAACCTCATTTACTTTAATAAGAAAAGTTATTTGCATCCTTTGCTGATCTTTATAGATTATTGTACACTTTTATGTATTATTGGTTCAGTGAAGATTGAAGAAATAATGTTACTCATTTTAAACATATTTTAATATTGATTTTTATAAAATATTTCATAATAAAACAATAAAAATAGTTGTTATAAACAAACTTATTTCACTTTGTTTGTTACTTGCAAATTACATCTTAAGTCAAACTTGAATTTCTGTTATGCTCTGTTAATGTTCATATGTAACCCTGATTATTTATTTTTTTTAATTTTGTCTTTGCAGTTTTGCAGATATTTAACTTCTTTCTCTGTTCAAATAGGGAAACATATTTTCAAATTTTGATTAATAATATTCGCTTTAAAAATGTTTACATAATTTGTCATTTAAAATATGGCATCAGTGAAACGTGAATACTTTGCAAGGTACTGTACAGTATATATACAGTATGTGATGAATAATGAGAACAGACATTTGAGAGGGAACTTCTTTACAGGCATACTACAAAAAATAGTAAAAATGTTTCCAAAATTTCTCCCTCCTATGAAGCATTTTGAAAATTCCTGATTCCACGGACAGGATGCCAGTCCATCACAGGGCACACACGCAAACATGTGCACACATCAGGGCCATTTTTCACAGAAGCCAATTAACCTAGCAGTATGCATTTGAACTGTGGGAGGAAACTGGAATACCCGGTGGAAACTCACACGAACAGGGATAGAACGGACAAAATCCATGCAGATAACAACCCAGGGATTGAACCCAGAGAGCCAGTGGCAGCAATGCTAGCCACTGTGCCACCTATTTTTCTATTCCACCCTGCAGTACTAAAATACGTACAAATATTGCATATATGAAATATATAGTTGTAATTGCTGAAAAGTACATACACAGCATATATTATATATTGTGAACCGCATAGTAGCTGACAAACACTGGCTTATGTAACAGCATTAACTTAAATTAGCAACAAACAACACCTAGAAATCATAAGTTCAAACTCTTGAAATAAATTTAATCAAAGGGAATGTCAGTCATGTTGCCTAATTAAATGTGACAGGATAATTCTTTTTTGTTTGCATAGCCTGATGCACATAAATATCCTAAAGTGAAAAGGATATCTGCAGTAATCAGTAATGAAGGATACCCTCCTAACAGATATGTAGATTAAGCTACAATGTCTGATAATAATAATACTCTGGATAATCTAATAATAACAGATTTGCACCATTGCATATAATAGGCCAGACTTCACACTCAGCAATAAGAAGAAAAAGATTGCCATCCTCATCGACATGATCAATACAGTTGACATGAACCTTTAGACAAAGACCAATGAGAAGCCAGATAAGTTCTGGGAATTCAAAGTTTGTATTAGGTAACCATACTGTCACTGATGTCGGAAAGGATGAACCATGGAATGGCAGGAGAGCGAAAATAGACCCTATGCGTAGCGGCGGGACGGAGGTTAGCCCGGGCTCAGCTGTTCAGGAAAAACCTATGCCCTCAGGCCATGGACAGGAGTGACCTGGTGCTAGGCGGGTCTCAGGACATCTGAACCTCAATGCTGAGCGAGGAGCAGAGCTGAAGCAAGAAGTAAATAGGTTACACAACAAGACACACCAGAAAGACATGAATAATCACAGGGAACTAGGAATAGGACAGAAGTAGAGCGCCCTCTAGGTGTACAGGGCATCACACATACAGAATGAATATCACCAGTCTGATCATTATAGACACAACAGCAAAATCTTAATGACCACATCCAGAACCTGGAATGTTAACTGTCCATTGATGTGTGGTAACCTTGGGTACTGCCAACATATTCTTTGGGGTTTTACAGAATTAAGCTTGAAGCTAATTGTTCAAGTGAGAATATTATTTTAATCTTTCTTCTGCCCTGGCATTCAGTCCAGTAACTGGTCAATATCTCTGAGCTATGTGCCTTAGAATGTTTCTGAGATAAGGATCTGGTACCCAGGATACTGTGTAATTCCAGCACTGAAACCATTGGGTTCATTACTCTGTTCTCCTCCCCACTGATAGCTGATGTGTGGTGACCGTTCTGGCACACTATGGCTGCCATTGCATCATCCAGGTGGATGCTGCACATTGGTGGTGGTGGAGGGGAGTCCCCATTACCTGTAAAGCAGTTTGAGTGGAGTGTCCAGAAAAGCGCTATATAGGTGTAAGCAATTATATATTGGGTCTGTAGTGATACCCCACGACAGAAATAATGCCAAAATCCATGCCTCTCAATCTGCAGTGTCAATGCAGATTGTACTGTACTTCTGCGTTCACACCCCAGTGGGACAACACCTGCCATAAATCAATTGACAGGGAGAAAAAGATCCATGAACAAGCAATGTGCTACATGAATTTGCCACCAAACCTGACAAACTCATGACCAATCATTATCTTTGAACATGCAGCATAAACATGTGTGCACCATGTTCTGAGCTCTGATGTTTTTTCAATTTAACAACAAATTAATCATGTTACTGTGACCACATCTGTCCATACTGAATCACTATGGAAGTGAGAAGCTGCTGGAGAGCCACCAAATATAAATCAGAATTCTGTCCAGAACCAACGGAAACTAGAGAAGTTCAGTGATGCTCTTTAATGTTATTATGTCTGATCAGCAAAACCAAACAGTGGTACATTTGTTAAATATTCAGTGTTTGCACATACCTACAGATATCCCATGTTTCTTCCAAGTCATCTGAATTTTCAGCCAGTTCCCAAGTCCAGAGATTTGTTGGCAGCAGTCCATTCACAAGACAAGTTAGGCAATGAAATTGCAGCTGAGTTGGACCTTGTCCTCCTGCAAAGACTCTTTTGCATATTCATGAAGCAAGGCATCAGGAGATGAACTCAATTTCAAAGCACTGACATGCTGAATTTAAATTTTCTTATTTTACAGTTTTTCATGATAGGAAAACTAAAATACTAATGAGGGCAAATGTATTTGACTTTTGATGCACAGATATAAAGAACTAAATGCCATTTAATACAAAATACTTTTTCACATTGTGCCATGAGCAACACAAGTTACTGCAACATGCTGCCCCTTTTTATAAATATTGTTATCAGACTGCATTACTTTGTAATGTTTGTAAAACCACCAGGGAGAGCAGTGAATGCTTGACATGGTGTATGGAAGCATTTGAGCTGTCGTTAGAAAATGTCTGGTTTCAAATTCTGGCTAATGTTGAGGGACAATATTTTGCCAATTATAGAATTTATGTTGTATACTATTTAGACTTTTATTAAATATTTTAAATATTAAATTAATTTAAAAACTAAAGTAGGGCTATTTTAAAAAAGAAAATTACCCAGTTGGATATATAAAATAGTTTATTTTTATACTGTATATTTGTAGCCTGTTGTGAATGTGATGTGCTTTTTAAGCATTGAGACAATGTATATTTTAAATTTCAGAAATGAGTAATCAGGAAACATTTTAACATTAAATTTTGATTATAAAAATATATTTTACCCATACTGTACTGTAGTGGCTTTAAAGGTACACCACCGTATTCCACTGTCTTCATAAACATTTTTTTCTGCATCAAAGTCTTTAACTCAGTAATTTATGTTGGTTATTTTGTAAAATGATTGACTATATACGTGCTTGTTCCAACTATATAAAGTTTATATACTTAATAAAAAAAGAATATGTATTAGAATATGTATTTTCTAAGAATATTTATTAAGAACACATGCCGTTATTGTTATAAAAAAAGTTGTAATACCTATTTTAATACCACTTGATTGGGAATATTAATATGGAATCATGTAACTAAAGACATTTTGGCAGCTAAAAAATACCACTTGTCGATATTTTAAAAACATTTTGACGTTAGTTTTTTTATAACTTTCGTTGTGCTTATAGCAGTAATGGACAATGAAAAGCTCATTGACTGTAATGTAGAGATATTGACCAGTTGACCACTGCACCCAAGCAGCAGTTTAGCACAGTGATTTAAACAGCAACTTGTTTCTCTGGGTTGAGCAGTTCAAATCCTGCTCTGAGCGTTCCATTTGGTTTGTTTTTCACAAAGCCGAATATATAAAAAATAGTTTATTATGAGATGTGCCGATTTCAGGATTACATCTGCATTGACTAAATGCAAATTTCTGGCATGAGAAATCAGCAAACATTTTAAGTTTTAATCAAGAAAAACATATTTCAAACATACTGTACTGTAGTGGCTTTAAAACAATACAGTATCATACAGCATATTTATACAGTATCCGATCTCACTCCAGATCATTGACATGTTTGCTAGTGTTTTGCTAGTGTTTTTGTGGATATGACTCCATGTGATTCGCATGTGGGGAACTTTAGGAGACAAGACGCAAGGGATGTTTTATTTTGATTATACTATGAATGAGTCCCTAAAGGCATTCCATCCAAGGTTCTGAAATTATTTAAAAAATCAAGCCTTTGTTGAGTTTGCCCGAGAGAAACGGGTACCTTTTGATAAGTTGTGTACTGCTTACAAAGTGGCTGATTCTGACTAACTTAAACAGCTGTGTTTTGCTTGAAGAATTTAGAATCTGTCTGCCTGACTGTACTATAGCTTTCATTTCATCCACTGCAGAAAGTCACTTTGCTCTTACACGCAGCTGTGTTAGCAGATGTGTTTGTGTTAAAAAATTGTGCCCCTTTGACTGAATTTTTATCAGCTTTATCACCTTTGTCTGTCTGAGGGGTGGGTGTTGGGGCAGAAGAAGAGATATTTATGCATTCAAGAGTAGAAGAGCAGGTGAGGACATGAGAAGAACCAGAAGGGAAGGGCCAACATCATGGTAGTTGCAGTGGGTTGTTTTCTGTGGGGAGGTAGTGGTCAAAGAGCTGCATGTTTGATGCGATGCAAGAAAGCAACTCCTACCTTCGCTTACGGGACTGAACTGTGGTCAGATCTCTGAATCTGGAGGTGTTAGGGAGGTCGGCAAGCACGAGGTGATGATGAGATGGGAGCCAAATGAGGAGTGACAATGAATTAAAAGGTAGGATTTAGCAATGCCGAGTGCAAGAGATTTTTGAAATGCTAAATGTTAGAAAAGATACAAAGGGTGCTCAGATGGCAAGATATTTACATGAATGAGAGAGGTGAAGTGAGAGATTACAATTTCCCAAATTTCAGTTTAAAAACTACAATCACAATAGGAGAGACAGGAGACCCCCTGTGTGTAACTATGTTTTAATTAAAAAAAGAAGAAAGTGAAATTCAACAAACTACAAGAGGCTTTTATTAATGTACCATTAATCTAGTAACAATTCTGCACACAGGTCAGAAAAAAATGCTTTACATTGCTTTCATACTTATACATATATATTTACAGACTACACTGAAATGGTTAGAATATTTTTACAAAAATCTAAAACATAGCAGGTCTTTTGACTACTATCTGTAAAATACCTACACCAAATAGAACAAGTGGTATAAATCTTCCTTACCCAGGCCAAGAAATCTGAAGCTCAAACAGTATGAGTCTGCATTAACATGGAATAACAATTTGTCACTACGGAATTGATGAATGAGGAAATACATTGCATTTGTTGCCATAAAGCTTACTGCTTTCAGTATAAAATATTCATGGGGAAGAGGGACCTGCATAAAAATAGTAGTTCACATATCTCTAATCTTTTCCTCTTTCTTTGAGACTTATTTTCCAATCTAGATTTTCACCATAATTATCAGTTCACATGAAATAACCCAAGAATACATGCATTTGAGAAAGCTTATTGAGTCCTGAGAAATCTGGCTTAATCCGCTTGACTGAGGCCCCCTGGCTTTAGAATGAAGAGGCTGGGATCCCCCTGTGGAGTGAGGTGTGAACCAAAGGGCAGTTGTAAAAGTGGACATAGGGGGAAGTAGGGACGCAATCGATTAAATAGAAAAAAGGTCCTTACTTACTATATACTGTATGTAGTTTTCATAAATGATTAGAATTTCAAACAGCTGGGGCAAAAATGAGTCATTCCTCCCATACTCCAGTTAAGAACCTCATTCATCTCATTGAGGCTTGTTTAGACATCTACTGTACCTTAGAGATCATTTGAAATCTGGACGTTAGTTCCAATCTGGTTTCAGCCCAGGCCACAGCATTGAAACTGCAATAACAAGAGTTGTAAATGATATTCTGTTAGCAACTAATGCAGGGAATGCAACAGTTCTTGTGCTCCTAGATCTTAGTGCTGCCTTTGACACAGTTGACCATTGTATTTTGTTACACAAGCTTGAGTCTGAGGTTGGCCTATGTGGAATCATCCTTAAATGGTTTAACTAACCGTTTTCACTATGTTCAAATATCTAATAATTGTACTGCTTCGTCAATGCCACCAGTTCAATTTGGGGTACAACAGGGATCAGTGCTCAGACCAGTATTGTTCTCTCTCTACATGTTGCTGCTAGGTAGGATAATACAAAAGCATAATATTAACTTTTGTTCCAACGCCAATGACACTCAAATATACATTTCATTTTCACCTTATGACAACTCATCAATTCTCACTTTAGCTAATTGCATTAATGAAGTAAAGTCTTGGATGTGTGAAAACGTTTTGTCACTCAACTCTAATAATAGGCACCTGTCTTTTTAATGGATCTGAGTAATGTATATAATCAAAGTCGCCCACTTAGATCACAGAACGCAGGTCTTCTTATTCCACATATTAATAAAAAACAATTGGCAGTAAAGCCTTTAGCTACATGACCCCTAGTTTATGCAACAGTCTGCCAGCCTACTTATGGATGGCCTAGCCTAGCCTACTCACACCTTACATCATAGCTCATTGCATCTATGGCTGCTGGTGCTGCTGTGCATGCCATTGTGTGTCTTGGTGTTGGCCTGCCAGGCAGATACATCTGTTCTGACCAAACTATCCAATTCTCCTCCTCACATATCCAGATGGTGCCCAGCCGCACCATCTGTGAAAGGCGCTATCTAAAAATAAATTGAATTGAATTTAATTCACATTATGTTTGGGGTCTTGTTAGTTTGTGCAGGTCAGTGTGCAGTATTGACAGTTGATTTAATATTTAATTTATTAATTAATTTAATTTCAATTTTGTATCAAAATATTTTTCTATGAAACTACTGTGAGTAAATACCTGGCAACAACTTCTGAAGTGATGTAACTTTGTATCTTTACATCTGACAAATATGATTTTACTTTTTTATTGATAATTCAAAAGTGTGCTAAAGAATCCCACAAGTAACAGGAGACATTAAACTAATGTCGATGCTGGTGTTTAACTGTACTTAGGACAGTCACATTCAATGACATAAACAACACATACAGTATATTGCTGTATATACTGGACAGTATCATGCAAACATATCCGGGCTCTTGTAAAGTATTTAAACTCTCACAACAGATACACCTCCTAATAAAATACTGCAGATCTTTAGTAATATCATTAAATTTCATTGATAATATCAATTAGCAATAATATCAATCATCTTTAGAGTTTTTCTTATAGTTTTAACTGATTCTTGGATATTCGAACAGTGTCATGGTACACATATTTGAGACAGATGTGAGGACTATTACTCACCAACTTATTGATTCATCAAATAAAATGACTCAGAGCCTAGTCCAGACGTTTAGGGTTTAAGGGGGGACTACTGTATATCCCGAATGGGATGCCAGTCCATCACACGGCACACATACAGTATACAACCACAATTTAGAGACACCAATTAAACCAGCCAGCATGTCTTCAGAAGGTTGGAGGAAACTGAAGAACCCATAAATACCCTGGAAGAACATGCAAACTTCACCCTACTTAAGAATTGAACTCAGGATAGTTATGATGCAGAAGAAATACGGTAATTACCATACAACACAGGCGCTAGAGAATTCATTTTTCATGCAGATTTGTTGTAAATGGACTGACCTCAGCAACTTGAGCTTATTGTGATAGTCAGTGGAAACTGGAGGTCTATTATAGGTTTTGAAGAGGGTTTCAACAACACCACAGATTTAACCGTCAGGATTCTCTTGCAAACCTATTATACAGAAAACAATTACCCAACACAATAACCTATTGATCATCTAACCAGCCTTTCTGAAGCACAAAGCTTCTTTTGATTATTGGAGCAGATGTTTTAAGAGGGAATGTTCTAAATGTTGAGTGTGATTTGCGCATGTGGAGATCAAAGCCACCATATTTCAAAATTGTTTTTTGCTGTTTAGCCATGATGAATACTTCACATGCATTCTGAAAATGCTAGTGAGGTTTAAGAATCTCAAAAAAAGGAAAAATCACCAAAGAATTCAGTCATTTATTCCAAATTGGCACAAAAATCAGGATTTTTGTGTAATTGTCCTATTTTCTTTAAAGTGGTATATATTTTAGTGATGTTCAGCCGTTTGATTGGAAAACTATGCCTTTTATTTATTTTTATTTAGTTAGTTTTTAATTAAAAATGGAAGAGACATTCATTGTTCCCGCTGTTAATCAATGTAAAATATATTTTATTTTCCAACCCTAAAATCTGCAAGATGATCATAGTTCATGCTTCCAAATTCTTCTAACTGGGGCCTCAGTGGAGACACTCCCACAGCCACTGTATTCTGGGGATGCAACTGGAACAACAATCCATCCTCATGGATTCAGATGAAGCTAGATTAAGGTGCATACTTTCATCACTTCAAGTTCAATTCAGCTACTGTATCAGTCTTATGGGTTACTTAATCATATTACTCCCCTTGCTTATTTCAGGTAGACATTCCTTCTGACCCTCGGCTCACTGATGAACAAAGTGGTTACAGGTACCTTTTGGGCTAACCAAAGCTGCTTTTGGGTCACTTCCTCCAGGTTGGAACCAATCTCTACCATCAAACCTATGTCGGTTATCCTCTAAAGCCTACCTCATTTATATGAAGACTGAACCATCCAACAAGCTTCAGCACCATAAGTATTTCTTGAGTCACTGTGAATCAGTTTTAATGGGCTTATTAAACACCTTTATGGTCTTCTCAGACTTGGCTTTATCATTACCAATTTGCCAAGTTGGCATTTCCTCAGCCAGGCCTATTACATCAAGTAAACATGCAATGGCATTACCCTGTTCAACTTTGTTGCTGTGTCACATTGAGTAATATTTGACTGAAATACTCATATTGGAACCAATAACCAAACTTTTTGAGTTTTTAATTTCTCTCAGTATATTTAAACACCATCAAACCCATACCAGTACTGCACAAATACAAACCAGACCAGCAACAAAGGTATAAAGGAAAGAATAATATTCTAGGACATAAAGATTATTCTTGCAGGACGAGGAAACATGTACAGTGGCTTGCAAAATTATTCATACCCCCCTTGCAAAGTTTGTTGCTTGTTGCTGTTTGAGTTTGTAATCACTTTCAAATAAGACTTTATATTTAATCTACACAATCTTCTCCAAACTGACAGAGCTAATGTAACAAACAGTTCTTTCCGGACCCTATGCGGACGACACAATCCGACGAAGTGGGGGAACACTGGGGAAACGTCATGCAGGAAAACGGGGCTGAAGACAAGGGGGTGTGTCCAAGGTGCGCTGGTGCACGGGGAGGTGTGGCCGAGGCGAACAATCCAAGAGTAATCCTTAAGGAAAATCCAAAACGCACGAGTAAGTCCAAAACCAGGAGATCCATCAGAACAAGAATTAAAAACCACGAAGGCCGGGTCGGAACCGGCGGACGGGGAACAGGAACGGGAACCGAGGTTAAAACCTTAACGGGACCAGGCGCTTCCTGGTCCCGGACTCGCATGATACGGAAATCAGATGCAGAGCCCGGAAGAGCGTCAGCGCCTGGCTTTTAAGGTGGGCAGGGAATGGGAAACAGGTGCAGAGAATGAAGTCTTTAGTGAAAGGGCTGGAGCACCCTTAAGGAGGGGGAACTATAGTCGTGACAGCTAAAAATACTGATAGTAATTAAATAGGTTATTTTATCTTTATTTTTTACCTTCTTTAAAAAAGGAATATTCTCAAATACATAGTTAATACTTTGCTACAGCAATTAAATCAGTTTAGAAGCAAAGTAATTGTTTGAAATGTCCTGAAATTAATATTTTGAGTTACAGATGGTATTTGCTGATTAAAGTGGTCTAACTTAATATCAGAATAACTGCATATATTTGTACATTTTCTCAGATAAGAATTTCAACTCAGACTTTGCATACTGATATAATAAACCAATCATGAACACCAAGGAGCTTTCACAACAAATCAGGGTTGGTAGAGAGGGTTACTTTTCCCCGTTAGCACAGTGAAGCCAATTATTAAGAAGTGCAATACCCATCATGCTACACTATATATTGCTAAGATCAAGCCACCCTTCTTAAAATGGTTGAGGGCCCCAACAGTCACTCTGAAAGATTGGAAAAGCTCTAAGTCTGAGATTGCAGTCGTCATATCCAAATATATCAAAATATCCAACAAAAGAAGGATCTCAACTTTTCTTCATGGCAGCTATATCAGTAATTACACAATGAAATGTAACACGGTTACCATTGAGCTGTTCTTACAACTGTTCTTATGTTAGTCAAAAGTAACTGTCACGAACAGTTCTTTCCGGGCCCTATGCAGACGACATGATCCAGATGGTGAGGAAACAGTAGGGAAAAAATCATGCAGGAGAAGGGTATGGCGACAGGAGGGCGTGTCCAAGGTGAGCAGGTGTCCAGGGGAAGCGAGTCCAGGGCGAACAATCAAAAACAAAGTCCAAACGGCGAATCCAAAACAGAAGAGAAGTCCAATGCCAGACGATCCATCCAAGGGAATTAAAAACCAGGAGCCGGGTCGGGACCGGCAGGAGGAATCAGGAACAGGACGTTAAAACCATAACGGAGCCAGACGCAGCAGGACCCCGGGCTCTCATGAAGTGGAATTCAGATGCAGAGCCAGGAGTGACGTCTGCGTCTGGCTTTTAAGGTGGAACAGAAATAGGGGACAGGTGTGGGAAATGGGAGAAAACGAGGAAGGGCTGGAGCGCCCTTAAGAGGAGGAGTAGCGATCGTGACAGTCACAGTAGATTGTAAGAGTAGATGGTGTAAGAGCAAACTTCAAGCCTTAAAGAAACCTCAGTAAGGCAAACACTGGTTTAAAAATGTTTATAACCTTTTCTTGCACTAGATTAAGTTTCACTGTTCTTATGAAAAAGAATCTCATGACATCTGTACTGTCTAGAACAGTGGTTCTCAAACTTTTTGGACCAAGTACCACCCCTGATCAAACCAAAGCATCCAAGAACCACCTACAAGTCATCTCCTCATAGGAACCCCAGAAATTCTCAATGACTAACATGAGCTTGCGTGTGCGCACACACTCACACACACATATAATACATATTATAATAATAAACTTTATTTGATATAGCGCCTTTAAAGGTGGCTTCTCAAAGCCCTTTACAGAAAAAAAGAGGAACAACAGCAAATAAAAATTAACAATAAAAAAGCACCATTTCAGTGAGAGGAGTGAGCCTGTTTAGTCGAGCAAAGCAGATGTGATTTCTTTTTTTGAGCCTTGATACAACTCACAACAGAGTCTAACAGATTTTAAATCGTCTGGCATTTTCTTGACGGCAAAGATCTCACAGTGGAAGTTGCAATGCGCCCATTCATTTCTGCAGCAACCTCTCTAATTCGTGCAACTACACCGCTGTTTCGGCTTGTCATTGGTCTAGCACCGTCTGTACAAACTCTGACGCATTTTATCCAGTCGATGCCATTCTCTTCGATAAATTCATTCAGAAGCTGAAATATGTGCTCTCCTGTAGTTCCTGTTGGTAGCGGCTTACAGAACAGAAAGTCCTCATGGGACATACCCTCAAACTCGTATCTAACGTAAACGAGCAAATTGGCCAAATCGACTACAGAGTCATCTAATTGCAGTGAAAAACATCTGCTCATCTTAACGCGCTCTATTAGCGTACTTTTGATATCGTCCGCCATTTCAATAATTATATGAATGACTGTGTCTTTCAGGGGGGGCAGCAGGTCGAGCTGTTTAGCAGCTTTTTCTTCACACATAATACGTCAGCTCTTTTGCCAACGGTAAATAAGGTTCTTCAAAAATAGTGTGGAGGTTACCTGCTTTAGCAATCCTCAAGCTTGCATTTTTCCCCGTTTCCGTTTCAGGAGTCTGTCTCAGAAGTTAAAAAGTTTTTATTTCATGCGCATGGGAGCGAAACACAAGAGACGCTCGGTGTATGTTTCTCAAATGTACCTAGAACAGTTCTTAAATATTTTTCTGTTATCTATCATGCTTTCCTGTGCTCACAAGATTACCAGCGTTCCTAGCACGCATTTCTATGCATTCCTGTGTTTACAACATTGGCATTGTTCGAAACTCACGCACATTCTCCTACCTCCCTATTTGCTGGAGATACGTTTTTTTAAATGCAATTGGTCACTTACGTTCATAGCATGCATTCCTATAGAGTGGTATAGAATTACATTGTAGCTCTGTCCACTCAAGTATTAGCGCACGCTGTATCGTAGTACGTAGGCTGCGTATTCGTTACGTCTTAAAAGAGAAAATATGAAAACCCGTCCCGATTTTTCAGCGCACACAACACAGTTCCAGGGTCATGTGGCGTACCACCTGGTGGCACTCCACGTACCACTGCAGGTACGCGTACCACAGTTTGAGAACAACTGGTCTAGAACCAGTTTAATATCTCATTCAATAGGAACTGGTAAAGGTTTATTCCATGCAGAAAGGAAAAGAAACAACGTTCAGTGGCAGAGCCTTCTTCTGGTGTGAGGGAGAGAGAGAAATCGGCAATTAATGAAGCATGGGAGAACAAAAGACAGGGTAATTGAGAGGAACTACCCTTTTTCTTTTTTCTATTTCTCTTTTCTTTTCCTTTCAGCATGGAATAAACTGTTCCTTTACAGCCTATTCATGCTGATGCAGCTACAGTACCTACTTGAACTATCTTATTTAAAATTCCTCTTACCACTATAGCACTTGAGACCATATTTTGACATTACTAGGGAGTTGTTGATGTAGTATAGTTAGTAAATTAATCAGGTTTGCAAGCAATCCTGATTATTTTAGACAAGCACTATAGAAGCCTGTAAGAATATACAGTAGAACACTATAGAAGCACTACAGAAGCAGCTAATGAAATTAAAGACTGGGCAAACACCAAGCACATGACATTTAATGTAAACAAGTGCAAAGTATTATATGCAGATAGAAAAAATAAACTATACATCCAAAATGGGGAAACTGCTTGAAAAGACGTATGTGCAAACATTGACGCATCTTCCTCAAAACGTGGGGAAATAGCAAAAATACCAACAAAATGTTTATATATTTTTATGAAAAAATAATATCACATCTTCATGCTTTACTGATTTTGTTTGACTTTCTAAAATTGCAGATAAATCTATGTACTATAATCTATAATACAGTATGTGTCTATGCATACCTTATTTATTTTGTTATCTTCTGATATTTCCTACTGAATAATTCAGAAGTGGTTAAAATAACAAAACATCATATTGGAATAATTCATTAGTAGTGTTTTTTCATTTTTTCAATTTTAAAGCCATCCATCTTTCATTTCCTAAGGTAATAATTAAATTGGGTGCAAAATAGAAATCCTAAAAGATTGTGCTGGAACTTTTCAGATTTCTAGAAATTCTGCATAGAAAATCATCCAGAGGATGATGCAGAGCAATGTGGAGGATGTAAGACATTAATAGCATTTAAAAAGTCCATGGCTATCTTTCTTTCATCATCTACATACTGTAACGATTGCTGTGTCCACGAGGTAGAGGAAGAACCCCTGAGAGTTTCAGGAGATCGGGAAAAAGGGTGAAAGGGAGAGATCGATGGCTAATTATCCAAATTGCTGCGCTGAAGTTGGAGTCGAGGGACAAAGGTAGAATATCCAAGACCAGAGTTTCAATCAGAAAGAGAATATCTCAATAGAAAACTCCAAGAGAGCTCCAAGGGCAGAGGCTAATACCGAGCGCAGACCTGAATGTAATGAGGGTTTTAATATCCCAGGAAGTGGAGGGTTTGGTTATAAGTGTGGTGTCGTGATTGGATAATTGATCAGTGCGCTGGCGCTTGCTGGAATTACCCATAGCTGTGGTCAGTTTAGCAAGAGGTTGTTTACAGGGTAGAATACGGTTGCTGGTGGACATGACACATACCTCATCAAAACGTAAATGAATTAAATGTCCAAATTACCCAGAAAATTAAAAACTGTTAGATGTATTAAATATCTCAATATTAACACTGTTTTTATTATTTTGGATTATAAGTTTCTGTTGCTCAGGGTGACATGAATTTTACTGCCACTTTGTGCTTGAACAGCATCCACCTTCTATAAAGTGTTCTACTTTCATCAAACAAAAAAGGTCCAAGATTAATTAAATTTACATTTTGCTTCCAAGATGGCAAAAATGAATGTGTTAATGGTTGCTCTCAACTTTAAAACTTTTTTTCATGTCTCTTAAGACCTTTATTTAGAAATACGATAATTGATCCCTGGAAAAAGTACAAAACAAAAGCAGAACATTTAGAATTTCCAGAAATATTTATTTTTATTCACCTGTACCACCAATCATATTTTCCATTAACTGTATGTCTAGTGTCTGCAGATAGATTGTGATGTTGGAGCTAATCCAAGCTAAGTCAAGTACCAGTATGAAATATCCCTTGAAATGTGTCGAACTACCTCATATTGAAGCTTTTAAAGGGATCCTGAAGAACTGCACTGACAGGTTAGAATTCATAATGTAGAAGCTAAAAAGAAATTATTAAAATGACTCATCCCACAGTGCATTAGCAAAGGGCTTATCTCTATAATAAAGGGGAAATTTACCATTTTATTTTCCATTTTCTCACCATGGCAACCCTAATGTACTACTTTGAATTCCAGTTTACGACCACGATGCTTAAAATGCTTCACGCCCTATCCCTGCAATAACAATGTTTTATTTTATTTCACACAAATCTCACTTTTAAGTCAAAGTTTGGATAGTTTGATTTATTAAGCTTTTTAGTACTAATTTGAAAATCTTTTTAATGTTTTGGAAGCAGTTCTTCCAAAATTTTCAGTACCTCTTCTTATTGGATCTTAATTTAATAATGATTACAGCCTTCTGAAATTCATTGTTGATATTTAGAATAAAGAATCTTCACAATAATTCATTGTGAAAAAATAGCTAATTGTAAAATGCTTCCAAACAGTGAGAAACACTTTTTCTGTAATTTAATCTGGTGAGCAGATCTTAATTTTCTTAAAATCCCTGAAATACTTCAGGTTCTACCAAACCTCCTACTTTTCTCTCAACATCATGCAGATAACATGAAATAGGCACTAGTAGTTGTTATCCTGCATGGTTATACTTCTGTGGTTGGTTTCACAGGTTAGTCCCAGAAATTAAAGAAACCCCATAACAGACTCTCACCAGGATACACATCCTGGGCCGGTGACATTGTATCTGATTCCATTTCAAAGTATAGTGTACTCTTTGGTAATTAAACACCCCGGGACAGTGCATGTGAAAAATGCATGCAATCATCTCTAATATAATTTTGTTTTGAATAACTTATAAATAACACTGGCATATGACATGCCTGCCTGCAGCATGCCAATGGCCCTCTCCCTTGCTTCTGGTAACATTCGAGGTATTATGGAATGCACAGAAAACTGTGGCCTTTTTCTTGCTGTGACCTCAGCTTTGAATTAAGGCCTTTTTAAAGGTGACCTGATCAGGCATTGTTCCACCTAGACCTCGTTGGGTAAAAGTGCACCTAACAAGCTTTTGTGTGATTGAAAAGTTGCAGTCCCTTACTGCACAAGCTGTATTGCTGGTCAGAGGGCTTAAAACAAACTGACAACTTAGTGAAAGTACATAAGCTATAACGATAGTATTCTTATTTCAGAAACTGTTGTTTCTTTTTTCCATCAGTTATACTGCCTTGTATTGGAAATTTTGTTCCAGGGGGAAGAACACCACCTACTGGTCCATCAATAGTACTTAAAGTGGCAACCTGGTAGCAAGTTACCAAAATACAATTATTACCTGTTTCCAAAGTATCCTCATAGGCACCTGTATTTTATTTCTGATTTAAAAGGTCAAGGAATTAACTACAACATACATTTACCAAGAACTATTACATAACTAGCTTAGAAAAGGCTATAAATATAATAGTAAGCTGCTACAGTATATACCACTTAGACTTCAACCATCACCTTATTGAACATCAGATTTCAAATGTTTATTTCTGAAATTTGTTTCAATGCAGGCAGTTCCTTTTTTTCTCACTGAGTACACTTTGAATGACATCAGCTTACAGTATTTCCTTGAGCAATCCATTACATATAACAGTATTTTAAAATGTATTTTTCAAACACAACAGCACGTAACATAAGAATGCAAGAAAAATTACAAACACAAGAGACTAGTTTGCCCATATTGTTTCCAGGCTGCTTTCTTCTAAGGACTTCATCAAACTGATCTGTGTACACTCAGCATGGTTCTAAATGTATCCTGTAAGCATTTAAATGTATTGAGCTTGTGTGAAAAAAGAACACTTCTGGATACCAGGGGCATGTCAACTTGTTTTGCATTAGTTGAACTAACGATGTTTGTGTTATCCATATTTATTAGTCTGATCCGTTTCAGTGTAAAGCTAACAAACTGTTTTGTTAAGAATGTGGGATCCCCAAGTAATAAATGAGTTTAAATGTAAATTTGGACTGTTATGATTTCTCTGAGGTTACCACTAACATAATTTATGAACTCGAATAGCTCTTTTAATGACAGCAAAGGAACAATAGGTTTATTCCATGCTGAAAAAAGAAAGAACACACAACATTTGGCTGTGGAGTCACATTTCAGCATGGAATAAACATTACTTGTTCCTTTGCAGCCTACGAATGCTGACGCAGCTACCCACCTGAACTCTTTATTGACTGACAACTTCAAAGTGGGGTGACATAGTGACAGACTGGTTATCATTGCTGCTTTGCAGTGCTGGGGTCCTGGGTTCAATTCTGCACCTGGGGCACTATCTGCAAAGAGTTTTTATATTCTCCATGCACATGGGATTCCTCTGGGTGATCGGGTTTCTTTCCACAGTCTAAAGACATCCTGGTGGTTTAAACGGGCTTCTGGAAAAACTGGTGTGTGCATATTTGTGTCCGTGTGTGCCCCGTGATGGACTGGCATCCATTGTGTGGTGTTGAACATGTCCTGAGAGAATGGTGTGAATAAGAATCCCAATGTATAAATGTATATGTACTGTACATATGGCTAAAAAACTCTTAACACCTGACACTAACAAAGAGTCAATATACTGAAGGTCTGGTGCAAACCAGTTCATTACTTTAAAAAGGAAAAATGGCTAATCTTTTCAGTCTTTTGTACAACAATTTTCAAGAAAAGTCAACATTCATAATGAATAAATTGTCTGATCACCTTTTTTAACAAGCTCGTTGGAAAAATACTTTCTATAACAGGGATTTCACTACAGAATGTAGAATGTAATAGTTCTAGGTAGGTAATTTAACCTTTGTTTCATCTTTTGTTTGTTTGTATAACCTTTTGTTTTGAATCAGTCTGTCCATAATGATTCTATTATTCCAAAATAGTGACTGCCTTCGTATTTTAGATTTTACAGAGGATTTTTAAAAGTCAAAGTCAAACTATTAATAAATAATTGCACTTCCATGCAAATCAACAACCTAATATTTGTTTATCCACAAGGTTAATTTATTCTGTGTGGTAGGATTTTCTTTTCTCGAAAATATGAGAATAGCAACATACCGTTTTCTCTTAGATATGGTTCCCTGACTACACTGAAAAAATCTTACGAATAATGAATTCAAGCCTTCTTAAGTGCTAAGCTTCACATAAAATCCCTCTGCCTATATCTCTTGAGTCTTAATAAATAAACAGGTTTAGATATGGCTTAGAATCACAAGAACCTTTGCTGGAAAAAGCTCTTGGTAATCTGTGTTATTCCCTCTAGAAACACGTTTTTTAGGAAGTCTTGATATCTGGTTAAAAAGCATGAAATTCACAGAAGCATGCAGTAAGTCAGTAGTGGGGAACAAATAAATTATTGGAATTGAGCACTATGTTGTTTTTTCTTCTCTAAGCTTTCCATATTTCTAATATGGTTACATCCTAGACAAATATCAGATTTTCAAATACATACAGTACCATTGTTATTGATAAGACTTTATATTCTTATTCTGTAAATAGAATAAAACAAGAAAATACCAAATTCATGTAGTAGAGGTACTGTAAGAGAAAGCAGAAGACCATGCAGTCAGTGTTTGCACTAGCAAAAAGTAATCTTGCTGTACCTCTTTCTGTAGGAAATTTTTGTAAATTAATGAATTTATTTTTTATGTGCTTTACTCACCTTTGTACCTGTTGGTTGTACTGTGATATATTACTTTTGATTCATTTTTGTACAACCCTGATTGTATCATTTA
Organism: Lepisosteus platostomus; assembly: GCF_059453375.1. NCBI lineage: Eukaryota > Metazoa > Chordata > Actinopteri > Semionotiformes > Lepisosteidae > Lepisosteus > Lepisosteus platostomus. The sequence continues at coordinate 59,361,100 of NC_142611.1, read as the reverse complement.
CATAAATAACTGGAAGACCTAATAGAATTATTATTATTATTATTATTATTATATTATTTTGTTGTGAATGGCACTGTACAAAAAAAAATGAATGCTACCAAGTGCAATTTAAGGTTTTCTCAGCGTACTCCAATCCTCAGATTTTTTTGGCTGCAGTCACATCCATGAACAGATAAAAACTTTGGGGTTATCACTGACGAGTACAAAAGGGCTCAATGGCTACGTACAGCACACCAGCCATATCTGAAAGAAACATTCAACACAAAAGGCTCCCAAACCTATTCAAATCCTGCATAAATAAGGTGACCTTTTGATTGTTCTCACAGACAATTTGAGATACCACAGCATTTTCAAACTGCACAGAATATTTGTAAATTCAGTATTACTCCTATTCTAAGATGTAAATAAGTGCTCTTGTACAATAAACAGGTAATACTTATCACCGTTCACTCTAAAATCTAATCTTGAATTACCCTTTCAAACAAATTCGTAATGATGTACTGCTGTTCAGATGGTCTGATAATAGGCAGGAACTGTGAGAACAGCAAATCTGTTCTATACAGTATATTTATGGTCCATTGGTATTGACAATATTTTCAGCTAAGGCATAATGGTGAATTTACAGATTAATATCTTTCATTATAAAGGCAGTTCTAAAACAGAGTTATATGGTCTGCCTACATATAAATGCAACTGAGACTGGACTGATTTTAGATGAGCCCTTGATGAGAAAGTTGTGTAAGGACTAAGCTTATTTATGTGGCAAAACACACTCCTGAGATATACCGATCCCAATACAAATCAGGCAGATAATATACTGTAACTGTTATTTTTTTCCTACTTCTCCACTACCATCTTATAAGGTGTATACTTAGCACTAGTCTGTGGAGTCTGTGTTGATAAGGAATCCTGAAAAATGGCTCTCTGAGATGTTTTTATAGGGATTATTCTAGGACATGTTAAGGACACTGGGTTCTCTCCATGTTCAGTGCCAGGGCAAAGCTTTGACTAGTTCATTCTATTACCGCAAAACAATAGATGCTCATCTTCGATAAAAAAAAACTGTCACACTGTGATAATTTTTTTCAAGAAACCATTGGTTTGTTAATGGAAACATTTATGTATAGTACTGTATGTAGACTCTTTATAAAAGTGAAATTACAAAATATTAATAGCTTAACTTCACATTAAAGAAGAGCAAACATTCAAATACACATTTAACGAAAGAAAACGTCTAAATCTGTCATAATACTTGACACACATAAACGGATTATGCACTGAATTTTTAAAAACTTTTTTATTAAACATGATTCTAACACTTAAGGACATTGATAAACATCCTTACAGAACATTAAATGCACCACAGCCCAAAAATATAAACAAATGAATGTGACACAATAAAGATTTAAATTACATTAAATGACCTTTTTCACATTTTGTGTCTTTTAGCAGACAAAAAAAACTACTGAAATGTGTAACACAAGAACAGTAATAGCACAGAACAAGAACTATACAAATTTAAAACTGAAACTAAAATTGCAAGTATTAGAGGTACAGTACAGTTCAATGCTGTGTTCACTAGTTAAGCTATAAGCTAACTATAAGGTCTAATTTTTCTTGATTATCTGTATTTGTTATTCACTTATATCTTTTAAAATCCCCAAATAGCACTCCAATTACAAAAACAAGCATTTATCATACTACTTTACCATCAGATAAACTATAGTTTGAAACCACCACAATGGTAAAAAGTTTAATAAACTTTAAAACTATAATGGAATGAATTTTCTTGTAAAACAATGGTGTATGCTGTTAGAGTTGACTCTTAACACTGCAAATAAACAACATTAGAATAACAAATGCAGAACACCTGTTCTAAACAAAAGTTTACAAAATAGTTTTAACTATGTACTGCAACTTCAAGAACAAAAATATCTTACATCTTTATATTTTGTTAGCATTTAGAAATGTAGTTTATGACAGATGTAAGAACTAGAATCATTAAAAAGATTATGAAATTCCAAAGCAAATTTGCAAACACAAAAGAATACTAATGTACTAAACACTTGAAGGTTGGTGAACTATATCATCAGTTGCTGAAGCTCAGACTATTTCTCTGGTGAAAAAAAGGTCATATTACATATCCTTCAACTTCCAATCCACTCGAAACTATAGGTTATTGTTGCTGTAATGTCTCATAAACAAACTTCTTCAAGATTACCGATAAAATTATTTTGAACAGTGTACTGTATGTGCCAAATGAACGTAACACTAATAGCGCTGACCTTCAATTTAGTAGTCAGATAAATTAAATAAAACTGTTCAGAATCATTCAGTTATGAAAATGGTATTACAAAAATGTGCTATTATTTTCTTAGTGTGGGCATAATTTGTCTCCCATTTAACCTTCTATTCCAGTTTGAAGTTAAATAATACAAACAACTGTAGAGATGAATAACAGTTTTTGGCATCTTAAGACTTCCAAGGTATTCAGATGAAGTTTTATGTATTTGTATCATTGAAAAATATCAGCTGGAAACTTCGCCATAGGATTTATATTGCAAATTAATCAAACATGAATTGAGAGACCATGTAATATATATATATAATCAATTAGTGTAAGCATCTTAAGTAATGCTAAAGGGATTAACAAGGGAAAATTTAGGGTTAAGCTTGATAATCATATACGGATTACATGAACACTGAACAAGTCAATGCCCCTTACAGATATAACAAAATACAGCTGATTTTAAAACAAATCATTATACACTTAATGAAAGTGTCTTAGACTTATTTTATACACAATGTATTGTGCTAAATTTACTAGTACCTCACTACTGCTAAGTGTTAGTATCAGTTATTAAAAGTCTTTAGGCATGGGAGTTACTTAAATGTTTTAAACGATATGCTAGGATGTGACAATAAGATAGTAACACGTAACGCCTACATTGCAGCCACTGCTGCTGAATGTTGTTTAAAAGAACGGAGACTGATTAGAGAGATAAACTCTTTGTCCACCATGGCTGTCATTGAGTAGAGGGAAGGGTGGAGAGACTGGGTAGCTTGGGCAAGGGAAGGTCCTGCATACATAAGAAAGCAGACCACTGCCTGAGGTTGCAACTGGAGGAGACAGGCTAGGACATGCCAGACCATGACATGTGGAATCTAGAAAAAAGGCAACAAAAGAAGAAAACTGCATAAATAGTCAGGTCTCCTTTAGCATTTCTATACCTGTATTGCAGTCTGTGAAGTTAAAACACAAAACTGCAAAAGTGCCTTGCAAAAGTATTCACTACTCCTGCCACGTTTTCACATTTTGTTGTCATCTACTTGCAATCCTGAAACTTTTAAACAGTTTTTATTTAGAATATACACTACATAATCAACCCAAATTGATCAAGCAAAAACTTGCTTTTAAACCATTTTCAACATTCAACATTAAACCATTTGAGGTGCAAAAAATATTTTGAAAGACATAAACAGTGTAATGCTCTGTGTGTGTAATCGGTAGTTAATCTTCACATTATAGTTAATGCATCAGTCTGCGTATATTTTCACTGAGGCAGTTTCTTTTTGCAAGAGACTGTCCTCATTACAAACTGCCCCAAAGGTTTTCTTTGTAATCACTTTGGATTTTACATGTCCTCCTGCTGTTTCCCTTCTTTCAAGTGCTTGATCACTAACATTGTTCAATAAAGCAAAAATAAAACATGAATAAAAAATGAAACATTAACATTTGTTCAATAAAGCAAAAATAATACATCTTAATATAAAGGTTCTGTCACTTGTCTTCAAATGTTGAGAGGTCTCCTGACACACATATTGCAAAAAAGGTTTCTACCAGAAGATTTATTGTAAAATATCACGTGTCTGGCTCTCAAAACACACAGGAGTTTTAAAGTTTTTCATTCCCTAAATAAGACCACTTATTTTGAGAAATAGCCTATAATCCAATACATCTTTTTCAATGATTTATGACATCTGACTTTTTGCTTCACTGACTTGGAAACATAATTTTAGAAATATACAGTTCTGACTTCACAGCTGTCTTCAGAAAAGTGTCAGTTTAAAACCAAGGGACCATCACATATCAAGCAGAAAATGCCTTTATTACCTAAATACTGTGAACTTTATCATTTTAAGAAGACAATATTTAAGTGTCTGTTTCTATACACACTGTTTTATTTTAAGAGGATTTAAAGAAAATCAAGAGTGATCTCATGACACAGGCAATCTAATGGCATGTAATACTAACCTAAATTCCACAGCGCATTCTGTGCAGCCAGTTCTTTGGCATCTTCCAGGATGGTACAAAGCTTGTCTGGCATGAAACTCCTGTGAGTTGTAGAGATGACCACTTTATAGATCAACAGAAGTTTTCCATCCTGACCTGTTGTGGAGTACAAATAATATTCTGGTAGAGCCCAATTGTTCTTGTTACAGAAGTAATCCAGACGTGTCACTGCAGAGATGAAATGGTTTGGCTTTAAGGAGAAGCTGCTTATCTCTGTAAGATTAGATCCTGGGTAAAGGGGATACATGCATCTCTCTGTCCCAGTGAAGGAGGGGCTCTGCTGGCTATTTAACCTAGCAGGCAAGCTCAGTGGTCTGGAGGGGGAAGTGATGTTCCCATCATCTTTATTTTGTAGTAGGAAACCCTCAGCATATATGGGGCCCTGACCTTTGAGACTGTGCCTTCGACTATTCTCTTTATTAACTGGTTTGGCCAAAGTCACTTCAATGTTTGCTCCATCGATGTTCTTCCCATTCATTATATGCATGGCAGCTACAGCGTCCTCACGACTGTAGAAGTGCACAAATGCATAATCTGTGAGCTTCTTCACTCGCTCCACTGCACCAGATTTGAATTTGCTAAATTCATTTTTTATGGTCTCCTCAGTCGTGGATATCATCAGGTTTCGTACATAAAGCACTTTCACCCGCTGCATAGTCTCTTCATCAACATCCTTTTCTGGTTCTGCCCAGTCTACCTGGATAGTATTTCCCCAAAGCTGAAATGTGCCTGAAAGAATTCCAAAAAACAATCTGTGAACCCTAACTAAGCCTCATGACAACACACACAGAAACAGTTATTTTTGTACCTTGTGTCCCCATGTAAGACTGAATAGAATTCTGATAGTTAAGAAATTTCTAAATTGGTGTATACTGTATACATATAAAAATGTAATAATTACTCGACTTATTCTTCTTTTCAGTAATAATGTAAATTCAGTAATAAAGCTTTAATGTAATAAAGTCCTCAAAGAAAGGTTATAGTTACTGACAATAAACAGACTTTTTTTACTAGACTGAATGTCAAATTCAATTGCACTGCACTGGAAAGGCAAGACCTTTAAAAGAAACCTCATTCTATATATTAAGTAAAGCAAACTAACAGAAAAAAACATGCCTACAGCTAAACTCCATCATGATTACAGGCTAAAAATTTTCACCTCAAATGAATCCATGTAAGCACCATTTATTATTTTAACACAAGTGCCTTTATTATTTTATTTTATTAAAGCTTCATTATCATACTCCTTTATTTACTCAAATTACATCATTTCAAGCATTCAAAGCTTTCGGACACCAGGGAGAGAGAGAGCTGTGAACATAGAGGCCCAGACCCAGTCGAGATTGACATTGTACACTCACGCCCTCAGGGTGGAATGAGTGTCAGCAACCAGTAGGGCTCCTATAGGGACCGCGAAAAGGAGGACTGGGGAAAGGGGAGGCGAGGAGGGAGACAAAGTGGCTACAGTTGATTGGAGTTTCAAGGAAGGTTGTCGTCATTAGGGTAACAGAAAGAAAACAGTAGGATGCATGGGAGGTGTAGAGCTAGCCATTTTCCTTGGAGAATTTGAGGTTGAAGAACTGCTGTTTGAGAAGAGCTGAGAAAGTGTTTCCAGACTTGGTGAATGCGACAAAGGTCTTAGCAATACCAAACGCAAGTGAGAGGTGTCTGTCTTTGACAAGACCGTAATGCCATGTTTTAGAAAAGGTTTGCCTAGAGCTGTGGGCACCCTGCGAGTATTTATAGGAAAGCAAAACTGTTAATAAGAATTTGACTTCTTCCCGAACATCTGCTAAATAATATAAAAATCTACTGACAGACTGGAATTAAAAAGAGATCCACTGTATTCCAGGAAATCTAAGCTTAAGAAAAAAATTGAATTTAACCCAAAAACAGTTTTTTACAGGATACATCATATATTAATTTACAAATATTATCTATGACAAAACAATATTAACCACAAATAATACACTGTTGATCACAGTTGGGGTTAATTCTCCCTATTCCAAATCCCAATTCTTTTTTTTACGTTTGCAAAACGTAATGTACATTCCAGATATATTCATACCCCTTGAAGCACACCCCAAAGTGTGGTGCTGTAACAGGATCAAAAAGTGGACAAGTGGACAAAACAGTGGACAAACACACAAAAGGCATTAGTAAGGAAAATAGTAACAGTGCAATTTGTTTCCACTGTGAGGAAACAAAAAGCCCACACAATATAAACACATCATCTAAGATCTTTGAGATTGTAACTAGACATCTTCGAAATCCCTCTCTAATAATAGCTGGCCAGCTAAGCTTATTACCAACTCCAAAACCAGGTATCTCCCAAAATCCAACATACTACTTTTCCAAAACTTGTTGGACCAATCAGTCAGGTGATTGAAGGTGGCAGGTCATTCCTCTCACCTTTCTGGGGAATATATTTCAGAGAAAAGCTGTTTTCTTGATAATATATGTCATACTTTAGACCAGAAAATATGAGGGTCACATTTATTTACACCCCCGTTGTTAGTATTTTGCAACTCTGTGATGGATATACATTAAAGAGATGCCTCCTATGCTGTGTGACACTTCTGGGTTTGTTTTTTTTACCCGTTCCTCAAGGCAGAATTTTCAGGGTACTTAAGTTTCATTTCTTTTTCTAAGCCACCTTCTTGAGTTTAAACCACAACTGGTCATTTGGATTGGAATCTGAAGACTGAGATGGCCAATGAAAAACATTTATTTTGTTTGCATTTAACCACTTGGCAATTCCGATGGCTGCTTTGCATAATTGCCATGTTGGAATGTCCATTTCTGGCATAACTTGAGCCTTTTGGCAGACGGAATAGGGTGTCCGGTCCTCCAGGTGCTCTACTCCCTGCTCTGAAAAAGTAAAAAAGTGAATCACAAAAGCCTCCACCTAGTCTACATTGTCATTGGATGGAATACTTCTCTATCATTATCTCCTCTTTCATAGGACAGAGGAGGGACTTTCAGAGTAGGGAGCAAACCACATGGAGGTTTGTAGGACACAAGAGGGACTTCAGGAGGACTGAGAAGGGAGTTTAGGAGACGAAAGAAGTATGCTTTAATATGGACTATGTTTATGGTGGTCTACCCACAGAAAAGGTACCTTCCTTTAAACCTAGCTATGAATGCCACATATGTAGCTAGGTTTAAAGAAAGCACATGATGCTGAACAGTAATTTGACACTTTTACCTTGAAGACGTCAGTTTGTGTTAGAGATCTCCAACTGTTGCCTTTGGGTTCATGGTTGCCACACAAACCTCCTGTCTCACAGAGAATATGTACTTTTGCAATACCTCTTTCTGGTAGGGCTGCCATATATTGCTAATATACCAATAGCAATGTGACTTCATTTTATTGCGCTGGGAAACAGAAAACCTTCTGAAGCCTCTGTATAGTTCCTGAGGGTTCTATTATACTTTCAAAGAGCAGAACAGAGCAGATTATTACTGTATATTTGTTTTTTGATAGGAATACCGAGAGGTGAATAAATATAACCCTCATCTTTTCTGGAATTCAGTTTATAACAAATAAACCTTACTCTGTGCAATGTAATTATGATTCCATTAAAACATTTTTGATTTTATAAGTAAGACACATGATCCAATCTGTAAATTTGTGTACTATATGATATTTTTTAATCCCCTTTCATTATGAAAATAAATAATCCAGAGGGCACCGTTAATATCATATTTCATCCCAGATATTTTATGATGTGAAAATCAAGAAATCTTCAACACTAGAATATAAAAAAACATCTGAAGTCTTCTACCCTCTCTGCCACTATTCCAAACCTTTCCCATTTCTATAATCCTCAAGATTCAGTAAATAAAGCACAATATTTAATTTTTTTCCCTATCTAAGCATTGTATTCTGTATCTTATTTTGAACTATTGTGACCTTTAGCAAATACTTTTTAGTCAATCCATTCATTTTCTAATCGTTTCATCCAATTCAGGATCACTAGGAACAGGAGCCTATCCTGGCAAGCAACTGGCCCAAGGCAGGATACACCTTGAACAGGACTTCAGTGCACACACAGTCTAAGACACAGACATGCACACACTCACTCCAGGGCCACTTTTCCCAGAAGCCAGTTAACCTAGTATGTGTTTGGACTGTGGGAGGAAACTGAAGCACCTGGTGATAACCCACTCGAACACAGGGAGAATATATAAACTCCGCCTGATAGGACAGCAAGGCAGCAATGCTAACTAACCACTTAGGCACCGTGTTGCCAGCAAATAATTTGAATTCATGAGATACTTCCCTAGATAGAGGGTTCCTTAAGGTGAAATTAAACATGGAATAAACTTGCAATTATAATGAAGAATACAAGTAAAGTACACACCTACCAAGAAAAGATTTCAAAATCCAAATATCTAATTTTACCATTAAAAAAATCATATTGCGCAGTTTTATACTAGAAGCTCATATCATAGAGATAACATCTGTGTACAGTTAATTTTTCATTGCTTAATTGCTGTGCAATAGACTTCGCCCTTAGACAAGGTGGCTCCAGGGATCTGGTATGTAAAAACTCACAATGTCAAGGTGGAGCCAGCTTTGTTGCCAAGTTTATACAGATCTTATACAAAAAAAGGCTCAAGAGCCTATTTTGTCATTACTGCTAAAATAGCCACAAACTCTGACTGCTTCCTAAAACCCAAGCACCACCATCACCCTGTACTGTAAGCCCTTTACCTACTCAAACATATCACTAATTAATGACCAGTATGTAGTTTACAAATAATATGACAATGAACTGACACCCAGAGAAACTACTGACAGCATAGTGACAGAGGCCTTTGATGGCCTCTAGTGGCAGCTCTACTGTTATGACGAAGCTTTCAAAGACCAGCCTGACACATGCTGATCATCTTTTTTTCGGCTGTGCACATGTGCTGCACACCTAGCTGCAGAAAGATGCACTACTTTCAGCCTGTCCATTTTTCACATTGCATTATTTCAAAACATATAAAAATGTTTCAGTGTGACATGCCAAGCTTAAACGATTCCATGATTCATATAGAGGACTATTGTGATAATCATTTTTGAACACAATAGGGCCTCAACCAATCACCAATGTTGTCAGAAGTCTCTGTTATTGGTATTCCCAAGCCTTTAAAATAATTTGAAGAGGGAAATAACTGAATTCATTAAAACCAATAACCTTATTTAATATGGAGCCACCCTAATCTGATCAAACTTTTTAGCACAATTAAATATCTTCCTTATCACCGTCTTCTAAAAGAAATAGTTACCTGCTCTGAGAAGCAAATACAAATAGTGGAGCTAGACATCAGAGAGATAAAAAAAAATTCAATACCTTTACCCAAGCCTCTCTGTAACCACAGCGGTTTTGTCCCCCTCTCTCTCTCTTCCTTAGTTAGCCTGTTCCATTCTCCCTTCTCCAACTCTTTTAGTTTGTGGTCAAACATCTAACCTTCCTCACCTAGGGCCCCAACTTATATACTGTACATTGTTTTGTCTCACAGAAAACCCTAAGATATAGCCTATAATCCATTTCACCTCTGTAATTCTCTTTGATGAACTCACAAGTATCAGTTACTGAGCACTGAAGGGACAAGTGCTGTTTTTTATAGTTTTTTAAACTATTTTTGCATTAGTTTAGAGGTGCAGGGTGACCAGTAGAGGAGTAGTTAATCTATGAAAAGTCTTATTTACTCTTTTAAACATTTATGTCCCGTTCTGAGTGCTTGGTATAACGACATAATATTAAATGTTTAACTAACCTTTCTAAAACAGTGTTAACCTGACAGTAACTAAATAAATAGCTTGTTTCCAACCTTAAGCATCTGTCATATTTCAGTATGTCTTGTCTTTGTATCACACATATGACATATCACACATCACCACATTAACTATAAATGCTACATTTATTCTACGCCAGAGGTTGGCAACCTACAGTATGCATGCCATTACTGGCACGCAAAGGAAGTTTTAACAATATGTGCAAGAAAAGCAGCATGTGCAAGAAAAGAACCAGTAAGCTACAAGAAATTAAGTTGAAAAATGATGTTCGACACGCTGCCCAATGAAAGCTCTTTGATGTAGAAAAAAAATGATTAATCTGGTTTATTACCTGCATTACTTTTAGCAGGTCTAGCCTATTGTTTTCACAGTAAAGTTTGAAATCCATGCCCCGGATTTTTTGTTTTCTGATTAAACCAGACAGCTTTTATACCAGCTAAATGGATTTTTCATTGTTTCAGTGGAAGGGTGTTGAGGATTTTGAAATACACCACAGAATATCAAATTAGATATTCACATGATTTTCATTTGGGAACTTTAGGACCATCTGAATGAAAGCAAGTAGAGATGTCAAACGTCCTGTGTTTTGTTGACGGTAATTTGTGATTTTTTTCACACCACTCACTTTATCATTTAAACACCTATTTATTTTGAGATACAATGTTTCAGATGTCAATAACTTTTCAAGGAAAACACACAGAAATTTCAAATCACTGATGTTTAAAGTGATGTCCCTCAGCAAGGGAAAGCAAGGTTAAGTATCACACTAAATGGTAAGATGTGCATATAAACTTTTTAATTTCAGACATTATTGTGTTTTAAGTTTGATAACATTAATAAGTTGTATTAATCAAAATATAAGGAGTGCTATTATTAAATTTAAAATAGTATCAATGGCACACACATTTATGAAAGGTTATGAACCCTTATAAATGGTTGCCAACCCCCGATCTATACTATCATGATAGGTTTATGTGTATTGTAAATGATGCTGTACCTGGAATAAGTTTCCTCCTGGCCATTGCAGCTGCTTTATGTGACTCATATTCCACAAACGCAAACCCTCGATTCTTGTTCTTGTCACTTGGATTTGGGTAGACAATGACATCCACAACTCCTTCTGTCACCTTCTTCATTTCCTCCATAATCTCTTCCTTCTTCCTGTCCTTTGGAATGGAACCAATGAATAGTCTGCAGTTATCCAGGCTGACACAGACACCAATAAACTTTCCTGGGCGAATCTCAAAGTTGTCCAACAAGGTGATGGCTCGCTGGGCAGCCTCTCTGGTGGTATACATGACGAAAGCATAGCCCCTGTTTTCCCCACTGAACTCCATCATTAGCCTAAACTCATAAATCCTGCCGGCTCTCTCAAACACGGGAACAAGTTCGTCTTCATATACATCACGTGGTATCTTCCCTACAAAAACCTCACAGCCGCGAGGTGGTGGGGGGCCTTCCCAGCCTGAAATAAAAAAACAGTATTTCTACTTTAGCATCTAGAAATAAAGCTTATTTTGATATGACCATCCGAGATCCTCCCTTCAACTCTCTAAGTACCTATGTGTCCCTAATTGTGTCTTTTTTTTAAATCACTGGTAAACATTAATGTCATGTGATGAATAATGATTTGCTTTGAATGATCTTGCCTTTGTTAATTAATTGATCGTAGTTCTTAAACTATTGGAAGTCCAGCTATGTAACATTGCAATTATAAATAAAAAAAACTAAGGTGGTGTTTTTTTAAGAGTCACATTATTAAAATACAAAAATTGATATTCATTTATTCGTCACAAACCTCAAAGGCTACTGGGGCATACAAAGTGCTTTCGAATGACACCAGAACTGTGCTTGAAGCATGTATAGATCAGAAGATACAACTACAAAGAAGCCAAGGTACCTACACAAGTGACCATTTTAAAAGTCTATCTAAAAGATTATATGAAATCTTACTGTAACATTTTGCCTCAAATACTTCCTACATAGGACAAATGTTTGCTGAAGAAAAAAAATACCACAATCATACTATTATCAGGTTAAATTCTAACAGATTTAAAGAGGGACTGGATCACTAAATTATACAAAAAGGTGAAAAGGAGAGATGTCTGGTTTGGACTTGCATTTTGGAAAAGGAGATTTTCATTTTTTGCGATTCATATAAATATTCTATGTCTAACAAAAAATCCCAGTCATGACTTAGAATTTCAAAGCCTAGTATGTGGTTATTAATTCAGTCTCAAGATGCATAAGATATCAAATTTCATCTGTAGCATTTCTTACACACTATATTTAGGTGTCACAACAAGAACCCATTAAGAGCAAAAAATTAACTTAGGTTATACAAGTTCAAATCCCCAAGTTATGCATTCACATTAAGGTGTTCTGAGTAAAGCTCAATCTGCGAATTTGTGATCTTTGGGAGATACAACGCAATACCACAGTGAATTGCAAGCAGCACTTCATCAACGGTTGAACTGCCATCCCCCTCTAGTTTTGTTTTTTGAGTTAATTTGTCCAACAAGAAGAAGTCATGTATCTCAAACACATCATACATAACACATTAAGTATTTTCAGAAAGAAGGCAGAAACAAGATGGAGCTGTCTGCACTATTACTGAAAAATCTAATGTACTGTAAGATTTATTTTAGTATTCAATACTAGCTACAATGTTATTTAGTTGATCTAATAAAAATACTTAATTTATTATTTTTACCTAATTAAAATACCAAAGAAAACATACTACTAACCTTAACTGTTCATCAAGTGAACTGATCATACAAATGGCTTCCAAATTCCACAAAAATCATCCTGACACTTCAGACTTTTACAGAAATATTAACAATTATTCATCCATTTCCTAACTGCTTTATCCAAAACAGGGGAGCCAGAGCCTATCCTGGCAAGCAACAGGTGCAATGCTGGATACACCCTGGACAGGACGCCAGTCGGTCACATAAATGCACACACTTCCACCAGGCCAATTCTCAAAAGCCAATTAACCTACCAGTATGTCTTTGGACTGTGGGAGGGAACCAGAGCACACTGAACAATCCCACACGAACACGAGGAGAACGTACAATCACCATACAGATAGCACCCCAGGTCCAGAATTGAACCCAAGGCCCGAGCACTGCGAGGCAGCAATGCCAACCACTGTACCAGCATGCTGCCCTATATGAATAATTACTTGAAATATTATTACAGGTACTATGAAAAAAAATATATGCTTTAAATAATGCTATATATCAATTACCCACCTGGTGGTGGACCCCCAAATTTCCTCTGCCCATTTTCCTGGACCATGCTATAACCTGTCTTCTCCATCAATGCAAGCAGAGCAGCTCCATTAGGGCTTTCCATTCTGCCACCATCATGCAGCAAACTTCCATTTTCTCTTGCCATGGCTTCAGAGGAAAAATAAAATACATGTGTTTCAATCGGCACAACACTGGTGTTCTTACACGTCGTAGGGGTGATCACAGTAGGGGTGGTGCAAAATAAAGCTCATTTTGTATTGGTCAAATATTGAACACTTAGTCAAGTACCAGGGGAAATTTTCTAATACAAGTGATTATGTTTTGTCACATGAATATGAATTGCACCCGTAATCTTTACTGCTGTGTATTCAACTGATTTAGGAAAGATAGCGCCGATACGTTTTAAGTATTAAAATAAGTTTTTAAACAAATATTTTTTCAGTACTTTATTCACTAATGCTGTATAATTTGCAAACTAAGAGCACAATTAGGGTTACGTGCATTTTGGATATGATGTAATTACTTTTTCTTTCCTCAAGATCGCAACACAGTTAACGATAGAAGATCTTTTTTATTTGTAATAAAGGGAGATTGCTAAATGAATTTTTTTTATGGGTTTGGTGGGTAAGGGATGTTTTGTACGCGTTGATTCTTGGTAAATTGGTCATTACTGTTGAGTCCAATTCTCTAACTGGGTACTGTATCTTCGGTAATTGCTGTAAAGTTTTAAACATTTTCCCTCTTACGTTATATACAATACAGATCATTCACGTCGATTATATATATATAGCATCTCTCCCCCATCAGACGCCGAACAGATAATGAATTTGAAACTAGCATAACAGGCAGTTTTCTGTTTTGAGCCCCGGTGCTTGTTTGGCGGGAAATTAAAATTAAAAACCGCGTCATCCGATTTTTTCAGATTACTTTATTTTTTTCTGCGATAAACTGCTTAACACACCACTCTTCTGTCATTTCCACCATTTTATAATTCCCGCAGCTTTCCTTAACTGTCAGCTGCGCCTTCAGATGTTGTAAATACTATTCATACTGCGAACACAAAAATAAAAAGTGTAACCTCCCTCTCGCGTAGTGTGGGATTAAGCGTAATTTATATAATGCAATAAAGAGACGTGAATCCATTTTTGCATTTTTGTCTCCTTAAATTACTGATAACGCATGGGTCACCCTTTTAATCACTGTTACGCAGAATATGTGTGAACACGCGGCTACGTTTTTAAAACCAATTTAATTTACTGACTTCAGTATAACAGCTTTCAAGTTCAAGTTATCCACAGCTAACCCAACAGTCCCGGTTCTTTGTGGACTGTCAGGTATCCCCGCAGGTTCAGTTTTTATTGCTTTAAGTCTCCAGGCCCACCGCCTCAGGCGCGCCCGTGCGCTTCAGGACAAGGTGGGTCAGTCACCCAAGTGCTCCTTCACCCAAGACAAGACGCTGTATTAAGTCTCGGAAAGCTGACAATCGGCAGCGTTGCTTAATTGTTGTTGTTTTAACTGATTTCTACTAACAGATGATTTTTACTATTATTGTGGATGTGACTGGTGTCTTCACGAAACTACAAAGTCATTAGCTTACCCTACTGTAATCACCGCGTGTTCAGAGCCGCACCCCCCTCCTTACGCGTTTTCAAAGACCTGAAAACAAAATTAGCGTTTTCAGCCTCGTGAGCTTTATGCCGGCCAATCAGGAAGGCGGATTTCACCGAAAGCGGGAAATGTGTGTCTTATGTAAATATACAGTGACGCCTGTTAGTACTGTACTTGCAGAGGTGTTCTGATATTAATTGGTTACACACTGTAGAGTTTACAAGTACATGCATGGATGCTTAGGGATATAACAGCCGATAACTGTTAAAACTTTAAACTAAAAAGCTGCTGAGTAACTGAGTTAAAGGAAACTTAAAATAGTAAAACAGAACACGTCACAGTCCTAACGCCCCCAGTAATACATACCGACTACCAGGGTAAGGATGCACATTTTACCCCTGCTGGCAACCCAGACATTACATGATTAGGGTCAGACTTAACTCCCCAGACATGCAAAAGACAAAACGTGCACTGCACTGCACTGCTTTGACCCATTGATCCCATACAAACTCGTAGTGCAACCACAGAGTCATTGTCCCACAGTTCCACAACCCCTCACCCCCAATAATTTAATCGACTTTTTAATAATGCCTTAGTTTGCCTCTTTACTATTGTTTTCTTTTGCAGGGAGCTATATTACTTCACATTCTACTGTTGAGTAATATTGATCTGGACTTAACAGGAAAGAGTGTTTTATGTTTAAGTAGAATTTAAATGTCTCTTTCTTTTTATTCCTCGTTTTTAGATTTGGAAATTCTGGGACCATTAATGGAGCAGCGAGATGTGGTGAGCCTCGCATTTTACGTCGTTGTTGACAGCAAATACACTGCTTAAGGAAGAATAACAGGAGAGTTGGCGGCATCATGTGGCCATGTGAGATACTGAAGAAATACGGTAGTCGGACCTGAAATAACTACGTTCATCCTTATCAAATGTTTCTTTTAACTCTAATAAGTATTCTACATATTATGAATATATGCGTTAACGAAATATATGCTACTGAAATTTCCTGAACATCTTGGTCTACAACTATAATTCTTAAACATATCATTTACATAGCCTTGACACAAAGGTTACTTATATTTACTGTGGTAATATAATTGAAAAAAGTTACTGTACATGACATCTTAATAGTCAGTATTGTTACGGTTGTGGTTTTGTGATTAAAATGTTGGTGGATCTGAAAAGACAACCCTTTCTCACTGGTGAGACTGATAAAGCATGACATAAACATTTATTTTATTTGTGGTGTACAGTATATGTACCATGTCTGTGTGTAGTCTAAAGATGTATTGGTAGGTTTTTTGGCTTCTGAACAATTGGCACTGTTGTTTGTGACTGTGAGCCCTGCGATGAACTGGCATCCCATCCAGGGTGTATCCCACCTTGAGCCTGTTGCTTGTTGTCTTAGGCTCTGGCTCCCCCCACAACCCGTATTGGATGGATGGAAGTATTTGTGGGCAGGTTTGTCTGAATCTGGAATGTAAACTGGTATGTAAATTCTTCTGCTGTAGCACCCAGGCTGTCAGTCCATAGATCACTCAAATCACTCATCAAGATTTCTAACTTGTTCACCTAGATTTTGGTAGGCTCTTGGTTGTTAGTAGGTCCCTTAAAGAGTTTAAATCAGTCCAAAGTGTTCTGGGCTGCAATACCAGCAATATAAAATTGTTCCCCTAACCATCATTCCTTTTTGTCAAATTAGGGTTGAAGAATTATTTTTGTCTAATTCTGGTAAGATACATTTCAATTAAATTTTTGTTGTGTGCTGCAGGAATGTGTGCAATTGTAAATTTTGACATAGTGGATAATCGTGACAGAATGACAGAAACATTATTGACAATTTACCAAACTAAAACAATTAAAAGGAAATGAGTTTCACATAGATTTATATGAAATATTTATCCCCCTATAAAGAAGATGCAACAAAGGACCTGATTTGCATTTCAAATGTCATATTTAAATAAGATATCACGCATTAAATTAAGCACACAACTTTATTTGTGCTCATAACAAATGTAAGCTCAACATTATATTTTTAAATCAGTTTTAATACAGTAGTCACAGCCACAGAGTCTTTGTACTATAAAATGATAAAAGTAAATGTTTGTATTTTGACTGAGGTCATTTAAGAAACAAGAAACATGACATCCAATAAAAGAAATAAATTATGACAAATACATGTACTTAATGTGCATTCCAGCTTACAAACACTTCAATAGTAACAGCACCTTCAATCATTTTACACATAGTTTATACAACAACTCATTAAGAGCACTACTGCAGCTACAGTATGAATCATACTGTTGTTCTAATGAATCTAAATGGAACATACAGTAAATATATAAAGTTATTTTTCCTATTTTAATATTATTAGTAGTAGTACTATACAACCAAGTCACAAACATTTATTTATTCATGATCAACACAAATTCAGCTTTTCAGGAAAGTAGTATATCATATTTGTACATTTTAAATCCTTTTGGAGAAAAGGATATTTTTCAGATAACATCACTCATGATACCTCATTTAATAACTTAAGAGTAATTTAATAATCGCTCCTCTACAAAATCCATAATCCTTAAACAATAAACAAGTATATCTATTCCCAGTTTTCTTATCTCCAGGAGTATCTTCAGGGATATCAAATACAACATTTTGTTTCCTATATGAAAGTATAATTGTTAAAATGCTATGTATTAAGTATAACATATACTATATTCATCTGAAAATGTTCTGTATTAAACCTGTTTTTATTTTTACAATGTGGTTCAGACTAGATCTTTTTTATTATAACGGAAGAGAATAACCAACATATTTTTTTTTAAAAAATCCATCAGTGCGTTTGTCGTTTTGTTCAAGAATTCCTTGGGCTTGCTGGCAACATTTGAATTTCTAGACGTCGCTCTTCGCTGTGGAGATAAACGGCAGCGCGTCCTGAAGAACTGTCTTGTGTGTGGATTTCTGACTCGTTCCGACGGGACTGTTACCATCCATATTGGTGTGTGATTCCAAATCCACTCCTCATTGCACCGGAGTTGTTTCTTTCATTGCACACCTTGCCATGTCATTTCGTGCCCACGGGGGTTAAGACGCCATCCAGAGGGTAAACGGGACGAGGGCGGCGGGGATTGTGGTGTACGGCGCCATTCCCAGGGACAGGATGGAGGCCAGTCCAAGCACCGCCGTGAAGAGAACACCTTTCTTGCTACAAACGATTTTCCTGACATTTTTGCAGAACTGAAAAACAGTCGAGAACAACACCATGAGCTTCTAACACAAAGGCAGGAGGTCACATTGAAAATTGTTCTTAAAAAAAACTTCAAAGCTGACAGACATATGACAGCTTTAACACCTAAAATGTTGTTAACATACTGTATAGCCATAATTGTCTTGTAAAATGCTAATCAAACATTTGAATGTATTTACATACTCTCTTTACACCTGGGTCAGAACCGAAAAACAGTGAAGAAAACCACTTTGAGCCTCTAACATAAAGGCAGACACCCACTCTGATTGTAAATTGCACTTTGAAAAAACTTCAAAGTTTATTGAACACATACAACTTTAAAACTTTAAAGACCCATAGAGGCCACAGATGTAAAGGATTGTTTTCCTTATAATTGTTTTTTTCTCCGATAGCATTTCCGGGACAGGGTTCCGGGACAGTGACCGGTGTCACTGTATTGAATAAAGCAGATAGGCCATGGATGTTATTTTTCTTCTACTGCATAGACAATTCTGAAAGGTTAATCACCCGGGATATGAATTAATGTATATATGCGAAATGTAATGCCAGGGAAGAAAAAAAGAAAATATTTAATGTACTTTATCATAATTTATATTTTGATTATATGTTTTTGATTATATTATTTTGCCTTTTTTTTAATTGAGGTTTCCAATAGAAAACTAGCCCTCTCTACTACCACTAGATGGAGTCTTTATTCCATGAACAGCTATCAGTGATAAAAGGAAGTTTTATTTTTAAAAAAAGTGAAAGCCGAGGTGCAAAAAAATTTTTTCTGCTACAATGGAACAAGTCATCTCCCGTCGCACAATATAATGAAGTCGGTCTGTATTGTACATATATGCATAGAAACTAAAAATAACATAATCTTTGTAAATCTATAAAAAACCCTGATGTGCATTTTAAGTCATGCCAAGTATGACTGACAAATACTACAAATATTAAACAGAAATGAACAGTTTTGATTACATTTGAGATAATAGAACAAGTGTGCATAAAGCCAAGTATTTAAGATACACAGTCAACAAAAAAGGTAAATATACTGTATATGTACTTTAATTCAGTTATCAAAGTTACAGATGTACAGAAAAATCACAGTAACTGTAAGCTCTTAAAAGTGTACAGTAGGTAATAGATTGCAATGTGTGAATAACTGATTTCGCTATGGATGCAAACTTGTTGAAAGAGAATGTAGCTGTGTTAACATAAGTGTTTACAAATATTTATGTCCTTTAAATATGTTCCTTCCTTAAAGCAGCTCTGGTTAGATTACAAACCTGTCATCTATATCTATGTTTGGTATATACAGTATATAAGTAACAGAAAAAGTGCAGCCACAAATGACATGATCAGATACTTCACAAAGGGGTAAATCCCTCCCCTTGATTAATCTTAATTCTTAAACCTTGTTAATCCATGTAAAGCTTTACTAATTTACAGCAGTGCCTGCTAACAATTTATTCAAATTTCTTTTGGAATTGTAAGCACAAATATATGTGTTTTTCCCATGCATTGACAAATTGATTTTTTTTACAAAACCATGAATAATTGTTGAAATTTGGGGCACGCTAATCTCAGTGCTGTGAAAAATGTATCCTATTGTTAAGTGGAAGTGACTTAAAGATAGGAATTACTGTGACATAAACTGAACATAGAAACAGCATGGTACATCATGTGCAACATCATGTGTTTGAGCCTTGTTCAACATTAAAGCTGTAAATATCTAAATATCTACTGTATTGTTAGAATTGATTTGTTAAGGTATTATGTTAATGCCTGATGTAGCATAATTGCATTCACACTGCAATTGAACACCATGCCCATCACTCTTACATATGAGTATAACTGTTAGACATTTTCAAAAGCGATAGCAGTTACCTGACCAGATAAGGTCCGCCCAGTAGAGTCTGCTAATTTTATTATTTTGTGCTTCTCAAATTGTTAACATCACTTCAGAGTCTTGGCAGCATCTGATATGGTTTAATTTAAGATGAAACTATGTAATCAAGCATCTTCATAATCTTTATAATCAATCATAATGGTTGATCTTTGACCATAACTGCTAAATAAGCTCCCTGTGGATAATATCGAAATCGAAATAGAAAAAGAAACCTTCCATCTGTAATGAGAAAATCAGATGAAGCTTCTCTAGTGAATAGAAGCCATAGATGTAACTTTTTAGACTTCTAGACTTTTTAAATTTTGGCTATTATAGTATATAAATAATACATATTATACATTATGTACTTGTATTTTATATATTATATATTTTATATTGGAGTCTGTCACATAAAAATCAATTTTATTTTCAATTATTCCTGTTCGACTCTTTATTTCAAAGTAAATGTTTCTCCCAAGTAACATTAGGCTTGAGAGGAGTCAGATAGATCTCCTCAACAAAAGTTTTCTTCTGAATTTGAAACAAATCCTAGAAGTGCAATGGCCAACATTCTGTAAATTGGATATAAATCTAAAAAAAATACAGCATATAGAGACAACTTCCACTTACTGTATATATAAATACAGGAGACTCCCTTAATGCCGCAAAGACAAAACAGATAAACTCTTGGCTTCATGCAATCATAATGTCAGTTATCATATATACATATATATTGGATATCTTATGTAATACATATATAATAACTATATACAGTATATATCTACATTGTTTCTCAGTCATGTATGCAATTGCTTGGATCTAGTGTTCTTTTCCTATTTTTAGTCCAGGATCTATTGTCCCTCTAGGATGAGAGAGGCAGAGTAGTTATAGATAGATATCTATCCACCAGTGAATGCTACTTTATACATGTTTTATTATTTTTTGTCTTTATAAAAATAATATTATGTTGAATACGGTTGAACTCCCTACATAGCAAACCATAAAGTGTGATATTTATTTTGCTTGTTGTTGATTTGGACCTAATAATTGATTTTCAGCTATTTAATAAAAGCAAACAATAAAGCATACTTGTATTATTTCTTAGTTTAACTAAATTTACCAAACTGCATGGAATCTTGCATTTTGGAATTTGATTACTTCTTGTGAATGAGATACTTTAGGAACATAAGAAAAGTTACAAATGAGAGAAGGCCATCTGGCTAACAAAGTTTGTGTGAAGTCATGCATAAAGTGTACTCTCTTACACTGCACCAGTGTTGTCAAGCCTATACTGTATGGTCGAAATGACACAATATAGGCGTCAGACAGGTATTGGCATGGTATAGAATGCAACCTGGTCTCTTCTTTGCCTTCAAATTGAAATAAATCAACTTGTACATTGTAGAGGACTGAACAATTTGGAGTTTTTTTCTTACTAAAGCTTCCGGTAATAAGATGTTGTTAGCAGTCAATTTCCTATTTTCACAGTATTATTTTCCAAATCTAAGTAGTATGTTGCCATCTATTTTATTTTAAGTGCAGCTTAAATTTCTAAATTTCTTTAAATGCACCTTGTAAATGCATCAAAGGCCACCATGGTTCTCTGTTCTGCTACACTATCTCTGCACCCCACAGAGTATTCTGTCATCAGCATTCTAAAGCACACAAACACAGACCATAAGAGCATTAAGGATTTTCCGTCAGTCTTTTGCCATATTTCTGGGAGAGAAAATGCCACACAGGCTGTTATACAAGATATTTCAGAATCGGAGTCTCAAAAACACTGCCATTGCCTATCCAGATAATAGATCCTGGACTAAACCCCACTTTTCACCTATTACATGATGAAAACACCCTAGCATTATAACTCTTGTGTAAACAACCCCCAAAATGTAATGTCATTGACACACCTACAGTTCAGTTCTTGACCTGACCCCTCTGTGCTGCATATTGAAAGTTTTAAGAGAATTACTACCATGGTTTCAGTTTCAGGAGAGTTGGCAATCCTGGGTCCTTGCTAAATAGAAAAGTAATTTTTTAAACTGACACAACATTTTGGGGGGTCGTTTAGGTGTGTTACAGATCTGTCACCTACGAAATTCATATGCAAATATAAAATATTAAAGGATCCAGCAAAAACTGTAACGCAAGCAAAAATTTTTTAATTTAACCTTCTTTCATTGATGCAGGAAAAGGTCTCTCCATGGATACAATAGCTACAAAAGCTGCCTGGTTACAGATATTATGTTTATAAAAAACATACCTTTCAGATGTTGTTTGTAAATAAGACTTCAGCAACTAATTTAATTTTAAGCTTTTCTGATATTTTTTTCTATTTTCTTTCAGTTTAAATGTCATACTTAGAATTAAGTTGTGACTAATATGTAAAGTGCTGGTAAATGTGCATGCTTCACACAGTCCCAAGATCACTGTGAAATGGACATTCTGTGGTTATTTTTCAAAGGTCAATAAAATAAATATATTTTAAATTATACTTTTTGTCACAATTGAAGGCTGAAAAGATGTGTTAAAATGCAAGTAATTTGTATTTAGTATCACATGCTTTATGTTCAGTGTTATGCTAGAAAAAGTAATGGTTTTCCAAAATTAAATTAAGTAAGACTACGTGATTTTTTTAATGGAGGAAGGCTAAGACATCAAAATATAATTGAAAATCCTTAATAATAAATACTGCAAAATGCATGTATTTGCACAGTAAAAACAATGTTAATAAAAAAAACAAATTCTTCATTACACAGATCATGTTATTTTTGTGAGATCATAAAATTACTGTACCTGGAAGGTCTGAAAACTTATAGCAGTACCATATCTGCAGTACATCACAAAATGTTCACAGTTATTCCAGAGTAGACTGTAACCTGTTGTTCCAACAAGTTTTTCAGCTCTTCTGGCCACTTCTTCACCACTCAGTGGTGGTCGGCTGCAGACTTGATCCATGTGGTTGATCAAAATTTCAGACCCGTAAGCGAAATCCTCCACTGTGTCCACTCTCACACTGGCCACTTTGGAGATGACTCCTAAGATTAGCCTAACATTTGTCACCATCTCCTTAATGGCATTGCTGTCATTAGTCAGAGCAGGCAGGATATCAGGTATAAGGTGAGCTACCTTATTGTCCCCCAGATATATACCAAAATGTGTGAATAAAGTTCGAGGAACTTCCAACAAGTCTCCTCTTTTAAAAAGGGAAATATCATAGCTCTGTATATTTTCATTGCTCTCTTTTGTCATGACAAAAAATAGATTCCAAATATTTTCTAAAAGCTGGAAAAGGAACATTTTGGAAGCAATTCTAAATTGTTCGCTGCCTTGTTTTTATCCTAGAAACTTTGGGAGGAGTCAAGGGATTATGGTTACCAGCAGCTAAGTTTTTCTGGGGAATGTGCTGGGGAGTACTTTTCAGAATCATATGGTTACACAAATAATTAATTGGCAGAAAGCTTTCTGGCCTAATACAAACTTTTATTTACAGTATTTAACTGGTCAGATCTATTAATGGATAGCTTTGCTAATGTTAATAATTTCATCAGTTAATCAAATTCTACAAGTATTCCTTGCCTGAACTGGAAAACATTCTCTACAATAGCACAGTCAAAAGTAGGGAGTAGTTGTATAATACATTTGATAATACATTTGTAAAGTCCTTTGAGGAAATAAGCTGCCACTTACGCAAGAATTTTCAAGCTGCCTTTGCATAATTATTATGCAACTTATTGTTTCTCAAACCTAACAAGTAGCCATGGAAGAACATATCAGAGACCACTAAGCAACATTGCCTTTGCTGTCCTTTCTAAATAAGCAAAATATTTTATTATTTCATAACAAGGGTACTATAAGCATGAACCTTTAAATTTTAGTCATAGATAAGAAAAAAACAGACAGAGGTTCCACAGTAAAGCTATTTTTCTGTCTTTTATCACCTATAACAGTCATGTGGTTAAATAATTCAGCATATATTCATATACTGTATATTTGCTGATTTTGTGGTTCTTATAATTGTCTTGTCTTTTGTCTTCTGCGATTATACAGAGAACTGTACAATAAATCGGAATTAAATGGTGTTAATTAGAAAGGGATTTACAAAAACAAATATGCAAATCCCTTATGTAAACTTGCAAATCTTAGTACAAATATATGTGATTCAGTTGATGGTGGGAACAACAACTGACAGCCTGAGCCTATCGACCTCTGTTTGTCTGGGCTTTCTGCATGTGACTTGCTGGGAGAGAATGAAATTTGCTACTAGGTCTAAAACAGTGGTAGAAAAACTGTTCAATTCATTAAAACGTAACATGTTTGAGTTACTTTAAACTTCCTGTATCGCCCTGGTGTGAGCCCATGTGAATTAATACAGATATTTTTTGTGTTCTGTGAGAATGCACTGAAAACACTCAACGTAAGTGTCTCTGATTACTGTTCAGTATACTGTAAATCCAAAAGTAAATCCAATATTTGATTTATTTGTAGCCGGAAATTGTATCTTTTCTCCCTCAATATAGATTTTATGATGATAATCCAGAAACAAAACTGTACAATAATATACAATAATTCTTTGTCTATCTTCTTTTTGTTGTTACCTGGACTCAAGCTCAATTTTATTTAATCAATTGGTAAAATATTTTCATTAGTAATATATTATATGTTTCAAGTGGGCCCATTGAAATAACTACGCCATGAAAATGATACACTGACATTCTGCACAAATAAAAATCAGACCATAGTGAACACATTTCAATGAACAATAACACTACACAGCTGATTGAGGTACGTACGTTTATATACATGGAAGAACTTGTTTTTCATTTTTCAGAGAGTGACATGACCATTGTATTTTATCTTTCAAATCTGCTAAGGCAGCTACCACAAGGTCTTTACTGACGGCCTGTCTCACACCTTAATTGCCAATTCCCATTCTTAATAATAATGTGTTGAGTGGATTGTTTCTTAGCCACCTGCTGGCAGCTACAGAATTTAATTGATTTTATAACCTTTTACATGTGCTCTGCTAGACATTGGTGATGCTAGTGCCTTCTGGTATGTAGTGTCTTTGTCCATGGACAAATGTTGTTAGATCTTAATAATATTTTCTGTATTGTTCAGGTTTTCTTCATCAGCCCTTCCTAGATCTGCATTTTTTTTCCAATGTTAATATTTAATTGTCTCATTGTTATGCTTGTTTCTGTTTTGGTTGTCACTTTCTATTAAATCTTAAAGTTTTATAAAGGAATTTCACATAAAATCATCTTACAAGTCACTGTATCACTGGATGTGGTGCATGAAACTAGCTATGATAAATGTGTTCAAGAATTGGTGTTAAAATACACATACAGAAATAGATGCAGTATCCACAATATTACCAATAGTACTTCAGACAATGCCCAAAAGTACAAATAATGTATTAAAAGTCTCAAAAAGAACATTGTCCACAAGATAAATGAGAGATGACCAGAGTAAAAGTAGCACAATTTTCTAGTGCTCCAAGAACAGCCTTCCTGATCTGGCATGTATGTTAATGCCAAATCCCTTGTATGGTATGTGTTACATTATTCTCCAGATAAAGTCCAAACTTTTTTTTGACTCAGCACTTCTTTGTGCTACAACTAACACATGGGACAGTGCAAGGAACCTCTCATTCCTTTCTTGGTGCTGTTTCCCAGGTTGATTTCTTGGACCAGTTCCAGCTCTAAAGTGCGACTGCCTCTTTTAATTTTCCCTTGCGGTGTCCAACACTGCACTGCTCATGGCAGAGAGTCAGGGGGGATGTCTGGGGACTCTCTGCAAACCATGACAAACAGAGGTCAATTGGATCAGACTGTTAGCTGTTATTGCCACCATCTACTGAATCACATATATTTGTACTGAGATTTGCACATTTGCATAAGGGATTTGCTTATTCGTTTTTGTAAATCCCTCTCTAATTAATACCTTGGCCACCTCCATCTTCTCTCTGTGATCACTGCAGTGAGTGGTTTGAGAGCGTTTGGCCAGTGGATTCTTCATATTCACTGTAGACACTTAGTGTGAAAGGTGTCAATATTCATTGAGATGGTTTTGAGCACATTACTTTTGAAGAGCCATTATTTACTTCTTGAGTCCTAATTTCTTGGATTTCCACACTGGATGGAGCACGGCAAAGGGTTGGTTTGCTTTCTTCAGGCAAGCAATTGTATGTTGTGTGCTGTCCCCATCCTGCGCGATCTCACTTCCAAGGTAGGTGAATTGTGTCTGTTCTTCTATCGGCTGGCTTCTTGTTCTGACTAGCTGGTCTGCATTGTGGTTCTGCCTGAGTAACTTTGTCTAGATGTCCCTTGAGCCCGATTTCCTTTGCATTTTTTACTAACATTTCTTTTAAAGCAAGGACCTCTACACTCAAGAACAGCTTCTATCCCACTGCAGTAAGCATCCTCAACAGCTACTGTAACTGCAGTGGCTCATAATCAATACACATCTGCACTATACAATTTCTGCATGGTCTACCATGTTATTTTTCTCACTACTATATATTTATTGTCCCACAACTTATTTATTGTTCCTGTTCTTATCATTTATTATGTTTGTAATGTACTGTCTACATTGTGTGGTGTTGTCTTTTGTACTGTGTATGTCCCAAGAGATCAGCGCGATTAAGAATTCCAATGTAAGTGTACATTTGCCAATAAACTACTCTACTCTCTACTCATTTTCTATGCACAGTTTAACTTTCTCTGTGCTGCTATGTGTGGTTGCTATGTCATCAGCATAGTCCAGATCTTCGCAGATCCTTGTCAGTGTCCACTGGATTCCACACTTCCTTATAATCCAGTCTAACGCCAGTTGTAATACTGAATCTGTCTGTCACTTCACCATTGCTGCAGATAACTTTGCATCTGAAGACTTGATTCAGAGTTAAGCATGATAGGCATTCTAAGTACAGTATAATATTTTTTATTTTTAAGTATTTGCAAACACAAATCAATTGCATATTGTTCAATATAATTGACATCCCAGGATTAGTATTCCACTGATTCTCCTCTGACTTTTATAACAATAAAGAAGGTACTTCTTCTGGCCTTTAAGTAAGCACTTCAGTTCAGATATACAGTATTCAGTCACTTCTCTGTAATGGTTTTGGACTATACCACTGTTATAAAACTTCCACAGCTCTTTCAATTCATGTGGCTTGTGTTTAAGAACAGATTTATTTAGTTTACAACACCAATGCTCTATTGGATTTAGGTTTGGAGATTGATATGACTCATACAGACTTTTTTTATATACAAGCATTTTTTATGTACAAGCATTTATAATTGGAGGTGTGTTTCAAAATGTTATCCTGCTGGAAAGTCCATTTGCACCCAAGCTTGACCTTCTTAGTAGAACAAGATAGGTTATTAAATAAAACCTGGAAATACTTTGGGACAAACTAAGCATCCCTCGATTCTAACAAGGACACTTGGTTCAGACGATGCAGAACAACCCTAAAGCTAAAAAATTCATTTCTAAAAGGGATGATACACTTTTTACATGAGCTTCATGTTTTTTGGACTAATCATACTGCTGACTTTGGTCCAGTAGCTCAAAATTGATATTTCACCTAGCCTGTGACAGTAAACTACATTTGTTACTTCACATTGTGAGGATGAAACAGTGTTGGTAATCTAAATGTTATTTTTCGATGGTAAAAATCATTCACCTTCACTGACATGCTAGCATGATATATGGAGTCTTACATATTAAATATTTGACTTATGTTTAAGACATAAACCTATCACTAATTATCCGATACACTTAATATTTATTGATTAAGAGTCTAGTAAGTGTCCTCCTACCATAAGTACACCAAAGACAAATTATTACTCAGATTTTTTTCTTTTTTATATATCAGTTTTAGTTGGTGTTAACTTGATGGAGAAAGTGATGAAGAAACCTGAGTGCAGACAGATATATATCCTCCAGGTCAGAGGTCAAGGGTACATGGGCCACTGAGGGACTTCTGCCTTTGTCATTGTAGACTCAGTGAGTTTTGGTGTTGATAGCTGCTGTAATTAGCTAGTATGCCCTTTAGCGATAATTCACCAAAACTAAAACCAAACAAGACTGACAAATCTGTCTGTCAGCAACATGGTGTCCAGATAAGGGCTGACTAACTTGAACAATATGAAGAATCTTTCACCTCTGTTATCTCTTACAACAGATCTTTGAAGAAGAAGCCCCTTTTGTGGACAGGGAGAATGTACCAGTTATCTTTATCTTTAATCTTCCCTAAACCTGATCTTCCTCTTGTGCCAGGGAATAAAATACAGCATTTGTTTCTCCAATGCCCTTAACATAGTACATAACACATGGATTCCAATTTCCTCACATAGGCCAAAGACATCCTGCTAGGTTCATTGGCTTCTGGGAAAAATGGGCCTGCTGTGAGTGTGTGCATGTTTGTGTCAGCCTTGCGCCTGTTGCTTTCTCGGATAGGCTTTGGCTCTGCAGCCCTGAATTTGATGAAGCAGTTAGAAAATGGATAGAGGAAACTTTGCTTGTTCAAGTCTTATACATTTATAATATATATTTCTCAGTATTCTCAGTATCAGCCTGCACACATTATACATAACTACAGTATTACCCATTAATTACATATAGTACAAACTGAGAATGGTAAATTTTCATTATTTGTAAATTGTTCCTTAAGAGCACTAATAAAATTATACTGTCTTCAGAATTGCTGAACCTTTGATAGCAGCTCTGCTTTATTTCTATCAAGTGTACGGAAACTTGGTATCGTTGTAAACCTAGAGATTTATTTATACAGGAAGAGTTCACTAAAAGTCACAGTTAATTAACATACAACAAATATCAACTGGACAAACACAGTGTCAGAGGCTGATTTAAAGTGGGATCCTGCCCTGCATACAATCCCAATTATAAGTGGGATTATATAAAATCAGGGGGAAAAAAACACTTTAAGCAAGAAGAAGGAGAAGACCCACATCACAGTTCTTTTGGTAGTACAGCATTCTTTCAGCTAAGAAAAATGACCAAATTTACTTTGAAACAACTTTTATGCTTTTGTGATCTCTTACCTAAATCACTATAACTCTCTTTAAGATCTCTTTAAAATAATAAACTCAATAGACTCCAGTTTGTAGAGTGGCTGCAACTGGATTATTTACACTCAGTTTTCTGAACATACTGTAACGAATACGACCCTGCGTATAACAGGGATGTTAGCCGCCCAGGCTGACGAAAGTCTTCTTTACAGTAGCTCAGCTGGCAAAACCCCTGTGGAGTGAAGCCAGAGACCCGGGTTTGGGCCCATGTGGTGAGGGATGAACCGGGGGTGAGAGCGGGGAACGTGAGGACACAAGAACCTGAATCCATTACAATAAAACCTAGCATTCAGGTCTTTTCAGTAGTTGCCAGTGATTTTTTTTCAAAATGATCTTAAAGAAGCCACAATAATTTATGAAGTCCTTCATGGTCTAGGATATTTTATTAAAATGCTTATTCTACACATCACATTTAGAACTTTTCCTGTTTTGCTTGTTCCAGAAAAGCAACTTTTTGAATTAGTTGCATTAGTATTATAACACAAAATACAACAACACATTTATATTAGAAAATGTATAAATTATTTTTACTCCAATTCAAATAAAGCCCCTAATCCATTAAGGAAAGACAAATATTTGTGACCTTAAATAATGCAAGTATTCTGTTATGCTCAGGCATGAAAACAAATACAATATCAGATATTTTGCAAGAGCTATCAGGAGAATGTTTAGGTTAAGAATCATAGTAATTTAGTCAAACTCTAATTATGACAGAGAAGAGGTGCAAATAACTTGCCTGCCTTAGGAGAGAATGAGTAAGAATAAGACTAAGAATGAGTCTGGGAGTTGCTGTAAGGGCAAAGATGAGGTGGAGAAAGGGAACTAAAAATGAAGTGTAGGTAGGCGATAAGATGTAAGGTAAGAGTTTGATCTCCTCCCGAGTGTACAACTCCAGAAAAAAGGGAGCCCGTATTTGGGTTCCTCATTGTTTACTGTGCTACTGTGTTGATATTACAGCATTGGTGGGAGATGTCCTTGTATGCATGTGTTTTGGTTGTTCCAGCAAAGAGCGTTCTCATACTAGCATATTCTATTCACAATGCAGCCTTTTCCCTGCATCTTTCAGTAAATGTTCAAAAAGAAATACGCTTTGTCCAGTGTTACTATCAAAATGAGATACATTTTCACCAGTAGAAATGATACATTCTTTATATGTAAGTTAAATGTAAATCATTTATTTGCACAAAAATACAAATATTACAATTAGAAAATGTTAATTATGTACAGTACATAATGCTCTGAATGTAAAACACACAGTAAGCCTATAGTGATAATAGTTACAATATATAAGAAACAAGTCACTTAATTTTAGGCATATAATTGTTGGCAGACCACACTTGCTTACACAGTAAGCTAAAATGTGATATCAAAAATAGAAAACATACAGTACATCTCTTATTTTCTCATCACATATAGTATATTTACAGTACATGCTTTTAAAAAATAAATGTCCATCCAATAAGAAACAATATAAGTGTTTTGTTGTTGTACTGTATGTGTATCTTCTGTCAAAATTAACCAGCCATCCAGAGAGTGAATGGAATCAGAATGGTCAGCAGTGCTGTAGAAGGAGCAAGTCCTGCGTAGAGAATTGAGATCATTCCTACTAGAGCTGTAAGAAGGACACTCCTCTGGTCACGAATGATCATTTTCAGAGCTTCACAGAACTGAAAAAAAAGAAAGAACCTTTCAGACCAGCATCCAACTTTTTCTCCATTGTTCAATTCGTAAAAATATACAAATAATTTAATTAAAAATGTAAACAATCCACATACTCTTTGGACTGGTTTAAAAAAAACAGAATGCGGTCATGAATCGGGTATTCTGCAAGTTGAAAAATCAGATTCTGTCATTCTTTATCAGGTACCAGTGAGGAATCTAAATTTATGATGTGTCAGAAGCATCTTAACTGCTTTAAATAGCTGTGTTTCAAATAAATCTTTTACTATATTAATGAGCCTATGCAGTAATGTTTTAAGATATTTTTAACAAATAATGTTCATCTTAATAATAATATATTTAATTAAAAATAGTGCTAAAACAAAAACAATTAATATTAGATCATTAAATTAAAATATAATGATATTCAACAGCATAAAACCAACAGAACACCCACATGTGGATTTGAAAATATTTAAGTGTCAGATGGCATAGTGGTTCAGTGATTGGAAATACTGTCTCACAACTCTTGGGCCTTGGGTTCAATTCTGGACTTGGAGTTCTATCTGCATGGAGTTTGTATGTTCTCATTGTGTTTGCATGGGTTTCCTCCTCATGCTCTGGTTTTCTGTAGGTTAATTCGTTTCTGGGAAAACTGGCACTGGTGTGAGTGTGTGTATCTCTGTCTGCCTTGAGATGGACTGGTGACTAGTCCAGGTTGTACAGTATCCCGCTATGCGTCCGTTGCTTGCAAGACTAGGCTACAGTTCCCACACAACCCTGAACTGGAACCCTAAATGAAACAGTTAGAAAATGGATGGATGGATATTTAGGTGTAAATGTTAGTCCTCAAGATAAATGGTCAGCATTTGCCACACATCGTTATTAGAGTAGTTTGGTCAAACCCTAATTAAGACAAAGAAAAGGCGTGACTCGAATAGCAATCTTTACTGGAGTAACTCCTTTAGCTGGGGACAACAATACGTCCAAAAGGGCATAGAAAAATAGTGTTTAAATGAGGGCAAAGAAGGGAAATGAAAACAACCCACAGAACACCAAAGCAGAATCCTTAATTGCGGAACATGGTGAGTGTGTTTAAAGTGGATCGGGCTCAGATTTCATATAAACTCCATGCAAACTTCAAAGGATCAGCACTTCAGGAATTAAATGAAGAGGTTAGGATTCCTTCTTGAGCAGTGAAGAATGCAGTGCCAACTGATGAGGAGGTTTAAGAGCTTGTGTTGAATAAGAGAGGTGGGAAGTGGTGAGAATGCAGCAAGTTTTGGCTAGAGACAAGAATGTGTGAAAGGTTAGAATCAAGGACAATCCTTGGAGACTGAAAGGAGGGAAATTGCCCAAGTTTACTCTGTGCTGAAACATTTGAAAAAACAAAGGCTAAAAGTGCTGTAGCAGGGGCAGTGCCACTCAGAGAAAATCATCCAAGAAATGGAGGATGGAGGTTAATCTGTAAATGAAGGAATATTCAGCAGAGAGTTTCTTAAAGTGTCAAATATCTTGGGCTGGTGCAAGATGAAAGCAAGATGGACTGTGACATAACACTTATCAGTGCACCCTATGAAGCGTCTGAGGTTTAGGATTGATAAGCATAAATTTAAAGACATTATGATGGTGGTTGTAGTGAACTCAGAATTTTATCCTGCTGGTTTAATCAGGTATAACATGGTCCTCAACTGCTTAGTGTAGAGGAATTGTCAGAAGTAGTGAGCAGACTTGTTAAAGTCAAGAGCAGGGAAGTTATGAATTGAAGAAAGATCAATTAAGCACAATACATGCAGTCAGGTATAAATAGAGAGCTAATCCTAAATTGAGTAGAGGGCAGAAATGGAAAAGGGGGGTCAGGACAAGCAGGGGAAGAGATGCATTATGATTCAATTTATTTAGGCAGATGTCAGTCCAATCTGCAAAGCTGGAGCCCAGAATTCAGGGATGACTCCATTGATGTAGCAGAAGAGCCACTAAAGAAAGGCATCTAATGGAAAGCAGGAATCTGGTGCACTTTCCCTGTGGGGGGTCAGAGTGAGTATCAGTGGCAGGAAGGGCTTCTACAGGTACAGCAGAAAGAGAGTACTGAGGAAGTGAAAGAGACGACAACAAAGATTTTACTGAGGCTGAAATTGTGATGGATTGGTACCCGAAGATGAAAAAAGGAAGAAAGAGGAGAAAGTAAACCAGAGAGCAGACAAGACAGAGAAAGAGAAAGAGAGGAAGGGGGGGAGACAATATGGGCATAGAGGAGAGGACAGCTAGAGGCCCTCGGCATGTACTGTAGTTGCACTGGAGCTCCAAGGAGGAATGGCGTCATCAGGAACAGCTGGAAGATGAGGGCAAATGGCAAGACAGCTGTCTATGAAGTCTAGAGAGGTAGAGGGGGGTCAAAAAGGCGCTTCTTCATGTTGGCACAAGAAAAGAAGGCTCCATGAGGGTTCTTTGTAGATGATGAAGGAGAAAGTTCGAGGAAGGGAGAGTTGGGGGCTGATACCACACCATCAGCAGAGAATAGGGGGAAGGGTATTAGAGAGACCCATCGCTGCATGTGGGGTGACTAGGGTTGTGAAAAAGGGGTCAAGACCCGATGTGGACTGATCTGCGGCTCCATCGGGGGCAGGGCAAGGCAGACGGGCTCCAGGGAATAGAGGTGGACAGGGGAAGGGACTGACTTTTTTATTTTTCCTCCTTTTTCTATACATTTTATTTGTTATGTTATTTGTATACTAGATTTAATATTATATTATTACTTTTAGCACATACCCTTAATTAAGATTATGATTAAAAAACATCCAAACCTGTACTACTTTCATCACAGGTTTTTTCTTTACTGAATATACATACTGTATTATGGATTTCTGATTTAATTTTTTGTGCTTTATAAATATATACAACATTTTTGTGCGTAGTACACAATAACATTATTTTTTTAAATAATTATTTTTCAGATTTAATGTGACAGGTGAATGGCATTGAAATTGTATTTTTTACTTTTTTAACTAGTAAAGAAAACATTTGAACACTAGAAATAACCCTAACTAAGGAATAATTCTGTGCACTACAATTAAGGTTTACAAAAAAAACAAACAGTTAATTCTAACTATAATTATGGAACAGAGCAATGTCTATTTTGTAAAGATAACAATAAAGTCCTACGTTTATTTACATAGGTTAATCAATGTTTTATAGCCAGCAATAACAGCCTTCATTCTTGCACTGTCATACTTAAAAACGATCAAAATTCCATCATCAAGCACTGTAAATCCATGAAACAAAGTCTTTGGCATGGCCCCTATGCATTTAGGTCTTGCATTTTTGTGTTTTGTTTTTCTTTAAAGCCTTGATGATACAACTAACACAAAAACATGAAAAAGCTATAAAACACAGAGGGCTCTATATTTCAAACAGTAAAATCCCCATTGCTTCCTACTAAGTGTTTTTGAATATAGGGCCCATAAATATCAAAGAGGGGGGCAATGAGAGATTTTACTAGGTTTTGGCTGCTGAGCAACCTTTCAAACAAACTAATTCACTATTGTCTTGGTGGTTCAATGAAGTATTTGTTCTGGCTGAGAAAGAGCAAGATTTAAAAGAATGTTTCATCAGATTATATGGGTGAAAAGATTGAGAAATTTGTGATCCAAAACAAGCCATCTAAATCTCTTGAGTAATTTCGCACTGCCAAGGATACACCAGGCTTTTCCATGATTCAGATCTTTCTAAAACAAAGTGCTACAGTACTATTGGGCACGATGCAACATGGCCAGTTAAAATCATCTGATTCACCTCAATGTGATAGGAAGCCAAGCAGCTTGTTTTCAGATTTACTGAGCTGGATGAGGATGAGAAAACTTTAGCTTTGCTGATTTCGAAGGTTTCAGTTTCAGTATTGCATAGTGTTTGTTTGTTTGTTTATTTTTGTATTAACCTAACAATTAAGTTTCAAAGAATACCTACAGAAAATTATAACTTATGACTGATTTGTGAAGGCATTATTTTCAATATATATAACAAGTCTGGGACTTAGATAATTATGCAATTGTGAACACAACTATTGAGGCTAACAAAAATGAACAAGATGAGAAACATATTTCTGCAATTTGAAGAGAACAGGTTATTAGACTAGATAATAGGTATTCTAAAAAACAGGGACTACAGTAGGTAACAATGTTACTGTAGGGGTATTTAAAAACTATATGGCGAAATTAGAATTAATAAAAATAATGACAAGAAAAAAAACGAGACTTAATTAAAAATATTTCATATAAATTGTGTGATGAAACAAAGTAGCACCATTAAAAACATTTAAAAATATTAGTTTTCTACTTGTTTCTTATAATATGAAATATTTACATCACCAGCCTTTTTCTTGGAAAGATTTACCTTATTTATATACAAACCACCCATTTATCTTATTTATTTGTCTATTATATACAGTAAGTATTAAATTCTTCATCTTCATCAGTGGTGTTTAACAATTTACTGTATATAAAAAAAATACTTAGATGACACTTCATAGCAATAGTTTATGTTTACTGAGCATTCATTCAACCTAAAAAGTAGGAATTAATGGATTAAATAAAGGGAGAGACTTAAATAGATCTGCAGAAATAAATATTATTTGTCCTAATCTAATTAACTCATTAGAAATGCTAAATACCACTCACTAGGGCATGGAACACATTACACCTAAATTAGATGATGTGTTTGTAAGGTATTGTGCCATCTGTGCCTAAAAGGTGCTTAATAAAATTAAAAGCACTATCATATGGAAATAATTAATAATTTTACAAAGCATACTCTAATAAATTAGTGAAAAGCATTACTGGAGAAGGAAGGTGACTATTAATTTAATTCTGTATTTTTCAAATGGCATACAATAGACATAGGCTGTTAAAGACATTTTTTTTAATTAGTGAATAAACATGGTACAGTACATGTACTGTAGCCTATCAATTTTTTCAAACATTTAAACTCATACTACATATTGGAGGCAGGTAGTTACAATTGGCTGAATGGTACCAGATGATTATGTGTAACACCAGATCTTGGCATGAACGGAGAAATTTGGGTTAGGCTGGTACAGTATATTTTAGAGCTGTGCAGAAGATAGTAAGTTACACGCTCTGCACCGTGCACTGATTTATCTTCCCACACGTTTTTAAATGAGTTAAAGAACCAGGATAAGGCATTATTTTCGCCACATAACGTGCCGGAGATGGGCAAGTCTTGTTTTCGAGAGTTGGATTTGTTAATGTTTTAGAAGTATTTTCAACTAGCAACAGGTTAAGTCCTAAAAACAAGTAATTTCACCTATTATACAAAAACATGATTCTATATGGTAACTTAGCTCGTAGGGGATCCTATAGCTTCCAAAGACCAAAGCTGTGTAATTTGAAACTTGTCATCATTCTTTCCTTAGACTTTGACGCAATTTCCCAAGAAATGAAATGGGCCTGTCGTTATTTATTCGTTATTTAGTATTTTACATGTTTTCAAAACTTTTCCAGTGAAAACCATCAAACCGGTTAGAACTTTCTTCATTTGCGAGTCCCAGGAAGACAACAGATGAACTTCACTTTCCAATAGGGGGCCAGTTGGAACAAAGACTTGGAATGGAATCGAGGTGCCAAGTAGCCGTGAGTAACTGCATGCGCCCCACAGTCCGAGCGCACATTCAGTTATCTGTTCCTAGCGGTAACGAAGTGCAATATTCATTCATGTATTTCCGCTTCAGGTGACGATGTTATCAATACTGTAAGATTTGCTCAATTTCTCTGGAAAGAAGAAGAAGAAGAAGAAGCTATGTTTCTACATTATCGGCATCAATATATTATTGTTTTTTATATTTATGGCGTAGTTTTTCCTATTCTTAAGATCACAAATTCCTCATATTTTACAGAACACGTTTGGTGATTCCCAAGATCCAGAAAAAAATGTTGTCTAGTTTTTTAATCTCTCTCACATTGTCTCCTAGTTTTTTCCTACACTTTTATAATCCCTCAATGGGTGTGTGTGTGCTATTAATCTGTTAAACATTTACCTGCTGCTGGGTGAGGAAAAATATAATTTACCTTGTCTGTCTGGTAGCTCACAGGCGTGCCGTATCTGCAGTATGTAACAAAATGCTCACAATTATTCCAAAGCAGGCTGTAAGGTGTAGCTCCAACAAGTTTTTCCGCTCTTAACGCCACATCTTCGTTAGGAAATGGTTGCTTTTTACTAATAATGTCCATCTGATTTACAATCACTTTAGACCCGTATGCAAAATCTTCTACAGTGTCAACTCGGATGCTGGCAATCTTCGAAAGTACCCCTAGCAGCAGTCTCTTGTTTGTCACTACTTTCTGAATTTGACACTTGTCAGTCGTCAGCACCGGCATAATGTCAGGCATCAAATGCGCAACTTTGTTGTCACCCAGGTAAATGCCGAAGTGAATGAAGAGAGTGCGTGGAACCTCCAACAAGTCTCCTCTCTTAAAAGAGGAGCCATCACAATGGTTAGGGCATTTTTCTCCATCCGTTGATATTAAATTGAAGACGTTAAAGTTAGTTAGGAGGAAAATCTTCTCAAACAGAAATGTCAACGAGTCAAGCATTTTGGGAGCTACTGGTGTCAGTAACAACTTAAATCACAGCTTTTATTCCATAGCGCGCAAGGAGGAGACAGTATGACATCATATAGTTGCAGGAATCACGATTGGCTACACTGATTGATCTATCCTCAAGAGAAACGTGAGGTTAGGACCTGTAAAAGTTTTTTAATCCTGTAGTTAGTGGCAGTGGAGAGTACGGTGGCATTTTACAGTTCTTAAATTCCTTTAATTTACAAAAACATAAAAACTTCATACGAAAGGTAAATCTTAATACCATATACTTCTTCTCGGCAAGCAATTGATGGCTGTAGAAATATATGAAAAAACAGATATGACATAATTGCTTTTCTTTATTCCTTTTCATTCTGAAATGCCAAGAGGTTCCCAGTAGCATGAAAGGCTACAGGGAATTTAGAACAGTTTTCAAAACGAGCAGAACAGCGATGCATGCGGTAGCAATGCAATTTGGAAACACAGATCTGTTCAACCAAATCAAATTATATTCTAATCGGCTCAATGAAATACACGAACTTGAAGGCAGACCTTCACGTTTTCACGGTTTTACCACTCTTCTGTCGAATTAATATGGACAAAACATTTCTTGTTTTTCAAGTAATCATTACCTTTATCCCCTGATAAAACGAAGATATGTTTATTACGATGATGATAACAACAATGGCAAAATGTGGTCGTTTCATAGCGCTATTCCCTTTATATGCTAGAAAGACTTTTTGACTAAAAGGAGAGTAGAATAACTATAGCAAACATCTTGGAACATTGCTCTCAAAGTTATAGCAATTACAAGTTCCCGTGCTAGTTAAAAACTCTCCATATTAAAATTCAACTAGTGTTTTATCAGAGATGAAGGAGGGTCGTTCGTTACTTTATGAACACTGTCAGGTATGGTTAAATACTGTATATTGTATGTTATGGAGGCAGGGAAACTAGATTGATAAATCACCACTAACTAAACATGACTAAAATTCTGAATACCCCTCTGATAAGGGCTTTTTTTTTTACAAATTATGTATGTTTTATGTTTTTTTCATTATTGAAAATTTTATTTTGATAGTTTATCAAAAAGCATTCATTGTGGCATATAAAAGAGGGAAGGCTCATTAGTAGACTGTTTATGCTATTCGTATAAAACAAAAAAAGTGTTGTGCAGAAAATGAGGGAACTGTAGAGCAGACCCTGGAATGGAAATTATGATGGCAAGCTGGTTTAGGGAAGGAGGTTTTAGTACATTAAGGCAAGCAGCTGGCATATGGCAATAATTAACATGCTCAGAGTAGCATACAACTAACCCATTTATAATGAGTCTTGCAGGAAGAACCAGTGACAGAGTAGGAAAACTGAGAGATTTTATTATGCCACATTTTAAAGAAACAAAATTAGCTGAATACCACAAAAATATATATATTTCTGTAATTCAAGTGGCAGTACAGATTTGGAACTTGGAAAAATAGCTTAAATATACCCACAAAGTGAGAAAAAGTAGAATAAGTGATAATGTGGATTTTAAAAAGAAAGCCAGGAGATCATACAATTTATACTGTAAAACACATCTTATACTGTTATGTTGAGTTTTGTTACCATCCTAAAGGGATGGTAACAAAACTCAACAATGGTAATCTACTGACATCATAATAACAATGCGCACAGTAATTTCAGAATAAAATATTTTATTTGGCTGTACAGTATACTGAACTTCTTTCTGCTCTACATTCTCCTTCTCATAATAATAATTCAATGAATGTCTGTACCTGGAGACACAGCTCCTCCATTAAACCAAGGAGGAAGAGATTAAGGACTTAAGTGAAATTGGACACGTCTTCATCTTTGTTCCTCTATTGGTTAAATGCTAGTGACTGAAACAGCATGGGTGACAAAAAGATCAGTCCATTCTCATCAACAATGGCTCTCAGCTTGGGGTTAATACTCCTCAGCAGCTAGAAGGATTAACTTGTGACCTGCAGGGATTCCACTTGTTGTTGAGTTTGATTGCGATGATGGATGCCAAGCCATTTATCTTTGTTAGAAATGTGATGTACCAATTCTTTCTCTACCTTCACTTTGCACAAAAGACTTGTCTGATGATCTCCACATGACCAATGACTACAGCTAGCTAATTTTGATAAATGACACATTAACCAGTAACATTTCTCATACTACTAATAATAAGGAATCTGTTTTTTTCCCACCATGTGCCACAGTTCTGATTTATAGAGAAAATATTCAAACGTTTTTGAAGCAACAGACTGGCCCTCACGGCTGGCCAATGTTTTCTAACTCTTCAGCAGAAGGAATACTAAAAAGGTGGCTAATACTGCCTGTTTCACTTGCACAAAAACAATAAATGAAAGCCCTCTCATTTAGCAGAAAGGACTGAAGCTTTATTTTCTTTTTGCATTGACTAAGATACTGTTACAACGCTGTTGTTTTTACAGAACAAGAGAGCATTTTCTGGAAGCTGGAAGCAAATCATCTTCCCCTTTAAAAAACCACATAAATTGTTTTGTCATTACTCCGTACGTTTTAAATAAATAGGGTTTCAACGTTTCAAATTTCAACGCAGTCAAAGAATAACATCTATTGTTTTTGTTTTGACCAGACTTCCTATGACATAAATAAGCACATCTTTGCTCGGGTAGCCTATGCAACTTCTTAACATATTTTTTTCATCCTTTAGTCACAGGTGATAACATACAGAATAAAAATAGTGACAAAAACTTAAAACAAATTAAATCGTGATCAAAGGAGCTTTTGAGTGTCTGAACTAGTAAAGTTGCTCACTTCAAGCACAACTGACATTGTTTGTTGGAGCCAACTGCTGTGACCGAAATTCCCTGTCCTGGAAGTGCTGGAACACAACTGGCTGAGCACTGCCAGGAATCCTTGGCTTGTAATGCAACAATTGCTAAGTTTGTAGTGGTATCAGTCAGATATTTATTTCTCCTACAAAACATGCTAACTCTGCTGCAAGTCACTGTGCTTGTAAAACGGTGAGTGTGACAGTGAGCATGTACAGTATGGTTTGCATTATTTAACAGTATACTTGTTTGCCAACCATGCTCCACCAGGGAGAGACATTTGTATAAATTGCTGCAAACCACAGATACAGAAAAATAGGTTCATCCAAAAGAGAAGATTAACGAACTATTCCATACAAACCTCTTGGGTAATTGTCCCATAATCAGTACAGTACTCACATTGCTGGGGACTTCAAACTCCCCATCTTCGGGAGTTGATTAAGTTTTGAGTAATCCTCAAAAAGCTTTATTCAAGGAACCAGCATAAACACACAAAAGGCAATGAAATCTACAAAGGCAATGAAATCTAAATTTTGGATTTACTTTTTCGCCATTGGTCTTTATTACTCAAATTGTGTACTGTATAGTCAATTATAAAGACTAGTTAAGACAAACAGGGGAAAGATAACGCATTTTTTATTCTTTTGATGTACAAGAGTAAACACCATGTGAAAAGCAAATATTAGAATGCTATGCATTTCCTACAGTAACAATTCCATGTCACAGAGGAGCTGGAGCTTGTCCTGGCAAGCAAGGGGCACAAGGCAAGAAACCCCCTGGACTGGACACCAGTCCATCACAGGGCAGACACACACACTCGCACCAGGGCTGATTTTCCCAGACCCCAGTTCACCTACAAGTATGTCTTTGGACTGTGGGAGGAAACCAGAGCACCCAATGGAAACTTCCATACAAACTCCATGCAAATAACACCCCAGGTCCAGAATTGAACCAGGGCCCCAGTACTGTGAGGCACCAACCACTACACTAATGTGCTGCCCCCATTTTGCAAATATATACTGAAGGATAAATAGCAAAGTGACTTGTGGGCAAAGGATTTGTTTTTAATTTTCCTACACACAACCAGAAGGGACCTCAATGACTGGAACCACCTGATACATCTCTTTTGTTGCACGATTTTATTATTATATTTATAAATACATAATGGGCTTTGAAGAAGAGAGAAATAGATTTTTGCAATCAATACAAATACGCTCTGAAAGATGATTAAGGTTAAATGGACAAATACAGATAGTCTAACTGTTTCATGATAGAAGGTTAGAGAATGCATAGGTGTGAATGCTGTTGAGGTCTGTCTTTTGCAAAGAAAGTTACAGTATAATCCCAATAAAACATGCTGCAATATCTGCTAAAATATTCCCTTGTTTAAATTTACCACATATCAACAGCAAATCCTGAATCCTTTGTTCTTATATAGCTGTTTCTGATTGTGGTTAAGAAAATACCCTAATTTAAAAAACAACTACACAATTTCATACTGACACACACTTTCCTTTGTTTCAAAACGATTTAAAAAAGTGCTCTGCTGGGGATATGATAAGTATTTATCTATTTATTCAGTTGAAAGTAACCTATTAATGGGTTGTTTTTCCATCTCACATCAATTTAGTTTTTGAAAAATAAAAATCAGCAATGTCATGTAGGAGTATGTGAACTATTGGGCTGAGAAACAAATACTGAGTACATTGCAAAAATACACTTTACATTTTATAGTAAGTTAAAAACTTTGAGTAGAAAAGAAACAATGGCTTTTAAAACCTTGTCTGGACGCGCTGCACAAACCTCTGCTTACTTGTATTAAATTGTCCTTCCCATTCATGATGATGTGCCCAATTCCCCTGGACTTCCCATACCATCTAACCTTTTGAGCTTTGCTTCCTGTGTAAACATAATTACAGGCAATGACTGGAGGCATCACAAGACTTCAAGGTTTTATGGCAATGTTTGCTGAAAGTGAGTCCTTAATGGGATACAATAAACCCTTATAACCACTACTCTTTGCAATAGCCTGTCCCAGTATTTGCAGCTTTGGACTAATTCAGCTTCACCCACTTTTCACTACATTCGGACTAATAATTATTAACAGCATTCTTATAATTACCTTACACCCATACAGCAGGTACGAGTACATTTTATTGTATGCCCATTGGACTCAATAGGACTATTTTAACCCTCAAAACAAAGATGCTCTTAAGCTGTGATGCACATTCTTAGAAGTTCACACAAGTTTATTCTTCTAATCTTTATAAATTTTCTGGGAAGTCTGATTCATCGAAAGCAGTAGTTTTCCACACAGGAAAGAACCAAGGAGGGATTATTGTGAGAGAAAAACATGATGTAAAAGTATTTTATGACTAATGCTTTAGCAATCACTACCTAAAGCACTGAGGCAAACTGTGATCTCCACTATTGTTCTATATACTGTTTTATATAAATATATACAATGGCAGACAAAACAGTTTTCAGTTCCGAGGGGTGGGAGTTTGTACAAGTCCTGGAAAGTCCAAAACACTTCTTTAGTCAAAACTCCACCACACTGCCTTCACTCATTATGTTTAATGTTAAATTCACATTAACCAATATTGATGAACATTAAATCATTATTGATTTAATTTTGGTTTGCATGGTATCTTTCATAATAATTACATACATTATTATGTATT
The DNA here is from genome assembly GCF_059453375.1 of Lepisosteus platostomus. NCBI lineage: Eukaryota > Metazoa > Chordata > Actinopteri > Semionotiformes > Lepisosteidae > Lepisosteus > Lepisosteus platostomus. The sequence continues at coordinate 59,318,165 of NC_142611.1, read as the reverse complement.
GGCTAATAATAATGTATAAGTACATTAGACTTACTATTTTGTGCTAGATACATTTATTTTTACCTTATGGTTACACCACAAGTGTTTCTTATACTAAACTTTAAAGGCTGTCCAGAATAATTGATTATAAGAAACAGTCTCAAAGCTGCAATTGTTTTGTACAGATATGTGGACCATTCAAACTTAAAAGGGAATGGATGTTTCACTGTGGTGATGTAAACATATTCTCTGTGTCTGCATGCATTCTCACTACTCTGTGAATTGCCTGAAAGGAAGGCAATCTATTTTACAAGGCAGGGTGGAGACAGAGGTATCCTTAGATTGTTCTTGATTGCATTAATTCACATAATTTTGGTCTTATGGAAAGGCATATAGCTAGGATTTGAAAAAACCATGACAAAATTATCAGACACCTTCTCCTATGTTGTAAACTTTAATTTAATTACCCCTTCCTTATTTCTTTTTTTTTCTTAGTCTGTGAGGTTAGATGTTCTTTTATGAAAGAACAACAACAACAAAAATTAAAAATTATACTAGTCTCAAAAACAGATGGAATAACACTTTTTATTGGCTCTTGTATTACCATCAGAAAAAAGACACACTGAGGTACAGTATTTTATGAAAGATTAGTTTATTTTCTCCCAATGAAGTCTCCTGTGTGGTGTAAAAGAGGGATATATTTAAGAAAGATTCAACTGCTATTGTTTTTATAGGAAATGTTCAACTTCCTTCTATTACTTAATGGACAGAAAAACCTATAATAAACCTCAAAATATTCATAAATATTCAGTCTAAATGGAATTTTATCAAAATATTCTTTTAATTCTACTCTAAAATAATTTAAATCAAAATGTAAACTAAGCACCTAATTATAATATGGAATATTTTAAAAAGCATAACTAAGAAATGTTTTATTCAAACCCAAAGATAACTGAATTGTTAATAATTTAAAAAGTTAACTTAAATAATGTTATCATTACATGGACCTTAGTAAAACATGAATAAGAATAAGGTGTGTCTAGAGGTCTGTCAGTACAGTTTTGGTTACCTGTAAAAAAAGTTTTGTTTTTAAATAGTTCTATATAATACTTCAGTAAAATAAAAACAAATAAGGCTTAATATACAATTAAAACCTGCAAGAACCATTAATTTAATCAGGTTCCTGGTTTTAAATCACTACTTCACTAAGTGGTGATTTGTGTAAAGAAAAGCAAAAAACTTAAAACACCAAAACAGGAATGCCATTATGTCAAGAAAAGGCCAAGGACAGTTCTATGGGTCATTCCTGAGCTGGTGATGAAACAGGGCTGGTGTGTTCTGAGTACACATGCTGTGCTTTAATGGGAACTGACATCTGTCTGCTTTAGATAAAATTAGAAAAGACTGGAAAAAATTAAAACCATCCTGGACCTTCAGGTCTCACACATGAAGGCTAAAGTCAAGTACAAAGTGTGTTTAAAAGGTAGGTCAGGGGTCAAGGGGCAAGGGGTTCTGATGTTAAGGAAACTCAGAAATCTATTGCTACGTGAAGATAAACCTTCCATTTCAAATTACTTTAAACACAGTTCACATCAACACTACAGAAATGGTGCATGCTACAGACAATGCAAAAAAATCCTTCTACTTATCAAATTTATTTGATAGAATAATCTGCTTTATAACACACTATCAGGGTGTTACATTACATTATGTGATTAAAACATTCTACAATACACACATTTTACAGAATTAAACATTAGTTCTATTTTACAGTAAGCAATAAAATCAAGAGGAAGCCCTCACCTTCTTTTTGCATTACATATAGAATAATATGAAAGGGGCTAGATTTTATTAAATGCATTAATTAAATATATAAGCATACTAAAATAATCGCAGCTTTTAGTGTTTTGTGTACTGTGTACACTTACATTTCTATGTGATGACTTAGTGTCTCCGTTTTGAAAACTTGATATTTAATCTTTACTTTCAAAATGTAAAAGGCACTAGTGGTTTACAACAATTGCTACATAATTATTTCAAATGATAAACATTACATTATATCATACCACATTGCATGTAGTAGTCATTCACCTCAGTCTACAAGTGACTTTAAATCAGGCAGCCCTTTAATCTTGTAATCCAACAGCATCTGTCCAAATGCCTTGCCCTGTTAAAAAAGAAAAGTTATTAATCCAATAAAATGCCCCCAAAACAAAAAAGGAAATTCATCCTACAGATGAAAAACAGTTAAACTGATATTGATTTAATCACATTAGCAGTACAGGAAGTTCTCACCTTCTCATTTGTATAACTGACTTTGATGCATACATTATATTGAATCCAAAAGCATGCCTGTGTGATTAAGTTATTATAGACATGTACAGCGTGTAGAGATCATATCTTGGATTAAAATACCCATTCTTAAAGACAGAAATGACTAGACACTTAATCCAGTAGATAATGTGTACATACCGTTCATCATAAACCATCATAAATGGTTACAAACTAGAGGAAACCATCTAGCTCATTTGTTTTTAGTAGCTACCCGATCCAAGGCTCATTATGGGAAACAATCAATATATCGCTTGATTCTTCAATATTTTCAAACAACAGCAAAATCAGTCCCTTCTAAAAGTAAAGTTCTTGCAGCAACAAAACAATATGATGTACTATATTGCATCACCTACTATACTGCATATAACTCTGCATTAATACATACAGATGTTCACATGTGTATCTGATTAAGGAGACTAAAGAGTTCAAAGCTGTGCCTACCTGGGGGTCACTGCGAAGAGAGGCCAACCCTCCTCCACCAAGAGACTTCCGCAAAACAAAGTTCAAGCCACAGATTCCTGGGAGCTCATACCTGCAAAAACATTACATGTCTTAAGATATGTGATGTGAGGAATTTGGAGTTATCTCAGTACAACTGGTACCTTCTTACTGTAACTGACTGCATTACCATCAAGGCAGTATCAAGTTACATGTCCCTAGGGACATTCAACAAGTTGAAAGGCCAGACATTATTATGGTAGTCTTACCGCATAACTGAAGGCACTTCACTGTCGTCCTTCTGAATGAGATGCTGGAAATATTCTTTTACAGCCTCAGCACTAAGCCCTTTCTTCAGATACGGATAGAACAGAGGGTGACGAGCTATAACACCTGGAAGATGGAAGACAGTAGCTCCATATGGCAGTTTTTTACTGCTATCAAACTAAAATCAAAACTTTGACCCTTAGCTTAGGAGAGGTATTGTGCTTAAATTGTGAAATTACATTCACATACTGTACATCACACCACTCTGTTAGTTACAGATGTTACATTTTAAATTATTCACAAAATGATTAAGAATGACAATGGGCGGTCAACCCATAACTTGCTGTCTTAAGTGTAACTGTCTCTCAATGTTCTAGTTTCACAATAGCTGAAGGAGTGTTAACATGGCAGAGAAGAAATAAAAAATGAACCAAGATCTGGACGACTTGGATACAACCAGCCTAACAAATATATCTGATCATCTCTGCAATCTCTGCAGAATGGTCATAATCCTTAACTGCTAAAACAAGGTTGTAGAATTTTGAAGAACTTGTCATTTCCTTTGAAATAATTATTTAAGAAATGTCTGCCAGATGCAAAAACTATAACTCCAATGATTGCCAACAGAGAAGGGACAAGTAAAGAGCTGGTAAGGAGCTCTTCAATGCTGATTCACCAGAGATTTTGTCTTGTTTGGATACTGGTAAAGACGTGTTCACCACTGAGACCCTAAGACCAAGAATGAATCAATGCATCTCAAGACCCAGGCGTTTACTGTGCTGAAGGGATTTGGCAACACAGCTTTACATGGCAAGATTATGGCCAGCATCTTCCAGGATTGGAAATATGTGCTGCTAATTATAGTTTGCACAAACTTACAGTTATATCACTTTAACATTACTCTCTGAATATAGTGAGGAATATTAAGGTTCTGCTGCTTCACGACAATATGTCACTTAAAAAAGCCAAGATTGCACTGACTACCATTAATTAGCGTGGGTTTGAACAGTTGAATCATCCACTCTATAGTACAGACTGAGGCCCAAGTGACAACTGTTTTCTCACATGCATAGGTCTGTGAATGGACATATATACAGCTTCAGACAATTCTTTGAAGACCACTGTTGTCAAGACATTGTGAGAAGCAGTGAAAGAATTCTATTATGAGGGATCTGCTAAGTTCGAGAACATACAGTGTGGGCTATGTGTTGAGATGAAGAGTGATTACACCGAGGAATAACATTTTCTATTTGTGTTTTATATAAAAACATGAGATGCAAAACACTTTCAATGCCAATTCAATAAACACACTATACTGTTACAAACCATTAAATATGTTACATTTTGTGATGTACATCTTATTGCACTTGTTCTGCAGGGTAGTCTTCACTCCATACACATTTCATAATACTGTAGTTCTGTGACATTTATCAAGTTTTATGGCATATAAATTTGTTAGACAAAGTCATAAGCAAAATTATACATACAAGTGACACGTTCCATATAAAACCTGGCATGTTTGCCTACAGTTGCAACAAAATAAATGAAAGATTTAAGTAACACTAGATTCTGGTTCATGTTCACCACAATTGAATTCAAGCTTCAACACTTTTACAACCTTAGTCTAGATGATTAGCTTCTGTTTAAGTAAAATATTTCCTTTAGGTTATATTTTTCATTATATTTCCAAATAAGATAAGCATTACTTATTTTATATTAATTTGGTATTCTTTGGGTTTTACAACCTCTACTAGACTTTAATGACTTATTTGGCAACACAGAAAAGAGAAACATCACTTTAATACATAGCCCATTGCTATTGGTGGCAATGTTGATCTAAATCTAAACAGCAACTACACCTCTCCTACTATGTGAAAGCCATTTTAAGTCCCAGAGTGAGCCAGTAGTCTGGTCTGAAGACTAAAAGCAACACATAACATATCTTTCCAATTAAGAGAGACTATTAGTGTTCTCAATAAAAAGAATGAAATTTAATTGCAATGTCACATTTGTTGAACAGATGTTTACATTATGCTATAAATGTGGTTTAAGAAACACTTAAAATATTTTTGGGTGATTGTTTGTCTTATATTGGATTGTGCTCTTCACCCCAGTACTTTTCTGGACTATACCTATAAAATGTGAACTTACTTGATACGATGATTTTTGTAGGAAGATACTACACATGCACACTGTACATGAAGAATGAAAACAAAGGCAGGCATTGACGATGTTGCTATCACACAGTTTTCCGAGGCAAATTAATGCCACACGTTAAGCATAACAGCCTCTAGACTGAGCATTTCTGTACACCATGTGGATCAGATTTTAGGCTGCTCCCATTAAAAACACCAAATACTTTTTTTATTCAAATTTTTGCTGTATCTCATTGAGGCAATTCCTAAACCAATTAAATATTAAAATTTAAGTTCAATAGCTCGGATTTTAAAACAAATGGGTTATCTGTATTGAGATGGGGAGGGGGGGTAAATGAGCATCAGATTTAATGTGGAAAGTATTTTTAATAAGATATCTTCTCTCTTGACTATTCCTTTGTTTCTATCAGAATAAATACAATCCATAGACATACCAATGTTAGCTGTGTCACCCTTGTCTCCACTCCTAGTATAAGCAAGTTCTTCTAACCGGTATTTGTGAGGACCCACAGGCAAATCTAAATTAGAAGAGAAAGTGACATTTATTTGTATCGTACATGTTTTGTTTATACATTTATTGTTTGGTTTTCTAAAGCTACTTCAAAGGAGCACAGATATGTATGATGTCAAGCTGTACATTTAAGTACTTAAATTAAAAAATAAATGTTTGCATTTGCAAATTTGCAAAGCAGTTTTCATCCCCTGGAGATCTTCAAAATGCTTTATATATACAGTAGGACCCATATAGAAACCACATGCTACAGTATAGATGGCCACCACTGAAATGCAGCATCCACTTGGTGAAAAGCAGCTGCTACTATGTGCCAGCAGAACCACTATAATGCAGATCCGGTGATCCGATACGACAATGATACAATAATACTTTATTGTTTGATTCCTTAAAAAATCTGTTTTGCTCCCAAGCAGTTATGTTTTACACTCACAAAGACTTAAAAAAACAAACACTGCAAATAAACATTACATAACATAAAGATGTCAACCCATACATAGTCATTACACACCACTCCTACAGGAATCTACATAGGTTACCAGAACCTGTACATTTACTTTTCCCAGCAATCACCCTAAGCCCCAGTAATTGCACCCCTTCATTTTTGCACATAACCAATAATTGAACTTCACCAATACTCCTTTATTGTGAACTCATTTATTGAGTAGTTTGAGTAAATGTGGGATAAAGGAATTCATCATTTTGTTGAGTCTGCACTGGGGAGCTCTAAAACATCTGTACTGTTCATGCAGAACATGTGAGAGATCAGAGGAGATATTAACAGTTTGTAACCATACTCTTAATGTAAGTAGTTTGAAAGCTCTGCTCGAGTGGGAGCCCCGTTCACTTTGGAAACATCCTTAAGAGTCTGGACATCTTGACTTTTTGTTGCTCAGAAAGACTATTATACCTGACCATCTACTGCATGTCACTCGGTCCTACAGAACTGAAAAAACATGGACCAAACCTGACTAGGTCATCTCCAGTAGATGGAGAGGTGATAATTTATTTAATCAATTGCTTAAGGGTAACTGTGTGAGCACAAGTTGGAATTTAGCTCCTTTGAATAAAACTTGATCCTGCATCAATGGACCGATAGCACTGGGTTTAATACTCCTTCACTCCCAAACAGTGCCATGGGTCCATTAAAGACTAAGTTGTCAAGACCTCAGTTTACTGTCTCTTCCGAAGGAAAGCACCTCCTACAGCACAATGTTCCCTGTTGCCATATGGAGGCATTGCTTTTTAAACATGTGCTCCAGAGGGAGGTGTGCCAGCCACTTGTTCACAAAAACCTCTCACAGCAGCAAATAGGTCATTCGACTGAGACTTAAAAGTGACCTAGAGAATTTTCAAATGTAAGAAATAGAGAAGTAGTGAGGGTACATGAGCACACAGTTAGGAAAGCAGTTAAGTTCAGTCTTGCACATCAGAATGTATATGGATGCATATGGATATTCTGCCTTTATTTTTATAACTCCCCTATGGGTAAGGCCCCATAAACTAAAACAAAGTGCTACTCTTGCTCTGTACTTGGATTGCTTATTTTCACAATGAAGCCAAATTCCCAGGCTGAAGCTTGAGTTTGATTGCTCCTTGAGACTGTGGTTTCTTCATCTGAACAGAACTCAGACCATTCAGGACTGAAACTTCAAACTGATTATTTTGAAATAAACAGAAACTTTGTTTTCAATGACCTAATTCACATGCAAAACTGAATACCAGTTTAACTGATAATCCTGACAGCATCTCATTCAAGTGCATCATCTTAAAAAGCCATTCTTTGTTCTAAGGAAAGATAAGCTTCTGTGACTAGAATGTTCTTTACAAATGTGAGACTTTAACAAATCGCATGTTAATGAGAAAACATTAACAAAAAGTACAACAGTAGGTCATCAAGAACATTATCATTGCAAAACAAGAAGTATTCAATTCCTTATTTTTAAAATTATCTCCAAACACCCCCTTTACAAAAAGGAGAATTAATAATCCTTTAGTGACAATAACTAAGTACTTTATTAAAATGTAGATGCAATATTTGGGTTGAGTGATGGCTGTGAATGTGCAAAGTCTTTAGTTTGAATGGAAGAAAGGTCTGAGAAGAATAAAAGGAGTGAAGACAGTTCTTCCTAACTAGCTTTTTCAGCTGAATTAGTGGTTTTATGCATTTGTTTCTCTGCTTGGTTTTTATAACATAATATTGATAATATTGGTTATTTAAAATATAAAATCAAGGTAAATATGTATTTTTAAAACCTAAAATTGGTTTTAAGCAAGGTTAAGAAATTATATTGAAAGACTACCCCCATTGGTGTTTTTCTCATGTGTTATTATTTTTTTAGTAACTAGTGACTAATGTTATTTAAAAACTTTAGTCGCTTGTACAATTCAGCTTAGTTCATAAATTCACTGTTGCACAACTCATGTCGTAGAGGGCGCTATGACTTCTATACCTATACAATGAATTATGCAAATAAAGGGGAAATGCAGCCCCAATTTTTTTTTTCCGTTAGAAAAAAAACAGTTTCGTTTTTTTTCTAAAGGAACACATCTCTTTCCTAAGATTTACAATAATTCTTATATTTTTGGACAATAATGAATACAATGCTTTTGTACACATTAAAGTATTAAAGCCACCTGTAAGATCGCTGGTTTCCTCAGGCTTTTTAGCATGAGGGGCCTCGGGTATGAACAGCTCCTCTTCCTGAAGTGTCTCTACAAGTTCTCCATTCAAATGAATGTTAACCTGCAAAAAATCAGTGTAGTTTCATGTGTTTCCCAGTCACCAACCCAAAACACAATTGTAAAAAAAAACACAGCACAGGTTAATATCGAACTCATTACTTTGGGCAGAACTGTATATTATTTTTATACAAACTGACTTACAATTACTTATTTCTATAAAGGAATACTCCTATTCATTTATGCAGTTGGATTTGCTTGCACACTTTGTGTAAAGAATTATCTTACTCAATGGTGAATTATCAATGTCCCCCAACAGATTTGAAATCTCTACCCCTCTGGTCTGGAGTCCAGAGGCCAATTCCTGTATGCTAACCTGCTAATATATGGAACTTATATTGAGCTTTCATCTTTTATTTGCAATGATTGGCTTCATACTAATTTAAGATTACAAATGGAATTTCTCAAAGACCACGATTAAATTACAAATTTGCTAAGTCATATAACCGAAAGGAGAAAGAAGCCTCTAAAAAAAATCTAATTTCATCTCACTGAGACTCCTGACATTTCAGAAGAATTTCACTGGCTAAAAGCCTCCTATAAGATTATTTTCAACTACCTAGACTGCTAAATGTTTTAATGAAAACAGAAATAACCAGTGAACTGCTGGGGGGGGGTTGGGCACAGTGTGCCGTTTACTGTACCTTTACTTTGGTTTTTGGAAACAAGAAAAAGAATGGCTTCAGCACTGGTGACCTAAGGGTGCAAAGAACAGCAGTTTAGTTCTCAGATTCGTTTTGTAAGAAGAGGCAGAATCATTCATAAACATTGTATTTCTTCAATCACAACAATCTGTAGTTGTAAACCACAATAAATTATAATGATAACATTTGATATACATAATTACAGATGATTCCCCGTGTTAAAGATTACACTAAGCATTCACCCATGCTGACTTGGTGTATTATTCTTTATCATGATATTGGATTCCAAAATATAAAATCAAAAAGCATTTCAAATTGCAGACCTTTCTGACTGTTAAATAAAGGTCATGTCATACTCGCGGGGACACTATAGTGACGGGGACACAATACTGTAAAAAGGCGCCGTCCTTCGGATGAGATGTAAAACCGAGGTCCTGACTCTCTGTGGTCATTAAAAATCCCAGGGCGCTTCTCGAAAAGAGTAGGGGTGTAACCCCGGCATCCTGACCAAATTTCCCATTGGCCCTTACCAATCATGGCCTCCTAATAATCCCCTTCGATGAATTGGCTACATTACTCTGCTCTCCTCCCCCCTGATATCGGAAGTGTGGTGAGCGTTCTGGCGCACTATGGCTGCCGTCGCATCATCCAGGTGGATGCTGCACATTGGTGGTGGTGGAGGGGAGTCCCCATTACCTGTAAAGCACTTTGAGTGGAGTGTCCAGAAAATCGCTATATAAGTGTAAGCAATTATTATTAATTATTAGTATTTATCCGCTGAATTTTAAAACTAACATAACATAAACCATCTAAAGTGTAACAGAAAATATATAATACTATCATATGTACTGCTAACTCTTCATAGAGCAGCTTACACCTTAGGTCGCCCTCCAACTATCGCAGTCAGGCCAGGAGCTAAAAGAAAAGAGAATAAAATTATGATTTGCTGAATTTTAATTGGTCAGTTATGTGGCTGGTTAAATTCTTCAGTCTGCAATTAAGTGGACGGCTGGTACTGTACATAATAGCTGCCTCATGTCACCCAGGTGCACTTCAGCAATAAATGAAGGTCCCCTCCTACTGTATATGTAAAGTGCTTTGGAATCCTTCTAATAAAGGATTACAAACAATGCAGGAAAGTATTGTAATCATGGTTAAAGAAATGCATACGATAAGATTTGGAATCATTCATGCTACAGAACAATAACCTTAATTTTCTACAGCACTTTTCATATTACATAATTTCAAGCTCTGTTCTATAAGAAATTTATATCATGACATGTAAGTCGATACAAGCAACACTATTATAGAGAACTGCAATCCAATTAGCATTAACAACCTTTGAAGTAAATTCACTAAAATTACTTTAAAAAAATCTTAGCAACATGTGCGATGATATGTAGTCGATAACTTCTTAAGTCACACTAGACATAGTGACAGTCATAAACTTATAGAAATTGATCTGGTGCTTTTAATCTATCAGTCACAATATTTGCACATGGACACAGTGATCACTGAAAGAGTCAACAATACCCAGCTGTGGCAAGAGTCAAGTTTCGGTCATTTTCAAGTCAAACTGAGGTCAATACATTATCCCAAGTTGAGAGAACTTTAAAGTCTGCTGTACAAAGATAGCCTCTTAAGAAGTGACAAGCTTTCTCGGTGGTTCTTCCACTTAATTGAAGGAATGACAATACATGTTTACATTTACTGTTACATTTAAAAAATGTGTATTTCGTGAATACACATCATTATTCAAAAGCAGATACTTCTAGAAATTAAAGTAATTTGAACCATCAGGAAGTTTTTAAAAATTATACTGAATTTTCAGTAAAGACAGAGGTTGCATTTATTTACAAAACAAATAGTGTTCCACAAATTTCTTCAAATATTAAGAAAGCCAAAACCTAGTACGTGAAGTTGGACAATGATAAATTCAGATTCTGGATCCTTCTTAATGTACTGAACATCAGAAATGTGTTATTCCTGAAAACGCATACAAGAGTATAATTTAAAACAGTAAGTAGGCTTAAATTAAGAAAAAAATATGGACAAGCAACATTAAACATAAAAAACATAAAAAGACTGAAAATATGTATTTCTGTAATGTTCTTCCCATTCCCCATGCTAATTAATTGGTAATAATAATGTACTTATTTTAACACACAGGGAGCATAAGGCATGTGAACAACATGTATCCCCTGGTACATTAGAATCTTTCAGATTCATGCTTTCATGCTGACAAAAAAGAAAGGCCAGTCATGCAGTCATCATGGTTTATACAGGCATCTCATTTTAACATATATTTATGCTGTTGGTACCAGTATTATACCAAAAAGGTTCTGGCTATAGCTAGCAAATCAGTCTTGGAGCAAGGACAGTTTGCATGAGATTACTCCATTTCTCAAATGTGTTGTGAGAAACTATTGAGAGCAGGTGTGAGCTGTATTAAATTGATTGTTAATGAAGTCTACCACAAGGAGTGCATGGCGGCATGAGAAGTTTTTGGAAGGATTTGTGAGCGTGTGGGTGCACGGGTTCAATGGGTCATTGGGAATGCCGGTGTTGAAGAAAGTCAAGTCGTTCTGAACCAATCAGCTGCAATTATTTCCATGTGATTTCCAAAATCTACTAGCCAATTATATGCAGGAAATACCTTTAGTGTTTTTTACTCACCCTTTTAAAGTTAACGACATATTTATCGCAGCCATTTTGTTCTTTGAATCAAATTTGATTTTATGAATGTAAACAGTAGAAAATCTTTGTTAAAATCTAAAAAATAAAAATGCTGACGGAAATTATGTACTGCATGACTAAGGAACCACAGTTTACTGGTATACCGGTTTTACCGCGAACCTCTAACAAGTACTGTATACAAAAGGGGGTAATTTAGCTGAGCCACACAAGGTTGAAATTATTTACACTCATTTTGTTCTTTTTAGAGCTGTCAGAGATATCAAGTTGCGCTCCTAAAAAACATTTTTAAAATGTATTTAATCATACATAATTGTATTAAGTTATAATTTGTAACTCAAAGTTATAAAAATATGATTCAAAATAACACCAATTCAAAATAAGAAAAAAATATTTTCTTTAATTCCTATATGTACAGTAAAATTGTAATTTAGCCCTGAAATGTGATTTATGCCTTTGCAGACAGCCAGTTCAGATATAACAATTTATAGATTATTTTACAATCCAAAAACTAATTAGGCCAAACAGTAACAAAACATCAACAATCTGTCCACCTCTGTGTAGCTTTTTAAGTTTCCATGGAATAAGCAAGTAGCTGACCTACATAACGACCCCACTAATTGTTACAGCTTTCATGACCTGAATCAGTTACCAGTACTTTGTTTAAGTTTGGCTTAAACTAAATCTTGTTAAAAACAAAATCCTCCCTTGTTAGAATTCTGATCCAGTTTTAACATACTCAATTCACTTTAAGCTCTAACCATACTTACAATCAATGAAAGGACAACAGGCTTTGTGTCTCTCATTATATAATTTTAAATTCTAAAATTGTTTGTTTATAACTGGTAAATCTGACTGACTACAAAAGAAAACATGCAAAAATATCAGTCTACAAGAATCCAGAGAAATGTATTTTATATATTCTAAATCCTGTGTACTTCTGTGTTTTACAGGGTTAAGGAAAACTGTCATAAACAAGTTAAAATTCTATGTCATTTGTTTCTTGGATATGCCCTTAGAAAAAGCAATCTCTGGCAATTTGCAATACAAAAAAGTGCGATTGTGCTTCTGACTTCTTTATATTAGTGATTATATAAATAACTTTGTTAGCAATAAATTTGTTAAGAGGCAAGGGGTTACTTGCTTGCCCACTTTCCCAATTTCTAAAAGTTTTAAATTTTTTACCATTAAAAATCATATTCTAAAATATGTGAAATGACAGGATATTAGTACTATGAGGAAATCGATTTGTTATTGTAAATAAATAACGTTTTATGATACAGTACTCAATAGCCCTTTAATATAGCAAAACATGAGCTTTACAGTTCTCTTTGAGGTGTACATCAACTAATATTTCCAATGGGCGTCCTACAAAGATCTGTGCAAGGGCACACCGTACAATCTTCAAACAGGTGACAAAGAAGGATCAGCAGGCATCTCTTGCACTTGATAATGTCTGTATTCATGAGTCTACCATAAGAAAAACAATGAACAAGAGTGGTGTTTTTGGGAGGTTAAAACGGAGGAAACCACTGCTCTCCAAAAAAACATTGCTGCCTGTCCCAAGTTTGCTAAAGACCACCTGAATGTTCCTCAGCACTACTGGAACTATGTTCTGTGGACAGATGAGATAAAAGTTGAACTTTTTGGTAAATGTACACAGCGTTATGTTTGGAGAAAACAAAACACTGCATACCAACACCAAAACCTCATCCCAACTGTGAAGCATGGTGGAGGGAGTATAATGGTGTGGGGCTGCTTTGCTGCCTCAGGGCCTGGATGGCTTGCAATCATTGCGGGACCAATGAATTCCAAGTTCTATCAGGAAATTCTACAGCAGAGTGTCAGGGCATCTGTCCGTGATCTAAAACTCAAAAGACTTGGGTCATGGAACACGACAATGATCCAAAACACAGGAGTAAGTCAACAACAGAGTGGCTCAAACAGAAGAAATTCAGTATTTTAGAATGGCCAAGTCAGAGTCCTGACCTCAATCCCATTGAAATGCTGTGGCGTGATCTGAAGCAGGCCATTGAAGCAAAACATCCCAAAAAAAAATACATGAACTGAAACAGAAAGCGTTTAATTGAGGTTATTGACAATAAAGGAGGTTCCACTAGTTACTAAATATAAGGGTTCACATACTTCTTCCATCAATTACCTTGATTGTTTAAACCATTTGTTCAATAAAGATATGGAAATGTGAAATGCTGTGTGTGTTGTTTGTTAAATAAGACTGTCTTTATTTATTATTATGACTTAGATGAAGATCAGATCACACCCTTGAACCGATGACGGTCTATTGCATGATACACTCAAACATGGAGTGACAGTTCAGAGATGTCAATTAACCTATCCAGGATGTCTTTCAAAGCTGTGAGGAAACAAGGGCTCCCATTAAAAACACAGCAATAACATGTATTTTCCATTCACTGTGCTGCCAAAGCTTACACAACTACAAGGAATTAAGTGAATAATTTTAAAATATATACATAAACTGGTACATTTTCTGGAGGAAAGAAATTTCAGGTACAGTATATTTTTCCTGATGGTTGAGACTGGCAACAGTGCTGATATAAAAGTGAGAGTTCAGTATTCTGGTAACAACATGCAGTCCTGGAGGTCATACAAAATTCTGTTGAAAGAGCTGTCTGGTCTGTGACCACTGCATGACCTCCCAACTCAATGCAATACACAAACATTCAAGGGTTTCACCTCACGGTCTTGAGCAACAGGCTTCTTTAACAGCTAAAAAGCCAGCAAAACCTTAGAATGAACCATTAGAGGGTTGTAAATTAAGGAAAATTAAACACACCACTTGCATACTAAAATTCTCCAACAGCAATTAGAGGTAGCATGTGATTAAGCAATTTAAAAGATCAGTGTAACTTAGCATTCTACATTTTAAATGCATAATGTTTTGACACGCAGAGTTTACTATTTAAGAAATACGTAAAGCTAAAAACTGTAAAATATAAGTCACAGTTAAAGAATAGCATCTTAAGTTTGTGAGAATTGAAGATTGTATATAATAAAATGAGATGAGCTCTTACATGATATATGTTTGGTGAATCCAGAATGAATAAGAGCATACAGCAGACCCAATATATCTGCAAGTCATTTACAGTAAGACAGTTTACAAGTTTCCCAGGTCTTAAAAAATCTTCTTTTCCTCGAGGTTGGTACCAAGATCATTCGTTCAAGTTTGACAGCTACAAAGTCGCATGTTGAACATTAAGCTTTCTATAAAAAAGCAAGGTTGAAAATGGAAACTGCTCAGAAGCACCTCAATTCTAGAGGTTGATTTACAGTCATACAGGGTAAGAACTAAGAGTAGATTGAAGGAAAGTGGTTTACTTTGGTTCATTTGATGGGTCTGCTTTCATCCCACACTGGTTATACTGTACGTCATTTTGTGACAGTGAACCAACAAAAGAATAGTCGCACTTGCATCTCAGCACTGTTGGCATCACTGTTAAAGCAATACAAAACTGCTCCTGTATCTATTTTTTTAAGATAAGTAAACACCAATATCATCTGTCAAGCATCATTCTTCAAGATGATGCTGGAAGCCACACGCCACAGCACAGATTTTCTCATTGATCAGAGAAAAAAAATGTTGCTTAGCCTCACACGTGAAGAAGGCCCCATAGCCGAAACGTTGTGTTTTCTTTCTTCTCTTGTCAGCATGTAATAAACCTATTACTTGTTCCTTTGTAGCCTACGCATGCTGACGCAGCTACCCACCTTAAAATATTGTTTATAATTATAATTGAATTTAATATTATTAATTAATACATTTATTTTTTTCATTATTTAGTAAAATGTCAGTTCTGAAATCACTGACTTTCAGTCTTTCCAAACAAATGCAAAAGTGAACAAATGTGGATTGTGTTTATCCCTTTTCCAAACCCTACTAGTCACATCAGGTTCATGGTTTACGTGGAACACTGTACTTACCCATTCCAGTGCCTGCAGGTGCAACTTCCCTGGCAAAGATTTCCATGGCCTTCTTTTGGTTGTGATGAACAGCTAGCCACAGAACTGCTTCTCGAGGCCCCTGAAATGGTGAAAACACAGTAGAAAAAAGAAGGATCATCATTCACAAGACTTTTGTTTTGACATTTGTTTGGTTAACTTCCAGAATTGCTTTTGTGTCTAATGTTAAACATCATGCTAATAATTGGAACATAATCTGTTATAGAAGTGATTCTGCATATTCTGAAGGGAGAGCAGCATAGAGTAACTAGTCACTGGACTCATGACTGATGGGTTGTTAGTTGAAGTCCCTGCTACAGACACTGCTGTTGTACCTTGAGTGAAATACTTAATTTCAATTCCTCTATGAAAACTAGGAAAAGATCTGCCCTCAGGAGTCATTATAGAATGGCTCAAATGTGGAATTTACCTACCTACATGTTTTATATAGATGTGTAAAGACACAAGTAAGCATTAAGAAAATGATTGACATTATTACTGTATAAATCAAATGGAAAAATGATTTAAAAGCTTCACACTACCAAAGAGCTGCTCTAATCTAATTATTTTTATCCACCTCAAATACTCACTTTGTCTTCAGACAACTGTATGAAAAAAAAGCTAATTATACTTTTTTGGGTCAGATAAAAATGTGTTTGAAAATGAGGAGCTTTTAAAAATAATTTTTGCTTATTTTTAAAGTTAAAGTAAAAGACAGGCATTTTCCACTATGGGGTTTGGACCATGATTACACGTTCTGGCTCTTGTGTTCTTGACCTACATTTTACAATACAATTATGCTATCTAAAGACTCTTTTATGTGTATGAAGATGTTTAGTAGGCTTGGCATGTAAAAAAAAACACTAAGACCTTCAACTGAATGAATAAATAATTAGCAGAATAAACAGAATAAATAATTAGCCTCTAAATCTACCATGTCTTTCATTTGTTAAAAACAATAAATAACAATTAAGCCAGTATATTCGCTGTAACAGGCTATTGAGAATGTGGTGTGGATATTTATAAAACAAAATTTAGGCTAATATGAAGCACTTTCAACAAAATCTGAGACAAAACAATGGGTCTGTTCTTTTACTTCTTAGCCATCAGCATGCCATTGCATATCAGGAGCAAAGATCTGGATTATTTCATCTTTGAGTTTTTTAACTAGTTTTTTTAACCATTTCCACCCCACCACCATTATAACGATGCAAGTTACTAAACTAATAACCCACAAGCAAGAATCAGACAACTACCACAACAAGAGCAGTAGGTGAGAGCAGGGAATATCCTGATTTAGAAATGTAAACAAAGAAGAAGAAAACTGTTTCTAAAACATAAAAAAACACGTAGTGACTCTAAAAACATGAAACAAGGTGAAACTGCAACACGACTTGGACAGGGCAATTAAGGGGAATGGGGACAAGTTTAATTTCATAGTGTCTAAGACAAATGAAGTACACTCTGTGAAGAAAATTTAAATTGATCATTTGATAAATAAGGCACTGCAGGCCAAATTTATGTTTTATTTTGCCGCTAAATTTTGGGTCTGTCTTAAAGTAAAAAAACAAACATCTGCAAAGGTTAGTGGGGGCCAGCTAAGACACTATATACAAAAGATGTAGAGTACACCTGAATAGTGTGGGTTTCATTACTCTACCAGTTTGAAATCACTGATCATTAATCATCTTGGCTCACTGCAATGTGATAATGTCACAGTGGAGCTTGAGATCCATACGCACTTTGCTCCGGAAACACAGAGCTGTCAGAACTGGTACTGAGTTGCTAGAGCAAGGAACACTTAAAGACAACATAAGAAGAAAGCCAGTTTAAATCTGTGTGCAGACTGTGGGCTCAGTGTGCACTCTAAACGTGAGCCACTCTGAAGCCACAGCTTCTATCTTACTACTGTGCACTTTTAAAATTGTGCCTTTAATGTAAAAGATTTCAAAGCAGATTTGTCTTTCAGATCTTTTTGGATGGGATTACAACATCTACAGAAAACAAAGGAAACAGAAAGAAGAACCACAAAACAGAAAGACATCTCGACCTATTCTTCTTGTAAAGTGTGCTCTTTCATACGGAAAGGCCTATTGTGTTTAAAAAAGAAACATTAAGTACATACATCATTCTTATTCTGGCCATGTGGTCCGTAAGAGTCCTCTGAGCCAAGAACCTGCACATTTACAGAGCTGAAATCCTCCAGGCCGAGCTGCTGGAGCATATTTCTTGTCCTGGTCAGGAACAGCAAAAAGATGAGCATTTGTGGTGTTAAGACAGTCAATAATGTAGGAGCCACTACAAATAAAACTACATGTGAACAACGTGCATTTCAGGGGTATTTCAGGCTTTGGACCATATTCTTAGAAGAAACACTAAGCTTAAGGTCTTAAACAAACAAAACCTCTTTAACCTCTTCAGTGTTAAAGAGGGTTCTGTTATTTCCATTTTTTTTTTTACCAGACCCTTGTGTTATGTCTCCATCATCTTTGATTAGTATAATAAATAATTTTTCACACTGGCTAGGTTTTTATCATTTTATCATTTCAAGGATTCTCAACACAATATGGTGTTCTTCCTGGGGATATTTCCACCTTTACAGTAAATACTTGTCCAAATTTTGCATGCAGGAAAAATCGAGCATTACACATTTCTGTAACCATTCATTTTTGTAATGTTGTATTTTAGTATTTACATATATTAAAATATATTTCAGTGTTAACAAACAGTGAAGTATCGAAAGAGGCTATTTATTAAACATGGATTTGTACTTTTAGACAGCAATTTTTAGCATTTGTACATAGAAATTTCCATCTGCAGAAATGTGCACACTCACCAAACTGGCGTAAACAGAAAGCTATTTTTTATCAAATAATTTCAGATCTTAAAATTCAGATCTGGAAAGTCATCTTAAAATATGTACTGGTAGAGAGTTTAATCTCACAGTCCACATGAAGCTTAGCACAGATGCACTAAAACTTTAAAACAAATCTGCACTTTCTTGAAGGTTTTACTTGTTTAGAGAACTCTATAGGTATTTTGCCTGCCCTGGGTTCTTTCAAGTAACACCCTAACAGAGAACTCGCCAACCTTTTTAAAATGCTCTCTGCCGTCTTCTTTCCCTTTGCTACAGCTCTTGGGCCAACAACTGGGCACACAGCGGTGGCTCTATATCCATCCATATAAGTGGCACAAACCTTAAAACACAGTATTTATTTAAAGTTAAATTAAATGCTGGTATTTTATGATTAGAAAAAGACATATAATGTAGAAACAAACTCCCACATGCAGCAAATTCCTGGATTCCTGGATCCTGGACACAACACCACACAAACAATACACAAACCACTGCTTGGAATGTAAAGTAATAAATCTACTGTACATTAAGATGCAGGGCTGCCATCATGGGAATCATGTCTGCAACTGGGCAACTGCTTCAATCTCAAAGATTAGACAATAATTTGTGAAGAAAGGATTCTCCTGTTAAAATGATGTGACTGTAGCTCATAATGTTCACCCACCAAAACTATATACAACCTTATGTCTTGCTGGGCCATTTCTTGAAGCATAAGAGTATGAGAATAATAGTTCATAAACCATGACAGTGGACCTCAGTTTTTAGCAGTTTACCAGGGCTTTACTTTGTAATGATTTGCTATTTCAGTTGTCTTTATTTTCTGCAACAGATGCAGGGCAACCATAATTTTATTTAATGATAGGTAGGTCTCATCCGAACTTACGTAAATATTAACAGTATACACAACTGACAAGGAATGCCTTAAATCACATTAATATAATCCCTTGGTTTAAGAAAGGATGTGAATACTTTTGTACTTTCACAAAGAAACCACCAGCAGAGGCTGAATTTCACTATCCATGTGTTTAGGACTGAATTACCTTGAAATCACTGGAAGGAGGTGAGCCTTTTGCACCCTGAACCTTCACTGCTCCACCTTCTACACCTGCTTCAACAGAAACAAAGCATCAGAGTAATTAATTTTATCAGGAAGTATATTATGCTTTTCTAAGAGCTTCTTCCACAGCACATCTGCATGTTTTCTGATTTTGGAAACCGGTAGCGTACTGAAACAAACCTGCAAGTTGCACTCTTAAAATGATTATAAGGGTGCTCAGATCGGAACACTTCTGCAGATTTATATTGATGTATCTTCACATGCTGTACTACATCAAAATGAGGTTATCTCTGCACAGCCTCAAGCTAAACTGAAGGTGTTTCTTCATTTTGACTGTGTCTTAGTAGACAGTGTATTTGGAAAGGTGCCATTAAAGATTATTCTACTGTTTTTCAAATGCATAAATCTTTTAAAATTGCTCAATGTTGGAAGCCAAGTTGGCATTTCTTGAACATATAAGACTGCTCACTTTTTCTCTGTCTGTGGCCACTGCACAAGGCAAACATTAGTCTTGGTAGAGAAAAACTAAATCTGTTACTTGGACTTCATACTGAATTTCTTATATGGTAAATACAACAGATCTGAGCAGAATTATTTCTTCAATGGCTGCCTTTTCAGGTGCAGAAGGACAGAACCAGAATCCTGGAGACGGTGAGGTCCCTGTGAAAATCTGATCATTCTGTAGAGCAGAGATGGGATACTAGTTCACAGACTTCTTGATATAACCTTTCAGTCTCTAGTGAATTTGAGGCGAAGTTCTCTCCAAGTAGTCTCACTTTTGTCATTCCCCCAAATGCATACAAACAGGGGTATAAACCCCTTTTCCCCCTTTTCCAAAAGTATACCAACAGAAACACCTTGAATACTTTTCTACAGGACACTAACAATGCTTAGCAGCACATGAACAGCACAAAGGAAGAGACAATAAATAAACAGCACACCAAAAGATACATTAGACATAAAGGACACATGAAAATGTATATCCTGGGCTCCTTCCCGAACCCCTACTTCACGATATGGTTCAGGCAGTAAGCCGATAAGAAGCTGCAGTCAGGTGTGTTCACGATTTTAAAAAGCCCCGCAGAGTGAAATATTTCCATGAATAAATAAATCATTCATTTGTGGGTGGGGATTGGAACCAGATCATCACAGAGACCAATGATGGCTCAGTCACTAAACACGTTCCACAATTTAGTAGCTTGGAGGAAATGTTTACACAGGTCACAGACTTTTTGTGCAAAGACATGCCCCTGTCAGATTAGATCTGTAGCATATTCAAAGAGGAACAACTGCACAGAGGTGGACAACCACAAGGAGCACGTGTCTGCGGGACTGATACAGTAACAGCACTAAGGGCACCTGCTTCATGTGTGGGCTATTCCAGCTTCACGGAATGCTGGCAACTGGGTCAGACCACAGCTGCCACATGGGCTTGTTGGGCCAGACCTGGCTCATGGGTCATTTGTTTGACCCCCCTGGTCTATGTTTTATTTGTGAACATTTAAAATAAATATTTCTTAAAAACAGTATTACAAGGAGACCACATTCATTCTGATACTGTGTCACAAGTCACAAATGTGTTCATTATTCATTGTGCAACAGTAGCTATTGTTAAAACAATACAATATGAAATGAAACTGTGAACAAGTACTAGTAAGTGACCTAACAGCAACCTTGAGACTTGCTTTCTCCAACTTTATTATTTAATTAGTACTTCTAGCACTAAAATAAATACTGTATGAAAAAGGGAAAGGGCATATCTTATCCTCCTTGTTTGGAGCATGTCAAGTGCAGTGACCTTGTATGATGTTTAAAAAGAGTTAAAGATATTTCCCATCTGCTCTTTTTCTACAAGGAAGACAAATATAAACTTTATGTTAAAGTTCACAGAGAGTTCAAATGTGCTTTCTGAGGTTCACTGGAAAGGCGGCAGTTCATTTTTAGGTCAGCTTATGCTCTATATCTGTCACAAGTTGCACTGCAGTATTAAGTCACATTTGGCAGTTCAGAAATATTTTTATTAGTAATATTAAGAGGATTTTTCAGTAAATGAAATCACAATAGGAATTCAATCTCAGGCTCTGGTGTGAAACTAAAAGCTGAAATGAATGGTTTTAACTGAATTAAAGTTACTGGAAAGTTATGTATGTTGCATGTTTTAATGAATACTGAATGGCAACTCCAAACCAAAATGCAATTCAGAATATATTTGGTAAAGAAATCATATGCAGAAAAACACCCTTTAAAAGCCCAACTTCAAAACTCAAAAATATTCTGAGTACAGTCTATTGAATCAGAAGAGATTCTTGGCAAATGTTAGGTCTTCAGTAATTGATGAAACCTTTATAGCTACATTACCTCATGGGATAAGGCTGTGCAAAATAATTACGTGTATAATAATATATAAACAAGATAAATATAACATTCATTATATATTATAAAACATCGGTAGATAATTTAGACAACACATCACAAGCTATAATTTTTGCTGTAAGTTCAGAAATATACTAAATATACTAAAACTTGTCAAAAATAATACAGCAGTTGCCTCATTTCTGTTTCAATTTACAGAAGACATCTGCTACACTACTCCATTACTCTACAGGTTTAGGAAAAGTACTTGCAATAGTCCGATTCATTTGAGATGATTTGAGACTGCATTAATGTTTTGTTTAAAGGATTATACTTAATTGCAGACAGAGAACCCAAGGCTCCTGCTGTTCCAATTACCCTCTTCTTCTGATAAACTAGTATATGAAGATGTACTTCCAACTTAACAGATACTTGTGAAAAAATAAACATGTAACAAATCCAACTAATGGATATTTTCACGTTTAACACCATTGTATTTGTCCATGGTCTCCTTGACAGTGGTGTTATAATCAATTACGCAAAGTTTTATACTTTTGGGGACTTACACAAGCAGATATTGTCCACCCAACAGGATAAACTGGATTTTACTGTGCAAAATTGTGATTGTATAAGCAATAAACAGAACTCCAGTAAACAACTTGCTCAAAAAGCATCTAACCCCAACCACATAGATAACTGAGATATTTCTGCTATTTATTTGGCCATCATTACTAAAAGTTCATGTGCAAGTGATATGTTTCAGTGATAAGAAAATCCAGTCAAAGAAAATATTTCAATAACTCAGACTGACCTGGAATTTCAGTTATTGTGGTCAGGGAAAAATCACAGGTCACATCAGGCAGACGATAATTCTTTGGGTCATCAATCTCATACACCAACTGTTCAGCTACTGTGCCGAAGGAAACCAAGCCTCCTGTCTTCGGTGGTTTGGATAATATGAACGTCCCATCAGGGGAACATTCAACAACAGGAAAACCAATGTTGTGCCTAAATAAATGAGGGGGAAGAAAGAAATGGGAATCTATAAACAAAATAAGAATGGTGACTTTTAACAGCTGACTGATTTGAAGATGCAACCTAGAAGGAATCTTTAATTCAAGGTGATATTCATAAGCTGAAGAGATTTGTTTATTGTCCAAATGATAACTCAAAGTTGTTATTGTAATTTTCCAGTTTATTCATATATTTTCTGATGGGTTATAACGTTATGCACAGTAGTACAATAAACAATTACATTATACTACTAAAGCTACAAATTTAGCTTTATATTTTATATTTTCAAGCAAAAGATATAAGATACATTTAAAAGTTGTTCTATATATTATCCTGCAGAGTAATTTTATAAAAGAAATTACACTTAACATGTGAAGCTGGTCACATTAGGAGGGCTAGATACGGCATTTGAACAAGAGAGGTCCAGAAATAACCCTAAAGAATATTCTTCCTTAAAAACTCAGATAACTTGCAAAACACAACAGCCCAAGAAGGGGATACCAGGCATCTTACCAGTCTGGCACAATGTGCCAATCTGTGAATATTCCTCCAGTACACTGCGCTCCACACTCTATCAGGTGACCTGCAAGACTAAAGGATTCTGAATCAGAAACGCGATCTCTCTATTACACAATGCATAATCCCTGGAACAAAAGGGATCTCTTCTTATTTCAGGTTCAGTGAGCTGAATTAGCAAAGATGAGAGTGTATAATAAAAAATGTGTATCCCAACATACAACAGAATTATCCCATTTTCCCCTGCCAGTTACACTGGCTCTGTTTTGGACTTGATATCTTGTTGCAGGTATACTCATTATGAGTAAGGCAACTTGTGGTCTTGTGCTGTTTTGATTTCACATGGAATTTATATCAATTCCTAGTGGTAGTGGGGTAGCTTTACTGCCAGAAGGGTGAAAAGAGGAAAAACTGCATAGGAACCCAGCACAGAGCCTTGGGGGAGTGAGGCACAAAGAGCAAACTAGCAAGAGAACCAGGTATAAGTGCTTGAGATTCCAAGTTAGCAACAGCTGACAGAGGAATTCTGTGATCCACAGTCTCAAAAGCAGCAGAGAGGCCACAAAAGACTAAGACAGATGAGAGGGCATTGGTTAAGGATAGGATTAGTTCCTTAAAAGAACACATTTTACAAGAAAGTAAAACTCATTCAAGCTCAGGAAAAGCAACTAAACATTTACTGTATTAACATCCTAATCCATGTCAATGCAAACTGTATATTTGCAAAAAAAACAGTACAAAAAGAAGCACATAAAAAGTATAAGAGCCCACAAGAACATTTAATCATCATCTCCATTGTATAGGATGATATAGGAGATGATGCAAGTCACACCTCACTTTTAATGACAGATGCATCCAACCCTCCTGCCTTTTGGAATACAGTACTGTTATTTTTTCTTAGCCCATTGCTCACTGATTTCAAGCAGTGGTTGCATACAGATGTGTCACCACAAAAAAATCATTGGACAATCTGCAAGAAACAAAAATAATTATAGAGATGTGTCCGTTGCAGTTTGGCAAGGATTAAGGCCCAGCATATGCTTACTTCTAGGGTTCTGTTACTGAAAAATGCCTTCCCAAAGAAATCAGATTGCAGAGTAGATTATTTACTGCCCATGCTCATGATCATCTAAAGAAGAATAGTCTGAATGGAGGACAGTGCCCTCCATTGAGCCCTCCATGTTCAAAGACAGAAAATGAGGTCCACACAGCTCAGTCAGCACATAGGAACCCCATGAACTAGAGTTTCCCTTAAAAACACATGGATTAAATGGTTTACCTTAATTAAATTCTGGGAAAGTGATTAAGTGTTAATGAACAATCACGAAAGACAGTATAAGATTAGATCAAGACAGAACAGAGGGGAAGAACAGAGATGAAGAAAAAGGAGAGACAAGAGGACAGAACATAAAGTGTGTGACAGGTGAGAGGACCTTGTCCAGATCATCCATAAACACCAGTATTGAGCTAAATATTTTACATTTGCTAAAGCACTTTGATCTCCTGAGTGAAGAATCACTTGGTTAAAAATGGCCTCTCCTGGTTCAAGGGTGCATTTCAAAACAGGAAGATAGGATCTCCTTTATTTTGTAGCACCCTTTATTTTTTATTTTTTTCTTTTGTGGGTTTGCAGAGAGAGATTTAATCACAGATTGTATTCTATTTAGTATAGAATGCAGCGTATCTCGTATTCTAGCCTTTGTAGGCATTAAGAGTGATTAGGACATTAGGCCTCTGGGATGCCTTGTCTTTAAACTTGCACCTTACATAGGGAACATTGTATATTGTGTGTAGTGTAGTGTTGAATATTTGATTTACCAAGTGTGCTTGAATTACTCTTTTCAGCAAAGCTGTGCCAGAGAACAAAGAATTAATGTGCCTCTAACTATACCAACCACTTGGGTACAGTATATTCTTTGCAAACTCCTTACAAGTTGGTAGTTATGATTATTAAATATACTTATTGATTTCATCCACTTGTTAAGTTCTCACTTTTTTCTCCTTTTCTGTAACCCCTTATTTATAATAACATCTAGGAAGCATATATACCATATAGTATATAGTTTTTATCATATAATCACATGTTTTGGGGCTGAAATGGACATTCTACAATTACATACAACCCTCTATTAGTCTGTTAAACTGTCGTTGTATTCCATTTTTCAGTGTAAGCTGTATTTAATCATTTAATTCTGCTCATTTAATGGTCCATAACACAATCAACACTCCTCATCTAAATAAAATAATATTTATCCACAAGTTGTGACTAAAATATTTAATATATCAAGATTTTAATAAATGTGCTTTAAGATAAACTTCAATTTTCTCTTTGAGACATTTAAGGATAATAATGAAATGTTTACCTTCCAGCTGCCAGTAAGTCATAGCTGCTCTTCTTCCATCCAAACTGCATTAAGGAAAGATGAAAAGCACGACAAACAAACGTGGCAGTTAATGAGACGTTATCATGTTAACAAGCTTTGTTTCTGGCTACAGGATTCATAATACAACCAGACCAGAAGTTCAGAAATATTTATACAACCATGAGAAGAAAATATCAGCCACAGAAAAATTATAAAAAAAACTGCTACCACTGAAAGCTCAGCACGTAGTATGAAGACAAAACATACAGTGTTATTCCTCCCCTAGTGACTCTATTTAAGCAACCAGAATGAGAAGACTGATCTTTGTTAGGGAAGTAAATAAAATAAAATGTGTTAATACCACATTTTTCATCAATTTCAAATAAGCTTATTCTATTGCTCTACTAAAAATAGATAATAGAATGAGATGTTACACTTTCACCAAACCACTTCTACAAAGAGATTAGCAAAAAATAACCTGCACACAGACTAAGAAAATAAAGAATTGTTTAGTTTAATCTCTTATTAAGGTCTCAAAAACATTTTAAACCATGTAGTGAACCTTATGGATTAAAGGATCTCACATTTTTCCCAGGAGCTTTCAACACAGGCTACATTCAAACAAAGCTCAGACAGACTGTATATCTTACTGATGTGACTAATTTTGCAACATACCGAGTGCATGAGTGGCCCCAGGACTACTGCACTGTCCACACATCGACCAGTTACAACTATATCTGCTCCCAGGTCCAAACACCTCTTGATGGGTAAGGCACTGAAACAACGAAAGATAAAAACACAAAGCATTTAAGTATTTTAGTCCTGATTATTTCACAGTAAAAAGGTCTTTGTAATAGATGTTCTCTCCTTTGTGGTTAAAAAAGTACTGTGTTTTGTCATATGTTTCTGAACATAAACTAAAAGATTTGAAACAGCCGTTTGACTGGACCAGCAGTTTTATTTTATACAGGATCATATCAGGACTATTCAAATTCACTGTTTTTCTTGTATTCAGTTAAATCACAGGAATCTTTGTGAGCTTATTTTTACAAAAAAAACACTAAGGTATTAAATCCCCTTTTTACAATTCCACTTTTAATTCATTTTTCATTTTTTAATCTTTCCTTACTTCTGATACAGATATATCAAAAGCCAATTCTTTCCTGAGTTTATATCAACAAGCAGCACTTAAACATAATAAGAATAAGAATTCACACTCTGACAGTGCACCGGATGTCTAGGGTATGTATTTTGTTTGCATCATCCAACTTACAACATACAGTATAACCGGTAAGCCGGTTAAACAGCATTAAATTCTGTCTTACCCTACATATGCATTCATGCTGTGAATGTTCTCCGGAAATGACTTCCTACTTTCAATCTCTCTGATACCAAGCCCTTTTACTGAGTCTTTCTAAACAGAAAAAAACAAACATAAAAATATGTAATACAAACAAATCTAAAAACTTATATATAGAAGTACAAACCAATGTCTACAATGTGTTGACAAGTGTCAACTGAAGATTAAATACAAATAGTGTTTAATTCTATTTAGAGTGCCTTATAAATGTATTCACCCCCTTCCACACTTTGAAATTACAATAATGTGTAATTATTGTAATTATTAAAGTTAGTTCAGTTACACAAAATTTGACACATCACAAAACTTAGTTGACCTCTGCCTATGTGAAATATCAGAGGTTGAAATGATATCAGAATAAATATGTCTCTGTAAGGAGGAAACTGGGTAGGAACACCACTAACAAGGCCAGTCATTCTGCATACATGTAACAAAATGTTTGAGATAATATTCAAAATATCCAGCACATCACCCAGTCACTACCATCCCTACTTTAGAACATGGTGGAGTCTCAGCACCTGACTGAGAGGAAATTGAAAGTAGCAGGGAAATCTTGGAGGAAAACATGCTCTCATCTGCTGAAGACCCAAAATAGGGGATAAAAATCCACCTTTCATCAGTACGGACCAAAACACAAGGCGAAAGCTATACTGGAAAAAAGTAACAAGAAGAAAGTGAATGTTCTTGAGTGGCCCAGTCAAATTCCTTAGCGGAATCTGACAAAATATCATCTGCCAAGCACGAACATTGATGTCTAGTAACAATGAAAATCCACACAATTTGACAGAGTTTGATCTAGCTTGCAAAGACGAAGAGGTGAAAACTGCACCATCCCAGTGCACAACGTTTATAAAGACTTATTCGCTGCAAAAAGATGTACTGTATGCACCGCTGACGTTGCTTCTACCATGGTTTGACTCAGGTGATTCAAGATATTTTATTTTTTTAGTTCAACATATTTTAGTTTATGCGTTTTCATTGCAGTGTTTGGCAATATTTAATTTTAACACATAAAAGTCCATTGTTCAAACATTCAAAATGCGACTACACAATTTTTAAAAAGTGTATACATTATTTGTAATTCAAAACATTGGGACATCATCGGAAGGGGATGAACACTTTTGCGAGGTTCTGTGGATCCAATTTTAATCAACAACTGGTCAATCCCAATGAATTTTCTCCAACTCTGGAACTGTTCAAAACAACTACAGACCAGGCCAACTAAAGACATTAACCCACCCATCAGGATAAATAACTTAAGATTGCCCTCTAGAATAGAAAGGTTTAGAAAATGATTTGGGAATCCTAGCAAGTAAAAGTATTTAATATTGCATTACAGGTAATAGGGGAGGCAGAGTGACACACTGGTTGCTGCCTCACAGCACTGGCTTCCTGGATTCAATTCCAGACCTGCGGTGCTATTTGTGTGGAGTTTGTGTGTTTCTGTGTGTGCCATGAGCTGAAGTGGAGTCCCGTCCAGGGTGTATCCTGCCTTGATCCTGCTGCTTGTCAGGATACTCCCAGCCCCCCCACAACCCTGAACTGGAATAAACAGTTAGAAAATGAATGGATTGCAGGTACTTACTAGAATTACTACATTACTAGAAGGCTTATATGAACCTTCTGAGGCTATATTTGCCACTATCCAGAAATAAAAACTTAGCAGGATGAGCAAGAGTTTCCCCACCTCTGACATCAGATCATCTCCGGTGACCACAGCGATCTTGAGGCTGAGTCCAGCTTTTCTCACTACCTCATACAGAGCTTCTGCACAAGCAAGAGGATTTACACCCCCAGCATTGCTCACCACACGAATACCTGCACATATAGTAAAAGCACAACATGGAAACCTGGCTGAAGGAACACCTTAACCTACAGAACTAGTCTTATAATTTTCTGATTTATTTTGTGATTTCAGCAATGTGCTGGATTGGATTAGTAGAACTCACAAAATGGCTAGTGAACAATTCCAAATCTTGTAAAAACACTGTAAGGCATCAGCCTTTAAACTGTGACAGATTATGATTTAGCCTCTTCTCCATGACATATTTCAGAAACATAGTCTTTTTATTTCATATATCCGTCTTGCTCTAACCTAATCTAAGAAACATGGAGTTAGTTTGGCAGAAACTTTACATCTGTGAACAACTATAGTTTTTTTTACTACCCACAATCCTTTCGATTTGACTGCTCTCTTAACTCCCACTTGTGGTCAATATTCAGAAATAATCTGATGAGACCTCTGACAGAAACAAAGTCTAAATTATTCTAAGAAAATTCCTCAAAGCTAATAATGAAGAACTGAGGAGGGCTAGAGTATTGGTGTCGCAAAGACATTTCACTTCCTAATAAATCACGACACCTTCTACAGTACATTTTAATGAAGTTTGTCTCATCCAGTAGCTCTGTTGTTAAATTGTTTTCTCTACAACTAAACAAGCTGTTCAAACTAAAGTCACACTTTCAGCCGAGAATACTACACCAATAAAGATGCGAAAGAAGGAAAACTACTGGACATCCATACTTTAAGTGTTAAGAAAATGTTTTTGAATCCCAAAGATAGATAGGGGGATTTCATAGTTTTACCATGAATCAAAAACAGTCTTTATATAAATACTCAATAGAGTTTATACTGTAGTAACCACATGTCTCTTGAAACAAAATTATGTTTAAATCGAACAAAGAATGAGTGATGAAGGGGCAAGGGATTACAAGAATTACAAGCACATTTACAAAAGAATGACTGCCGAAGAAATTCTACATTTTACAATGGCCTAGTCAAAGTCCAGGTCTAAATCCCATGGCAGGGCCTGAAGTGAGCTGTCCACTCAATTGTCACAAAGTTGAAGGTGCTCTATAAGGAGCAATGGGCCAAAACTTCTCAAATCTGATGTTATTAACTGATCACTGGTTACAGGAAACATTTATTTGCAGTCATTGCTGCCCAAGGGGATGCCACCAGTTACTAAATCTAAAGGTTCACATACGTTGTCACACATGGTATGACATTTGACACACATTGTCAAATACATGTTGAACGAGTATCATGTTTTGTGTCATTTGTTTCACCTGGTTAACTTTATCTATTATTAGGACTTAGGATAACGTTTCAGGTTTCAGATATGCACATCTAAAATTAATTTTACAGCTAGCCTTTGCAATGGTTTTGAACCTGGCTTTGGTCACCTCTCTTTTGGACATTGCATGCATGGTTTGTTGACCTTTTACCTTTTTTATGGATGTCCTTAATGAATGGTGCTATAGCAATGTGCACAAAATCTGGGGCATAACCCAAGTTCTGCAAAAGGAAAAGAAAAGCAGATGCAGGTGAGAGATGCAGTTCAGCTAGTAACATTGTCATTAATCTGAAGATCCAATCTTCTTTTTGAAAAATAATTACATAGAGTATGTTTTCTGGATGTACTATTATAGTATTCTCAAAATCACTGCTTCTATATGGTGTTTTTTAATGTCAATTAAGTAGATAACCTTTTTTCTTATGAGCGGCGTGGTGACATGGTTTTAAAATCCTCAGCATTTCGTATATTTTTTGACTTGTAAAGTGATCCTTCAGTGTCAAGATGACAGTTTTAAGAATCAGTAATTATCCAATACATTTACTAATGATTAAATAGCCATAATACTATTTTAGAAAGTGAATTTACAAACTCAGGAAAAAAGAAAGCACCATATTTACACACCAAATTGTGTCTGCTAAATTTCTCTAGAAACCGTAAGCCAGGAGCGGGGGTTTTTGAAACTAAAGACTGAATGCAATAACCAGTTGAAAGATCTAATTAAGCAAGCAGTACAAATAAAAGATCAATTAGTCCATGTTATTAGAAGCTCAGAGAGATCAAAAGGAACGGAGCTCCTCTACAACTAGGCTTGAGAAACTCATATGACATTTCCAAGGCTCTGATCAGAAAGATTCTTTCTTGTAATGACAACAGAAAGGTATGGAATATTTTCAGATATGATCAAACAAAAAAGCCATCATCTCTTCATTCTCTAAAAAGTACTTTTTAACAAACATTCACAGCTGTAAAGACTAAAAAAAACCAACAAGATTATTTGAATTTGGTTACACACTACAGGAGAATCTGAATGATTAAAGAGCATTTGTGAATTCATTTTCATATGTGTTGTATTGTGTTATTCACTTTTTTTAAATTGTATTGTAAAAGCCTCAGTTTTTTATTTCTTCAGAAAACTGTAATGATTGATATTATACATAAATGTAATATACATGTCTATGTCAATTTCATGGATTTAATCACTCTGTCATTCTAAAATCTTCCCAGAAACCGTATAAATAGTCTGTGCTCCCTTTCATACAAACTGTTTCATTAATCTAAAAATTAAGAGCAGATCTTTTATTTTCTTTGAAAAAAAAAGTCATATAAAACAAGTTAAAGAAAGGATATTTCTTAAAATGATTTTTCATTTAATTCTCATCCATTGTACTCATGTTTCCCATAGATGCAGGATTTCTTCACAATCAACATTGCATTCAAATAGTGAATACAAAAGGAAGCTTTTAAGAGTAATTATTTGATATGTTTTATTTATTTGTGGATGCAATGTTACACAACCCAGCTTAAAAGAAAATTATTTTAAATTTCCCAATCTTGTCAAACTACTTTAAAGAATAAACAATCCAATGACATACAGTATTGAGCATTTAAAAATATTTTTATATGGTCATACTTACTGGAGACTTGGCTTTTGCAGCAGTGAGTAGTGACATGGTTATTTCAGACAAGTAGTCAAAGACCAAGAAATCCAACTTTCCTCCATATATTAGCTGTGGGACTGCAAAATATATATCTTTATTTAGTCTGAACAGTATACACATGTAACACTTCATGGTAAGCCAATATTCAATTATTTTTTAATTTAGATATATATACAAAAATGTTTTTTAGTTACTACGTTCCCATCATTTAGGATACCTAGCCACGCAAAATGCACTTTGGGGAATTCCATGTACAGAAGACAGAAATTTTAGATGGTGCTGAAATAGGAAGGTCTAATTCAGAAAACGAGATTAATACGACCAAAAACGTTTTGTTACATTTGATTTCAGCATCAGGCAGGCACAAAATACCATGTTTAAATAATACACA
The DNA here is from genome assembly GCF_059453375.1 of Lepisosteus platostomus. Taxonomy (NCBI): domain Eukaryota; kingdom Metazoa; phylum Chordata; class Actinopteri; order Semionotiformes; family Lepisosteidae; genus Lepisosteus; species Lepisosteus platostomus. Next base: position 59,285,774 of record NC_142611.1, on the reverse strand, counting down.
TGCACGCACACTAAATTCAACAATACGTATTTTAGCATACGTCATTTACAAATATACCACCAAACTTACAAACTACATGGAAAAAGTTAGTTCAAAGCAAATAAAATTTTGGGAGGGGGGGACTATGTTAGGAATGTATTTAAGCAAACTCGTAGCCTTGGGTAATAAAATAATCGACTCAAGAGTATTTGTGTATACAATTTCAAAAACAAGGTTTTCGTGAGGAGTAAAGACAGAAAAGGAGGAAATAAAATGTCTCTTGCTCATAGTTATGGTAGCTAGCTATCTCTGTCCTAGTCTCAGCTAAACTGAAATTTACCTGAGACTGTTGTGTCTCCCCAGAAACCAGAAGCACATCCTATTCTGACAGTTTTTTTAGATGAGGAATAATTTCTTCTACATACATTATTATCCCGATGCTTATTGCTCACGTAATCCTTCTCTGCGTATCGGAAACTGGAAACATTGATATTTGTGTAAAATAATTTATTTCCAACTCTGAAAAGAATACTCCTAACCAAAGCGGAATGGCATCCGCTACGGTAGGCAGCAGCACGTAACCTTAAAAGCTCTATCATTTCAAAACTAATAGGACATAAATAAATTATAGTAAAACAAATCCCAAAGTTCAATAATTTTGTGTGTTACACAATTATTCCCGTGTAGCTCAGCAATCCAAATATAACAAGTTCCGCTTTCCGACTGTATTACATTATTTTAACTCTAGATGGTAGCAAAGATCTATTTTTTTCTGTCATCTAAAACGTCCATGTACTCAAAACACATCATTTTATTTGGTTAATATTACAATAATTTAAAGAATTATGTCATTACTGTAGGGCTGCACATTGCTACCTCACAGCACTGGGGCCCAGAGTTCAGCTCCTGAGGTGCTATATGTGTGGAGTTTGTATGTTCTTCCTGTGTTCTTGTGTGTTTCCTCCTAGGGTTCTGGTTTCCTCCCATGGTCCAAAGACATAAAGTACTGGTAAATGGCTTCTGGGAAAATTGAGTGAGTGAGTGTGTCTATATCTGTGTCTGTGTGTGCCTTGTGACGGACTGGTGTCCTGTCCAGGATGTATCCTGCCTTGTGCCAATTACTTGCCACGTTACGCTCCAGCACCCCCACAACCCTGAATTGGATGAAGTGGTTAGATAATGGATGGTGGATACAATATGTTAGAATATGAAATACAGTTAAAGTGATTTATAATCCTATTAATATTTAAATAAAAACATGGAAGAAGGCAGCACGACTGAGATACATATAGGGAGTGGTCCTGTACACGCTCAGAGTCTTTGATGGATCAGGATCAAATCCCAGCAGGGGTAGGGAGCACTGCACTTCAATGCAATGCACTGTACAATTTAAACATCCCTTGTTTTATATACTGTACTTCTAACTATCCAGCATAACATTCAGTTTACCCTTTTTACTGCTTCACCAAATAGTGAGACAATTAAAAAGCAGTCAACACTTAAACATTGGTAGCTTCCTAAAGCTTAGTTTTCCCTATCTTAAATATATATATATTTTCTCTCTGTATAGCATTGTACACCCGTCTATGTTAAATGTCACCTGCCAGGATTTTCTCAATCTTGAATTTTGTTTAAACTTGTTTGAATTTCATTTATAGCTTCTAACATGTTTGCTTACCCTCTTTTTTTGGTATTAATTACAAGCTTGACGAGTTTACTATACTACAACCTAGATCATTGATAGAAATTATGATGAGCAGTGGTTTAAATACAGATACTGTACATGTGGTACTTTACTAATTGTAATACCCCCATTCTGAAGACTTACCTTTTTTCTGTATTTTACATAAAGCAACTGTCAGCAATTTGAGAATTAATTTTTATATAAGCACACTTATTAGGTGTCAATTATGGTGTTGCTGTAGTATGTTTTGTTAGATGTTTGAGGTTTAGCAAGGTTGGGGTAGGATAGTACATCAGTGGGAAACACCTAAGGGAAAACAATCATTTAATTGGTATTGGTGGACCTATAGATAGAACACTTCCTTCCCAAGCTCCTGTACAGTATGTTATCCTGTGGTGAATGGTCATTAAAATAACATGGCACTATTCATTAGCGTACAGTATTGCAGTTATCCACATGTCCTATCTACACTACATTTTTCACTTCCTAAATCTCCCAACAAATCATTTTGAATGCAATTCCAATTGCTTACTTTTCCAGCTGCACTGCTGTGTTAAGTGTCTGCTAGAAGAGTTGTGTTGATGACCTGCAAATGCATCTCTTTTCCCTTAAGTATAATCATTAGCATACTGTTAGGAGCCCAAGACTTGTTGATCTTGTTTCCAGTTACCTGTTACAGTTCTATTCTTCTTCTAGGCTGATATAATTTAATACAGATCCCCATCTTTCATCAGCCCGAGGCATGTTTTTGTTTTTCCCTTTGTAAATACCTCAGTGAAATATTTCTTAAATATATCACTCATTCCCCTTTCATTGTTTAAATATTTCCCATTTTATCACTGAGACATTTTAGTTTATCCTTTGCTCTGCTTTTGCTGTTGTAATACAATATCTAGCTTGATAACAAGTTTCTTACTTATATTTACATTTAAGAAGAATGTGAAGCTTACCCAGCAATTCAAAATGACTTGTGTTACCATCACTTTGAAAAAACATGTATTTGGCAAAAGTGAATTACTGGCAAATCAGTTATTACCGATTCACAGAAATATTTGATCTTACTCATTTTCTGCTAATTTTCGAGCAGTGTTCACAAACAGGCAGGCCAAAAGGATATCAAAAAGGCCATTGATCTCTTGAACAAGGTAAAACATACAATGGCACAGTACCATTTCTTTTAGGTACACTCTGAAACAGTCAAAACAAACTCTTAAGTAGCTAAATATTGTCATACAATTTCATTTTGGAATTTTTTCCAAGTTACTACAGTCTTTTGTAAATAACAAAAAATGTTCAATGTGTATTATGCAATAAATCAAGAAAAGGATTATTTTCTCCAGTGCATTTAAGGCAAATAATTAAGACATTCTTTATAGGATTGTCTTCAATTTTAAAATTGAAACATTACAGAAGTGACAAAGGTTATTGTTCCAGATGTGACTGTAAATATGTAGCAGAAATTATTGTAAAAACTTTAGTTGGGGGCTCCATTATAAGTAATCAAGAACAATCTACTGTATTGTTCTTCACTATACAAGTTGCTTCAAACGATCATAAGACATTATTAAAAGTTATAACATTATTATGAAACTAAAACCCCTATTTAATTCTATAATACATTATTAATATTATTACAATGTTAGAACACATTTTATCAGATATGCTCATAACTAGTTTCTATAAATGGATACAGACAAGCACATATTGCTTGTATTCTGTGTGCAAGATGTCTTATGGCTAACAACAGTAATAACAGTATAATAACAGTAAAAAAGTTATTTAATTATTTTAATAATAACTTAAATGTATAAATACTCTTTAGTATGTATGAGTATACAATTAAGTTAAAAAGTGTGCATTATTTTAAAGGTGACAAAATATGTATGTTCAGAGGTATAGAAATAATCTGCGTGCAATCTGCATGTGAGATGCCAAAATGAAATTAAATAAGTGTGTGATTCAGACGAGTACATGGAAGTATATGCAAGTTCATTATTAGCAGGTTAGTTCTGACAAGAGTCCAGAAGGTTACAGAAGACTATAACCTACTGATGTTGGACCATGACTTTACTTATAGAAGGTGAGTTGAAAAGTAAGTGTGTCTGGAAGGTCTGGCAATCAGCTAAAATAAAATAAATTTGCTTCTGTTTGCCGAAGATGCCACATGACCAAAACCCACGTTCATTAATAAATTACTCTTTTAAAAACATAACTAAAGTAACACAAAAAAGTCCATGGAAGCTTTTTGCATATAGAATCCAAATGTACAACCCATGCCAGTCTATACACATTTCTAACAGTATTAATACAGTAAGCATCTGTTATCAAGCATGGTATGACATTTGGAATTACATTCGTAATTCCTTCTGAAAGCAACTATTATTACAGATAACTTTGTAAACTGTTACTGGATTCTAGATTGGGTGATTAATTATTTAATTAATCAGGAAATCATTTGGAAGCTGATGAAAATGAAACAATTATCTTGAAACAACACAACCTCAATTTCCTGAACAAGCCCTTTATAAGGAACATAATGTAGTTGAGTGCTTTATTAGTCTATGAAAACTAGGACCGTGAAATCTATGTTAAATCCCATTTGAGTAGAATTTGTCCTGAAGTTTATAACATTAAATTAATAACTGTTTTAATTCAGTCCAATAAATTAGTAATACTTTAAAAATGATAATAATATCAGATCACATCTTGTAAGGTTAATTCAAACAATCCTGGAATAGAACAGCATTGAAAAAGTGCATTGTTCTGCCAACACAGATCTAAAACCTACTCAACTTCTGTAAGACAATTTTGTGAGAATAGTTGACAGCTGGTGCCCAAGAGACCAACTCTGTCCATCCAGTTTCTAACCACTTTATCCAATACAGGATCACTGAGGAGCTGGCAAGCAATGTGCGCAAAGCAGGTTACACCATTGATCGTATGCCATTCCATCACAGGGCACACACAGTGGGAGGAAGCTGAAGCACCTGGAGGAATCCACATGAACATGGGGAAAACATACAAACCCCATGGAGACAGCTCCCCAGGAATTGAGCCCAGGACCCCAGTTCCGCAACCATGTACTGAATAAACCAGTTAAGAACATGGATGGCTAGATGGATTATTATTAACCATCAACGTTACAAAATCCAAGTATTAAGGACACAGTTTCTTTAAACACAAGAGTATTAGGTTAAAGGAAATATGAAAGTCCAAGTCATCATTGTACAGTTTTCAAATAATAAGTTCATTAGATAGCAACTTTGAGGTATTCCCATACATTTTCTAAACTGCTGTAAGTGCTCTTGACTTGGCCTGATTGTAGTTATGGAGTTCAAAAGTTCAAGGGTTAATGCAGGTAAGTCACTTTGTTTCATCACACAGATCCAACACTTGTATTTACTGATCACTGCTTTGTGAGGTAAAAGCAATCTTTCAAGACTCCTTCTGCAGCTGCTGGTTATTGATTTTTTTTTACAAAATACATACAGTTCATCCCCCAAATCTTACAAAACATCCTCTTTGTTCTGGCTAAATCCCATATGAAAAAGGAAATACATATGTTAAAATTAAAACTATATAATTAAAAAATATATAAATTGCAATATCAAAAATGGTGTGAAAATAAATCGAAACTGAACACATAATGACATGTATCTTAATTTATATTCCAATGTATTTCTGACATACATTGGCTTTTCTATGTGTAATTTTATCATTATATGCCTGAAATGTATTTGTACAGTAAACTCAATACTAAGAGGATGCATCTTGTTTGAAAACTTCACTTTTTACACACATATTCTTACACTCCAGTGCAAAAGTTTCTTGTTTTCTCTCACTGTTTTTCCTACTTGATGAAGAAGCAGTTTCTAACTTTTCATATATTTTTTTACTATAACACAGTCAAAGGTGTTATAATAGCAGAAAACACATTGATAAACAAGATGTCACAGGTTAGTGTGTCTGCATATGTGGACACTAATGGAAGCATTACAGTTGCATTGTACGTCTGCAATGAATGTTTTCCACAGAGATGCAGATGTTGTCTTGTAGGATTCTGTCCCATTCCTTTCATAATTTAGGTAAAGGACATGCCTGTTCTCTGGTGTCTGAGCCCTAGATGCCACACATCAGTCTTTCACATCCCACAGAAGTTAGACTTGATCCCCATCGAACAAGTAGGACATCCACAGTATAGCTGTCCCACAGTATAACATCCCACAGGAAATGCACAGTTTACATGAGAATGTGTATTGTGTAGCTGGAAAGTTGTCTTGTCAGGATGAGCCCACAGAAAGGAAATCAGATAAATTCATAGGACTTGGTCAGAATAGCTCTGTGCGGTCAGGTTGTTATTAGTATTCTAATCAATCAGTTCTACCCTTATTTCTGCTGCCAAAGGAGGCACAAAAACAGAGCAGTCATATGAAAAGCCCCTTGTATTAGCTACTGGAATTCTCATGGTTGACCAAAGGGCTTACCACTACTTTACCCCTTATGAGAAGCATGCTCTCTGTTTCTCCAAGCAGAGAAACATGTCTTGATCAACTGTATATATTTCAGATTTTAAAAACATTTTTAATTAATATTCAAATACAGTATAAAATGTTTTAGAATAATGTGGACAAATGAAGACATTGCAGAAGCCATCATTTATATATAATTATGAATGATAAATATATGTAAATGGTTTCTCTTAATTATATTAAGATTATTAGATTTTTAATTTATTTATGCTGTTTATCAAATGTTTAATTACTGGTTCTTCAATATTGTGCACATAAACATTCCTATTCATACTGCACAGGTTCCATACACATGGAGATCATTAGGTCAACAGGTCCCATTCTAAATGCCTAAAAAACCTAAACAAGCACTACAAAATACTGTACACATCAGGGACAAAGTAGGAATGGGATCCAAGCTGACATAGTGCCCGGGTTCTTCTATTGTGTACTGACGTATTTGTGTGTCATTACAGAGTTAGATTTTATCTCAAGCAAAACTAATTCTGAATGATTTAGCATGGAATTTATTGCACATTCCTTGTGTAATGGGAAAGGAGTGAGAGAACAGCATGGCATAGTACAAAATGTTCACTTTTCTAGTCTCTGTTTATCAGTTCTTTATACTCCAACCTGCAAGACCTCTAAGTACAGTATGAGCTACTGTATATTCAGGTGTCCTAAACAACTACAATAAAGGTCTGTACATTTTACAGAATAGTTTCATACAACTACATACTGCATGTTGTATAGGTCTTAAAGGGTCTTTCCTGATTATTTTGAAATATCATGTTATTCACCTGTGTATTTTGAACATTTACTTGACCTTGACTGTGAATGAGTGAATGTTTGCCAACCTGACTTCTACCCACACACTCACCTGTGTGCCCTGAAAATTTCACAACTCTAAAAACATAATCCTGGGGCATGTAGCTGAAGAAAAGAAACGTGCTGAACCTGGTTAACCCTTTTGGTTAGTGACCAATTCGTTTGCTAATCCGCTTTATCCTTTATGCATCATTTAGGTGCCCATGATAAATGGGGGTAAAAGCAGGTTCAGAACTTGTGATTGCTAATTCTCACATGATATTTTATTGGATGTGACATCTGCCAATAGTTAAATAAACACACCAAAGTATTTTTTTGTTAATGGCCTTTTTTTAGAACATTTGCAATGGTAGGTTCAAAGAGGAATTCAACTACCACACAGTAGTACCAGTGAGAACTCCAGCAACTCAATTTTCAGGATAATAGAGAGGCATAAAAAGGACCTTTTTATGGTGATTACAGACTGGGAGACTAAACATACAAGAAACAGTGAAGAAAACCCCTACATACGGTAAAATGTCATAAAATGAGCTGTAATAAATGTCTATTACTGCTGAGTTTTTGGCCATTCTAAACTGTTCTTTGGGGAGGCTTCCAAAATCCTCTTCTGCACTGTTTAATGGGCTAAGTCAATATTTGATCACCAAGCATTAGTAATATCATTATATATAACTTTCATTCTTTCGTAAGAGTTTGCAGTTTTAATAGGAGTTGAGCATCGAACAGAATTTCATATACCATTGACGTGCGGCACTCACCTTGCTGACACACACTAGCCATTTAGCGACAGTGGTCACGCTATTAAATATACAATTTTAAATATTACAGTAGTATCTTATCTCAAAGCTGGTGCCACCTACAGCACAGTGTCTCTAGTCATTGGTTCACAATAACCTGGTCCACAGGGAATACTTCTGTAGTTCATGAACATTTTGTAGTGGGAACCTGTTTTCCTTAGTGGTCTCTTATCCCAGTATGGACCAGTCTTGCTTAGCTTCTGAGAACTGATGAGATCAGGCTGAGAGATGGTAATGCTAATTTATTATCTTGTAACATAACTATTCTGTCTCCAGGCCTTTCTGTATATAGTTTGGAAAAATAGAGACTTCCTCCTACTTATTATTTATCAATTGGTCCCTGTTTCATGCCACAATTCAGACCATATGGTTGTTTATTTTCACGCTTAGTTTTAATCAGGTGTTCCTGTTACCAGCTTGTGAGAATGCCACAATAGTCCAATACTATTTTTTCCTGATGTCTGATCTCTGGTCCATATGGGTCATCCTTCTTAAACATCAAAGATACAAGCATGCAACATGTGATTTACTGCACAAAGCTAGAGGGAGCTTGTTGGTTCTAGGCCTAATAATAACTACTGAGAATTGCAAGTAGTCCCCTGGAACTGTTTTCGTCACAGCTCTTTCCCTCATCAGTTACAGCAGGGACCTAAAAGTCATTCCTTAATCAATATGTAGTTCAGCCTGCAGCCTAAATCCACTGAATATTCATCCACTTGAGACACCTTGCTATTGGCTTGTATATGCATCCTAAGCAATTCCTGATGTACAGTAGTCCAAAACTGGGACTTAGCTCCCAGAAGCTCTCATTCTTTGTCCAATTGAATAGGTTCATAATTCTCACCACCACACAGCCTATGGGTGACACTCCTGGAACTGCTGCAGGAAGCAATGGAAGCAGTCAGGGGTGCTTGTGAGTGGTGAAAGCATCTCACTGCTGGCAAACTTTCTCTATGGTCCACTAACACTACCTCACTAGAGCTGCCACTGGATACACTAGGTTTTGAACCAATGGAAAAAAAAACATTTCTCAGAGCTTTTTACAGTAATCATGATACTGTTAGATCACACACACATGTGACAAGTCTCGTAATTTAAAGGTAGTTGGAAACTGATTGTGTGAACTAATTTATGTAGCTTTGTATATAATTACATATTTGGTTATGTTGGCTTTTGAAGGAGTATGGGAACTATGATTTTTTTTTAAAATAAATTGCTTACTATGTCTGAATAAGTACGTTTTCGTAAATCAGACTGACAAAATGTTCTTCAAACAGAGTGAGTAACTGGGATACAGTGACAGCTGTCAATACAACTGACCTCAGAGATTATGCACCTCCCATTATCTTGGGCTGCATGGAGAGTACAGATCAGATAAATTTCGTCTCCGTATTGAGACATTTCACTTTTCACAGAGAAGGCAACAAAGACTTTTAACTACAACATGGGGGTGTTGAAAGCGCAGACTTTCTTTCATATAACCGTTTTTGTCCTTATGGTTTCGTCAAGTTTGGCGGTAAGTCATATTCCATTTCAGAGAAAATCGATGTACTGTATGTAAAATTAAAACGTCTCTAAATCGTTATGCTTTATTTTCCTAGCAATATACATCAACAGCGGAAGTTTGCACCCCAAGTGATAACTTCGTAAGTTCGTTTTTTTTACTCAAGGGCCTATGTATCACTATTTGTAAACGTTTTATACGAAATGTTGACATTAAATGACATTTATTTTAATTATATTCTATGGCAACGTGATGCTGTTGCTGTTGTATTGGCGCAACTTTAATTCTTTGCTTATTTGAGGGTTTGTTCTGATTTTACAGGGGCGATATTGTCCCACAACATGTGGAATCGCAGATTACCTACAGCGATACAAACCCAGCGTTGATGAGGATCTTAAATACTTGGAGAATTTACTAACCCAGATATCAAATTTAACTAAAGGGGCACAGGAAACTGTAGTATACATGAGAGACTCCAGTACAGCTGCGCAAAAGTCTTCACCAGGTAAAGTGTATTTCAATGGATACATCGCTGAAAGATTATGATTAGAATGTATTATACATATAACGCTACTAACGCTAGTAAATGCTCTCCCAAAACAACATTGTAGACATTATAAGACTATAAGTACCATACTTCAGAATCGACTGACATCGCACAACTTAGTCAAACTTTATTGTATTAGGACAATCATACCCCATCTCTATTTTTATCAGACAATTGTTTTCTTAATTTCAGATAGTTACATAAAAAAATCAAGCAGCATGTTGGATGATATTCTGCGATTTGAGAAGAGTATTGTCTACCAGGAGGGACAGATATAGTGAGTAAATTGATTGGTTTTGTTTAAGACGCCTTGAAGTTAAAATCTCGTTTGGTTGTATTGAATGAAATAGTGCTAATTGAATGGAATAATAATGCTAATGAAAGCAAATAACTTAATATAACTTGCAAGGTGTGGATATTTGCTTGCAACTCTACAGATGGACAGAAGTATTCTCGCCAAGAATATTGTATTGCAGTATTTCACTAGAACATCTTAAATTCAATTTGCTAGAAAAAAAGCAGTAATCTAAGAAGAGATACAGTATAACTTCCTTGTAGCTGTCATTTAACAAATTACATTTATTGCATTTGATAGATTGGTGAAAGGCATTCTTTTAGTTGTATGGTGCCATTTCAGTTACGTATAAATAACTCTGTTACTTATTTTTTCCTAGTGAGCTCCAAAATATTATAGATTCAAATGACAAGAGAATGGTGCAAATCAAACAAATGGCTCTCCAGCTTGAGCAATCTTGTAAACAGCCCTGCAAAGATACTGTTGAGATTCAACCAACTACTGGAAAAGGTATTTTGACAAATGGCAGAATTTTGAATTTGTTCCTAAGTAAACAGAAAACATTTTTGTTGTCCTATATTATTTAAGATGATTTGGGAATATGTATTTTTTGAACAATGGTATATCATGATAACATTCTGTACTAAGCCAGTGGTCAATGTTGCTGCTACTCATTTCATTTATTTCTCTGCTGCATTATTATTTTCTATCAGATTGCCAAGACATTACCAACAAAGGTGCCAGGGTCAGCGGTCTGTACTTTATCAAACCAGTAAAAGCAAAAGAACAATTCTTGGTTTACTGTCAAATAGACAGATTTGGGAATGGTTGGACAGTCCTTCAAAGGGTAGGTAGAATTTAAATAACTGTTTATCAAAATTAATTTGCAATACATGCGGGAAAATACATATTTTTCTTTATTTTTTAGAGACGTGATGGCTCTGTGAATTTCTTCAGGAACTGGATTCAGTACAAAGAGGGATTTGGTTACTTGACTCCAGATGATACGTCTGAATTCTGGATTGGGAATGAAAAAATTCATCTGATTTCCACCCAGTCCAGTATTCCATATATTCTAAGGCTTGAGATGACAGACTGGAATGGCCAGACAAAGTACAGTATAAAAGAATATAATGAAAAGATTGAGAAATGTGGTTATTCTGCAAAGATTAAGGGGGTGATTCTTTTGATTTTCAGTTCTGGAGAAAAGTGGGATGGCAATTTTGCTGGGAATTATAGTAAACATTTAAATGCAAAGGAACAAGTAATAGGTTTATTCCATGCTGAAAAAAAGAAGAAAGAGAACACAACGTTTCGGCCGTGGAGCCTTCTTCAGGTGTCAACACCTGAAGAAGGCTCCACGGCCGAAACGTTGTGTTCTCTTTCTTCTTTTTTTCAGCATGGAATAAACCTATTACTTGTTCCTTTGCAGCCTATGCATGCTGACGCAGCTACCCACCCATTTTAATGCAAATCTACATACACATGTACAAAGTAGAAAAAAATAAAATATGTATTTTTTCACTTAAATATAACTCAAGAAAACAAAGGTGGTTTTAGGAGTAAGGAAAGGCAGGGCTATGTTTTCATATCAGGGCATGAAAAGCTGCCTAACCTGGTCATATTTGAGAAGTCTCCGCTGCATGGTTTTTATACAACAGAATTTCTTGACTACTGTATATCCATAAAGCGTGCTTAGTTGTCAGTTTTATTTATGAACTGAATAAAAAATATTTGAAGTACTTCAATACATCTTACTTGTAAATAGTTGTCTTAGCTATCTTAAATAATTAGTGAACATTTTGAAGTGCGGAGTTCTTGTGAGACATTGCACTTTGATCCATATTACATAACGGTTGCTTATTCTATCTTAAATCTGAGGTGACGCCAATTTGACCTTGCAGTGTGTTCTGGCTGTGCCTAGTTAAAAACAGTTTACTTTGCTGAACAGTTATATGCTGTACACTGCTTCGCAGGGAAGGTTTTAAAGCATCCATAGATACAGTAATTGCACTACACAAGTAATGGGATCTTTATTGGCATGTATTGTGGGCTAGCATACATTTTAAGAATATTTAAGTTTTTATGAATAGAAATCAAAACAGTATTGCCACATATCACAGATGTATGTTAGAATACCTTAAGTTATTTAAATGCATTTTGTTAGCTTTGCTTGTTGCTACAGTATGTTGCTTTAAGACTGTCCTACATACTTTCTACTTTTTTATCTTCTCCTTCCTTTGAATGTGGTGTTTCATTGCAGAATGCAGACTAACACACATTTTTGTCTTTTTATTGCTTTGACTCTAGACATGCAGACTACGCAATGTTCAAATTAGCCCCCGAGGCAGACAAGTATCGCCTGACCTATGCTTATTACTATGGAGGTGATGCCGGTGATGCCTTTGATGGTGTTGACTTTGGGGAAGACCCCAGTGACAAGTTCTACACTTCTCATAATGGGATGCAGTTCAGTACCTTTGACAATGACAATGACAAGTACCCTGGCAACTGTGCTCAACAGGATGGCTCAGGCTGGTGGATGAACCGGTGCCATGCTGCCCATCTCAATGGCAAATACTACACAGGTAAAGTTAATTGTCTGTAATTCATTAGCTGCCCTCTCTATGCGCTACATCAAAGCAATTCTGATTAGCACTGGATAGTCCATTAGGGCACAAATTATAATTGCATTAACAACTGGAAAGACAAGTAATCAGGTAATTTGTTTTTTCTAAGGGAAAAATACCACAGAATTCTATGGTGTCCTTAAATGAAAAGCACAGATTTCAGAAGATCGTGTTATTACTTAAATGGGTGTCTCTATTCATATCTGTAATATCAAATAATCTGGATTCTTGTTTCAAGGTGGAAGGTATACAAAGGAAGATGCTGGGGAACACGGTTTTGACAATGGCATAATCTGGACAACATGGCACGATCGCTGGTACTCCTTTAAAGAAACCACAATAAAGATAATTCCTATTAACCGCATGACTGCTGGCGGTGGACAGCAGCAGACTGGTGTGAAACACGGAGGACTGGGTGACATCTAAAGGACCAGTTACAATAGGCCCTGCTATTTCCCAGTGATTAACTGAACAACACCACATCTTCCTTTTCACTTCATTGTAGACCGGATTGCTTTTGTTAAACCATTTTAAAAACAGTTTAATTTGGTTTTGAATACCTGGACATCTGATAAATAAACCTGGCTTTTTTTAAGTTTAAACGTCTATCTTGTGATCATTGGAAGATATCTCTCTTTGATCTTACATGGAGCTCTGAAATGGAAAAACTGTAGTGGAAAAGTGGTGAATGTACGTGGCAATGATAATACAAGGGGCTGAGGAGATTTCACATGAACAAATTAGTCCATTTCATTGTTTGGTTGAAAATGTTTTTCAAATGACAAATTAAATATTCACTTCAAAAAGGAAGAGTAATATACTTTTTATGGAATTTAGGATCTATATATTCCGTTTTTACAATGCCACAAGGCAAACCTTACATGTATACATCTAAGCTTTGGTGGCTTTATAATGATTTCAATATTAGCTATTCGATTATTTATTTTTGTAAGCACACAAATAACACAAAATCTTTCTTTTTAAAATCATTCCAGTACCTACCAGAATAATAATTACAGTGACTATTGTGCACTGTATCAGTAGAAGGGTGGTTTGTTTCCCGTTAGAACAATAAAAGTATTTTTTCTTAACAGCTGAAACTCTCATACTTTCCACTCGACAATTCTTGGAAGCCTTATTTGATCCTATTGCAATGGCACAAAATGCATGATTACTAGTTTCCAGCAATATTGTTTTACTGAATCATTTTCCAGTCTACAAATGAGAGGAGGACATTCTGTCTATTTTGCTCATTTACAGTAGGTGTGATTTGGTGGCATAACCAAGTCTCATCATTCCTGGAAAAAACCTCTCCCAGTTTAGAAAGGGATTATTCACAGCAGAAAATCTAAACTATATGTCTTTGGTTGGTGGGAGGAAAGCAGAGCACCTGACAAAAATCAACATGAACGTGGGAAAAACAATAAAACAGAAAACCAACTTTGAACTCAGGGCCCAGTTAATTTGAGGCAACAACACTAAAAGCCTCTTGCCACCATGCTGCCTATTTCCATTGATGATTCATTCAATACATGTTGGAATAATGTGTACTGAAAATGAATGGAGCAGACACAATTAGACATAAAGGCATTAGTCACAGTACTAATTTACACTAAATCAGAAACAAGTAACACCAATGGATAATGCTCTTTAAAGGCCTCTAGTTCTTCACTCTGTGTCTGTCTGGTGGAAAGCTGGTTATGTTCATCTACTGTACAGTAGAAAAGTCACCTCACAATTCACCACCATGATACCTGTACAGTACATACATTCATTTTGTATTAATTTACTTTTTAACAATCCGATGCCTTAATCATTTAGACTGTAAAACTGATATTAAAACATTATTATAAAATTATTAAGCTTTTCAATATCATCACACAAAATACATGCATATCCTTTTTTAAATAAAGATATATCTGATATATCTGATGCTTTTGTGCACTTTCAATTTGAAAAGTATAGGTTTACAACAATTTATCATAGCCTGTGTTTGAAAAAATAATCACTTAGCTTACAGAAAGAAAATGTGAATCTGCATTTCCTGCCATTTCATATTTTTAAATATCTATTTGCAAGGTATTATAACAACTAAGGTATTATGACTGACTACCTCTATGTAGCATTTAAACAATTCATTGTATTAAGAGAATGTACAGTAGCTTGAACTTTTTGTCTTTTCTATTTTACACCTTCCCAATTTGGATAAATCAATTACTTTCATAAGTAACATGTCATGTAATCAAAACTCTGTAATAGTATTTAATGTGCTGAGGACTAGGCTGTGCTTCACAGGAGAGTTTGGAAAAAGAGTGCACCTCTCATTGATGTCACTGCAGACGAGCAGACTCCCATCTCGTCTGCATACTGTAGCGGCCGCTGTGTGGACTGCCTTGAAACTCAACCCCCCCCCAGCTTTGGTGGTTCTCTCCTAATTATGTAATACTATAGCATAACCTAAGTTAGGTGAGTTCGTTTTTAACTAACAAAGCATGAACTATAGATCTTAAACTGAGGTCAAAGATAAACATCCTATGACAGGCTAGGGCTATCAGGGTAAGGTCTGGAAACTATTTGAAGAGCTCTTCATCTCTATATCCCTTTCCCTATTTCTTCATTATACCCTCAGGTATGCTGCCATCATTAATAAATATTTTGATTTTCCTTCATCATCATCATCATCGTTATCATCACTTTCATTATCCACTTATCCACTTCAGACTTGCAGTGGCTCAGAGACTATCATGGAAACATTAGGTGCAAGGCTGGACACACCCTAGACAGGACACCAGTCATCGCAGGGCATACAAAGACACCAACACACACACTCACACAAGGGCAACTTTTACAGAAAGAGATTAATTAACCAGCTTGTCTTTGGGCAGCACGAGGAAACCAGAATACCCTTAGAAAACTCACACGGACATGGGGAGAACATAATAACACAGAGATAGCACCCGAGAAACTGAACACAGATAGAGTTCCAAAGCTGCAAGACACCAATGCCAACCACTGTGCCACTGTGCTGGCCATTTGTTTTTCATATCTAGTATTTTAATTTGGATCAATAAACAATCAACAAACAGAAACATTTATACAATTTATTCTTCCATAATTTTAATCTCTTATCTTTTCTACTCTGTTTTGGTACTGGATCAAAACAACTTCAGAATACAGTAGATCAGCTCCAACAGAAATGCCGGTACCCTGGCATTTTTTGGTATTTTGATTTCTACAGTTACAGTGGGTCTCTCTACTCACAGTTCATCTGATCTTCCTTAAGATCACTGACATACTGTACAGTACTTGTACAGCATATACTGTACTAACATGATTATGTATTTATTGTAAATTGTAAGAAGATGAAACAACAAACTTCAGTCATCTTTTAATTTCTTACACTTTAAAATTCTTTAAAATTGTACCCCTCTCATTTATATAAAATATTTCTCTTCCAAAGTATTTTACATTACAGGAGGGTAGCGACTTCATCCACCACTAAAGAGCATCACCCACACTGTGATCTACAGAAGCCTACACTTACTAAACAGTAGATGAAGTGGGGGAGTAAGAAGCTGCTTCACCATTTGATATTCAGGAAGGCAGATTGCATAAGACCAGAGAAGAATTTAGCCACGACCCTGGGGTTACCATAGTACCATGGAGTATTTAGCGACATAATCCATTAACATCTTATCTGAAGGACAAAAATCTCCTACAGCATAGTGTCTCTGCTCACCATACTGGAGTATTGGTTTGTAGATTCTGGCCCAGAAGGAATGGCACCACCTATTTTTCCACCAACACCACTTGTGGCAACAAAACAACCTCGTGTCCTCAGAGCAGTGGTTCTGTCACTTTCTTAAACACAAGAAAGATCAGTTCAGTTTTCTGAAGCAAAAGGTTAACAAAAAAAACAATCTTCAGTCTATCGCTTGGAGCAAGTCCCGCCTGTCTAGTATTCACTGTTCAGATCAAGAGATTTCAGTTAGAGAACATTTTGGTCCAGAGCCTCAGTGATCCTTGGGAGTGTAGAAAATAAACAAATGTAGTTTAAACCCTTGTAATTAACACAAAATATTAATGTGCCACTTCTTCTTTCTTGAAAACACTAGCCAAACAAACTTTAATAGGCTTTAATAGGACTCTACTATATTACCTCTTAATCATGTCCCTGCCTCAACATCCTATAGTTTGATTAAAGACAGGTGTCTACAGGATATATACTGTAGATAGGGACTGTGTTCCCTATATGTAAAACCCTTGTGTGGATCCTAGATGAGTGCCCACTACAATCAATTGTCAAAGAAAATCTCCAAGAAAATGTCTAGATTAATGTGTAAAAACTAATACATTATGATTTAGGATATACTGTAGTGTCTTTCACTTTCTTATCATCAGATTTGGCTTTAACTAACAGAACTGAAAAAAGAGCAGACATTCTTATGTATAAAGCCGAAGTTCAAAATATTTAACAAAAAACTTGATTGTCAGCAAATACATTATTTAACTTCTCGTAAGTGATCAATAACCAATGATTCATTCTTATTTAACACACAGCAAACAACCTTAAGTACGGTACAGCAGTATTTGTAAACTGTTGACAGACATTTGTCATGTCCCATTGACCAAGGAGTTGTTCAGTATTCAGATATGAGACATAATGTTTCCAGACATTAGAACTCATTAGTATCTGAAATGAAAGGGTGATGTCCTGTGTGGGTGTTCAGGTATCTCTCTGTGTGCTTTTGGAGGCATTGAACGTACATGCGCATCCAAGTACAAAGGTCTCAAACATTGCAGCAGCCCACTATCCAACTTTTTAAAAAATCTTAAAATCAATAGCTGAGTCCTGTGTCAGAAAGAACATCAGGGCAGCCAAAACAAATCACCTCAAATTGTGCAAGAAATTTTTCTTTAATCATTTACTTGTTAGCTTGGTAAACAGTGGTAAATTGTCAGCAAACTTTGATTTGTCATCAAGGGTTCAAATTGGATACATATTCAAGCAGATCTGACATTTCAGCTCGCTTTTCGACACCACCAACAACAATGGGGCAGTTATACCACTTATGCTGGTTACTTATAGTCTTCTCTACAGCAAAGGTGAGTGCTTTTTAAAAATGTACTGTATGCTCTGACTTGATATTGTTGGTTTTATTCAACGATCACAGGTAACTTTATTATTAAGTGATATAAAGGTATTTTCCTATGCATTTAAGACATTGTTAGGTCACACTTTATAACACAGATTTAGAAAGCAAATAGTAAATACTTTTTTAAAGTGCTAATATTTCTGTGTAAGAAATTATAACGAAAAGCTTAACAAGTGAGTTAATTTAAAAAGTAGAGCTTTTATACTTTAGCTTATACTTTGAACTTATTTCAATATACTTTCATCACCTGTTCTGCCCTAATCTACCCTCTGGAGATTGGTGGATATTATGAAAAGTGAGCTCTTGTGTGTATGAAACCTTTAGTAATCTGTTCTCACAAACTGTGTATTTAATTAAGAACTATAAACCAACTTTTCCGTTTTCTTTTTTGAGTATGTTAAAGCATTTACTGCTTGCTTTTCATAACGTGTTTCAGAGTATTTTCTTCCCTTTGTTTTTTATTCACATTGGATTTGAAGGATTTAGGAGAAGTCTTGGTAGAATTCTTGATTTCTTAAATATATGAGTTACCTTTCCATGTTTCTGGTACATATGGATGCCAAATTTGTTCCAAGTACTTTTGAATTTATTCATTTACGTGTATCTTATGCTGATTTGTTGCTCAAACACATTTATTGAAATAATGCGTACAATCAGAATTAATAAGAGACATGCCTCTCCTCCAACTGGGGACGAATCTCTGACAGGGGACTGTGGTGCCAGTAAAAATATGTGTGGCTTGATAGGGGGCGGGTCAGAAGAATCAGTCCTCATTCTCTCCTGTATGCAATGGCGAGGTGTATAGGTGCACAATTATTCCAAGTTGGGTAGATATAACAAGAATTGTGATTCTAAATTACACACTGTATTAGAAAACGCAAATTAGAAAACGGTAAATTCATTTTGACTAGTTTCCGCAGTTCCTGGATAGTTTACTTGTATTAACAGTTTGTGCTATTCACTATTCAGTTGGATCATTGTGTTCCATGTGGATTGTTCAGTTGTTCAATCAAGAGGATTTTTTCGTTTTCACTCAGGATCTACCATATACGGTATATCAGGATCATAAGAATGTTTTCATTCACATTGAATTACTTAGTACTGAAAAAAATGTAAAGCTCTTGTAATGTACTTAAAATATGGGAACATGTACTGAAAAGGTATGATGATATTGTTTTCCAGATTTATGTACATTTTGTGCATTAAACATAGGAAACATCCAGTACTGTAAGTTACTTGACACACAGACTGGTAAAAAGTGACAAATAATTGTTTTGCATGTGAACTCGTGTTATGCACCAGGCACAGAACTCTTTTGCCAGATGTTTTGCGCAATGCACAGATGCACCACACACAAATATGATGTGCCATGGAAGTATTACCATTATATTGTTAAATAACATTTTAAATTTATAGAGACACACCCTTTCACACAATACTAGCAATCCATGCTAACAGGTGCATTTTGGAAAATGCCATAATATATGAGTCATAAGGTTTAATTCTTTAATGATTTTCAGCCAGAATCCACGTTTCATGAAACTGGCGCCAGTGGAAGAGGACCCAGACCAGTAGAACATGGCAGCAAAGCTGCATGTGCTTCTCAAAAAGAGTGGCCAATCTGCTTGGATGAAGACTGGGTAAGGTTTTTTGTACAAAGTCTTAAGTTCCTGCTTTACCTTGCCAAGAAAATGCTGGTTCATCAAACAACCTTTAAATGATACTATCAGAGAAGGTCCAAATGGCATATGCTACTCAATGATTTAAATGTCTTTGAATTGGTGTTTTGCGATATAATAATCTACCTATTTTCAATAGCAGTTTAGTATAATACAGGTCTGCAATGAAAAATAACCTAATCCAGCAGGCAATGGAAAAAAAAAAACAGAAAACAACCTGGAAGCAATGCCAGTCCATCACAGGGATCACAGGGCAATGAATGGAGTCCACTGATTACCCATTTCAATCACCCATTGAATACCTATGTGGGAATTGAGCAGAACATGTAATTTTGAAACACAGTGTACTCCAGGCCTGATTATGAAGACAGGATGCAAGAGCTGTGAGACAATGCCAATTTTGTATATGAAATTTTGTCAAACAGGTATATTATGAAAGATTTTCAACAGAATACACAAGTCTTGAACTTCCAAAGTAAGACAGCTGAGGTCTTTCTGTTAACATTCTTCATCCTCAGACATGAGCTCTTGGTGTAAAAAGCACGAGAAGATGAGGGTGAGAACTCTCATCAAGGATTCCTCATTATTCTGAACAAATCCATATCAAATCAATGTAATAGTCACATCAGGTCTTTTATTTTGTTTTATTGGTTGTATCTGAGTGATACAATAGAAATAATCTCAGATAGGTTCTGTACCTATTTTGCCTGTTGTGCCTGGTTATAGTCAATACATGGCTGTACATCATGGTAGCATATGTCAAATAATGAAACAATATTTTTTATTCAAATTGGTAGGGTCCCAAATGCCCTTCTGGCTGCAGAATACAAGGGCTTCTAACCAAGGCTGATAAGGACCTTGCTGATAAAATCGACAAAATCCGCAAGTTTTTAGATGAAAACCGAAACAAATACCGATCTGCTGACCAGATCACCAAGACCACCTATGACGTTTTGAGGGAGAAACTGGTGCTCGACACAGGTAAACGAGATTACAAAATTTTTCTTTAGGAAAAAAAAACAGAACAGAAATTACTAATGCTCTCTTTTAATGATTTGGAAGTTACCTTCAAACATATTTTAGCTCTTTACTTAATTTACTGCATGTACAATCATATGCTTCTCTTTTTCAAATCTTTAAGAGAAGACCACATTAATTTCCATTTTCTAATTTTTTTAATTTTTAAATGTGTTCTTAAATGCATTTTAATCTAGGAAAAAAATATGATCTCTCTGAATGTACCTTTCCCCAGATGGCATAAATTGGTCTCATCTACTGTACAATCTACTCTGATGTCTGAAAGACATGTTTCATATCAGTACTCTTCAGAATATTAGTTCACCATCATTAAAAAAGTAATTTATCATTATCTTTGCAGGAGCTGATAACAGGTTCCAGAACTTAGCAGACCAGCTTCGTCAAAGGATTATTGACATGAAGTTGAAAATTGACCAGCAAAACAGGCTGCTCATTGCACTTAAAAGTAGGGTCAGAGATC
Organism: Lepisosteus platostomus; assembly: GCF_059453375.1. Classification (NCBI taxonomy): domain Eukaryota; kingdom Metazoa; phylum Chordata; class Actinopteri; order Semionotiformes; family Lepisosteidae; genus Lepisosteus; species Lepisosteus platostomus. Next base: position 59,264,669 of record NC_142611.1, on the reverse strand, counting down.
AAGTTAATGAAATGCAGCGAATTGAGGTAAATACAAATTGTGTTATTATTAAAGTATCTTGTTTTATAAGTTAGATCCTTAGCTAAACAAAATATTGGGATTAGTTTCCATTTCTTAATTTCTAAAATGTATAGAATTCGTTCTGAGGTAATCTTGGTAACTGTACTCTGAGGTATATGCTATCTTTCCCCCAGATTCTTTAAATCATATCCAGTATCCAAAGTATTAATATCATATCAGGAAAATTTACTATATGAATTAATTGGTGATTATTGCACTTATTGCAAGTCCCACCTGTCTTTGTCAAGGACAATTTAAAATGTATAAAGCATTAACGTTTTAATTTCATTAAACCTGAAATAAGCATTACTCTAATGATTCCCATATCTGAAATAAGGAGATACAATATGACATCATTAAATATTCAATGTTGAGCCCATCAGTATAATATAATAGTCAAAATCAGTCATTTGAAGGGGTATTTCCAGATTTTGCTGCTGTTATTAAACAAACTTAAACTATGATTTGCCTTTACTGAATTACAAGGTTTAAGGCATTCAAAATATGTTTTGTTGTTTTTGTTAGGCATTTTTTGTTCTTATTTTTATCTACTGTCTCTTTTTTACCAGGTCGACATTGACATCAAAATCCGGTCCTGTAAAGGATCTTGTGCAAGTGCCCATGAGTACACAGTTGACAGAGACAGCTACGTTACCCTGGACAAGCAACTATCTCAATTAGACAGCGTTACCATGCAAAGCGTTGAAACTGTGAGCTCTTTGAGAGTAATGAAGAGCAGACCCTTAAAGGAGGCCTCAACTGTCTCCAGTATCTATAAATCTCGTGTTGCAAATGGAAGTGAACAGGAGTTAACCCACTTCAAAGATATAGAGCAAGTGCGACTATCCTTAGAAGTTGACGACACCAGGTCCAAAGGGTCCCCAGCTGTTACTGTGACTTCAGGTAGAGATAAGCAAGTTTCTGGCAGTAAAGTTGAATTCAAGGATCCAAAAACAGACTCAGTTGTTACAACACACACTAAGGTTCTGCAATGTACCAAAACCATTAGAAAGAAAACAGTGATTACAAAGGACGGCCCCGTAGAAACTGTTGAAGTAGTAGGAGGCAGTCCAGAATGTGAAAATTTAGGTTTGGGAGTTGATGATGCTGCTCTGCTCAGTGCTGCCAGAGAAACAAAAGATATTGGCGGTGGTTACACAGTAAAAGTCACTGGTAACTCTGGAGGAGTAGATAGATTGTCTGAATTTTTCCCTGACATTGACTCATTGTTTCGTAGAGAGCATAGCACAACCACCACCACTAAAGAGTTTGGGGGAAGTGGTTCTTCCATAACTACCACCACAACAAGACACACTGATCAGCCCAAAGTTATCAAAACAGTTGTACATACTGAACGAGGTGATGGTGATTTTGTAAACCTGGGGGACACAGATGACTTTCATACATTTGAAAAGGAGGTTATTTTGCCTGGTGGAAGTATACATGATGGGTTTGGAGGTTTCGAAGGGGGTGGCTCCTCTTCATACTCCAAGACTTCTGTGGTAAGTGGAGGATCAAACTGTTGTGATGGAGATCATTCATCGAGCTCTGTGACTGGCACCAAGACTGGCACCAAGACTGTTAAAACTTCAATGTATATGGGGGATGACTTGGGTGCCTTTCAGTTTGATGATGAAGAAGAAGACTTGCCTGATTTCCGAGCTCGCAGCTTGAAGAAAGAACCCGTGAAACGCCAGAAAGACTACATTGGAAGAGGTAAACACAAATCAGTAATGAAGATGTTATCTTTATCTGGCAAAACATAACTTGTTTTAATTAGATTGTAATTACTTAGAAACCAAAGCTAATTTCCAGTTTCCTGGCAAAAAATAACTTTAGGAACTGAATTTATTCATGATTTTTTACCTTTTTAAAAAAAACAAACAACAATGCCCAATTCAGACTTAAACTGAATCTCATAGAAAGTACTTATTCACAACTATTTAAATGTATTATATAATATTGATACAGGAATCATAGCACTTGAGATATATCTTAAGTCAGTTATTTTAATATGACCTAATACTAACTGAAATATTTATTTAATAGGTTTTGATAAAAGTATTACTACTCACATCTGTCAGTTGGAGTGATTGGTGTTAAAGGAATCCTACATAAATAATAAAATGCTACTCCTTTAATATGTCACATTAGATTAATGGAGAGTTCTTGTAAGTGTGGCAGCCTTTATACTTTTGTGATATCACTAAAGATTGATCTCATTTTGTGGGACATACTGTATGTTTTGTAAGGTCTTAGGTCCAAATCCTGTCAACAAAATGTGTTTCTGATTAATTCTGGAACTACTAACACAGTTAGAACAAATTTAATTCACATCTCTTATCACTTTTCAGATTGTGCAGACATCAGCCAGAACCATGGGTCTGGCACAAAAAGCGGCCTGTTCAAAATTAAACCGGAAGGCACAGAGGATGTAGTGGAGGTCTACTGTGACCAGGAAACACTATTGGGCGGTTGGGTCCTAGTTCAACAGAGGATGGATGGATCTGTCGACTTCAACAGAACCTGGGAGGAGTACAAGCATGGATTTGGCAGCGTGAACAAGCAAGGCCAAGGAGAGCTTTGGCTGGGAAATAAATACCTGAACCTTCTTACCCAGAAAGAGAGTATTCTCAGGGTCGAGCTGGAGGACTGGGAGGGCAATGAAGTCTATGCTGAGTATTCTGTTAGCATTGGTTCTGAGTCTGAAGGTTACATTCTGAAAGTCTCCCATTATGATGGTGATGCTGGAGATGCTCTTATAAAGGGAGAGACTAAGCTGAGTACATTTTTATCCCATAACAACATGAAGTTTAGCACATATGACAAAGATAGTGACAAGTGGGAAGAGAACTGTGCAGAGATGTATGGTGGAGGCTGGTGGTACAACAACTGTCAGTCAGCCAACCTAAATGGCATGTATTACAGTGGGGGACTGTACGATCCAGGTAGCAAAATTCCATATGAGATTGAAAATGGTGTAGTCTGGCTACCATTCAAGCCAGCAAATTACTCACTTAAAGTTGTCCGAATTAAAATAAGACCTGCAGAAACCCAGTAACCAAATATTGAATGGATTTCAAATGAAGGCCAGACACTGTACTTCCTTTTTGTTTATGCGAGCAGCATTTTAATAAACATCTGTGTACAGTATGTCATCTCTTGTATTTCATTTTCTTCAGTATCATTTTAGCAATATCAATATATACCTACATTAAAAGCATTTTTTCATGTTTTTAGAAATTACAAGACCAGGGTACCCTCAGTGACAGGCAACATCACATTAACAATGGAACAAAATACAGACTCACCAGGGTGACTAAGAGAGGCACAGTGAGTCTTAACTATAATAATATTTCATCTTCAATTCCTCTAGCTTGCGGTCATATTATACCTATAATGTATCTATATTATACGGTAATAATTTCAATGAATGTAAGATTGATAAACTGATCCAGAAAATAATGGATATTCTAGCAGGAATTGACCTGCTATGATTTCTATGATTTTGACAGTCTACTGTGGTTTCCTGAACTTTCTGTGCCTCCCCCCACAGGAAAATGATGGTGGCAATGAAACTAACATTAAGTCATAGATTTGAACTCAAAGAAATACAACTGATTATCTACTTCTGTACAAACAGCATTATTATTACTTACTGTATATCTGATTTTATTTTACTGCATTGAACTGAAGTAATTCGAGTGAACCATCTTGCTCAAGGGATTTGAAAACCACAACCATCCAGTTACAAATTCAGAAAGCTAACCGCTTTTCTCACTAGCCACAGCCACATCTTTATGCACAGTGAAATGACTTGATGCAGCTTTTCCCACTTCAAGACAGACTACAGCTTGTGAGACTGCAACTCAGAGGTTTGTTCACGGGGGTTGGCTACCTTTCTTGTAGACCAGATCTTGTTTTACACCTCAAAAAGAGATTAATTAATCAAATTACTTACAGTATGGATGTCAGGATTGTTATGAAATGGTGGGTGCACATCAACAAATAAAAACAAAAAATACTACCATCTATATAACTGTTACACATTTGGGCTGATATAAAATGTGTCACTTTTGTTGTGAGTGTGTAGCACTAGATATTTTTCCCTTTAAAACTGATTTTTTATTCTCAGACTAAATGGTTCTTAAAAAAACTATTAAAGAGTTCTTACTGATATATCAATTTTACACAACTAAAATCAGTGAAAATTGGATATGATACAATACATAACATAGGATTGTGGTGAGTTTTGAAGAGATCATGAATTATGGGAAGTAATATTATTTAAAGCTCACTGTATCATTTTCAACATTGAAAAGCAGAACCATCTAAATGGCCAATTCCACTAGTTTGAATTGTAGTGTACATATATAAGTAATCAAGAAAAGGCAAATGTTTTTGTATTTATTGGTAAAAATCTTTAGTGTAGGTTTTTTCAGTCAAAAAGCTACTGGTTAGAAAGATCCACATTTTCAATTTAATAAAATTATATTGATTTTGTCTTAATCGATTGAAATTACATCTAGTAAACTTTCACAAACTGTTATTAGTTATACATAACTAAATATAATGAATGCATTATATTGCTGAGCTAATATGCATTATATGAACAACTAATGTTTCATAGAGATCGTGAAAGTGCAGACCTAAGCAGAGAAAACCCTATCATCAACACTATAATTTTAGATTGTTAGAGACTGGTCTGTCTCTGTAACCTATTATATTGTAAATGTATATTAACTTTGCTTTTTGTTATATTAGATTTTATAATACTTTGGTTTACAACTAAGGACATTTCAAAGGTAAAATGAATACAAAACTGAATAATTACTGAGTTCTGAAGAAAAAATGTATTTTATCTTACAGTGTGTAAAACAATGTGGACACAATCAGCTGAAGAAACACAATATAAGAGAAAAGCTGGGCGGTGCTTTCCTCACAAAGACTATCCCCTGTGTGTAGACGATGACTGGGTAAGTAAAATATCTAAATAAAGAAGTCTGAATATAATAAAACTACCTTACTAGCATTTTATCGATGGCAGTTTATTAGAATGTTGCAGACTTTGTTAATAAAATCAAAACAAAACTACAGTACCATCTTCCTCATTCTACCATTCAATCATTGCTGCAGATAATACTGTAGGGTCTTGACATCTGCAAATTTTACATTGGCAAATTATAAGTGATCCTGTCTGGCCAACAGGGTCTTGGACCAAGGAAGAGCAGAGGGGGATTAAACAGAGCCAAAGGTTGTTAATGGCAACTTTCAAATTAGAGGCGCAACAGACTAGGATCGTGAGACGACTCTAGCTAGTGAGTGAGACTCTCCCTGCTGTCTGCCCAAGTACCCACTACCCAGCATCTGCATCTCAGTGTGGTCATTTTTACTGTAAAGAAAACTTCCAGCTCTGCATCGGCGGTGTGGGAAATTACAGCTTGGTGATGAGTTTTCAGGCTCACTGACAGCTTTACTGGCTGTTTCATCACAGTGGGGTGTGCTAATCACTGAGGCAGAGAGAAAAAGTGCAGACATCTGCTGTTGGAGGGATTCATCTTCTTTGTTTTAACTGGTTACTATAAGTTTGTGATTAATGTTATTTCGTTTAGTTTAGTTAAAGCCAATGCATTAGTAGTAGTAATTAAGCATATTAAATATTTGAGAAGTGTCATTTGTTTATACTCCACAGCATTTAAGCAGCTTCTTAAGGGAACTCCTGGAATTTTAAGATATTCATCAAACACTTAACTTGCCTACAAAAAATGCTTCTTATACTTCACAAGCTGACTTATTGACAGGTTTGCAACACAGGAAACCATAATCCTTTAGTATCTTGGTTCCCAATTCATGTTCTGAGGTACTCCTGTATCTTCTGGGTTTCCTCCACCTGATTAATTGCAGGCTAATTGATTCCAATAATATTTGAGCCTTATTTACAAATATGTTTTGGAAGTCTTAAAAAATGTTAAGGTATTTCAAACTTGTACCAGTTTCTGAGTTTCAGAACTTTCCTTAGTCGTGTGTGTTCTTCTGAAATGCAACCAACTGCAAGAAGATAATGATATTGTTCTGGGAATACTGGATATATCGCCGTTCATACAGTACATTGTCAATAATACAGACATTGTCAAGAATCACTTTAAAAACAGTGACCAGAGCTCTTATCACCACAAAGGCCACTGGATCCCAGAGAAAGTCCCTTTTATCCTCTGGTCTTGAAGTTAACTGCCCTGAGCCACATTGACACCAACCTACTTTATGACAGACCAGCTAAAACACCACAAAGCTGCATCAACCAAATTACAGCATAAACCAAAAAACATTAAACTATGTGGGATTGCATCTGAATTTCAGAATAAGAGGCACATAGGATTATACTATAGAAACAGTTTAGCCAGTCATGTTGTTAAAGTCGAAAGCCTGGCTTCTTTCAAGCAGGATGAGATTCTCTGATATATTAGCTAGTTACTACCAAATGGACTACTGTATGTTGGCTGAATGCAGTCCTCTCAGTTGTAACCTTTCTTATGTTTTTAACACTACCTTGCCCATTGGGACACACAAAGAACTGGAATGCTACTAGGCTCTGAAATTACAACAAACACAAGCAGACTATCTGACTGGAGTGAAGGAAAACAAGGAGAAACCCTTGTTGAAGAAAACCCTGATGAAGCTCAAGATCCACGACCACAGCCTGGCTGTAGAAACTGAGCAACAGACAGATCCAGAGAGGACAGGCTATATGCTCACTGCCAGCAGTAAAACACTTTCTGCTATACTATCATTGTGCAAAAAATATTAAGAGATTTGATGACTATTTGAAATGGGGATTTGAAGAAGACCTACTTAAGAAACATCAGTCCTCCAACACAATAAATTATGTTAATACAACTAGTGTTTCACTGTTTTTATATAGAAAAACATCAGTTTTTCATGATTATGTTACATTTTACCTAGATAATTGTATGGAAGATGTTCAAGGGAATAATATTTAGAAGTTAGAATATGTAGAAAGGGGACGTAATTGATTACTCCTATCTAAATATTTTTTTTTCACAGGGTCCCAAATGTCCGTCAGGCTGCAGAATACAAGGATTGATCCACACCACAGAAACAAAGTTTTTTGACAAGTTTAATCAGATATGTCAAAAACTTAAAATGAATGAAATTAAAACTGAAGCTTCTAAAGTTATAACCAAACAGACCTATACTACTCTGAGAAAAAGCATTGTCACAAATTATGGTAAGTAACAATTGTGCTACAGAAAAGAAAAATAGTTGATGGACAAACCATTTAGTTTAATTGAGTTTCATTGGTGGTGACCCCTAAACGCAGGATGATTTTAGCTTTTGGAGCCAACTGCACCACCTAGCAATGTTAAGGGTACTAGGACCCTTTTCTCCAGAACTACATGTGCACCCACAGACCAGGCAAGGCAGTCATCCTACATACTGTAATTTCACATTTATTTCAGTCTACCCATCACACAGGACCCATGACACAAATTATCCTCAGGAGGCACTTACTCACACAACAGTAGAAGAACCCCTCAGATACCAGTTACTGAAACCCAAATGTCTCAAAGGACCACTCCAGCATCTTTGTTACTAAAACCCAGCTCCAGTCTGTGACCAGTGTGTAGCTTCAGGCATCTTCCTCAGTCCTGGCCATTTATTTTGGTCCCTTATGACTCCACCACCCCGTTTTTCCTGAGTCCAGCTTCGGGTAGCAGGCTAATGTCCTAACATAGGCTGAAAGACTATGTTGAGAGATTCCTCCTCTGCTCTCCGTAGTGTCCCTGGTGTCCGAGTCTTCTCCCGGGTGCTGTGTTTCCTCCAGTTTCTTCTGTCTCTGTCCCCCCTTTGAGTCCAGATCCCTGGGTTTCTGAAGCCCCCCAAACCATGGCTCAAGAGTTGTTCCTGGTGGGGCGGTGTGTGAAATTGTCCCTTTAATGTCTTGGGTGTGGCCAAAGCCTGGGGCTGATTAACAAAGTGGGGGAATGCAGATGACCAGGTGTAATGATGCACTGTGTATTTGTACCCTGTTCTAGAGCCCCCCTTTCAGTCTGAGAGTCAATTAGACCTGACAATCCCACATCACCTCTGAACTGCGTGGTATCTCACGAGTGTCTGCACAAGGAGGACCTTTGGTCAATTGGAAGCTTAAGAAAAATGAATGTACCACACTTATGGAGATACTGGCCATTCTATGCAAACTTAAAGTCAGCATAGTCCTCCTGTTTTCCCAACCCCCATTTGCAGTCTGCACTAGATTTGGGCTTCTTTGCTCATCCCCAGGCCATTCCTAGTGGTCAGTCCAAGGCAGCTGCTGTGATGGGTTCCACAGCCATTTAACCCCCCCGCCTCCATTTCTGCTGTCATCCAACTGAAAGAAGATTTCTCCAGCATCCATTAAACACCCAGTTTAATAGGTGGAAAAGTACTAGAAGTATTTGGATAGTGCTTAAAATCCCTCATGCAGTATGGTTTCATTAAGAGTATTATATTGGCTCAAATTCAGTTGGTTTTATTTCACATTTCCTATAGTTTCGAGTACAAAATATATGGAACTGACAGAAGAGTTACAGAGGAAACTGGCAGCCATGCAGCAGCGCACTATTGCTCTTTTCAAGAAGATCAAAGCCCAGTATGACAAAATTGAACAGCAAATGGCAGCACTGTACCAAACAGAGGTAAGCAGAATGAAAATGTTGAATATTCAAGTTGAATGACCATTGTTTTGGACCAGTGTGCTTATTTTGAATGCTGTCAATACTGCATGAAATATATAAAATGCATATAACTATGTAAGGCATGGTGGCACAGTGGTTTGTATGGCTGCCTCACAGCACTGAGGCCTTGGATTCAATTCCTGGAGTGTTATATCTGGTTGGAGTTTGTACAGTATGTTCTCCCCGTGTTCATGTGGGTTTCCTACCACAATCCAAAGACATTCTGATGGGTGCATTGGATTCTGGGAAATCTGTGCCTGGTGTGAGTGTGTACGTGTCTGTCTGTCCTGCAATGGACAGGTGTCCCACCACACCCAGGGTGTACCCCACCTTACACCCGTTGCTTGCGGGGATACGTTCTGGCTCTCCCGCAATTGAATGAAGTGGTTAGGAAATGGCTGGATGGATAATTAAAATCCATGCTGTTGATTCCAGTAAATCGGCTTAGTTTTTATTTGCATGAAGACTTGCATCTGTATATGAACAGAATAGAAAGAATCTTCTTCTACTTAGAAGATTCAGAACATCAATAAATGCTATATTTTGGCAAATGATTACTGAAATACAGATATGAATTCATTAACCCTCAGCTTAATACTCTTAACAGTCTTTTAATACTCTCCCCTGTACAACTAGTACTTATAGATTTATTCACAGTGGTGGCTTGGTTTATTTTGTTTGGAGTTTCAGTGCAATCTGAGGATGAATCTATTTAATATTGGTGCATTACAATTACACCATTTATAAAATAAAAATGCTACAATTATTTTTCCCTGGGTTTCCTGACAACCCAGTCTCTATGTATAAACAGTTCATTAAAATAATATTTACCTAACCTTGACACAAAGGTTACTTACACCATCTTAATATGAAATATAAAGAATAATGACATAACAATAATTTAACAAAGCTAAACAGTAACATTTTAGCTTGTAATCTCAAATTTCTGTTGTGTAATGCCTTATAATGAAAAATAGGTTGAGTGTTCTTAGTTTTTTTATGTTTGTAACACCATCTTTTAAACAAATTGTTCAGAATTACTTTTAGAAAATTGCTCCAATATTAATTAAATAAAAACAATATTCACATTTTCAAAAATTAATTATGTACTGGTCTAAAAATTTAAACATTATTAAGTATAGACAGGCATGCTAAAAACTCTTGTATGCCTTTGAAAAAGAAATACGCTTTATATCACTTTAATGAACTAGGCAGTGCAGAACATTTTTGTACATCTTTAAAAAAATTATACATTTTATTTAACTTGGATTTCCCTAAACGTAAGGACTTAAAATGCATGCAGTACTTCCTGAGTATGAGTACTTGGTATGTCCTTGTAATAACACAGATACCCCCAGCCAGGTATTCAGGCCGCTTTACTTTGTACTCTTTCTCAAGTTAGTCAGTCTTGTGTACAGAACCTAAAAACAGGTTACATCACAAGTGCAGATTTCTTCTGAAGGTAAAACAAATCATGTACAGGCCAGGGAGGGGAAGGGAAAGAAGATACATCCTTACAGAAATCTCTCCAGAAAAAAGGAATCACTGGTTGTTTATACCCAAACTGCCTGAAACAAGAAATGTAATAGACACAGCAGTAAGTGTGAGTAAGAAGGGGAAAAATACACTACAGTAAAATTGTAATATTGAGATTAAAACAGTATTAAATCCCAGCATATCCCAACAATCCCAGGATACTCAATCAATCCCTGATAAACTGAGGTTTTGTTTTAATTCAGGTTGAAATTATACAAGCCAATAGATCAACAAAACTATGATGTAAAACTAGACCATGAGATTGAAATGGATTGTGCAAAATGAAAAAAACTTTCAAATGGTTTTTATTCATAAGAACATTTCATCATCTCTTGGCTCTTATTTTTCCCTCTGTAGGGCCATTATTGGCTAGCTTTGACTATATTTCAGTGACGATAGAATTCTATTACAGTGAATGAAATCCGTTAGTTTTTCCTGCAGTTGATACCACAGACTTAAGTGGTTTGTTTAAGTTAAGCCCTTTTGCACACTACACTTTTGAGGCATGCAAAAATTGAATTCAAGTATTTTTTCTTTCAGTAGATATTGAACTTTTTAATTGAATTCAGTAAGAAATCCCTGAGATAGCAGTATATTTTAGTGATACTTTGCACTCTAAATGTTTGTTGAAAAACTGATAATACCCCAGAAACCTAGAGTATCAGCTAAAACGAAATCTCACCACAAGATACAGATTTCAAAGTTTCAATGTTTAGAATTAAAATGTAAACCTCTCTTAAGTTGCTTAATCATCTTTCTCAGGTTGATATTGACATGAAGATTCGAGCTTGCAAAGGATCATGCGAAAAGGCTTTTATCTACAGCATTGACCAAGAGAGCTATGACACTGTGAAGAAGCAACTGTATGAATTAGACAAAATCTTCAAGAAGGAAGGAAAACCTGGCAATGGTAAAACAGTCAAAATGAGGACAATAACTCAAGAAGCCCCAAAGTACAGGTCATACAAGTCCATTCCAATTGTAAGACATGAACATATGACACTTTTTGAAGACATAGAACTACAACAACTAGTGCTAGAAAACCACTTTCCAGAGGTCCCAGCTGTGTAAACTAGAATGTGCAAACAACTTCTCCTAATTAGAAATGTCCAGCTTTACTGACATGCAATAAACATGTGTAGCATAGAATTGCATCTGAAACATTTACATCTAAAGTGGTTGTCAAAGAAGAAGGTTTAGTCATCACTGAATTATTTCACAAAATTATCATTGTAAAAAAAGTTTTAACGTTGTTAAATACCTTTAAAATACTTTTAAAAGCTTGATGGCTTGAAAGACAAACTTATATTTTATGGCACAGAATCAATATAATTGTATAGAATTTTGTATTTTTGGCTGGCCATCAAGGCTCCTTCACACACCTTTCTTTGCCATTTTATTTGACTAAAATGATACAGATCTCTGGCCATCTTTTTTCCAAATACATTTTCTCACCTACGTGTTATTCATTTAATGTGTTGGATGTTTTGTTTGTAAGATTTTATACTAGACAGATATGTAATAGGATAATACTAATTTGTGATTGTATAATCATGGAGATGAAAACAAGCAATTTATGTCCTTTTTAAATCTTTACAGTATGTGTTGATTATAAAAAAACTCATTATTTTGTGGATCTTCATTTCAGTTTATAATAAAACATTACTTACGTCTTGTAAGTAAATCAATACTGTTCTGTCATTATTAGTCATTATTAGTGTTGCGGCTGGATACAGCCATGTGAGTGGTGATTTGTCAGAACCTACAGTAAGCGCAAGGGACTGGAGAGTGAAAAGTGAAAGGGGAAAGTGAGATAATAAATTACTGGCCAGCAGGGCATAATCAGCCCAGGCTGGTGAGTAATGGGGAGGAACGACCATCCCAGGAGAAGCCGGACAAACTGCATCCCTGGCGGAAAGAAAGGCTGCTAACCACAGTCAGGTGGAAAATGGGAGTCGAGCGTACGAACCCGAATAGTGAGACCCCTGAAAGGAATCGAATGGGCTTGGAAGGGCAGCCCTCAGGAATGTCAGGGATGCAGCCCGGCAGACTTGAGGATCGACGCGGTGAGCAGGGAAAAGGATGAGTTTGGAAAGAACTGCTGGCTAGAATCAGAGACAGCTGTGTCGGGCGATGCTGAGAGCCGGCTTGGAGCTGAAGCTGTTGTACCGGGCGACGCTGAAAGCTGGGGCTGCTGCGCAGAGCGGAGGCTGGAAGCCGGGGTTGCTGCCAAACAGAATCCGCCAGTGGTAAAACGGGGAGTTTTGTGTACTAACGTGTAACCGGACAGCTTAGAAGAGCAGAATAGAGGCCACTGAGACTGTTACGCAGAGCTAAGGCTGACTCGGTGCGTCTGGCGCCGCTAGAACAGAGGCTGGTGCGCCGAGCGACGCTGGAGCTGAGGGAAAAAACTGCCCCACTGCCCATGGGTCAGAAACAATAAAAGACACGTTTGTTGTTCTTCTCTCAGGGTTTCACTCATTCAGATCTCTCATTAACTCATTTTCTTTAATCACTTTTCCCATTATAAACAGGAAGTGGAGTATTCTACTCAGTGTCACCTCATCACTCAATATTTCACTAATTCTTCTATCATAATCCTCACGAATCCTTTGCACTCTCTCTCAACTCTTCATTATTCTTCTTCCCCATTTCATGCTCTTCACAAAACCACATTCTCTCTGAGTACTCAGAACTACAGCTGTGTAATCTAGACTCCTTCTCAGCTATGGGGAGAAGATACACCGCTACCTTGCCAGGTGATGCCCTATTGTGTTAGTGGGGCCAGCAGGGGGCGCTTACCCTGGGGTCTATGTGGGTCCTAATGCCCCAGTATAGTGACGGGGACACTATACTGTAAAAAGGCGCTGTCCTTCGGATGAGACGTAAAACCGAGGTCCTGACTCTCTGTGGTCATTAAAAATCCCAGGGCATTTCTCGAAAAGAGTAGGGGTGTAATCCCGACGTCCTGGCCAAATTTCCCATTGGCCCTTACCAATCATGGCCTCCTAATAATCCCCATCTATGAATTGGCTTCATTACTCTGCTCTCCTCCCCACTAATAGCTGATGTGTGGTGAGTGTTCTGGCGCACTATGGCTGCCGTCGCATCATCCAGGTGGGGCTGCACATTGGTGGTGGTGAAGGGGAGTCCCCATTACTTGTAAAGTGCTTTGAGTGGAGCGTCCAGAAAAGCGCTATATAAGTGTAAGCAATTATTATTATTATTAGTATTATTATTATTATTATTATTATTATTATTATTACTCCTCCAGGTACTAATACCTCCCATAAGCCATGGTTCAGATGGCCAACTCCCTGTTCCTCTGCAGCACACTTTAGCCCATTGAGCAGGGTGAATGAACTACCACACAGCCCTCCTGACCTTAAAGCATCCTTTCCTTGCCCCCACAGACCTGTAAGCCAACTCAACCCATTTCTGCTGAAACCTCACTCCAAAGTTCTCACTCTTTTTTTTCTTCCCTGTTGGAGCCAAGACACAGGCACAGCTTGACAGCTTCCTCATGGCTGGGTTAGGATTATGGTTACCCTAAACCTCCTTATCAGTCCAGGGGAGTGGGCATTTCCACTCAGAGCTTATCAGATCTGCTCCCTCCTTTATGTGAAATCTACTACCTAAAGTCTTCTTCATTCGTCTTCTGTTTTGTATCTGTTTTCAAAGTATTGTTTGGCATAAGAACTCACTAGATCTCCAATGTTCTGTCCTTTCATTAATACAAAACCTGGATGTGTTTTCTAGTATGGATGATTTGATTAGACATTCAAGATTGAAGTAGGGCATTTATACTGCATGTTGCACATACTGTATCCAGCATTACAAAATTACTGCTTTACTACATTGTGGAATATGTAGTTAAGCAGTAATGTGCATAGTAACTCTATGCAAATATGTACTGTTTGTACTGTATATTGTTGTTCCTGTCGTTTTTTTTTCTTCTGTCCATTTGTACACCAACACTGCTGCTCTAAAACAACTTGCCCCCCCGGGGATAATAAAGACTCTCTCTCAAATGCATTAGAGTAGTTGCTGACTCATTTTAACAGCTGCAGCAATTAATTTCCTTCCACAATTTATTGAGAGAAGTAATCGCGTATCAAAGGGCAGGACCAGCACTCGAAGAACAGGACGAACACAGGACTCAGTGTGTAATGAACTTCTTTCTGAGCCTGAACTGTATACTGTATAATAGTTAGCGAATCTAGCAGTGTGTCTGTCCTGTGTTTATGTACTTTTTTAAACTCAATAAGGATTGAAACCACACATAACTGTCTTCTGGTCTTCTGATGAAGAATTTTCCAAAACAAGATGTTATGTATATGTAACTGACATGCTAACTTGTGAAACAGTATTCTTGTACAGTGGGATTGTGAGCAGTTTTGTATTTAGTCATTGTACTCAGTGTGGTGCACTATTACAACAGACTTCAAGGTATATAATCACGCAGAATGAATTTTCTTTATCCTTTAACATATTATACACAAAGGCCCACACAGGGATATCTATTGCAACATTCTTGTTTAATGATGAGAGAAAAGATCTAACCCTGACTCATCACCTAGTGGAGATTAATACACAGTTACCACCTTTTGCAGACAATGTCAACAGCCAAGTTCATAGAAAAAAATAAAGATACCATCTTACTCTATATGGTGTTCTAAAAACATGTGCACAAGTTAAAATGTTCCTGGCAGTTTTCAGGAACAGCATTTAAGCTTTACAATGAAATATTCTATGGAATTAAATTTCCTAATTCTTCCTGTGAATAACTTGTCAATATAATGTGTCAGTTTTGCACAAAACCAAGGGGGTGACGGCCTGTGTAAGAACACTTCACTTGGTTTGAGCTGGATCTGCTGTCAGCCTTCTATCCACTGAAGTATGGTCTGATCTTCATGCTCACTTCCTTCAGGGAATACCAGGATCCCTTCCAGTTCATCCATACAATTCCGTCATCTGTGCCATGTTTGGCCATGGTTTTAGTGTACTCTCCTCCCCAGTAGTACCTGCCGTTGGGGTTGGAAGAGTGACAGCGGTTGTACCACCAACCACCACCATCTTCTCTGGAGCACTGTTTCCCTTGATCTCCAGGTGCCCTACAGGAGAAATGGAAAAGGCCTGCATTAGAATGTCCAGACAAAGCACAGCCAATGATGTGAAGCTCAATCGAAAATGGGACTCTGTTTTTTACAAAAAAAATGTTTTTATTTTAGATGATATGGTAGTAAATGTCTGTGAAATTACACAGAACAATCCAGAAAAAAGGGAAAATCACTACGTAAATTGAGCGTCTGAAGGTAAATTAAGACCAATCTGTATACAGTACTTGTTTTAATAACAGATGCACAGAAGTGGAGAATTATTAGAGGCTAAATAAAGAATTTATTGTCTATTTTGACTTTAAAGCAAGCTTAAATCTGAAGGTCTTCCAATGCTATTCCCTGCCATTAGCTGTAGCTAAGTCCTATGTGGAAAACTGATCATAAGGCTTTGGAATTCTGCAACTCAATTTGCCTTCACGGTGCCTTCATTCAAATTTAGAAATTAAGCTTAGATTTGAAGGCAGGAGATCCCATTTGAAAAGCAATAGGATTTTCAAACTAAGGATTTTCAAAGCTGTCTAGGGTACACTCATTCACGTGACTTTGTTTTAAAGAATTCTGATTAAAACACCCATGCTGAAACATTGATAAGCTGTTGAACAGCAGGTACACAAACATAAAGTCAATATGAATATACAGTACTAGATTTTATTTATGAACTTACCATCTGTCATTGTCCCGATCATATGTGCTGAACATCATCCCATTATGTATTGTCATTGTCCTGTTTTCACCATATAACTGTGGTGCACCTTCTAACAGAGAATTGCCTGCTGTCCCTTTGTAATTGGCTACAGCCATTATGTAATTGGAGGCTTCATTCTGGACAGTGAACTGGAGATATTGAGCAGACACTGTGTTTCCTCTCCAGTCTTTCATCTCAATGAGAAGCTCTGTTGGTCCAATTTTAGTCAGTTGGCTAATTCTTTCATTTCCAAGCCAGTATTCCCCTAAAATATAATAATAATGTGAAGTTAGTGTAAAGAAGAAAAAAATCTATAACTTTCATAATGCATGTATAGCTACAGTATCTGACTTATCAAATAAAATTTGTATATTCTTATTTTGCCTGTTGTATTTCAGAAGCACTTGGGAGAGAGTTGTTTTCACAGACTATTGTATAAATCAGAAGAATTTATCAATTGTAGGTTAGACAGTCTTTGCCCATAATAATGCTCATGAATGCTCATGAAATTTGTGAAGAAAAATGGACGTTTTTCACATTTTCTAGGATTGAACCCATTTGTATTAAACCTTTCTCCCATTGTCGTTTATTTGCACTGACACAGTATTTGCTGCAGTCTTTCCAAAAAAAAATTGGGCCTTTTTGGATGTTATCTTACCTGGTGAATTGCAGAAACCTTTACCATTATCAAGTGCAATATTTCCAAATCCACTCCTATAGTCATCCCATCTTCTGCCAAAGTCCACACTTCCATCTTGTCTGTTCTGAATTAATGTCCAGCCTGTAAAACAATTCCCTCTAACTTATATGATCTCTAAAGTAAAAGTACACTCTTTGTTATTGATAAACACATACCATGGCAGGACAAAGCCACCATACTCTACATAACCTTTTGGTACTCACCTCCATTTAATGTTGTCATGTCACAGTATACTTTGTAAGGCTGGAAGAAGGAATCAGGCTGAACCAAGTACATCTCAGAGGTGTCTCCTCCCTTGCGGAAGATGTCTTCACATTCTGAAATCAAGCATAATTTGACAAAATCAGAATAGCAAAAGAAACTGCTGTAGATCTACAACATAAATTATTGAAGATTAGATAGGCAGGGACAGAACTGATAACCAAAACCCATTGCTGGCCATCTGTGAGTGATGGTTTAAATACAAATGAAACATACAGTACATCATTCTATGAAAGAAAAGAGAAGGTTGTTTCTCTGAAAATTCAACATGAAATACCTTTTCCAGACACAACAGGAATTTTGCAGGATACAGTGCATGGCTTCTCACATTTCTGCTTCTGGGAAATAATAGCTGTCTCTAGCTTCTGGATTTTGTTTCTCAGGTTATCTAAAACTCCACGAAGGATACGAACGCTGGATGGAACTGTAGTATCAACGCTTTGTTTTATATAGGCATGCTGCTGCTCCAAATCTGAGGTGTACTCCCCAACAACATTGGTGTTGTCTGAAACACAAAAGATACATTTTTCACTTATACAGTATGTGTGTAGTATATACTGTATGTTATATGTACATACAGTACTGTATAATATTTACATTTTAGTAAACATTCACATTTTGACCATGCTAAGCTCCAAAAATAAAAATGTATAAAAACAAAAAAAACAAAAAGGGTACTTTCAGAAATAACCTTCATCAAGAGTAGCACTTTTTTTTGCTTACTCATTTATTTCTACTGCCACAGATAGTACAGAAAATATGCCGCCCAGTCTGGTCTTGACATCCAGACACCTCAGACAGGATAAGATGGGAGTTACAGATGTACATCTTCATTGTTATGTATCATAGTTTAAATCCTTTTCTTTATGTTACTCTCACTAGGCATCAAACACGTTTACCAAATTTGGAAATTTTCATATAAAAATGTTTACTTCCCCAAGAAACCCAAAAAACTGTTATCCATATTATATGTTGCAATTGACAGTATGATCAACCTTCAATAATTATATAAAAAATACAACATGGACTTACGTACTGTATATCCGAGAGTGAAATCTCATTTTCATGGTTTTTAATTAGCTAGCTGTGACAAAATCAGTAAAATATAGCAAAGCTCAGCATCTTCACTGTCAGTTACATTGTGTTTCTGTATCCTCCCCCCTATTTAATTTAATAAATGAGAAGTTACATTTCTCACCCATTCGATATAAACTTTCAACATCCATTTCTTGATCCATATTTTTGCTAAACAGTCTTTAAATAATCAAATGAAGAGGTTACAGACCTTTTTTATTCCAAATTATGATGAGCTTCGCAAAATTATGTTGTAGTTATTATAAATTGCTGCTTTAATCTTTTTGTATTTCAATGGCATGGAAACCATCACTTTGGCTTGCAGCTGGTCTATTGCATGTACAGCACATTGTCATACTATAGCATCTAAATCGCATGTTGGCAAGGGTACTTACCATCAGCCACCCTTTGTCTCTCTCGCAGTGCATTAGAAAGACCTTGGACATATGTATGAATCTGGTTAGAAGACTGGGACAGGATCAGCACATCTGATTTCAACTGTGATACTGTTGTTTTCACATTTCTTTCTTGTTTCAAAAGGTTGGCTTTTAATTCACATCCATTGGGACACAATACACCCTGGTGGGGAGGGGAGGCGTGTGGTAGGAAAAAAAATACTTGTAAGTACTCTTAGTGATCACTGCTAGGGTCTTACATACTGTATATATACAGTTTTACTGTCTTACATATTGCGGAGAGGCAACAATTTAATTTACTGGGAGATTTAAAATAGACAATAGACTATTGATATACTGTACTATGTAACTATGTAAAGAGCATTATGGTTACTTTTTGTAGTTTAGATTATCTTTGTTATATGGTATACATTATATAACTGAATCTTCAAGACATAGATTCAAGTGTAATTCCAGAGCTGCTGATAATTCTCTAAAATGCAGCTCCGTGCATTTCTTTTCAAAGTGCAGAAATGAACATTGTTTTACAAAATCCTTTGACAATGAGATGAATGATGATAGTTAAAGTAGGCATAGATAGATTGTTACAATTGTTGAGAAGGAATATTTACAAAATCTTAATAACCACAGCATAGTAATAGATAGGCAGATTGGATTCTAATCACGGCAGCTCATTGAGCAAGAATTTATCCACTACACTATACTCATGATTTGGATTATATAATAAGCTTTTTACATACAAGAGGGGGTGTTCTTTATCCACCACTGAAACGCTCAGCAGCCATTATGTGCCAACAGCACCACTACACAGGGGCTTTCTTAAAGAGATCAGGTGAAGTAGTGAGAAATTACGTCACTCACTGAAATACTGGGGAACATTAAGGAGCCTACTGAGGTCAATACACACCCAAAGAGCCATTTAACAAAACAAATGTCATGGGATCTTTAACAGTAAGTTTTCAGTACTTCAGTTTAACTTCTCATCTTAAGGATGGTATCTCTTACAGTATTTCTATTTGTCATACTAGAGGATTGATTTGGTAATTCTGGTTCAGAGTGTCTCCTATTAGTCCGCCAACACCACTTGAAAATTCAATCTGGTTTTCCTTGGAGGACTGACCAGGACCAGTCTTGCTTCTCAGATCTGATGAGATCAGGCAACAGGGTAGTAATGCTGTGCTGTATTAGGGACTTCCAAATGGCTCAAACATTAAAAGTTTTCATTCAGAGTAAAGATTGATCTCCACTGTGGACACTTTGCTGATCTACAGTATGTCTGGGTAATTTTAATAACAGTAATAAAGGGGCCAGATTTAGTAAAGTAATCAACAGGACAAAATAGTGCCAGATTTGGGTGAACTTGAGTCAATCAGGATTGTCTTGGCTTGCAACAGAAAACAATTAATATGTGTAGTACTCTCTGTGATCAGTGAGAGCTTCCTCAGTCCTCCATTCAGTGCTTACTCCATTTTAGGCTCTGAGTGCATCACTGTGTGGAATAAAGTTAAATGGCAAGAAAGTGACCGTTTCAGAGGAATGCATTCACATTCATGGTTTCCCTCCATCCTCAGTTGGTAGAGAGTGATAACTAGTGATCTCAAGTGACTGACGACTGGTGAACCCAATTGAGAATGGTATAAAAAGCAAAATCCTAAGAAAAAGACGATTTTGCTTTACCATTTCCTCAGATGCATGAGTGCAGCCCCCCTCATCAGGCTGGACTTCCTTTTCTTTTTGCTGGCCACTGCGGGAAGGTAGGACGGTGGGCCGGGCCCGGTATGACGTTCCGCTGAGAGGTGGAGGGGCCGGCTGCATCACAGGTTGCCTCTCCCCTCTATTAAGTGGTCTGTGCCCCCGAGCATCAACAACTTTCTGAAACAAAACCCGATTCACCCATTCACAATATATCATTCACACCTTCAACTTGGAGGAACAACTGATAATGGAATGGTTTTCTATCATTTTAACTATCAAATCTGAGATTTTCTCTGAGAAACACTTGTCTCCAGCACATTAAACACATCTTTAATTTGAGCATTGACAGGAGATTGCCATAACTATGGTATGAAAAGAGGATGTAATGTGATGAAGACTTGAAGTTTATCGTCACCGTGAGAGATGGACATTGTAGCTTCGAGTAATATTCTATTGGGTTTGATTTTACAATGGCAATAAATAGGTTATTTTGATGACAGTGTATTATTACCAATTTTTAGCCACACCTTGGCTTTGGCCGATTTGATTTAAATGAAATAGCTTTCCATTTATCAGCACTTAGCCATATTTAAACCTGAGTGTAAGAAAGACTTGAATATGCTTTATAATCTTACCAGTTCTACAAACAAATTCAAAACATACAAGTTGTAAAATTAAAGAATTCATACCCCAGTGGCCTCCTGACCCTATAAAAAAGAAAAATGAAATGTATCACAAACAGGAAATATATTTCAGAAGATTTTAACAGTACCGTGGCAACAATCAAATAGAAGGAAAACTACAAGGAAAAATAACATTGGAAAACGGAAGGCAATTATTCAAACATTTTTAAATGTCCATAATAAAATTAATTAAAAAAAATAAAATATCTATGAAAACATATTTACCTGGTCATCTTCATCATAATCTGAAGAACACATAGCAGAAACACACAGAAGTCCCAAGAGTAACACCTTCATGTTGGTAATAGAGGTCTTCATCTTTGGGTGATGTTTTCTTCTGTCTAATGTAGGTTTCTAAAGACAGCCTGATCTTTATATGGGGGTATGGACGCTAGATTTCTGCTTTAGTGCCAATAGGTTGACTTTTTGACACAACGGTTAATGGTTAAACCAATGATCGTTACTTCTCAATATCCAGTTTACAGTGAGTAATAGGAAATCTGCTAATAGGTTTATGTGCTATCAAACAATGTGCAAAACTGATTGTTAGCACATGAATAAACTAAAAACAGATGATTAAAATCCACATGAGATACTTTTTTACTATATTTACTATATAGTATATTTGTTTAAAATAAATCTAAATATTTTCTTTTTAAATAAAATATATAATTTTATAAAGTATACTATTGTAAAATGTGACAAACATGAAGTGTTATGTGTATTAAATAGTAATTTTCCCTGAAAGGTTTATCAATCTATATTTATATTTTAAATAAATTAATTAATTCCACACAGTGCTTTCATTTATCAGTATGCTGTTAACATATACAGTACTGTAATAGAAGAAGGGCCAGACTTTTGAGAACTGTTATCTCATGTTTTTAAAGAAAAGCCAAGCCTAAAAAGTGTTCAATCAAAAAAGAAAAGCATTAAAGAAAAGCATTTGTGTTCTCAGCTAAATAAACTGACAGTCTGGACCCAAGAAAACAAAGGGAAATAGTTTATGATGGATCACAACAGTATTAAAACACTTGAACAGTGAAGAACACAATTGTGAAAACTTTCATTACCATGTAGCTTCTGTAACTTTTTCTATAACCTATATTACTGCCTGTTTGAAGTCATAGAAAATATTCTTTTAGTGAAATAACTTGTAAAAAAACATAATACCTTAATATAATGCTTAAATACCTTGAAACAATGATGTGATAATGAAGCATCAGAACTGTTTAAAAAAATGTTTCAAATCTGGAAAGACATTATGTGTAATGTGAATTCAATCAAACGTCTAAGTGGCAGATATTTCCATGGGGAAATGCATCACTTGCAAATTGAAGTGTCTATGTAATTTAAATTAACACTAAATGTCATCCCACAGTACAGTATGTAGACCACAGTAAATGAAAAGGTTGAAAGTAAGACATTTGAGTATTACATTGTACCCAAACATTTTTTTAAGTACAGCAAAGGATTTAAATGGTTAATGTTGGTTTCATGAAGC
Source organism: Lepisosteus platostomus (assembly GCF_059453375.1). Lineage (NCBI taxonomy): Eukaryota > Metazoa > Chordata > Actinopteri > Semionotiformes > Lepisosteidae > Lepisosteus > Lepisosteus platostomus. Next base: position 59,242,200 of record NC_142611.1, on the reverse strand, counting down.
AACAAAAGATAAAGAACGTACTTTGCTTGACCAAACATTGCCTAAAACAACCAGCCCTGAGGTATGCAAGCACATCACAACCTGATGTCAAGGATGAACACATGAAAGTTAAACAACACTGCATTCTGTTTGTTTAAGCTTGGTATAATTCTGAAATACCTTCTCTGGCAATAGTTAGCTTTTTGCCTTTATCGAAAGATACTTAGCATCTTAACACAATAAAGCAGTAATTTATTTCTTTAACAAATGCATAATGATGCCAAATCTGTGTGTCTGTAAAAGTCTTTTTGTAGTATGCCAACTATCTTATAAGCCAATAATTACTTGATGCCTTATCTAATAACTTTCAAACAATACAGATGGGATGGAGAGTATTTACTGTACCTACTGTAAATACAGTAATGACGGCCTATACTTCCTTCATTGTTAGAGTTTTATATACAGAATTTTCAATACAAACAATGCATTTTATGACAGGTTGGCACTGTGCATCACAAAAAGAATCAACATAGATCTGATGTATCTACCAGTTCTAATATAATTGCACTTGAATTTCATTTTCATATATATGTACTTCAACATTTTTAAGAATAATGTATATAGGCTAATTGTATCTTGAAAAAAAATGTACATCTTTAACCTTTGGTGGCTTTACTCATTAGATGGAATGACAGCACCATTTCCTGTTTTGTTATGCAGTATGTACAGTAAACATATAATATTTTTATACTGTTTTTCTTCACGTCATATCAGCAGGAAAACATGGGCCTTCTATGACAGCTACAGTACGTAGGTACTTGATGTTCAATTCTTTCATTTTGTTTACTTAATATTCAGAAATATTGTGCAAGCATACATCCAGTCGGTTAATCACAGTGGACTTATTTGTCTGCCAAACTCCCACACAGAATCTAAACATTTAAATCATGCTGTTTTTATGATTACTATTTTGAAATAAAAATGTAATGAGCACATGGCTTTTAGTACTCAGTATCATAGGAATTTAGTTAGATAGTGAAATTAACTAAATGAAACTAAATGAAAATGAAAAACAACGGTAATTGAGAAATATTTGTCCACCTACTATAGGTTTAATTATCGCATTAACAGAAAAGCAAATAGGTGCATTGATACCGTGATTGTCAAGTTATTTGATCCTGTTCAGATCCTACACAGGAGAGCTTTCAGTCTATTTATTTTTTATATATAAAACCCAGACTCTAAACAACAAAATAATAACAAAACGATATCTCATAGCTACCACACACCATAGTGACTGCATGTACAGTATGGATCTTTTTTCTAATCATAAAGATGACTTGCATTTTTATAGCACTTCTCATTCCAGATTATCTCAGCATTACATTTAGGACATTGCAATTTGAATTTTTTAAAATTTCAACAATCAATTATTTTACTGTTATTTCACTATTTCTATAGTGCCATTTCATATTAAGCACTACAGTATATGAGAGCCTTTTAAAAAGTTACATTACAATTTGACTCATTGTATGCTTAAAATACAAGGATAAAATACAATTTTTATTAAAGTTAATAAGCTAAATGAACAAGCTAACGTATTCCAACTTCAGCCAAATGTTTCTAGGATAAAAAGAGGTGACAGATTTAAACAACATTAAATTTAAGAACTGAGAATGGCATTAAAAAAAGAAGGGACAATTATAAGTGGTAGGCAGTCTAGAGAACAAAGGTCATCTTGGCTTGGATTACTGGAGCCTTTTCTTCAAGGGAAAGCAAAAACAACAGGTTTTTCCCAATGCAGATTTCAACAAAGAGAGGTCAGGCATCAGTTTTATCATGATAAGGGGAGAGTTTGTAAATTACATATAGTCTTGGGTAGACATTGGACTCCTGTACATGAAAGGTGAGTCAAGAAACAAACATCTTTATTGAAACTTCTTCCCTGACAGGCATAAGTAAAAACAAACCTTTTTTGTTTAAAGTGACGATTTATATCGTCCCTCATGACTTGTTTTGTGTTATATTCTTTCAAACCTTCTGCTATCTTAAGTGTAGGTAGCCGTTCACTTTACAAACTATTAATCCTTTATGGAAAAGGTTTAAAAACAACACATACAGTGTAGCTATTTCAGTCATTTTGCTTTGCATCACTGAATGCATTCTTCTGCAGTTTTGTCCCCTTCTTCTTGCCTACAACAGCACCCTCCTAGCTCATCTCAAGTCTACTACCACCTCCCAGTGGTCTTTCATCCAAGATGATGGCTTTCTTACAAAGCCATCTCTCACAACCTTTCAGTGTATTCAATAGAATCTTCACATAGTAGCACAAAACAGAAAGGCCCTTCTAGTACAATGATAGAAAAGCCTATGGCAATGGCTACATTTGATGCTGTATTTGTTCAAATGCTTCTGATGCTGAGTAGAGGCATCTTTTATGGAAGCATGTTCCCCCTCATTGATTCGATTTATAGTTTCTCTATATGGAACTTTCAAGGAACAATCTTCACAGCTAGGGTGGAGGAGTGGTGTTTGTTGTTGGTCACAAAACAGCCTATTTGCATTACAGTGGTACTGTTATTCTAGGAGGCTTCCTTCTCAACGTTAATAATTATTATAATAATAATAATAATAATAATAATAATAATTGCTTACACTTATATAGCGCTTTTCTGGACACTCCACTCAAAGCGTTTTACAGGTAATGGGGACTCCCCTCCACCACTACCAATGTGCAGCATCCACCTGTATGATGCGACGGCAGCCATAGTGCGCCAGAACGCTCACCACACATCAGCTATCAGTGGGGAGGAGAGCAGAGTAATGAAGCCAATTCATCGAAGGGGATTATTAGGAGGCCATGATTGGTAAAGGCCAATGGGAAATTTGGCCAGGAATGCCGGGGTTACACCCCTACTCTTTTCGAGAAAGGCCCTGGGATTTTTAATGACCACAGAGAGTCGGGACCTCGGTTTTACGTCTCATCCGAAAGACGGATGAGACGGATGAGACTCTACATGTAATACCTCACATATAGAGTCAGCCACTATCACTACCTGCCTTTACTGAAGGAATGGGCTCCTGGGTGTCCAGGGGCATAACATTTTCCTATGTGTCCTTTGTTTTCCTGCGGTCTGTCTCCAATAAGGCCTTGAAATGGCTGAACTCCAAAAGCTCTGAGGATGCCACCCCTATGGGGTGTGTCTCTCGTTTCCTCTGACTGCTGCCTCTCATCACCCAGTTATCTCCCTTTTTTATGTTTCAAGCCTGCCTACTCATGGCATGCACACAAGCTCCCTGTAGGACACTTCAACTACTGCCTGCAAAACCTGTGTTGTATGGGGGATCAGAGAGCTGAGTTTCACTTCCTTCATACTGTATGTCTCCGTCTAGACAGATGTTTCCATCTTATCATCCTACAAGCTCCACTCAGCAGTGGCCGTATAGCTATTTTTTTTTGCCCTTTTGTTGGTTACACACCAAAGTCAAATGAGGGAGATTGTTTGGTAAACATTTCAAATGTCTAGCACGAAATCTTAAATATGTAGATCGTGAGAATAAAATAGCACTTTTAAAAAGTACTTATTTTACTTTGTGTAAATAAATACTGAAATACTGCTGACAAATAGAGAGAACTCTTCAATGCCATCAACCGTCTTGTTATCTCAACCACAATATTCTCTATACAGTCATAAAAGTTATCATTATATTAGAGTGTACTCTTGAACATTGTAATACTATAGTAAAAACAATATAATCCATTGGCTAAAGGAAAAATTCACTGTTATTATTGCATGCTAGAGACTTTGCAGTAGCAATATAGGCACAAATTTATCAGCTACTGTATAATGGTCAACACATAAAATGAAGAGATTAGAGGGTGAGTTGCGTCAGTGTGGAAGCTGCAAAGGAATAAGCAAAGTCTATTTCCATAGTGAAAACTAAAAATAAAGAATAAACACATTTTGGATGTTGATAATTTTTTACACTCTTCTTGCCACACCTAAAAGCTCCACAGCCTTTTTTCATACTTACTGTAAATGCATGTATTTATAAATATGTGAGCTATGAACTGTATGATAAATGTGAAATCCCTACACAATGTTTTATCAATTCTCAAATCGTTACTATTATGCGTTGTTAAAAAAAAACAGTAGAAACATATTTTTATGTTTACTTCAGCTGGCTTATTTTTAGTTAATAGTTTTAATTCTCCATTGTCCAAAACCTTGGTCTCCAATACTGTCCCGGAGAGCCCCAATTGAAAACATTTCAGTACCTATAAGGTATTTTCTAAAGGCTTGGAAAACATCTGTGAATAATTATTCAGGTGACTCTTTAAATCCTGTATTGTAGAGTCCACATGAAACAAAATTCCAAGTACTGTACATTCTAGACCTCAACTAGGACCAGGGTTACTTTTATTGAATAAATTACTTTCTTGATTGACCAATGTGTTCACAAGCCTTAGAAAAGTGTGACTTACAGTGATCTACAGAATTTAGGGAACTGGACCAGGGTCTAAGATGCTTCTGCTAGAGTGTTTGGTGGTTCAGTGTAATTGTAAGCAATCATAATTTCTTGTATTTTATAGCATTTATTGCCCATGTTTATAATGATGGATAATTTTTTAATTATTTTAATTTTAACTATATATTTGGTATATTTTTAGAAGTTCTGTGGACATTTTTTGCTCTTAAAAACTACTGTATAATGTACGGTATATAACTCTTAACGAATATATTTTTGCCCTCCGCTACAGTAGGAGTCGCTATTGTACCACTCAGTAGGAGTGTTTCGATCTCCTAACAGTCGAGATTTGATTATCCCCGGAAGCGGAAATGAACGCAGACTTTCCTTCCTTCTGTATTCATATTGTGTGCGCGCTGTTATTTGTCGGTGGTACGTTTTCGAATAGTTAAAAAAAAAAGATTTAAAAACGTAATCGAGTGAAAAGGATTTGTCTTCAGCTATGGCGGAGGTAATTAATTGTTTATATTCTTTCTCGTTTTGTTCTATGTTTTGATTTTTCAAAAGGAAAATATGTTTGAACTTTGAAATGAAATGTGTTGTATAGGCCAGTATAATGCATACGCTTCTTTTTTTGTTTTAAAAGGTACGAATTAAAGGTTATATAAATTAGAGATTATAGATCAGTTGTTTTGTTGTAGAATCTTAAGTAATTAACATCTTCTGTAGTAGTTAAGATTTGATTATGGTTATGTTTTTTTCCCCTCTGGTGTCTTACTATGGTGTTTTAGTTGTGTGTGATTGCCCGATAAATACGAAATAATTGGCTGAAGCGGAATCTGAAGGTCGTAAAAAGGGTCTTAGTATGGATGTATGCGTCTGAATAGCGATACGTTTATTTAAGATTTTCAGTCAGTTTTCATTGATGTACTTATTTGTAAATATAAATCAGTATGTCAGTCTACTTGGGTAGAGAGATGACTCTTAAGAACATAAAAGGTTACAACATTTTCTAGTTAGACGTTTACTTATCCACGTATATCATCCCGCGGTTTCTTGAAAGACTCCAAAGGTATCGGCTTCAGCAGCGGCGTTGAGTAGCTGGTTCTGTGTGCCCCTTGCCTCTTCTTCTGCATTTTAAACGCTTGTTTTTAATTGTACTAATTTTGTTACCTCTTCTCCTTGTTAATTGTTTCTCTTATGGTAAAGCCCTTTGATAAGTTCCTTTTAAAGACACTGTCTAAAATAAAGTTTATTATTGTTCCATACTCCCCCAACCCTCTTTGTAGAGAAGTGCCCCACTTTTTTTTTCACTCACTTTCACGGAGTTTCCACCCGTGTCCTCTGGTGTTTCAATATTAATTTTGAATAAATAATCTGGGTTGGTTTAGCAGTGACGTTTTCGGAAGAGGATTTTGAATGCTTGCATCTAGTATTTTATCAAATTAATTAGATGACAATTGGGGTGATATGTGATCCAGGCTTGACGTTTTGACCCACATGTGCAGGACATTGTAAAAACATTATTCTTCCACCTCAGAAATATTGCCACACTATGTCCTATGGTGTTGCTAACTCTTGCTTACAAGCTGGTCATCACTTTCGTTTTCAAGTTGGTTAACTCAAATTGATTACTGTCTTGCCCTACTCGCCAGTGTCTAAATCCACATTGAAAAAATTATAATATGTTCAGAATTCAACAGTATCTGTTGTATGCTCTCATTTTATTTATTTTTTCTGTAAAGTGCTTTGTGAAGCCACAAAGTCACTATAAAATAAAGGCATTTGAAGGCACTATATAAAATAGTTTATTGCTATTAACTAGTTAGTGTGGTTAAAACAATTCAATACATTTTCAAGAACCTATATTCAGGCTGTGGTGTTTATTAATATACTGAATTGTAGCTGTTATTCCAGAAATGTTTTACAATCATGCCTGCCCTATAATATCTTCTAGGAGGTACAGAAGCACTCTGTGCACACACTGGTGTTCAGATCTCTCAAGCGCACTCATGATATGTTCGTGGCTGATCATGCGAAGCCCATTGATATGGATGAAGAAAGGTGAGGTTTTAAAATGTATTAATAGATACTATTTGTAGTATTTCTACATCTTGAAAACGTATTAGATCTGTCAAATCCAACTTTACAGTTTTCACTTTCCAGTGGATTTCAGTGGTATTCTTGTTGTTTGTGGTGGCTGATATCCTAAGACTTGTTGAGCTTTGTCAGCATTGTAATGTGAAGAAAAACTACAGTAAATCCTTCAAAGCGTGTGGCCCTCTGCATCAGGACCACACCAGGGACTCCACTACACTAGTTTGATTTAACCAGCTCTTGGAATTGCTTTATTAATCATAATACTAATAATTAGCAATGAAGTAATGATCTGGTGGTAGCACAGTTTGGTATTGGAGTGGAATGTAGAGCCTATAGGTTGTGTAGCCCTGCTCAAGATTGTAGGTATCTCATATCTTACATGAGGTGTGTTTCAAAATAAGATTGTATTACTTGTGTGCTGTGCTCTCTTAAATTTGTAGTAGTAAAGTAAAATCAGAAACTGGGAGCAGAAAATAATTATGCTTTAGGGACTGGTATAGCTGTTTTCATATCTGGAATTTTGAAGTTGTCCTTGTTTGAAGATCTATAAGTAAGGAATAAGAATTATTATACATTATGCTTAGAAAAATATACAATAATACTAAGCATGTAACTTGAGACATAAAATGGTCTCATCCATAAAATGGATCTCCAGTCCAGTTCATGTAGGGCTGGTGTGCTTGCAGGGTTTCCATGTCTCTTTAATGCTCCAGCACCTGAATAAAAGCTGGGTACAACTGTTAACATGTCCAGATAAGTCACAAATGATATGTTAAAGGTTATAACGAAAAACATGTGAACAAGATTGGGGATGGCTGTTTTTTATTTACTTGAGTCCGCATCTGAGTGCAACTTTTTAATGGTGTTTTCAAGCCCATCTAATTCATTTTGTTATAAAGCTTTGTACTGAGTTGCTCACATTTCACCTAATGCTATCTTATGTCAGCCACAAGGTCAAGATGGCCGTCAAGTTGCGTACGGAGTACAGTGCTGTGCTGCACATGCCAGTTTTCAAAGAGGGCAAAGACAAGGGCTCCCTCCAGATCTCTGACCCCTATGGCCAACAGAACTTCTCTGCAAACCCTGGTAAGTGTCTCAGGTTACAGGCATTTCTTCAAAGGTTTTTATTTTGTTTTTGTGTTGTCTTGTTGTTCTTGTTTTGTTGAGTTAAGCCAGTTATATTGCAGAAACATTGAGAGAACAATGACCGGATATAAATAATAAGAAAAAAAGAATCTGAGCACCTTTTCATTTGACTTTTTTCAGGGCATGATCCAGAGTATCTTATTACTGGAACTCATCCATACCCCTCTGGACCAGGTGTGAATTCTGCTCTTTTCTCCAAATTGTTTATCCTTCATTATGAATTTGATTATATTGCTGCTACATGCTTTTTATTATATTTTGCATATTAACAGCATTTCACTCCCTCTTCCCTTTCGCAGGTATAGCCCTGACTGCTGATACACAGGTACAGAAAATGCCTAGTGACACAGGTATTCAGTCTTTGGCATTGGCACTACCACCATCACAAGCAAGGTATTGTAATCCTCTCCTATAGAGTTATATCTGTTAACATGGCTACGAATCTTGAAAAGCAAACAAGAGTGTTTGGAATTGTTCCCCATAAAGCCTTCTCATTGTAATTGAGAAGTGATTATCAGACATGGAAAGACATTTTAATTGTTCTTACACTGTTTCTGTGGCAACGTGCTCAGTATGGTTTAGGTCTCCTTAACACTTATATATTTCTAAAAAATTTTTTAAAAAAGAAATCTGTATTTACAAGGGTAAGACAAGTCATTTTGTTACCACAATTAAAACAATCTTTGTATGAAATTCTATGTTTTGTTTGACACATTTAGGTGTTAAGTGTTTGTGTTTTCATAATTTATAATAAAGACCATATTGGGAGGTCAGTTTAGAGGCACGTAATTGGTAAGATTGTCTCATTTTTAAATTGTGTGCTATAACTTGAGGAAATTGTTGTGCTTTGTAGGCAAGATGCTAACCGAACTGCAGCCAGCATAGGAGATATTCACAGACATGCTGGCAGTGCTGAGAGAACACAGCCCCCTTCACATTCTATGGTAAGAATGTTTGTGAGTTTTCATTCTAAATGCCATCATCCCTGCTTGGTACTTGGAAAAACAGCATGGTTGCATTGTAGAATTACTGCTTTATGAAACTTAAAAGTAATATGTTCTGTTTTGCTTTTGGCTACACTAAATACTAATGAAATAGTCACCTTTTTTCTGTAGTTTTTATTAGTTTTTTTTGTTGTCAAAATGTGTACCTAATTATTTTTTCCTTACATCGTAGTCTCTAATGGAGGCTGTAGGGACAAAGAATTCTGCTTTAGCAACAAGAAAAGCCCCAACCATGCCCAAACCTCAGTGGCACCCACCTTGGAAACTGTACAGGGTAGGAATATTTTTATTTGCATGTGAGCTACAGTAAATTGCTTTTAAGTTTTTGGTGCTGTTCATCGATATGTTAAAAAGCACATGTTTTGTCTTTCATAGGTAATCAGTGGTCACCTGGGATGGGTGAGATCTATAGCTGTAGAGCCTGGCAATCAGTGGTTTGTCACTGGCTCAGCTGACAGAACTATAAAAGTAAGCACTCCTTTTCTCTCTGTTTAAATGGTAGATGCTGCTGCTTGAATTTATTGATGAACTCAAAATTTAGGGTTGTGTATTAAATGCTTTTATTGTACTGTTTTACTATAAAATATTTTTTTTTTTACTTTGGGTCAGGTGCATGGAATTTTTTATTTTTATAAAAACCCTTAAAACCTGTATTTCCACAGATCTGGGACCTGGCAAGTGGAAAACTGAAACTGTCACTCACAGGACATATTAGCACTGTCCGAGGTGTCGCAGTCAGTTCACGCAGCCCATACCTTTTCTCCTGTGGAGAGGACAAACAAGTTAAATGCTGGGATCTTGAATATAACAAGGTAATATTTTTACAGCATATTTTTAGTGCATCTTTTTCATTCTACATTTATAATTCCTGATGCTTGAAATCTTCCCTTTTCCCATGACAGAACATCCTTTAATATAAAAATTCACATCCAGACTCTTTCTTTAACAATAAGTAGAAAAATGTGTAAATAAACACAGTAATGGTTAAATTGCACAGTTTACAAACCTTTTAGTCTTTACAGGTGGACCTGATGGTAATCTGTCTTTGAAACCCTAAAGTTTCCATTTTCATTTTTAGGTCATCAGGCATTACCATGGGCATTTAAGCGCTGTGTATGATTTAGACCTGCATCCCACAATCGATGTTCTGGTGACTTGTAGCAGAGATTCCACAGCCAGGGTATGTATCAAATCTGCTGCATTTGAGTCTGTAATCGTGACAAAGAGAATGCTGAATTAAAAAAAATGTATAGAATGCTGTTTCACACTTTGATCTTGAAATTTGAACTTTCTGTTATATGATGGTGCTGGTCACCAAGATTGGACTGGATTGAGCATTGCACTGCTCGAATGCCATTTTGTTTGAGAGCATGGAGGATCAGGCTATGTGTTAAGCTTTTGGATACTTTTTTTTCTTTGTAGGTGTGGGACATCAGAACAAAGGCTAACGTGCACACACTATCAGGGCACACCAACACAGTGGCCACAGTAAAATGCCAGTCAGCAGAACCACAGATTATTACAGGTAAGAGTGAATTGATTTTGAGTGTTTTTGAATGTTTTCAAGGTTTTGTAGTCCAGTAAGCCTGTTTTTATGTCATGTCTTGAAGTCTTTTGCCTGCTTTCCACCCATCAACCATTCCAGTTTCTTTCTACTTCAGGGTTCAGAGATGCAGCTCTTCTTGGTATTGACCCTACATTTTTTCATTCTGTATTTCTCATTAAAAATAGTTCATATTTAGTAACAGAATTATAATTAGCTTCCAATACTTTTATAATAGCTTTCAAGTGTCTCAGCTGGTGAAGGCACACACCTCGAGCACAGGTTGGGTTTTGTAATTAAGACCATGTAAATTGAAACCCGAGTCATGTTACTAGTCAGGTACGACTAGAAAACCTCACCTAAGTGGTAGTGACGTCTGTCTTTGCATCACTGGAGTAGGGTTGGTAGTCAACCCAGGACTCTCCTGGTGCCCAGGAAAATTGCAGTCCCTGGTACAGGTGCATAGTGACATCAGTTCTATATGCCTTTGCAGCAGTCTGCACTGTATCTCCTGTAACATTATACTTAATTTATTTTAAATTAAAAAGGTCTACCTTTTCCGTGTGTGGTGTATATGTTAATTGGGTATTCACCGGTTTTATTTTTTGGTTTCAATTTGTGGACCCATGCGTAATTGTCCTGTTTGATTTTCCTTCTTCTAACAGGCAGCCATGACACAACCATCAGATTATGGGATCTAGTTGCTGGAAAGACTAGAGTCACACTGACAAACCACAAGAAATCTGTCAGAGCCCTTGTCTTACATCCAAGACAGTAAGTAATTAGTAATAATTTAGTTGATACCTGTATCCACGATGAATTTTTGTCATCTTTTGGCTTTTGAATAATTTAGACAGGTCTCTGTCTAGTCTACTCTGTTCAAGACTAAAAAGTTTAGCTCTTTAACATCTCAGCATAGGACATTCCTTAAAGTGGAATGCTTCTGGTTGCTGGTGATAAGGAGTGAACACAAAAATATAAAGGTCTAGTTTTGTTTGTGATATAGAGTGCCCAAATTTGAGGTATTGATTACTTTCCTTATCTGTCTAAGCCTATAAGAACCATGCAGAACAAAATGTCCATTGTTGAAGCACTGGAGCATTGTATTTAGCACTGGAAGTTGATCACGGATTTGTACTCGATATTGAGGCTGACTATTATAAAAATTACTATGTTATTTTTTTAGCACTATTATTGCATATTTGGGAACTATGGAAAGATTCAGTATAGTTAAGGGTGTACTATACTATGACTGTTTCCTGTTCTACACAGGTATACTTTTGCTTCTGGCTCTCCTGACAACATTAAACAATGGAAATTCCCAGATGGAAATTTTATCCAAAACCTTTCTGGTCATAATGCCATTATCAATACACTGGCTGTGAACTCTGATGGAGTCCTGGTATCAGGAGGTATGGAAATCTGTTAATTTTGATTGTGAGTCCAGCTCAATAAGCAATTAGCATGTTTGTTGTAAGTCAGAAATGTTGTCTTTTTTCCTCACTATTATTAAAATAAGCATCAAACACTGTAGTCTGTGTTTTACCTTGAAGCATTTCAAAATGAAATGTGATAATTGTATATACTTTTAATTGAAACCTCAGTTATTTTAAGTAGTAGAGAGTTAGTATGATCACATGCATATAGGTATTAGTCTGCCTCATACTTGCATTTTCTTGCAGCTGACAATGGTACGATCCACATGTGGGATTGGAGAACTGGCTACAACTTCCAAAGAATTCACGCAGCTGTTCAGCCAGGTTCCCTGGACAGCGAGTCGGGAATCTTTGCTTGTGTTTTTGATCACTCGGAGAGCAGACTGATCACGGCTGAGGCTGATAAAACAATCAAAGTTTACAGAGAGGATGACACTGCGGTAAGGATCTGTTTTTTTCCCCTATGCAGACTGAAGTCACTTATGTGTTTATGTGGTCTTCTGCAGTACACTTAATTAGAAAGCATGATGTACTTTACCTAATGCTCTAGCAGTGAGTTTGGGGTTTAGTCATAACATCCTTGTAATGAGGTTTAAGGTGTTTAAGTCATAAAATTTAAAATAATCTAAAAGGGATATCAGAGAATTCAAAGGCATACAAGACATGAAATCACAAGGATGTACATTGCAAAGAGACTTTTTCAGCATCCGTGTTTTTTAGCTGTAATTCTTTGTTATACTAGAAGTGAGCCAAGTAGTAATACAGAATTAAAGAAAACTCAGTTATAAATTAAAATGATTTTGACTTTCTCTTTTCTATTTTCAGACTGAAGAGTCTCACCCTGTCAACTGGAAACCAGAAATTATCAAGCGGAAGAGATTTTAAAGCAATCAGTGTTTTATTTCAGAATAATGGTTTTACTATTTCTTTTTTTCATTTAAAACTAGTCATCACTTTAACTGATCCTGTTGTACATCTGTTCAAATTAAATATTTCTATACTTTTACCATCACATACCTTTTGGTTATCCTTTGGAATGTTTTAATAATTTTGTTATTAATATACATTAAAGCACTCTTAAAAACATTTAGTCTTCAGTATATGAACTTATACTTTTACATCATCAACATCAAGGATTTTTGGCAGACAAATTCTTGAATTTAACACAATGTCAGCCATGTCACATTGTCAGCAATGTCAGTTTGGCATTGACATTGTCAGCAATGTCAGTTTTTGAAAGAAGGCACACAAGCTACACAATATTCTCATGTCCATACTTAGTGCTTCTCTTCATTAATATACAAGATTTGCTGTCAGATGTGTTCAGTTTTTTTGAAGAAGCCCCAGATGAGGATAGATCAGAATTGTTTTATAGTCCTCTTTATATTAGTTCTTCCCTTTCCATTTTAAGCGTGGTTATGATAAAGGTGTAATATATATAGTGCCTTAAAGTATTCAGCCACCAACACATTTTTCACCATTTGTTGCTACAGATTCTGAATTTGAAATATTATTAAAGTAGGATTTTTAGGCACTAATCCACAAAGTATTGAGTACCAGGTCAAAACAAATGTTCCAAAACCTTTCCACAATTTACTTAAAATTAAAAACAATTTATAAAATTAAAAAAATGTTCATACCTCTTGTTATTGTAAGCTCACATTTACACAGGTGCATTACATGACCTCAAAAGTCACGCAATTTGGTGATTGACTTCACCCGTGTAAGAAATTTGTGTATCAACTGTTGTCAATTCTTTTTTTAAATATAAATACCCCTCTCTCGGTGAGGTCCAACAGCATGGTATAGACTTTCCAAAAAGAGACTCAAAATGAAGACGAAAGAACTTTCCAAACAAGTAAAAGATATGATTATGAAGAGACACAAAGACAATAGGATACAAGATAACAGCCAAGCTGTTATTATTATTATTGCTTACACTTATATAGCGCTTTTTCTGGACACTCCACTCAAAGCACTTTACAGGTAATGAGTACTCCCCTCCACCACTGTGCAGCATCCATCTGGATGATGCGACAGCAGCCATAGTGCGCCAGAACGCTCACCACACATCAGCTATCAGTGGGGAGGAGAGCAGAGTAATGAAGCCAATTCATAGATGGGGATTATTAGGAGGCCATGATTGGTAAGGGCCAATGGGGAAATTTGGCCAGGACACCGGGGTTACACCCCTACTCTTTTCGAGAAACACCCTGGGATTTTTAATGACCACAGAGAGTCAGGAAAACATTGGTTTTACATCTCATCCAAAGGACGGCGCCTGTTTACAGTATAGTATCCCCGTCACTATACTGGGGCATTAGGACCCACATGGACCGCAGGGTGAGCACCACCTGGTGGCCCTACTAACACCTCTTCCAGCAACAACCTTAGTTTTTCCCAGGAGGTCTCACATCCAGGTACTGACCAGGCTCATATCCACTTAGCTTCAGTGGGTTGCGAGTTGTGAGTTGTGAGTTGTGAGTTGCAGGGTGATATGGCTGCTAGCCATGTTGAACATCCCATGCAGTTTATTATATAGAATTGGAAGAAAGTGCCATCACGCTACCTAGATAAAAGTATATACTCTTCACTATGGCTAAATAAAACATTGTAAAATTGAGAAAGATTGTTGAGGTTTTAGGTGAAGTAAAGCCCTTTACCTGAAGATCTGCCAGCTGTCTGCCTAGCTGAGCTAGTTTTTCCCAAGTTCCTTGAGCTCTGGTAAGCTGGAGTCACGAAAGGCCATATTACAGTAGCCTCCCCCACACCGGCTGCTGTTCTGACAGACCAGGGCTTCTCAAGAGTCCCTAAGCTTAATTTCTACTTGTGTCCCACTTATGGCATTTCTGATCTTGAAACAGTTGCCTAATTATACTTGATCAGTGCACGTTTTTTCCGTATGTAGTAACAGATTACGCAAGAAGTAGGTATCCTCAATAGCAGTACGTAAAATCCAGTTCCCTTAATCTGTCTAAATACAGTACGACATTTTCTTATGATCAGGAATTCATCTCGGTTTTTTTTTTGTACTGTGATTATAGCTGTAATAGCTTTTTAGAAGGATAGGGACCAAACCTGAAAGCTAACACCTGTAGTGTAAATAATACTTCAGTCCTGCTCCTGGAAAGCCAGGCCCTATTTAGTTTAATGTCAGATTAACTGTGAATGACATAATTTGATCAATCAATTAAGAGAAATCATTCAATTAGGAGAAATTAATATGCTTTCCGAATTTCTGTGCATTGTCCTGTTTAAACTATCAAAATTGCAGGACTCTGAGTATTCAGGACCAGCTATGGGCACCCTCATCTTGTAACCCATAACTGCTTCTGTAGAGGGGCTTAAATAAAATGATTTTTTAACCGTAATTAAGAACAATACCTGTAGAGGGCGGTGGTAGCCTAGATGTTCATCAGGAAAAGTTTTGGATTGATGCATGATCCACAACTGTTACGAATTGGAAATAAGATTTGAAGGTAACGCCAGGACCGGCCAGATCATAATTTGAGCGGATGCTACCATTATCAGCTCCCACCCCAAACTTATTTTTACTATTTAGAACAATTAAATACATGAATTATATAGTTAAAAAACTTTAATTATCCACCTTTGAGGAATACATAATAATTTACAAGAATAAGTAGCACACATTTTAAAAAGATGACGTATCTTTCACATTAAAAGAAATATCTCGAAACGTGAATGTTTTAATTTTTAGTAGAACATCTCAAGTAGTCTACCTGAGAAAATTTGACTTGTCTACCGTTCGCTAGTTACATGCATCTGACAGACTCACTAAATGAAATACAGATGTACTGTATTATTACAGTGACTTTATTTGGAGTACGTTTCCAGATCGCTTATCCTGCACGATAAGGAACGTTCTTCTGGAGCACAATGTGCCTTTACAAGTTGCAACTACATGATTTTAATTTTTAATAATTACAGGATTAGTCTCAAATCAAATCAAAGTTTATTTATCAAATGTACAACAATACGGCGTACAGCAGTAGTTGCTGGCAATGAAATGACTTTTTCTGCGAGCTCACAAAAATTACAAGAATCACACAAATTCACAAAAACACAAAAATCACAAATTTGAGGTTACATTTTTTAAATTGAATAAAAGTCAATGTGAGTAGAGCTATTATGTGTCCATGGTGTATGCAATATATACATGTAGTGCAGTTATGCTGAATATAGTGAGAATTGTGTCCATGTAGCAAATTACAGGTGATTTGCTAAGGAGCTACAGGTTGGCTATTTAGCAGTCTTATTGCCTGGAGGTAGAAGCTGTTTCGTAGTATGTTGGACTAGTCTGCATCGCAGGTAAAATACCACATATTTAATAAGTTAGATGCAATGAAAGATTAATAATATGAATCAACACAACATGTACTACTTTCTGTAATTTACCACTTGCTGTAACGAACAGCATTGTAGCAGCAGTTGAAAACGCCCCGATAGTGTCATTTTAAATACAGCGAAGATGAGTCATTTAATACATCGACAATGAAATAAACGATTACACTTACATTCACACTTAGCAATATTTATTACTAATTATACTAAAAAATAGTGTAGATTAGAATAGCAGCAACAGAGCCACTGGAAGGGGATGCTTATCTCATATTTGAATGTGCAGACGAAAAAATATGTTGTGTTGCACATTGAGGGAGCCCCCTGGTGCCCTCGGAGCCCAGGTAGTCTCCGAGTTCGCCTAACCGGTCCTGGTTCACATTATACACGCATTTGATCCACCACATTTGAAAACAACCAACATAATGTTACTCAGCAACAGCAATTGCAGCGGGTAAAACATTATATTTTATGGTTGCTGTTTCAACTTTTCTATTACAACGAACTTCACATTTACAGTGATTGTGATGAACAAATGCGTTCAATTTTATTCTTGAAAGAGCCTCAGGATTAGCGAAATTTCAAATAAAAATAGTAACTGCCTTGTACTGAAGACGGCATGTACAAGAAGTTTCTCTTCCTTGGTAAATGTATAAGTTCAACAATGAATTTATACAATATGGATTCACGAATTATCTACTTATTTATGTTTTCAGTTACAAGCATCCTGACATGGGTAAAAATCTGTATATAAAATATAAATAATAATTATGAAATATTGCGTAACACATCTGAGAAGTACATACACAGATTAGTCATTCTGCCAACTTGCTATACTAGATAAAGCTGATGGCTTTATTACGCGTGGTAAATAAGACACGTGATAGCAGGGACAAGCTCTTGTCAGTGGGGAGCTTGTGCTTAGTTGTGGATTGTTCCGTTTCACAGGACGATCTGGTGTCAGTGTTTCAATAGCAACATCATTTGCGATTGCTGCCAGTTTACAATATTTTCGGAGGGGATAATTGAGGAAACTGCCAGCACAAAACTGATTAAATGCAAACCTTAAAATCCTTTTTTTTTTTGTGGAGAAAATGAGCTCTGGAACTTTGTTGCGCGTGTTGCATCACAAACTTTGACAAAGTTTACCTGACTACAATGATGTATGGGATCTGTCCAGACTGCCTCTGCTCCGGGAAATGACTGCCTTTTCTGTAAGTAGTTTCTGTAAAAAAGTACATTTTTAAATTAAAATAATGAGGATCCACGCCCTATAAAATGGACACTTGGAGAATACATAGCGCTTGGACCGCGATTTCAGTGTTTCTAAAACTGTTTACAATTGCTTGGCTGTGCAGACATTCCTCTGCCCAGGTGTACAATCTGAGCTTATCTGTTGAGGAAGGGCTTCCCGCAGGCACTATTGTTGGGGACATAAGAGCTGGACTACCAGAAAGAACACCAAATAGTGGATTTTTTATATCTGAGAGCAGAGAATCTTTTGTGTTTAAAGACCTGGACATTGATGGAGACACTGGTATAATATCTACAGCTGTAGTTCTGGATAGGGAGAGCAGGGCTAAGTATGAGTTTGTGGCAGCAGCATTAACTGGGGAAATTGTAAAGGTGAAGATTGTGGTCACTGATGTGAATGACCATTCTCCTGTCTTCCCAAGGAAAAATGTGCACTTAAATATTTCTGAACAGACACCTACTGGCACCAGATTCCAGCTGGAAACAGCTTTAGACCAGGATGAAGGAGAATTTGGAATCCATGGATACAGAATCATTGAAGGGGATTCTGCAAAACTGTTTAAGGTGGAGTACAGAAAGGGAGCAAGCAATTTATACTGCGCAGACCTCATTCTTGTGGGACAAATGGACAGAGAAACCACTGACTTTTACTGTCTAAGCATAGAGGCATTTGATGGGGGCAGTCCACCAAAGACAGGGCTTTTGCAGGTGAACATCCATGTCTTAGATGAAAACGATAACCCTCCTGTGTTCAATCAGAGTAAATACCAGGCGCTTATCTGGGAAAATGCACCGACACTAACGTCGGTGTGCGAGGTTTCCGCAACGGACAGAGATCTTGGACGCAATGGGAAGGTCATCTATGAGATTAATCGACGACAGAGTGACCCAAATGAGCTTTTTATTATTGATAACAGCACTGGAGTAATCAGCCTGAATAAACCGTTGGACTATGAAACCCAGTCATTCCATGAGTTAATAATCAGAGCCCGAGATGATGGCGTTCAGCCAGAGTACAGCAGCACATTTGTCATAGTCAAGGTGCTGGACATTAATGACAATAGCCCTTTCATTAACATTATGTTCCTCAGTGAGTTGGGGGAGGCTGAGGTTTCTGAGGGGGCTGCTGTAGGAGACTATGTGGCTAGGATATCAGTGTCTGATCCTGACCTTGGAGAAAGTCAACTGCTTCATGTGTCTCTGGAAGGTGGAGATGGAAAATTCACTTTAAAGTCATCTGATAACTTCCTCTACTTTCTTTGTATTGATGGAGCCTTGGACAGGGAGAAGGCAGATCTATATGAGCTGAAGATTGTTGCCTCTGACTTTGGCAAACCACCACTGTGGAGTGAGAAGATCTTTTTGATTAAAGTGACAGATATAAATGATAACCCTCCAGCTTTTGATGTCAGTCACTATACAGTAAACATTTCAGAAGATGCATTTTGGGGCTCTGGCCTTCTCCAGGTGCATGCTAAAGATTTGGATGAAGGAATAAATGCAGTTGTCCGTTATTCAGTCTTAAATCTTCACCCCACTTACCTAGTCAACATAGACTCCAGTTCTGGACTGATCACTACGGCATCACTTCTAGACCATGAGAAAAACGCCACTATAAATTTTTTAGTCATGGCCATTGATGGGGGAACCCCATCTTTATCTTCAACAGTTGCTGTCACTGTCCAAATAGAAGACATCAATGACAATGTGCCCATGTTTGAGTCCCAGCTTTATAATGTGTCTGTCCCAGAACACTCACCAGTTGGGAGCTGCTTTCTTCAGGTAAGCGAATATGGCAGAGAGGGTTGAAAGTTGAAGTGAGATTAGGAAGATGCAGTAAGAAATGAGATTTAGTGATTAAATGATATCATTGAATTTTCAAATTAAGATATGTATTTCTGCAGATTCTGTACACTATTGAAAAGACATTTTGAAATCTGTATCTTTTAATGCGATTGGTATTATCTCCTACACTTTCGTTTACCATGCAACACTTAAGCCTTAGCGGTTGTATATGAACACATTCACAAGACAAAAAAAGTTAAAAAATGAGTATATATATTTAAAATATTGCCAGTTTTTTATTGTGTTTTTATATATTGGATAAGCTTAACACACTGTATTGTTGCTTAGGAACATGTATGTCTGTGTGACTAGCAGTTTAATAAGAAGGGGAGTAACAGATTTATGGGTATAATAATAATAATAATAATAATACACTTTATTGTATATAGCGCCTTTAAAGGTGGCTTCTCAAAGCGCTTTACAACAACAATAAATAAGAAGAATAGACAAGGTAAAACACAATTACAATATATAGAGGAGACTGTGGATGGTGGTACTAAGAAGAGCAGAGGGGTGAAAAATGGAACCAGTTAAGTAAGGCTCTTCTAAAGAACAATGTTTTGAGTCTGGATTTGAAGGAGTTTAGAGAAGGTGACTCTCTGATATCCTTGGGCAGAGAGTTCCAGAGCTTGGGGGCATAACAGGAGAAGGCCCTGTCACCCATACAATGTAGACGGGCTTGGGGGACCGTTAGGAGACCAGAATTAGAAGAGCGAAGGTTGTGAGGTGGGGAGTAGGGCGATAAAAGTTCAGACAGGTATTGAGGTGCCAAGCCATGTAAAGCCTTGTAGGTGAGCATGAGGATTTTAAAGTCTACGCGGAATTTGACCGGAAGCCAGTGCAAGGACTCCAGGATAGGAGTAATGTGAACACTTGCACTAGACCTGGTCAGGATTCTGGCTGCTGAATTTTGGACATACTGCAGTTTGTTCAGAGTAGATTTAGATACCCCAGCGAGTAGAGCATTACAATAGTCAATTCAAGAGAACACAAATATGTTGATCAGCTTTTCAGCCACAGATAGTGACAGTATGGAACAATTACAATGTAACATCCAGATAAATTCATAACAAACAAGCATTATATTACTCTTTTTATTTTTTTGTGCTTACTCTAAACGTTTTATCCAACAGACTGGTCCCGCTCAAGAGTATAGCTTCATACTCATTAACATTAGCTATGTAACCCATTAAATTTGGTCACTGTAGCTATAATGCCTTTAAGTGGTCTACTTTTAGGTTTTACATCGATTTATGTATTTTAAAATAGATGTTATGCATTTTAAATGCCATTTCCCCCCATCTGTTAAAATTTTTTCCTGCAGTTATCAGGGATTTAGACTGGGGTAGAAATACTGCACACAAACATAGATAAACATTTCACCATATCAATTTGTTTCTCATGTCAAAGTGAAAATATAGCCATGTGTGTTTGTTGGTTTATGAGAGACAGTAGTTTACTCATTAACAAAGAAAAGACCGGTGTGTGAGGATCATTGTCGATAGAGAACTAACCGTTTGGCTATTATCGCGTGACAATCACAGTTAATGTGGTAAGCTGCAGGGATGTGCCCTCTCTTGCTGATACACAAAAACATCACAGATGCAGTTGTTGAAGTCACAAATTTGTGTTCATTCCATTTCATAACAAAGCACAACAAGTTTGTGCTCGTAACAAAGCTCCCACTGTCAGTGGGCTCTGTGCTGTGGATAATGAGCTGTTTTGCTCCGATCCATGTTTATGTAATATGGCAAAGCACAGCCTTGGTACCACATTCTTTTTTCAAAGACCACTGTTCTCATGCCTGGTACTGGTGGAAGAGTTGTACAAAGCAGCTATTATTAATAAGAATAGATGCTGTCTGCTGAGTAGCTAGTGGTGGTCACATTCATGTACAGTAATACCTCCAAAGTTGTAAATATTTTTTTTAATTGCAGTGTTCCTGGGTATAATTTAAGTTTTGTACAGATGAGCTCATAGTACAATACACCTAAGAAATTGAAGTTGTTGTTGTTATTTTCTTAGGTTTAGCACAGTTGTCCATTGGGAATCTGTTGTTTATGTTCTGTTACAAGAAACCTTCTAGAAATGTACATACCTTATGTGTCTTTTTAACTTCTTAAGTTACAACCAATACTACACTTACCATTCAGTTTCTGTGAGATTTTAATGAGCAACATCTCTGAAGTTATACTAAATTATTACTGTAGCTGGATGGAGCTGAACTGAAATTTTAAAAAGGGGTCTAAAATATTTCATTAAAATGTATCATTTCATTCCCATGTTTTTTCCAGTACTGATGCTTAAACACCTTTAAAGTTACAGTTGATCACTGAAACTGTAAGCCACTAAGTGCAATGTAATTCAGAGAAGGGTAAAGTTATCAACAAACTAGTTATAAAAAGAAGAAAGTAATGATGATAAACATTTATATAAATCGATAGTCACGTCAGTCACAACAGTATCTACCTAGTTATACTACAGCAAATATACAGTGTTATTCAAATATACTTAAAACCATTTTTTAGGATTTCTGTGTCTACAGGCTTTATCACCTGAAACAATGAGCACCAAGTCACTGTAAAAACAATGTTAATTGGTACAGCCTTTGGCATTTTAAGAGGCATAAGCATTCATTCAACAATGATCTGAGAAACAAGCCTATCAGAAGAATTTCAATTGAATCTTTCATCATGAGTAGTCATTCATAGCTTGACGTCTGATAGACCTTGAACTTTTTTACTACACTTCCCCCATTTCCCCCATATCATATTGTCTGAACAATACAGCATTTTTTATAGGCTGTAAACATGTGTAGCTTCAAAGACTGCCGCTGCACAAAGATTATCATGGTTATTTGATAAGAAAGGCTAATAAGTAAGTTGTTACACTGCTGCCAGTTGTTGTGCACTGCCGCAGTCAGAATGACTTGCTGAGATCTAACTGCAGGACTTGGGATTCAGGAGGCTTTTAGAAGGGTAAGATAAGAAGAGTGGCAGATGCAGACACAGAGAGGGAAGTAGGCTGACTGGGATGCCTGGAGAACTAATACTGATGGGGAAGCCTGTAGTGAGGCTGACAGGAAAAAGTAAATTACTTCTTCAAGACATACAACATCATTTACAGGTTTATCTACAGGTTTACAAGAAGTATGTCCCTAACCACAAGAATGTCTTATTTCTTTACTCTAACCACCTGTCATATCTGTTAGTGGCCCCATGGAAAAGCAAACCAGGTGATTACAGTCATTAGCACTTTATCACCACACACCTTAGCTACACAGTGATAAATCTGATTATAGAGCAGATGTTCTGTGACTTATACAAGTACTAAACAAAACTAGTACAGTAGTGGACAGGAAAAGGGATAGGTATTGGAACAATAGCTGCTGTTATAGAGGGGGGAATCCATAAATTATGTGAAGAGATCAAAATCACAAATATCCTTTATAATTGGTTTTGTTATTACATGTTGTTTTTAGAGGTGCTGCAGTAAAGTGAGATATTGTCTAAAATCTTTAAGGGCTTTACAGTAGGATATTTTGTTTAGGTGAACAAAAGTCTAGGCGTTGGTTTCTTTAGTCACCCAGGCCACCTTTGATGTGATAGTAATACTGAATTCACCTGGGATGTACATTGGATATAACCTCCTAATCACATTACAATCGTCACAGTTATGTAGAGCATGGAATAAGCCACCCAGCCAAGAAGAAATAAGATATCAAGAGAGGGTTTTTTGGAGGAGGTGTAATGCGGGTCTATTTAAAAATGGAGGAGAAGGCGAGAGGTGTTAAGTTAAGGGGAAATAAAGGGAAGGAGATGGGGGGCAGCAGTGAAGGTGGAAGCTGGTTTATGACCCTGAAAGAGGGGGGACCAGTAGTAGAGGCACAGTAGGAGATGGAAACGAGTGAGTAGGCTGAAGGTGGAGAGTGGTAGTGAGGGAACAGATGAAACATTAAGCCTCTGCACGAAGATTACAGAGAAAAGAAAGGAGGCAATTTTTTTGGATGCGATGGTTTGAGGGATGAGTAGGAAGGAAAAGACAGAGAAAGGATTTCAAGGGTTTTGGGTAGAAAACTGCATGAATGATTGAAAAAGATGAATGCTAACATCGAGTGCTTTTGGGTGAAGCAAAGGAAAAGCAATGGAGAACTGAGGCAGAGGGCAATTTAGATGTCCTCCATTTATTTTCAGCTCATGGAGCTTGGTTCTCACTGAACAGGAAACAGAGGAGACTCTGAAATGTGAAAGGGTGGTAAGGGCAGAGTGAAGCAGAAGGAGCCAAAGGATGAACTACTGTAAGAGCAGAGAACAGAGTGGAATTAGGAGAGAATGAGTAAATGGGAGGTGGAAGAGCACAGTGAAATAAAGGTAATGTAATAATGTTATTTTATAAGCCATATACAATTTCTTGTATTAGGAATTTGTCTTTTCACATACCCCAGCTTGCTCTCCAAGAGACACAGAGACAGAGAGAAGCTTGAGGTCAGAGCACAGGGTCAGCCATTGTACAGTGCCCCTGGAGTAGTTGGGGTTAAGGGCCTTGCTCAGGGGCGCAACAGAGTAGGATTCCTCTGCCAGCTACAAGATTTGAACCAGCAGCCTTCCACCCACAGGCACAGATCCTTAGCCACAGAGCCACCACTCCACCCTCCTAGGTATAGGAGGAGACAGAGAGAGGAAAAGTAAGTGGAGGAGGAAACATGAGAGAGGGAAGGATATGAAACAGGGATTGGAATAGTCTAGAGGTATTGCATAGAGTATAGTGGTTGGGTAGTTTCCAGAGAAAATAAGATCTAGATGATGACCTGCTTTGTGTAGGGCAAGATGGAGAGATTTTGAAAATGTTTCGAAGTGGAAGTAGTTTTGTCAATGCAGTGTGTTAAAGGCTTCGATGGGAGGGCAGGTTGGAGGAGCAAGTCTGTCCCTTTCTAATTAGGCCTATGCATGACAGGAATTGTTTCTGTGTAGAAAACTCTAAAGAAAAGACATTTCCAAACTGGGTGGGTCTAAAATGAAAGATCTTAAATAGTTTTTCAAAGAAGCGTGTCTATTTGAATTTCAAGAGCCAAATTGAAACTTAAGGTTTCCGTTTTCTTTTTTTTATAGTTACATCATTAGTAATTAAGCATGTTAATGGGGTATTAGATCATGCTCTAAAGTGTCATAATTCATCCATACTTCATGATGGGGCATTGCAGCAGCTCTGTGGCTAAGGATTTTTGCCTGTGGCTGGAAGGTTGCCAGTTCGTATCCTGTGGCCAGCAGAGGAATCCTACTCTGTTGGGCCCCTGAGCAAGGCCCTTAACCCCAACTGTTCCAGGGGCGCTGCATAAATAGCTGACATTGCGCTCTGGACCCAAGCTTCTCTCCCTGTCTTGCAAAAAGACAAATTCCTAATACAAGAAATTGTATATGGCCAATAAAGTGATCTTATCTTATGTATTGAAATAGTCTCACCTCCAATACAGTATGTACTTTTGAAATCACTATCAGTATCATTCATAGTTTTAAATGTTATTACATACTGTATGTACTTATATTATATACAGATGTCGATAAAACAACAGTTGTCATTGAACAGTAAAGCTCTTTGTAATCTCCTTGAATGACGGACTGCCTGGTCTATGATCAGCCTAATCGTTAAGCTCACAACGGCCAACTGAAAATGTGTTTAGCCCGTTTATCCAAATCAATGTCAAGGTGAGTCACACCTTAATAAAGGCTGTCTATTGTGAGGTTTGAAAATGAAATGTCCAACACTTCCAAAAATAAAATTAAAGTGCTTGTGGAATTTTATTGAACATCAAGAATCTTTCCCCTTTTGGCTCTAAACAGATTGTAAGTGATAACATATTTTAATTTAGAACCTTTTCCTAGAAATATAACTGCTCCATAATAATTCATTTAAAAATTCTAAGTTCCACAGAAATATTTCATTTTTGGAGTGAAATAAATAAATTGAATACTGCATTAAAATCTTTTTAACTCTTGAGAAATTGGTAACTGATGTTTTAACTTTCTGTTAGTTTATAGTCTACACTGTCTACACTGTATACAGTAAATTGCCATAAGGCATAGTTCTTTTGTGAACTAAAGTTAGATTTGATTAATATCCTAATTACAGAATTTAAATTATGCATGTTTTATTTCATACTTCAGGGAGAGCAACACGTTCACTTGGTCATGCCTAATAAACCTTATAGCGGAAAAAAAGAAGTAGGATACGGCTTAGTCAGAGAAGTAAGTAAGAACTGATCCAAGAAACATGTTTCTGTAAAATCTCAAAATGGCAGTTTAAAGAGCCTTCTAAGAGAAATCCAACAAGAATGTAAATGCATTGTTTAGATTTAACTGGAGAGAGAGTAAGGGCTTTGCAGAATGGGGACCCTACATTGGCTATATTCTTTGTAGGAGCATCTCTGTAACTCTCTTAACTATACAAGTTTCCAACAGGCCACAATGAGAGGATATCTATTGCTGTGGAGCTACAGTACATAGTGGAATAGGAGACGACAGGACCTTGGTAGACTGTGGTACAAAGGCAGATTGAAATGCCATCTGGTGGGCAGGTGGTAGATACAATATGTCAGGTGTGGAGTAATGTTTTCTAGGGATCTAACATAGACTGTAAAGCACTTTGTGTTGGTTTCCTTGAAGTAACCATATTATCCTAGCTCTGTCCAAAGACCTGACTGTATAATTCTAACATACTGTAGAATTAAAGTGGTTTAAATACAGTTAAAAAATAACTAGTAGTTTAAAGTTGTTTAAATACATTAAATATAGTACATTTATCTAATCTAACATAGATGAGCAATCAATTTTGTGTATGTGGATTAACCCAAATTATAAATACCTTCACAATTACTTCACAATTTCATGATTTGTAGAAATTCTTCATGTTATTATTTTAGTTTTTCCATCTTTGTAGGGTGTCCTATGATTTGTATATTGAATAATTTTTTTCTGTCTGGATATATAGTATTCTTGTTATCTGAAGTAATTCTCAGGAACTATACAGATGCAATATCTGTATAGTTCCTGAGTGTGGTGTTCCACAATACAGTCCAGTGCAGCCAATTACACTGCCTGACATAGATAGACAAATAAGAAGCCTTCAGCAGAGCTGATATTAACTCTTGATGAATCAGAGGACATGATCGTTTCCTATGATCCATTAACAAATCATAGACAGTGAGCACAGATTTGTTTGATCAGGACACTAGTGGCTTCGTTTTATTCCTTACTCAATTAAAAGAGTTTATTAAACAGAAAAAAAAAATATTTCAGTAAAAGATAGTCCGTCAGAAATAAAATTCAGAAGGTGGTGAATTTCTGAGGACCTGGGTTTGGAGAGGAATGTAATTCACAGTAATAATTGTAATAATTGTGAACAGTCAAACAGTACGTGAATACTTACAATTTTCCAAATTATAAATGTTCTCAACCTACAAAAAGTTAATAAACATGAAAAAAAAATCTGTCCCAGCACAGAAGTAGCCCACTTTGGTGTTGTAATAAATCACTAGGAAGTTATTGTGATGCTGTTTACTTAGTTGGGATGTGACTTGGTACAATTATTTTCTAACCTGATTAAGATCAATATTGTAGAAACTTTGGGGTTCAATGTTCAAGGTGTTTGACCAGCATTTTATTGCAGTGATTAAGCTCTTACAGTGAAAGGCGTTATTTCTTTGACTTTAACCAACTGGCTGTAAACACTAATTATATCTTGCAGGCTGTGCAGGGCTTTTGGTGGCTGTGCTTTGAATTGAGGGCTTTGTGCTTTGAACTTACTATTTTGACATCATTAAATAAAGGGAGGTTTGTTTTCTACTGAGTTTTCCACATACATTTGTGTTTACTGCATATTCTTCTCTTTGAGTACTCAATGTAATGTGATATTATTTACACTTAGTTATTTACCAAACCAAATAATACTAACCAAGCTTTCAACCAAAATAATAAAATCAACATGAAACTATTGTGGATCCCATTGGCGAAACAGTTACACTGAAGTGTATACATTGAAGTGTGTGACATGGAACCTTTAACCTTTACCTTTCAATTCATTTTCCTATTTTCAAACCTTGAATCTCTTCGGAGCTCTTCCTCAAAATGGCTGAAAACCTTCTACATCAGAACAGCACTTGCAGTATGGGTTATCAAACCAGTGACAAGAAACAACAAATAGGTTGATTAAACTTCACTTCCATCTCATGTTATTTGTGTTATATGTGTTATACTGTATATACAGTATGTGTTTGCATTCATTTAGTCTTTCTCAATTTTGATATGGGAAGGAGCCTGTAAACTGAAGTCCACCTTCAGAGCAAGCACTTTACACACAACTGCTTATGTGAATTTGCTTGCAGTGATCTGTGAGCTGTGAATGGAAGAGCTAAAAACTGGCTGAGGAATTAATCTGCTCAAAGTTTTTGTACCTATTGGTTTGTGATTGCTCAGAAAATGTTGGAATATCAATGCTTCTCACAGTAAAGTGAACGAGAATTACATTGGCAGTGTGCTGGCAGAACATATTGTTTTCTTAATTGGTGGCAGAGGAGCCCCCTTCATTATAGTGTGGTACAACAGCTATCAAATGTGGATGCTACTGTTTCTGCTTTGCCCTACGTCATGTGCCAGACCCATGTGTCAGCAAAACCGAGATTTACTTAAAGGTATTAAAAAAGGTCAATATTTAATTAGTGAAAGAGACTTAGAGTATGCTTTGTCTGGGGTATTTAGTTGCACTTTCTATCAAGTAATTCTGGCGTGTTGTATGTGACAGATTACACTAAACCCTCAATTAATTAAACCACATTTTATATCCTTTGAAGAACTTCCAGGGTTTGCATCACAGAGACCTATTGCTAATCTCTGAAAAAGGTGAAACAACTGGGTCTGTGGATCCTTTCTGACAGCTTTTTAAACACCTTGTGCGCTTTATATCACTGTATGTCTTCAGGTCCTTAACTGCTAATATTTTAACAGGATAAGGATTATCCTCAGGATAGATGCAGATGGACACACTGGTATTCTAAGCATGGAAACATATGGTATTACTTGTTTTATAGTTCATACGAGATATCCAGGCCTCACAACTTGCTGTGCTGGCCCTTTCTTTTATTTTAGATGGGTCATTCCTATTGGTCCCAATTGAGTTACACAGCTGTAAAAACAAACCTTCATTACAATTATCATAACCATCTTGCCTGTTCTTGCACATTAAGGTCCATGCTTGTGCACTGAAATAACACTTAAATACAATATGAATATTGTATTGCAATAAAGTCAGTAGTATAAACTTTGGGTATTTTCTCTGTATTTTAAATTATTCAAAATAACAGCCTACCTTGACTGTACTGTAGCTGTACAATGAAAAATTATTTTAAAGTCATCTTACACGTCTTTCTTCAATATCCAATCATATGTATGCCAAATAAAATGCAATTCCGTGCAAAAACTCTGTGATAGCCAGTGATTAAGAATTTTGTCATCAAATACAACAATATTCTTGTTCCATAGCTGGGTTCGTATCAGCTGATCTTGAAGGTCAGTCCAGTATTTGAACATTATGTATCCAAAACACTGGTTGTGTGTGAGGGAAAGTATTGTCTTGTAAGAAGGCAAGCTGTTTATTTATTCCATGCATCACTGACAGTAAAAGGAGAAACAGATACATTTGTGCAGTGAGTCTATACTGTATACCACCAAGTAGTGATCAGAGGTCACTAGTAATTACACCCCAAAATGTCACTCCTGCTGCCTTGGACTTATAGTGTTCCACAATACAGTCCAGTGCAGCCAATTACACTGCCTGACATAGATAGACAAATAAGAAGCCTTCAGCAGAGCTGATATTAACTCTTGATGAATCAGAGGACATGATCGTTTCCTATGATCTATTACTGAGATAACATCAATTTACTGCTCACCATTGCCATTCACCTGGATGCTGATGAGTAAGGATTTGAACATTCTAAGGCCAACAACATCGCAAACCACAGGCTTCAGATGTTTTTAATCTATTCTGTCCCTAACTGGCTAGTCCTCATAACAGCACCTGTTGTACTGTAGCTCAGGAGGATTGAAGACTAATTGTGTGCTCCTGTTTTGCTGTGCAGGCATATGTTTTACCAATATACTGTAAGATGATCACTTACGCTGACAGTCATCCTCGAGTGGTCTAACTGATAAGAAAATGGTTGCTGACTGGGCATCAAAATGACATACTGTACACTCAACTGCTTTAATATACCAACATTTCCCATCCCTAGTGCCTTATTCCTTTCTGCAATAGTCGTTGTGTCTGGTGTTCTTATAGGGCTGTGGTAGAAGCATATTACTTCTTTTCTAACACACAAAGTACCTAAAATACAACTGCAAAAAAAAGTAAGGAGCATTCACTAGCAAAGAGTACCTTGACGTTAATAATGAAACATATCAAAAACAAAGAGCTATTCTGTTCAGTCTCTGGTGCCTCACCATATATCTTTTTTGGATGCATGAATCTTCCTCTCAGACATAAAACAGAACATATTTTAAAGAGATAGTGTGTATTAAGTTGTATGTACAGTAACTTATGCTTAAACTCAAATTGTTGTATTTAAATCCTCAGAAGTTTTTTTCCCCACAAAATAATTGTTGTGAGCTGTTTTTGTAATTACAAAATAATTATAACAGCTAAATTGGATGCTGAAACATGAAATATTGCCAGGTTGTGCTCATTTTTCTCGATTTTCTCCTCTCAATATTTTGCAGGTTACTGCAACAGATCCAGACGATGGCAAATTTGGCACAGTGCGATACTCTCTTTACGATGGTTTTTATAAATATGAAAAACCTCAAGCCTTCCAAATATACCCTGACACTGGACAGATTTGTGTGTCTCAGGATATTGATAGAGATGAGGGGCCAGCATACTATGATCTTCTGGTTAAAGCTGAAGATGGGGTAAGGATCTTTACACAAAGGCTTTTCTGTATTAAAAGGGATGCTGGAGTATTGCACAGGCTACTGAATTATTTTGTTGAAGCTGATACTCTGGTTTCTTTCAAGAAAGGTCTGGATGCGATCCTCGGATCAGTTAGCTACTTGCTACAAAATATGCTAGATGGACTGAAAGGCTTATTCTAATTTTTAACCTTTTTATGTAGTTGTGTTCTTTATCTCTGTGCACCACAGATATTTTCACTACATTACATTAAATTATTGAGTTAAAGAAGACATTCATTTAATATCCTAAGCATGTCCTTTTTTGGCACAGAGTTAATTTCAGTCATATATGGTATTAATTGATTAAGGCATGACTTATCATGAATGTGGTATAATAGTTGATATACAGTACTGTTAAAATTAATTTATGTCACAGAACAAGCAGTTTCATATTTAACATTTTTGAAAGGATGGGCAACTCCAGCCTTCAACGACCATATGGCTCCGACGGGATTTATTCCTCCTGTACTTTTTATGGCTTATTTGAAAAAGTAACTCAGATGAGAAGTCATACTGTATCACCTGTCTTCCAGTCTAAATCAGTTGCTAATTGAAAACAATCTGAAAAATATGGCCCAACCCTCAAGGACAGGAGCTGCCCATCCCTCATTTAAGGAGAAAGCTTAAAGGAAGACTGATTTCTGCCTTCTTTTCTGTCAGGGAAACCTGAGCTCACAGACGTACGTTCATATAGAGGTGGAAGATGTCAACGACCACCGGCCGATCTTCAACCCAGTGAAATACGTTACAAGCATTAGCAGTCACACACAGCCTGGCACTGAAATCCTTAATGTGATTGCTGCTGACAGAGATTCTGGCCTGTTTGGACAAGTCTCTTACGAGCTCGTACCAGGGGATTTGTCTTCCCTTTTCACTGTCGACACATCAGCAGGTAAACAGGCTTCCCCTTTCACTGGGAGAGCATTATCCTTTAATTAAGTGCATAGATATTTTAATTAAATGATCTACATAAGATTTTACTCTATTAGATTGCTTCTCTGCAGAGCAGACCTTCTTGTACCTATATAACATATACTGAAATGATTAAAATAAAGCTGTTCAGTAGTTTGAAATGTATACATAAAACACAAGTTTTTACTGCCTCAAAAAAGTAAAATCTTTGTGTAGAATATTGTTTGGAGACTTAAAGTTGTCATTTGCTTCTTCTGCCAAATTTAAAAATAAAATGAACCATCATGATCTCTAGCATGTGCATCAACAAACATGATTAATTTTTAGAGAAATGTATTGTGTTCATTTAAAAACTCTATTTAATTGTACTGTACCTCTTGGGTGGTTACTTATTCTTTTTTCTTTGGTTATATGCAGAATGTTGTGTATAACTTTGAAATTTGTCCAGCTTAGAACCTGTTATGTAATAATTTAACTCTCCCATCACCTCATAAGTATTATAAAAGAAAAATGTTTTTAAATTTGAATTGTTTAAAAGAAACATTTCTCAAGTATAATATATTCTTCACCAGGAGGCTTTTGTTTGAGCCTCTTGTTTCAATTGTTGAACAGTTCTAACTGTTTTATTGACGCAGGAGCAGATGTTGGTGTAAAATGTGGGTCACAGTATGTTCATGCAATTTCATGTCAACTTCTACCTGTTCTGCCACAGTCCACTTTTTTATTTCTCAGTTTATATTTACAGGTTTTGTTTGAAACATTTCTAAGGCCATGGAACATGAAATTGCATTGTAATTTAATAGGACCTTTGTAGTGATCATAATTCACAACATCACTCTTCGACGTCATATAATGGATTAACAGATACTTCCTTAAATCCCCGTTAGAATCCAAGTCCTTAATGGTATTAGTGTTATATATTAACTGATTTAATGACAAACACTAATACTGAATTTAAGGATCAGAGTAAAACAAGCTTTAAAAAGCAGTATCACAGTCACTACATTTTCTAATTTATATGACAACATCAAGAAGTACATGATGTTTGCAGTTCTAGAGAATGAGAAATATCACATTCAGTTTTAATATACCATTAACTTCTCAAAATATTATGCAAACAAGTTTCAAATACCACGTATACAACACAAAATAAGTAGTTTATGGAGGTTTAAGAAAACTGTTAAAAAACAAGACTCCTAGAGGAAGAGTTATAGTCCCTCAAAGGACCTATTAGGAATAATGTTGACGGTCAATAAGTTAAAAAATAATTTAAATGTTTATTTTAACCTGTTTCATACTACCCTATTGTGAATTGCATAATTGTAATGCTTTGAACCTGGTTTCAATGTGTAGTGGTAACTGTAATAATTAGGTTGCTTAATAGAACATGCAAGTTGAAACACAAATCATGACATTAGGCCTTTCAGGAAATACGTTTGAATAATAATGTGCTACTAATGCTGTAATTACAGGAAAGCCATCTGTGTCTTTGAAAGACCTGTCTTGTTTAGAGAATTAAAAGGTTCTTGCAGATTTTAGATGATTTATCTGACTGTCAGATTTTAAGGTAAAATTAGGTGACAAAACTAGTGGGTCTTTTGCCATCTGTGCTTTGTCTGGTACAAAAAGCATCAGGTTACAGTCAGACCTTAAATGATGTACACGGTGCACAGTGGGATTAATTATCATCTTCAAAGGAACATATGTCACATGTTCCTGGATATCACATCAAGAACATTTTGATGTCCTATAAAAAAAACACATTTCAGAATGTTAAATTTTACATTTTTGCTAACATTTTACCCTGGTTATAAACCTATATTCACTCTTAAAGAGATTGTAGAGATCCCTCATATATATATATAAAATCCCGTTCATTATGCCAGTGCTCAGCCCTGTTTCTTTTATTGGTCTTGTTGAGAAAAAACAAATTCTGACAACTTC
The DNA here is from genome assembly GCF_059453375.1 of Lepisosteus platostomus. NCBI lineage: Eukaryota > Metazoa > Chordata > Actinopteri > Semionotiformes > Lepisosteidae > Lepisosteus > Lepisosteus platostomus. Next base: position 59,209,205 of record NC_142611.1, on the reverse strand, counting down.
AAATCATCTAAGAGTACGTATTTATTATTTTGAATTATGGGTTAAAAGCGATGCTGCAGGGCTTTGTAGCAGCTCAACAATTGCTTACTCATGGTGGAGCTTTATAGTTTGGTTTTTGCTGGTTCAAATCTTGGTTCAAATCTCATTAGCCGACTTGGGGACTTGGGGAAGTGTCAGCCCAGAAGTGGTTGAGTTTCATAGAATAAATCTGTGTGAAGCACTGTGATAACTGTTTTATTATTATTTTTAAATATAAATTCCATTGCATGCTTATCACTAGTCTGTGTAGTTATAAGATATTGTAAGTGTTACAATATCATTGGCCTTTTCAAATATAGAATTTAAATTTTGTATGGATAAAAATAAATTGTTCAAAAATTTACTTTTTATCAGGATTTCCTAAGGGCTTCTATATTTGTAAAAAACGGAAAATACAGATGCATCGATTAATGCGCATCAATCCTTTCCATACTGAAATGAGCAAAAAGTTGTAATTGTACAACTCTTCACACTATTTCTGCATTTCATGTACAGTACAGGTATCTAAATGTCCCCCAAGTGGTCCCCAAATCACTTAGTAATTAAAACATAACAATACAAAATAAATATATTGTTATAGCCATTCTTCTGTTTTGTTATCTTTCTTTATCACACTATTTTTAATATGATCATTAATGAAAGTGTTTTTTTTAATCAGATGCTAGTGCTAGCATTAATTATAACATACCTCAATGATCCTGTGACAAAGATCCTGTCATCATACGAGAAAGGCTGTAAAACCTGTAGCTGCCTGCCCAAATCTGATACTCTAAATTAACACAAGTTTTGGCCATATTACATTTTCTATGGCCTGTTTAGATTGCAGTGTCTTTTCTTTCTTGTTACTTTGCACTATAAGAAGCTATTCTCATTTTCTCATCAGAAGCCCAGTTCATGTACAGTATATTGAGCTGATGCAAACTAGCATTCCAATAAAGAAAGAGGCACTACTTCAGTTTTATGATTGTTGTTTAAACTAAGGTGCAGATATTGTGCAGAATATATAAGTATTATACTTAATTAATATATTTAATTTTTTATGGTAGTACTGTATGTCACGTATTTGCCCTGTTGCTTTATTTTGAAGCTGGGAGCAAAGGCTTGGCAAATTGAAAAGAGCTTGAATCTGTTGATTTTCCACAGGAATTCTTTATCTGACATCGACCCTAAACCACCTGGGCACCACCAGTGTGAAGCTGTCGGTGTCAGCCCAGGATGGGGGAGGTCTGAGCTGTCTGGTACCAGCAGCCATCACAGTGAACATTGTACGTAGTGCTCTTGCCCCTGCTGTTTTTGAGAAGTCCCGATATGACTTCATGGTACCAGAGGACGCCCCCATAGGTACTGCTGTGGGAGCAGTGCAGGCCACCAACCCTACAAGTGAGTAAACTTTTTTCAAAACGATTACACAGAGGCTTTACTGATGTTCCTTTTTTATTTTGTTCAGGCTATTCTATTTTGTTTTTGAAGTATTTTAATGAACAAAATATAAAGCTTTTTTAACAAAAGATTTCTTGGTGGATCTGTATTACAATTGTTCATATATTGCATTTCTTGTTATGCCATCACTACTGTATCTACTATCTTGTTTTTTTTTAGTTTTCATCTCAGGGTTATATTGCCTTAAGAGTGATTTCTTAATGCTACCAAGTGCTAATTCCAGATTGAAAAGTAAGGGTGGGATAAAGTTTCTATGGCAGGTTCCCTGCCAGATTCCAAACACTGCCAAGTGTGTAAGATTTAGCAACATTGTACAGCAGCTTCTTCTGGGCATGATGCAAGTCCAGGTGGGATTAGAATTCATTGGGTCAAAGTTCATGAGAGTTTCCACTGTCTTTGAAGAATTTTTGGAACAGGATTTTGTTCTTTTTGAATTATATTTATTGTGTACAAGGTTATTTATTGGTGATTTCTTTGAGTATCCAATAGGAGAAGTAGGTGACATTGTTGATCTTTTGTTTAAGATGAAAATCCTTAAAATACATGTCCTTTTCTTACATTAAATATTGTAAACATTTGTAGCTCAAGAAGTACAACTTGTTATTTGCTTGAAATGGACCAAAAGGCTGTATTAAAGTAGAAATGTAAATGTCACTTTTTCCCAGCTGATAGATTGACCTTTGTTTACTAAATAGTTTGTCGTTTCAGCAGCTTAGCCAACCAGGGTGTTAGACAGTCATTTAAGGCTGTGTTGTTGCTTAAAAGATTAACCCTTGCATTAACACACAGGCATCAAGGATCTTCTTCAAGAAGTGCCAAGCCTAATTAGCTCACCCAATAAGCTTCTCACAAACCTTTACTACCACAGTGTAGCAGAAATGACCAAAGGCAGGTGACTAAACTACATTTTGTAAGAAATACAGATGAATTGAAACTGTTTACTTGCTCAGGTTATCAGGAACTAAGACAGTGTTTTTCAATATCAAGCCCTGGAAACACTGACAAGTTGTTGTCTGCTATTATTGCTGTTTTTGTCGAAAGAGGTATACATATAGATCATGTGTGTTTGCTGTAATGTAATGAATGAAAGTATTAGACTAAATCCTTATAAAAGTGAGGAAATGTGTCATTCAAATAAAGTGTAATGTGAAATTAGTCTTTTATTTTGGTTAAAGTAACATCCCTTAAAAATCTTAAATGAAGTTCAACAACTAAGCTGCTTCCTCTATTTACAGATTCCTTTGAGTCCCTGTTCTATAGAATTTCCTCTGGTGATCCACATGGCTTGTTCTCCATCCACCCTCAGTTTGGTCTCATCAGTACCAATAAACCTCTCGATCACGAAGCCCAGTCTTATGTGATCCTTATGCTGCAATCACAGACAGGCACGTCCCCAGTATACAGCAGCACTCAAGTGAACATTACTATCACTGATGTCAATGACAACCCTCCCGTCTTCCCAAAAGACCTGGAAACAATCACCATTTCTCAGAGCACTTTGCCAGGTACTGTCTTGTATATCGCTCATGCACATGACAAGGACAGCGGGCCCAATGGCAGGATCAAGTATGCTCTACAGGCAGATAACACAAGAGCATTTGCAGTTGACATGCTACATGGTACTGTGTGTCTCAACGACAGCCTTTCACTGGATGCCCAGTTCAGCTACTCTCTGAAGATCCTGGCAGTAGATGAAGGCAATCCCCCCTTAAGCTCCATATTGACACTCATTGTCAATGTTGAGCACACAAAATTTGAGGGCACTCTAGTGTTTGAAACACTCATTTACCAGGTGGAAATCAGTGAGAATGCCCAAGTAGACACGAGGATAATCCAAGTGCGAGCCCATGGAAGTTACCCTTCGAACAATTCCAGCCCTTCCTACTCTCTACAGCCCATTTCAGGATCCTCTCCCTTTGGGATACATGCAGACAGTGGCTGGCTGTTCCTCAACCTGAATCTAAACTACGAGTCCAAGTCGACACATCGATTCAAAGTACTTGCCACAGCTTGGGAAGGGAAACAGCTGCTTAGTGCCACAGCCACTGTTATTGTAAATGTTCTGGATGAGAATGACAATGCCCCAGTCTTCACGCAGGATTCCTACTTTTTTACAATTCAAGAAGGACCAGTTCCTCATGGTCTAGTCGGTTCTGTGAAGGCAACAGATCTAGATTCTGGCAAAAATGCCCAGCTATCCTACATCTTATTATCAGATGGAAAACGATTCCGTATTAATTCTAAAACAGGTGAGAAGTGAAGCTTCATGAGCACTTTCTTATGTTTTTTATATCAGTTTAGTTCTTATTTCTTCCACAAGTGGGTTGTTTATATTTCTTTACTTCTCATAATTTTTAGCATGCAGACTTAGCATTGATGCACATCTTCCTAAATACAGTAACATTTCTAGAACTTCTTTTTTTGTTTTAAGATCCATTGCTGTAAACATGTAATTTAATGCTGTAAACATGTAATTGGGCTCAATACTGGGCCCCTTGCTCTTCAGCATTTACATGTTCCCACTTGGTCAGCTTTTAAGATCACATGGCCTCAGCTTTCATTTTTACGCTGACGATACTCAAATATACATCCATACCAAACCCGACACTGATGTGGCTGTCTCTATTCTATCTAATTGCATCTCTGACATAAAAATTTGGATAACTCAAAACTTCCTTCATCTTAACTGTGACAAGACTGAAGTCATGCTTATTGGTACCCCCCATCAACTTCGTAAAGCCAGTCCTGTAACCCTGTCTGTAGATGGCTCTGTACTTGAGCTTCAATCAAAATTGAAAAACCTTGGGGTTAAATTCGATTCTGGCTTAACATTCGACCCACATGTACAGCATACTGTCAAAACATCTTTTTTTCACCTTAGAAATATCGCAAGACTACGCCCTATGCTATCATTAACTGTGGCTGAAAAGCTGATCAACATATTTGTATTCTCTCGAATTGACTACTGCAATGCTCTGCTCCCTGGGGTATCTAAATCTACTCTGAACAAGCTGCAGTATGTCCAAAATTCAGCAGCCAGAATCCTGACCAGGTCTAGTGCAAGTGTTCACATTACTCCTATCCTGGAGTCCTTGCACTGGCTTCCGGTCAAATTCCGCGTAGACTTTAAAATCCTCATGCTCACCTACAAGGCTTTACATGGCTTGGCACCTCAATACCTGTCTGAACTTTTATCGCCCTACTCCCCACCTCGCAACCTCCGCTCTTCAAATTCTGCCCTCCTTACTGTCCCCCAAGCCCGTCTACATTGTATGGGCGACAGGGCCTTCTCCTGCTATGCCCCCAAGCTCTGGAACTCTTTGCCCAAGGATATTAGAGAGTCACCTTCTCTAAACTCCTTCAAATCCAGACTCAAAACCTTCTTCTTCAGAAAAGCCTTTACTTAACTGGTTCCATTCTTCACCCCTCTGCTCTTCTTAATACCATCTTCCACGGTCTCCTCTATTGTTATTGTTGTATTGTTGTAATTATAATTGTGTCCTGTCTTGTGAAATTTTCTTATTTATTGTTATTGTCATCCTGTAAAGCGCTTTGAGAAGCCACCTTTAAAGGCGCTATATAAAATAAAGTTTATTATTATTATTATTATTATTATTATTATTATTATTATTATTATTATTATATTAATTGCAATGTTGAATTGTGACAGTTGACTCAGTAACTAGCTGTTTTGCTGGTGCTGTCCTGCAGGAGAGATTATTAACTGGGTGGCACTGGACCGTGAACAGCGTACTCATCATACCCTGACAGTGTTAGTGACAGACCAAGGTCTCCCACGTCACAGTGCTTCCACCACAGTCTACATTCTCATCACAGACATCAACGACAACCCCCCTCAGTTCACACACCTGCCCGCTGGAAAAGAGCTCAATGTACAGGTTGGTCTTTCTATTGTGTACTGCCTTTCTCTTCTGGTCTCTTAAGCAGCTCCCAGGATTCATGCTCTCTTATAAGGTCCCTACAAATAGCTCCACCTTGTGGACATCTCTTCACAATCCTTATTAGGCTGCAATTGTGAACGACTCCTTTTTTAAGTGAAAGGTGCTTTAGTTGTGCTTGTTTAAAGTAATCCACTCTTTACATGTGTAAATAACAAGCCAGTTTATAAAACGTTTTTATTCTAGTGCAGACTTTAAAGTGCTTGACCTGTGGTTGTTACGGAATTTAACTATAAAATTCAAAAATCGTTTGCATTAGTATGGTAAGTTATGTGTTTTATAAATTATATCACTACATCTGAGGTAAGTGTGAAAGATTTGTGTATTGATCAGTATGTTACTTGATGGACTTAAATCAAATACTAAAACTGATTATTGCAATGCTTATTGCTTTTACACATTAGTTATTTATGAATTATTTGTAGTTAAAAATAACTTAACTGAAGGTCTTATTGTTTCTTTATTATAACTGTGCACTGTTTTACAATGTAAGAGGAGCTCTGTCTTCTAATATGTGTTTTTTTCCATTACAGTAATTTCACATCCCTGTTTTGTTTCTTAGCTTTGGGCAGGGCAGCCTGCAGGTACTGTGGTAACCAGCATGTTTGCCAAAGACCTGGATGCTGGAGACAATGGAACAGTACTATACGCATTGCATTCAGGTACAAAGTTATAAAGTGTAAGATGTAAAATTAGTAACTACATTACATCATTATTCTTCTCTGTTTCCCAGTAGCTCACATGCATTTGAATTTTGACTTTTTCATATCTTATGTTTTTATAAGATATGGGTTAAAGTCTTCTTTAACTGCAGACGACTAGATGACAAAGATAGGATTACGTGACTATTCCTGTTTGTAACCTCATGTTACTTACTATTGTAAAGACGGATATCCCTGTTACTTCAAGTCTGTTTGTCATTTTCAGTGTTATAAATCATTTAGAATTGTCACTTTAGAAATTAGAAACATCTCTTGAACAATACATCCCCAAAAAACAGAAAATACCATCAAATACAATGCTTTTGTGTTACAGAGGATGGCCTGGAGCATTTTGAAATTGATAGCAAAAGTGGAGAAATAAAGACAACAGAACATTTTTCTCAGCATCCTAGAAGCCACTATACACTGACAGTCACTGCCAGAGATAGAGGACCCTCACCTCTGGAAGAATCAGCTGTAGTTCACGTGCAGGTGATATCAAGCTCAAGACACTTGTGATTACATGTACAGTAGGAATGCTGAACGTTCTTTGAATTAGAAGTCAATTTTGCTTTGGTAATGGATCTTATTTACATGTTTTGAGTTCTGCAAGACTACATTTTTTTCATTTTTTTATTTTGTTCATGGAGAAGCAGAGCTGTCAATCCATGACCCTTGAGGTCCTGCGGGCACTTCACTTTGTCATTCTAGCTTAAAGTCATGTAAAAATATTGAAAATAAAGTAAACGCCCTTTAACTTTGACGTGAATTAAAAAGCTTAAGCTTTTAGCTTGTAATTCCGTTGTTATTTTATTGCAACATGTATTTAAAATAGCTAGTAATAATAGCTAACAGTGCCTCATTTCTGTGCAAAGTGTATAAAAGCTACAGTATGTTGTCATTACTTTCAAAAAGTCTTAGGTAAATCTCTAATCCAAATAATAAATTAAAAGTAATAAATTAATACATTAAACAAATAAAGAATATACATAAATATTTCAATGATGTCTTTATTGTACAAACTGAAAAAGATTGAAATAGCTGTGTGGTACACAAACAAATATTCTTCTTTCAGAGTCTTCCAATTGAGAGGGTTAATAATCCCAACCACAGCGTCAGGCAGTTTTCTCTTAAAGAAGATTCCAAACCTGGAAAAATCCTTGGATCAGTGAAACTCTCCGATGGAGATGGCCAAAATATGATGCACTCCATTGCTGAAGGAGATGGTAGTATCCATTTTGGGATTGACCGCTTTTCTGGAAACCTGTTTCTTGCCCATGAACTTGATTACGAAACAGCCTCACACTACTTTCTGAAGGTGCATGCAGAAGACCACAGCCAGATTCCTGCCCTCAACAGATCTGTGTTTGTCAGTGTGAGAGTGGAAGATAGCAATGACCATGAACCCTGGTTTTTAGATGATGTCATTACTTTTGGATTAGAGGAGAACCTGCCTATTGGAACACCAGTTTACACCTTTAATGCCAAGGATGGGGATGGAAGTTTTCTTAACAGTCTGTTACACTATTCTGTCACTTCAAATAACATGGAAGAAATTCCATTTCAGATAGATCCACTCAAAGGAACCCTTACTACCAAAGCTGAGATCGACAGAGATGAGACTCAGAGCTTTGTCCTGACGGTTACTGCTACTGATCAGGCTGCAAACCCTTTGGACCAAAAGTGCACAGCTCTGACAGCTCACATATTCATCTTAGACTTGAATGACAACAGCCCAGTCTTTGTGTCTTCAAACATTTCTCACATTGTTGAAGATGCAGAAGTTGGAGCTCTGGTTCATCACATCATTGCGAAAGACAAGGACTCGGGTAGAAATGGCCAGGTTGTGTACAAAGTCCTGTCAGGAAATGAGAAGAGGGTCTTCATGTTGGAGGAAATCACAGGTACAAAATAACATAATTATGCACTATGTTCTTGACATTATGTGGACTTTCTGTTTCTTGTTCTTTATTTTAATGAAACAATTCTTTTATAATTATAATGATAATTTCATAATAGCAGCTGATGAATTCAAAATGAACTAAAACATCAACAACTGACATGTTATTTTAAAACACAAGTAATACATGTAATCATTCTCTTTTGCTTCTAGGGTTGCTGTTCCTGGCCTCATCCCTGGATTATGAGACACAAGGTTCCTATACACTAATCATACAGGCTCAAGACAGTGGAGACACTCCACTCTCCTCCACTCAGACGCTCACAGTCTCTGTCATTGATGTCAATGATGAAGCACCCATGTTTGAGCAGTCCATTTACACTGCATCTGTACCTGAGAACAGAGAACCTGGGGACATTTTCATCAGGGTTACAGCACTTGACAAGGATTCAGGTACAGTTATAGTCCTGTTGAGCATAATCTATAGTTCTAAAAAACGCTTGATAAAAATAGAATGGGCTTATTTGTTTCATAATGTAGACATTTTTTTAAAAAGGCAAAAAACATGACAAAAAGATAACTAAGCATTTAGAAAGAAATGTATTAAAGCACTGTTGTAACTCAATTCAGCCGCAAGGGGGCAGCTCTGTCATTTATTTAAATATCAGCGAGGCAAAAAAGTAGTTAGACTTCACAGAGAAAGTTCAAAGCACACAACAAATCTGGGGACCTGAAGCAGGAACCTTTCAACAAAGTGACGAAATAGTCTTAAAACAGACCATAAATGTAATTGTAATTGTCTAAATTTCCCTACTAAGATTTCATGCTGTTGGCCCTGTTTACATAAGAAAGAGTATAAGGTATTGAAAATCTTTAGAATGAATGATAAGGTTTTTCATGTTTTAAAATTAAATAATGAAGTCTTTTTGTTGCATAAAGAAATTGTGAAGCTTTTTATTTTAGGCAGGTTTTTAATACTTTTTATGCAGGGTTGTAATGTCAGTTGAAACAGACATTCCTGAGTCAAGAATTAGCCAAAACCAGCAATCAAGCTTCTATATGGAATTTTATGTGATGTCCTGTGATGATTCTTAATTCAGACCATCTGCACTTGGAATTGTGTGTTTTCATCTGTCATATCAAATTCATGCTCATAAACCAGAAAAGTACTCCAATTATCCAAGTACAACGGGGTACACTATTACAAGCATTTGCATTACTGTGTGTGTATATACATGTATAAACTGTACTGTACAATAAGTATAATATAATATTATGGTGGACAAAATAATTGCATCACTTTAACTTTTATATCTGATGTTTCATTTATGCATTTGCAACTCTGGCCTGAATGGCGTCTCATCTCTTTAAGAGAGCTGTAACAGCTAGTGGTAACTTTTGACGTCAGCTTGGTAGAGTCAGAATGATAAAAAGAGATTATAACAGTAGCAATACTTCCTAGGCCATTCAAGAAAATGTAAACTCCTGCAGCAAGGCTCTAGTGTGCAATATGGACTATACTCGCTACGACAGGATAGGCAGTATGAATCTGGGCTTCAATCACAAATGCTACACATACTTTTTTCAAAGACTGTGTTGTCTCTTTCAACTGGGCTAGAAAAGTGAGTCCATTTTGATGTTGTTAGTATTGATAGTGGATAATCTAGATACTTCGTGAAGATGCAACAGTCCTGAGATCTGAGTGGTCAGATTTCATCTGCTCATAGGGTCTATCCATGATATTTCACATTTCTGTTGCAGGCAACACTATATTCTCAACACACTCTAACATGTTAAATTTATAAATAACATGTTTGAAAAGGTTAAGATTTTTTAAGAAAGAAAGGTTAAGAATGGTGTTTTTATTTAAATCTTGAGGTTTTTATTTTAAGTTAATATAATATTTGTATTTTTTTCTAGAAAATCTACAAATGTTATAATATACAACCAATGCTTTTGTGCTTGCAAATGTAAACAGTGAGAATTTTCCTGATTAATAAAAATCTTTTTTTTATTCATGCTAGCATTTTTAAGAACCAGAATATATCCCACAAATGTGTTAACTCATCAAAATTTGAAATTGTCAGTAAATGCTACTCTGATATCCTGTGGTGGTAGCAAAAGGCCTTTATATGAGTCACAGTTTATTTATTGGAATAGACAACCTTTTAAAAAATGTAGTAAGTATTTATATTTTTAATGGTCAAACAGGATGTGGACAATTCTAGTCAGCATTTTGTTTACGAAATAACATCAATTGCACTGTTTTAAAACAGTTATAATACCTTTTTACAAATAAAATAGTAAAAATAAATAGTCAAAATAGTGTTGGTTTTAGAGTGAAGAAGAATAAAGAAGATAGATCTTATCACCAGATAAAATCCTTACAAACATTTACAATTCTTACAAACAGTTTGTTTTTATATCCATTGGCAAAAGTCACTGGCTTAGAAATGAAAAAATAGTCAATCACAATAGCATAGTTAAAGATGGGAAGCTTGCCAGACATTTGTAAATACAAAATATGCACAAGACTTTGTAAAATGTGAAAAGTAATTTAAAATTTGGACCTGTGCCAGCCTATGAGCTACAAAGGAACAATTAGCTGTTAATTCCTTGCTGTAAAGTAGAAGGGGAGAGTAGAAAAACAATGTTTTGGCTCTGAATCCTAAAGGATTCATACCTGAAGAAATTCTTGTTCCAAAGCGCTTTATACAACATACTTTCAGTCAGGCACAATGCTTTTCCTCACTATATTCTTACTGACATCTAAATTCCTAATACTTGTTTTCTATATGTAGACAAGTCTGTCAATATCTTGACATACTTTTTAATAAGATCTTTAAGAATCTTGCTAGTAGAGCCAAAGGTCTGGGACAAAAGCCACATATCATTAATTCTCATTTATAGTCTGTAAACCACAAACATCAGACTCCAATCACTTTTTCTTCCCATAGCTTTCACATTATAATCAGTGGCTTTCCTCTATTTCACTGCAGTGGAATAAGACTTTTCTCATCTCATTATCATAACAGATTTAAGATGGGATTGAGACTGTTGGAGAGGAACGTAAAACAAAAGTACTGTATAATTATTCTGATTTCTGGTTTACCTGTTGTTGTAAATTACAACTTTTAATTTCTTCAATGAAATGAAAATAATCTACAATGTAGATTAATGAATTAGAAAGCTAATTAAAAAGTTACAAAATGTCTCAGTGACTTAATTAAAAGTCATCATATACAGTGCAAAACATTCAGAGAAAGGTGGCATGTCAAAATATACAGCACAGTTCTGGGCAATTCCAAGGATCAATAATTCTTTATAATGAAAACAATGTTTTCCATTAAACGCAAACTTTAAAGCCATAAACTGTGGCTGATTATATCTCAGCGGACTAATTCTTTAAAACGTGCTTGGATTATTATTATCTACAGCTGGACCTTATTGCAGAGAAGGTGTTACATCCTCAAAATGGATTGTCCTGATATGAGAAACAAGTGACCTTGGTGCCCCATTAGTCCTTTGGAAATGCACAATTGAATCATTTACTCATTTTACATCTTTTATTTATTTTGTTTTTCCACTGAGTCAAAAGTCTGAACTAAGCTGACATAAAACCAATTGGAGATTGAAATTTCATTATATAGGAGTTAAAAAATATTTTACAGCAGTTCTGTAAGCTTGTTAATGTGTTAGTGTACTGTACTCTATTTCTGATTTTAAGTCCATGTTTAGGCTGAACCATGCGTTGAGTTAATTGTGTTGTTGCCTTCTAGATTTAGTGCATAAAGAAGCAATTCTTTAAAGTTTACCTACTGAAGATGAAGAATTTTATAAGAGCAGATTGAGAATATTAGATTTTGAAGCAGTAAAACAATTTTCAATTCAATATTCTTAAAATAGAAGAAATGCTTGAAATTAGTTACAGATCCATTCTAGAAATATACATAATTTACTGCTGTAATTTATAACCTTCTGTAGCTTTACAACTGTTCCGACATTCACTTGAAAATTATTTTAGTTAATACTGATGTGATGTATGTGAAAATGCTTTTTATTTGAATCTCACTGCTTGCATTTAACAGAAATGAATGCTGCTGTATGTTATAGCCTACTGCCTGGACCAGGGTATGAGTTTTTTAGAATTAACTCACAAACTGGAGAGATAAACACTGCTGTAACTCTAGACAGAGAAGTCCAAGAGTTCTTCACCATTCGAGGTAATGATCCTTTGCCATACTGTTCCATAGTAAATACTGTATAACACCTTTAACACACACATATTGAAATAAATTATCGGGTTTTGTATTTTAAGAAAGCACAAGTGAGTTATGTAGGACATAGTTACTGCTACTTCTTAGAAAACAAAGTCTGAAATTTCAGATTTTCTAAACGCTCATATACATTTTTATCATATCTGTAGTGAATATTTAGACATACTGTAAGGCCTAATGTAGTAAGGGAAAGGGGTTTGGTTTTCAGGTCACAGAGTGCATTACTAAAGAGACTTGTGTACAGAGCCAAGTCCACATTTGATTGAGTCTGATATTGAATCCACTTTTAAACATGGAATTTTATATGGTATCTTTAAATAGTATATCTATATATTTCCAGTACAGGAATTTTTTCTTCCAAATTTTTGCACTGGCATTTTAATGAAAACAAGAACTATATACACATTGAATTTGTCAAACTCAGAAGATGAATTCAATGTTTTCTATATTTTTCATTACCCAGATAATTAAGAGCTTACTGAAGTAATTTACAACAACTGTATGCTAATTTTCATTTTACTTCTTTGCTATCTGTTATTTGGTTGTTTCAGCCTTCACATACTACCATTTCTAAAAACATCTCTCAAAAATCATCTGCAAACTATTTTAAAATAAAAAAATGATGTCTGGAAGTATAACAGAGTTGCACCAAAATGCCTTTTTAAGTAAAAAACATTGACACTGCTTATGTATTCTGCCAACGTTCTAGTAAAAGCCATTTGAAGGGCTGTATTTGTGATTAGTTATACAGTACAGAAACAAAACCCATACATAAGGAAAAGCAGGAATGTCACAGCAAATGCAACTAAGATATGAAATATCAGACAGTTAAAAATGAAAGTACTCTTTAGACCTAAAAGAAGACTTTAGGTAGAAACATGCTTATGAAATTATTTGAAACAACAAAATCCACTGCATTAAAGAAAGATCAAACAAAACATGCAAAACTGTACTGATATAAGGCCTTAAGAAACTAGAAGAGGTGGAAAAAGGTTTTTGGTGATGCTGAGTGTGTGGGTTATGTACAGTATTGAATGATTTTTCTAATGTTGGATGCAGGTGATTATGTATATGTATTCCAACCTTCACCTTAATCCTAACAATACCCCAGCCCTAATCTAAGGTTATTTGGAAATAGTAGACTTAGTGACATACTAGAACATTGGATGAACATTGGATGAATATGAGCTATGGTGACAGGCATTATATTTTGCAGTTTTGGGTCGTGACAGTGGGCTGCCATCCCTCTCCAGTACCGCAACGATCCTGTGCACTGTGTTGGATGAGAATGATAACTCTCCTGAGTTCATGCTTACTTCCTTTGAGATCAACATCCCAGAAAACCTGCAGCCTGGAGTCATTCACACTGCTCAAGCCATTGATGAGGATGCCGGGAAAAATGGAACTATCGAATACAGAATCGCTGGTGGGCACACTTTTCCTTATTGACATATCACTTTTAAAGAATGATGCTTTAGTTGGACTTTACAATGCTTTAGGTTTGGAAAGCCATCTTTACTTAGATCTTTTAATCAAAACTATGTCTTGTAAATACAGAATTTATTTGTATCCTACTGTAGCTGAATTTGAACAGATATTTCATTTTATGTCGACATAACGTGTGTGCTTCTCTTGTTAGGTGAAAGTTTTAGCGGCTATTTTGTCATCAATGCTACAACTGGAGACATAATATCCACAAGAAGCCTTGACAGGGAAGAGAGGAGCATGTACACAATCGTCATTGAGGCTCGAGACCTGGGATCTCCTCATAGAAGTTCCACTGCTGAACTTCTAATCAATGTCTTGGATGAGAATGACAACAGCCCAGTGTTCAGCAGAAAGCATTATCGGACATCTGTCAGTGAGAACCTGGGAGTGGGATCTGAAGTTCTCCAGGTATGGGCAACTGACAACGATGAAGGATCCAATGGACAGGTCATTTACTCTCTCATTGATGACACTCTGGGAATGTTCACAATCAACAGCTCATCTGGTGTGGTGAGGACCACAAGAGAGTTGGACAGAGAAACCAAGTCCCAGTATGTGTTCCGTGCTGTAGCAAGTGACTGTAGCACCCAAGGGCCAAAGAGTTCTACTGTCAACGTCATGGTGCACATTGAAGACATCAATGACAACTCTCCCGTTTTCATTCAGAACCCCGTCAGTGGCCATGTATCAATGGAAACAGCGCTGAACCACACCATTGCTACAGTGAGGGCTGACGACAGTGACCTAGGTCAAAATGGGGCTGTACTTTTCAGTTTATCCGAACCAGATTCAATTTTTGATATAAACAGTCAGACAGGAGACATCTCGTTAAAGAGTTTCTTGCCATCTGGATACCATGGTACAAAGCTGCTGCATATTATTGCTGCAGATCAGGGTGTGCCAGTTAGGTCTTCTTCTGGTCTGGTTCTGGTCCATCTCCAGGGTGAAGAACCTGGACTCTGGTTTACTGAGCATGTGTATGAAGCAACTATTCCAGAAAACAGCAAATCAGGTAAAGCAAGTTTCTTATGTTTTAAACTATGCAGTTTTTATTTTTTTAAGATTTTGCATAAGAATGAGCAGATTAAATCGAGTGGTATGTGCAGTATATATTTCCAATAATATTCCCTTAACAGTGGGTTATATTTCTTCATATCAAACAAATATCCTTTAAACAAGCTCTAGATTTCAAGTGTTGTAGTGTCCAATACTTCTGTATATATAAAAGCTTTTTAGAGTGTCAATAGCCTGGACAAATAAAAATAGTCCAATAGCTTACATTGTAAAACATTATATTTTTTAAGTTTGTTTCATACTGTAGTGATGTACATTTTAAGTAACTGAATTTATCTTTTTTTTCTTAAGGTACCTTGGTTGTGACTGTTGTAGCTCAAGACTATAGCAGAGAAGGAAAGAAAATCAGATACAACCTTTTTAGTGGAAATGAAAATGAGGCATTTGCTATAAATCATTATACTGGTAAGTCTTTACAGCACCATTATTACACTGGGTGGAGTATTATATATAATATAATATATATAAGTATACAATATAATGATTGTTATTATATTGGGCGGAGCGGTGGCTCTGTGGCTAAGGATCTGCACCTGTGGCTGGAAGGTTGCTGGTTCAAATCAAATGGCCAGCAGAGGAATCCTACTTCATCGGGCCCCTGAGTAAGGCCCTTAACCCCAACTGCTCCAGGGGTGCTGTACAATGGCTGACCCTGTGCTCTGACCCCAAGCTTCTCTCCCTGTCTGTGTGTCTCATAGAGAGCAAGCTGGTGTTTGCAAAAAGACAAATTCCTAATCCAAGAAAACGTATGTGGCTAATAAAGTGATCTTATACTTAAAGACTTAGCGCAGTTTTAAAACAAAAGTCTTTTTTTGTCACCTAACCTCTTCAGGAGGTTTTTCATCAAATGAAGCTTATGCGATGGCAGCAAACAAGCTATTGCTTGCCTGCAAACATTCCTTTATTAATCTTCTTTCATCTCTTTTCCCTAGGAACTACAAACATGCTTTCTTATTTATGGTTTTATATGTAGCCAAGAACACATGGTTGCTTAACATGTCCATCCAACTTTCCTCACTGCTATCAAGTATAATGAAAATTAACATAATTGTTGAATTCTTCGAGTCATTTTTCCAAAACGTTCTTATTCCTTCACTTGCAATTTGTGCA
This sequence comes from Lepisosteus platostomus, assembly GCF_059453375.1. Lineage (NCBI taxonomy): Eukaryota > Metazoa > Chordata > Actinopteri > Semionotiformes > Lepisosteidae > Lepisosteus > Lepisosteus platostomus. The sequence goes on along the minus strand of NC_142611.1, from coordinate 59,193,217 downwards.
AAAAAGGCTTTTTTGGCCCTTTTTGAAATTCTTTTGTTTTTTGGCGTTATTGGAACATTTTGTCTGTAGTCGGCAGACTATAGCTTCTTGGAAAGCACAATTTCGTTTTATACTGAAGACTCAATCATAAAAACCAGCATTTACTAGGACTACATGTACTTAATATTAAGAAATACAAGAAGAAAAATGGCATGAGCTCTTTTTGATCCCGTTATAAAGCAGCTTTATGCAGTATTGTGCACTATGAAAAATCAGACTGACATTTGACAAAACTAGATGAAACAGTATGTCATAACCATTTTTCTATGTTACCATTCAGATTTGATTAATAATATTCTAATCCTCCAGAATTCCTATAATTTTCCAAATCTTAACTGGCTTTGAGATGATTTGTGTGGTTTGACTTTGTATTATGTATGTTATTATCTTGCTGCTTATTACTATACTCAGTATTTCTTGAGCTTTATTGCTGTTTACATGTCATTAGGTATTCTTAATACTATTCTGATACAAAGGGTTTCTTATTTTTTTTAATGAAAACTTTTATTTGTTTTTTGCTTCCTTCAATAGTACCAATAGTTTCAATAGTATCATTTGATAGATTCTTATGAATATGAATGCCTTACCTCCTGTTACAAGGGTAACATAGCTGCAGACAAGATAATATTTTTCATGTGTCTATATTTGAATTTATATGATATAATTGATTTCCCCTATCATGTCACATTTTTCTTCACAGATAGAAAACTGCTGATACATTTTCTGTCTCAGCCCAAAGTGAATATTTTATTTACTAAGTTGTAATTTTCTGGTGGACTAATTTATGCAATCTTTGGTTATATTAATGTTCACTGCTGAATAACTAGTGTAGACAGTATAAAAATGGTCATATATAGTACATTGACCTTAAATAAAGGGGCAACTAGATGATTACTTTCTTCACAAAAAAACAAAAAATAATTTAAACTGTTGGTGTTGGTTCATGGGATTTTTATGAACATTCTAAAAAATAAAATATGTTGGGGCACATGTTTTGCCATTATTATACAGCAAACGTTTCTCATTAAAACATTCATGGGTGGGGACCCATGTAATCTATCACAGCTGGGAACTGTAGAAGTGTCCATTTCTGTCCATTCTGTCAAAATCTTCTTGATGAGACTAATTAAGCCAATTGGTAGCAATTTTCTATTTCAAATTCGTTATTCATATTGCAATTAAGTGAAGCTTGAGGGATTGGTAAAACTAGCACATACCTTTCACACCCTGCAGTTTTTTTCTGATTTGAGTTATTTAGTTTTAGTCTGGCTGTGCCCTCATGGTCATCATCATATAGAAACTTATATAAGCAAACGTATCCCCCAGATGTCCCTTTCATGAGATCAAAAAACTGTACATCTGTGGGTGTGTGAATATATACACTGTCATGACTTTTTGAAAGTGTATGTGTATAGAGATTCTTTAGTCTGAACAGTTCCCCTTTAAAAATATTTGAAAACGTGTGTATAGGAGATGAAAGTACACACTTTGATATAAATGTCTGTTTTCTTTGTCTGCAGGAGATATTTATGTGAAGGACCAGAGTAGTCTTGACTATGAACAGAAGAGTAAAGTGCACCTTGTGGTCCTGGCAGCCAGCAGTTGGCAGACTGCTCACTGTAGAGTTACTATTACACTTCAAGATGTGAATGACAACCTGCCAAGATTTGAACAAGCCTACTATAAAACAGCAGTGTGGGAAGGGCAGATCCACAACACTTACATAATGCAGGTAATACCAGTCTGCCATTAATATTGAACATAGTCAATCAGGCTAGCATTCCTAATAAAATAGTTATTGTAAAAGTGTACTAACAGTTTTAATAGGTACCTTAGAAGTTGTTATAGACAAAAGTGAGTTTACCCTAATGCAAATAATGTAGTAGGCTAACATGCTGAAAATGCTGAATTTTGTCATGTGACTCTTGCATTCAGTTTTTTTTTAACTTGACATCAAGAAAGTCTGACACAAGTAGTTTTTCAGTCACTGTTTTATTACATTATAGATTTATTGGACATTGTGTCAGATATATATACTGTAGGAGCAACCGTTCTGGTGACAACATAATGTTTTACTGTACATGAGTGTGAAGGTTAGTGAATACAGTTGAAAAAAGGGATTATAGTTCATTGTAGTGAATATGTACCATACTGGTAGAAAATTAACCACATTATTATTGGGTCACTGGGCTTCAGGATTTTATTTTTGTGCATCTGAAGAAAATTGTATCAGCACCTTAACTTCTCTATGGAATCCTGAAATTAGGGAGATATCCATGCTTTATTTTAATATACTGCATTAATACGTTTTGTAATTTTTTATTCTGGAGACATAAGAACACCTTTGATTTTACATGAAGAAAATGGGTTTTATGTTGGAAAGATTTTCCTTTAAAGCAAGTAAATTAATCTGATGTATAACATATGACAGTGATTTGAATTACCATTGGTTCAAATAGTACAAGCAAGTTGAAATTTACAAGGCCAAAACTATATACTGAAGTCCAGCTAGCCCTCAGGTAAAGTATAATACTAAACTATAGAATCATTTTTGAGAGCTCATTTTATTTTTGTCAGGTTTTTGCAACTGATGCCGACAGTGGTGTTAATGGGCAGATAGAGTATTCCATCCTTTCAGGAAACCAAAATGATGCCTTCTTAATTGACTCAGTGCGGGGAATTTTGGCCACAAACACCATTCTGGATCGAGAAATTGTTTCATTTTACAAGTAGGTGTGCCTTCAGACTCAACACAGAACAACTTTAATATAATTCTAAACTCGGGATATCCTTAATTATTGGACTTTCTGACACACTGTGGTTTTGATTAAAGCCACTTTAAATTAATATGTGCAAAATACTATTAAACAAGTTACTACAATTCCTTCCCATTTGTTTGTTTTAGTGTAATATGTTCAATATTCATGCATGGCAATGTTGCAGTCATCCAGTTTAACATCTATAATGCAAAAGAGCTTGTTGCTCTTTTACGGCATAAAAAAATTGATTGCCTTGAGGCTATGAGGAATTTTTAATTTATGGCATGATTGTTAAAGTGGCATGTAACTGTAATTAGACCAGATGCTTTAAAATATTCTGTGGTGTGCAGGTGATGTGTGCTATCCTAATTTAAGTTAGAAAAGTGAATAACAAGGCCATCTTACACAGATTTTTAAATTATATTTCTCAGCAATCCGTAATGTCTTTATATGACACAACAAAATGGTGAGGAGAAGCTGTATTTCTACACAAACTATCTTTTAATAAAATCTTGAATGATAAAAATCTATAGGAGGATCTTGACATTTTTTAATGTCAACAAAAGAAATAATACATTCTTATTAAATTGGCCTAGATTCTTTAGATTCTTTTTCTTCTTATTTTCAAAGTTTACTTTAATTCATACTATCAATGTGATCTAAGGTAAAATCAGTCTTGTGGGATGTCTCAGGAAAACTCTAGGAGTTTGTGCAAATTAATATGATTTATCTATTCATTTTAAATCTAAACATTTCAAAAGCTTGAATGTGTAGTCTAAGGGTTTGGCCACTGGGGTGAGATTTATTGATTACATTGAAACATGCATCATGTATGGAGGTCACTCCATCTTCAAGTTTCTCCAAGCTTTTAATCCTTGTTCTCTTTAATCCTTTAATCCTTTTTGCGGCAGGTTGGTTCTACAGGCCAAAGACAGAGGTGACCCACCTCTTACAGGAACTGCCACTGTCAGGGTTGAGGTAGTTGATGTCAATGACAATGCCCCAGCAATACCCCCAATGGAGCCTGCAGAGATAGCAGAGAGTAAGGCATCTGTCCAGTGTCAAACTATTCATTCTTTCAGCAGTCACCACCTATATTTTGTTACATGACTGAATCAACATTAAGTTCACAGTGACTCATTTACAGGATACATCTTTAATAACAAGAAAAATCTTTATGGCTTGTGAATCTGATGTTTAGCACTGCATTACAAACCAGCCAAAGAAGTACACTTTGATTTGACTATGTAACACAGCTTCAAAATAATAAATAATTAAGTGTAGCTCAGTGATAGGTTTAATCTGGCAAGCAACTGATATTGTGATTGGATTAGTTCTTGCCCATTTTAAACAAAAATGAAAGTCCTTTGTGTTTTTCAAAAATGAGAAATGATGTGAAAAATGTGGCATTTTCTCCATTTTATTACTAACAGACCTTCCAGCGGGTTATGTTGTCACGCAAGTAACAGCCAATGATGTGGACCTCAGCTCAACCTTGTCATACAGTTTCTCAGCTCAGGGGAACCCAAGTGGGAGGTTTGCGATTGATCCATACACAGGAGTGATCACGCTGACAGAGACCTTGGACTACGAAGACCAATCTCAGTATGAGCTCAGGATCAGGGCCTCAGATTCAGTTCATGAAACAGAGTCTGCTGTCAGGGTTCATGTGCTCGATGTCAATGACAATCCACCTGTCTTCTCACGGGAATCATACCAGGTAAAGCCCACTTGTTACAAAGACAAGCGCTAGAATACAGTGCTGCTAGACAACTGTGCTGCAAAGGAGCACAATGTAAGCTGTACATACAGCATATATGAAAGGTAGCTAGAGAACAAGAGATTAGTCAAGATGAGACTTTCACATTTCTTTTTATCAATAAATCTGTACAGCGCAGATGATTGATTTATTTTACCCTTTTTAATTTGCTCCACACGTGTAGGGAAATCAAATACTATATGCTACAGTACTGTATGTTGCTGTTCAAATATCTGTGACTGACAAAACTGAAGGAACGTAGATCTAACCATTGAAATGTGCTCAGGCTGATCTAACTGATCATTTCAAACTGTTTTTATCTATTGATTTTGTAAGTGTAAACAAACCTCACATACTTTTATGACTTATTATTTTCTTTTTAATATAAAATACTAGTTTTGAACAATACAAATGAAGATTATAATGTTTGGTTATATTTTTGTTACTGAAGCTGTACAAAATTCAATTCTAGGTTGTATTACCTGAATTGACTCCCAAAGACACCTTTGTCCTGGCCCTCTCAGCAACTGACAGCGATTCCGGACTCAATGGAGAGATTTCCTATCGCCTTCTTTCATCTCCTACAAAGGGCTTTTACATCATATCAGAAAATGGTAAGATTTTGGTATTGAATTTTTTTTTAATTGCCAAAATAAGGCCCGTTGAAAATCAAAAATTGCATATCCTGTGATAATGTTCCCCTGGTTTGCTATAAAAGTAAAGCAGAAAGCAAACTCTTTGCTTGAAATAAATCATGAATTACCAATACTAATGCACTAGTTTCTTGGTGGGGTAGGTTGTGGCTCCCCCACAACCATGAATCGAATGAAGCAGTAGCAAATGGATGGATGGTGTAGTATCAGAGTACTGTATGTCTGGCAGGGAGCCAGAGCTAGATAGAACAGAACCTTTTTAATCATAATCAGAGAAGACTTGATACAAGTATTTAAAGTTCTCAAAGACATTGACAAAGTTGATGCAGCACACTTCTTTAATATTAACAGTGAAACAGAAACCAGTCGACACAGTTTGAAATGCTTGGAGGTGGGGGCTCCCGGTGATGTCATGTAAGCAATGGCTGCTTAATTTGTTTGCTCTCTTGGTTATCTTTAAAAAAAACAAATAACTTCGGCAAAATCTGTTCTTAAATCATTTAAAAGAAACATTAAGTGTTGGGTCACTGTGGAAAAACGAGGAAGAGGACGTAAAAACACTCAAAACTATCCAATAAAGGATTTTTTTAAGAGGATCATGGAGATCGAAATACTGTAGTCCTCACCCTGCCCAGCGGGGCGCAAGGAGACAGTCCGAAGAATCTGGAGATCGTGAATCCCCTGTGAGCCTCAAAAAAATCGTTACCGAACTGAAAAATTTCAGAAGTGATATTAACACAACATTAATTGACTTTACTGAAGAAATAAATAAAACGAATAGAAGGGTAAATTAAATGGAGGAATGCACTGAGTAAACCGAGGTGTGGGGTGAAAAAACAGATGGCTTGCTTTTAGACCTGCTCACGAAACAGAAGCATTTAGGGGCCAAAATCATGAATTTGGAGGGCAGGTCAAGGAGACACAACCTGAGGATCTATGGAATTCCGGAGGAGAGCGAAGGAGGGTCAATAACCAAGTTCGTTGAAAAGTTTATTCGAGAATTCCCCCCTGGGCTTGATTAGGAACTAAAAGAGCTCATAGAGCTCTGGCCTCCAAACCAGTGAATCCCCAGTCCAGACCAAGATCTATTGTCATCAGCTTTTCAAGATTTAGAACCAAAGAAGAGATTCTAATGAAAGCCTGGGGGGAAAAGGAGCTATTTTACGAAAACAAAAGGATATATTTCAATCACGACTATGCACCCGATGTTTTCCAGAAACGGCTTGAGTACAAAGAAATAAAAAAGACGTTGAAAGAAATGAACATCAAATTTAAAATACTTTTCCAGCCAAATGAAAGATTTTTTTTTTACTCGGGTGTCCAAATGTATAACTGTGCCACAGAAGCTACTAAGGATTTAATACGCCAAGGTCTAATTGCGGGTGCGGCCGGAACCGTGACGGCAGCGATGTCCGAGGAGGAGCGGATTAGACAGGGCTCCTGGCAGCGGGCGGACAGCCTCAGGGGGAGACGCAAGGAGGAGACACTGACAGAGGAGCCGCACAAGACACTCCAGGCTTTCCGCCGCCAAACTTCACAAGAGTACTAGGACTGTATAACCTTCCTCAGAACTAAAGCACCTGTTTATCTATTGGATTAATGTTATAATTTACCGTAAGGTTCCACCCCTTTTATTCCCTTCCAGAAGTACAAGATTCAACTAGTTGTGAAGTAACTAAGAAATTTATGGAGCTATGGTGTTTTGTAATATAAGTTTGGTTAATATAGATACGTTACTTAATCTTGCAAATTAATATTTAATATAATGTATGTTTTATTATGATAAAAATGGCCTCATTAAATAAGGTAAAATAGATCAGAAACCGAGAGAAGAGAAGAAACAGTAGTATTTTTATTTAGGGCCCTCTTAGAAAAGAGTGGAGGTTTAATTTTATTCTTGTTTCCTAATTCCCTGAGACTTTAATCGGTGCATAAGGGGTGGGGTTGTATTTCAGACCCCCTACGTGAAGCTCTGAAATGTAAAAAAAAGGTTTTTATTTTTATTCATGATTGTTTTCGTAGTATAGTTTAAAATGCCAGCATGGTTGAGAGACTGGGAGGTTTATATGCAGAATTCTAAATGATGTCTTCACAGGATATTAAAGTAATTTCTTTTATTGTAAACTGTCTGCATTATCCGATAAAAAGAAGTAGAACACTAATAAAAGTTAAGCAAGACAAGGCCCAGGTAGTGTCTCATCTATCTGACACAGAACATGCTAAATTGAAAAGAATGGGTTTTGATAAAGTGTTTTATTCATCTCATAAAATGGGATGTAAAAGGAGAGTAGCTATACACATTCCATCAACAGTTAACTTTGAGTATTTGTCAGAGATTAAAGACAAAGATGGTAGATTCATCGTTGTAAGAGTGAAAATAGAAGACTCTTTAATTACATTGTTTAATTTCTTTGCACCACAAGGAAGTGATAAGTCTTTTTTTAAAATGTGTTTGATTTAATAGCTGCAGAAACGGTAGGAGTGTTGATATTTGGAGGAGATTTTAATCTTAATTTAAATCCAAATTTAATACATATAGAATTGTAAAAGGAAACTTAAATCTTTAGAGAAGTATGTGAATAGATATATAGAAGATTTAGGCCTAGTTGAAGTATGGAGGGATCTTTACCCTACAGGAAATGATTATACACATTTTTCTGCACCTCATAATTCATATAGTAGAATATACTACTTACTTATGTATAAATTAGACAGATCGAGAATAAAGGACTGTAAAATTGGAACCTTGGATTTGTCTGACCATGCACCAGTTTATCTGACTTTAGACTTAAATCTGGTAAAAAAGAATACTGCTTGGAAGAAAAACAATTGGCTCCCCTGTCCACTTGTAAGGGGAAGAGGGGGATTTATCACCCTCTTGGAATGAAGCTGTCATTTCAGTTATCCCAAAAGAAGGAAACGATCAAACTAGATGTGGGTCTTTTCACCCAATTCCCATACTTAATGTAGATTACAAGATTTATGCTTTAATAATGGCTAAAAGATTAGAGACAATATTATGTCAGATTATAAATTTAGATCAAACTGGTTTTATACAGAACAGACAAACACAAGATAATATTAGACATACCCTTCATATTACGAGGCATATTAATGATCAAAGGGAGAGGCGATTTTAGTCAGCCCAGATGCAAAAAAAGCCTTTGATCGGGTTAATTGGGAATTTTTATATCAGACATTGGAGAGATTTGGGTTTGCTGATGAATGTATCAACATAATAAAAACAATTTATTTAAATCCTATAGCACAAATCAAAATCAAAGAACATCTCCCTAAGAGATTTTGTTTGAAAAGAGGTACAAGACAGGGATGTCCCCTGTCACCTCTTTTGTTTTCTCTATATATGGAACCCTTAGCAGAGTGGATTAGATGAGACCCAAAAATTAAAGATTTAGAAATTAAAGGACAAGAACATAAGATTGCATTGTATGTAGATGATGTTCTGCTGTATTTGGATGACCCTAATGTGTCATTTATCAGAGTGATGGATCTTTTGGAAAAATTTGGTCGGCTATCGGGGTACAAATAAATTAGAAAAAACAGATGTTTTATGTTATAATTATAACCCCACAGATCAAGTAAAAGAAAAAAATAAGTTAAATTGGTTATCACCCTCTATTAAGTATTTGTGAGTATGTTTACCAAAAGATTTATCAAAATTATTCAATTTAAATTTCAGTCCTCTAATATGTAAAATAAAAGATGATCTGGCTGGCTGGATCCTGCTACCTGGTTCATTGGGATCTAGAGTAGAAGTCATTAAGATGAATATTCTGCCATGATTATTATATATTTTTTTAGTCCCAGTTTGAATTTCATTCGAACAGTTTAATGAATGGGATAAAATGATTTCAAGTTTCATATGGCATGGAAAGAAACCAAGAAGTAAGTTTAAAACACTACAATTGTCCTGGTAGAAGGGTGGTTTAGCCCTGTCGTGTCTAGAGTCATACTACCAAGCAGCTCAGCTTAGAACACTAACATGTTGGTGTGATGGATATTATACTGCAAAATGGAAAGAGATGGAGTCTTTGATTATAGGTGAATTCCTAATACATAGGTCCTGGGAGATAGATATTTGGCAATAATTGTATATAAAACAGCTATACCTTGGATAACTTTACCAATTAAAATTTGGTTTAAGATAATACAAATCTGTGACTTGGAGAGAGAGGTTAAAATATTCTTGAAACTCTGACACACGATTTAAGATTTGGGCCATGAAAGGGATTACGGCAATATGTACTATGATGAAACAAGACCGTCTGAAAAACGTTGATGATCTATCACAACAATATAATCTGGAAAAAAAATATTTTTATAGATGTCTTCAAATCAAACATTATATAAATAGATGGAGAAAGCAGCCACATATAAAGGAAAGTAATAAACTGCTTGTTAATTTTATAGCTGCATATCAGCAAGGTAATTTGAAAAAAATATCAAAGCTGTAAAGTAGTATCGAATATACAGATGCAGCCATTCAAAGTGCGCGGGACAGACACGTACCACGATGCAAAATACCGCGGTACGTGATTGGTTGAACGACAGGGGCACTCGTGGTGCATTGGTCGGTCATAGAAAGATTTAAATGTCTTTACTGTGCCCGTTTTAGTATTGAATATTTATATGGAATTTTACCACTGAAGGGAAATCTTAGTAGCTGAGCATAAAAAGAATAGGAGCATACTGTAACATGTGTGAAGGCCATAAATGATATTAATTTTGGAACATAACTATACTGTATATGGCTGGTCTCGGTACTTTAAATAAAAAATGCACACCAGTATTTCATTTCTCCCTAAACATTTTAAACTTCGAAGTCTTTAACTAACGTGATACCGGAGTCAACAAGCATACTTTTAGAATTTGATTAAAAGGGAATATAATATGGAATCACGTATCTAAAGAAATTAATAACAATATAATTATATTCATGTACCGCAACACAAGAATAGTACATGCTGTACATTGTCTGTTGATAATGTTTCTGTAGTGCTTTTTCAGTACTTTGTACGTGACCTTGCCGGTGGTGCTGTGGGTTAGGTTCCTGACTCCCATGTCACATGCTCTGTGTTTGAATCCCGCTGGAGCCATGACTTTTTTTTTTTAACAAACATTTCTTTGAAAAAATAAAACGTTTCCCTGGGTTAAAGATTAAATAAAACCTCACTCGCACCAAACAAATTTATATTTCTAAATATCACAACATGATCGAATTTAAGTCATTTTAATAACAATGAATAGTCACCTAGGCGTTACAATATAAACATTTATATTGATTTAAATCACGTTTAAATCACCTTTATTTAAAACCCATAAATAAAGCTGATACTGTTTAGACTTTTAATTATTTAAAACTGTATTACAGCAGCACAATGCACAATGCAACGTAAATCGCTATCTTTGTCTTCTGCGTAATAATGTTCACCTCTCTGTCCAGCAAATTAACAATAGTAATAATAAGGAACTTTATTGTATATGGCGCCTTTAAAGCTGGCTCCTCAAAGCGCTTTACAGGATAAAAACAATAACAACAATACTGTTAGGCTGGGCAAACTATATTTTTTTAAGAAATACAAAATGAGATATAATGATGTGTTCCGGCTTAGACATTAACGAAGAGCATAACACGTGGGCGGCCAGCAGGAGTGCTGGCTGTGACGAATTAAACTGGTTTTACAGGTATTTTCAAAGTAGAAGGGGGCGAGATTTCCAGCAAAAGACACCTCCCCCCTCCAAAACCAAGGAAGTACAGTACTTACTAGTTAAGAAAGCTAGGCTCCTCAATGAAATCGCTTTAACCTGCTAATGAGTTGGTGTAATAGTCCGGGCGTGGCAAGCTTCTAATGTCAACCCGACTACGGCGAAAGGAACCCTTCTTTCATTGGAAGACAATGAACATATTCTAGCCCTAAATGAATTAATAGCAAACATGTTTTACATAAAAGACATTTTTCCAAGAAAGTTTAGCCTTTGTCACTAATGAAACCACTAAATAAAGACATAAATAAAGAAATCTTAAGATTTTTAAAATACATGACTTTGCTAAAATTTATTTAAAAATAAAAACGATTACAAACGCCAGCAGAGAGAGAGAACAGGGGAGGGATGTTGGTTTTGCATAAGGGGCGGGGCTATGGAAATGAGGTCTATTTGGGAATGTGGAGTTACATGTTCTGGCAGTTTGTGAATTATCATTGTTGAGTATGGAGTGTTGAGGCAAAATGCAATTTAGCGCTTTCTGGCAAGAGGAGACCCCCAAATTAATAATGTAACATGCTATTGTTTGTGCATGAACATAGTTACTGTATACTGTTATTTCTTTAGATAAGCGATTCCATGTTATTTTTTAATCCCTGGCGGGACTCTTAGTCCATAAGAATCGAGTAATAGGTTTCATTGCGCTTTGACAGATCGTCTTTAAATCAATTGTTGATTTAAAGGTTGACAGTAAATGTTTATATTGTAACGCATACTGTACAGCCTCTTTTTCTCTATAAAAATCTAAAAGATATTAGATATTAAGAGAGAGCGTCTGCATTTATAACTTAGTTTTTAAAATTAGTCAAGCAATATGAAGCATCTCCTTTTACTTTTAAGTCCCTTAATTATCATTGAGCACAGCTTTCTCACAACTTAGATTAGAGAGAGAGAGCATAGAGAGAGCATAAAACCTGGGCGTAACAGCTGTTCCTTTTTCTGATCACTCGCTCTCTGGATACACGTCTCACCTGTCCTGTTCTTTGTTTTTCTAATTTGCTGATTATGCCTGCTGCGATCCACTCCTGCCCTCACACCTAAAGAAGACTATTTTAAATTTCTTTGTGCAGTCCATTGTGCAATTAACCCTTGTATGGGCTGTCCTTAAGGTGATATCACATAAAGGTGATATGTAAAATAATGTTTTTTATTATTGTTATAGAGAAACATGATCAGATTTTCCCCGGTTCAGAAAAAAGATCTGAAGTATACTAGTTTGTCTCTAGTATAATATAATAATTTTCGTAGCTAGAAATTGTGAAACGCTCTGTTAAAAGCAAGGGAGTTTTTATGTCCGTTACAGTAAAAGAAAATGCCTGACAAAGTAGGGCTTGGACAGATTCCAAGTGTATTTTTGCAATTTACGTTGCATTGTGCATTGTGCTGCTGTAATACAGTTTAAAATAATTAGAAGTCCAAACAGTATTAGCTTTATTAATGGGTTGCAATTTAAAAAAAGTCAAAAACCGCACTCAAAATGCAATTTAGAGCTTTCTGGCAAGAGGAGACACCCAAATTAATAATGTAACATGCCACTGTTTGTGCATGAACAAGGTTATACTGCTATTTCCTTAGATACGCGATGCCTGTCTCTCCTGGCTGTGCTCTCTCGCTCGCCCTCCCCCCTCTCTCTCTCTCAATTCAATTCAATTCAAGGTGCTTTATTAGCATGACAGATGGGTACAATCACTGTTGGGTATTTACTTTGCTTTGAGATGCCACTTTTAAAGGTGATATATAAAATCAAGGCTTTAACTTGCTTTAACTCCACAAGTCTAAGTTCTTGTGTCTGTCCTATCCGAACCCGAAAGTATTAAAATATGTATCTTTATAGCAAGTGGTGTACAGCTTTTTAGTATAGATTACACTTTTCTAAAATGTATTTAAAAAATAAAAATGATTACAATCTAATCTTTCCACGTTTGATCCCAAGATCCCAAGAAAAATAAATCTAAACGGGGAGAAAGCTATGCTGAAAGTTTATTAAGATACTTAGAAGACAAAGATATCAATTTATATTGCATTTGTCTGATTGTGAATCAAAAAACACATATATTTATACCCGCGTTTGCAATTTAAATCAAAACGCGATTTAAATCAATATAAATGTTTATATTGTAACGCCTAGGTGACTATTCATTGTTATTAAAATGACTTAAATTCGATCATGTTGTGATATTTAGAAATATAAATTTGTTTGGTGCAAGTGAGGTTTTATTTAATCTCTGACCCAGGGAAACGTTTTATTTTTTCAAAGAAATGTTTGTTAAAAAAAAAGTCATGGCTCCAGTGGGATTCAAACACAGAGTGTGTGACATGGGAGTCAGGAACCTAACCCACAGCGCCACCAGCAAGGTCACATGCAGAGTGCTGAAAAAGCACTTCAGAAACATTATCAACAGACCATGTACAGCGTGTACTATTCTTGTGTTGCGGTACATGAATATAATTATATTGTTATTAATTTCTTTAGATACGCGATTCCATATTATATTCCCTTTTAATCAAATTCTAAAAGTATGCTTGTTGACTCCGGTATCACGTTAGTTAAAGACTTCGAAGCTTAAAATGTTTAGGGAGAAATGAAATACTGGTGTGTATTTTTTATTTAAAGTACCGAGACCAGCCATATACTGTATGTTTATGTTCCAAAATGAATATCGTTTATGGCCTTCACACGTGTTACAGTATGCTCCTATTCTTTTTATGCTCAGCTACTAAGATTTCCCTTCAGTGGTAAAATTCCCTATAAATATTCAACGCTAAAACGGGCACAGTAGAGACATTTACCGTAAATCTTTCTACGACTGACCAACGGACCACGAGTGCCCCTGTCGGTCAACCAATCACGTACCGCGGTATTTTGCGTCATCGCGCGTCACGATGCGCGATGCCGTAGCCAATTACCTCCGGTACGTGTCTGTACCGCGCACTTTGAATGGCTGCATCTGTATGTGTGGACTTTTTAAAATAGTTCATTTTATTTATACAATGTTAACAGAAAATGTAAGATGAAGGCAAATGTTTATTCTGCTGTTTTGGTTATGTTCTGTTTGTAAATCCTTTCATTACTAAATAAAAAGTGTTTAAAAAAGAAATGCTTGGAGGTGGTTTTGAAACTGAGAACAGGAGGTACTACTTTATGTACAGAAAATGGTTGTGGGATTCTGGAACACGTTACCCAGCCATACCCTGATTTGAAGCTGATACCCTGATTTGTTTCAAGAAATGGCTTGTTGAAATCCTGGGATTAATTAACTATTATCAGATGGGGCAAAATGGACTCTTTTCATTTGTAAACCTTTGTGAAAGAAAAACACAGCAGAGAAAAGCCATACAGTACGAACAGAGGAAGACCATTTATAGTAAATGCCACACAGAAGGTTCCCCAGCTTGGAATAAAACCCAGAACACAAGGGTTGTGAGGACACATTACAGAGCTGCCCAAAAGGTGGAATAAAATAATAATTGTTCTTTACCAATAAGTGTTATGAATGAGAGACAGAATGTGACAGTAGAGCATGCAATACTTTGTGTAGCAAAATAGCCCAGTGAAATATGACAACCCAGTCTTATTTTCCAAGTTTCTTGTCAAATATTCTGGCAATACAGTTTTTGCTACACAAATAAGCTTCTGGTAAAGCCAGCACATTAGCCGTGCTTGTGCCATGAAAAGAATTCCAGTAAACTGCCCTTGCAAGATCCTTCATGGCATCTTAACAAAGATTCACATAAAATGCTGTTTTTTTCCAGCTTTTATAATTCCTTTAAGTTCATATATGTACATCAGTATGGAAAAAAGTCATAAAGAGGGTTAAATGAATGAGAAATGTGTGTAATGAAAGGTTTGAGATTCTTTTCAAGAATCATGTTAAGTTTGAAAATACAATAAAATCATCACACTCAGAATCAAAGCTAATTTAAGATGAATTAGAGAAGACATGGGTAAAAATTGGCTGAAAGTCATGGAAAACCATCAACTTTTTTCTCACTGAAGCATGATTTACAATGTTTTTGTTTGGAGGCCAAAAGTTAATAGCAGAAAAGAAATGTTTATTACATGTTTTGTGGCAGAGTGACTAATGGAAAGTGAACCCTGGAATTATTTCAATAGTAGATCTGAGTTTTCAAAATATTGTTTAATCCAACACAAAATTTCCCTGCAATCTGATACTGTACCCTATATTAGTGTTATGTGATGTACAGTATATTGTGTATATTATATTGCATTATTAACCTGTTTGATTCTGTAATATGAATGTCTTTTAGAAAAAATGGATTTACAAAAAATGTGTAGGCTGCAGATTCCGAAATGAAACATTTCTTCCAATGAAACAGATAAATCCAAATTCAGTTTGAACACATTCTGAAATGTTTTAGATCAGTTTTAGAAAGCACTACTTTAATTTGATACATCAGAGTTGGACAACCCTAATTTGGCTACCAGTTAAGCCAGGAATTTATTCAGCGTCATATAAAGATCATTTTTTAACACAAACCTAAACACCCTGCAGCCCTGAAGGACCACAGTAGGCTGACTTAAAATCGATCACAGATTCATGAGTTCCACGTCTCTAGAGGCTGATGTTGAAGAATAACCCATCTACTGTAGATTTCTGGAATGTAGCACTCAGGGACTAGGTTCTCCAGAAATACAGTATGTCTCCTCAGCATTGGCCTCATTTCACCTGTAGAGCTGATATTTCTTTTTAGCCCAGTCATTTCAACAGCAAGCTGGACTACAAAAGACTGTACTCACATTTATACTCAGCTCTTTCATTGTTGTTCTCAGTGATTTCAAAGAGATAATTATCAGGATTATGAAACTGGTTTGATTTTTGTGTACTGGCTTGAATTGGATGAAAGATACTGCACAGTACATCTCTTTCTCTCTACCTCTGTAAGGTAATTATTGATTTACATTTTCGATTTACTCAGATACATTCCTGTTTGCATAAACTAAGAGTGCATAAATCAAGAACTACAGGTTCATGCATATTCCTGTGGCTGTCTTCACCTGTTGTGAATTGGCATCAACCCTATTATCCAGTGGCATTTGTGTGTAAATTAATTGTTTTGCATAGAATACCTTTACATGTAATTACTTTTGTAAACACTTATTAGGCTCTGGCTATAATTATTTCAATTAGGTTAGGCACTAAGGGCATAAGATTGCTCTCCTCAAGGGTGGCTCTGAAAAAGATAGACCCAGTAGTGTCACGAACACGGACTGAAATCCGTGTCAGATCTTGTAGAAGACCCTATGCGATGCGGTAAGAGCTGGAGAAAACAGGAGGCGTGGTAAAAGGGAACACACAGGGGTTTAATAGTGCACAAAATAGTGACAATCCGTGAGACAGTGTACGGGGAAGACAAAATCCAAATCCAAACGGGTCCAAGGCCAGGTCAAAGCACAGTCCGAGAGTCCATCAACAAGGAATCCATCCTGGGACGCGACAAAGCTAAAATCCCTGGGAGGGGGGAGCACACGGACAGATAAAGGGAGAAGGTTAGTCTTACTCGCAGTGTAAACCAGGAGGTGTCTGTCAGCATTTAGGGTCCTCCCAGTCCTCGAGCAATGGGCCAGGGTTGCTGCAGTGTATAAATCCTTAGTTTTCATGAGGTGGTTATATGGGATCTAGTCCCCAGTGAGTTAAAGAAGAAATATAACCTGGTTCCTCAAGAGCTGAAAGTAATCAGCAGGTCCTCTCAGTCTTTTCCCTGAGAAGGGGAACTGCAACAATAAAATTCTCAGAGGTTAGTACAATAGTTCATCAGGCAGGTTATTGTTGCCTCAAGGTATATTCCCTAAGGAAAAGCTGGATATCCGATCCTGAGGGGTTCAGTCTCTGGGAAAGGTTAGAGGCTTTATGTAAAGTCTCCCCAGACCTGTGTAGCAACAGGACCTTCAAGGAGACAAACCTAGAATACAGGCCATAGAAATGCCACAGCCCTAAATTTTTTATTGGCCAATTGCAAACTTTCAGGCCAATGTCATGAGAAAACGGTGTCTGACTTGGAGGCAAGCAGAGATAAGTTAAAGAAGTGTGAAAGAAATATATGAAAGATATCTGAGCTGAGTAATACAGTAGGAAGACAATATAATAATAAACTTTATTTTATATAGCACCTTTAAAGGTGGCTTCTCAAAACGCTTTACAGAATGAGAACAACAATAAATAAAAAAAAATACATAAGATAAAACACAATTACAATATACAGAGGAGACTGTGGATGGTGGTACTAGGAAAAGCAGAGGGGTGAATGGAACCAGTTAAGTAAAGGGTCTTCTAAAGAACAATGTTTTGAGTCTGGATTTGAAGGAGTTTAGAGAAGGTGACTCTCTGATATCCTTGGGCAGAGAGTTCCAGAGCTTGGGGGCATAACAGGAGAAGGCCCTGTCACCCATACAATGTAGACGGGCTTGGGGGACAGTTAGGAGACCAGAATTAGAAGAGTGAAGGTTGTGAGGTGGGGAGTATGGCGATAATAGTTCTGACAGGTACTGAGGTGCCAAGCCATGTAGAGCCTTATAGGTGAGCATGAGGATTTTAAAGTCCACATGGAATTTGACAGGAAGCCAGTGCAAGGACTCCAGGATAGGAGTAATGTGATCACTTGCACTAGACCTGGTCAGGATCCTGGCTGCTGAATTTTGGACATACTGCAGTTTGTTCAAAGTAGATTTAGATACCCCAGCGTTAGTGATAGCATAGGGCATAGTCTAGCGATATTTCAATTCAACTTTATTGTCATTAAACTTACACAGGTGCATAGTATAATGAAAAGTGTTTCTCATTAGTCACTCAGGTGCATTATATAAATAGGACAGAAGATAAGACAATAGACAGTAACACAATAGCAATAACAGTAACATGTAATAACATAACATAAATAACATGTAATTAACATAACATTTCTGAGTTGAAAAAAGATGTTTTTACAATATGCTGCACACGTGGGTCGAATGTTAAGCCAGAATCAAATATCACCCCAAGGTTTTTCAATTTAGACTGAAGCTCAAGTACAGAAACAATCTACAGATAGGGTTACAGGATTGGCTTTATGAAGTTGATGGGGGGTGCCAATAAGCATGACAAAGTGGCTATGGTGTAACCTTGTGTATCAGCAGAAATATTTTACCAATAAACAAGTACTAACCAATTTTGACAATTTTGTACATTAATTTGGTATATTTATTTTCTCCACATTTGCACAAAGTGTACAAATGTACTGTTTTTTATATCATTATGAATATATGATTATGAAGGTTTTCTAATGTTCTTACTATGATTACTACCACTAGGTACAACATCATGTTTCTGTCTCTTATTACCCATTGTGGTTTCACAGAGCACATGTCTTCATGGTTGAGTTATCTTGCTATTTCTATGATTGGGTATAAATTGTGTTAAACCCAGCATATCGGGTGGGGATTAGCCCCATTTGATAATCCAAATTCATATTTGTCGAAATGATGTTAGTCAAGTAATACCTGTACAGTGTAACATTTTACCTTAGATGTTATGCTGATTTTATACCTAAATTAAAAACCCAGCACTATTACTCTAAAAAAACAGTGATGCGTAGAGAAAAAAAATATTTTACATGTCCTTTTCACCATCTAGGATTGTTCAGTACAAACATATGACCTGATGTACCTTTTTGTTTTTATTTGCAGGTTTATTATACACTAATAAGCTGCTGAGGTATGTCACAGACAGCACTGCTATTCAGCTCCTTGTTGAAGCCAAGGATGGAGGTGACCCAGCATTAACAGCAGTGACATCTGTGGAAATACAGCTAAAAGATGTTAATGATCATGCTCCCCGATTTGTGCAAGCCAGTTATGAAGTGAGCACTTCTGAAGATGCAGCTGTAGGAACCACTCTCCTCTTTCTCTCAGCAAATGATGATGACTGGTCCCATGCTAATTCTCACATTGACTATACCATCTCCAGTGGAAATGAGGAGAAAAGATTTTGCATTGAAGCAAGTGTTGTACAGACTGAAACTCGACAAAAGTGCGTTGGTAAGCTTGTGTTGTGCAGAAACCTAGACCGGGAAACCACAGAGAATTACACACTATTGGTGGTGGCCTCTGATCGTGGAACTCCACCTCTAAACAGCTCTAAAGTGATCTCTGTGACAGTGCTAGATATCAATGATAATGCACCTATTTTTAAGAGCTTGGAATACCATGTTCAGGTCAGTGAAAGCAGTCCACTCGGCACCCGGCTGATTCAGGTCTCAGCAAGTGATGCAGATGAGGGTAGTAATGCAGAGATAAGGTATGACATAATTTCTGGAAATAGCAAGGGTTTGTTCTGGCTGGATCACTGGAGCGGTGCTGTGGAAGTGAATCATAGTTTGGATTATGAGGAAGCTGCCAAATTTACACTGACCATACAAGCTTCTGATGGAGGTAAAGCAGGTACCAAAAAGGTGGCCTTTGCAGTGATTTTTATTTCTGTGCTTGATGAAAATGATAACTCTCCCTACTTTATGTTACCTGCTGTGAACTGCTCTATCATGGAAAACCAGCCAGCCTTCTCTCCTGTTTGCTCTCTCCATGCAGTGGACCATGATACAGGCCCCTTTGGACATGTAACTTATTCCATTATGTCATCTTGCTTCATGGATTATGAGGGCACTGACAGAAAGGAGACCTTTACTATTGATCCCCTCACTGGAGATCTCCATACCAAACAAGCATTTGATTATGAACGAGAGAGTGAATACTGTCTTATTGTACAGGCTACAGATAGAGGAGACCAAACAGCAACAATAAAAGTTCATATAGACATTGAGGGTGTTGATGAATTTAGTCCCATATTTACACAAGACCTGTATTATTTTGAGCTGCCTGAGAACTCTGAAGTGGGCCAGAGTATTGGCCAGGTTTTAGCCATGGACAGAGATGGGGGACTTGATGGACTCCTGATATATTCTTTGCCTGAGCCATCTTGGTTTTTTTCAGTAAATAGAACCAGTGGTACCATTTACTTGTCTAGCACAGTTTACAGGAGAAAAGGCAGTTTGAAGCACAGAGAGGAACTTGTTGAGTTTGTGGTTAAGGCCAGCAGTCCCAAGCTTGACTCTAAATCTGCTACCTGTCTGGTTTCCATTAATATATCAAAATCTGCAGAGGCTTTTACGGGGCTAGCCTTCAGCATTTTAACCGTCAGTCTAAGTGTTTCCTTTGTCATTTTCCTGCTGTTAGCCATCAGCCTTGTGGGGATTATTTTAAGATTCAAGAGGAATGAAGCCAAAGTTAAAAAGGTAACAATGGATTCCTTGGCCACTAGTTTATACCCCAGCACAGACAATTTTGATAAACCAAGTGACAATGGACAGAGCTCTATTTGCCTTCAGGATTTAAAAGCAGACATTGATATCAGAACCAAAAAAGAAATGGCCAACCCTTGCAGGCACTCAGACTCCAGTGGTCGGGGCTCTGCAGAAGGAGACTTGGCTGAAGATGAGGAGATCAAGATGATCAATGAGCATCCATGTTGTAAAAATTCAGGCTCAGCCCTGAGTGCATCCAGAGTTCCAGATTCAGGGATCCCTAGAGATTCAGAACACCTGTCTTGTCTCTCAGAGGAAGCTGACTTAGCCACAACCACTATGGGTGAACTGTGTCACTATGGGGCAGAAAGCGCTGAGAGCCTCTACAATTTCAAAGAAGAAGGTGGAGGTGAAGAATTGTTATCCAGGACAATTAAAGTGAAAGATGTTGTCTCAGACAGAACAAGACAGTATGTTTTTCAGAATGACAGCAAGACTTCAGTGGATGGCTCCCTTACTTCCCTTGTGTGTGCTGAAGAAGAGCTCCGGGGCAGCTACAGTTGGGACTATTTGCTTAACTGGGAGCCCACATTTCAGCCACTGGCTTCTGTTTTTACTGATATTGCCAAGCTTAGAGATGAAACACTACAAAAGCACAACTTTGAGAAGGAAGCAAGAGGCATCATCTACCCCCCTCCCTTAATTACATCTGTGGCTCAACCTGGAATCCGAGCAGTTCCTCCTCGGATGCCCAGTCTAACCAGCAGGCCATCCTTCCCTAAATATGCCAAATCCCCACTCAATGGGAATTCAGGCCTCACAGCCTCAGCCATGACCCCAAGTTTTTCTCCATCTCTTTCCTTGTTGACCATGAGAACTCCCACTACTTCCCCAGTTGTCTCAGAAATAGGGTTAAAAGGACCTGCTCAAGCAGCACCCTTTCATCCATCAATGATCAGAGATGGAGAAATGCATGTATAGTCTGTTAAAGTTTAAGAACTCATTACATTGAATTTTAATTCAAACATTTTTTTTCTCAGAAAACTGACTTTTAAATAGTGTTCTGTATTTAAATTATTTTTTCAGCAATTAAGATCCTAATAAAGAGCTTGTTTGTCCAATTGTCTTGCTTTTAATATTTGAATGACATGTATTCAAGATAATGTTTAATATCTTTAAATTAACTAATCAGGTTAAAAAAATAAATGTTTACTGAAATGTTCTTTACACCACACATCGGCTAGCAGTGGGGAGGAGAACAGGGTGATGAAGCCAATTCATGGATGGAGATTATTAGGAGGCCATGATTATTAAAGGCCAATGGGGTAACACCCCAACTGTTTATGAGAAACACCCCGGGATTTTTAATGACCACAGAGAGTCAGGACCTCGGTTTTATGTAAGATGGACAAAAGTTGAAGAGTGCTACTTATATTCCATCCTTACATTCTATACTTACATTCCATTTTCTAACCACTTAATCAAATTGAGGGTTCAATGGGGAGTTAGAGCAAGGGAGGTTACACCCTGGATAGGGGAGGCACACAGATCCACAAACACTCACACCTAGGCCAACTTTTCCAAAAAGCCAATTAAACTACCAGCATGTCTTTGGAGTGTGAGAGGAAACCGAAGTACCCAGAGAAAACCCACATGAACATACAGTACAAATTCCTACCGATAGTGTCCAGTTCCAGTATTAAACCCAGGGCCCCAGCATTGCAAGACAGCAATGCTAACCACTGTATCACTGTGCTGCCCCACTACTTATTTTGTATTTAAGAAAAAGTATTATGTAGCAAGTATTTCAGTTTTGTCCTGGCATGAGATTGGTTTAAGTTAGCGCCATTGAAATCTATACAAAACTTTGTCTTAAAATTAAACAATCCCAAATTCCAAACTTGAGTCTCTGCCACCTGGGTATTTCAAACAGCTGCACTTACTCAACAAACTGAAATAGCCATTGTAATATTTCCAACTTTCAAAATAACACTGCTTAAGAGAGTCATGCAGAGGAACATAAAAATGTTTTAAAAATAAATCATCCTTTTAGGAATTGATGGGCATGCCATAAATTAGAAATACAAAGTGAAAAAGAAAACATTGGATGCAAATGTTGAATGTTATATAGTTTACAGCACTGTGCACACAATGAGTGCATAAACGCAGTTTCAAGCTAGGACTGTAAAAGCATTTAATTTCACAGCACAAATCCCTAAATACAGCAGTGGAGAGTCAGGCTACTTTGTACATGGAATGTCAAAAATCTGTGAAAACCATAAGCAAGCTCCTGCAGCAGAAAATGGGGAAATAAAAACATTTAAAGATTGTTAACCAATGAGCTACATTAATTTAACACACGAGTAAATACATATAGACTTACTTCCTGTAGAGCATTGTATATCCTGGTTCAAATGATGGTCACTTACAGTATCTGTTCACAAAACAGAATTTCCCTCACTGTCCTTATACTGACAAAAACACAAAACATATTATGAATTACAGTATTATGAAGCATTATTTTTTAATTTAAGTGTACAGAAATACAGCATTTAGTCAGTTATTTCTATAGAAATCTTGTGTTTCTGAGTATTTTTGAAAGGCTATCATCTACTGGAGACCTAATAACTTCACAGCTGCAGGTTTGCTGTCTATGTTTATATGTTCAAACACAGGAAAACTTTCTGTTGCTTAATTATAGTCAAAATAATCATCATGTTCATGTGAAGAAGGTTATCTTACAGAGAAAGGCTGTTTTCATGTTTTAATTAACTGATACTGTTTTCTTCTGTTACTGATACTGTTAAGTACAGTATAGGCAATGAAAAGAAATTAGAATATACTGAATTAAAACACAACAATATAGAATAGCTGTTAAATATGTTAACACTCACTGCCTTATGTACAGAACATTAATTTGATTATTTTATTCATATTTATTACAGAACAAGTAAAGGTTAAGACAACAGCTAAAAAAGTTGGGTTATTTTGCCGTGGGTAACTTGAAAAATTGCAAAGGCAGCAGAGTGTCCCGTCAGGGTCAGATTCAAAATAATTATTAAAGGCAGAAATATGTGCTCATTAAATTTCATCTGTTTTTACTTCAAAAGCACAGAATTAATACATACACATTTTCAATTAAGTATCAATTAGCACAATACACCTCATAATTTTATGCATTATGATAAACTTACTTACGCAGTGGTAGCAACTTTGTTGGCAGGTGATCCCATTGTAATATGTGAAGAATATAAACAATTACATGAAAGCTGGCTTTCATGAGTGGGGGTTTTGGCTCGTTTCCGTGTGTGCTGTTCCAAATGACCTGATTAAAAACTGCTGTAAATTGATACCAAATGGACCTCAAGGTCTGCAGCATGAATATCTTTTGTTCTCTGATAGTTAAAGCTGTTCTTTAGACAAACATTTTGTGCACAATGAAGAATAAAAGTGTTTGTTTAAAGAATTTTTTTTAAAGTTACATCAACTTTAAACACAGGATATTAAAAGGAATTAGTCTGGAATGCATTTTTACCACCACTGACCTGACATTGGTGTTCTTCATATTGTGGATTTGAATGTTTACAAGAGGAGTTTGTTCTTAGCAATTTAGTTTTAATAATCTATTTAAAATGCAATCCTGTATAAGTGCAAATCTCAAAATTAGCCATCATAATTTTTTACAGCCCTTCTTTAACCTGCACTGTTTACAGATGTATTTTTGTACATTGACAGTAGCACAGTAGCAGTAGCAGTGTCTCTGTTTACACAGTGAACAAGGGGATTAAAAGGCAGCAGGTTGCTATTGTTGTCCATAAGCATCATTAGCAGCAGCATCTTCATACATAAGGTTTGTACTATTAAGCTTCTATTTGTCAGTTACATACTTCTCTGCAAACAGTAATGAACAGATATTGGAATTGTTTGTGGATGCTTGTTAAAATAAAATAATTTAATCCACTCTATGTTTATTTTTTTTTCACAGATCTTGTTTTTTTTAGATGTTGTAATTAGTGTACTATGCACATAATAATTTAATTGTAAGGGCATTTGGCAGAATCTTTTTCATCTTATACAAATGTCTGAAAACTTAAAGCCTGATTAAACATAAATATTTTAGAAACTTAATGTAAAAACTGGTTCAAAATGCATTTTAGAAAAAGTCTCTATGTTTAATACGCTTTTGAAGAGAACTCCATAGGTTTGTTGCATTGCAGCAAATTTCTTTGCCATTCATTGGCTGCAGTTCTTATTCAAGGATAAAAGGAGGTCTGGAGTTAATAGACTAAATTGGTTGAGAGTGTAGCTTTAGTTTAGGTAAAATGTTCAATTGTAGAATTTTAATTAGGTCTGTGACAAATGAAGCAACTTCTACTGCACTGTGTCAGTCACCTTACTGGTGCATTGGATTTGAAACTCTTTGATGCTTAGAATTGTGGAAAGGAAGGTGAGTGGACAGATTTTTATCTGTGCAATGAGCTCTGGTTTTTCTCAGTGAGTAGAACAGTTTGTCTGAATTAACCAGTTTGAAATCTGGTGGTTGAGTTAAATATTTGTGAACTGATGCAGGAAATACCACAATGTACTGTCAAAAATGTATTTTCTCCTTGAGTTAATTTAAAAAGTCCATATCACTGTTCTGTAGAAGATAAAATCATATCATGTTGTATATTACATATCAAAAATACCCAAACTCCTGGACTTCATTACTGCAATTAATTTCACCAAAGCGCTTCCTGAACACATCTGCAAAATGTGCACATACTGTACTTCAATGCTGTGAGTTTTAGAAAATTTGCCAGCTGATTAATAAGCAACCACAAGATGACAAGGCAAAAGAGAACTGGGAAAAAAAATCCTTTTGAAAACCGTAATTTTACCCATTTGCTCAATCCCTCTCACTACCACATGCTATTTGTGATCTGAAAGAGCCACTGAGTCAGCTACTTCTGTCCATGTAGTAATGAGTACTTTAAAAGGTATAAGTTTGAATACATTGGTCTGTACGTTTCAACTAGCTTCCACCCGGAAAAACCTGTGTGAAAAAGAAGTATTTCCTGAGACAAACAGTAACTGCCACTTGACAGTTGTTTTATCTGTAGTATCTGTAGATCTGTAGATATTTTTGCATGATTAACCTATTACATGTGTATATACTGTATGTTGAGTTAAACATATAAAATGAGAGTTGATTATTTCTTTTGAAAATGTAACGTAATTGAGCTAGATATTCCTATTGGTAGGGGCGTTTGACAATAGCTTGAAGCCATTTGCATGAGTGAGTTCAAACTATTAACTGAACAGAGAATGTACTGTAAGGGAGATGTCTGAGCAAGGATCTGAGGAGGTGATGATAAGATAATGTTTTCTCCAGGGTTTTTGGAAAAGAAATATTTTCCTGTGAAAATTGGAATGGCATCACACAGGACTTAAAATAGAAACGTGTTTGACTTAGTTTAGCAGCATAGCATTTTCGTTTCTTAAATTACACCCTCCAATTTAATTATATTCAAATACTGGCTTTTATAGTGTCAAACTTACTAAATAATATAATGCATGAAAGTCAGTTCAGTTTTTTGCATGAATCCCTATCAACTCTTTCTGAATTTCCAGAAATGTACAAACAGATAAGACCATTGTTCCAAAGAGCTTTCCTTAATAGTTGGTTGCATAATTTACTAAACTAAAATTACACTCAATTTAAGTATAACACATAAATTATTAAATGTTAGGAGAGAATTACTGTATTTATCACACAATGCTATTGAATGAAGATCTCGTTGACATTACTTATGACCTGTAAAAGCATCATATGAGAATAATTTGATGAAAAGGAATAAAAAATGAAGTAGTTGCTCATCCTCTATCCTAATCATAAAAACAGTAACACAAGCAAAATCAAAA
This sequence comes from Lepisosteus platostomus, assembly GCF_059453375.1. Lineage (NCBI taxonomy): Eukaryota > Metazoa > Chordata > Actinopteri > Semionotiformes > Lepisosteidae > Lepisosteus > Lepisosteus platostomus. The sequence goes on along the minus strand of NC_142611.1, from coordinate 59,167,028 downwards.
TTTTTAAGCCTATAATCAATGTCTTTAAAAATGTTGGTGTTAGACATGATCTAAGACATGGGATAAATGTCAGCTGGAGTGGGCCATACTACATTACCTTTTTATTGTACTGGTCTTCAGCTAAATCAATCCCTCCTATTGTATGAAAGCTGATTACTCCTGGTAAGGGTAATGCCAACCTTGAACTCTTCCCAGAAACACAGGGCTTAAGATGGGCTTAAAGACAGGATGCCAGTTCTTCCCAGGGCACACACAGAGTCAATTTAGAGACACCCATTGACCTTGCATGGGCATCTTTGGAAGGTGAAAGAAAACCAGAGAAAACCCAAGCAAGCACAAAGATTACATGCGATACAGTATACATTGTATTGTATACAGTATACCGAATAGAGTAGCTGCCCCAGTCTAGGATTAAACACAGGATTTGTGAGGCAGCAATACTATTCACCATTCCACCAAGCTGTCCTCAGCCAAATCCATGCAATCTATTTTTCACACACAATTCTTTTCTTTAAGTCACAGCAATTTCTATAAGATAGTAGTTCAGGTGGGTAGCTGTGTCAGCATCCGTAGGCTGCAAAGGAACAAGTAATAGGTTTATTCCATACTGAAAAAAAGAAGAAAGAGAACACAACGTTTCGGCCGTGGAGCCTTCTACAGGTGTCAAGTGTCAGGTGTCACCTGAAGAAGGCTCCATGGCCGAAACGTTGTGTTCTCTTTCTTCTTTTTTTCAGCATGGAATAAACCTATTACTTGTTCCTTTGCATTTCTATAAGATGTCAAACTTTTATCTAAACAGATCTAGATGTCTAACAGATCCAAACACTTAAATGGATTCGAACACTTACAGTAGCGGTGTTCAAATACCTGACGTAAATAATAATTTGAGCATCCCAATGCAAAGATATGCAAATAAATGTTGCTTTCCTAGGTTAGGTTCTCATTCAAGAAAGTTATCTTTATTAACATATGGTGGGCACATTCTGATTCTTTTTGCATGGTTGTATCAATGATAAAACCAGGAATGTTATTTCTTCACACTGTGCCAAAGGAATTGCAGTATATTGGCACCAAATGGCTCATTATTAGTGATTTACCACAGAACATAAACTTAGACAGTTTTAAACTTGAGCAAATAGTTTTATTACTTCTCCCTATATTTGCAATTTCAGCAGCTTCTTGGTCTGGAAAGTAATTTTGACACTGAAATCCCAATCAAAGTGATATTGTAAAACAAGCATCCACATGTGCTTGTACATGCTTGTACATAGTCCAGTACTCTGGAGATCATGCAGGAAAATAAGGAACATCTTTCTGGGTATTTTCATCTACCTCCTTCCTCTTGAAAGCAATTGAAACTTAATTCTAACAGGCCTAATAGGCCTGGGAATATAATTGATGCCAAATTGACATACAGTAACAAGTGAGGTTTTTGAAAAACCCCAAAATAACTGATTATATTAAATAATAATATATTGGATTTTGTTAAATATTCTATCATGCACGGTATTACCAGTATTGAATAATACATTTGTTCATTTAACACAACTGACCATCAGTGTTCACTGTCTTTTCTTTATAATAAAATACAGACACAAGCACAATCACAGTTGCTAACAAAAGCACAAATAATAATGGGCAGCTCTGTCAAAATCTTCTGCTTGGTGCGTACGTGCAATTGACTGAGAACGCACACAAGGGGTTGGACTATTGAACAGAGTAAAGATTATTGTGACAAGTGAAGGGCAAAAACTGAAGGAATTTAGAGCACCTTATAAATTCCAAGTTTCTGCCTTTCCTTCATCTTAAAAAAGCATCAAACAAAAGGCTAGATGATGAGAGGCCTGGTCTTGGATATAGAGCCATCTTATGGTATTGGAAGTAAATCAGCCCCTTGAAAAGGTCTGGACATGATGTATTAGATTTGTTTGTCTTTTCAAATGGTTTTATGTCTGGGTTTAATGTCTGGGTTTAATAGCAATAACAGCCCATAGCTAGTGTTCTATTGTTATTCTGATCTTTGTTATCTATGAAGAGAGCCAGTTTGCAATGAAAAATTTACAGAATTTAGTATTTAATTTATGGCTGAATTAATAACACACCACCAGCAAGAGTTTCTTAAATTCACTTTTCAGAGCTGCCAAATATCCTACGCTCTAGGAAATTATGCTTGTTCTATTTCCAGCTGCAGAATTGTAATTTCTAACAGAGCTTAAGCAGTACAACAACACTAATAGAGCATTTAATAACCTCACATAAACAATTGAGGGTCAGGTAATTTCAGGATTAGTGTTAATCTCTAGAATTACACAGGGAGGAATCGCATAGGTTTTATTTAGAATCAGTGGAGAATGGGTGACAACAAGTTAAAGGAATTCTACTTGAAACAAAGAACAAATGTATAATTATCATAAGAGTCAGCAAAAAGCTAAAAAATAGGATTTTAAATGTTTCAAAAAATCTATGAGGAAAAATGCTGTATAAAAATAAAAATGACAACAACCATAACTTAAAAGGAGTATAATGAAAAGAAACACAGATAAAAAAAGATACAATAGGTCAAGACAAAGACGAAAAGAAATATGACAATGGAGGCTCATATAAATAATAAAAATAACTGCAAAAAGAAGTATAGAGAATTAAATAAGATGTATGTGAGACAATCATGAAAACCTTCTAGACAATGAAAGGGAAATAGCTGATGCACTGAATAAGTCAATAATTTCACACAGGTTTGTATTAACTAAGGAAGAAATTAACCCCATGCTTCAGAAAGCAGAAGGGCAAAGGTCTGTACTAAATGGAAGTTACTAACTGGCATTTGGGAGGGATAACAACAACTCAGTCACATACAGATGCACCATCTTCACAGAACTTTGATATTGTAGGAGATTGGGGGGTTTAATTTGCTGTAACATTCCACTCCGACGGCAGGCGGAGCGACGTGCCGGTTGGAATATTTCTCGGTCGCAGTTAATGGCAACGTCAGCTCAAAGATTTGGTTCAAACCACCAAATGGAGACTGGTGTGCCGACAAGCGGACCCTGCTGATGCGGGATTAACGCTAGGAAAGAGAGAGAGAATTTGCTGTAACGTTCAAAAATTGTAAGGGTAAATTATGAGAGTACTTGACGACTTTTAGAAACCAATCAAACAATAATTTAAGACTCACACATGGATTCTAAATACACAGCATGCAATTTATTGATATTACCAAAACACGCAGAACAAGCAACAAACACAATATATCTGTGAATACGAATGACTGATCTTTCACTTAGTCATTACAAAGATCAGAGTTAATAAGGGTTGAAATATGCATTGACTATAGCATGTTACAGTGTACCTTGTACACCGTAGGTTCTATCAGTCTCATATAACGGCTTGGCTTCTTGAAGAAAAGTTTGTCCAGACTTGGACTGCTTGTAGTCATGTAGTTGTAACAGTCAGACAGCCAGTTTAGATGGAGAGATTTAAAGTCAGTGAGTTAACCAGTGAAAAATTACTCGTGTTACTGTTTCATAGTACAACCAGAGATACCATTAGGTATATACCCACCCTACAGATCATTCATGAGTGGATCTTCCTTCGGTCGATTGACCATGCCCTGTGACTTTAAGATCAGGTCCCTTCTCTTGTCTGATCAATTTGTTTGAGTTCTTTGAACAAGCAACAACAGCAATGGATTTAGATTTTCACATGGCGATTTATGAATTTCTCCATATAAACCATTATTTGTCAGATTACAGGGGGTAGGCATTCAGACAAAGACATATATTTGGATTGAGAATTGGTTAATGGACGGGAAACAGTGCAGACAGATAGGGATGATTGATAATGTTGCGGTGATGTAATTTGTGGGATACCAAAGGGATCTACACTGGGACCATTGCATTTCCTAATTTATATCAATGATCTAGATTCTGGTAAAGTTTCTAAACTAGTCAGTTTTGCAAAGGGTACCAAAAACGTGGATTAGAGAACTATAGGTAGAATAGGTAATTAGGCCACAACAGGTCACAGGGATAGAGTTTATCCCAGTTTCCATGGTGTTAAGCAAACTGCAAGCACATAACATCTCCCATTTTATAGTACCCCAGTCCATTGCAGAATTTACGCACAAAACACTCATCATCATTCATATAGTTTGGCAAACTGGAGCAATCCAGGTAAAGTATCTTGCTAACAGAGCAAAGCTAGTAGAAACAGCAACTGAAATTCAAAAACATTTAGAAAAATTCAACAATGGGCAAAAATCTGACAAATGACCTTAAATCTAGACAACATAAAATGGAAAACATTGAGCTAGATAATTACTTAGCTGGTTTTGTTGACACATCATTTACATGTTTAGACAATGTAGGATAGTAATAAAAAGGCAAAAAATGTTAGGATATATAGTCAAAGGTATAGAATTTAAATTAGGTGTGGTCATGTTGAAATTCTATAATGCAGTAGTAAGGCCTCATTTAAAATATTTAGTTCAAATTTAGTCTGCATGCTATAGAAATATTGTTAATCTGGACACAGAATACAGCAACCAGATACATTCAGAGACTTAAATGAATGCCCTACACTGATAGGATACAAGACCTGAATCTTTTAAGTCTCATACAGAGAAGATCTTGAGTAGACGTAATCCACATATTTAAAATCCTCCATGACACAAAGTCAATACAGTGGACTTCTTCAGAATCAAAAGTGAAACTCAAACTACAGAGAAACTACATGGACGTGCATTAAAACTAAAACTGTTGGGGATAGGCTCTGTGAGAAATAAACCATCTATGCTAATTAGAAGGCTTATAAGACTAGTTGAAAGGAAAAGGGTTTCTGTCTATGTATAGGCTCCAGCCTGGAAGGAGAGGGAATGAGAGCTCTAGAGTTCTCCATAGTGACAGATCAGGCTCAGCTAGCTGTGAATCTTCTCCTGACAGTACAGAGAAAAGAGTCTGCATTTCTCTGGCAGGGACAAACTTTCTGAAGTTAGATCGACAGCTTCTCTTGTCAAAGAATTAGTAGTCTTGCCAGACTACTTATGTGTAGGTGTTGAAAACAGATCAGGTGCCATCCTCTCCATCAACCAAGATGGGAGGTTTCCCAGAAGGCCACAGCTAGCTTTATCTTCAGCAGAGAGACTTTTGTTATTGGAAAGTAACTTCATGTCCATATACACAGTTGCACATTATTTCCCTGGCTAATCATCAGGCATGAATCGCACATTATGTTCCTGGCTAATCATCAGGCATGGATTCCAATAAGAACATGCCCATCTAACAGAAAACATTGCACTAACATTTGCAAATGTTGCTAAAAGGTTGTGGTTTGGTTATGTCACACAAAATATTCTTTCAAAAGTTTTACAACATTACTGGAAGGGTGCCGTGTGGTTATATGAGACATAAGCATTGTTGCCACATTACAAATACCTAATGTGTGTGTTGTGTATATGTTTGTAAAAGACTTGGTGATGCTTTATACATATTAATACATGTAGAGGTATTACAAATGCAACAAATGACTACTAGAAACAGCAATTATTGCATTTTAATACCAGTCAATACATTAAGGTACCATTGTTTTACCAAATACTAACAAGTGAACAGTGCAGTACCATTGTTAATGTTGTGGTTCTGATGAGACAAAATAATGGTGCCGCTGATCTTTGCTGCAAAGTTTCTGTACTAAATAGCAATTATTTTGTTGTACTAAGTAATTTGGTTAACTTGGGTTCAATTTAACATAAAGAGTGCAATTTTACTTAACTGTGTCCTACTATGAGATATTGATAAATGTACTTTTGAATCAAGTATATTTATATAATACAGGATATAGAAATAAATATTTCAATGTTTTTTTAGATTTGTGATTTAAAGAAATGCAGTCACTAAGTTGTGGAAATATGTATTAATGAGCTCTTACAATTCTGATCTAACCTTTCATATATATAAACTTAAAGGTAGCAGTCACTGACAACACTAATAAGATAAATTTACTTAATAATCAAACAGATAGATGAACACAGAAAGCACACTTTTCACAATCAAGATGTGTTTTAAAAGTGTGAAATCATTACAAATTATGGGAGAGAATATTAAGTAAAAAATATGTCCATAGCTGCTAATTTTGACTTAATATGTGCAAAAGGCAGAAACTAGAAGTCTGTTTAGATGGTTCTGTCTCCCTCGGTATTAAGTCAGCAAGAACATATTAATATCCATTCCCATAATTCATAGATACATATTCTAAGCTAATTTTAAACAGCCCTTTTCTTGTCATGAATGGTTCATTCAAATATGGCTTTAATGATAATAATGTTTGAGTTGCATAATCAATGAGGCAATCTGAGCTTTACACAGCTGAAATGATTTAATTAAATCATCTCTGCTCCAAGATCCAGTTAATAGCATGAAATGACAATAATACTGTATATCCCACAGACACATGCATTCAGGGAATGCATGGAAGATTTACGAAAAATAATGGGCTTACTATGGTTTGCCAGTAACCTTATCATCAAGAATCTTTCTTAGTGTCCTACTGAATAAAGTAACCAAGTTTTTAATGAACTTTTCATAAATATGCATTAAAAAGAATTAAAGCAGAAAAGGGGATCTCTACTGAAGTAGAGAAAGGTCAAGCTGAGAGGCGAGAGACCAGCTGTTTTATTTTTTAACTAGTCTGATTTCATGCAGAGCACTGTTCAGTTCTGATTATGTTTTTAATTTGCCACTAATGTTCATTATACAGAACTTTAATGCATCTGCAGTGGAATGTTGTTCTCTTGGCTTACATGGCTTGAAGGATTTTTGTTTGGTTAAGTTTAATGATTTCCACTCTAGGTGAAATTATAAGTATGCTAATTAGAGACCAAAATGAATAAAAGTTCAACAGTTTTATGTTTGGGCTGGTCTGCACAGGCTGGCACCAAATAAAAAGAGTTTTTAGTATTTCCAATTGGTGTCAAACAGCGTCCAAGCAGTATGGTTTGAAATATATTATAGCTCAAATTCCATGTTTAACTGTCAAGGGAAAACATACTGTAACCATGCAAATCCATTTTAATTTTGTAAAGAACTTTATATGTGTGCACTAACGCTCAATGTATAATTTGATTTTAACAGTTATATTAACAGGTAAATTATTATTTTTACTAATAGGTAATTACAAGTATAACCAATATATCAACAGTTACAGTACATACAGTATGAAGAATGTTTACAGCAATTGAATACTTCAACATTCATTTCATGATTTTATTCTATGAAAAAGGTATACTGTTAGTGTGAAAATAATAATGAAATTGTCTCAGTACAGTTGTCACACAATCTTGTCATTGGTGCCACATGGACCTACAGTAACAAGCCTCTAATCAGATTGCTAAGGGATGTTCTTGTGTGATTGCAGCAAGCTAGAGGCCTGAGCAAATGGAGAAACAGAGACAAATGGCTTCTGAAAACTCAAGTGAAAACTGTCAAGTACAGTGATAGCAGTTTTCTAAATTTTACTTTTTTGCAGTTTTCTAAACTGAAAAGTGTAAATAGCAGTATTTCATGTAAGAATAAAAAATGTATAATAGTTGATTATCTTGCATTAGTTTTTCAAAACCAAACTGCCTCTCAGTAAGCACTAACCAGAAATAGTATTGGGAATAAACAACAAGGAGAACCATGCTGCTGCTGTAAGTGGTGTTACAGGACCAGTAAGTGGCACCCTTCCCTCTGGACAAGAATTTAGAAACCTACCTCCCAGTGTATTGAAAAGATATACTGTACTGTAGGAAGTGCCAGTTAAACAAAGATTGTGACTACTTGGCCATCAAAGGCCTTTTAAAAGAGTAGGGGTGTTCACCCTAGTGTATTGGCGCTATATATGGGGCTATACAATACATTCCATGCTGAGCTTCTAGCACACCTAAAGTTCACTCAGTTTAAACAGTGAAGCAATGTCTAATCTGAGGGATCATTTCTACTGCACTGCAGGAGTGATGGATAAAGTGGATCCCCTCCTATGTATAAATCCCTTTGGGATCTTTTAGGCAAGCACAAAAGAAAGGCAAGGAATTATTATTATTAGTTCATTAGTCTCCTTGTCACCTCAGTTGTTGTCTGGCCCACGAAATCTGAACACAAAGGTTGAGACTCCTTGGAAGAGCATCCACATGACTTTCATGTACTGGAGATAGAGTGAAAAAGTTGTTCTGCTGATTCCCAGATTGTTTCTTACTGCTATTTCTCATACCATTGCCATTGCAGTCATGAAGCAGAAGGTGAATGAGATGCTCCTGGTTAGAATAGTGACCTTCTGCCACCTGGACAGAAGCAAATAAATGTGGTGATTGTTGAAGCAAAGCAACACATTTTATGTGCACATTTTCTACTAAATGATTGTCTTCATTAATTTTGACAGCAATAATGTGTTCCTTTAAAGAGGAGCAATTGTGGCTTCTCTTATTGTCTGGATGAAAACCAGGCTTTTTGGATAGGCTTTCTATACAAATTACTCCATTGGACAGAGAAGACTACTCCATTTCTGTAATAGCTTCTCATGCTTAAAAATGTTTCTCAGAATGTTTTCTATCAGATGCGAAAAGAACTAAAGATGGGATTTTTGCTTTCTATACTGTTTCTCTTATGTGTTTTGCCATCAAAACTATTTATTTGCATCAGATCAGGTATGCAAAAGTGAAAACATTTATTCTAATTTAACACAATTCTTAAATGATTGGTGGAGTTTGTGTCTCTCATGATATGTATTTTATTTTATGGAGTTTGTAACAAAAGTTTGGAAGGGATGACAACAATCAAGTTCAGCTGTCAGCTATCACTCCTGACATAATTTCCTCTCCTAAAACTCTATACTGTATAGCAGTATAAATACTGTACCTGATCCACCTCTCTCCCTCCCATCCACGTCCCACCTCCACCTGCCCCTTTGTCACTCCTCACTCTACAGCCTCCCAGGCTCCTTGTCCAGTGGCCAGGAGGGTAGCCCTCAGCCAAGCAGGTTAAGCCAAGTTTTCACTAAACACTCCATTTAGTACAACCTCTAACTTAGTACTTAGTACTAACAACTAATTTAGTACAACCTAGTGCAATGGCCTCTGAAAATGAATAAAATGAGCATAGTCAAATTTTGTTCCTACTGTAATAAAGCTGTTGAGTGCTTATTCCATCTGGCCATTTTATAACTGCTTCACCATGTACAGGGTTTCAGGGAAACCAGACCCAATTCGGGCAAGCAACAAGGTAAAGCAGGGTACAGCCTGGACAGGATAACAGTCCATCCATTGAGGACAGACTTACAGCCACACATACAGTCACATTTAGGGCAAACCTCAGTCCCCAGCGCTGTGAGGCAGCAACGATAACCACAGTGCCACCATGCCACCCTCAGTGGTTAATATTTAAGTTTGTTTAGAATGTATTCCTTACATCGTGTTACTTATGGCACCACAACTGAAATAAATAGAAGTAAAGTTATCTTATTTGGTTGTAAAAGGGTGGCAAGGTGGCATGGTGGTAGTATTCCTGCCTTGGATCTGTGTTTAATTCCAGATCTGGGGAGCTATCTGCATGGAGCTTGTGTTTTCCCCATGTTTCTTCACAGTGCTCTGGTTTTCTTCCAACGTCCAAAGACATACTGGTAGGTTAATTGACATCTGGGATTATTGGCCCTGGTGTGACTGTGTGCATGTTTGTGTCTGTGTGTGTCCTGTGATGAACTGATGTCTGGTCCAGGGTGTATCCAGACTTGTGCCAGTTTGCTTGCTGGGTAGGCTGATTGATACCATACAGTATATAGTACTTTTGCTTGTGTTGTGTTAGTATAAATTACTATGATTTCATCTGAGGCCGAATTTACCTCAGAACTTATTATTTAATATGTGACAGCAAGCCCTAACTACAAAAATATTTCTGTGTAATTATTAAGTCAATCTTTCACATAGTGTAGTTCCATGAAACAGAAGGTATATAAATTGCAGTAATGATAAGGTACATTTAAAAATGTTTCCTTGTAGTTTATTGTGGAGCTTTTTTTGCTTTTGAAATCCACTCCACTGTGGAAACTTTGAATGTTAGCATTTTACCTGTTCTTTGCTCTGCAGGAGCTCTTACATTAACAGCTTGCTGTAACCATGGGCCAGAATGCTGCCAAATGGTCTAGAGAAACAGTTAATCATCCTGTTAGAAATTGTAGGTGTTTCATTTTGTTCCATTATTTTTATGAGGAATATCAATATTTTAAAGTTACAATTAATTATATGAAAAGAAAATCTTGCAGGTTGTGTTGAACAAAATCCATTCTTCTTGATCATCGCCAGGCTTTTAAATATAGTATAGAACACAAATAGAATGTTTATATTACTTAAGAATGTTATGGACAACAAAAGTGAAACTCCAGTAACTCTGTTTTCTTCAGCTGCAGCTGGCCTTGGATACAATTAATTTGCTAAAAAGTATTGCCATCAGCAATCCAAAAGTGAATAGCTTAGTTTAATTAACCTAACATAGTGAGAAGAAAAGAGCGAGGTGTGATACTGAATTGCAAGCTTTCACCAATGCAGAAATATTATTTTATTTTTAAAGTTTCACGGGAAAACAGACATCTCAGTAGCTTCAATAGCATCATTTTCACCTGCAGGGGTTGCTGTGGAGCAAAGATCCAAACCTGGACACGGGGACTTGAACTGATGCCATAGCAACCCCTCTTTAACCTAGATGACAAATTCAGACATGCACATACACTAGGTTTACACACAGGAGTTGTAAACATTTTGCAGGTCTCCTGTGTCTGCTATCTAGACGTCACCATGCAAAACACAGCTAGCTGAGATCATTAAAAAGTGGTAAAGAGGGAATGCTGCTCAGCTCATAGTAGCTTTTACACATATTTTAGGTCAAATGCTGACACTTTTAATACAAATCAGAACACATTTTTTTATGACCTGTGAGAAAGGCTCTAGTTATTAAGCAGTTTGGAGACAGTTTTGGGAACAGTTCGTTTCTCATTAATGAAAAACAAATGTAATTCAACAGAATTGTAATTGTAATTACTAACAAGATTCAAAGTGGTAAGAAAATTGGGATTTGTATGATTTATAGTACATAATAACAGTATTCTCTTTTACTGTAGTTTAATATTTTTTTTATTTTCATGGAGGACTGAGGAGCATGAGCTCTATTCTACAGTACATACAGTATATGGTACTACTACTACATCAATTTACAATTCTGATGTGTGTCATTAGTATTGTTACTGTGAGAAAATAGTTCTTTGTGTCACGAAAGAAAACAAAGATAATATCACAATATTTCTAGCTCTTGATAGATAGTATTATCTACTATCTATTCTATCTATAGAGTAGGATCTATTCTTAATGTAGACCTTTGTCATCCATTCAAAGCTCTGACAATCTGAATAACAAGCTGAATAAGAAAACAATCACTTGATCAAAAACATACACACAGATCTCCAATAGAATGGTTGAAGAAGAAATTTCACTTTTTGAATTGGCCAAGTCTGGATAATAGAGAGCTACTCAAGTAAGGAAAGCTATGTCACTGACTTGAAAGAATACTGTAAGGTACAATGGGTAAAAATAAATAAAAGTCACTGCAAGAGACTGATGATCAGTTACAGAAAACCTCTAGTTGCAGTCATTCCTGCTCAAGTAGCACCAGTTACTGACTCACAAGAGGATATTTACTGTTGGATCATTTTGTTAATAATCCAAATATATCTCATGTTATACATTTAATCAGGCTATATGTATCTTTTAGAATTGCATTAAGATCTAATTATGTTTACATTTAAAAAAAAATATATAAGAATATGGACAAACCTAGAGGGTTCACACTCGTTTTCTCTACATTGTGTATAGGTTATGAATTTTTTTTAATTCAAAACCTCTGGGTAATTGAGCAAGAAAATGAAAGTACGACAGTCCATAGGAACTTCAAAATTGATTGCTTCCAACCACAGCATTCTTACATGCATTTTCACTTTAAAGGAACTGAGGGGACCGAACTCCATTTGGTGAGAAAAAGCAACTTGGAAACATAGGGTTATTGAGGTGGGTAAGGAGGGGAGAAAGAATGTTCCATTCAAAGTATCTGATATTGACACAATTTAGAATTGAGCTCTGTGTACGTGTTTTTGTCTTTCTCTGTGCACTATATTTAAACACACATGCTTTTCAGTGTAAGAACAACTTCTTCTAAATGTATCCTCTCTTTGTATGTCTGTGGCACATGGAGAATGAGATCATGTTTCCTTTACTCATTATAGCACCAAAGGTAGGGCTAGTTCACCCATTTAATGATTCCTTACTTTGAATTTCAGCCTGTTTCTTTTTCTTTTTACTTTCCTTAACATATTCTTAAGATGTGCATTACACAGTTACTGTAATTGCATGAAATAAAAGATGATTTATACAGCTCAGATTACTGGTATTAGTAATAGTAAATTACATAAGTACAAATGTCTGAATTTTAAAATATATGAACAATCCTCAGGTTGTTTCATTATTCTGAAGAGGGTGCCTGTTTAAAACTGAAAAGCAATTCCATGGCACCAAACTTCCATTGCATAGAAATAAAAGGCATGCTTTAGGACAAGGGAATGCTGTTATTTATGTAACATTTCTAAATATAATTGTCTTCAGATTCTGACATTTTTGGCCAAATAAAATAACAAAAGCCCCTGGATTTGTTTTCAAGCACTAGTGAGTAATGTTGGACTAATTTACCTCTCTATTATTTGGTATTTTCAAAAACCAGTTCTCCTTTCTTTGATATTGCAGAAAACATTGTCTGAGTTTACTAATACAAAGATGTTTATGTGCAATTTATGGGAAAATTGAACTTTATTTTATCAGCTTCTACATTTTAGCAGCTGAAATTAGCTTGCAATAGAAAAAATTAAACTTTAAAAATCAGACTCTTACTATGAAAATAAATCTGCATGAAATTTTAACAATCAGAACCACAGTGTGTATGTGTGGTATTAATGTATATGGAAATTCCAGACTCCTAACCACTAAATCAGACCGATACCACATGTTTTTGATATTTTATGTCTAAAATGATCAGATTAAAATTGTTTTAAAAGCATTGAACTTCATTTGATTAAAGTTTCTCTCTTAGAGCAGGTTTAACCATTAAGCACAGGTCCCAACTTTCCATTGGTGAATCACCACAGAATCTTGAATTACAGACACTTGCATGTGGAGAGGAAGTTTAGCTGCTGTAAACCAGATATTATTAGAGTGATGTAAACAGATTTGGAATAGCATCGTAAAAGAGATTTAACTTTAACACGAAATGCCTTTATTTCATGATCTTGTTTGTTTTTTGGTCCTTCTGGTTATGAACACAAAGTAAGTCTTAGATATGAAGTCCATATACAGGTATTTGTCCATTCATCCATTATCAGATACTGTAGTCATTTATTCCTGGCAAGGTTCTTGGCAACCCACAGCTGATCCTGAAGCACAGGGGGCAAGGAAAGATTACTTAGAGGACAGGGAACACACAAACATGTAATTTAGAGTCACCAATTTATCTAGTCAGCAAGTCTAATGGAGGTCACCCTGCAACTCACAACTGGTAACCCACTGAAGCTAAGCAGGTGTGAGCCTGGCCAGTACCTGGATTGGAGACCTCCTGGGAAAAAACGGTTGCTTGTGAAATAGGTGTTAGTGGGGCCAGTAGGGTCATTAAAATAATAATTTCTCAAAAAGAGTAGAGGTGTTACCCTGGCATCCTGCCCAATTTCCTATTGGCCTTTACCAATCATGGCCTCCTAATAATTCCCATATATGAATTGGCTTACTCTGTTACTCTATTCTCCTCCACAATGACTGCTGATGTGTGGTAATCATACTGGTGCACTTTGGCTGCCTTCGCATAATCCAGGTGGGTGCTGCACATTGGTAGTGGTGGAGGGGAGGGGAGTCCCCATTATCTGTAAAGCACTTTGAGTGGAATGTCCCACCTGAACACAAGAGAACATGCAGAACATACTCCAATCCAAACTTGAACCCAGGACCAAGAGCTGTGAGTGAAGCAGAGCTAACTATCACACTACTGTGCCAGCTAACATAATGAAATTAATTTTTAATCATTGATCTTAGTTTGTATTGTTCAAAGTCATTTACATGAAGACAAAACAATTTTAAAAAATCTAAGAAATAAAATAGTGGAAAGAAATATAAAATTATTGAACAGAAGTTCAGGTGTTATTGAACATAAGTTCAGGTGGAGGTTAAATTCTGATGTTACACTTCAGCTTCCCCACACATAAAAGCTCACTGGCTACTCTCAGCTTCCTGGTTGAACAGTGCACTGCCGTGCATCCTCTTGAGCAACCTGTGTAACAATATGCCACAGACGGATGCATCTCCTGACTCAGAGCTCCACTAAAACTAAGCGCCTATGTACCAACCACACTGCCCACATTTTTCTTCCAAATCTCCTGATGCTAGCAAGCTTCCCAGAAACCAAGAAACTGCTGCAGATGTCTGCACAGTACAACCAACCGAATGTGTTGTTTAGGACCCTATGCAGATGGTATAATCTGTGAGTGACTGGAGTAGGACATCAGGGGAAACACGGCAGGAACAGGACAGGATGACAGACAGGGGGCGTGATGGCTGTGATCTGGTGCTCTGGGGGCGTGGTACAGGCGAACGAGCCCAAAACAGTCCAAAAAGGGAAACCGGGGGGCAGTCCATGATCCAAAACTGGGAGGTCCATCAAAGACAAGGATTAAAATCCCCGGGAAGGGGGAACTCGAACAGGAACACAGAGGTTAAAAGGATAACGAGGCCAGGCACTCTGAGCCCCGGAATCAGATGGTCAGGACGCTGTGATGAAGCCTATGCCACCGGGTCACTCCTGGACCTGCTGGTAGGCGGGCTTCCGGGTGTCCATTTTCCAGATGCTGAGCTGAGAGCTTCGGAAACTCCACACTTAAATAGTAAACAGCAAACAGGGGGCAGGTGCATGTAATAACGAAATTAAAATACAAAAGGGTTGGAGTGCCCTCTAGAGGAGGGATGAAGATCATGACAATTTACCCTTCCTTTTGGCAAGTGTCCAACTAGTCAGCTTTAGCCTTCAACTCTTCCCCCTCCCAAAGCTTCCTGACACATATATAGCTGATATTCCTTTTCTTTTCGTTCATCTTTTCATTTTCTTTTGGATTCAGCTCAAAATACATTTTGTCTAACGCATGTCTTTTCATCCACAACATACATGCTTCTCAGGACCTCATCCAAATCCACTAGCTCAGACTAGCGCAAGTCTGCATCATATATGTTTTTGTTTATTACACACATGTTCGGCTAAGTTCTGGCAAAAACACAGCCAAACCAACTTGCTTTTAGACCATCATTAGAAATCTGTGTCTATGTTTTGGGGATTCTGGCTGATCTTGCCCAGCGCAGTCATGTCCTAGGAGACATGTGTCAGGAGACTCTAGGCTAGGAGAGTAAAAGCCAAAGTACTGATCAAGCAATCTCTTTATTTGTCAGCTCATTACAATGTTATTATAAATTGACCAAACAACTGAAGTATGTGTTATTAAACAGAAGTATGCCTGGACGTCAAATACATAGCGGCATTTTGCCGCCATGCGTCCTCTTGAGCATCCCTCCTGTACCACCAACATCATCTTTGCATTAATCCTCGCTCTCTCTCTGTTTTTATATTTGTCTTGGTTCATTTGTAAAATTGAAAAAAGGAAACTACCTCTGTTAAAATCTGCAATAGAATGCACCAGTAACAGGACAGTGGTAGCTGGCAAGAGAGGTTGCTTGGTTGAGATGCCTCATGAGCCATATAGGATGAATTGGTTGATAGGACTCATTGGAGAAATCAGAGCAATGTCTGCTTGTGGGTCAAGTGCACATGTTTGCACGTGTGAGTCAAGCACCGCAGCTGCATGTGCAAGCTCCTGTTGCAACAACAACTGCCCTGTTACTGCAACATAAAGTCCAACACAAAATAAACACCAAATGATCTTGAAATTCGCTTCACCCCCTAATCCAACAATACATGCTCAGTCTGATGGATAATATGCTTTTGTGTGAAAAGAAGATGTGGGAACATCTCTGATGCAATGCTTTCTCCAAACATTTGGCTGAGATAAGGATTGCGCTTCTTGTTCTCGTCACGATTGTAGTCCCTCCCCCTTAAGGGCGCTCAGGCTTGTTCACTTTTAAGTTGATTTTGTGCACCTGCTCCTTGTTCCAGCCCACCTTTAAAAGCCAGATGCTCACTCTGTTCTGGGCTCTGTGTTGGAACACGGACGCCCAGAGGCTCGCCTATCACCGAGTCACCCTTGTAGGGAAAACCGGTTCAGGGACGCCAAATATGTAATCATAGTGGCTCTCTGAAGGCACCAGTTCTGTAGGGTTTGGGCATTTACTGAGACAATTATTAATTGTAGCAGTAAATCACAAAGTTGATTCTTTTGATGGCTTTAGAATCCAACCATGCGACATAACTCAAACAACGCGCACACACAGGTACTAATACACGAGGATACATTTATTAATACATAGAATATGCATGTAAAACTAACAGATCTTATCGAGAGGGTTATCAGAATACAAAAGATATATATTCAGTCAGTTACGAAATGTTACACATATCAAGAGGACATACGTTCAGTATATCATTCATTAAGACCGTTTCGTAAAGTGAACTTGGTTACAACTTCTACATTAGATACTCAAACAAGTACATAACTCTTAGGAATTAAATTGATATCAACTGGTTGGGATAACAATTGAATTCTCGAGCTGTAATGCATTGAAGTTGAATACTCATCCAATCTTTGGGGATTCAGATCTCCTGCGGGCACAAAGAAACAGTTGCAGGCTGTTGCTGTCCAATCCGCGCTCTCTGGCTCCGTGCCAGGCTGTGCTGTGCGGCTTGTGACGGTGCGCTGCTGATGCTCATTGTTGGCATTAACAAGCAAAGTTTGTGCACAGGAGAAAAGATGACTGTGGGTCCCAGCAAGTCAGGAAGAGGACCGGTTCGTTCCTGATGAAGAGCTAGTTCTGAATAGTGATTCAGCTTTCCACAGTTCCGACCTGTTCACGAGGCCTGCTGCTGGTTACTCTCTGGCAACCTCCACTCTAGACTCTTAGAACAAAGGAAAGTTCTGGCACTCGGACACACTGGCCGTTCCGTGGTTGTCTGGGCTGAGTCTCAGGATGGTCAGGAGGCGCGCTGCGAGAATGTCCTGCCCTTGGGAGCCTTCTGCTCCTGGGCCGTCCTGCCCTGGAATTCTCCTTTGAATTCCCTTTAGGAAAGTCCACAGAATCCTCCAGAAATCTTGAATCTTACTGAATCTCGTTGAATCTTCCCTTCTGAATCTATCAGGCTCTCTGTGTTGCCTGTTTTTACCTGGAGAAACTTCAGCTCATTGATTGGCTGAAAGTTCCATGGGCATCAGAGTCCCACGTGGGTTACTCGGCCCTACCAGTCCCTGATTGGTTGATCAAGGTGAGATATGAGTCACTTACTCCTGACACTTAGTAATGCAGTCCAGATGTCCAACTGGCACTCCCTAGACAGATAGGCGCCAATGGATGACCATTGATCATGATAGCCAGGCTTAGCTAAGTGCATCCCCATTTGGGAGCTGTCCTTATCACAAGAAAACATCTTAAATCAGCTTGCATGAATTCTTTCTCTGTGGCTGCACCACAGAGATGGAGGGTGAGATGGGGCCTCTTTTGGGAAGGCTCAGAACACTTAATTCTTTCTTATTATTAAGCCTCGCCGCTACACCCTACGTCCGCGGCTCAGGTGGCATTCGCCTCCTAGTTATCCTGAACCAGCCGAGCCCAGGACCTGGAGCGCCTGGTTCCGTTCCCCCTTTCTTCCCACTGACCCTTCGCCAGATTTCACTCCGGCTTTTAACTTTGTTTTGTTCGTCTTGGATTTATCACCCGACTCTGGACCTTCGCCTGTACCGGACTTCCCTTTGGACTCCCTTTTGGACTGTTCGCCTGGACCACGCCCCCCGGAGCACCTTTGTCACGCCACCCCCCCCCCCCCCCCCCGTACCTCTACCAGCCCAGTTCCTCGTTTCCCCCCTGTGTGTGTTCACTCCCTTCCGGATTGTATCGTCTGCATAGGGTCCTGAAAGACGGTTCGTAACAATTCTTTAATGATGAAACCAGTTTCTTTTGAATAGGACTATTTTTCTTGGTAATTGTGAGATATTTCTCACACAGAGTTAGCAAAGCTTCTTTACTTCCTATGATTTTGCCAATGAATGATTCAGTACAGGGCAACAATAA
Organism: Lepisosteus platostomus; assembly: GCF_059453375.1. NCBI lineage: Eukaryota > Metazoa > Chordata > Actinopteri > Semionotiformes > Lepisosteidae > Lepisosteus > Lepisosteus platostomus. The sequence continues at coordinate 59,148,706 of NC_142611.1, read as the reverse complement.
TATGTGAGCTCCAGGCTACACCTTGATATTACAAAAACCAGACTTAAAACCTAAAGGATTCATGTGTGAACTCAGCGTACTGACATGTTACTGGAAGTGTAGACGTGTCGATTCTAAAACTTCAAAGTGAAGTGTGACGAATTTGAAAAAAACAACTTTTTCAGAAAATATGTTACAAGGATGTAAAAGCATGCCCTGTGAGTCTGCAAGCATGTGTTTTGTCATTAAGGTATTGTTCTCACTGCTGGAATCAAATCCAGATCCACTCCATCTCTCCTTTGATTGATGGTACTTGTTGACATTCCTTTTCTCTACTTGCGGTGGTGCTCTCAGCAGGAGGAGCTTTGTGCCTAAAACGGACACTCTGCTGAAAGCTGTGATTTCTACTAAATTCCATTAATTTTCTGCTGCATCCTAGGAAAAGCTGCAGAGGCACTGACCTTCCAAAATAAGCACAAACTGTATGTCTACATACTGTATATATAAAAGGCCACAAACTTCCAATACCTCAGAGTTGCAGGCATAGCCATTAATAGAAACAGTAAAAGATACCTTCTTCATCTGGATGTGCAATACTTCTTTTTTTAGTGTACTTCATGTTTACCTTGTGTGAACTAAAATTAAATATTCAAATATACCTTTTCAGCGTGAAATTAATCTCTTCTTGTTCCTGAAAAAGTGAAGTGAACTGAAGGGGAAAATACTAAAAACCGTGATGTTTTGTATTTCCAAGCCATCTTGGGTCAATAATACAAAAAGATTTCTCAAATCCCAGAAAAATGTCTGCTGCAATCTGAAAAAAGAGAATCTTGTTTGCGGCTGGTGGCACACTGTATATATCAATACTGCTTCACATCTGGAACCGCTTGGAAAATCCCTGTGCTGTTGCAAGGGAGCCGGTCTTTGTCAGACATGGAGCCGGGAAGAGTTTTAGCTGGAGGCGAGGAACATCCAAGAGCTCTGCCCCCTGCTGACCTGGGTTTGTTCAAGCTCTGAGGCAACTGGGTAAGCCCTCTTTCTGTCAAAGCCATCCCCTGCACTGCCCTGTGCCAAGAGAAACCCCAGGTGCTGCACTAATTTAGGACCACTGACCAATGAAATTTATTTGGCTAGTTTGGACTAATGAGAATCAGAGGCCTTGAGTCTTTGATGGGCCTATTAGTTCATACTTTACTGGCAGGTTACAGAAGGAGGTATTGAACGATTAGGCTGCTGCTACAGACGCTGGGAAAACATTGTGACATTCCATTTCTAATTTATGTGCTAATAGGTCCCATCTCCAGATTAATTTAATTTTTTACTCTATATATCCGAAAACATCAAATGCACACTCTTCTGGATTAACGGGTAATTAGTTTGTGATGTATTGTTACAGAACATCCTTCAGATTAACTGACATTGTGTCATTTACATTACTGTACTTACTGTTTATTTACACATGTATTCACCATAATATTAAGCAGACATTCGTCAATTCACTTGCACAATGTTTCTAATCTTTAAAATTAACTATTGACGTGCTTTATTTTATTATCTAGAAAATGTGAATGTTTTCTTACATTTTTTATTAAATATGTAATATTTTCTTTCAAAGTATACTGCATGATATTTATTTTCCCACGATGAGAACATTTACTACATTTCTGTAACAGAAACAATACTCATGTCATTGCTGACTCTGAAGCATTGACTTTAAAATTAACACTTGGACCTTTGTTTTTCATATTGTTTTGCTCCATACATTGTTGGAAAATGCAAACTGAAAGGTTCAATTTGTGTCTTGCATGCAGCTATTAAATTTCCAGTGAGCTATATCCAGTTTTGTAGCAATATTTTGTTTATAAACTGAGTTACAGCATTTGATTTCTTTTCTATTGGTAAAAGCAGCATACTTTGAGTAACAGATCACTGTCTACTTTCATGAATGTAGAAAATGCAATCAAGTCTTACAAGTCTTAGATTGAGTTAGTATGTCATTTCTTGTCTGAAGTTTCACATACTGGACTGCATCCATGAGATGCAGCCACATCTTGCAATGGGTTACTATCAGATGGAATTAGCCTAGCATGCATTTAAATTATGTGCTGCAGTCTATTTTTTAACTTGGAAAGTGATTTCCTTCACAAGAAAATGCATATGCTTTTCCACTTGAAGCAGAAGTAGGATATACCATCCATCCATTTTCTAACTGTTTCATCCAATTCATTGTCACAGGGGAGCCAGAGCCTATCCTAGCAATCAACAGGGGCAAGGGAGGATACATCCTGGGTGGGATGCCAGTCTATCACAGGGAGCACACAGACACACACACCAATTTTCCCAGAAGCCAATTAAACGACCAGTATGTCTTTCAACTGAGGGAGGAAACTGGAGCACCCAGACAAATGAAAACAGGGAGAACATACAAACTCCACAGAGATAGCACCCCAGGTCTGGAATGCACCCAGAGCCCCAGGGCTTGGGCAGCCATGCTATCCACTGCACCGCTGTTTTGGTCTTGGGGTATACTACTTATTATATTAACATAGACTAGACAATCATGCTCTTTAATGTATTTTATTTTCATTTTTTTATTATGTGAACGTACACAATATATACTTTCATTCCAGAAGCAGTATGAATAATTGCTATCACTTAAAACAAATCTGGAATTCTCAATTAACAGGTTTATCCAAACATGAGGTAAGAAGCTGGTAAACACACTTGCAAAGAACATTACATATTGAACAGTCAAAACACTTTACTGAAAAGCATCTGGCTTTTTTTCTGTAAGGGTTGAGTGATAGAAAAAAATGTGATTTGTAGACTGCTATGTGCTAATGTTCCAGAGATGGATGTGATGAGTGAGTTTAAGCAACCACAGCATAGGCAGGGAGACTCAGAGTTCAACTGTACAGCCCGTCTGCAATTTGGCAAAGAGCAGATCATCGGACCCAGCATTCACCAACTGGTTCAGACGTCTTGGCTTTCCGCCAAGCCAGCAAACCAGCCTTAAAACAGCAGGAAAACACTCCATAATTTCATTCCTTCTGAGGTTTAGTGAAAGGAGCCATGAGGCACCTAGTCTGTGGGGATTGTTCTGCCTCCCACATGGTCTTTGTCTCACTGTCTGCTTCACACTCAGCAATGCCTAACAGCTTTTGTTCCTTCATTGGTTTGGGTTCACTGGTTCTAACCTGAAACACAGATTCTCAGAAGGAGATTAACAGTAACAAGGGTATTATGGTGCTTTTGCATTTACATTATTTCACAGAGCAGAGCCACCCTGGAGTGATTTCGTGACACACATCAATTTAGCCAAAGAAGAAAAGAGAGGGGTGTTTGTTAAGTACTGTATTAGCTCTTTTATCACACATACCTTGAATATTATTAATATTTTTAATAGTAAGATTTTCATCTTTTTTTTAAGCACACCCAATTAAAAAGTACAAAGTATAGAAAATATTTTTTTCCTTAAACTGTACTTCCACTGTTCCTTGTTCTAAGCAGATAGCACTCTATCGTCTATTCCTAAAACAAGGATTGGAATTAAGTTCTCTTAGTCAATCATGTGTCAGAGATGTAGAAATCTTTATCTCAGCTTTGTCACTATTCTCAATTAAGGACTCATTCCCTAAGGGTCTCAGTCCTTTTATAGGTAATGATTATTAAAGTTTCTGTTGTAATAGAAATCTAGAGACTACTTCATTTTGTTGGTTTACTTCCATTTGGCTATAACAGAAGCAAATTCATAAATGGCTGTTTTGAATCTGATGTTGTACCATTTACGCAGGATGATCAGCAGGGTTCTGTGCTGAGTCCTTCACTTTTTAGAATTTACATCTTGCCTCTTGGTCAGGTTATTCATGGACTTGGGTTTCACTACTATGCAGACACCACTCATATTTACTTGCAGGATCACACTTCACATGTTTCTGTTATTAAAGATATGGATGTATTCAGTTATATTACTCATAGTTACTGTACAATACAAAATAATCATAACTTAAAATAGCAACTTCATGGCACAGTGTCCAAAGGGACTGTACAATGAAACAATCAAACCAGTTAGACATTAAAATAAACCAAAATAAAAGGTAAAGTATTGAAGTGAGTTTTTGAATAGAATTTGAAAGTGCTGACTGACAAAGCAGTAGTTGATATGGCAGAGGAATATTTTCGACAGTCTTGGGGAAAAAGAACAGTCTCCCGGAGTTTGAAGCCTCATATTGGGTGCTGAAAAAAGACCAGAGTCCGACAAACTGCACTATTTTGAATTCTGTAAGAACAAAATTCCTAGAAAATCTCAGCAAATAAGCTAATATAGGCGAACCTGGTTGAATATGCCATCAAGCACAAATTTGCAATAATTAAGCCTGGAAAAGTTTAGTTTTTCTGCATCAGACTAAGAGGATTGTGGACAGACACACAATGTTACACATAAAAATAAGACAGCTTCACACCCCTGTAAATGTGAGCTTCAGGTTCAGGTTCAAGGCTGCAGTTAAAATGACCCAAATTCCTAACCTTAGTACTTACAAGATGACAATAACATATTTGCAAAGTTGATAAGAAAATCCAATCAACACAATGTATTCTCACCAGAGATCAAATGCAAAATGTTCTTTTTTGCATTCATTTCTAACTTAATCTCAGAGGTGTGACAAAGCAGATAATGTCAGGTTTTCTCGGGTTCTTCTAAGAAATATTTCTTATGAAAAAAGACCGCTGTGTGGAGTGTCAACATCAATGTTAAAGTGTCCTAAACTTTAAATGCTTGCCAAATCAAGAATGAAAAAATAATCCCAAACTCTTCAGAAAAAACAGAATTCTGGTTTGCTGGCCTGTGTAACGTCATAAATGTTAGGGAAAAACTTGGTCACATTCAGTGTTGTACAATCAAATGCATTCATCAGTTCTCATCATCAGCTTGACAAGGTTGATGATTTGTGTGTTGTTGACAGTGCTGAAATCGAACACTTGAGAAAAGATAGAAATGCTGGCTTTTCTTTTGACCCTGTGCTCTCATGTGGAGCAAATGTTAATACCACAAGGATCTTATTTCCACCTACATTACAATTCTCATTTAAAGTCTTTGCTCTTTCTAGATGATGCTGAAATATTGATACATGGTTTTAGTTCATTAATACTTCTGTTGTAACTCTTTATGTGCTCAGGTACCTCTTAAGATACTAAATAAGTTTCAGTATTTCCAGAGCTCTGCAACTCATGAGCAAACTGAAACAAATCTGCATCAGTATTTACTGTAACACTCATCCTATGTAAATTTCACCAGCTCCCTTTAAACCCTAGAGCAGACTTTAAGGTTTTCCTGTTCTCATGTAAAGCACTAAATCTAGATTATTTTAAGGTGTTACTGCATGAGTCAAGTCCAGCTCTTAATAAAAGGTTTGATTGTTCTGGCCTTCTAATTTTACCAGTGACCATGCTCCTCATAATGGGAGATAGAGACTTCTCTCTCCTATGCAGCACTACATCTGTAAAACTCATTGCTAAATTCCATTAGATTTGACCACAGCCACATTTATGAAACTCACTGTTTTAAAAAGAAAACCTGTCTATCTAGACTTAGATATACTGTATTAAGATTTTAATACTCCTTGAATTATCCCAAGTTCTCTGGTTTGTTTTTAATATAGAATTCAGTTTTACTCTAATTTCTTTTTAATTTTTTCATTCAGTTAACTTTGCTTCTCTTAGTTGTTTCTCTTTTTTTACTTATTTTTATGCATTATTTAAGCGTTTTTGTACTCCCTTTTGTACTTCTGTTTTTAAAAGCATTTACAAATAAAATTATATTATTATCGCTATATTTTGTGTAAAACATTGTATTTGTTGTTTTATTGTTAAAACTGCTTTTCTTTTCTTAAATGGTGCCTTACAAACGTTATTATGAAAGAAAATTTCATTACTCATTTCTCTCTCACATGATACCGCTTTTAGGAATAATTAAGGAAAGGGAAACCTGATAATTTGGAAGAAGTCACCAAATAGGCTGACTTCTGATAGGCTGGTCAATCAACTCTTTGTTCATTTAAACAAGGATGATAGAAGAAAAGGCATGTTTGTTAAAATGAATTACCATGCTTTTAAGGAAGAAGATGACATACTAGTATTGCACACCATTGAGAGTATACTAAAATCTACAAGAAAACATTATCCAAACAAAACAATCTGAGAAAGAGAGACATAAATAATTGAAGGACTGTTGATTCCAATTCTATAACAAATTCTTCTTCAAAGGAAACAGTAAAGACGTTTCTTTGCAAATATAGTGTCATGAAGAAACCATAAAAAGTCCTCTAAATTTTATGATTGGTTAATGAGAACAAAGAATAATACAGTAAAATGTCAGAGAAACATATACAGAATATTCAATCAATCAATTTGATTAGAGAGAATATGTTTTTGCACAAATTTGTATTTGTTTTATCTTTTTGTTTCTTTATATTTCACTGAATATTCCCATAATTTAAACCCTTATGTCTTAGTAGACACTTTGTAATATACTCACACTATCAAATAACATATCGGGAGACAGGATCAAATAGGATGTTGCACCACTATGCACTAGCTGCAAATTAACAAGTAAAGAATAATTTCAATACCAAAAAGTAGAAAGAAGAAACACAATGTTTTGGCTGTTGTATATGTTGCATATTTTATCGCAGTTCTGTTGAAATGCAAACTGTGTGTCCATAAAAAGGTTTAAGAATCTTGTGAATAACTAGAATAAAACATTTTCAAAGATCATGAATCATTTTGCCGAGAGTAATGTACAACATGTGCAAGTATACATGTTTTAGTGCAGCTGAGGCTTGTAGTAACTTTGAGGTTTAATGTATGTACTTTAATTAGAGACATTTAAACATGTGAAAACAGGAATCCAATCTGTGTCTAATTCTATGTTCTGTCATTGGCTGTCAGACATCAAATTATATAAAACCTGCAGATGGCTTAAATTTTACTTTTTGCATTGCTCCTCAATGTGCTTAATGAGACTGTTTATAATATCAGAAGTTGCTATCAAGCAAGCAAGACCACACATGTCCTGCCACAAAATGGGTGACCTAGTGTTATGACAGCTGCTCAGACCCATTTCATTGGAAAGACATTTCTTTGCTATTGTTTCTAAATTGCTCCATAAACCACAAAAAACCTAAAGAATTCATGCAAAAACAGACTGAAAGAGGAATCCATACTTGTGCAACGAACTCATCTTGCTACAAGGTGTATCCTGTTTCAATTTTTAGCATGCAAACCAGTACCTCCTATAGAATCAGATCAGAATGTATTGAGGAAAACTGCTTTTATTTTGCAGATGCAAGATATTAAGCTTCTTCATATATCGTTGCTCATGAGGTTTCTGATCTTCAAAGATAAACCCAAACCCTAGTTTGAAACGTTATTCCCTGTGGTCCCTGTGAGATTCTGAATAGGTCAATGAAGTGCCAATGCAATGCAGTGACTGCTGCAAAAGCTGAATAACATGACCAGTAAAGAAACTGTGACTTTCTCTTTTAGCCTTGTTTGTCTAAGAAAGAGGCGCTCAAACAGCAAAACTGATGTTTAATTTGAAATGAAAGATTTCAATTATTTTGATGAGCTATGATCACACCTTATACTATTATTAGTTATCAATTCATTTTCATGACCATGTTTGTCACTTATTACTGTCTCCTTGTGTATTGCATTTTTATCTACAATATATGTCAATATTTGTGTTGTATACTTGATTTGAAATTCAAACTGAAGTGAAATCAACAAGTTTTATTTGTGATGCGTTTTAAGGTCTTAAGTGACTTACTTTTATTATTACTGATTTATTGGGTTGATGCTTTTATTTAAAGTGACATAATCTATATTTACAGATACATAATCCATTTATGTAGATGGGTATTTTACCAGAGCAATCTGAATGAAGTACAGTACCTTATTGAACATAACAACAGCAATGCACCACCCACAATTTGAACCCTCATTTCCATTTCTCCAAACTGCTATTAATATACTAGTGCTGGCTGGATATTTTATCAACAAGAAAAAAATTGTCTATTTTAAGCTTTTCAGTACCTACACGCACAAAGAACATTATAAATACAGCACATGGTAATTCACATTCTATGACCTTAATTGGGAAGAAATATGCTGGTCATTATGACAGTCATTACTTTATACTGTAATCTATTAATATTCTGTAATAAAAATATGCTTTGTTAATTTATTCAGGCATGCAGATCTGGACATTCATTAATTGGAAGACAGAAGATTACAAGGGGAACTGGTACAGATAATCAAATTGCTCAAACATATTGACATCCAGAGCATTTCTGCAAAATGAACAGCGAATCACAAATTAGAGGGCACAAGTGAAATGTACATGAAGGTCCATTAAAAAGTAGAATAAACTTCTTCTTTACCCAAAGGATGGTAGGAGAATGGAACAGGCCACCAAATAAGTCATTGAATACCCTGGCATCTTTTCAAGAAATATTTAGAAAACATCCATGCATCAATTAACAACTAATTAATAAATTAGCTAGATGGGCCCAATGGTTCTTTTTTTAAGTTCCCCAAATTTCCATATTTTGTTACTACCTGAGCCTGCAATCATAACATTTTCAAATAGGACTGTATATTTACAGTTTACACAAACTGCTCCAAATTGAAAAGATGAAAATATTAAAAGTCAGTTAATGAATTAGAATTTTCAAGAAAAATAGTATCTGTCTCTGTATGTTCCCATGGACAGATATTTAAGATATTTAAACTCACATAGCTACACCACAGATCAACCAGGATGTCAGAGATGAAGTGGTACTGTATATAGAGATGTAGAATATGTGTAATGCCAACAGAACAACTAAAATTTCATTAGAGATATACTGCAAACATGTGGAAAAGGGTTTTATGGTTAGACAAGACAAAAACTGAACTTTGGTCTGCATGGTAGTGGCAGCATCATTTTATGGGGAAGCTTCTCATCAGCAGGGACAGAGTAATGAGAAGCATCTGGAACAGAGTGATAAATGAGCACACTAGAGGCAAATCATAAACAAAAACCTACTTGAGTCATCCAAGCATCTAAAACTGGGTTGAAGATTTATATTTTATATAACAATGATACAAAGCACAAGGCCACAACCACACTGGAGTGGTTTGACAATAAAAACATTAAAATACTTGACTGGACCTGTCAAAATGCTGACTTACTGGAAGTCCTTTAGAACATTTATAGCAAGACTTGAAGATTGCACCGCCTCAGCAATCCCCAACAGTATTTTCAGAACTAGAGAACTGGAGGAATTGTTGCCAGGAAGAAACAGCAAAATTACATCATCCCACTGTGCAAATCTGCTAGAGATCTATCCAAAAAGCCTGCAAGTGGAAATTACTATCACAGGTGCTTCCAACAAATAGTACTGAAAACGTATGCAATCAGTAAATTTGACCTTTTATGTCTCCTGAGCAAATATTTCTGACATTCGGTCTCTTTCACATACAGCATATAAATGTTCATTTGATTACATTACAATTTTGAATAAAAACTGTATTAACAGTAACAATGCACTAATATTGCATTGATTAATACACTAGGTAAATCTTAAATCTCAGGACTATGAAATTGACAAGAGATTTGCTAAAGATGACAATAAATATTGTAAATGTTTGAATGTGTTTTAACATGTTTTGTGAAATGTGTTTTTAATAATATTATTATTTTAACAAGTGGTGTGGATAGATAATCTAAGGATAATATCATTAAGTGAATTTTCTTAAATATGGTAGACATTTACAGACATGAAGCGTTAAAGTTCAGGTTTACTCCAAAACCACAAAATCACAGTATGGCTGTTTAATTTTTGAAAAATAACTATCTTCTCAGTCAGAGATAATATAGTGAGCAATGTGAGCATGTACATGGATATGGTTACCCACCAAAATGCACACATGGTCCCCATGAGGAATTGTAGGGGGCACTATAGGCTCTGAAGGAATGTGGCTTCTCATGGGAATGCACACGGTTTCTGAGGAAACTGAGAGCTGCAAGCTACTGTAGCCTGGGTGTAACACCTTGTTTGACAACACATGTGAAAAGCTGTATATGCAAATCTAGCAGAAATGCCCACATTTGACCTCCAATTACACAGCCCAGACTAAAACCTCAGCCTATAACCCACAGCTCTTACAGTGCAGATTTGTGCATTAGGGCAAGTCTGGTCCTACGTCATTGGCCCACTGGCCCAGCAAATATTGATGTAATGACATCACATGTCAGAGTGGTCCTTATATGCAAAACTGCATGGGTCCCTAACTGGTAGCCCATTAGACCAATAACATGGGCCCAGCATTGTCCAGAGGTGTAAGACTGAATCGGGCCTACAAAAGCTACCAGTTATTGGCAGATTTTGCTGATCTGATATAGCTGGTTCCATCTGAAAAAAGATCAGTGAATGTTTGAGCAGCATTATACTAATGTAAATTGCAGAAAATAGTTAATAGGTGAATTGTGTTTTTGTGTCAATTATTTCACATTAGCAAATCACAGACCTTTATGTCAAAGATTTACAAAATTTAGGTGCAGAATATGAATGCAGAATGTTTCAGATGGTAATTCACTGAGAATGTATACAGCTCAGTAATTTGTAACTTGTTAACATTTTTTATTTAAACACAGAACATGCACAAGATTAATTTGAGATAATTGCACATAAAGTCATTGTATATCAAAGCATAGTAGTAAAAAGAAACAGACAAGAAAAAAAGCACAGAAATGTACCAAATGCCCTATGGTAGTTCTTGCTCCTCATTGTCACCAATTCATGTGATTTTAGAAGTAATAGAATCGCCACTTATGGTATCTCTGATTCAAAGGTTTTCTTGGAAGGATTTTTTAGCACTGTCTGAAATTAATTAGTAGTGTGAGACAACTAATGATGCCAAATGACACTAGATTACAGTACCTACAAAAATGTATCTGGAGATGCAGTTCTTGCATTAATTATGATGCTCTTGTATGTCCCTTAAAACAATATTAATGGCTTTTAAACATAAGATATTCCACAGGTTTACTGATTATCTTGCAGAAAAAACTGAATGTTGTCTACGTAAATACTCCACACTGTTTCAGTGCAGAGATTCACACCATGCAAATGAAAATGAAAGCCTGAAAAATGTGCTTGTTTTTGTTTGTGCTGGGAATTTATGGGGGTTTGGACCACTCTGAATCTGGAGAGCGACCATACAGGGCTGTGGGGGAGCCAGGGCCTATCCCAGCAAGTAATGGGCACAAGGCAGGGTACACACCCTTGACAGGACACCAATACTTGTAACAATGCAATGTGACTTTTGATTACTTTAGTCAGTTAGTTTAATTAAGTCAGGATTGGCCAGCTGTGGCCTTTGGGGGCTACAGGATGTGGGTATTTTCATTTCAGATGGTCTCAGAACAACATAATTGAACAAATCAGCCTGCTTGAGTGGTCAAAACGTGTCAACGGAACGGTTCAAATAGTTTTGAGATTGATGAGCTAAGGATGACATGTAATACCAGCTGGACTGTGGGACCCAAGGACCAGAACTACCCCCTGACCTGCATCATGTCCTTTCCTATCTCTGCTGCCGATTCGATTCTCATATTCCCATTTAAAGTGGTCCACGAGTCCAAACAAAGGCACTAACATTTTACATTTACATTTTTAAACATGTTTCAGACACATGCTCTTATACATTTAAAAAACACTGCAAAACAAAATCACAAATCTTGTATCAATTTACCTTTCCTACTCCCAGACAAATCGCGTCAGCAAAATGCTATTACTGTAATTAAATTTCTCAGTCTTGACAACATCAATGAAAATGCCAATTTATATCCATCATTTTAAATATTCATTTCCATATTTTACAGTAACTTTGTTAATCAGTAGACAGCCTGCATGTTATTCACTTCATATAAAAAACGGAATACCATTAGCAATACGTAAAATTATATATATTGTTTTGAAGCAAAAACTGTTAATATTATATAATAAAAATTAAAAATTTTATGAAAAACAATATTTTTTTCATAACATTCTTAATTTGATTCACAATATGCCTTGACATTTACATACTGTATATGATTTATATGTAAAAACATGTTTAAAATGTCCTGTAGTACTGCTGTCATAGTTTCTGAAATGGAGGAGCAGTATTTTGTTTTTTGTTTGTTTTCTATATTATGTGTACTTGTCTGAAAGCTTTCAGTACCCTTTCGGAATCCATGTGCCCCATTATTATTGTCATAATATAACTTTTTGTACAGTTAATTAACCTTTACAAGATTTCATTGTAACTTAATATGTATGCCAGCAATCAGTCTGTCATGCAGTATTTTTCTTTGTTTATTTTTAAAAGGAGTTCGAAGCATGTTGACATTTGACAAGACCCTTGTCCATGTGTCCTCAGTTAAAGAGCTTCTATAAGTATGGTTAAAATATGATTAAACGTCCTTTTTTATATTTCTCTAATAGTCATCTGTGAGTCATGCTGTATATAAAAAATACCTGATAATAGAAAACAGAATTTAAAAAGTTTAATAATGCTGTTATATTTTACCCCAAGAAGTGCACTATTTTACAGTGATAAACATTTTAAAAAGGAAGAAAAACAACGGTTACAGTTGTTTATAAAGTATAATCATATGCAGTATATACATTCTTATCATTTAAGAATGGATACTGTTTTATTCACATATTGCCATTTTATGATTATTATGTCTTTACGGCATAATGCTGCTACACTTATTATTCCATTTGGTTGCTCTATTTATCTGTAAGAGAAATTACATATACAGATTACAGCTAGCAATATATTTACATTATATACAATGGCAATGTATCAATTTAAAGGTACCTGTAAAAAAACTGTGTGGTATGTTTTAGCACTATGTAAAATGGTCATAACATTATCATTGGAAACTTAGTTATATTATGGTAACAATGAACATGATCAATTTTGATAGTTTTGAACCTTTCAAAGAAAACCTGATTTTTTATCTATGGTTGATTTCACTGTATTTTACATTCGCACACACACTACTTTAGCATTTTTTCTCACATTCATCTCTCCAACACCCCATTTCCACCTCTGTAGCTACACCTTGATTAACTCCTCTCTCTGTGAGAGAGAGGATCAAGCCTCCTCATCCTATATCCAGGAGGGACTTCTTAAGAAAGCAGGTTATGCAAAGACTTAATATAGATAAATACTCAATAAACATTCACAAATCATCTGATTCTTGGATTCAGATTCCTCATGAATTCATTTTTGTGGCTTACACATTTATTTGGCAGATGTGATGAAGCCTTTAAATCTTTGTTCATATACAGGTACATGTCATTCAAAATACTGTGAAACCATTAATTAATATTTCCTTTTGGAGCCCTTAGCATTGTTGCATAACTACGTAGACTCAAACAGATGTAAAAGAACAATTTTTTCCATCAAATGCAGAATTGTAAAAGTGTTTAGAATTTAAAGAGGTGGACTGGGGTGCATGGGGGTTAAAGGTCACTTGACATAACCATGTCATGTCAAAAAATGTTAGTGCAAAAACGTTGTGCTAGTCCTAGATAAACTGCCTTTTTGAACAAGCCAGGGTTCACCAGATCTTGTCTTTGGCAACATGAACTTGCTGTATTTTCTGTTCATGGGGCAGGTGTTCCTTGTGCTGTTTATTTTTCTTCACTCATTGTTTTGTATGCAGGAGATTATAATCAAAGATCTATATATCTCACTTTATACTTGTTATACCAATATTTCTACCAGTGGTTAACATTCTACAAGGCTGGAGTTAATTGGTTTTTTTTTTGCAAAAAATGTTTTGTTAAATAATGATCACCTTCTCTGAATACCACACATGAAATTTGACAAGATAATTAAATGCAAACAAATATTTGGGCAGTGTTGCTGTCCTCTGCCTTTCTAAGACAGGGATTCACAGTCCTCTCCCTGGTCCCACATAGCTACTGTTTTTTGTTCCACCTTAGCATTCAGTAAAGTAATTCACCCCTTAATACATCTAATAATGTGGTTAATAAGAACTCTTTAATTGGTTTCAGTCCCTAAAAATGTAGAATGTGCTTTGTAACTATTGTGCTTCTTAAGTAACTTTAAATTTTCATCTAAAAAAACAGCAAAGGTTCTAACCAAGTGACTTTTTGGTTCAATTCAGAATTTAAGTGAAGAGGTCAGCAGGTGTGTAAGTTTCCAGGATCAAGTTAGGATATGTGCGTAATCCTCTTTGTTTATAACTTCATACAAGGCCAGGGCGATCCACCTCTACATCCTTCAACCCATAATCTCGCTTTTTAACTAGTAATTCACAGAATAAAGGAAGCTATTTAATGTACCTGAATTATAACGATACCTTCAATATTACTAAACAACTACTGATAGGAAGACAGATATTTTAGCAGCTTTTTATTATCTGCTTAGAAATTTTTGTTTCTGTTTTTCATTCCTTATTGAATGAATTAAACCTTGATGAATTAATTGAACTGAGCGGAAAAGAAGTCAAATCATCTGTGTGTCCCAGATCTTAATGAGGTGGCAATTGAAAGATTCCTCTAAAACTTGCAGGATAACAGCAAGACTCCAGGACTAGACTTCTCTGCCCATGTTGGTACCTATCACATAACCAGATTGACCATTGAGAAAATTGTAGAAGTACTGTATTTGTGTTCTTTAATAACAGTATTCATCTTCCATTGTTTAAATGACATAATTTATTGTTGTGGTTTGGTTAGCTTAATGTGCATAGAATCACAGTTTTTTTTTTTACTCTTGTCATTTACATAGAATCATTTAATTTCTTGAGTTACCAAAAATGTCTAGATTTTATTGCTTTTTTTTCATTAAGGACTGCATATTGTTCTGGTTTGTTTAGACTTTTCCATTGTCTCTTAGAAGATGCCCTTGGAGACAGTGCCCTGGCTGACCTTTTGAAATCAGCACCTAAAGTTTAGTGGTTGTTGCTTTAGGCAATCCAGCAGACAATGAAAACATGGACAAATATATACATTTGGGCTAAAGACATGTCAAGGGAATAATGCACACTACTGTACAGCTTCTCTCAATTCTGTAAGACTAGTGGATCAAGTGACTACTCAAACATCTATCAAGTAGTTTGTCAAAATAACAGATGTCTTGTCTTGTTGGAATATTTTTGCATGCTGGAGCATGACATTGTAAGCATAGGTGTACATCATTACATCTGTCAAAGAACAATCATTTAAATTACATTGTGCATCATTTCTTTTTTTCCTTACTATAAATCAAAGAAATCAGTAGAACTGCTTGGAATCCTGTGCTATGAGGAATCTGTACACCTAGACCACTTTCACTCTTTAACCCCCTGGACTAACTGTGATACAAGCCTTTTCAGGTTCTGCATATTTTCCTACTTATTTTTACAATTCACCATAAAGACCTGGAACACAGTTGGGTCTGACAGCAGATCATTCAGCTCCACACATGCAGAAGAAAGGAAAGAAAGGAACTCAAATCAGAGCAGGCATACTTGAATTACATAACTGTCTATATGTATCCTGAAGTATCAATGGAGTCCATTACAAAGCCTTCCTTAACACAAGCTCTTAACATTCACTAGAAGCTGCTGATTTTGCCAGTAAGACTGGTACGGGATCACCAACAGATAAAGTCCAGGCACTGACAAAACTGACATCGCTTTTGTCAAAGCCTTTGACAAAACAGCCTACTATTACTTCTTCAGGGGGAAATACATGCTTTGATAGGAACATGGAGAGTAGGTTTGCAGGGAAATTGAGTGAAGGAGGAATTGTGCTAAGATGGCTAAAAGCAATTAAGGGAATCTGATCCTTTTTAAGCCAGGAAAACCCTTTATTGAGAGGAATGATGATGACACTTTGATTAAAACTTTAAGCATGCAGCATTAGTGTGGGCAGTGCAGCATGTGTGTGTTTTAAAGTACAGGAACCATTGAAAAAGACAGCATTACAGGGGGTGGTGTAGCTAACTGTGGAAGACTGTGACTGAGATCTCCCAAGACGAACATGCACCAGCAGTGTAGTAATCGGTGGCACTGGAATACTGACTAGAGAATGGTTTAGGTGTAGACGTATGTACATTTGGCTGATAGTTGGAAGCAATATAGTCTTCAGTGCTTCATTGTTCACTGCAAAGGAACAAGTAAAAGTTTTTTTCATGCTGAAAAATGAAGAAAGTAAACACAACATTTTGGCTGTGGAGCCTTCTTAACACCCAAAAAAGGCTCCACAGCCAAAACGTTGTGTTTCCTTCCTGCTCTTTTCAGCATTTACTTGTTCCTTTGTTGCCTACGCATGCTAACGCAGCTACATACTACATTGTTGCCTGTCCTATTGACTGTCTAACACGTTATTGTTGTATTTTAAAGTGCAATAAGTTGAATACCATCTTACTGGTCTAAGTTAGTGTGTAGGAGGATGTGTTCTTCACTGTGTATCCTGAATTACCATTCTCCATAGCTGGGTTATGCTTTATGTAATGTTTCCTTAGATATTCAGTGCTTCTCTGGAGAACAGACCTCCTACTGCTTATTGAAGTGAGCTATATGAATTCCCAACCCATTATACTTTTCCTCTTGGAATTAACCTCTACTTATTTCTTGTTGAAAATTACATTCCACTGTTCTAACATTTGAACAACTAAATGAGGTAACAAACACTTAATCAAGCAAGATATCAAGTATGGAGAATTATTATTTAATAAAGATTGTAAAATCCATCCTTCCTCATTGTTCTCTTAATAATAGAAGACACTTCCAGCGGGAAAAAATATAAACATATGCACATTCATACAGTGGATTCAACTTTGATTCTCAGTCATTCCTTCTATTTTTTCTCAATTTAGTATTACATTAGTATTTGTGTCTACAATGGAGTAAGTTTCCATACCTTAAAGATCCTTAAAGATAGTTTGATAGTGGTGTATAAATACATGTACTACGGATTGTAGTTAATCAAAGAGTTCCTGTATAGTTAACAATCTACCTAGTTTGTGCTGTCTATGAAATAACCTTCACATCTCATTTTGTAAATTCGGTAAAAATGCCATAAGCCTTCATATACCATGCTTCGTCATCCCACACTGAACATTCTTAGTCTATGAGCAGCTCCTAAAGATTTATTTTATTGTCTGCATGTCTGAGACTCAGTACGTCTTGCTAACAAATTATTTGAACATCACTAAGCCATTTAATAAAATATTTTTACTATGTTCAAAATGTCTGTTTTCTGTGGTGTCTATTTTTAATCGCTGAAGGCAGAAATCAACAAAATTAACCTCAAGTGAAAAGGTCTCTGTTTTGTTTAGACAAACTATTTTTGCACTTGTTGTTTTTAGGCCCGTCTGACTGCTCTCTGGTTTCTCTTCTGTTTTTCTTCAAGTCACACAGAACAATTCACCTGATGCCTGTAACTGAATTCCGGCCTTGTCACCAATTGTGACAAATGTAACAGATGCCAAGTTCCATTTACTACACACTTGTCAAGGACTGAATTTGGCATCTAAAGGTCAGCTCGGGTCATTTAACAACCCCCATTCAACTTGTCTTAAATTAAGATTTTTCAGCCTTTGTACTGCTGAAATGAAGGGCATCAGATTCCATTTCAGGTTGGGACTATTACACGGCCCCATAAAGTGTAGCTAGGCAATGACTGCCATTTAACTTTACAGGAGAATGAACAGACAATAATGGCTAACACTGTTGATAATAAACAATGTATGAGACATAAATAAATAGGCACAATTAAGCTGATGAAAACTGTATGTGTGTGTGTGTAAAAGCAAATATTTCTGCAAATATTTTGTAGAATGCAATAATTACAAATTATTTTCAATTCATTGTAAATTACAAATACAAATACCATTACAAATACCACAAAAAATAGGTTTAGTTAAACTTATGAATGTATGTTAATATTCTGAATATTAGTTTAGTTTAATGTATAAACAGTATCTTGTATAATATACAGAATAGTTTTTATACACTGTGCAATATTTCTATCTAGAAAAGTCAAGATAAGTTAACAACAGACAGGATTTGCAATTATAATTCTACTGATGTTAGATGTTGTTTAGATCTGTAGAGTGTAAAGGAAATACAAGTTTTTAAGGTAGTTTAGTTTCTGGCATTACGGTAAGTACTTCTACAGTAAGCAGCTGACACTAAGTAATAAATTATAACTATCATCAGTCCTTTGCATGTTTACCAGAAAGTATTTAAACAGATATTTTAAATCTGTTGTTTTTGTTTCTAAGGGTTTTCAAATGTTATAATTACAGACAATAGATATTTTTCATTATGGTGTTTCAATGCTCCAATCAGCTGATATTATAACTATAAACAGCCTACAGGATATAATTGTATTTAATTAAACTTAATTGTATTTACATAAATAGAGGTGTAGCTATCCATTTTTTTTTGTTATTTATGAACAAAAAGTAAATCAGTAAATAAAACCATCTACTTATTGAGGTTTTTTTTTCTGGAATCACTCACTATACCTCTGTACTCTGTTTCCTGCTCTAGTATACAGAACAGAACTCAATTTCCCTTTGGGCTAATCAAATAGGCAGGCTGTGTAAAACGTAGTGCATGTTTCTAAGTTTCTGTCCAGTGTAAAAAAATACTGTAAATACATTTTTTATTTCAAATACAGAAGGATGAATATCAAATGAGAGCAAGTCTCTTTATGAACTCCAAAATGTAAAATGTCTACAACCTTGAATATATAAAAAGACATGTGTTAACACAGCAGTTAAAATCACATTCTTAAATTTATTATACCAAAAATGTTATGTTAACATATTATGATGCTCCTGCACATAATTTCAGATTATACAATACATTATATATGTATGTACTGTATACTGTAGGTGCATTGTATTTTGTTAACTGAACATCCTACTGAGCAAGGAGTAGAGAAAGAATATGTAGAGACTCTGGAAAGCCCCTTAAAGCCACACTGTAGCGTCTTTAGTAGAAGGTAGATTAATTACATAAATAATCAGTCATGGTCAAATGTTAAATACAATATGAATTGTAGCCACACATTGTGTAATCAAGACGTACAGTTAAAAATATAATTATAGACATTAACACTCATTAAAGTTGGAATGTAGTAATAAAGCTTAATGGGAAAACATTGTACACTAGCTTTAAAAAATGAATTCCAGAGTCTTTCAGGAAGATATACTGTATGTGTGCAATTGGTTATTTTTCTTGTTCTTTCATTGAAATATAAATGGTTCTGAACTTTATGCATATCCCTCATTTTGCAAAGTTGATAGCTAGATGGGCCGAATGACCTTCCATTTGTGACCTTTGATGTATAATGCATGCTTCCAACAGTTTAATTAATTATTGCAAAAGTCGTCTACACTGTGTTTCCCAGCATACACTGGGAAAATGAATTTCATCGTTCCGAATTTACCCTTCGGTTCTTACTTTCAGTAATCAAAATTAAACAGAAAAACACATTATTACACAAACATAACATACTTTAGTGATTTTATTAGGTAGTTCTGTTGATTCAGATTTAGTTCCATAACAAAATGTTCTTAACGGGTTTGGCTTGTGTGTATAACTCCTTATCTTACATGGAGAGATATGTGTGAACTGTTTAAAAAAATAAAGCAATCTGAGCTGCTTTGGGGTTCTGTGCCATAAGGGCTGAATTAAGTGCCAATAGGTTTTTTTTCTGTTGGAATGCATCTCAGCTGGGGGTGAGATGTGGTGGAGTTGACTAATGCACAAACCCTTTCTCCATATGGGAGAAACTTCAGCGCAGGTCACAAAGAAATGATCAACAACAAGATGTTCTTCTTCAAGTCTATATAGCAAGGCATTTAACAATTTACAGAACAACATCTTTAAGGGCTTTGAATTATTAAAATAAAGTCTGGGTAATGTGTAGGAAGAAAACTCCAAAAACAAAACAGAGATGGTGTTGAAAAACCTACACAAGTGCAAATTGTCTTCTCCTTTCCTTAGAACTTCAGATTCTGGCACAATCTAGTTTGTAAAATTATTCACAGAGCAACTGGGACTTATATTTTGTTAGCTCAAAACAATTTTCTGCTTGTTTTTATTCACTTGGCCATATGCTTATATTGTAAATGCATTCCAACTATTAAACTCATATTCAGAGTTCCAGCATGAACTATTGTTCTTTTGCTCTTTGTTTTCCTTCACTACTTTTGAATTAGCTGTAGAGTTAAACATGAATCTGTCTTGAGAACGCTGCATTACATGATCATTTATAACGGTAAAAGGCACAAATTCAAACATATAACATCACATAGTATATCATAGATTCAATAGTTCAACCCATTTTAAAAAATTATCTTTTTGTTTAGAAATATTTGAATATTTTGATATTAGATATAACACAGATTGAAGCTTTTTATAATTAGATACAATTTAGAGCAGATAATATATAAAAAACATTAATTCTCAAGTGTTTTATGAGCCCATTTGGCAGGCTGGAGCACATGTATCAACAAGGCTCTATCTGTCACTCAGAGAAGTAGAATTTGTGGTTTTCCCCGAGGGCCTATATGACCTAATTGCCTGTAAGCCAAGTGTGTAGCAGTTATAGCTACCTTATAGCAAGATAGTCTCCTAACCCGCAGCGAGTCCATTACACAAAAACAATAAGACATTTTTTGAATTACATTGTGTAAGCACACTCTATAAGATTTTAACTTTAAATCAATTAATAGGTTCTACACGACATGAGTTCCCATTGAAATGTCAGAAAACAGGAGAGATTATGTCTAACAAGCTCATTAAGAGGACTATTCCCACTGCAGTTCACTGCATTTTCTGAAATACCCTTTTCCTCTTCACTAGGGGTTAAAAGGTCTTCGTAAATGGTATACTATTATCACCTCTAATTGATCTCAGGGATACACTTCCTTTGTGTTGAAAGATAAATGTTAGAATTTCTGAGAGAATAAAGGCTGATGATAGTAATAAATGAAGGTTTAAAACTTGATTGTTGAAACTGGGGTAAAACACTTGTTACAGTAGTTATTAATAGGTCAGGTGTTAACCTTATGAAGAAAAACTTAAGTCTGAACTGTACCTTTGTACCAAGAGTTGTGCTTGTAAACTTTGGTAGAAGCCTTTTCATCACTTCTGTTCTGGACTACGTTGTTTAAGCATTGTAACAGGACTGGGTTTCCTTAGAAACCATGACAATATAAAGATGCTTAAAGTGACTGCCAAAATCAAGAAACTCATATTTGTATTTGTAAAACCTCATAATAAAGCTTTAGAAGGTTCAGGAAAGCCACTGGCCTTCCCTTTCACATTGATCAAGCATTACTTCAAGGACATCTCATACAGAACAAAGAATAACTTCGAAAGAGAAACATTACCTAATGAAAACTTCAACTACAACTCAAACACTGCCCAAAAATGACCCTTAGAAATTATGTGATATGTGATATAGAAAGGCTGGTAGTAGGAAAAATATTTTGTTGCAGGCTGGTCTCCACAAAAATGAAATTTTAATTTTTTAATTCATTTACTGTTATGGCCCCATTTGTTTTCATTTGGATCTTACATTAAAATGTGTTGTCAGATTAAAAATTGCATAAATCTTGTCGGATTAAGCAACATTTATATTTTTTGTAGGCAGGAGCAGAATTACCAAATGGGTTTGATGGGCTGAATATCCTGCTCTCCTTTGTTAATATTCTTATGTTCTTAACAAAATGTGAAAAGGTGGGAGCAGCTAGAAATGAAACTATTGATTCAGAATAAACTAAAATATGAAACTAATTTCTGTGAGCAGGGTGGAAGTGGGATTAAAAAATAAATTCTTTACAATGTTTTGTAGCTCAGTGTAGTCACACCTGATTGTAGTATGTTTATAATTTAGTCAAAATAATTACTTGTAGACTTGAATATCTTGTACTACAAAATGAGACACAGCCAGAAATGTCCTATGATCAAAACTTTTTTCTCCTTTAGTTTAGCCATTACAGCTAGAACTGCAGCTGAGTTCAATAACAAATGAAACACTTACAGTTCGCTTCCTGAAACCAGCACATACAGTTCTCATTTGTTCCCTGATTATCACGTACGTTTGTAAGCATTGCAGAACAACTTCAGGTGCAAGAACTGTGAAAATGATATATGATATTTAATGATATCTGTATATAAAGCTCTTCTGCTGCTTCAGAAGTGTATACAAAAACTTTGCTGCTGAATTATGACCCAAGCTTTGAGGCATCTTGTTCGGCAGTGAGAAGTGTTTTACTGTTTCTTGGCTTTAAATGCACTTCCATAGCAGCATAGGAACAAATACATGAAACCAGTATTGATCTGAAGATTTCTGCACTATGTCATTCAAAATGAATATCCTTTAATACAAATGAGCAAATTACTAACTACTACCAAGGTCATATGTGCCGAAGGGCTTCCTCCCTTTTACAGCTGTTTTTATTCTCTTATATTCTTATATTCCAGGTTATAGAAAGTACAGTATATGAGATTGAAAAAAAGCAAAAGTGTAAACATGCCAAACAACAATATCAGGGATACTTGTAAAACAGACCAACATATTCTATCCTTATTATTAAGTGGTAAATGTATGAAATATTACTGTATGAAACAATGCTTAAACTTTATCTTTGATGAATTGCCACTGCCAGACAAAGTGCACATACAGTACAGCTTCACCTCTGCAGTGCTGGAATAAATGATTAAAGAATGTATTGCTTCTGCCAAGAAAAGTGAACAAAACCTATTTCAAATGGACAATAGCAATTTTGTGTTGGGGAAAAACACCTATAAAATAATTTTGAAAATAAACAGAGAACAAGGGGACTTGTACTGGCATTATTACAAAGTTTTTTAAAAAAATACTTATTTGGAACAAAGATTCAAAAGGATGTTTCTGGCATAACTCTTACTGTTCATACTTTAACGGTAAAGCCTACTTATTTTCGCCAGGAAAAGGTATTTGAGTGAGGCTTAATGAATTTATTCCTCAAAACCTTTCTGTGGGTTTTGTGTTCGTTGTGGCCTTAAGGACAGATATGTCTTAAAATTGATTGTGACAATACTTCAGTCTATGACTCAAAATAAAAAAGTCAAAGGTTGCCAGACCTGCGATGCAAGGCCAATTCAGCAAAGCTGCTGCTCATTTTCACACGCAGACCTAATGAAAACCTGCTGTATGGTTAACAGTTATGGAAGAGGATTTATGGACTACGTTCTGCAAGCCCTACAGTAAGATTATTTCTTAACTTCGGTTAGTTACATAGTTTTGTGGTCCAGACAGCCACAAATGTATATTGAAACATATTTTTCTCTATCACTGAGCAATATTTGATGCTATCTACCACAGAGCAAGAGTTCTTAGAACAATGCTGAGAAGTGTGGTCAATGAGTAATCACAGAGCTGTTAACTTGGTTATTTTTCTGAATGATTCATTCATTTGTGGTCCGATAAGGAATCCACTGAATGTTCTCTTCTGATAGAAATTACAAGAGAAAAATCAACAAAATGGATGATGGTTTCTGCACCATGCATTACTGAACTTTGCCTAGCAACTCAGTAGTGTGTCTTTGCAAAACAAATTTACAAAACACACATCTGTGATAAAAGAGGTACTGTATGTGTGTTACAGGAGGACTGTTCTGTGATATTACTGCACAGTCTTGTTTTATCAAAACTATTAAATACAACATTATATTAAATCCTTCTAAGAAAATACAATTGCTATTAATTAATTTGGTTCTTCCAAAAAGAAAAGTAAAGAATGTTAAGACGCCAGATGACAACTTCATCAAGGCTTGAACTGGCGATTCCAGTGAACTCATTCATCAAAAAAGGTCATTTTTATAAGCTGTCCATTTTTTGTAATTTAAGTACACTTGAATTCGCTCTTTACAGGGATCAGCTATAGAAATTTTCTGAACATTTCGCTCACTTTATAGAACTTCACAGAAGTTTGTCAAGTACTCTGGCAAACCATTCACCCCACTCTTCCCTCCCACACAAACTTTTTACATGCAGTTAAACTCCAGATGAAAGCTTCTTACACATGCAATTTTGCATAGAGTTAAATTCCAGATGAAAGCATCTCAAATCCATGTGCTGTTAGGTCATCCCATGTAAAAAACAAAGGAACTATAAGACTGAAACAGAAAATGTGTTAAACTACTAACTTCAATACTTTCATTTATCTACGAGACTCTTAAGATCGGTAAACAATGCACTGGAATGCTCTCATAACTAACAAGAACTTAAATGACTAAGACATTATGTCAATCTCTTTAGAGAAATTAGTGGAATTTCCTCAAAACAAGGAGAGAATAAGCAAGCTACATTTTTGCTAAAAGAAAATAAACCTTTGACTCACAGGCACTTCAGATTACAACGTGCTTGTCAAATCTGCAGCCATCAACTGTAGTTGAAAAAGTGAGACAATACAGTAAATCAAACCCTTTGTTGTTCATTTAAAATATAAAGCAACTGTAGTTGTAACAACAAAAAGCAAACGCTTTTTTGTTTAAGATAATTAATAAAACTTACATCTAAAACTCTTTCTTGAGACTGACAGAAAGCACCACCAATACACTGGAACATCTTCAGTCTGTTAACTCAAGTTGTCAGCTGTCCTCACTATAAAATTGTTTATTTAGGCGAAGTAGCCAGACCCTTCCATATGCCAGGTATTTGCCTGAGCCTGAGTGAAATCATGGTTAGTGTCTGAGGCAATGGCTCAAGTCAGATAAGAATCTATTGGGCTTCCTACAGGTTATTCCAGCAGGAAATGCTTTCAGAATGTGTACTGGCGTATACTCCAATATATGAACGATATTGCATGCACCTTTTGTATACTAAGTGCACTTTGTGTATCTACGTGTATTTGTATAGTATAATACATTTTTGTAATAGTGTATTGTTTTTGATAAACACAAATGTTTCATGTTTAAATTTAGTTTAGTGGATTTTGAAATATGCAAAAAGCATGCAAACTATTTTGTGGTTAATGTTTCTTCTTTTGCTTCTTTACATTCTACAAATACAATAAATATGAATTTTAAGATTTGTGCATTTTAATTGCCAGCTTATAAAACTTTGCAAAGTCTGTAAGTTTACACTTTTAAAAAAAACGAAGTATTACTTTTTCCTCTTTAAATACAGCGTACACCCTAAAAGTGTCCAATACTTCTAGACAAAGTGTAGCATTTTTTGTGTATACACAAAAATGCTGCAAATATAGAAAGAAAAATCCTATTGTACAGTGTTTTATGCATGTACTCTGTGACATACAAGAAAATGATTCTGTTCTTGTATTTGCTGTTAGAATAGGGTCTTAATGATTTCCAAAATTTAGACGCTATGCATAACGATTGCAGGTAAGACCAAATGGCCTTCAAAAGGAAATGAAAAACAGCTCTTATGATTGATATCATTTATTGTTCAACTCTTACTCTTTTAATGGTACACAATTATCTTCCCAAAGAGCCTTAACATATGGACCCAATAATGAATGCGTATATGTAGTCTCTGAGTTTCAACCACCAAACCACAAAACACTGCACCAGTGTGCATCCTGTGGCAAGATTGAAAAGATTAGCAGTGCCAACTTTTTTGTTATTTTAAGATTTCTTTCACACTCTCTGTAATGGCAATACTGTGCGTACACAAAGCAGACCTCATACCTGTGCATGCACTAATTATGGGTAAAGTTGTCCATCCCAGTTTCATCACTGTGTCCACACTGCATCAGTTTCCAGAAATGACAGTTTTTGAAGTGAAGTTTCAAAGCTTCAGTGATGACAGGATGTTTTACAATCTATAATCACTAAATCTCAACATGTGGGTCTTGGAAACCCAAGAAACTATTAGTTTTCCTTGAAGGTGACTTGAATGATATTAAAGTTGTGTACATTGCTTCATTCCAGACAGACCAAGAAAAACTGTAATGTGCCAGGGTGTTCACACCACCCTGTGGATGGTTTTCAGGGCATGAAGTAAATAGTTTTTCAAGTGTCAATTCTTGTACGCTGGCATAGCAATACATCTGTTCACAAATGGAACATTTGGACACAATGACTGTATACCTGGGTTGGGTTGTCTACTAAATTATTCCCAAATGTTTACTGCATAGTTAGCATATAATTGGGTTACTATTATGCCATTTAGGGTGGGATCTAGGTTCTCAAAGGTGACTGTTAGTAATCAGACAGAACGTTTTAAGGCAAAAATTGGTTATAGTTAACCTGAAAACGGTTTTATATAATGCGGGTGGTAATGGTCATTTGTAAATATCTCTACGAATATAGAGCTGATGCACAAACAGCTGAAAGAGAAGAAAGTCATGCACCCTTGCAGAATTAGCCTACCTGCAACTCTATTGTTAGGAGCTCCATAAATTGCAGGCATAAGAACTGTTTGCTGGTAATTCCTTAAAGTGTTATCCTTCGAGGGCATTTTCTATGCAGGATCTTAGACTTCATGACAGGAAGCCACTTTAAGTCACTCATATATAGCAAACCCATGGCTTAAGCACTGGGGAAAGTAACAGCAAACATTCTTCCTTAACTCTAATGATTCTTTTAAACTAGGTGCCCTGTACAATTCCTGTTTATTGTTCTACTCCCATCATTTACCCTATTTGGACTTAAAGCATCTTTCAAAATGATGAACAAACAAATGTATCCATTAAAAATTTTAGAAAATAGTATTTAAGTTAATTTAGTGCATAGTGTCAGTACTTATGCAAAAAAGTAATGTAATCACTTTGCAAACACCTTAGATGAGACACTACGTGAACAATCATCATGTACGGCCTACTCTGTAGATGCAGAAGCTATCTACACTATATGAAGGTTTCATATAGAAGAATTGCTGAGGTCTTTATGACTGATTTCAAATGCTAAACAAATCCCAATTTAAGAGAAAAGTCAGTCCTAAGGCATTTATTTCTAGTAAATTACTCTCAGTAACATTTATTCCAAGTCTTTGTTGTAATTTGTATAAATTGAATCTTGTTTTGCCATGGAAGAGCTTCACATATTCTGAATAACCTCCACCCTTGTTTAAGTCTGGCACTTCTGAGTAATAAAGGTTAATGACAGGTTTTATGCACATCCTATGAAAGAAGCTGATGTGCACATCATTGCATTTGGTTCATTTATTACCGTTTTTATAGTTTCAAAGATTAATGTGTCTACCACTCAGTGCCACTTAAATAAAACCTTTTTTAAAAAGATGTGTAGTACGTTAACCTGCATAAAATGCAGAGAAGTGTTAATGGAGAGAAGAAACAACCTGGAAGGTTGTAGCTCTCATAAGCTAGTTTTAAATAGAAGTGGGGAAAAATAATGATATTCTACACTTTGTTTATTTACCTTGTGGCAGATTCTATTGGAACATGACTAAAACGTTATGAACCCAGTCAAATTCTTAACATTCCGTTACACAGGTTCATGATCTTTGCGTGATTTTACACAAAACAGCAGACATAATTTTCCATTTTCAAAAGTTATAATGTCAGCTGTTTAAAAGCTCCTTGCATACATATACCAGAATTATAAATTACAATTAAAATGACAAATTACAATTTCAGCATTGTTGGCTAGTATTCTATATTTACAGTCATTAGATACTTTCACTATTCAAAATAGTTTTTGCTCATTTGCCAAGATAAACAAAATCTACATGCTGCAATTTAATGTCAATATTTACCAACATATAAAATGCTAGTGACTTTCCAACACACCTGAAAAGAAACATGTTCTGATTTTCTATTAACCTTTTAAATTCATCATAAATTGTCTAAAAGAGTGAAGCAAATCATTACAATATTTTGTTAATTAATCATATTTGCATTCATTTTTTCCCACGATTCACCTAATCTTAAACTAATAAATGCATAGTACATATAGATTTTGTGTGTGTGAGGCTCTCTCTAGTATGAATGGATTCCACATTAAGAGCTTTTTGTGGAAAAGAGCCTCACAAAGCAAATTAATGTGGCAGCCACAAATGGTGTTTAACTTTACTGTTGTAGTATTTGGACAGTGTTTTGCATTACGTTTTATCAAAAAGAAAGTTGAAAGGTCAGGGGCTTCGTTTTTTATCTGTACAAAGATTCAACCCCAAGAAAAAAAAATATTTTTCATCTGTGACTCGTCTTCTTTTCCATCATAATAAAGATCGCCCCCAATACATTTTAACTGATAGGTACAGTATCAGTAAAGAGCTTTTTTAATGATCAATGGAGGAATAATTTCTCTCTTAGTAACCTTCTCATGACAGAAAGAAGCTGAACAGCATGTCAGGAAAAAAACATTCCACTGTTTGCAGTTTCTCAACTGGAACAGCAAATATTCCCCCTTCTAATGAAAGGGTGAAAGCAAGGCGTTTAGCAGCAAAAGACTGCTTATTTAATTTTATTCCTGAGAGTGCAGACTTCTTCTCTTGTCACACCAGACTGTGTTTCACTCTTCCTTGAGGAATTGATGCTGTTGAAAGACATATACTAATGATGATAAATTATTTAACTGAAAGAAGCCATTAACGTGATATTAGCCACTGCACATCAAAAACATTCTACATTGTTGTCAGTAGTTCTGAACATATTCAATGCACTTTATACTCTGAATGTTCTACATTTAAAGGGGGAAAGGGAAATAGCATGTGATGATACAAAACAAATTCCAGTAAAAAGTGATGTAATATGCTTACAGTACAAAACTTGCTCAGTGAACTACAGTCATGCATTGTGTATTGCTTAAGGAAATAACACTTTAAGAAATGTGCAAAAACATGGACATGAAACAAAATATGGTGAGGCAAAGGTTTCAAAAGAACCATACATACATATTTTTCCTATTATATCCTATTAATTTATTGGAAATGCTTTTTTCGAAATTTAAGAAAATTGGTTCTTTACCAATGTACTGAGTGTTATATTTTGTTCATGCTGCAAATTATAATATTGATGAATAATAGCTACAGCAAAACATTTAAAGAAAGAATAAAATAAAGATCTTTTTGTTCTTATAAGAGAGTTTAATGGATGGTATTTATTACTGGCATTTTACTTCAACTATCCTCAGATAGACACAGATGTATGCATTGTGAAACAGCTAATTAGTCCTATAATTCAAAGGAATTGTTTGCTCTTGAAACACACCATACCTTGAAAAGCCACATCCTTGTAAAACAGACAGCTAAATTACTGAAATTGAGTTTTTTGGCATTTCGAGTCATATACATTTCCTTTCCATTAATTTTGTCTTCAAAGCTTTTAATAGTGGAGATTTTCCTTCAAAAACATTTTACTTATGATTCCAACCCAGATGAAGAAAATACATACATTTCTATACATACCGTATCCAGCTGTCCTGGGATAATTCTGGCTACCCTTCCTTGCCTCGTGTTCAGCACACAAATGTCTTTGTGGTAGCATACCAAAAGCACTGTATCAAAAGCAGAGGTAGACACTATATTTTTAATGAAGCCTCCAAAAATCATCTACAGGCAAAACATAAATCATACAATGAGAACAAAAGCTCAATTTTAATAGAAAAGAAAAAAAACAGTACAAGGCACACTCACAAACTTGGCTTATTTATTCAGCTGTAGTTTTACATCAATGCGACTTTTTAAATATATCTGGAATTACACTGCTGCACGTAATATAAATTAACACATGGGAAAAAAATACTAAATAAATAGGAGAGCGTTATATTAGTGTTTAATTTCCAAAACTATTTTAGTTGGCACTTAGGTATGGTACATAAAATGGGACTGACTTCTCTGCTGAAATTCTTCCATGGGTTTCTTTTACCTGCTCTTGCCTAAGAGGATTTCTCTAATAGGCACATTGTTCAGAGTAGATGACAATTTTTTTTCAAAACTGAATCTGCTGTTTTTTTAAGAGGTTACTAGGTCATACCATCTATACGATATACTCCACTGGTAAAGCGATAACACACTGTACAAAAATATTCAGAGTTAAATGTACAGGTCACCGGTGCAGATAAAGGTTAAAATCTTAAAATGAATTTTCCATCCTGGATGCAGTTAAAACTGGTGTTATAATAGACACTTGTAATATTTATTGTTTTATATTTAATTTGAATATTTATCTAATATTTCATAAATAATTAATATTTCATTAATAATTAAATAGCACTAACATTTAATTTGATGTAAAAACACTCAGTATTAAATTAACATTGTATTGTTTGGAGGAAAGGTCCTGTTCTACATCCTCTTGGATGGATGAAACAACACTGATTGAAGATATAATCCAGCATCTTTTACCAGCACTGAAGATGCAATGGAATTAAAATTACACTTTAAAAACAAAATGATCCATCACCGCAGATAGGTGGGAAAACGCTGCAAAAGGCCATAAACATCTCATTAGTTTCATTCTCAATTAAGCGTGAAACTTTCTTTGTTTACTTGAATGAGCACATGCAGAGCTAATGGAAGAGCTTTGGTGTTGTCTAAAGTTTGGCTCACAGTATGAATATGGCAGCACAGAAGAGTCCATCAAGTTATATAGCATATGTAGACATGCTCAACAGACTTTGCAAATCTAGGACTAGAGCATATGATGGATTAGAAATGTTTAAAGGGTTCTGATCCAGTTAGGCTGTGTTGTATAATGTAAATGAGACTGTAATGTTACAATCTTATGAATCCATGATATGCTTCTCAAAAAAGTATGTTCTTCACAAAATACTGGGTACATGGAATAAATTCCCCAGCCAAAACGTACACTCTTTGGCATCTTTCATAAAATGGTGGGATACGATCCCAGAAATTGTTTTCCGAATATTTCTAAAAAATATGCCAGGGCTTCTACATCCCAACAGCATTCTGGAACAATGGTCATAACAGGTTAGCAGATGGATACGACTGATTCTTCTACAGCCTGTCTGGAGTAAAGTTTAATGACTACTTATTATCAATTTAGCTGTAAATAAGGCAGTGATCCATTGTTTATTTATTAAGTTGGCATATGTTAAAAAGAAAGAAAGTACAATATTATACGATGATAGCATTTGCTAAATGTATTAGTAAACTAAAATAATGTATGTTAAGAAGCTCATTATATGTTTCTAATATACATGCATAGGCAGATATATGGAATATTTTGGAATCTAGAACTGATTGCATTTTATGCATATTTGCACACCATAGAGCATTTCTCTTCCACAAGTTTTAAAAAGTTGCAGAATATTACACTTTTTGTGGTATAGTTAATAATAACTGTATGCATGTTTTCCTATGTACATAAAATACATGATAAACATTACAAATAAGCTCTTTCCAAAAGTCTTTCCATCTTAAGCTTGCAATGCTGTAGCATTCCGGGAAGAGTCATTCAAAGCTTGAATGACAGCTTGCTCTGTTTTTCTACTGATAGAGCTTAATTTCCTTTGGGTCTTGAACTGCAGGAGGCTTGGCATTGCTGCATCACAAAAGCCAGTGTGTACGAACCTATAAAAGTTGTGTCAGTTGCAACGGCCAAATTCTCTTTAACCTCACTACAGGACAGAGCAAATGTGTTTTTTGTATGCTTTGTAAACCCTCTTAGGCTTTTCATATGCCCTTGGATTATAAGAGTGCTTACTTTCCAAATAACGTATTTCTACATCTAATATTATGAAAATATATTTGTCACAACATACTGAATGATATCTACTTTGAAATGATCCTGTCTTGAAAGCATATTCTCTTCCCTGGAGTGCCGTCTAGTAGGGTGCTTGTAGTTCTGTAAGCTCTTTTCTTAACATTGACCCTCAGTCTTCAATACTGTACATGCTTCTCTATTGTATTAGGTAACTAATGGTTTGCTTACCACGAATGAACTTGGTATCCCTCTACTGGATTTGCTTGTAATACTTTGCCTTAATCAATAGCCAGTTCATTGTAAGAATTATTTTAAATTCTTAGAATTATCTTACAATTATACAATATAAGTGACAAATTATTTGCTAAATAACTTAAGCAGTTATTGGGTATGAGTAAAATAATCCCAAGATTCCAATATATATGTATTAGTTATAAATTTATAGTTAAGTGCAAGCCAATGTTATCAATGTTATCAGCCAGTGCATAGAAACCTGTAGCATTTAAGGTCCCAAAACAACATTGAACAATGTCGATGGCCAGTGAATTTCAATCTATCAATAAATAATTTTCAGTTTTGACTAACAGAATTTGCTTTCTGTTCACATTTCAAAAGGTTAAAGAACTGTATTATATTTCACCTAACCTTTTATTAACATCCTGGAAATATTTGATCAAATAATGTAGTTGTTCTAATTGCTTAACCTTCAGAAAAAAAATCAATATTGCCTTATGTGAAATGATATTAATATAAAAGATTATTCTTGCTCAACGTGTATCCCCTCGGGAGAAAATAGAAAATATTAGTAAATGGAACAAACCTATCCTGTCACGCGTATAAGACTACGATAGTCGTATACGTGTGACAGGATAGGTTTGTTCCATTTACTAATATTTTCTATTAGTACTAATAGCATATTTTGCTTAAAAGCAAAGGGCTTCTAAAAACACTTTATCGTGTTTTTAGAAGCCCTTTGCTTTTAAGCAAAATATGCTACAGAAATCATGAACGTAAAAATTCAGAGACAAAACTAGCAAGTCGTAACACGGGTTTGGAAAATATTTCCTCTTCAGTACAGTTTGGGAATTGTAACTATTTTATGTGGAGACAATAAACGGATAATACATTTTGCATTAGAAACGTGAATTTGTGTCATGTTGTGACAGACATACCTGTTCAAAATAACAAATGTTGACGGATTCTTATCCCCAACTTTATCTCGGTAAACAACTGGGATGCCAGTTGTTGAAAAATCAGTATAACGGCCTTTGTTATTGCTCCTTAGCTCCAGTTGTCCAACATGCCAGCTTTATCAGACCTTCGTTGTTAAAAACTGGTGAACAGAAAGCAAATGAGTGATACTGAAGAACGTTTACTAAACTAGATTGAAAGTTTGTAGCAGAAAAGTTATTGTGCACAAATACCTGATCCTGACAGCGTGACCGAATAAAAAAATGGACCAATCGATTAGTGGTCTTCCGAACTTAACTCCTCCCTCCTTCATTAACATTAAAAACCTCAAGAACCCCCTTTTCATTGCAGCCTCCAGCAGCATCTAGGAGCCACTTATCTGGAAAGACTTAAATAATTAAAGGGGGCTATTAAATCTAATAGTTGTCGTTAAAGCCTCTCGTTGTAAAACCTGAAAACTTTGTGTAAAAGAGGGAAGCAAAGATCATTTTGAAAATCCTTTACATATTCTGACATAAACCTGCAAAGATGCACATTACATATATAGTGATTATGGCAATGGCATTCCCTGTTTGCATGGAAGCGATTCACGGGATGTACGCTTTCGGTCAACCCGAACTGTATTACAAAAAGAACAACTGCAAACCCATTCCTGCGACTCTTCTGCTGTGCAACGACATAGAATACACCGAGATGAGACTGCCAAATCTGCTGGGGCACGAGACCATGAAAGAGGTCCTCCAGCAAGCGTCATCTTGGATTCCTCTGGTCCAAAAGCAATGCCACCCGGACACCAGGAAGTTCCTCTGCTCTCTCTTTGCCCCCGTGTGCCTGGACGATTTAGACGAGCCCATCCAACCATGCAGATCGCTCTGTGAGAGCGTGAAGCAAGGCTGCGCTCCGGTGATGTCTGCCTTTGGCTTCCCATGGCCGGACATGCTGGATTGCAGTCGCTTCCCCCTAGATAACGATCTCTGTATTCCTCCGGCCAGCATCGATAGTGTTGTACCAGCCACCAAGGAAGGTAAAATAATATTACTTTTTTTTTAAAAGAAAGTAGAAAATCTTTACCTGGCGGTGAGCGGAACTTGTGCTTAAGTACACACAAAACTTGTGTACCTCACCATTTTAAAAGTCACGAAATAGAGAAGTCAGGTTTGCAGTAAAATCTATAAATGTGGGAAATTATATAAACAATTGACACTGTTTAAGACTATGTAAAGGAGTTTTAATGGTGGGTTTAAATAAAAAAGTATAAATTACGTTTCTTTAAAAATGCCCACTCCAGTAGGTGACCTACCTCCTAATATTGAAGGCTGTAATTATAAATTATTGGATTCGCGCATGTTAATATTAGTACAAAACGTCACGGTTTAGTGTAACTGAATTATTAAAGAATTATCTATTTGTCATATTTTAATTGATAACTTTTTATAGAAGTCGTTTTAATTCTGCACATTCACGGTGACTTGTCTGATCTGTAGGAACTGGACAATCTATGCATGCCCTCTACGAAGACAGTAGAGGGGTTCGTATATGGTTTAGGAACAGGAATTATTTTTTTTGTTAACATCCCATCTGTGATAGATCAGCATTTCGTCCACATTATTTGGGGGAAATTGCCGTATCAATGTGATTTATTGAACAGGATCTCTCATACGTTGGCACTTTTTTCCAATTAGAGCTCCTTCTGACAGTAGCAGTTAATTTCAAGGCCAATAGGGTGCCATTTTCAGTTGAGCATTTCACCGAGATTTCCTTCTGGAGCACCAATTTTTAATTGGGCTGTTTCCCTAAAGGGAAAATAATTAACAACATAAAGGACACTGTCAGTGAACTGTACTTATAATTCTAAATATTCTGCGGTCATAACTGTGTTATTGTACATTAAATACGTAGACAATTTTAAATAACAGAATGATCAAATGGTCAAGAATTGCATTACATCCACTGAATATATTTCCTTAAACTGTGTATATAAATGTGTATATAACGCCTCCTGCTGTCTGATTGTGAAATTACGTTGTTGTCCCCTGTATCTACTTGGTTCTCGAGTTTTGCTACTTCAAGATTCATTTATTTCAGCGCCGAGGGTGTGTGATGCTTGCAAAGACAGAGAAGAGAACGACAACGAGATTGTTGACAACCTTTGTAAAAATGACTTTGGTAAGTTCCCATTCGTTAAAATAACCCATAGTCTTTTTTTTTTACCAAAATAGAATCAAGTCTGAATGGCAAATACAAATCAAGCCCGAGTGCAACAAAAAAGCGAATTTGTAGAGGAGGTTAATTAAATAAAATTGCGGAAATATTTATTACCAGTACTTAGAGACCAATACAACTTGAATATGGCATGAAAATGCGTTATGTGAGTTGTAGAAACCATTTCATAGATAGGTTTTTAAATTTAAATTTAAAACCAGCAAATTTTAGTTATGCGTGAACTACCTTTTTTATATAAACTACCTGTTTATTTTTAGTTTTATTAATTTATTTTTACGTTAGTATACGTATGCAATTCTGTACATAATATAAATATTGGTACATAATGTAAATATAATATGTTTTAGATTTTTTATGTTTTATTTTAATTTTAATTTTTAAAAACTTCAGAGGCTACTGTTGGGTGTTAATTTTTGTACTGTACTTCATTGTACTTTAAAGTTCTGCAATTGAATTAGAGACGAAAGCAGATTCTTTTTAAGTAAGAAAACGACAATTGTTTAGCAGTTAATTGAATTAACGCTCAACAGTTCAGGTATCTTGTTTAACCGGACTTAATCGGCTTTTCTGTCGGATCTCATTGTAGATCCTTTATCATGTTGTTGAATTAACAATACATCAAATACCCGTTTCTTAGAATTTTAGAAAGTTTGGAGGGGCAGTAAGCCATTCCTTTCTCTTTAAGCGTTTGTGCTTATTCTACTTGATTGTTTTTTAGAAGCTATACCACGGAATGCGTCCAATAGCAGTTTAGTGGGTGACCTCTTTAGTTTACTGGGAATTTAACCACCTGCTGTTTTGGA
Organism: Lepisosteus platostomus; assembly: GCF_059453375.1. Classification (NCBI taxonomy): domain Eukaryota; kingdom Metazoa; phylum Chordata; class Actinopteri; order Semionotiformes; family Lepisosteidae; genus Lepisosteus; species Lepisosteus platostomus. The sequence continues at coordinate 59,112,794 of NC_142611.1, read as the reverse complement.
GGAAGGGCTGAAGTGTCATTAGCAATTATTCTGATTTTCAATAAGTGACTTATTCTCTTGTTTCTAACACCCCCTGCTTGTCAGCTCTGAAGATAAAAGTGAAGGAGATCTCATACATCAATGGAGACACCAAAATCATTCCGGAGACAAAGAGCAAAACCATCTACAAACTTAATGGGGTGACCGATCGGGAACTTAGGAAGACTGTTCTCTGGCTTAAAGACGGCTTGCGGTGTACATGCAATGAAATGAACGACATCAACGCTGCCTATTTAGTGATGGGACAGAAGCTCGGTGGGAATCTGGTCATAACCTCTCTGAAAAGATGGCAGCGAGGCCAGCGAGAGTTTAAAAGAATCTCTCGCAGCATTCGCAAATTGCAGTGTTAATTAGGCACAGTACGTCCCTCCCCTTTAGCAATAATAATCCTTCTGCACTTCTGTAACACTTGGCAGGCTCCTTAGCACGGTTCACGTATAATTAATTACCAGATTTCTTGTGTTCATGAACAAAATCCCATCACAAATACAGATTTACTGTATAGTGAAAAAATCAAGCTTGTCACAAATTTAGTTTTGTTCAGTTTGGCTTAAAACTGTGCATTTTTGAAAGTCTAGGTAACGAATGTGATATATTTTTTCTAAGATGTTGTAAGATAAAAGTTGGGAAATAGCTGGCTATATTCTCATATACAGTAGCCAGAAGGCTACTCAGAATAGTGATTGCAATCAGGAATAATTTTATCCCTTAATGTGGTTTTGATTCAGTTCTAGGCAAAGGATAGCTTTTTAAAATTAAACCAATTTGTTTAAATATTTTATCCTGTTTGTGATTTACAAATAGACTCAAATATTTCAATAAAATTATCATGATAATGCAAGGTATAATTTTGTTTAAACCTCTTTACTTAAAATTGCTAAATATTGTATAGTTCTTTATTTTAAATAGCACCTGGACTCGGAAAATTGATGGTATTTTCTTACAATGCATAGGTCTATGGCTAAGCTCTTAGCACACATGATTCACAGTGAACTGCAGAAACATACTGTTAAATTACTTCAACAAACACTTTAAATGCTCGTTTGTTTTACAAATATACACTTAAAAATTTGAGAGTTGTAAAATATTGCTTTATTGGTTACTCTGTAAATATTTAGACACTTAATTCTTGTACATATGTTTAAAACCATGAGTTTGTGTACTTTAAAAAAAGGTTTGTATCCGAACAGTATGCTCTGTACTGGTGGTAGGCTGCGGGAAATTTAAAATTGTTTTGCCCAGTTTCCACCTCACTTTGCTATGACAGTGTCATTAGAGAAGACAGACGGAGTTGTGAGTTTGGGAGGAGTATAAGGGTAAAGGAATGTGTTAATTTTTTTATCAACATGCTTACAGACTTTGTTACATTTTACAAAAATGTACTACTTCTCTTCTTTTGTATAAAACTTAAAAATAAATCTTGAAATAAATTTTACATATCTTGCTGTTACCTGAGAAAATAGATGGTTGCTGACAGATCAGTTTGAATCCCTCATAACTGACTTCTATGCACATAAATAATCTGGAAAGAAAGCTTGTGAAACATTCTAATTCAAATTTAATTTCAAGAAATATACATTAATGATTAATAAATAACTTCATGAAACCTATCACTGATCCTGTCAGTAGGTATCCAGCAATTCCCTTTATGTTTTAATGACCTATGCAAAAAGTGTTTAATGCAGTTTATTTAATACTGACATATTTTCTTAAGGGAATAAAATAGAAATACAGCTTAAAATGCATCAGGCTGCAGCACATGAGCTGTGTTTTGTGAATGTGGTGTGAGTACAAGTCATTCTTCATTAATTTTAAGGCTTCTAGGTAACTTTCAGAAATAAAGAGGGCTATTAAATAAGACCAGTGAGGCACACACACATGGCCAAGATAGAGACACCAATTAACCTAACCTTCTGTACCTGAAGGGGACACAGGTGGATATTGAGAGAATGTGTACACAAAAGGTATCCTAGTCCACCCCAGAGCATCAAGAACTTTAAAGAAATAGTGCAAATAAACCATTCATCTTCAATAACTACTTAATCCTGTACAGCGCTGCAGTGAATTACAGCCTAATCTATCTGACAATGGACACAAGGCAGGATACACCCTGGATGGGATGCCAGTCAATAGGATGGCACACACTCATGTGCGGACCATTTAGGGATGTCAATTAATCTAGACAGTGTGCATTTAGACTGTGGGAGAGAATCGGAGCACCCAGATAAAACCCATGATGCCCCAAGGAGGACAAGTAAACTCCATACAGAAATTGCCGAAATTGCCCCAGTCCAGGATCAAACCAAGAGCCCAAGCGCTGTGAGGCAGAGAGCAAACTGCCACACTTCTGCGACAGTCTTATCAAAATATCGCAGCGGTCACTTTCCACCATTTTGCTTTGTCTTGTACTTGATATTTCTTTATAATAACACCTCTGTAATAACACATAATGTGTTTGTGCTTTACATGTATACCGAGGTTGTGCTATCTTGTGATTGATAGTTCTATTGGGCTCAACTATAGGGTGAGAGCCCTCTAATGTCGCAAAACGGTATTGCAAAAAGACTTCGCCTTCTTTATATACAGTAGTGCTTGTCATCCCCGAAACACAGAATTGTACTGATGCTATTAAGCAATGAATGAACAAAGCATATTCTTTGGCTATGTTCTGGTTCTTATTTCTATTTTTCTGTAGATTTCAAATACATTGGCAATATATACAATGAGTGGATATTTGCATTTTAAAGAAAATTAGTAATGTATACATTTGAAACATACTATTTATATACAATCAAAGCTATAGTCTTTTGGAAATATGATGTCATGTCTATCTACAGTATATATACCACTTACATATACAGTATAAACACATACATGCAGAAAATAACTGGTACTTACAATTCTAGACATCCAGGAAATAAAATTTAAAATGTGTACACTAAAATAAAATGCAACATGAGTATATGTCTTGAGTCTTATTTTGCTGCAGATGCATCTCATCACAATATTAATCCTTTATGGAGTATTTTATTTAAACTCACACTCCTTTGAGTGTCCCCAAGCATCCAGGTGGATGCTGCACATTGGTGGTGGTGGAGGGGAGTCCCCATTACCTGTAAAGCGCTTTGAGTGGAGTGTCCAGAAAAGCGCTATATAAGTGTAAGCAATTATTATTATTATTATTATTATTATTATTATTATTATTACACAATGCATCGCTGATAATTTCTGACCACAAAATCTTATTTTCCAAATCCAAAGCAGGTTTATTTTTGTAATAATAATATTAATAATACCTTATACTTACTGTATATAGCACTTTTCTGGACACTCCACTCAAAGCACAGGTAATTTGGACTCCCTTCCGCAGCCATAGTGCACCAGAACACTCACCCCACATCAGCTATCAGTGAGGAGTGAGGAGGAGAACAGAGTGATGAAGGTTGGGGATGGGCATTATTAGGAGGCCATGATTGTAAATTTGCCCAAGTCCTACTCTTTTCAAGAACCCCCCTGGGGTTTTTAATGACAACAGAGAGTCAGGACCTTAGTTTTAAATCTCATCCAAAGGACGGCATCTTTTTTTACAGTGTAATGACCGTGGGCTTCGGTACAGAATGGAGCAGGCGTAGGACTCAAGGAATGGGGTTAAACAACCCATATAATAACTCGAACCGGGGAAAGGTACACACAGAGGGACAGGGGTTACAGCACTGCACCTACACTAACACACACACCCGAAGGAAAGAGGCTGTCTCCCAGCCTCCGTCCCACTATATAAAGTCCAATAGGCCCACTCCTAGGCACTGTTCTAAGCCCACCCTGCATGCACATGGCTAAAGCACTCCACGTGGCGCTACTTGGCCCCCACCTGAAGAGTCAGGCATCCCGCCGACCCCAAACCGTCCCTAAACTGTCCCTCCAGGCTGCACATGCAAGGCAGGCTGCTCCGCGGGCTCCTCCTGCTGGTCTCTCCGTCTGGGCTGGGGACCTCCGTCTGGGCAGACTCTCCGTCCATGCCAGGACCCTCCGTCTCAGCTAGGGCTCTCTCCCCGCGCACTGGGCCTCTCACCAGACTGCTCCGGGCCTCTGACCGCTCCACTCCATCCTGCTCCTGACACCAATGTAACGACCGCGGGCTTCGGTCAGGAATGGAGCAGGCATGGGACTCAGGGAATGGGGTTGAACAATACATTTAGTAACCAAAATCGGGGAAAGGTACACACAGAGGGACAGGGTTACAGCGCTGCACCTACCCTAACACACACACGAAGGGAAGAGGCCGTCTCCCAGCCTCCGTCCCACTATATACAGTCCCGTAGTCAAGCCCCCAGATGCTGTTCTCAGCTCACCTTGCGTGCACATGGCTAAAGCGCTGTCACGAAGTGGTTTTCCAGGACCCTATGCAGACAATAGAATCCGGAAGGGAGTGCAACAAACACAGGAAGGAGACGGTGAGGAACTGGGCTGGTAGACAAAGTAGACGAACAGGGGGGCGTGACGACAGTGCACTGGTGCTCAGGGGGGCATGGTCCAGGTGAACAAATCCAAGGGAGTCCAGGGGGGAAATCCGGGGCGATGTCCAAGAGTCGTAAAACCAGGAAATCCAGACAAGACGAAAACAAAACACAATCAAAAACCAGAACTGATTCCGGAGCAGGGAGAGGGAATAAAACCGGGGGTGATGAGGCCAGGCACTCTTTATAATGCACATGCTATAATATTTTCATTTTATTTAGGTCACATAAAACAAGATCAATACATCAATTTCAAAATTGTATATTCTTGTTGTGAATTAATATATTTTAGAGTCGCTTTGTTTAAGGTTGTTATAATGTTGATAGACAAACCCAAGTCACTTTCCTGGGGGTACTGAGAAGAACATACTATTATTATATTGTACTATTTCTATATAAATGTGCCTTCTGTTTTTATTGTATATTTGTGTAGCAGATCCCCACCCTAATTAATAATCCTTGGGGAGTTTTGATGGATATGTCCATAAATATTGTTGGTACCTCTCCTTCCATTCATGTCTATTCTACCCAATTTTAGCAGAAAAGCTGCTGGTTGCCCATTCAGTTAACAGGTTGGTTCCAGATTTTCATCTAGTTTTTATACCTCGGGTTATGACAATTTGGTGCAGCATTCTGAATAAGAGTTGAGTACACCCAATACAAAATTACACATTTTGTATTTTTTCAATAAGCCAAGACATCTATATTCGAATTACTTAGGTCGTTCAATACTCGATACGTCCTGTAGGGAATTAAGCACTGAGGTATTTTGAACTGTGGACCCATAGTTGTTAAATACCTCGTCAAGCTGGTCGCAAATTCTCTCTTTCCCGCAATCCACATTTCATCTGTTCCCCTCCTTGAAGGTAGAGACATACCTGGTATTAGATCGTGATATCTCTAGCAAGTCTTAGCTGTGTATTGTATAGCTTATTACAGGAATTTAAAACCTGACCGCCTTGCCCAGCACCACTCGTTTTTCTGTCATCATTTATACGACTGAAATGAATAGCGAATGAAATAATAAACAAAAGTCGCGGAACACAAGAGGTAGCTAATGGTAGCTACTGACATTCACTGCCTGACCTGAATTTTACGCTACACACATCACCGAATTCCGACGTTTGCATTACTATAAAAAGTAATATGCGTCAGTTCCCTGTTTCTGGTGCAGGATATAGCTTCCGTATAGTGCGTAACTCCCTACGTGAATAGCAGATCGAGACGGTGAATCAGCTGTCTGCGGTGTGTCTTTAAGTAGAAGAGTCATGGCCGCTGTGGCTGCCCAGGTAGTGGAAATAGATTCCCTTAATGAGCAGGTATATAAAGAATTGCTGTTATTTTATATTTTCACTTTTATGTGTGGGTTATACATATATTCCTGTTTATTGTAAGCGATAGCCCGTTAATCCATGTAATGATTAGCTAGGTTGTTTCTGCAACGTGGCAAGTAAGAGATTGATCTGTGCTAAGAGACAGCGGTGCAGTAAAAGATAAGAAAGCTACCAAGTATTTTAAAACATCCGGCCTGTCTTTTAATGTTTCCAGATGCATAAGACCTATTTACTTCATATATTGAATTTGGAAGTTTTACAAGTTGAAACATATTCTCTTAAAACTTATCACTTGTCGTAGTGTTTACTGTTTTCATTTCTAATAGCAAATGAAAACAAAACAACGTGTATTATTTCGCTAGGTTTGCCAGCCGGTATTGTTTCTTCGTTGTTGCCTTGAAAAAAGAGGTAATTTCTCAGCGATAATTATCTATGGTTGTCAGTGTTTATCATAGCTTCATACTGTAGCTTCTGTCCTAAAAATACTTTGCTTGCGCTGCGATTATTTTTTAGATAATCGTAAAAAATCATATTGGGTACTCATTTCTTACGGACTGCAGGGCGTTTTTACTTAAGAAAGTGAGACTTCTGGCTCTACGTTTAACCACATTTTTGTTTGACAGGTTTTGCAAATAAAATATGAATATTAACTTATGTGACGGGTGTTGTGTGTATCTAAATTTATGTAAATCTAGTTCAATTTGGCACATTTGACCTACAGCTAACCCGGTTCTGCTGAAAATGAGCATGAAAAGATGTAATTTAAGTGGAAAGTGATGTATTTTTCTTTGCAATATTTACGTGGATTATCCAGTACTTTTGCAAATGTTTGTGGTGTTGCCCTAAACGATTGTGCCGAACAATCTGTAAATAAGATTTCAACAACTATTGGGTGCTGATACCACTAGCATCATGCCTTTAGTTGAAGAGGAACATATATTTAATGCCACCCAGTTTTTCCTGGCACATGCCTCTTCCAGAAGCTAACTCATCTCCCATGGTACAGCAAAATGTACTTCTGGAACACACAGGAATGTGTTCTGGAATTACTTTAGCAAATTCAGTGTTAGGCGAGTTCTATAGACACACATTCTTAGCAGATCAGAAAATATTTCAGTAAATAAATGGTTTTGGCCAACTTGGAGTAAAACTGGAAATTTCCGAAGAGAAGATATTTTCCAACTTGTTTTTGTTTTACTCACTGTTTCTTTTTTATTTCTTCATCTGCCTCTTTTTAATCCAGCATTGTCAGCATAAAAATGTCCAGTGAAATCAAAGAGTTGGCAGCATTAATCCGTGAAGGAAATCTGAATTGAATTTCTTTCAGCAACATCTTCTCTGTGCATGTTAAATAACTTAATTATAGCTGTAAGATGCTATCACTATGTAATGGCTCATGGAAATTTGTATTCAGTAAATATTATGTAGCATGCAAATCTTCTAAAACAGTGAATTAAGTACAGTTTAGGTATGTGTACTTTCTTTTGTGTGGCTTAAAATGCATACTAGGGTAAGTTTCCATACTTCTTTGATGAAACTACTGAGTCTTTCTAAATCAACTTTTAGTGTTTAGTTGTGTTACTAGGAGTATAATTTTCAGTAGCATTAACTTATGTATTTTTATTTACTGTAGTCTTACACTTTGTTCCTGTTTTTATTGTAGCGTGATCTTTTGAAAATGTCACCAGAAGATAACTGGAAGTAAGTACATTGTTCTGTAACAGTGGTGATGCCAGATTTACAACGGTACCTAAGTTAACCTTTTTGAAAATGGAATACTTCATTCAGGGAAAACTGGATACAAAACCCATCCTCCGGGGTCAATAAGACAGCAACTCCTATTAAAATTATAATAATAATTTGAATTCTCCATGAAGTAATTTTACTGATTAACATTACAGCACACACAACTGGTGAAGTTAGACCAGTAGGTCTTTTTCAGAGCAAGAACAGAGGCTTAATTACTTTTATGAAGAACTGGTGGATATAGACTTAATTTTAATAGGATTTCACTTAGAGGGACTTCTTGTATTGTTACAAATGGTGAAAATCAGGTTTTAACCAAGTGGATTAGTCAATAAGTGAAATAATTATTTATAACCACCAACTTATAAATGTCTTTAAAATATATCTGAGTGGTTGGTATAACACATTAATTATTTATTCTCTGGCACAACTTTGTTTAGAGAAGTAATAATCCAGGCACAGTTAGTTAAACAAATATTTATTAATGATCATGAGACACAAACTACACTACACAAAACATTAAACACACAAGTTACTCTGTTTACAGTATTTACAAACAAGGTGTTTCAGAGGCCTAACATTCTGGTCACCCAGAAAACTCCGGACTGCTACTAAGCATTAAACTCATAATGCCTACATAGGCCACATAAAAGATAAGCTGCCTTCTAACTAAATACAGAGCAAACTGCAGTTAAATCTCTCTCTCTGCTCTCTCTGCACTACGAATGCCAAAAAATTAATGGGAGCCTTTATCCCTATCCGTAAAAATGCAGGAAAGATGTTTCTAACTGAGGTATCTTTTACCCAGGAAACCCAAGTTCACAGAATTGCACACTGTTCTCTTGGAAGGTTCAAATACTTAGCTCCAGGCAGGTTTGGTTTGGATAATGATGATGATGATAATAATAATTACTTACACTTATATAGCACTTTTCTGGACACTCCACTCAAAGCGCTTTACAGGTAACAGGGACTCCCCACCACCACCACCACCACCAATGTGCAGCATCCACCTGGATGATGCGACAGGCAGCCATAGTGTGCCAGAACGCTCACCACACAGTGGTGAGATGAGCAGAGTAATGAAGCCAATTCATAGATGGGGATTATTAGGAGGCCATGATTGGTAAGGGCCAATTGGAAATTTGGCTAGGACACTGGGGTTACACCCCTACTCTTTTTGAGAAACACCCTGAGATTGTTAATGACAACAGAGAGTCAGGACCTCAGTTTGTTACGTCTCATCCGAAGGACAGCGCCTGTTTACAGTACAGTGTCCCCATCACTATACTGGGGCATTAGGACCCACATGGACCACAGGGTGAGCGCCCCCTGCTGGCCGCACTAACACCTCTTCCAGCAGCAACCTTAGTTTTTCCCAGGAAGTCTCCATCCAGATACCGACCAGGCTCACAGCTGCTTAGATTCAGTGGGTTGCCAGTTGTGAGTTGCTTCTTGTCTCTTCCTTCTTGTTCCTCTCAATATGGTCTTATATTGTGTGTGTCTGTACAAGCTTTAAGCTTGTAAAGCTTTACAGTTGTTTCTGCAATTTCCCTCCCCTTTCTTAGAAGCTAGAAGTGTTTACTCTTCGAAATGTCACAAGCTTTATCTAAAATCTGACAGACACTTCTCAGTTACCTAAAGCTGTAACAGTATGTATATTATTTTTAATTCTGTTTGATAACTATTATTAAAAGTGAAATGAATGTGTTGTGTACAGTGTTGTTCATTATTCATTCTCTGATGGGTTGAGCAATTGATACAGACAATAACAAGAGCTACAGATGGTCAGATATGCTATCATAGTTTCGCAACACTTGTTCATAGTTCTATTTTTGCTGTCTTGTACGTTCTGAATTTACAAGAGTTCCTCACCTAAATTCAGTTGTGCCTGTTTCCAGGATGGAGCATGAAAAGATGCATATAAAACACAGAGGTCATGAAGCCATGCATGCTGAGATGGTTCTTATTCTTATTGCTACCCTGGTGGTAGCTCAGATTGTCCTGGTCCAGTGGAAGCAGCGACATTGTAGATCATACAATGTGAGTACTAACTTGCTGTCTTTTTTTTCTTTACTTTTGTTGGAGTAACACATTAAATGCTTTTCTGTAGTACTCCAGGTTATGAATCTATATTCTTTGGTACTCTTGTTTTAGTTCATCTGTGTTTATGCAGAACATGAATGACAATGTTTCATTTATAATTGTTTCCCCTAAATTGCAGTTTCGAGATGGAGCCTTGTTACTGATATTACAATACGTAGGTCTGATATACACTAGGTACATTTGGAGTTTATGGCCTTCTCCAGTAGTTACAGAGGGACATCAATCATGCATAGTGTGGGCTACCGCCTATCCTTTTTTATAATGCTATAATTGAGGTTTAATGGTTTCTGGTATGTCTCTTTGTTTTCCAGGACTTGTGGTCATCGTAATAATCTGCCTAGGATTTTCCTAGGGGAATTGACATTTATATGCAGTCTATCTTACTAAGGTCGCTAAATGCATATACTGTACAAGTTTCTATTATAATATAATAATTCGATTAAGAAGGCAATTAGCCTAAGTGATTTTATGAAGACTTTGTCCTTTTCTTTTATTCCTCTGTGTAATTAAAAGTACTGGCTTTGTCAAATAGAGACCTACTGGTTTAAATGAAAGCATTCTACCTACCTCTGTAGTGCTCAGCTCATTTAAAAGCCAGTAATGAGAAAAACATTTTACCTCTGGGCATCAGTCTGATTTGTCAGGAAATTCCTCTCGCTATGATGTGTAGATGAGTTGAAGTCAGTCTAATATGATCCATATGACAATTTTGCTGTTTGCCAATATTTTTGATGGGTTATTACATGCATCCAGATGGTGACCTCTCATCTACCAATATTTAATGCGTTCCAGGTCCCAGGTTCCATCCTGCTGGCACATGTAGCAGAATCGCCTGCATGTGTAGAATAATAGCAACTATGGAAGTGACAGTTTCTTCTCACAGTGGAAGAGTCTATTTCCTTCTGGTCTTCTCAAGATTAATTGATAAATCTAGAATCGGTTTTCATTAGTACAGTTCCACAGACTTCAGGCTTTCGCATGACAGTAAACAAATGTTCAAGACTGAGTTTACTGTATGAACCTGTATTTTCCTAGGGATCTTTCCTCAGCACCTTCTCCCAAACCACAGTGAAACTGTTTGGAAAATAAATTTAAGAGAGATAACTAAGCTTCATTAGTGCAGTCTGTTCTGTTTTTTTCTTTTATTCACTTAACAAGGGATGAAGATCTTAGAAATAAAATTAAATGTGACATCATGTCAACTTAAAGCATTCTCTATGTAAAGAAAAGTCTGGTTCCATTATTGCATTTAATGAGGTTGCACAGGAAAGCTACTGCACTGCTTTCAGACGTATTTCAAGTGTTCTGTATTTCTTTGACAGATGGTGACCTTGCTGCAGATGTGGGTCGTCCCTTTGTATTTCACTTTAAAATTGTATTGGTGGCGTTTTCTCTCCACGTGGGGAATGTTCTCGGTGATAACCAGTTACGTCATCTTCAGAGCTACCCGAAAACCTCTGTCCGGAAGAACGCCACGGTACGTTCTAACCTCCACCAATAGCTCACCGCCGCTTTCCTTTTTTTGCCCAAACAGCTAGTTTCAGTGTTTGTGTAGTTAGAAAGTAAGATTTACCTCCAGTTCAATATTAAGAACTTTCTTTCTTATGTAAGGAGGGCTTTATGTAGATATTCATTACCTTCACGGATAGCTCTAAATATTTGTGCAAAACGTGTTACTCAGGTTTTATAGTTCTCTTAAAGCCAGTGACATTCACTCCTAGTCCCAGAGTGGTGCAGTCCGCCAGGTTCTGTAGGTAACGTCCTCGATTCTCAATGAGTTAAGACCTGGAAATAACAGTAATATAGACTAATTAAAGGAGGAGCAGGAATGGCCTCATCACGTCGCAATTTGTGGGAACTCTCGCCTGTGGCGAGACCAGGACTTTACAACAGAGCACTTTCATAAAGTTTATAATTTTGTGTTTAATTTTTTTTTACCATCAACAAATTTATTTTGTTACCGATTATTTAATTACCAGTCTGAGAAATGGGGACTGCAGTTGAATCGAATACAGTCATTAAAAGTCCAAAATGGAATGATAATGAGGAAAATGGGACATCCCACCAGGAACCTTTTTTTTTTCATTGTGAGAATTAAGAAATTAAATGATTATTAAAAACATAATATTGATATTTCAAAATAAATAAAGAAGACCAAATAACTACATAACCCTTCACGCTTAGGTCATCTCTAGAAACTAAAGGACCTAAGAAAAATAGTAGTCGTGGCTTGTTAAGTTAATAATTATTTAAGAGAAAAAAAGAACACATTCATTTCTTAATGTAGGAATTCATTTGAGTACCTCTCTTTAATATAAAACCTTATATATAAATCAGTAGTTGGTCATTAAGCATTGTTATCAGAACAAAGATCCAGATATTTGTAGTTACTTGCAAGTTTTTTATTTTTTTCCCCATGTAAAAACTAACAAAAAAACAACAACAAAAGGCCAGTGTTTCACTGAATTAAGTTAATCTTTAAAAGATTGGATTCAGACTTGTGATTTCCTGGCAGTAAGACACCTTCCTTTATTTACAACATATTCATATTGGCATGTATATGAATGTAAATATTAAGAAATCTAAAGACATTTTTCTTTTTTCCAACAGAATGGTATATAAGTGGTTTCTCCTCATCTACAAGCTGAGTTATGCAGTGGGTATTGTTGGATATGTTGCAATTATGTTTACCATGTTTGGGTTCAATTTATTCTTCAGGTATGTCCCATAAATTATATGCATATGTAAGTACGTTTAGATAGATGTTGGGGTGAAGTTGTATTTCCTTAGGTGTTGGAATCGTAAATGTAAAAACATTTCCACCTGTTTTTAATACCAGATTGGAGACTAAGTTCTGGGACAGATCCAGGGCTTGCTCTGTTGACGTCTGTTTCCATCCAAATGCTGTTTCCATTGACACTCTTTGAGTAATTAATATATTGTAACATTCAGATATGCTCAGTAGTCCAATTTTTCATATGACCACCCACAGAACATGCTCCTAGTGTATTCTTTAAGGTCTTATTCTAGACAGTACATATAGCAGCAGTATTATTATTTGTTAACCTTAATGATACGGATAGTATTGTGGGTACATATTTTACATATTTGTATATGGATTCAATACAAGACAAAAATACATAGAACCATCTCCAGTAATTAATATGCTTCTTTTCCATTACTTTTTCTGCTGTGCAAATTAGTTTTGAGTTTTATTCAGATGTAACTTTTACACTGATCTTGTTAGCTATGTATGTCTGTGCTTGGGTAAATCCTGGTAATAAGAAACCCTTAAATGTTACAATACAAATGATTTTGTATTAATCTGATTTTTAGTGTATGTAACATTGTTTTAAATACATTGTTAGATAAAATAGACAACACATACTGATTTAAAAAGATTGTATCCACTCCAGTTACTTGGTTCCTGCGGCAAATAGTGCTTCGACGGTCCTAAACAGACTTCTTTTTTTCTTTTATTATGTTTTGAGTATATCACATCATTAAATCATGGTTTTCAGTACTGGTGGACTGAAGAAATGTAACACTCAAGTGTAATTAATATTTTAGTTATATATATATGAAACAAAATTGTAGAAAAAATACAATTTGCAAACATTACACTACAGTCATTTTGCTGATGTGCAGTCATTTCTTGTGCTGCAGTTGCTGCAGTGTGAAAGTGAGTATGTAGATGGATCAAACAGATGTGACAGCCTGTAGTGTTGTGATTATCTTCTGACTTACAAGAAGTAAGCCTGTCTTTCACAGAGCTCAATTGTTTAGTATTGAAACCTAACATCTCATTCTCTGGACAATGTCTCCCACAGACAGGATGTTTTTAATCAGGCCGATAACTGATAGTGGTATTCCTTTAACAATTAATTTGTTAACATTTTATTTGAATGAATTCAGAAATGCATTATTTAATCTTTTTAACAGGATTAAAACAGAAGATTCAATGGATTTTGGTGTGATTTTGCTGTTTTATGGCTTGTATTATGGAGTCATGGGGAGAGACTTTGCTGAGATATGTTCAGATTATATGGCCTCTACAATAGGTGTAAGTGTCCTTGTCCTGTTTTTCTAATTGAATACAGTTACTGCTTTAAATGTATAATATATTTTGTTGATAACTTTCATTGGTATTATAAATCATGTAACACAGCAACAAATAAAATCCAATAACTCTGGTCTTTGAAAATGTCATTTTATGCATTGGTCTCTGATAAAAACTACAATGATTAAAAGGCATGAACCAGAATTTCTGGGATGATCTAAAGCTATCATTCCTACTCCTTGGGCTAATTTAGTGTCATGATTGGTAGGTCTAAAAAGCTTTGAATTCTGTATAAATTAGATACTTTTTGTGTTTTGTAAAATGATGTTTTTTTCCAAGTGTTATACATGTATAATTTTATTTACTTATTTTGTATTTCAGTATTATAATGTTGGGGCCATGCCTTCGAGAAATCTCTCTGGCGACATCTGTGCTGTGTGTGGACAGAAAATATTTGTGAATCTAGATGAAGAAGGAATCATTGAAAACACCTACCAGCTCTCATGTGGTCACATGTATCCTTTAAATAGTAGTACTATTTTGAGAACCACTGAATTGGAAAATAAAGTGCATATTCTTTTTTTTATTTTATGTTTAATATACAATCACAGCGGTTTTAATTTTCAGCATAGCTTGGGTATTTGCAATATGTTGCAGAATATGTGGGCACATGTAATATGTAAGGGAGCACAATGATTGTCTTGTTTAAATATGCTTTTGTTGTACCTTTGCTTTGTCTTGAGGGGGTTATCCACTGAAAATGAGTGGCTTTGGAGCTGCTTTAATTTTTAAAACAAAAGCATTTTTTTACGCTGAGATATAATTGCTTATTTGAAAGTAGAAGATTAGTGCAAAAATGTTGCAGTCTGCAGGAAATCATTGAAGGTTAAATGGTTGAAGTATGAGTAGAAAGTAGCATGGATACAGTGCAGAGGAACAGATAAAGGTGTAATCCATGCTAAAAAGAAAAGAGACACAACACTTCAGCTGTGGAGCCTTCTTCGGGTGTGGAAAGAAAATAGTTGAAGAAGTCTGTGAGTTTTACTCTGGGTGGTATCCAAGTCAAAGGAAAAGGTGTTTAGTTCAAGACAGAATCCTTTAGGAATGATATTATTAGGACAACATCTGTAGAGGAATAGGAGGTGGTTAGAAAGTCCAATCTTGGAACAAATTGCTGTTAAGAGAATGAATGTCAGTTCAGTGAGAGAAGGGGGCAAGGAACACAAGAGAATATGTATAAAAGATCATAAATGACGAAGAGGTCTAGAAAAATATTCCGTGGGAGGCATAATGAGTTCCAACAGAAATTCAGGTGTTCTTCCACACCTGAAGAAGACTCCACAGCCAAAACATTGTTTCTTTTCCTTTCAGTATGGAATAAACCTTTACCCGATCATTTGAAAGTTAAATGGTGTTTCATATGTAAATCTTCATGCAATTTTCCTACCTTTTCATTGCTTTGTGTCATGTTTTAATTTTAAAAAGCAAATGCATTTCTGAGGCATTGTACATTAGATTTATAGTTCTGTAAACTGTATAGTCACATTAGTTCTAGTAAACATGGACACATTTCAGTGTGGAAATGTATTTATAAAGAAGTTCCTTAACAATTACCACTATCAGATTTCATGAATTTTGTATTCGGGGTTGGTGTATTGTGGGAAAGAAGCAAACCTGCCCTTACTGTAACGAGAAGGTGGACCTCAAGAAAATGCTGAATAATCCGTATCCTTTAAACCAGTGTGAATGGCAGGTTGTACTACTTAGAATAATGCATCATATCCCCAGGAATTGTAAAGTCAATTTCAAACTTTACAAACATCTAAGGATTGCCCATCCAAGGATTTGCAGTAATAGAATAAAAAACTATTTTTAAAAGCAACATTGTTTAAACAAGGGTGTAAGAACAAATAGGATTCTGTGAGGCGTTTATTTAATTAATTTTTAGTTATTTATTTTTATGAGGAAGCACTCTATAGAACACATTCACTTAACAGTAAGAGACACAGGGTCAGCAGAAAGACTTCCTTCTGCTTTTGAATGGTCAGTAAAGACATCTTTTGATTAAGATATGGTGCAAGCAGCTCCCTCTGCTGGCATGTTTTATTAGTGTTATTATAAATTGAGGTCACCTTCACATGGTATGTCCACAGTTTTTTCTTAAACGAGAACATACCTCAAATAGATGTTAACGGATAGTTCTGTGGTATTGCAAATGCAGACAGTGTGTTTCAGACACAAAATGTGTGAATTAAAACACAGGACACATGAGTTCATTATGGAGTGGTCTAATAATTGTCTGAGCGCAAAGGAAAATTGTGCCTCAATTCTGAAAGTGAAAGTTAATGTGCAATTTCCCTGTATCTTATAATTGCCCAAATAATGCAAGCCAAAAAAATGAAGTTTCTGCAAGTTACACAATTTATTGACATATTGAATGATGGGTATAAAATGTTTTGAAGGTGCTTTTGAGTATCAGTTGAAGCCTGTTTTCCCACTGAAGGTCTTGCATTTAAAATTGTTTGTTGAAATATATTTATACATTTAAAATGTATTTAAATATTTAAAAAGTTGTAACTTTGTTACAAATCTAAACTAATTCTGTGTTTCATAGTTTATTGATGCAAAGTACTATAAAAGGTAATGTTTGTAATATTATAGCAGTGATATATTCAAATTCTGAATAGTTCTCCTGCACAATAATCTTGTGAATCTTAAAATTGTTCAAAAGCCAAAAATAGTACTGACTGAGGTAGATGCTTAGAGTATTGTTTTTGTTGTAATCCTTAACTGCACACAAAAGCTGGGAACGTACTCATGTTTTATATGGTCAGTTGCTGGACTGGTTACGATACCTGGTTGCCTGGCAACCTGTAATAATTGGTGTGGTTCATGGTATTAATTACACCTTAGGACTTGAATAGTTCTATTTTGTTCATGTAATGCTTTCAGTAATGGCTGTAAAAGTATTTATCTGTATATCCTGTATTTATATTGTAAAAACAAAATGGTATAATTTATTAATGTAAATAGCAGTGCCATATTCATATGTGTAGTAGCACAGCATTCTCATGAATTTTGTAATGGTAAGATAAATTGTACAGACTGCATATCTTGAAATTCAAGCAGTAAATAGTGACCTATCATTTTTTTCACCGTTTTTAAAAAAAGTCTTATTCTGACAGTCTAAAAAATCAATTAGTAACTTATACCTGTGTGTGGTTTACCAAGCATTGGTTGATTTTGTCTATGAAGAGCTAGAGATTTATAAAACTCTGTCTGAATTAAATTCATAGTTTTGACATTCTGTGTGGGAGAAAGGAAAGGAATGGTTAGCTGACAAAACTAATAATAATGCTTATGTAGTAAAATGCACAATTCACAAGTATAGTTTTGTAAACAGTTATATTAGGGTTGTTCCTTTTTTATATTTTCTATATTATAGCCAGCAGCCATATCACCCTGCAACTCACAACTGGCAACCCACTGAATCTAAGCAGGTGTGAGCCTGGTTAGTACTTGGATGGGAGACCTCCTGGGAAAAACTAAGGTTACTACTGGAAGTGGTATTAGTGGGGCCAACAGGGGGTGCTCACCCTGTAGTCTGTGTGGGTCCTAATCCTCAAGTATAGTGATGGGGATACTGTACTGTAAAAAAAAATGCCGTCCTTTGGATGAGATGTAAAACTGAGGTCCTGACTCTCTGTGGGCTTTAAAAATCCCAGGGCGTTTCTTGAAAAGAGTAGGGGTGTAAAACCGGCATCCTGGCCAAATTTCCCATTGGCCCTTACCAATCATGGCCTCCTAATAATCCCCATCTATGAACTGGCTTCATTACTCTGCTCTCCCCACTGATAGCTGGTGTGTGGTGAGCGTACTGGCACACTATGGCTGCTGTCGCATCATCCAGGTGGATGCTGCACATTGGTGATGGTGGAGGGGAGTCCCCATTACCTGTAAAGCGAGTGTCCTGAGTGGAGTGTCCAGAATAGTGCTATATAAATGTAAGCAATTAATTATTATATTGTTTTTCTTCTTTTTAAAATTGCTGTAAGTACTAAAAAACTGCTGATAGCAACAATTAATGTTACAAAAAATGCAAGATCTGAAAATGAATGATTGTTAATCTCAAAAAGTATTGCGAATTGTGAGCTGGGGTGAAACATTCTATATTTGGAATTATTAGTTAAGGAAAGGTCTTCTCTGTTTATTTGGACATTTACTCCAAGAATTCAGTATAATATGCAACTTGTCTACAAAGCCTGCTGGGAAATGTTCAGAGCAGGTATGTCTAACTCTCTACACTAGGGCTTTTCATAGTGTGGCCCTTCCATTTTGTTACAATGGGCTCCTTAATTATTTAATTGATCATTTCTACTACATCAATACAGCATAACAATTTAGGGATCAGTTGAATACCCTGTCACTACATTAACAGAGGAGCAAAGAAAGACATTAATGTACAGTACAAGTAACCTGTATAGTATAATATCCCAAACTTTGAGGAATTAAATCTTAAATTGTTAAATAACGGTTCACTCATGATAAAATGAAATAATAAGATGATAGTAACATTTAAACATTTATGATTCTGAGCTTAGATTTATTCAACAAGATTTGTATTTTGCAAATCTGTAGGCCTAAAAGGAGAAACAGTAAAATGTATGTATGCATTTATATAGAATCACTGTATATAACATTCTTTACCTTGAATGTTCATAATAAAATTGTATTTTTGTTCTTTGTAACAATGTTAAAGAGAACATTTCATTTTAAAGTTAGCGTAGATTGAATTCCTCTCTTTTTATTGCTAATTTAAGGTTGTGCCAGAATATGGGTTGTAGTGCCTCATCTTCAGGCCATTCCAGATATGTTTGAGAGTTCATGAGCTTGCGCAGCTTGCAGAATCTCTTTGGAATGGTTTCCTTTGGGATTGGTTCCAATAGAATTAATATGGCTGTGTCATTGTTCTCGTCAAAAAGTCGGAAGTGGGAGAAATCCAACTCGTACCTGCACCACTCACTACTGACAAAGTGCTTGGAAAGAACAAAAAGAGTCTTCTGGCTTTGCTCTATAGAGTTGATTATATTGTCCATGATCCATTTTCCTGGAAGAAAGTCACGTTTGTGAAGGCAAAGTCTAAAAGGTGGTTGTGTACTTTCTAATTCATTGACCAAGTAGTTCTCCACCCACTCAGAATCTCTTTCGCTGTATGAAATGAAGGCATCATAGTAAATATTATTGACTCTGGTGGTGGGCTTTCTTTTAGCCTGAATCCATGCCCATGTCATTCTTAGGTACCAAAGTACATGAAATTTGTAGCAAAGGATCACAATAATAAAAAACACAAAGAGAATGCCTGTGCACATTACTGCCAAAGATATCATCATATGACATTCAAAGACTGAATGATGTACATCCCAGACCAGCAGTCCTTTCATCACAGAAGGTGAGTCACATACATAGTCCTGACGGCTGTCATTCAGTTTCACCATGTGTGTAATGTCCTTTTGCATGAATGGCACAAATTCACAAGAGCATACATATTTGTTATTGCCAGCCTCCAAAAGTGCAAGTTTCTCAAAGGCTTTTATATTTTTCATATTAAGTGTGTTGAGTTTGTTTCCTGTAATTGAGAGCACTTCAAGGCTTGGAACCAGTCTTCCATCAGGCATTTGCATGAACTTGTTGCCTGACACATAGAGCTCTTTGAGCAAAGGTAATTTAACTGTGAAGACAGTCAGATCATTGTTGCTTAAATCCAGAATGTGTAAACTCTGTGGAATAGAGGGTGTTAATTGTTGAATTTTGGATGTAGAAAGGTTTAAATATTGGAGATTTGGAGGCCAATTACAGCTCTCAGGCACATCAAAAAATGTATTTTGGCTTATGTCTAGAGAAACAAGCTTGTTGAGATTAGTGAGTAATTGACTCAATTGTCCTAGAAACTTCAAAGAGTTTTTACTCAAATTTAGATATTGAAGGTTTTTCCATGTCCCATTTCCATGACATGCACTTTCTTTCGTGGCATAATCAGTGAGCAGATTTCCACTGAGGTCCAAATATTCGAGACTTTGAAAACTCTGGGATGTTAGGCAGGGTATCAAAAAGACTTTGCTGTCAATGATAGTCACTCTTTTCAGAGAATGCAGATAATTCCGGAAATCAAGAAAAGAAGTGAATGCATAGAAATTTGTAATTTCTAAATTTTTTATATTCACAGCTTCTAGTTTAAGAGCCTTTAGAGCAGGTCTAATTTTACTAGCTTTTTTCCAGGCACCCTTACCGGACAGCCGAGAATCCTCTATACCTAAATAAGACAGCCCTGAGTTAATTGTGACTGTAATGAAGTCATCTACAGCTTCGTCTGACAAAGAGACATTTCTGAATGTTAACTTTTTCACCCCTGCGTGACAAATTTCAGAAAATGACTGTACTGAATTTGGAAGGGTTAACTCTATATCTTTCAGTTCCAAGTGAGTTGTACAGTTTGAAAGATCCTTCAGTATTTTTCGTATTAAAACTCCATCATTCTCGAATGGGCCGTGGAGGCTCAAAATAGCGTGGCTAATATGTTTTATATGCCTGAAGCTGCCCTTTTCATATTCCTTCAGGTGACTGCCATGTAACTCCATATCATCAAGCTTCTGGATCCCAACAAAGTCTTTGTTAGATATAGCTTTGAAAGATGGATTTCCAAATTTCAGGCTCTTTAGCCCACCTAATGACTGGAAAATAAAGCCTTGACCTAATGTTCTGTAGATATTTCCCAAAATGTTCAGGTGCTGTAATAAGACCAGATCATTAAACCATGATGGTGATAAATTTCCCAGTTGGTTGTAGGACAAGTCCAAGTATTCCAGCTTTTTTGGAAATCTAAAAGCTTTTTCATGAATTGAGTGAATCTTGTTGTTCTGTAAGCTCAATGCTTTGAGTTCTGTACAAACTTTGAAGTCTGTTTCGGTGACAATTTCAATGTTATTAAAAGAAAGATTGAGAACTAAAATGTTCTTCATGGGCAAATTAGGAACTTGGAGCAGTTCTTCAGCAGAGCAATCACAAATACTCCTTTCGTCACAAAGGTGACAGTTGTGCCTCCCACATATTGCACTGTAACGTGTGAAAAGGCACACAAGGAACAGTTTGCATAGTTTGATGAACAGAACTCCCATTGTGGCAAACCTTAAAGAAGAATGAAAATATAGTGAATGTACAGTATTTGATTCTTACATTAAAACCCATAAGAACAAAAAGCCAAAAAAGAAGCTTGTCTAGCTTTAAGGGGCACTATTTCTGATTAGGCAAATGTGAGCAGTGGTGCGATCCCAGAATCTCTTTTAGTCCCTTTGCTCTTCTTAATCCATATAAACATTCTTGATTCTGATATAGTAAGCAAAATAATTACAAAATAAGGGTAGTGGCAAATAATCAGTAGGAGAATTGCACAGATAAAGGGTGGGCGGACATCACTAAGTGCAAAACGATCCATACTGGTAGTAGGAACAATCACTTTACATGTTCAAAGCAGAAGGTTGCTAGACATGAAAATATTCTAGGTGTTTATGCAGATTCTTCTATGTCCTTATCAAGATATTGTGAGGAAGCAATAAAAAGCAAACAGAATTCTCTTAAACATAGTAAACTGGAATTTATATGTAGGGAGGTTATGCTTAAGCTTTACAATGCAGTAAAGAGTGCAAGTAGGACCTGATAATGTTGTGTTGCCCTTTGGAAATTGTATAACAAAAAGGACATAACTTTCAAAAGAGTTCAAAAAGAGCAAAACGGATATTTCTGATCTCAGGGGATTGTTGTATATAAACGGATTAAAAGAGCTGCATCTTTTCAATTTAGAGCAAAGGAGATTGAAAGATTTGATTCAAGAATACAAGTTGCTAAGGGATATAGACAGGGGCAAACCAGGGGGTCATACTCTATGGGGTATCATATTCAGTGAACCAAGGACACAATGGAAACAACAATTGGAAAATAACAGGTAATTCATTACAATTCAAGGCTGCATTAAATTTTAGTTTCACTTAACTACTAATCTACTAAATGAGCAAGACAGGTCAAGTGTCGTCTTCTCATTTGCATTCTGTCTTACCTGTTTAATATGACGAAATATATTTTCCCCACATGCAAAATAATCATGAAATGGTGTAAGTTTAGTGCTGCAGTTTAATATACAGAATTAAATTATTTTATATATTTCTTTATAGTCCTTCATTATTTAGTTTTAAAGCAATGAGTACAAATGCATTCAAAAGGAAAAGTGAGTTTTTTAAATGCAAATGTAAATACAGTAGTTGTAAAACAGCACAGGAGGCATTTCTTCACACCAGCTTTTGCCAGAGTATGGGACAAGCTACCCTGTCATACTATTAAAGCTGATGACCTGGCTTCTTTCAAAAAACAGCTGAATGGCATCCCCTTTACTATCAAATAGGCTCGGTAGACCAAATGGCCTGCTCTAAACTTATTGAAACCTTTTTTGTCTTACAAATGCAAGCAAACAAGATTGTCTTTCTAGATACCCCCCAATTTAATACATTTATGTAATGGTTGATTAAGGAGGCTTTCAAATTAGTTTAATATTTCCCCCTTATTCCACTATGGATTATGATTGAATGTAGGCAATGAGATGTGTTGTAAAATAGGTTCTGCCTTAGTTCTAGATTATTTTTTGTGTCTTCTACAAAAGCAATTTCTCTGTTTTGCCTAATACCCACTTCCTTCATTTCATGCAAAAATAATTTATTCTGATTTGTATAGCTAAGCAAAAGAAAAGTGATTTAGATTCTTTAATTATGATCAAACCACCAACAAGCTACGTACCCCACCCCAGGTCCGGCCCAAAAATCAGGTTAGCCCCATTTAAAAGAGTGAAGCAGCAGGTTGGGTAACCTGATGCAAACATGGTGAAACAGACAGAACAAGACTTTGTAGATCCACAACAGTTAAAACATTTAAATAAAACACAGCCATATAAATATTTACGAAAAATAAACAATGCCCTTTGCCACATTAATGGCTCAATTAATGGCTCATCTATCAGTCACAGTTCCAGGGGTGGGACCTTACTAGCTTGTACTGTAGTTACAGTATACTTGCTGAGTATTTTATTCACGTACAGTTTTTATTGAAAACATCAATATTTACAAAAAAGTTTGCATTTGTATTAATATTGACATATTGTTATAAAAAGACAATGTGTTGAACATACAGTATTCTCTAAATAGACTGGGAAAGAACCAGCAAAAGTACCATCATGCTCCACGCTAAGCATGATATTCTATTATGCACATCGTTTAAAAAGGAAATCACTGTTTACTACATTATAACATTGTATGTTAAAGTTATTACAGTGGAGTATATAACCAGTTTATGTACTGTACTGCACCAAAATAACACAATGTCCTTTGTTAAAGTATTAAGGGTAACAGTGTTAGTACTTACTGAATATACTTTTTATTATATGGCAATACAAACATACAAAAATCTGTCACTTTTTTGTCACAGTCTAGAAAGCCAAATTGTGTCTATAATACATTTGAAATTCTTCTCAGAGCCTAGAACTTTTACATGGAAAAACTGCTGCAGGAAAAAAAGAAATATTTCTACCTGAAAACAACTGATATCTGTATTGTGAGTTGGTATCAGTGGCTGATGCATTTTACATTGATAGTCCTGACCAGTATTTTTTGTAACTATGCAAAAAAAAAAACCCATAAAGAGACAAAATGTTTAAAACACTATACAATTATGTTATCTTAACAGTTTACACAATTAGTAATGCAAGATAGGTACTTGGTACCCAGACGTATTTACCTTTTTAAGGACTCTTGCTACTATTCTCCACTTCAGTGTTTGTTATTTTTGTCACAGGCTGATCAAAGTCAAATATATTAACTATATTGCACCTGAAGCATGCACAAACACAGCTTTCAAATATAGATATTGATCATTTAAACATTACCTCCCAAGCTTTCTTCACTTTTCTTGCAAATGCACAAAGACACATTTAGTGGTGGGTTGCCCTTGTGGTTCAGAGAAGGTACTGGAAATTTGATAGTTACTGTAATGTTCTGCAGCAAAACAGGATGCACATTTAGATTTCTGGTAACTGTTTCCACAAATTAGGGGAAGAACCAATAAAATGCATTACGATTCTTTAAATAACTTCATCATCATGTAAAAGCACATTTATATCTTAAGGAGACCTTCAAGGTTCCTCTTGAAAGTTATATATTTTTTATTTTACTGTACTCTACAGGGACTGCACAGTGGTATGGTAGCTAGCTTAAGATCTGGTCTTGATTTTGGACTTTTATGTAGTTTTGATGTTCTGTGTTTGTGACAGTTTTCTCCTATTTTTTCTCCTACCTTAGTCTTTAAATTGTGTGGAAATGTGTCCTGTGATTGACTGGATTCTATTTAGAGAATTATCTTAATTTAGTCATTTAAAATGCAACCACTAAGATGAGTGAAGTAAAAGTTGAATAGTTACTCTGAACGCACTAGTAGCTTAGCCAAAACAACATGATTCTGCAGAAAACCTCAAGTGAAAACCTTTCAGTCTGGTAAACTTACCTTAATTCTTAAGTATCTTAATTTTGTGATTTCAAGTGGAACTAGAAGTATAAACAGAGTCACAATTTGATGAATCTTGTAACCCTAACCCTTGACTGGCCTGAAATACGTGGTCTTTTTAATACGATCCATTATTGAATCAGATTAATTTTCATTTTAAGGAGTGGATTTGATTGTTTAAGGTACATATTATGTGTAGTAAGGAATTTTTTCAAATTTGATGAATGGTGGGCTGCATATACAGATTGCAGAACCGCTTGGTTTAAACTCCTGCTAGGGTTAGGGTTAGCCATGGTACGAAGAGATTTGTGTTCCATGTGGCTGCATTTTGGGGCCCAAGTGAACTTCAGGAAGACGTTTTTCCCTTACTTTATTTTTTTCTGAATAGATTTCGCTGCTTAGATTCTATTGAACAGTTCCGGAATTGAAATTACAGAAGTAACATGAAATAAAAGCGTTAAGGAAACCCGTTCCATTTTGGTAAGCTCTCTCAATTTTGCCTTTTCAAGTTGAAGCAGGAGTATAAACAGAGTCACAATTGGGTTCCTGTAACCTTAAAAACTATACTGGCCTTAAATACATGATCATTTAAATACCATATTTAAGGCGATTTACAGCTGATTGAAAATTTGCCTAAAGAAGATATATAATTGAATCAGATGCATTTACAAGAGTTTTTACAAAAGGAATTGATGGTTTTAGGCACATATTTTGTGTAATGAGGAACCTTTTCAAATGTAATCAATGGAGGGATTCATAGATTAAAGAATTGATCAGTTTAAGCTCCAGCTGTGGTTAGGGTTATCATTTCCACAGTATCTAGACATTTTTTAATCTCATGGTTGTATTTTGGTGCCCAAGTGAAATTTAAGAAGAGTAATAATTTTCTACCAGCTTATTTGATTGACTTGGCTTACATTGTATTACACAACAAGCGTTTCACACAGAAAAAATAACATTATCCCGTCTTCCCGTGGTGTGAAGCAGATCAGCAGGTGGCTGAGAAAATAGTGCACTGCCCACTGAGCTCAGTCAGAAGAGGCAGCACCGAGAGAGACAGGAGGCACAGAGCTCAGCAATACAGAAAGACCATTCTGCAGCTTGGACGCGTACGGCACCGGGTGTCGTATGTCTTTAAAACGTTTTTTTTAAATAATTATTCAGGCAATGTAATTTTTTTTAACTTAAAGTCTTTTAATTATCATTAAGCATAGCTTTCTCACCGGTTAGGTTTATTTTTTGAACCATCGTTAAACAAAGTAGGATCTTATTGGACTTCCTAATGACATTACACATGGAAAGATTATACATTTTAATTATTTTTAATTTTTTAATACATTTTAGAACAGTTTCATTTATACAAATCCTACAAACTATTCTCTATTGTATTTCTGAATGTTATGTCACACTTAGTTAAATGTTTTACATACATCTAAATAAGAAAGTCAGATGTGAGCATAAACTATTAGTAATCAATTATTAATATTAAAATTTGGACTGTAATAAATTGTTGCACTTCTTCCACATCTTGTAAAAATATTAATTTACAGGACTTTGTTCGAGTATATCTTAAATCTGACTATCAGAAAATAAGTAAAATACACAATTATTTAAAAAAATGAGGGTAAAATATAATTTAAAATATTTTACTAACTAAACAATCAATAATTAATAACAATGTAACTGTTTATAAAAATTAAATTATTACCTTAAGAATAGGGTGGTACAGTTGTTAGCATGGTTTTTGTATCTTTTTTCATAAATACAACAGTAGCACCAGTTAAATGATTCATGCAAATCTCTGAACTACAAAGATGATTATCCAGCCATTTCTCTGGTTTCACAGAGGTTAGCATTGCTATCTAGGTTCAATTTCTGGGGTCCTGTATGTGTGGAGTTTGCACGTTCTCTCCAGGTTCACATGGGTTTCCTCAGGTGATCTGATTTCCTCTCATAGTTCCAACACACTGGTAGGTTAATTGGCTTCTGGATAAATTGGCCCTGGTGTGAATGTGTGTGTGTTTGTGTCTACAGTATGTGTGTGCCCTGTGATGGACTGGTGTTACTTCCAGGGTGTACCCTGCCTTGCATCTGTTGCTTGCTGGGATAAGCTCCAGCTTCCCTGTACTGCATAAGAGTTTAGAAAATGGATGGAACTATAGATACTGTGCAACTATTCACAGTGATAGAAACTCACTATGAAATGGCAGCAGTTACTCATTAAGGATACATTTTAAAGTGCTGGCTTAAGGAAACAGCCTTTCCACATCTCTGGCACATCAGTATCCATAGCTAGTTTGCTATTTTAACAAATTGCCTCTAAATATAAACATCTTAAGATGCTGGCTCTGTGGATCAGCATCAGCTACTGTATGTTTGCCTATTCCTTCTGTTTATGTGCATCAACACACAGTTCAATGCCAGTAACTACACAAAATCTAAAATGTGTTTATGTTTAATATGTTTTGATTAAATATGTTTAATCTCATTTCAGGATCTATGTAAACATTCAACATTGTTCACATGCTTTTGTAACACACAGCTTTCAGTGATTGTCTTTGTATATTTAAGCTTTTGCAAGTGTTCCTGCATTCTTCTTCTGCACTATGCCTGGTCATGTTTCATTTTTTTCTGTTTGCTCATTTTAAAGTAACACCTGCTTCCAGAACTTTTTGCTCATATGCATTTTTGTATTTTTACATCTAAACCATTTATTTACATCTTTAACACGTCCTAAATTTTCAATTGTGTTAATTAGACTGAATTTTAGCTTCAGCCTTAAAAAGCTTCCATTTTCTCTCTTTGTTACTTGTCCTACAGAGCTCTTTAATTGTGAAGTTTTCAGAATCTTTACATTAATCTATGCACATTTTAAACTCTTACTGATCACCGAACCATTGCACTTGACATGGTTTAATTCACCCTTTCCTGAACTTCTATGGCAGGCAGAGCTAGTGCCGTCTCTGGTGTGATTTTTATTATTTTTATACATCTGGCTATGTAAACAATATAGCCAAAAGGATCACTCTGACCATGATTTGAATTGCTTTCCTCAGAATAGGAACCACTTGTCTTAACTGCTGTACCAAACTGCCTGTTAGGCACAATGCACTACATTAGTCTATGAGCATTTCAATGTCCATTAGTTTGCTTTGAAAAAAATGTCAAAATGTTTCCAAAATATCCACAAATGATATTTTTAACTGCCAAAATGTCTTTGGTTACACGATTCCATATTAATGTAACTGTAGTGTTTGTGCGATGGTGGTTTAACACTCTGCTGGTACAGATGGTAACTGGATAGAGATCGATATATATATATATTTTTGCAGTTTATTACTGAAGAACCACCTTTACTACTCCGTGTTCTCTCCCGCTCTCTTCCTGATCTCCCCCTGTCCTAGTCACATTCTCTCCCGCCTGTAACCAATCAGAAAACACAAAGTCACATTACCGTAAAACTATCCAGCAACTGAACCAGAGAACTCCACACAACTCAAAAATATTTCAAACTGCTCAGCTGAACAAAACAACAGGACCGGAGCTTACATTAATATTCCCTATCATGTGGTATTAAATCAGCATTACACCTTTTTTTTACAACAATAACGGCATGTATTCTTATTACATACTCTTCAAAAAGGACAAAACATTATTGCTTTTTATGAAGTACATAAACAATATAGTTAGAACAAGTGCTTCAAAACTTTTCCAAACTAACCATGGCAAGTTACTGAGTTAAATACTTTGATGCACACAATGTTTATGAAGAAGGTGGAATACTGTGTACTTTGTATTTTTTATATTTAGCTACCACTTCTGTATGTACATTAGGTATACATTACATACGACACCCTATGACTTTAAAGCCACTACAGTACAGTACGTGTGTAATATATTTTTCACAATCTGAATTTAAAGTTAAAATATTCTGATTACTCATTGCTGAAATTTGCATTAAGGCACAACATAGATTATCTCAATGCAGAAAGCCTGAAAGAAGGGCATCGGTTCAAAACAAGCCAAATTAGAATAAAAAACTATTTTTCATATCGAACTGAGAAATGCTGTTCTTGTAAAATAGCCCTACTTTCTAATTAATTTTATATTTAAAATAATGTAACACATAGCTTAATATTAATAAAAGTCCAATCAGTATACAACTTAAGTTCTATAATTGGAAAAATATTGTCCCTCCGCATTGACTGGGATTCAAAACCAGGCAACAGCCCAAATGCTAATAGATGCCATGTTAAGCTTTCACTGCTCCACCTGGTGGTTTTACAAAGTAGTGCAGTCTGACAACAATATTTTTAAAAAATGTGCAGCAACCCGCAGCACGTAATGTACTGCATTATCCGCCGTGCATTCTGAGCGGCAGGATCTGTATTTTGCGCAGTGAGGAACCTTTTCAAATCTGATGAATGAAGGGCTTCATAGATTGCAGAACTGATCAGATTGAAAGTCCATTTAGGGTAAGGGGTAGCATTCCCACACTACTTAGACATTTTTAAATATCATGGCTGTATTATGGGGTCAAAGCGAAATTTAGGAAGAGTTATATTTCTCCCCCAACTTTTTTGGGGGGGTTGAGTCGTTGAATTGGTTGCTTACAGATTGTACTTTAATCCTCAGCTAGGGTTAGGGTTAGCATTCCCACAGTACTTAGACCATTTTTTTAACTTCATTGCTGTATTCTGGGTCCAAAGCGAAATTTAGGAAGAGTGATACTTGTCTCCCAACATCATCTTTTTCAGATAGATTTTGCTGCCTAAATTTTTTCACAGATAAGGAATTGGAATATATAAGGAATATACAATTTCTTGTATTAGGAATTTGTCTTTTCGCATACCCTAACTTGCTCTCCATGAGACACACAGACAGGGTCAGAGTGCTCAGGTGCCCGACGAAGTAGGATCCTTCTGCTGGCCGCAGGATATGAACCGGCAACCTTCCAGCCACAGGCACAGATCCTTAGCCACTGAGCCACCGCCCCACCTGTTTTTGACATTTTATTTTAACCATTTTCTATTTTCATAAACCCTCCCCATTGGATGGAAATTATATCTTACTTTCCTCACTACACATGCTATCAAAATAACTGAATGACTTCTAACTTGTAGACCAGATTCCAGTTAAGTAATTCAAACCTTGTTATAGTGAGGTTGCACTCCTGGGTATTTTAGGAAATTCCAATTTCCTTAATTGTGGAATACTCAGATTAAAAGATTTCTTTCCCTGGTTGGAGATGCATCTTCATAGAATATGGAGATGGATTTTGATACACTTTAGGGCATTCATGTTGTAGGATGGGATGTTTTAGTCTTGTGTTATAATCTTGTTTTAGAATGCATGCTGTTTTTTTCTATGTTGTGAAAAGTGTAACCAATGCGGGTTGTTTAACATTTTGTATAGCTTACTTGTGGTATTGTTTATTTTTAATATTTGTTTTTCATGTTAATCATGTTATGACTACTGTTTTATTAATCACGAGAACTGTGCCAGAGTACATGAACAATTTGATACCGATGGCTCAGGTAAAACATTTATGACATTTTATTTAACCATGTTCTATTTTCATAAACCCTCCCCATTGGATGTAATACTATCTTAATTTCCCACCCACATGGACATTTAAGTTGTTCACATTTATTTGTATATAACACTGTTTGACGTTGCGTTGCTATACAAAATATAACATTAAAAATTCTTCTGGTAGACATGTTTCTATACTTTTCACTTAAATTATGAATGGTTATGCATTAAAAGTTTAGATCTCACACCAGGCAATACATCACCAATCCAATTAATGGTTTAAATGCATGACACAGAAAAAAATCTAACCTGAAGCAGCAAATGACTTGGTTTTCATGAGACAACTGTTATAAAAGAGTTATTGATAGTATATATTTCTATGTATTGCCTTTTATGAGTTATTGTATAGGTAATAATACATGTATATACTGGTGTCCGAACTGTATGTTGGGGATGTATCCCAAGGTAATTACATTATTCTTTATGGATATTTCCTAAGTCATTTCGCTATAAGTTGCATTACTTAGGACTGAAACCTGGATTTATAACGGGATCCTCTGTACTGTAGTGAGGTACTACAAGTGAAACTCACACTCCATCTGACTATTCCATTCTTATGCATGGGCAAAGTTTACACTCTTACAGTCTTGAGCCTTCCATATTTACTGTTCTTATGGAGAAAAAACTGCCCTTTATATGTTGTTTTGCTTATGTCATGACTTTCTGGTCCCTAACTCTGACTTATAACAGTAACCTCTTGCACACATTTTGATACCTTTAAATAGAGCTGGCTTTTGTGGGAACAATCTGAGCAATGTAGTAGTACACTATTCTACACTAGCACCCTGAAAAAAAGAAAGCAAAGTAGAGACAGGACCAAGCACCATACCAATAAGGTCCCGGAGGCATGAAAATAGTAGATTGTGCACTACACCCATTAAACTAGTCACAACATGTGACTATCTGTTCTCCTTTAATGCATTAATTTTCTGGAAGAAAGAAAGAATTGCTCAGAGCAACTTTTAAAATCCGGACCTTTGGAAAACAAACCCTGGCTATCTCTCTCCAGCAGTCCAGTGCCATTAGTCACTGAAAAGCTTCACTTCATCCTGATGCTTCATTTGATAGACTTTTTCTAGCGATAGCAATAGCTTTCAAGTCCTGGCAGTCTATAAAGAGATAATTTATTCTCATGATGTATAAATCACTTCCAGAAAAATTGTTTTGGTATTGAGTATATAACAAGTTTTTAAGTGCTACTCTTATATCTAATATTTTTCCTTGCAGAGGGTGAAAGCACAAGCTTCACTCAAATTGAAAAAAAAACTTACAAGTACAAAACTTTTTTTTTTATTTTCTATGTTCAAATCTGCAAAACATCTAGAAAAATATACAACAAAAGCTTAACTTTGCACAACATTGAATTCTGAAAAAAAAAATAAAAGTATATTCACATTTCTTATTTCAACAATAAAACCACTCTATTTAGATGTCACCGCAGTATCCAGAGTCATTAGAGAGCAGCGAGTTTGGACTTCGACTAGTTGAGGAGTTCCAAATGTCCAGGTTCATGTGGGCCCCAAAGGGATCGAAACTGGAATACTGCTTTGGTCTGCAGGTCCCGGTTTGCTCTTTGCCAAAATGTGACTGTGGACACTGAGGCACTGCTCTCTCCAGTTGGAAGTGGCTTTGGTAAGGTTCACTCTGCGGAGTCCATATGGAGCCAAACAGACTAGACATAGGGGACAGACTCCTGGTGCCTGAGAAGTATGGCTATAAAAGAAGCCAAATGGGAAAGGTGTTAGATTTTTTGTACAAATTAAAGTCATTATTGGTTCAAAAGTTCAAACAATAAAAATATAATCATTGTATTTTATTTAAAGAAAAATGAAATACAATGTATAATATGGATATTGTAAAGGCAAATGCACCTAAGGCTATACATGAGGTTGTCAGCTTTCTGGTTCATCTTCACAGCATGAAAGTTACAGAGCCTGACTATGTTAATGGCTCAAACTCTAAATGTTTAAAATGGGCTAAGATGAACCACAGCTAAAAGACTCTCCATTCCTTGCTCCCTCTCTCGAAATGCCAGGCAGCATTTGATGTGTATAGATTCCTGATAAAAGGAGATGAGATTTTTTTAAATGGAAATTGCAATCAATACAAGTATATTTGAATATTTTTTAAAAAACATTAAAATAGATCAAAAGATTAATACTTGACACAAACCAAAAGAATATTCACTGGCAAAAGGTAACAAAATTTGGAAACAACAATCACCCACCTTGCCAGGTCTTAAATATCATAAAAAGTCCCCTTATTGTGTGTATTAAGATGAAAAATAACATTAGCCTTCACTATTTTTAACCAACAGGAAAAAAACTGCTATGCTCATAATCAGTGAGGTATGCCACATCTGTATTGTTAACCACAGAAAAGAGGAAATAACCCTAGCAAATTAAGTCCATAATTATTTCAGTCCAATAAATTAGGACTTCAACTCAATGTTGTTACTAACTTAGTTACCAGAAAGCTAATTTTATAGGAACACTGGGCACAAACTGTGATAATTAATAGGTATACTACAAAGGACAATGAGGAAATTTGACAAATTTGTCATTTTTAAAGCACATAAACTACAAAACTTTTACATTTGCAAAGTACTCCAAACACTCCCTAAAGCAAACCTGCTCTTTTACATTGTCTTTACTGTTGCTGTAAGTGGTCACAAAAAAATATCGCAGATAGTCAATACTCCTTTCTGTCTGTTTTCCCCTCTTATCATACATGTGAAATAAACAAATCTGATAAGTCTTATTTTCAACATTAATAGTTCATTTAGGTCCAACTCAGCTTTTGCAAGATGATACTCTCATTCCTTTCATTAAACACGTTCCACCCTAAGGGATGAGGGGCTCCAAGCACCCAATCATGTAGTTGAATCTGGCAGTCTGGCTTCTTTCAAAAAACAGCTGGAAGATCAATTAGCTGCAACAACCCAAGATAAGCAGACGGGTCTCCACTTACCTAAAATCTTTCTTAGGTTTACCTGGGGCAGTGATATTTCTACCTAAAGCCCCAAAGTTGTTTCAAATGCATTTTATGTTCAGCTGTATTGTCATATCTCAGATGGATGGACTCTGGAAAAGTGTTAGTCAGCAGATGTCTCTGATTCAGCCTCACCTTGCTGCCAACACAGCCAGTGGTGTCCCAGGCAGAGGTGGCATCCTGGATATTATCTTCAGCCCAGCTGTGTTGAGGGGAGTAGGGCATGGTGGGTCTCTCTTGGCACGGGAAGGCATTCTGCAAATTTGCATTTCCTGGAAGAAACAGGCAAGGTTTTTAATTTTCATCTTTAAACTTATTACAGCAAATGCCAGATATTATTTATGAATACATGAACGCATGAACACTTACTTTACCATAAAAACAGTACATAACTAATTTATTTGGCTTACATTTTTTTTTCAGGTTTAACCAGTATATCATTCGAGATAAGGAGAAAGCATTTTCAAAGAAACACATACCCCTTTAATTACCCCTTTTATTGCCAGCATTTATGAAAATGAAGCACATTTTTAAACATAAAAATGTATCAATATCTTGATAGATAATAGATAAATAGTTCCCCACTGATCAATCTTTGAAAAAAAGAAATCCACATAGTATTTCTTCAATATATTCCTACCTTCTAGCACAGAACAGTAGTTATTCTGTTCACAGTAAGGGTATGGGAAGGTACACTGGGTATTAGCGTTACTCCACAGAAAGCTAAAACAAAACATTAACAAAAAAAAATTCAGCACATGCACAAAGTATAATTCAAGAACTGTCTAAACTTTCCAAACAACTAAAAGTCATTGATGAGGCACTTCCCAAAGAATTATGGGAATAAATAAGAAACACGCTACCCAGTTATGATTTAGCTGAAACCTTGGCTTCTTTCAAGAAATAGATTGATAAAATACTCAGATCAATTAGCTATTAACTGCCAAACAGCACAGAGAAGCCAAATGGCTTACTCTCATTTCTTATTTTGGTGAATGCCACAGTAGTCTAATAATGCAAAGACACAGAGATCATAGACATATCTATGGAAACTGGTTGCTTAATATTGTTCAGGTGACAAGGTCTGCAGCTGTAAAGAAGCGACTTCAAATGCAGAAGTTGAAAAAACTAAGTCTCTGAGGCCTTGTACCTTTGGAGACTATTGGATCTTTGTCTGCTTAACTATACAAGCTTTCACATTTCCACTGAAGTGATATAAACAGAGAAGAAGCAGTGTTCTTTTTACATGTCCAATCAGAACAGCACATCTCAGGCACTGTAGGCACTAGATCTACCAAAAAAGACAAATGTACCCATTGTAAAAACCATGAGAAGATCCATGAGGTATGCATGACAGGCTTTCTGTGGCATTGTATCTAAACTCGTTGGTTAAAGGAATCGAGGGTGCTGACCACATTTCTTCTGCTGAATAAGGACTTGACATCCCTAGGGGAAAAAAAAGTAAAAATTAAAACAAATAAAAGCCCTTTTGTGAAAGATCCACTAAATGATAGATTCTGGATGTTTACCCATATTCCTTTCTACTCCAGCTGCAACATCAGCAAAGGTAGGGTTAAAGTTGGGAGCTAGAAGAGAGTCAGGGGTTTGGCACAGCTCCTTCGGATACAGATTATGCACGCTTAAATAAAACAACAAAGACAATGGTTAAGGCAATATTATTAACTTCAGATGATGGCATCATTTAAAAAATTACACAGGCCTCATCATACTCACTCTTCATACCTCTCTGTCCGGAAATTGGAATTGAGTGTCTGGCAACAATCTCTTTCTGCCATATAAACACTGGGCTGAAGGTCCACTATTAAAAAGGAAAATACAGAAATTAATCTTCTGTTCCATCTCATCTGCGTACACAGACTAACTTAAAATCATTAACTTTAGCTTATTAATCTGAGTTTATTTCTAAATGTTCTCAAATTGTTTCCATTACAAATCCTTGTGCAAAATCTTCCAGTCTTCTAGGGTTTAACCATTACAAACTCTATAGTAATCCTCTCTGAACTCAAAGGGGTTGTAATTCTGCTTTGCAATTCTGACAGTTTTCTGACAATCTATATCCTCCACTAAAATAAATTATTTGTATTCCCTTCGCTTTATGAAGGTAAAGACAAGTTGCTTTGTCTGCTCTGAATTTTTAGATTTTAGATTATATCTCTGTTAGTATACATACAGTAATCAACAGCCTGCAGCAACTGAGAACAAAAAATATGGCCTGGCCAATTAGCTGGTTTGTGTCAAGTATTAAGTCCAAAACCCCACATGAAGCAGAAGCAAGGCTAAGAACAAGCAACTCAGAAAAGCCCTTGGAATTTCAACACCTGCCTGGCTGTTTACCCATTACTTATTCCTTGGAAGGGTTGTGGCCCGTCCCTGGGCAGGAAGCCTGGCCCTCTCAGGACATGCACACACACCCAGGCACAATTTAGAGAGGTTTATCTAGCCAGCGTGTCCTTGAAGGTGTGAGACAGCTCGATTACCTGGCAAAAACCCACACGAATGCAGGGAGGACATGCAAACTCCAGAAAGGAGTTACAGTCCAAAATTAAACCCAAGAGCTGTGATGCAGCAGTGCTATTAGTCTAACCACTGTGCATCTCCAGAATTCAGGCAGTGAATGTAAAATTGCACAAATGGCACAGAGTTTCATTTTTTAGGACCATACAAAGATTACTTTGCAATTTAAAGGTAAAACAAGCATTCACAGATCAATCCAAGACTGAGAAAGATGGAAGTACATTAAAGCATGAAACAACAGATTCAGAAAGACTTATTTGAAACTATGTATACAGCTTAACAACAGTTTAAATGAAGTACTGTGTTCAAGGATACAACGGTAGTGTTTCCACTGGGATTTCAACCCATAACCTTTGAGTAACAAGTACAGAACCCTGAACACTGCTCCACACTGCTGCCACAAGGCGGCAGATCCAGGTAGATTTTGCAACACAAAGGACACAAGCGAAACAGATCAGTGCCACAAAAGCGTAGTATGCAGTGTGTCCTAGGCAATAGATACAGCCACCCCAAGACAATGAGCGAGAGTGAGGTGGAACAGTAACAAGAACTTAAGTTTTTTCCCCCCACAGATGGAACCTACACATCCTACCAGCCATCTAGGTGGAAAGCATACATTAGGAGAGAGGCTGGAGCTCCAGGCTGATGCCTTGGGCACGAACACTGAGCAAGACAAGTGCTGAATTAGAACATACGGTATATCACCGACTATTGAAGGAACCTTTGAAGAGTTGAAAGCTAAAAAAAAGATGATCCTGCAAGAATATTTAATCTGTTAAGTGTCTGTTTCTGAGGTGATATACCAATATTGTATCCCAATATCTGATGTTCAAAGAGAGGGTATTCCATGCTAAAAATGTAGCAAGAATTTAAAAATATTTGTGTTGTTTATGTGCTGTGCAGCTTGTTATTAATTGCAGTTAATGATGGTTTTTACTGCTGTGTTTACTGAACCCCAAAAGACTTCAAATGGCTTTTTGTGTTTGGCCATTTAAGTCAACTTACAATAAAGTCTACTGAACATGGAGAGGTCCCATTCATGCAGCAGGTCTACTAAACACTATAAAAAAATAAACATTTACACAAATCACTTGATTTCCTTATTAAGATGAGTATTCTTTTTGCTGTATTTGATTCTTGATTGCACATTTTATTAAAGAGGCTAGAGAAGCTTTGCCATCGTACAGGGCTTATAATTTAGCTGCACTTTCTCAAGGCAGTTCAGCGCAAAACACTGAGCACCTGTTTGCCACTGCCCTAGAAGTTACTGTACAGTTTACAGGCAATAAAGACGAATGACGAACTGGCTCAACTAAACGGGAAGTCTTGGAGTTTTCTTAAGCAGGGGCAAAGAATGACTGTTCAGGTGAGTGGTGGAAACTAATTACAAAGGGACGTACTTTTCTTGGTTGAGGCAGGGCAGTGCACTTTGGCGCCATTGTGGTCCTTTTCTCCCTCCAGACTGCTGGCGCTGCTCCAACTCCCCCAGCTGCCCCGGCTGGCTCTCACGCTGCCAGAAGAGCTGCCCGAATCCGAGCCAGACTCCCACAGCAGCCTGCGCTCCTGGCACTTCCGCCTTGGGTTCGCCCAGCACACGCCTGGATGGGAGAACCACACGGCTCTTAGCGTCTACCTCTGACCTCCAGTGGGTCAGGTTATACCAGCCAGTCCATTCTGGGACAACTGGTTTGGCCCATCTTCCCCACAAATGTACTCACTGAACTGCACTTCTGGACACAGATCACCTCATATTCATAATCATATTCATTCTGCTTTTTCCCCTCGCAGTACTTTTAATAATCAAAATTACTCTATAGCATAATGGGATAAATGTTTGAATGCTTAACTATTTACACATAAGAAAGTAGCATACACAATTGTTTTACTTTTCTATATAAAAATGTATTGTTCCTGCTTTCCCCAAAGAAATGCAGAATTGCTACTCAATTGCCTTTACAAAGAACAACATTATTTTACCTTTAACATCTAATTACCTCTAATCTAATTTTAACAGAAGGAAAATAAGCTGCTAGAATGTTATACACAAACCCTTCTAGGATACAATCATGGAGCCGATACAGTGAGAGAATACATACAGTACAACAGAAATGTGCAGAAAACTGTACTCACATGGCAAAGATGACCCCTAGTGTTAATATAAATTCGTTTTTTTCCTTAAAAGATTCCTTGGTGCATGCAGTAATATTTTTTCATATTATCCTTTTTATGAACATATAATTTGCCAAATACCATTTTAACATCAGAAATCTGTTGTTAGAACTCCTCAAATGAAGGAAAATGTATCATCCTTGTATGGCCACCACATACAAATCATTTCCCAAAAGTATTCCCTCTATATAAGTGACTTTTCCAACTATTAACAACATAACAATAATCTAAATAGCTTTAGATCTAAGGACACAGATTATGGGATACAACAGTACTAGATCTCATTATTTTTAACAATGATCCATAAGGCATATGTTCAATGTTTACAACTGCTAAGATTGCTTGTAGAAACGTTTACAAATCTAGGTCTGATAGGAAAACAAGACATACTAAGCAGGACAAATTAAGGACATGAAGACATACAAAACATTAACAGGACAGTTTCACTGTGCTTTGCCAGGTGAGAAAAGGGCATACATCCCATCAGATCACTACTCTCAAGTTGTTTTCTGAAACAAACCTCCAGGTACTTCAGGAAGCTCCACAGAGCAAATATTGTTAACAGACAGGGCATGGTTCACCTACCATTCTGCATCTGTTTTACAGGGCTCTCTGGTCCAGGTCCTGGTTTAGCACCATCCTGCTTTCCATTACTGTAGCGGTTTCGTGATCGATTGGGGTTCCTATTTTCTCTCCATTCAATATCCCTATTCTTTTCTCCCAGCAGAGGCACACTGTGCTCAGGAACTCTGTATGAATGAAAAGAAACAAGATGAATGTGACTGCATCCATTTTTATCTCAAACCACAGCCATCAGGTACAATAACAGTAACTGACTAAAAAAACAAGTACTATTCACCACATCCCTAATAGGAAAAACAAAGAGGTTGATAATGTCATGCAATGCGTGTTCTTCTGGTCTTCGAACCAAATGAGTTCTCACTTACTTAATTGGTTTCTTGATTATTTCAGCTACATTGAACAGGTCTTTGGAATGTAACTGGATAACAGGTCTCATGCAAAACTAGGAGCATGTTTTATGAGAAACATTTTGTAATCTCCATTTGTCTATGCATTATTAATTGGTGGCCAATTAACTATTAGGTTACAAACGTGGTGCATCACAAAACAGGAGACTGAATTCACTTACCCAGTTACACCCTCTGTGGCCTTTTTTCTGTTCCTGCCTGGGTTCCTTCTTGCTTTGCCATTAACAGCAGTGTTGCCCAGTTCTGTTTTGTCAATGTACTTTTTCTTTGAATTACTGTCTTCTTTTAGCTGAATGGACAGAAACAACAAAACATTACATGGCCTGTACGCAGGATTTGATTTTCCTTTAAGCTCTAAAATATCACAGGAAAAAAAAACTGACAAAACTGCATGAATTCAGAAATTAAACTTTATATTCATTATTTCAACTTTCTGCATCACGTACCAACAGAGACCATAACTAACTTCACCTCCCAATAAGGGATCTCGTTTTTAATTTTAAGAGGTTCAGTTGAAGATGATTCGGAAAGCATCAGTGTCAAAACTAGGTTTTTAATCATACCAACCTCTGAAGATGGGGTGTCCTTTTTGTCACAACCCCTTTTCTCTGTAAACTGTGAGAAGGGGCCACACTGCTGTGCTGTGGAGGTGCTATCATTACATGACTTCTCAGGCGGGCTGCATACACACAGGCCTGGTCCACTGCCTGGAGTCAGAATAGTGTTCTCTGAGAGGCTTGAGTGCATTTCCATGGGAAACATAATTGGTGCCACTTCCTTATCTTCTTTGAAATTCGGAGAAGGTTCTTTCAAGTGTGTTTTACTCTCAGACAGGGCCGGGACCTCTGGTGTGTTATTACAAGCACTGGAGTCCTGGTCAGTGCAATGCTCTGAGCTGTCTGGTTCCTTTGCTGCCTGAAAGTCATCTTCTGTGGTGTTAGTAGGTGTTGTAATGGAAGCTGCAGAGCTCACTTTGTATTTAGTATAATAAACAGAGACTTTATGTTTCTTCTGTGGCTGAGCAGGAGCTCCAGAGTTTTTCTTAGATGAATACTGGCTTCGAATGGGACCATTGGCAACAGCAAGAGACCCTTTTCCTTTGCTCTTGTCTGATGTATTGCAAGAATCCACAAATGTCTTACAGCTACCTTTCACTTTGCTGAAAAACAAAACACAAAAATCAAAAAGTCGCACAAATCTTTGATGACAAAGGCAATCTAATATTATGGCTACTTTAAGTGCCCTTAAAGATGGAAAAAATGGCAACTGATCTAAAGACATTCAAAAGATAGCTGTAGTAAAAAAACAACTTTGCAATTCTAAATGGACCTTTGCACTCCATGATGGTTAAAGAACATCTATGTAAATAATAATAATAATAATAATAATAATAATAATAATAATTGCTTACACTTATATAGCGCTTTTCTGGACACTCCATTCAAAGCGCTTTACAGGTAATGGGGACTCCCCTCCACCACCACCAAAATAGAATTCTGATCAAGTGTATCACTTTCACAGTCTATAACAATTCTGCTTGCCGTACTTTTAATTTAAGTTTTGTGAGCTGACCTTTAAATTCTATAAACAATGAGCTGTTAACTCATTGTAAATACTTACCATAAAAATAAAAGCGTTTTGTAATTTTTGACCAAGCATTCAAAATTCCACGCTGAAAAAAAGGCAACTCACCTCATTGAATTGGGGCTGATTGTATCAACAGGGCTGGTGTCTCGAGCTATTATAGAGTTGTGGTTCTGCCTTGATCCCGGCGATGTAAATTCAGAAAGAATATACTGGGCTTGATAGAAGGCCATCAAACACACACCACCCAGAGAAAAACTGGGGGAAAACAACAATTGTATCTTTTCAAGAACTTTGCAATATTGCAAGACAAATCACAAAAATGTACATAACTCGCTAAAATCGGCTCACAACTAAATATACAAATACTTTAATGACCGATTAGTTGTTAAGGTGTCCAAACCACTGACATTTATGTCATAAGTCACTGTAATACATAAACATTTCCTGATTATTTTTGCCGAGGACTGCATCTTATGCAAAATTCAGTTCTACTACAGATCATAGCACAAAGTATACTCCCATCTCACAAAACTCTACAAAAAAAGATTAAGAATACACATTAGTCAAGAACATCCTTGGAAGAACTGCATTGTGCACAATAGCCAGTGTCCATGCCGTTTCCCTGCAGGAAATTTGTGAGCAAAGCACCTAGGAAGACCTACATCCTGACAGCATACTGACCATGTGAAGATGATGGTGACCACCCAGAAGGTCTCCTCCCAGCTGGGCCCGGGCACTACCTGGGCACACAGGGGCAGCATGTGATGGGGCAAGGTGACATTGAGAGTGAAGGGGAAAGTTGAGCCTCGAGCTGTCACTATAGTCAGGTCCCTGATCACCCAGGAGGAGGTAAAATCAGGAGTAAAACTGGAGGATAGAAAAGGGAGACGAGGTGGTAAAACAAAACTCTTTACCTCCAATCTGTATTTAACTTAAAGGAATAACTGGGTCCAAAAGGGAGAACAGAGGCAGTTATATAAAGTCAATACGTTGGCAATTTTACAAAACCTTTTAAATTCACATTGTTTGTTTTTAATGAAGTCTGCTATTTACCAATGTGTGTGTAAATGCTACTAATTAACTAGGTTTTCTCTCACTGGTTAAATCTGATAAAGTTCCCCCAACAATGCCTAAATAACCCCCGCTTTAAATGACACATATAAAAACCTTAATACATACGCAATGTTGATTTCAGAAGAAGAGTTATAATCAAGTTGAAATGATCGACACTCCAGCACCTCGAATCCAAACCCCTGGCACTTGTATCCATTGATGTTCATGGACATTACGGTCAAAGGCAGCTCTCCAGCGTTTTCCACTTTAAAGCTCTTGCGAATTGCAAACAGAGGCTTGTTGGTTTTGAGCCCTAGATGAAGAAGGATAAAAATGTATGGTTTTACAGCACTGAGTCATACCATTAATCAGCTATATATCCGATTGACTTCTAAGACTAATATTGTCTACATATAATGGCACCTCTGCTGTACGAGCACAGACCAGAAGTGAGATCTAACTGCCAGAGGGGATCCTTCTAGTTAAAGGCCAGGTATGTTGAGCGTCATCTCCCTCGAAGAGCCGCTTTGTGCTGTACTCTCACCATCTCTGCACTCCATCAGCGTGGACTGCGGCACGTTGAAGCGCAGGGAAGCTCCAGCTCCCGGGAGCTTTCCTCCCACCCGCAGCAGCTCTTTGGCGCCATGGCCCTTCACCATCACCATGTCGAAGACTGTCAGGTTGTTCCTGAAATCCCAAAATAACACACTTACTGAGATGCACAGAAAGCCGCTAACCTAACCTGACCATTGTCCAAATAAAAAAAAAAAAACATTTTTCTATGTGGCAAACCAAAAGGTAAGACTAGAATGTTAATATAAAAAAATGAAAAAACACCACCTTTACTATTAAATGTATAGTAATATACATCAGTATAGATCTGAAATACTGTAGATTCAGTTTAA
The DNA here is from genome assembly GCF_059453375.1 of Lepisosteus platostomus. Classification (NCBI taxonomy): domain Eukaryota; kingdom Metazoa; phylum Chordata; class Actinopteri; order Semionotiformes; family Lepisosteidae; genus Lepisosteus; species Lepisosteus platostomus. The sequence goes on along the minus strand of NC_142611.1, from coordinate 59,070,575 downwards.
GAATTGACTTAAATAAGATGATGTGTATTACGGAGCGAAACACTGGAAGACCTCAATTCTTCCCACAGAGATCTCAATTAAGGCTGCATGAGTACTGTTCACAGTCTGTATTGTTTAAAATTTGAGCTCAGTTTCTAAACCTTCAAACCTTGATCTGATTTTACAATGTATACAAACGCATTAGATATGTTTACACCCACCTAAAACCATTACTGTGAATAAGAGTCTAAAAAAACGAATCACAATTACAGATAACTAGAGAGCGCATCTATGCAATACAATATTTCTACAGAAGCTCAGGAATTAATGTGGTTACCTGATCAGTATGACTGAAGTCACAGATTTGTGCTCTACAGGTGTAAATACTACACCAATCTCTTTCTCTTCCCACGGCTGAAGATGTAGCAGCAATTTTCGAGCTCCTTTCTTGACTTTGGTCTTTCTAGTGTCCTGTTTCAATATTTACAACACAAAAAAATAAAACTCTTGAAACCATGAACAATGTTATATTAGTCGGAAAACAAAAGAGAAGCCAACAGCACTGAATAAAGGTCCATCGCCATAGTCTGAACTGACAACAGGGCTAAGGTGCCAGGAATCTCACAGTAATATAGAGTAATAATCAGTTTTTAGATTTTATGAAGAATTTTGACTATCACAGGCGATTTTCACACAATTAATATAGTTTTAGGAGGGGACATACTTTGTGGGTTTTTATAATAGCAATTTCAAATGCAAAAATGATCAACATGTTTAGCAAAATTATTTATATCATCACACATTTCTCTTCATTGCACAACAGTGATTTCATTGCTTCACAGCCATGGAAGTGTTGCATATTGTAAGGACACTATTCAGTGTTGCCATCTAGTGGTGCAATACATTACAACTACTGTATAGGCAAAGTAAAAAACACAAGAATTAACACAGCTTGGATAAGCTATACTAATGGTGTATTTTTTCAAAGTATTTGGAGGGCTCCTATAACACCTAACACCACTTTAAAACTGTACAAGACAAGTCATTTTTTTTAGTTTAACAAATGAATTCACAAAAGGATTTCATTAAAACATAAATATTGACATTCCAACAGACTGGCTGATCAACCTCGGTGAGAGGCTGGATAAAAGAAAACAGACCTGATGGTCTTCAGTCACTAGCGTAAACTCTCCTGTGGTCACGTTGACAGACAGTGGGTTTATCTTGAACCTTAAAAACAGAAAAACAAAACACAAACCACTTGTTAGATAAAAATGTAAAGGATAATAGCCTAAAACAAAAACATTTACCTTTATTTAGGCAAACAGATGTTAATTTCATAAAAAGCCTGGGCATTAAGCTTGAAGAGAGAATGAAGTTTCCATTTCATCTCAGCCAAGAGTACACATTTTTGTGCTAAACACATCCAGCTTCATAAATCTTACTTATCCACTTTATGGTGAATGGAAAAATAATTGCTGGTGATGTGTAACTAAATTGGAAGTCTTAAACTAAGCCAAAAACTATTAAATTCAATGTGACAAGCTCATGAAGAAATAAATTACTCAAGTACCACTTCGTCAACAAATCGAGAGCTTCCAAAGGAGCAGGATATGAGGACAAGGCAAGGAGCTGAATGGTCACAGGAGAGGCTGATGGGTTCTTCAGTGCAAAGTACTTCACCTAGGAAATGGGAAAATGCAGATCAATGCTGCTCGGTTTGTATTGCAACTAAAAGAATGACCTATGTCAATTCTATTTGGGCAGCCATCGTAAGACATTGCAACATGTACTGGCTAAAAGAAATGATACACAAATGTCTATTTGGGCAGCCATCATTTCAGAAACGGTTTGGCTAGTCCAGTGAAAATGAACAACAAGTTAAAAATAATCAAAGCCTTTTCTTACACTGAGAATATGCCTTTGAAATCAGGGCTCATATGAGAAAAGCTGGGATTGCACAAATGTTTTATTCAAGTGCTCCTTGCTTGCCAAAAATTTTTATTGCATTAACTTCGGAGCATCACAAAAAATAATGCACTTTTTGTTGTTCTTGTAGCAAGGTGCAGAGTGTAATTAAAGCTACTATTAATCTAAGACAAAATCATTAAAGGTACATTTTTCCTTAGAAAAACAAGATGTACACTAGCTGCTTAAATAGTGTTAATATCATAATCACTATTGCACAGTGACTAAAACATTACCTTGAGAAAAGGAGAACCTTTGCTTACCTTACTCTCATTAACTGGAGTCGCACCAAAGTCAAATGGGTAGCTTGTTTCCATAGGTAGTCGAGGCCATCTATAAAGAAATACGGTTCTCTAAACTCCACCAGTCTGAGCAACCATTACTTTAAAATTTGATTCCAGTGAGTTTTGGATATTTTAATTCATAAAACATTTTAGAAAGAGGAAGGATTCCCTATCCCAGACAAGAAATACAGGAAATACACACCAGCTTGTTTTTGTTACAACCAAGCCCCGGTACATATTCAAACCCTTAACTGAACTGATGACCGATTTGTATGGTTTGACATTTTTCAGCTTGGGAGTTTCAATTATTGTATCACATAAGAAAAACAAAATCCTAAACTTTTGAGAAGAACACAAAATTTGCAAATATTTGAATCCAGAAACTTGGTAGTTCAAGTGAGGCTTCAATTCATCTTTAATGGAATAAAAATCAGGAAGCGTGTGGTGCTTCAGGACCAACACCGAGAAACCCTGTTCTAGACAAAATATAAAAGCAATAAGATATAATCGGAGTTCAAGCACTGCTTTCTGTATATCTCCTAAATAAGACATTAACATGTAAATGCTTATGGGGTCATGCTAAATGCATTCTGGATATTGAGTTCTCACACTTCTATAAGCTCAAATTAAGTGAGATCGTTGGTGGGGAAAAAATAAACTCTGGAATGTATTGGGTATGACACTGTGTCATGCATTGTTAACGTATAATACAAATCAGAAGTTAGCAACGGTCCGTTTTAAAATATTTTTCACATTTTTAAGGTCACACAAAGATAAAATAGAAAACATACAATCCTGATCCTTTGTTATATAGAAGCAAAGTCCTGCCATCCCTAGATCACTCAATGTATTGCTTTCTTTCTTAACAGAGTCAGCTGTCAGTTGCTAGCGTTGGTCAGAACTCAAAACTGAAAACCAAGCGATTTCCCCATGGAAACTAAATATCAATGCAAAGCTTTGTCACTCCGTTGCACTATTTTTTTCATCTGGCAGAGATGAAATGAGGAATCAACTATGTGCTCAAGCCTAATGGCAATCATGGAAAATGTCTGGCTTTCACCATCTGACATGCACATCATCGAGTCATCAGTTCTTTGTTCAAGACACTAACAAGAGCGTACCTGCAGGTTAGGTGGTCCTTTTGGCTCTGCCACTGTGTGCAGATCTCTTTGGCTAAACTGTTATCCACCCTCCAAGTGGAAGAGTCCAGGAGCAGACTGCCTGGCCACTGAAGCCGGCCTGCCACACACAAAACAGTTGTAATAAACCCACAAGTCCCCTCAGATGCACAAGTCGCTGCCCTCAAACTATCTTAATCAAAGAATTCAATTTAAATTATTACAATAATATACCACAACCATGGTTAGCAGACAAATATGATACATACTGTATATCTGTAGAGGACTGTAAGTTTCACATTCCCTTCTATATGTTGTTGTTCTTTTTCATTAGGATCTACGTGCTTGGGGAAGTTTCGCACAAAAGCAATTCAAATTTCCATTCTTCTTTATGAATCTACAGCTAAAAAATTCCTCATCATTCTTCATGTAAAATTTAATTTAATTCTGTGATCACTATACATAAGACATCTTTTCTTAATAATAAATTATTTGCCAAATACACACAATGGTAAACAATAAAACAAATCACTTCAGCATCAAAGGGAAGAAGGGATATTAGATGTATTTCTTAAATCCTTGACGATTTAATGAAACCAAAGATCTAGCCCCATTCAAATCTTAAACCAATGGACCAGTTTTTAACCTGCTTTAGACAATCCCAGTTGACAAGGGTTACCACACTCTCCATTGGCTTCAAAAACAAGGTCCCCCTGCTGGAAAGAAAGATAGCATATGAGCAAGGAATTACTAACTGGTGACCCAAAACTGACCCAAATACTGTTATCTGAAGAACCAATGTTGACGCTTTCTGAGTCATGTTTGGATGACTTAGCTTTAGTTTCTTCCTAAACAGTGAATAACAAAAATAGTGCATCATGTTAAAGGATGACCACATCTACAGTAAATGTTTAAATGATTTTGTTACCTTTAACAGTTGCCTGTTGGCTCTTACACTAAGTTACTGGTGCTGCACCAGACAAGTAAAATAAAAACTGAACAAATGACTACGATTTTTTAAACATTTTCTAGAAAACAATATATAGCATCAAAACCCTACATCAAATGTGCAAGAAACAATTACTTTCAAGTGGTAGGGTAGCTTGAAATACATAGCAGACATTGGAGATCAGAAACAAGTACTGTGCAAAAGAGAAAGGAAAACTGATCTTACGTTTTCAGAGCTATAACACTAAAGATTGGGGAGTAGTAAGAGTACAGTACAGATTCTTTCATTTTGGTTCCTGACATTTGCCCAAATTAAAACAGAATAACAAGAAACGGTACCTTTGAAACACTAGAGCGAATCTGCAATGGAATCTGTAGAGAGAACCCAAGGCTGGTAACTACAAGCAGACCAGTTATCACATTCATAGGGATTTTCGTATTGACAAACTTCATAGAGAACACTTTCCAGCACCCAGGAGGCACCGACACTGGGCCACTGAAGTTCACAATCTGAAAGGCACAGAACAGGTTATTAAATCAAAACCATTATAGTGTAAATCAGGACACTCAAGATCAGTAGGTTCATATACATTTATTTAGATCTGTCAATTATAATATTTTATATAATAAATATAGTTTTAGATCAAACTGAAAAATGTAGATAGAATTTTCTTAATGAAAAAGATGATAGTTTGTATGCCTATCATGTTTTAAGTTATCAGCCCTGTTGGAAGTGTTGTTTGCATATATGTAGTAACAATGTGTAGCTGTCAGAGAGAGGAAGAGGACAGCAGTGCTTTAAAGACTGAAGACTTCTGTCTATCTGGTAGCTGCAGGCACCAAGGAAATGCATTTACCTTTAACAAGCTTTCCATCTCTTGGTGCATAGTGACATCAACAACAGAAAAGCGGAAGTCAAAACCATTGGTTAACCATACATCCACATAGTCTCCGCCATTCTGTTTTTGTTTCATGTGAAATAAAGTGGGAAGATCATAACCAGACCTCCTGAAAAAAAAGTAAAGAACTTTTGTATTCTTTTCAGCCATAATAACATATCCCTAGCTCATATAACTCCATGGATATATTTTATAACACCACTATGAAATAAACAAATTATCCATAAGTTTACATTTCTCCAATGTAATTTTGTTTATTACATTTAAAGAAGCAAAAGAAGAGTGACTCACCCATTTGTTATGTCAAACGCAGGATACGATTTTAATGTGTAGCTGCCTAAGATTTGCAAGCTGATTTGACCAGTGCATTTTCTCTCGTGAGTAGGTAAAGTTCCTGGAAAAAAAGCACAGACAATTCACATTTGAAAGATGCCTTTATCCAAGGTAACTTACAACAATAAGTCTAAGTAACAAAAAGAGTATAAAAGGATACAACTATTAATAATATACAAAAAGTATTTACAGAATGTATACAGCACACTGCACATACAACATCCATCCATTTTCTAAACACTCCATCCAATTCAGTGCCGCAGTGAGCCGGAGCCTATCCCAGCAAGTAACAGGAGAAATGGGGATGGGACACCAGTCCATAACAGGGCACACACAAACACGCATACACTTACACCAGGCCCAATTTTCCCAGGGGCCAATTAACCTACCAGTATGGTTTTGGACTGTGGAAGGAAACCGGAGCACAAAGTGGAAACCCACGCGAAAACGGTGAGAACATACAAACTCCACACAGATAGCACCGCAGGAATTGAACCCAGGGCCCCAGTGCTGCGAGGCAGCAATGCTAACCACTGTGCCACTGTGTCATCCACTGCATAAATAAAAGAGTCATTGATATTATTCAGTATCACAACTGAATTACAACTAAAACTTCAATAAATACTGTGTGCAATCTTTCTTCTAGATTCTTCAAAATAATATATTCCGAGAAATAAAGGACTACATTGAGCACCCAAACACTAGCACCCAATTGTATACTGAACAAAAGTACATTTTAAACCAAAACACAACATACATACCACTGCAAATTAGCGAAGCAACATGTGTAAAATTTGTTGCAGACGCTCCCAGCTGAACTTGCTGAAATTTTAGCTTATTTTCCATTCTGGAAAGAAGCTGCATTTCCTGCAACAACAAAAAAATATCAAACTACTTCTAACACCATTGGAAAAAATAGTGATAACAGATAGAATGCATAAAATTCACAAATATCTTGCTTACCTTTACATATAAATGCTTGACTCCAGAATTCAAAATAAAAATGTTAATTAAGGGCTCCCCTGTAAAATTAAAGAAAAGGTAAAGATTTTAGTTTTTGTAAGGACTGATAACTGATAAACTGATCCCCTATTTAGTGGAAATTAGTTATTTTAAATCATTGACGTGAAGACATAAATGTCAATACATATTTGTAAACCTGTGACTAAATGCACAGTGTAACATCAATAAAGCAGTAGAAAAGAGAGGGTGTATAATCACTGTGCATGCAGGATGCCTCAGCTGGTATTAACCTAAGAGAGTGCATTCTGCAGCCTGTAGAGGGCACTCAATGACCAACTGGGAAAAAGCATATGCACCAAGATCAACTTTGCACTTACTCGAATAAACCAAACCTATAAACAGTTCAAAGACATGAAAACAAACCATTGACTATGTTAAAAAGGTACCAGAGAAAAGGGATGAATCTCAGATTTCAGTGCTTTCCAGCTCCTATTCAAAAAAGACAGGCATGCCTATCTCTGGAATCTGCCCCAGGGGACAAGAATTGGTCCTTCCCCACCACTGCTCAGGACTCCATCTGTACCAGTATATGTAGCCCAGTACATTTAAGTTCATTTTAAAACGTGAAGCAATTTCACTACATTTTCGATACTACGAGGTTCATCTTCAATGGCTACTCATGTTGTGTGAAACGGGGCCAGTACTAGGCTGTGTTGCTGGGGTTTGGTCAATATGCCATTGCCTTCTCAAGGGGAAATCCCTCTCAAAGGTTTCTTCTCTAAGAAGGCTTTTCAGTCTTCAGAGACGGGGAGTTTCAAAATCTAAGGGTTGGCGTTAAGACCCTGGATAAAATGTTTCCAAACTTCAGGAACCAACCGAACCCAGTAGCGACAGGCCTGGTTTCCCAGTCGAAAGAGCCCTCCATGACAGAGGCCCTGTTCCTAAAGAATGCAGCACCCAAGATTCCAGAGTTCAGTCTGTTTGTAACGTATCTGTGTAAGGGAGCTACACCCATTGGACTATTGCTTCCCTATTCTGTCACTGCAGGTTTTTGTGCAAGAATACCATTCCAGCTTTGCAGTGGTGCGAAAATGCCGTAACCATATAAAACAACCACTAACTGCTGGAACTGAATAATTGATTATGCAATTCAAACCACACTAGTAAAACGAATATTGAGAGTACAGTACACTGCTGGTTAAAACCACAGCTTGGAAACAATTAGCAGAAAAGTCTGAGGAGGCAGGTGAGAATCTCTACGAGGCTTTTGTATTATTGTTCTTGCAATTCACTATGACACTAATTTCTAAGTATACAGGATCTTCTTTAAACCTAATGTTTCTTTTTAATGTCACCATCTCAGCACCTAGTAAGTACTTTGCACACTTTTACATAACTGATCTAAAACTATGATAGCATGTGACTCTTGTGAGCTACACAATGTGTTAATTTCAAAGTAGTCCTTGACATTTTAAAAATATGAAAAAACACATCACTTAATCTACTCTAACATCACACCTATCTAAAACTCTTGAACTTGAAGGTAATTATGTTTTACTTACACAAACCATTTTCTTCTGAAAATATAAATACAACCATTATGTTCTCCAGTATATACTGCTTCAATTTTTCTAGATCTGCACGTTTTTCTCCTCTCTCAGACAGGCTGATATGCATTATGAGCTTCTCGTCTGTCATAAAATAGAACCCCTGGGAAATAACAGGAAAACACTCCATTTACACAAAGAAAAACAGCTTCCATAGCAAAGAGGAATACAGCACAGTTTACAGACCAGTACAGTAACCTGTTTACCATTTCACAGAGGAACAGTGTCATGCTGTTTGCCTGCTGGGTGACTAATACTCTTTAATTACAAATCTGTAAACTGCATGTAATGCACAATACAAACACACCTGTAACATGTACACTGACATGTTATGTAGTAATGCTTCACAGCATTTTTTTAAAATGTATAGAGTATATATTGTATAAACTAAGCTACAGACATAGGTGACTGTTTTTATACGGACTGCTTCTGTTAACTTTCTTAAGCAGTAAAAAGGCTGTTGTTAAACTGCTAGAGGATGGGCACAGTATTGGGTCCCAAAAACACCTACACATAAAATAAACTTAATAAAATCTCTTTTATTAAGTTAAATTAATTAAAATTTGGTTCCTGGTTGTATTGGAAAAAATGCCTACTCATAATGTTTTTGAAAGTCACAGCAGGGTACTAAGAATAGAAATTGCACAACTATAATAGAAAGTGAAAAACTGCAAATCCCTATTAAGATTAAAATAGCACACCTATTATGACAAATTATGTGACATTTACACAGTATAACAGGAAAAATAAATTGAGCTTGTATTCAAATACTATATGATCATTTTCATTCTAATCATGTACAAGAAAACCTGAAGAAGGCTCCACAGCCAAAATGTTTCTATTTTTCTCTTTTCAGCATGGAATAAACCTTTACTTATTCCATGTACAAGAAAAGCCTCATTTTGTTTTTAATTAGATTATTGGCAGGAATCTGCTACGTCTCTTGTTTCATAATCGCTCTGTCTACTACTACAGTAGTCCAAGTTTGGTTTAATTTAATCAAGACATATCTGCAGTAAAGACCGCAGTTCAACTTTTAGTTTTTTTTTTTACCTGAGGATATTTGTAGCTCTTGTTGGGCAAACTACATTCCAACCGTAATCCCAAGATACTAATATTTGCTGCATCTTCCTGTAAAGCCAATCATGTACAAAAAAACACATCACAAACACTGACAGATTACTACATATATGTAAAAACAGCAAGTATATTGAGGATTTTTGTTTCTAGCAGATAACATATTACATACCTACTGTAGTTAGACATCAGCCAAGAGCTTACCCCTAGCATGGGCTGAATAGCCTCTCCATATGTAACATTTCTTATGGCACATTTAGTTCCTTCTGAATGCAATGTAGAATTCTCAATACCTTATTATAAACCATTAAAAAAATAATGTGATTTTTATGTGAATAGTGATTGGAAGATGTATAAAAAATAATATATATGTATTATACAGTAGGTATTGATTAAATGTTTTGGGCAAACATTTTGATTAATTGATTACTCGTGACTGTGATACACTTGAGATTTCAAAAGAATAGCAACTTTGTGATTTCACTATGCTGAATAAGGCTGGACTAAGCCAGTGCACTGTTGTTCACCGTCTAAGTTGTTCGCAACCAGCAATTTCTAACAATATTAAGATGTTACAGCCAAACAGATTGTCAATTGCCATAATCTGAGAGATCATGACCTTGTCTAGAGTAATGGTGGTTACACAAGGCAAACACTGGTTTTATGTTGCACAATATCCAAAACAAATTTTGTTTTGTAAAAACAGGAAACACAAGAAACACAGATAAAAAACACAAATACAAGGAACTTCAAACTGAAAAGAAAGAATATATTTTCTCTGTGGTGAATTTCAAAATACAATGTCATAGTATTTTATTAAGAATTCATCAACACCAATCATAAAATGCTGTTTTCAAAAAGACGTTGAAAGTGAAAAAGGACAGATCAGATAGTGAAAATAGACGTGCTGCAGATTGCCGGCAGGTATCAGCCAGCCACTGACTTCCTGTGAAAACGGGCAGATCAGATCCGACAAGTTATATATGCACTTTCACTAGCTTTGTTTTCAATACTGGTTCCTGCAGTTAACCCACTGTCACATACTAGTACTGACAGTCTGCAGACCTCAGCTGCTACAAGATATCAGATGTCAAGCAGTCTCTGCACCTGGAAGAACACTTACTGTAGTAAGTCAAACAGAAGATCAAACAACGGATAAGGTAGCAAAATGAAAGGAATTACAGTATACCTGAGTCTGTGTTAATTTGATGCTTTGAATATGTGGAAATATTAGCATACTAGATTTCTTCTGAAAGTTTTTTAAAGTGCCATGGTGGACTCCAACTCCAAATATCTAAGAAAAACAAAAATATTACTTCATGCCAACACAAATTGGAAATATACAGTACAGTAACAATCTAAACATGTTATCCTTTGAAGAGTTACTATTCTGAACTCTCAAATATGGTACTAGCCATGCACACATGGCAAGATAATTGCTTAATTCACTGATATCATTGCTTCCCTGAATGGATAACCATCAGAATACAGACTGTGGGAGGCTTCTACAGTACATGCAATGCAGCTCAGCGTGTCCTCATTTTACTATGAATACTATACAGACGGTGAGTATGTGTGTTGCCTGATCAGTTAAGGTTCTTGAATCCAAAGCATTTGAATGATACACTAAAGACTGACACAGAGGCAGTCACTTGTTTTCTGACATCTTAAAACAATCACAACAGTGGGAACGTGAGATTTTGAAAATATGCTTTACATGTTTGGTATCTTTAACCATAAACACAACATTCCTCTTAGGAATCTCCCACGGTTGTTTGCCCCTTACATGTATCACAACTGCCTCAGTCTCTAAGTTGTACAGGAAACCAAAAAACCTCCTCACACCCTTTACCCCTCTATGCTCTTTGGTTTACAATATTCTGGTTTGAGGGCCTAAGCCATAATAATATATGATTTTCTCAGTTTTGACTAAATTGCTACTGACCTGGTAGGAGAGTACACCATGAGAGGATGTGTTTATAAATAATGAATTTTCTACATTTCCTTCCTGTGATGGAAGGAAGATAACTTTAAATGATGTCCGGCCCTGGGGAGGGATCACCTGAAACAGACATGATCAAACAATTAGAAATGGAAATTTGAAGTAATAACTGTTGATCAATGCAGAAAAAATGGTTCCCGGAATTACCTTAAGAATTATGTTTTATATAAGCACTGATTTCTTTAATCAGTTAAATGTGCAAGCTTATAACAGCTTATATGTTGATCTCTTAATACTTCTCAATAATTTGCAAATGATCATGATCAGCTCAGGCAATATTTTTCAGTGTAATGAAAATATTTTTTTCTTAGATTATTACATTTTAACAAGGTTCTCTATATACTGTACCAGACAAGACAAGACTGACTTTTTAAAAGACCTTGCAGGAATAAACTGAAGAAATTTCATATTTTTATCCATTTAATCCATAAAAGGTCAACTGAAATTACCATACCACTGTTATATGATTTCATAACATTACAAAAGAAGTTAGAATGAAGCAAATTGAGATTGATTATTCACATAAAACTGTACATATTTAAACTAAACTTCCTTTGAATGTATACAGTATTTCACATATAGCATGGGGACAACATCTATATTTACAAACAGAATGAGACACAGCCATTCTGTACTGATAGCCCACTGCACAGCATATCATGTGGGAAGGTAAGAAATGACTTTGCCATTTGCAATAAGGGAGAAATTATAGTAGGCCAGGCCTTAAGTGCATGCTTGCCAGGACATTGGGGATAATATCTCTACTCTTACAAATAGTGCTGTGGGTTCTGTGTGATGACAAATATTAAAAACCTTGGTTAATATCTTATCTGAAGGATGGCCCTTCCCACAACACAGAGTCCCCTGTCACCATACTGGGGCACTGGCTTGGAAATTCTGAACCAGAGGGGAAACAGATTGTAAATGAAAGCGGTGTACAAAAAGACAAAGACATCAGCCTGGAATTTTGGAACCAAAAATTGTTAATGTAATAACCCATTTGCAGACGTAAAGATGGTTTAAATAAAGTATTCACACCCAATTGCGTAGATTACTTGTAATGGTTTCCTGTTACCTTCAGGAAGCTATTTATAGAGCCTATGTGGTTGTTCAGCTGTCTTTTTTAACTGAAACTGACAGTCTGTAAGTCCTGTAACCAAACATCTTTACATTTTGTCAAAAATACAAAAATGCATATCTTAGTTTGAAGCACTTCAAACTAGTTGAGAAATTACAAAAGAAGCAACTTCGCAAGCCTTGTTGATTCATGAAAACTGTTAACTGTTAAACTAAGGCTAAATCCGTTACAAAATGTAAAGGCTGTGACACTATGTAATCTGTTTCAATTCTTATTACTTGGAATTATATCCTACATAGACTGACATGTAACAACCCTAGCAGCCTGCTGTCGGTGCTCCAGCAACCACCTGGCAGCACAATCTGTCAGCATGGACAAGCAATCCTATTCCAAGTGACAAATTCCAGGCAATATCCAATCAGCACACTACTGCGTCACATGAGGGCTGGCTGTAAAGTAAAAATGGTTAAAAACCGATACCATAAAAACCATAGTTGCCTGGAATCAGCACAGAGAAGGAACACTGAATTTTCTTAAGTTTAACTGTCAATTAGATGCTTTCTAATCTGGTAGTCGATTGTAATAGAATATTCAATGATCGCAATGATAACAGTGTAGGTAATGCATAGCAATGCATCTGATTGCTCTTTTAGGGACCAATTCCAGATCGCCAGTATCTAATTGTTGAACATCATAAAACTGCATATAATTTTATAAAAAGAGCAAAACCAATCAGCACAGGAGCATTATGAATGATTCCTAACAGAATGATTCTACAAAGGGGTTTTCCTGTTTCTATTTCATCTTCTTAATTATTTTTATTATGTGACATAAGCTTGTAAACATATTTTTTACAAGCCCTTAATGACTAAGGAGTTAAATGAAACAACAAAACCTGCAGGACAACACTGGACTTCGCTACCACTTAAATAAGCAAATGGAAAGCCACTTGACTGCTTTCGCCATCTCTAGGAATAAAGATGAAGTTTTCATTTCTAAGGTTATCAAACACTGTTATAAATGCCCAGACATTTTGGTTGATAAGAACAATCTACTAATCTTGCGCCAGAATCATTACCATTTATCCTGGAAGCCACTGAGAGTGTGAACTGGGAAACAAGATGTCCTGCTCCAAATGATTCTGAGCATGTCATCGGTACTGTCTCGTGTTCCCACCAATTCCCTGGGTGAGGGATAGGTTTTGTTTTGGGGTTCTGGGAGGGGATGTGTAATGTGGTTTGTGGAACTGGGGTTACACCAATTTTTTTCTGCACTTCTCTCCACTTATCAAATTCAAGTTTATGCGTTTTATTTCAATTCCGTATATAAATCTATCACATTCTGTGCATAACGCTGAAAAAAAAAGCTGTTATCAAAGGACCCTGTTACACAAGTCAATGCCCAGTCAATCTATTGCCTGTGACATCATGGAGGGGGACTTTACCAGACACAGCAAGCACAAAGCACATAGCTCACAGTGAGGGCGAACTGCTTTCAGTTCAGCCACACTCAGACCTACTTTACGTCACATGAAAGCCTCAAAAAATAGTTTCCAAGCAAAAACAGTTGCTTTTTACTGCTTATTTGTTATCTTAGCAAGTCATAATTATTGGTAGGTAAGTCAGATCAATACATAAAATAAGGTTCCAAGAGCAAAAATCTTTTAAAGTAATTCTCCCATTGATTACAAATCAAAGTTCAGGCAGCAGTAGGGGTACATTTTAACCAATTAATTCACCAGAGCTGACAGTCAAGAGACATAGCAGTTTGCTGACTGGATATATTCTGGAGCTTGTCAGTTGGAAAAGGACTGCATTCTTCGGCAGGTTCCTAGGGATGGTACACAGGGCAGTCTATAAAGTTTATGGCTACAAGGCATAAAAGCTGCCAGCCCACAGTACCGTGTAGCAAAGACCTTAGAATGCAAATATTAATGTTTTCTCGCCCAATGGCAAAATCAGCTATTATGCAACGACTTTCTCCACTAAAAGTTTGACTTGTATTATAATAACATACATTATTATCATGATTTAATTGCTGCATATAGTGCACATTACCCTTCTGTTAAGCTCAGGGGCTTTCTCAAATACTTTTAGAAAGCTAGTATGTTTCAAACCATGTGAGTGATACAAGTATTATGATGTTAATACGTAGTTTGTGAGGACTCTACAATATACAGTATTTAAAAAAAAATAAAGACAGAAATGTCAGTCTCTGGAATAAAGATGCCTGCAGACATCCAGCAATCAAACCTGCCTCCCAAGAGGCCAAATCAGACAGCGAGGTCAAGTGGAAATAAGAAAGACCCCTGTCCCTGCAGTTTATCTGATGGTGAAGCCGCTGCAGATGTGGCTGGAGCAAATACTCACCCTTCTCTGGAATGAAGGCATGTGAAAATGTCTGCTGGATGTAAACATTGATATCAATGTCACTGGTAGTTCCTGGCTAGGGTTGTGCACATATATTGTTTCAGCTCTTGGCAGCCCCACAGGCCTACAGAAGTTAAGTAAAGAAAACAAAACAGTTCATGTACTGTATGTGAAATATGGATGCTTATACAGGCAAACAAATGCTGGTTTTATGGCATTTTCCATCATTGAAGATATCACTTCTAACAAAACATTTTCCCATTTTTATGATCTGTGGTAAAGTTAAAATGTTGGTATGGCAGTTTTGTTTTACTTCTCCTGCATACCCATCTTCTCCACAGAAGCAAAGTATGAGTGTGGGCAAATAAAGATATTTAGTACATTTCTGCCAGCAGCTAATCTTGAATGTGTACACTTTAAAAAAAACACCCATGTTCAAAACCTTCATGTCAACTTGCTAAAATAATATTAAAATTACATCTGTGTAAACCCTAGCTAAACGCCATGCCTATTTATGACAATAGAAGCAACTCTATGAAATATATATATATTATCTCTATTAAAGAAGACATTTCACAAAAAACATTTCAATTATGATTTACAGTGGCATTTTAATAAGTACAATATCTAGCGAATAAAGATAGTAGCATTCTACAGTATATCCTCTTCTAGAAAATGTGAACCAATTAAACCCTTTTACTTTTACAGGTAGAAGGTTTCACTCAGACTTACAACCAAACTTAACAGAACTTTTCAGAGTCTGCAGTGCCACAAAGATACCCAAGCACTTAACCTTTCAAATAGTTGTCCTCAACATAATGAAAAAGAAACTGCCTTATTTGGCTACTCTCAGTCTGTGCTCTAAAGTACTACAAACCTCTAAGTTTGTAAAGCACTGCAGCTATCCATATTAAATGTAATGTACCATTTGGGTTATAATTATAGGTGCATGGGAATATTTTCAAATCTTTCTGATAGAACACAGATGTTGTCTTTGGTAAAAGAGAATTTGTAAAACAAATCTGTTTTTTTTATCCTTCCCTAATAAACATTTCTGAAGTGTGGCTTGGGAAGTATGAATGTTATATAGGCAAATGTTATCTGGGTTGTTACAATGACATAAATGCACTCAATTTCACCAGTAAGCAGACAACAAAGGATCATTGTGGCTCCCGATTCTAAAAATGTTCCTTATTATTTGTTTAAAAAATCTTATTTCTTATTTCTTTTACAAGAGTATCAGCAACAACTAAGACAATAAATGCACACAGGACGTGTGAAATGAAGTGCAGGTTCTTCGGTGTGGTCAAGCCCACATCTACAAATAACAGCTGAGCTACCGGTCACTTAAGTACTATTGCAATTGCTAATGGAGACACGACTTACTGTGTTCCAAAGTCCAGAACAGATGGCTGGAAATGCAAGGCTCTCCCACTTGGCGCATAAAATGAAGAGCTGAGGAAAGAAAGCAAGAAAAAAATTAACACCAAATGTGTAAAAAAAAAACTAATACTGGCACAATATGGCGGTGCTATAAGCAACATGAAAGATCTACACGGCTGTAAACTGTCAGAGACAAAAACAACCCAAAAGGGAACACTTCCAACATTACAAGCTGCCAAAACATTCTTAATCATATGATGTAGACATTTTAAATTAAATACTTTAGTTCAGGCACAAAATAATTTTTCATTCAAGAACAGCTCTCTCTCCTCTTCCTCTTGTCATGCCTAAACAAGGCAAAGCGCATCGACGTGCTCTTTCTACCCCCCCACACACACCCCACTTGCAGGCTTTTGACTGTGTCAAACAAACTAAAGATGCCACTAATTCACAATTAGAGGTGGAGCCCCACCTCCCAGACTGGAAAGTTTAATCAATTCCATTATACACACATATAAATAGGGATACACAAATGGCAAAACATAAACATAAAACAATTACTAAATGCACTGAAAGCATCCTACACTTAACACCTATAACTAAGAAGTATTATTAGGTTTTATCAAGGAGCAGTAACCAATGCTGCTGTAGACTTATGTCTAGATTCATGCTTACCAAGGCAAATCCAGGTCAGACTCCTTCTCCTCTCCCCCAAACACTCACACACTCAAACCCTGTGGTAAATGCGTGCTATGCTGTATTAGTCTCAAACACTTTCAATGTCATGTTTTCCAAACATGGTAACGCCTACAAAACTATTTTAGACATTTGCTGTTTACATGCAAAAAAAGTTGGCTTCCAACTGAAGATACAGATCGAGCAAAGGCAAAAACACAGTTTATCCACTGAACTTCCTGTTTATTAATGAAGCAGGAAGTCGCAACACTATTATATACCATTGAATTAAATCCGAAAAACATTTTAATGGAAAATCTTACAAACCTAATTTTTCCTGCACAGAGCAGCAACAACAATTTGATATAACAGGAAATTGGGGTTTCTGTCAATGTTTTGAACTAGCTATTACATATCAAAGCTTCAGGCACTTATTTACAGGTCATGAGAAAGTGGTAATTCAGTTACACTGCTTAACACAAGCTACACACATCTCTGAAAAGAATAGCTGTGCAACTGGTTTCTACATCCCTGCGTGTCACATATTTCCCACTGCCATGCACATCCATGATTTCACCTGGGAATGTAAACTTCATGGTTACAGATGTGGCTGCAAGATCTTATAATCAACCAGCTACAGTCTATATAAACATACAGTACACGGGAGATCCAATTGCGTAGATCTTTGAAGTACTAGCATGGAAAAATAATCATACAGTAAAATATAGGCCTAGAATAGAAATGGTGACAATTCCAGTGAATTGGTTTATGGTGAAATTAACGTGTAGTCCTTATATTCTTCACATGAGCTGATTTTTCCAGATTCAATATTTTCAGTGCAACTCCTAAGCCTGACCTGATCATTCACTATGCATGTGAAAGTGATCTTGAAACATGGTATTCACAGTGACTCTACAGTAACTCTCAATGAAGGCCACAAGCACTTCAACAATCCACACAACACACCCAAAAAAACCCTATGGCGTAACAAACATTTTTCTAAGCAGTTCCTAGTAACTGAAAACAAGGCGAGGTAACAAAAGCATAGCTGAATCCACATAGCTGGTGGTGCAGTTTTAAGCGGTGAAATAAAGCCCTGCTAACTGCTAACTATATTTAAAGCACATTTTCTTGGTAAGCAAAGAATGCCCACAGATGCATATAACCCCCCTTGAAGAAGTATACAAGCACTGATATCAAAATGTTAATTGTACTCCTAACCCTAGATCCTCATGCTGATCTTCTACAATAGCCACATCTGAAGATACTCTTTACTGTCAGAACAAAACTGTACATTCAAAGCAAAATGACATCTTCTGGCACAATGGGAAGCAGCAGCAGCTGCGGATCTTTATTGGTGTGTGTGGCAGGAGGCAATGCCTACTGTAGTCTTGACAATTGCTGCCTGTAGCAATTTGGCTGCTCATTCACACTTGACTGTAAAAGTCAGACAAGGTGAGGGGAAAGACCCCTATATCAACAGCTGATTGTGTTGATGGTACAGTTAATACACTGGAAGAGAACCACACCACAGACTAAATGTATAATGTATTAAAACTGCTTCCACCTTAAGTTCAATTTCATCTAGCTTTCATGAAAAAAAAAAACTACAATCAATGTGACTCAAATATTACTCTACATCAGTTTTCATTACAGAAAAAGAACAACACTACATGTGGGTTAGAAGACTATTTTTGCCAGACCTGCTGTCTCAGAAAAATGAAAAGTGAAGCACTTCCATATCTGTTCACAGTTTCCTTAAGGTCACAACCTGCTTAACCATTGTTTGCCTCCTACTGAAAACCTACACCCTATTGCTGTTCTGCTGGCAGTAGCCAAAATAACACTTTGTTAAAATATAATAACTTAAGAATGACAGCTTATTATAAAAAATAGCTTAAGTATCACATCAGAAATTGTATCTTTAATAATGTTAGAAGTTTACAATATGAGCTTTTGCTGTGTGCACTCTCTTTTCCTGCACTTACATAATTAGTAACACACTAACAACATCAGTACCATCTGAGTTTAAATGCCTGATGTCTGGAAGCATAACAGTATGTGGAGCACATGGACAACAGGACATGGAGTCTCAAATATTTTATGCACACAGTAAAAAAAATAGCTAACAATAAATAATAATAATGGAGTGAATCATGTATACATTTTAAAGAGTTAATGTTAAAAGCTAAAACTTAAACTCAATTCATGATCCATTTTATTAAATAATGCCATCTTTCCAATACCATATATACTGAGCTATAAAAATACTACTATTTTATAATACTGAGCTATTAAAAACCCAAGAAATTCTAAGGACTCCAATACTCATCTGATACATTTTAATGCCTCTCACTATATATAAACGTTGGTTTTATCTCGGCACGTTGCTGTTTATTTATTTTACTGAATACACTGCCGCGCTCTCCTTTTGATGTACATGTGTTCTCAATGCGTGTTAAGTATTAGAGGGTCGTTTTCTAGTTTATCAGAGAGACCACCTGCTAGATGCCATAAGAACCGGAGCACTTGAAAGTTCACCAAAGCCACTGTCTGTCACTGCCGTGTCCAGGCTTTCAACAGCTGTGCCCTCCATCTCAGAGGCCCAGACAACTCACAGCACTCTGTTTCAAAGTTCAGGTCAACTGCAGCTGCATGGGAGTGCAATGTATCAAACTAAAGGCACTGTTTCAAATCACATTAGGCACTAGTGCTTGCTAGTCGACACTTAGCACATTTTAAGAGGTCCACATCTACAGATTATTACACGGTGAAGTTTAGCCAGTTACTCAAAACTTTTCCAAGACTTAAGTTACCTCCCCATCATTGGTAACTGAACACCACACTTGTTCGACACAAGTACATTACATTAATATTTAAGGAAGTATTTAGCAGCCACAACATACTACACTGGACAAACCAGGAAAGAAAAATCTTCGATCAAAAAAAGGATCACATCCATAAAACTATACACAATTTCCATTATGGGGAAAATTAGAATTGATTAGAACAACACTGAAACTGACAGTATTGACTGAAACGGTTTAAACCAATGATTCTCAATAATCCCTCTTATTCTCAGGACCTCGCTGTAAAATTCCAGATTTAGAACTTTTTCAGGCACAATGTTCCCTGAAAGGGAACCAACTCAAAAATTCACCACAATCCTCCACTCTAGAAACCGTCTTCGTTTAGAAACAGACTGAGATCAGCTCTACAGAAAACAGCTGAGCCGTTCCAGGAATGAATGGGACACTCGGTGTTATTAATAATATTAATATTAATGAATTTGGATTGCACATTAATCCAACACATCCACTGAGGACGTGAACCCATAAACTCTAAGGTATACAGTAAGTCCATGTCCACCTCAACTTCACACTGCTGCTCAGCAGGAACATCCTAGCTTGCCTTGAAAAACCAGGCCCTGTCAATGGCTGTGTGAGAGAGGATCTGGGCAGTGTCAGAGGGAGAAGTGCTGTTCCCCCAGATGACTGAGCTTCGAGGCTTCTGTTCCGGGCTCGGGAGTGTGAAGACAAGTGGGCGGTATGACAGCAATGTCTGTGTGCATCCAGCTTTGCAAGGTAAACGTGGGAGAGCAGTGGGAAGAGAGGTTGAAAGGTAATTGGGAATTCCTAACTGGGAAATTAGACTTAAGTGACTAGATATATCCTAACAAAATCACAAGCCGTCTGAACAACACTTGCGAGGTTCAGTGTTAAAACTCCTTGAAAAAAGAAAATTCACCCCACCCCCAGTTTCCTCGAGTACTATTTTCAACAACAGATTTTGGCTTGTCACAACACAAGATCTAAAACTGATGAATAAGGAGTGTAATTTCTTCATACAATTTTATATGAAATCTTAAGACAAACATGCTATATGTATGAACCACATAAAAGAGAAAGTCCGAGAAGCATATTGCAATGTGCTGGCTGTGTGAAAGCTTTTTCTTGCCGTAACCTATGAAGGGAAACTGAGGGAGTGTTCTACTTTCCTTTGTTCAAACATGTTAAATGATGCAATGCTTTCGAACCTTAGGGATAACCCAAATAGCCAAGGATGATATATATACAGTAAAGGTACAAACACGTAGAAGATATTCACCTGGTACAAACTACAGTGAGATCCTAGATTCACAACTGCACCACACTTATCACTCAAATAAAAACTGCTTACTAAACTGGTTAACCAGTTAGCACTGCAAGTCTGATAAGAGAGCATGAGATGCCTGAAGAAAATGTTAAAAGCTAACTTGTGCTTTTTACATTCCTTGTTACCGCTGGAGTCTTAAATGACAAAATGGTGACAGTAAGTTTATGGTATGAAATGTGTGCTTCTGAGTTTGCACATACGGAAGGGAGGCGTGACTGAATAAAATCCATATTGATGGTCCAGTTATACCTACAATGCAAATGTAAGAGACAGAACTCAAAGCATTGCTGGCCTTTCCATTTAACACTGCCAAGGCATTTAGAGCGCATCCCCCTTGGTCGGGTTCTAAAGAATTTGTAACTGCTCTTTGAACGATTTTTTCTTATTGTTTTCAGTTCGCTTCATTAAGGTGAGATGTACTAACCACGCCTCTGTCAGCCACCACCCATTCAGCTGAAACTTAAAACTACAACCTGTCATGTTTTTGCTAAACATTAGCAGGTTTTGCCATTATGAATAGTGGCATTCACAAATTCATCAATTACCTGACTCCAGAAGCAACATCAACTGAAAGGGAGCACCTGTGTTTAACCAAAACCCAGTGAATAAATTGAAACCACCAAAGGGAGCATATAGTTCAGAGGGGTAACCCCAGGAACCACTTCTGCAAAGCGTCAACAATAACTGCTAAGGCATCAAGGAAGAACGTGAAATCTGATTACAGTTAACAGGTGTCCCCACCTACAGTACCATCATGACTCAATGCCACCAGACAGAACCACACTAGTTTATCAACAATGGTAACAAAGGCCCTGACTTTCAAACGCGAGAGTAGTTTTCAGATTAATTCAGGACCTCATAATTGTGGAAACATGTACACAGGAGAAATGACAAAACTTTTGTCTAATTTTGTGCAAAGTTATTGGTGATCGCGCAAGGATCCGCTTCATAGATCCACTCTGGTAAACAATAACAAGCTTACTGCACAGTGCAACACTGAAGACACAAAGACTGTGCTACAAACCAACTTCCAGCACAATAATGCAGGATCTCATGAGTGATGTGTCATTCTTTAACAGCCTTATGTGGGACAAGCTGAGCAGACATTCTATATCAGTGTAAATCCTTAGCAAGTTAACACCGCTGATTTGATTTGGAAGAACCCTGCAGTCTGTATGCGAGACCCCCGTCAGTCAATGCCATACCTTTTGCATGCCTGAGTCAAGGCATAGACACTATTGTTTTCATAGGGGCACCTCAAGTGAAGGCACTATGAGATCTATACCATACATTACTACCAGATGCAAAATTATGTTCTAGTCAGTTTTGTGTTATGGGCAGGTTCATCTAGACCATTCCATTATCTTTCGGTGACTTGCTTGCTTGTTTCACAGGAAAACGGCAACCTCCACCTTCATTTCAAATAACACAAGATGAAGGCAGCCCTTCAGTGTCACAGAAATAAGAATATCACTGCTGTTCACACTGTTGAGAGGTTATTTCCTGTATGAATAAGAAACAGGAAGCTGCAGGCAATTTGAATACTGCTTAAGATGGCCACTTCCGGAGTTGGGACCTGAGCTAGAATTTGCCTTCTTATCTTTTCCAATTGGGTTTGTAATACCATAGACCTTTATTAAAGGATACATGTTTAATTTAAGGAGGAAAGAATATTACCAGGCCAAAGCACTAGTAAGAAATTTACTAACTGCAAGGCCTCTCTCACAGAGTCATGTGTTTGATAAGAAAATTTGCAGGGTGTTAAAACGTCTGTATATCTTATCTGCAGAGACCATGGTTAAGCTATGAGCATACACACCACTTCCTCATGGGCAGCAGGCATTGGCAGACAGAGCTGATACCAGCTCCTCAGTTTTGCATACGCCCACAGTACAGTCTTACAAAAAATGACTGAAAACTATTTCAAATTCCTGAATACGTTTAGAAAACCAGACATAATACAATAAAATCCCCAATGGCATTTTCTTTGTTTCTTTCAAAGTAAGACTGTCACAACAATAAAAGAAGCTGTTACAAGTGGGTGGCATCCCCATTAGCCTGTACTATAGTACAGTGTGTGTTTGTATATGTATGCATATACAAGCACTAAAATCTACACTGTAAGTCTGGGTGTCTATACAATTAATCAGAGAATTTATAAACAATAAACATTAATTTTTCTACTTATTTTAGTGTACTCTTTCTAGTGTACAAATCGATTCACTTCAGCTGAATTTATTTTGAAAGGACTAGTATAAACATGCGTTCACACAAGTGGCACAAGTGGAGCTATGCATAACAGTTTCTGAACAGTTACCTGTCAATTGTTTTGAAGTTACCAAAGCATGACGGGTGTAGAAGCTTTATGGAGGGCAGAAACTGAACACAGGGATGTGATATCATCAGAAGGCAGTACAACCCCCCTGGTTTTCACTGTGCTGCAAATTTCCAGGACTGCTGTTCCAAAGCTGTATGGCTTTTGATGTGATTCAGCTGTCGGCTACACTGAGAAAAGCATTCAAAATATTTTCTGCTATTCACTTGAGAATGTGTTAATAAAAAAATATGCAAGGCCTGAGATATAAAGCAATTTGTTTTATGCTTATGACCATTATGACAGTTTTCAGTTATGAAAACATTCAAATGGAAATAGTACAGAAATCCATTATTGAAAAAGACTGGATTGATCTCTGGCAAAAGCCTCTTCACACCAGTCCTTTTTTCACTATGTCAGTGTACCCAACTACAGCATTATTCTGAAGTTTGATATGTATCCTGTTTCAGTCAAAAATAAATTAGGTCCAATTCAGAAACAAGACTATAAAACCAATTAAGTTCCAGTTAAAGAGGAACACATACCAAAAACATTTTAAATGATAGTTTTTAAGCTTGACTTGGGGTAATCACGCGAAAAGAACAAAATGTGTTTTAGTTTATTGCAGTCATTACAGTCAAACCAACATGGAATGCAATTTTGCATGTTTTAGCCTGCTTCCAAGCTTGCCTGTATACTGACATCCTATTACACAGCTCAGCTCACTAAAAAGGGTGCTCATTCAACGAATCTTTAAAAGGGGCATTTACATTTTAAATTACAATTATATTTCTGTTTTATAAGATGGAACACGGTTTAAGTGCATGTGTAAACAACAAGACTCCATCAAAATAGCCGTTTTAATATGTCCTGTCCTTCGCATTTCAAAATAAATTTAATGTTTTTTTATATATAAAAGTAACATGGGTTTTACTGTTCAAAACTACACACCTCAATTCAAATAGTTGAGAAAGTATGTAAGCATTCAGGTTTTCAATAAAATATTATTCAATATTATTTACGTTATTAATTACAGAATTGATAATTTAATATTTTGTTGAATAAACAGTTAAAAAGCATAAGCATCATTTTGTAATTTCACTAACCTGAACATGATAATACATAATTTACTTTAAAAACATTTGCACTACTGTATATCACCAGCAATTACTTCAAGCACCAAACACTCAAACATACAGTATGCTTAAAATGCAAACACAAACATTGTGCTAATGAAAATAAACTAAACTGGTACAATTTTCAAGAAAATGCACTACATGGGACAAGAAATGTTTCATGAGAATTTGATCCTTCATCTTCTGAAGAACTGGCAAGATGGTTTTGACAATAAAAGTGGGGAAACCATTTCAGGAGGTCCCGAATTTTCCTTACAGTGTTTTTGAATGTAACCATTATATAACTTCGGTATACAGATATATTCTTATGAACACTGTTATGCCACTGTGTTTAAAAGTTTTCATTTTTGAACAATGATCCTTTCACCAATTTTCACATTAATTTCTCTCTTTACTCCTTAGTCAAAGTGAAGAATATCGCTTGGTGCATTTTATCTTCTTTCTAAGCTGAAACTGTAGGAAAAATAAAAGATACTCAACTTTTCCCTTCAGGCAATTGCTAAATTGGAAAAAAAAAATATTAGCTCTCTCTCTTGCTACTGAAGTGCAAGCTATTTTAATTTCATATTAACCAGAGGGCATGTCATTCATTTTAATGCAATTTGTGTTTCCCAATACTTTGTTTCCCAACATGTTTTACTATCAACACCAAGTAAACTATTACAATTGTCTTTGGTCTTTGAATTTCTTCTAGATATAAAGTCTTATATCTCTAAGCTTATTCCATATTAACTTTACTATTAGAAGAAATATGGTAATTATGCAAAAGTCATCTCTCAGGGTAAAAATGGTAATTAGGGTTTTGTTTTTTATAAGCCTATAGCTCCACTTGCATGCAATCCAATCTAGGTCCTGCTGTGCAATCAATCATTAATGCAATTCACACTGAGTTGACTTATAAACTGTGACAGTGTAGGTTTTCTAGGTTTGGGTTGAAGTCGAGGTGTAGCAAAATGTATATTTTGTGTTCCATTTTATGTTTTTTAGTCAAACAACTTCTTTGCCTTCTTTGTAACCTCCAAAAACTGTACTTTTATATTTGTTCCAGAAATATTTTGGGTGAAAAAAAGTCTTTCCCTCCTTCTCTTCCCAAAATATCAATTTCAGTCCATCACAAACAAAGAAAAAAATGCTTGTTCGAAAGCAACTGGATCTGAAGTAATTGGTTGCCATAGTTGTTAAATAGGACTATAAAATGGAAGCAGAATGGCAAGCTGGTTACTGGACCATTCCTGTTGCTGCATTTATGCTGGCTGTTTTTATAATGGCTCTAGGCCAGTGTCTATGCTACCCGTCGACCCTGTGCCAGACTCTAAATTAGAGTATGTGTGCACACATATCAAACCTGTGCCAGTTCAGGGCCACCTCAGTGTAACTGTCACATGACAATCCTTGTTATCAGTATGCCTTAACCAGCTTAGGTCTCTGAGCTTCTGAGTCTCCAACTGTCCAGAATGAGCTACTTTTTCCATTCTCTGAGAGAGCACCTCTCCTTCCAACATTAATGCTTCAGAGAGCTTCCAATCTCATTTAGACAAGTTAGCTCAGTTAGTTTCCTAACACAAAATAAAGCACATAAAATGAACAAATGTATCTATACATGTGTAGATATATACAACATACAAACTCACTCTTTTAAAAACAATGATCCAGGATAACTATCGAGTTAATTTAAAACCTTCTTTACACAAAGGGTTGTGGGAGTATGGAACTAGCTACCAAAGAGTGCTATGGAAGATGGTACTCTGGTTTCTTTTCAAGAAATGGCTGATAAGATCAACTAGCTATTAATTAGCTAGAAATGGGGTAGATGGACCTAACGGCTTCCTCTCGTGTACTGTACAGTTATTTAAATACTTTAATGTGTTCTTTGTGCATATTATGGTTCACTGGTATACTCTAATATTTTAAAAATGGAAATGGAAAGTACTAGCAAGTATCCAAGGATGATTGAGTTCTGATTTGTTACCATTGATTGGATATACTTCCTATTCAGTATAGCCAAATACACATCAGAGTATGCAGGACAGTGGGGTATAGTGTAGATAGTGATATAGAACCATACATCTTCTGCCTCAATAAATACATCACTAACACTGTGCAAGTCTGCAAGTTAGTAAGAGCAAGAGCTCTCGAGGCATTTAATGAAAGTTCCTTTGGATTTATTATACAATGTCACACGGCACTACACTATGCGGTTTCATGAAACATGACACCAGGCGTAAATGTCCTTGGTATGGTATTTAATCTTTCGACAGTTAATTATTTTGGACATCTGAATAAAAATCAAGTACAGTCGCACAGGACTGGAATGGTTTTGATTGGGAAACCATCGCTGTGCATGCAGTGTGAAGCCCCCGCTCACGTACACCTCCCATAGAAATGTTAGATGCATTACCTGGCAAACCAAAGAATATACAAATCTACAGTTGGCCTTGAGAAGCATGGCAGAAGGTACGCGTGGAAAAGGGGAATCCATAAAAAGCAACAAGTGGATTATAGGACAGTGTGTGATAAGACTAAAATCAGTCCCAAGAAAACCACATTGTTTAAAGGAAATACTTAACTGGATCCCAGATAACACCAACAACAAAGACGATGACCTTATGCAAGTTAGCCAAATAAAATACAAGAATTTGTGAAACAGCAAATAAGCACACATAAAGACAAGCTCTTAGCATAACCATTGGGAGCTCTTTATCTAGCAGTGGATTGACAGGGTGAGAGAAATGCGGCACTAAAGGGCTACTTTTATAAAAACTGACACTAAAAGAGCATTTTTTCTATTCTATGTTTTCTCCATCATATTTTCACTTCAGACAGCCGACAGCAGAAAAGACTTCTTGCTACACCTTAGCAATGAACACAGGGGCATTAACGTCAAACTGCTGTGCCTCTTTACCTACAGTAATATAGCGGAATTACAGGGAAAAGGTTATGAGCATTTCATTTATGGCTTTCAAAACTTTTTGTGTTTCAATTTGTTTTTATTCTAAGAAAGTCATGCTTAAGAATATGAATAAATTCACTGCCATACTGCCAAAAAAAACAGCATCTTTCTTTACATAGATGTACTGTAGCTATGTCCAGTAAGTGCTAAAGGAAAGTAAGGAAAATACAGGCTTAGAAATTTTAGCTTTATTAAGGATAATGTTGCAAATTGTATTATTGCATATAATTCTATTAAGAATAATTTAATACAATGTACAAATGTATAGAGTGCTTTTAGCACTGAAACCCAAGTAATAAATATCCCAAAAGAATGTTGTCTTTCAACAAACAAAAAAACTACCTTTTAAAACATGAACTTTGTACCCTTACCTACACGACTCAGTGAAAATTCAGCTCATCTCTACTTTAGACTCGCATCACACCACAGTTGGATCTTGTAAGGCAGAAATGCTCTCTATTGCCATGATGTCAGCAAAGTTCAAGTAAATGCATTATGTTTTATTCAGAAATTAAAGTTTAAAAAATTAAAAAGAAAAGCAATATTAGGGTATACAGTATATAAAATTTAGAAATTAAATAAAGGTGTTCTGTTCTAATCCTACTATCTTGCTCTGACAGAGTAAAAGCACCCAATCTGCAACTATGAGATTAGTATGAGAAGGCTTTAAATAAGTGATCAAAATGATCAGTAAAACCCAAAACCAAGGACACAACTGGAAACAGTTTTCAAACTGAGAACAGGAGGTGCCTGTTTACCTCTTCACACAAGGGGTTATGAGAGTGTCTTGTTCAATACTCGGCCAATACACTGGCTTCCTTCTACACAAGTCTGGATGGGATCCTTGGATAAAATAGGTACAGAAAAAGGATAGACGGGCTGAATGGCCTCCTCCTGTTTGTAACCATTCTTAAGTTTTTTAATCGCTTGTTGTTGTTTGGCCTTGCAATATTATCTGCACTTTAAACAGAGGAGACAAGGATGAAATAAACATCTAATTTTTAGGAGCCACTAAGCAACTCACTCTTTGGCTTCACCCCAAGAAGCATCATGAACAGTGCGGTGCACTAACTGCTAGACCATTGACTGCAATTACTACTACGTTGTCATTAGAATGTGCAGGAGTAGAAGCTGATTGATACAACGCACTGCAGGTGGCAAATTAATAACTGAGGAATGTTGTTAGATGAGTGGAATATTTAATCTGGGTGATTGGAAAACTTACTTAAAAGGTTTCCTTATTTGCAATTATTATTGAGCAAAAACAATTTGGGTTTCTGCACAACAAACCAAACTAAAAGCATGGTGGGTCATGGGGCAAGAAAATGGTTAGAAAGCCAATAATAAAATACACATATTTGTTAACGAGGAATGTATTCCAAAACCACTAATAATTGCTTTAATTTCACCATAAAGTGCTTTAAACTTGCCATTTGGAACTCCAGCTTCAGTATCATAGTGTTATTCCAACTGTTTCAAGAATTAAAAGCAAAAGGATACATTTTTAATATATCCCTCATTCACCAAGGAAAATATGCAAAAGAAGAAAAGGAGGGTTTCGAATAGTTACAGTATGTCCCGAGTGCAACAAAGCTCTCAAGTGCATTCAATGACAAACAACATACATTTGAAAGAACCTGAGGGATTAACCGGTATGTGTCATCTCCATGTACCTTATTTAGCAGTTTGCAAAGAGAACGGCAACAGCTAGAAAAGGTTACTACCTCTAAAACACAACTTCCTCATTTTGGCAATACTTCCCCATTGCACACACACAAAGCCAAATTTGGGATTCACTTTCTCAGAGGGGAACAAAGAGTGTTTAGGCATGAAGAAGGCAGTTAATGTTTAGGCTGTGGTATGCCTCAAGAGCCTGACTTGTACTGCAGCTATATTCAGACTTTAACAGAGATAAGGGAAATGTTCCCATATAAAAGCATCCAAGATAAACTATTCACGGAATATACAACGCTTAATGAATGGAGTTTTCATTTCAGCTCATTTTTTGGCCCCTTCCCCCAAACTAAATACCATCAAAGTGATGAGCTTTGTTTTTTCAAGAATAACTAAAAATTGAAACATTATTGCATACCTTGATTGTAGCAGTACATACTGTTTATAGGCCAGACGGCAAATTAGATTGCTATTTCCAGAAGAGAACTTTTCCATTCACTGAATATTTCCAACAGAGGATGAGGATACGTCAATGGCAAGACTTAAGTTTACGTGCCGTTAAAAATATACAGTGGCAAAACCTTCTCCCACCCCACCCCCCCAGACAATTTGAAAGCTAAGAACTCAATAAAATGCAGCTTCCATGCATCACCTCTGGCTAACATCTACAGCCAGTACTTTTCAATGGGATTAAAAATAAGAGTGCCGCACTTTCAATGTGCTTGCAATCCAGTCAAAAGAATTTTAGAAGCTTTTCCACAAATAATAATCACCCTGCCCATCACCAGTACCACAGGAGTACAGAAGAGGAACGTGCCCACAAAAATGTTAATTGGTCAAACTGCAACTTAATGGAAAAGCCTAACAGACTTTCTGGCCTGGAGAGGATGATGTTGACTCTATTCAATGTTCACTGTTACATAACAGCTGCTCTATAGCCATCACCAGTTATAGCTGCCAGTTCATTCATTCACTGTCAGATGTCATTATCGTGATCTGCTCAGGGTGGCAGTAGAAAGTGGCACAGCAAGGACAAAGTTTAAAAGGTTACTTGTCAAAGGGAGAGGAACAGTAAACTTAATAACCTACGGTTTGCCACTTTAAGCTTAAGTTACAGTTTGTTTACAACTAATTACAGTTTTCAAAGAAATCTCCACAAAAAAACAAGTCTGAAAAAAAGTCCTGTTTAATAGAGTTTCAGACCTTCTACAAAATTAATGCTAAGCCAACCCAATATTATCACATTGGCCATGCTCGAGGAAACCTGTTGCATCCGTCCAAAACGCCTGTCCCTAGTATGTTTTATAATCCTGCTAGAAAGGTGAAAACAAATTAGCAGACAAGTGGAGAGATCTTTAAATCTCAATCAGCCTCAGTGTCCAAACAGCATTCTTCTGTTGAAGGTGAAATGCAGATCAGAAAATCAGAAAAAATGAATGAAGAAAAAAAGACGTATAACATTTAACAACATTCTGTAAACAGTTTGCAACAATAAGCATTAAGCATTTCATTAAGCAAGAAATTTCGTAATGTCTACAGATACTTTCTGAAATGTTTTTACTGCAGTCATTTTATATTGTCTACCAGTTGTTTTTGTTCAAAGGCCCATCACCCTGCACACACACAAAGCCTATACATGTTGTAAGGAGCACCTACAGTATATTGGCTCCTTTTTCATATACATTTCTTTAAGACTGAAATCTATCTTGGATACCACCTTCAGGCACCTTCAAATATGAGTATTGCTGCAAAAATGAATTAAAAAAGGGCAAATAAAATTGAAGGAAATTTAGTAGATCAGAATCCACAGAATTGGTCATAATCCTAACGCCTTATTTGAAAGTGAATTCATGTTTACATGTGTAAAAAAAGATGGCTTTTCTCCTGATAATTCATTAGAGGATTTCATCTAGCATTTTCTTAAAATAAGGTATGGTATCAGCTTTGACAATAGAGCAGGGTAGTTTGTTCCAAACTCCTTTTAGTGTGAAGACGTTTTTCCTGTTCTCGGTTTTAAATGCACTTCCCCTTAGCTTCCATTTCTGTCCTCTGGCTCATATTTCATTGCTGACTTTAAAGAAGTCAACAGGGTTAACTGTGAGTACCTTTGAAGATTGTGAATACTTGAATCAGGTCCTGTCTGTCTTTTCTGTACAGGGCTTCAAGTGCTCCTTTATTCCATTCTGGTGAGTCTGAGACTGTACCTGCTTGCTCTTCTCTGGACTGACACCTGCCCAAAACTGAACGCAATATTCTGAATGAGGTCCTACTAGGGCATTGTAAACCTGTAAATATTGCAAATATTCTGTATGCCACTTTTTCTGCTCCCCTTCATTGTCTAAAAGATGGAAAAAAAGGTGCCAACATAAATACATGGGTAGCTTCTACAAGATCAGCATTTCCCAATTTTTCATTTAAAGTATGGTTTTACTACCCACAAACACTTCTTTGTAGCACTCTGTACCTGTCTGCATTAAATAACATCTGTCAGACCTTGTGCCCAGCCTTCATTTCAAATTATTTTGCAGCCACTGCAGTATTTAGTGATCCTCCTAGTTTGCTATCAGCTGCAAACATGCCCAGTTTATCAAGTATAGCAGAATCTATATAATTGATATAGATTAGGAAAGGGTGGACCAGTGGCGCAGTGTTTAGCATTACTGCCTCGCAGCACTGGGGCTCTGGGTTCGATTCCAGACCTGGAGTGCTATCTGTGTGGAGTTTGTATATTCTCCCCCCTTCATGTGGGTTTCCTTGGGGAGCTCCAGCTTGCTCTCACAGTTCAAACACAAACTGGTAGGTTAAGTGGTTAGGATAAGTGTGTTTGAGTCCGTATGTCTGCCCTGCGATGGACTGGCGTTCCAACCAGGGTGTACTCTGCCTTCTGCCCATTACTTGCCATAATTAATTCTTGAATGCCTGTGGGCATTCACAAAAACTTGATCAAAATCCTTCTGAAATTTGCTACTTTACACTCTTTTCTACTCCTTTTGTTTCTATTTCTGTTGTTGCTAACACGTTAAGAAAGACATACCTTTGCTAAATCCCTGCTATTTCCTAGAATCCTACTGGCATACAACTCATCTAGAGGATTATCTGTAATTATTGTTTCCTTAACACTACAGAGGCCTAATTTGGCTTTATCACCCTGTTTTTGGGTGGGTGCAATATAAGTAGCTTTCCAATCAATGGGTACTACCCAGCCTGAACAAGTGTTGAAAGTGTTTTGGTAACGGCCTATAAATACTCTCTTGAGTACACACAGCAAAATAGCATCAGACCCTGGTGATACATTTATCTTAAGTGCTTTTAGCACCTGAAACTCTTCTGGGCTACAATACTTTAATCCAGAACTGTCTTTCCTCAGCCCAGAGGCACATTGCTGATATATTTCTTAATGATCGCCTGACGGAAATATTTAATGCACTAGACATTTCCCTTTCATCATCTAAAAGATTCCCATTTTTATCTTTGCGACTATTACTTTGTCCTCTACAGTTTATTGTCTTTTGTAATACTGACAACTTTATTTAGCCTCCACCGCCATTCTTTCCGCTCTGTCTGGTATCCTTTGTACATGTGCTCACAGCTCATTACACTCTTCTGTTTCACTGTATACTTTTCTAAATCATATTTTGAATGATCTTCTTCCTTCATATATTTTACTTCAATTATTTAATTTATCCATCCATTTGGGCCAAAAACTTACTAGCCTTCGATTTGCTTACTCTAGGGATGAATGCAAAAGAATACAGAACATCTTTAAAATGTCTCTATCAATTCTCTATTGATCCTATAACCATTTGATCCCACCTTACTTCTCTTAAGACCCAGCCCATTCCACTTTCCTAGAATTGCATACTTTGTTTTGGAATTTAACTTTATAACTGTACAGTTACAAAATTATTTCAGAGCCACACTGTACAGTGATCAGTTCCATGTATTAAGAAAGCAAATATGAAATACGATATATATTACTGCTGTTGCTTGTTTGAAGAATTCTAACAGGGTAATCATACCCCAGAATACTCCTGTCATACTACTTTAATTCCAATGACTTTCACTACCTTACATTCATATAATACAAATAAGATCAATAATTGCTCAGTTAAGTTTTGTTACCCATTTATGGCTATAGAATAATATCTCGTTTCCTTAAGTATAATCAGTAGAATACCATCAGACACTGGAGATTTATCTTAAGTTCTTCAAATATCTGCAACACTTCCACCTCTTCAATGCATACATAATGTCACGTAGAACTTTCTTATCTTAACCTGATGCATGTTGTTAATTTCTTCATCGATAAAACTTCCTGGAGTGAAAATTTAATTTAATAATTCCGCTATTCCCATTTTTGTCACCCTAACTTTTACCTTTATGTCCAGACTGGACATACTGGAATTCCTGTTCTTTTTAACCACTTTTAAAATGCTTTCATTCTAATATTTTTCTAAATTAATTCAGCAAACCATTTTTGTAGGTGATTCCCAAACATTGATATACTTATTTGTGGTATTAATGTTTCTTAGCCTTAGCCTCAAAGAGGGGCAAACTTCAAACTTTTGCTGTACATTCTGTACCAGATCCATCATGTCCCATCCTACTTTTCTTAAGGTAAGTTTTATTCTTCATGGTTTGCTTTCCTGAAATCTTAAGGTCAGTAACCTTTCTCAAGTTGCATGCTACTGGGTGCCTTATCTTACTAACTTATTTCTATTGACGTTGAGAGTGTGCTTGATTGTTACTGACTCAAAAGGAAAACATCAGTACAAAATGTCAGAAACCTAGACATCTGACAAAATTCTGTTGCCCGTTCTTGCATGCACAATGCAATCTCAATTGTTCATAAAAGATGTTGGAAACAGTGGAAAGTCAAAGTGTCAATATACTGGTTTTCATAAAGACCCCCCTTGATTCAACGGGTGAAAACTTCTCTCTTCCTTGCCAGATCTCATGTACAGTGGGCCTGTAGTTCACAGGTGAATGATGCAAATCTCCATGTCTACTCTGGCATTCTTTGAGATAAAACTTGTCATATATATATACAGTATAATATAGTAGTGGTAGTAAAAATAACCCATGCTTACCCCTTTTTTTTAAGTTCTTGACAACCTTTATGTTTTTTTCCCCAATCTATCCAAAGAAAATAAACTCCTATAACAACCTTTTCTCCCTTTACGCATACTGTGTATCTCTGATTTAATTATAAAAGTCTGCATTATAATTAACATCTGAATTTGGTGTTCAGTGACAGAACCCTAACAATGTATCCTTCTATCATATCTATCATATGAGACTTTTTTATACAGATATACAGATTCTCCATATACCAATCTCACTTAGTAGTAATCCATCAAGCTTGTACTGGCTAGCCTTTGCAACAAAAAGCTTTTCCAGTGACAGAGCATGCTGAATCCTGCTTCAGCACACCATGTCTGCACTCATGCAGTTTTCAGATGACCATTTCCAGCTGATCACAGTTGCAGAGTGTAGGCAGGACTCCTGAGAAAACCATGCATTTATTCCTGTCAATTCTTTTCCACAAGGTCTTTAAATCCGTTACACAATAAGAGTGCGCTGTTTATGCCAATGACGAAATGTTTTATTTGCTGGGAGCCTATCTACTACTTGAATGTCAGCCATCTCGGCTGCAGGACGACAGCACAATTCTGCTGCTCAAAACAAACCACGTCTTTCCTTAGCATTCCCGTTTACAGGTACTGAAGTGAAACAAATTGTCTGGCTTTATGTTTTGTCAATTTGTTAGGATTGGACAATATATTTTAGTTCCTTTATCCACCTGATACTAGCGTCTCTCCCCTTCTGTCTTATTATTCTTACGAAATGGGATGCATACCTCCACAAATGTGGAAATTGCTCATTCGCTGATTTCATGATACTCTCTTGAATTCCTGTAGCTCCATTTCAATCAGCAACTGGATTTTGTATCAATACTCACAGATGTAAATCTTCCAGGATACTCCACATGACAAGCGACAATGCACGTTTAAAGTGGGTTCTCGTTGGATGCTTTATGCATATAAATGTATGTTTTAGCCCACACTGATTCAGAGAAGTCAGCTTTTATTTTAGGAGATGAGAAGCACTGCAGCTCTCTCTCTACAGATGCTTACAGTCAGCTTATCTGCCTACCACTGACACCATATCAGCTCCACTCACACAGTACTTCAGTCTTTAAATTAGCCACTAATAGTTGTCAAACTGTCTCGCGTGTACACAAGACCCTACAGCACAGCTCTTTCTAATCTATATCAATCATTTAGATTCAGTTACAGCTAGTAAACTAGAAAGTTTTGCAGATTATACCAAACTGGTCAAATCAGAAAACATTGTTCAAGCTGCAAAAGAATTTCAGAAGGACAGATTAAATTCAGGACTGTGCAGATACTAAGGAGATATATTTTGTTAACAAACACAGGATGGTGCATGCTAGGAGTAAAAACAAACTACATAAAACGGAAAACAGATTGAAGAGATTAATACTGTACAATGTGCAAGTAAAACCTCGATTAGAATATAATTTTGGTCGTCAAATTACAAGAAAGATACTGCTGCGTTACAATTAGTACCAAGAAGAGCAACAACACACATTCCTGAGCTCAAAGCTGTTCTACATTGTCAGGATGTAAGAATTGAACCTTTTTAGGCTTCAACAGAGACTACAAGGTGTTCAAACCTCTAAGGTATCAAGGCAACGGACTCTTTCAGAATTTAAGAAGGAAACACAAACAATATGGCACAACTGGAGATTAAGTAGAACTACATTCAAAACTGAAAAGAGGAGGGACATCTCCATTTACATCTTTTCACCAATTGCTGTGGGAATAAGGAACAAGCTGACCAGCTACATCAAAAACTATTTTCTGCAAGAAACTAGACGAGAACCTTGGATAAATTAACTACTGAAAAAAACATGGCAGACTGGGCTGAATGTTCCTCTCTCATTTGTAACAATTTGCAATTTGTACAGTTTTGCTGTAAAATACTACACTGCAGAAATGCTTTAAGGATACTTTTAACTAGAGTAAATTCACAAAAATCCTTATGCATGTATCTAATTTGAACAATTACTAGATACACAGGCACACTTACAGAATAAATCCACCAAACATATGACAAGTATTATCACTGATGCCATAGATCTGTTATTGTGGTTTTGGCAGCTGGCTGAGGGAAGGTTCGTAGAGTCTTTTTCACAAGCATGTATTTATTTTTTGATAATACCCAACCATAATTTAGTCTTTAAGCTAGAGAACACATCATTACAAAAATACAAAATTAAAATCTAAAAATATTCTGATCACCCATGTTAACCTGTCTGCAATCACTACATTCTTGAAGATATGACACGTTCATTTTAACATGCTGCAAGCTGAACAAAATACACCTTTCCTGGAACCATATTTCAATCATTTAACTTTTAAAAAGGAGAAAGAGGAGTGGCTTTATAAAGCCATAACATAAAAGCTCTTTGGTTTTATCCATTTCAAATACCTTAAGTGTAAAATTTTGTTTAAAATGTTGCATATTTTACATGGATCCACCTACACAGTTCTATACATTTTAGGACCACTCATATGGAGATTTATTTGAGACCACTGCAAAATACTTTCCCATGTGCGAGAAAAGCAACCAGCATTTCTAATGCTGAAGTTGATCCATTTTCCATTCTACTGCTTTGTTGATTGCTCTTCAGCTGAATTGTAACAGTAATATCGTAGATGCCTGCCACAGCAGAAACCAGGGGAATATGCAAAAGCAGCCAAATAAATTAAACCTGTAACCTGACTCCTATGTAAACCACTAAATGTGCTTTCAAAATCACATAATATAATAATTAGTTTGCATTTGAAAATTATCGATTACTTTATTCGCAGATGCTTCAGCTTTCTAGTACCTAAGCTACCTGAAAAATATTCTCTGCTTTAACTAGTTATGGCTTTAATCCCACAATGATACTTTAAAGTTTAAAGAATAAATAACTTGTTTACTCCACCATTTCAAACCACTAAACTATCATTTTTTTTGACTTTTCCAAAAGAATTTTTGTTTTAGTTTTTTTTTAAACTTTTCATAAAAGATTATTGAGGTGTATTCACCTGATCTAACATAACATTACGAGTCCTGCACTGTGCTGATAATATACCACACAAGACTGCGACTCTTTCAACTCTAGTGCAACCCATCTATTAGTTGAACAAATTGTGAAATGTAGTGAACACCAGGGTCCTGTATTGAGAAGATAGCAGGGTGGGAACCATGTCGTGTGACAAACTAATTCGCTCTTATCCAAACAGCATTGTTACCTCGAAACTAAGGCCTACTAAAGAATTTGCAATCATGTCAGTTACAGTAGAAGTCGCTACAGTAAACTTCAAAATTACCAACAGCTACTAATCTTGATTGGGTGAAACAAAACATCCTTTCTGCTTATTTGTTTCTCTACATGTCAATTCACTAGAGCAACATGGATCTGTTGAAAATTGCTCAAATCTTAATATTTTGTTTTTAGAAAGATGACTTTAATTACAGCATACTTAAAGTTTTACCCTAACTCTTGGAACATGAAAGAAAACAGCAGTACAGTCGCAGAACCAATTTCATATGTCAAGCAGCAGCCACGCATTCCTAAAAAGCTGGAGTCTCCAGCAGCAATGACCTCATACTGAGAGGGCAACAGCCTTATACATAGAGACTGACAGCATCAAGTTAAGATGCTGATAACCTTAGCACCAGAAGGTAAGTGACAGTTTAATGACAGCCTGCTTCATACCGAGTCATTTTACTACTATAGTATTATACTATACTATAGTACTAGAGTATACGTTTTTGCTCCCGTTTTGCCACTACAACTTGCAGTTATCCTTTCTCATGTTGATCAAGGACATCGTGGATCATGATCACCTTTTAATTACACTGCTGTTTCTCAAAAGTTCACTTGTATCCATTGCAAGCACCCTGGCAGAAAGCTATGTATGAACTGAGACTCTACATCTAAACCTATTTTAATTCAATGAAATGCTGGCTGCATGTATTGATTTCTTATTTCCTGCTTTGCTTTTTGACAAACAGACAATGTGCTCATTTCACCTTT
Organism: Lepisosteus platostomus; assembly: GCF_059453375.1. Taxonomy (NCBI): domain Eukaryota; kingdom Metazoa; phylum Chordata; class Actinopteri; order Semionotiformes; family Lepisosteidae; genus Lepisosteus; species Lepisosteus platostomus. Next base: position 59,032,545 of record NC_142611.1, on the reverse strand, counting down.
TCTTGCTAGAACTGACCAGAAACAAACAAAGAAAAACTATCAGCATATAAATTTGCCCTTAGCATGGCAAAACCTGCTTGTTTACAGAGCAACAGGTTGTTTTGAACAGAAATAAGTCTCACATATACATGCACAACTCCAAGAGGCACACGCTTGAGATAAAATAAGTTATGCTTAAATATTCCATTTTCTGACTTGACTCGAAATGTTTGGCTCTTGAGTGTAAAGCACCACAAGCACGTCAGAGATCCCTGGTGACTATTCTCTTTCACGCAGTTCTAAACTTAGCAGTCAGGAATGCAGACCTGGGCTGTATAACCTTCCAGGCCTCACTCCATCACAAAAAAAAGAAGTTACTGCTTTTTCTCTTTCCTGCTACTGCCACCAGCAGACAATGCAAAGACTTCTGAACAGCCTCACCTCTCTTGCTGTGGAAGTCCTTCCGGGCTGTGCTCTCCTTCAGGCTGAAAAAAACATGGATGCAGAATGAATTAAAAATCCAAGGGCACTGAAACGCAAAGAATTAAAAAACTCCAGTTATGTGTAGCAAACATTAAAATGTCACATTTAAGCTCATGATGCAGCATCCTATGAAAAACACAGCATATGCACATGCTGATATTTAATTAAATGTTACAACTGTTCAGAATATTTACCACAATCATTTACTAATATTTAGAAATTGAGGAGTAATGATTACCAGTGCAGTATACACTGTATATTAACAAAACATGTTACAATACTTGTTTAACAATAAAATGGCTGATGTACAGTATGACGCTATATAGTAAAGGGTTTACAATGAAACATTGCTGTACCACACAAATAGATTTACAGCTCCAGTACAGATGCAGACTTAACCATGAATTAAATCCACAATGAACTGCAGCACAAGTCCAAATACAGACACACAAGCCTACAACTACTAGGCATGGAAAAATGACACTGCCAACATCAAAACATCTTTATTTACATAAGTCTGTGAGCAGACGGAGTGTGTACACAAAAGGTATTTCTAGATATTGTGCTTCTCATATCTTTTCATGAATTACCTGACTTACAAACTATCCAAATTACAAAAACAATGATGCAATGAAAAGTTATAAGGACACAATGTTTCTATCTTTCAAAAAATATATATATATATCTAACATCCAAGTGTTTCAAAGTGCCTATTCTGTGTGATATTGTAAGTGGTTTGAAGGTGGAAGGTATGTGCTCAAGAATAAAGCCACTTTTTCAGGAAACGTGCTTGACAAAGTCAGAAATGCTGTTGCCACTTTAGCTTAACATCTTTTTGTAAAACCAACTAATCTGACTCCCACTGCCCCTGTCAATATTATCAGACAATAACACTACTGAGATGTATAATTGCCCAATACTAACAGCAGGTGAATTCCAACCACTTTGTCTCATTTTAAACAAACGTACTTCAGCGTTCCAACATGTTTAATACCCTTTTTGGGCGTAGGAATGAATCTTAGATGTGCTATATATATATATCTGATTACCACATAAAAATCACTTTTGATATTAAATGCGTTGCCCTTTAAAAAGACTTTAAAATCCACTGAAAATGTTAACTAAGTCAACTGGAATTAAATCAACACCTAGAGAGTAGATATCCGTTCAAGATGAAGTGACATCATAATTATAATGATCATTAAGACTGGACTGCTATTTCCATGTTTGCCTCTTTTAGTTTTAAAAACCATTTAATAATTAAATGGGGAGTAATCATTGCAAGTGAGCTTCTCGTCATCTTGAAAATAGCTCCTACGAATTTAAAGTTACAAGATGCAACAGCTATGAGATTCTGTTAAGAGTTTAATACTTTTCCTTTCACTTATTGCATTATTCCATAATCTGTCGTGACTACATACAGCCTCACATTTTCATTAACTATCCTGCATGTGGCACACTTTGCAAGCTCCTTCAGGGAAACCACTGTCAATCTCTCTAAAAAGAAACACTAGAACACAAACTGTTGTGTTGTGTTCGGATATGCAAATAATAAAAATTGACAAAATAAGGGGGCACTCAAAGATACTGTGGATTATAACTGCCTAACCCTGTTCAAGGTATGTCATGTTTAAAATAGCCATTTTCAATAGACTTTTCGGTGTCTTTTTAGCACAGAAATGTTTCATGCATCAAGTCACTATTGCATTACTACCACAATGACAGACAGCATCTGTATTTTCAAGTAACTGGACATCCCCAGACATGAAAATCCATGCTTTTCAGCTTTACTGTCTGTAACTATCAAAACATTCAGTTCACAGTTCCATGTTTCTCACACTGCCAACAATACACAGCCTTTTCCATTTCATTCCTCCATTTAATCCTGAGTTAAACATAACTTTAACAAAGATGTAGTGCTGCCTTCAAGACAAAACTTTTGTTATTTCTTTTCAATACACATGATCTTGAAAACCCTGATTCAGGAGGCAAGGCATAAGATATTAATGCCAAGAACTATGTCAAAACTCCTTGTATAAAAGGTCCCACAAGCTTCATTTTTTATGCCATTGAAATATCTGGAAAGATTTGCAGTACAAAACTCAGAATACTGAGTGGTTTGGGATGACAAGGGTAAACAATTTTAAATCCCCAATCACAAACTGAGTTTATAAATCTTGAGGAATAACTGCTTCAAACTAAAAATTAAAAGCATCAAAACTTTAAAGATAGAAATGTGATATACATGTGATGCTCTGAGAAAAAAAAACACCTGAAACCTAATAAAGAATATAATCAATTAGCATGTCTTGCACTGAACATTTTCACACTTAATTCAACACCATTGTGTAATGTATTGTACCTCTGTCTTGGGTATTATTGGTTGTTTAATAAGATCCAGACACATTAAGGTGGTTTAAATTTCTAACCACTATTACACTCAAACAAACCTTTATGATAAAAGTGTTACTGCCCAAAAACTAAAATTGCACAAGCTGCGTGTCGACTCAATCAAGTCAAATGTACTGGAAAATACTAGTCTACAAAACAGCTTCCCACGAGTGCTGTGCACTGTCATCCAAAAACTAACTTCAAAAACCCAACCCGTGTGACTGGTTATAATTTGCCTATAGACCCCGGTCTGGACAATATATGGCCTGCAACTACTGCTTATCTGATAATATACGCTCCAAGACAGCCCAACATTAACCTTGCACAGTCCATCGTATTTTAATGCCAACTAACAGAAACTTGGTAGACCAGGCCACATGGCCAATATTTAAGGTGCACGGTGACTGAGCCCCGGTGAACTCTTCCCGCCGGTTCTTCTTCCAATCATCAAAGCCCCACGTGTAGCACAGTGATCACAGACCAAAAAACAGTATTACTGTTACTTAGAGCCACTGTATACTAGGTACCTACTAGCAACGACTCAAACCTGACGACAATTAAATGCACGATGCTAGAAGGTCAAAGATTTAGAGCACCATCTGAATTCACATGCTACCACAGATTTCGAGAGTGAACCACGCAACCGTGGGTTTTGCGTGGGGCTTTCCTTGCAAACAATTCGGCACTCAAGTAATCACAGGTAACAGCAAGAAAGCAAAGTTGAAAAAGTTGTAGTTAGGTTCTCTCACCTGTGTGGAGACTAAGAGCTCTTCATCTGCCTGCCAGACCTCCACCACGCTGGACATCTGAGCAAGAGCTTGGTTGAGAAAACAAAAAGAATTCGCAGCGTAAAAACATGAAACCCAGCAAAGGGGAAAATAAAGAATCAGGAAGTAAGCCCTGTAAAAGAGAAACCTTTTGGTTATGTCTCTTACAGACGGCTGGGCAAGCGTGTGTGTGTTCTAATATGGTAATATAGTTAATATTCAACCTTAGTTTTGCTTTTCAGGATAAAAAAAGAGAACCTTTACATACGGAAAAAATGGTTATCTTCATCAATACATTTTAAAACGCTTCACTAAAAGAATGCCTTCAAAATAGCACTCCAACTTTTTTTGGACCTTTTAAATATTCGTATGCATTTGCCTTAAAACCTAATATTAATGGTCTGTTGCACAGAAAAAAAACGTTTCTACAGATGATTTATCAACACAGGAAACTACGCTGCGAACAATACCAATTTGTTCAAAAGGAAGACGGTAAAATGCCTGGTAACTTCGAAATCAAAACAGGATCAACTGGAAAACAATGAACGGTATTAAATATTAAATATTTATACAAAACAACATCCCAAGAAGAGGTAACTGAAACATTCTCCTCTTCGCAAAACGACTTCTGTCTTCAGATACACTGGTTTGTCAAAACGACTGGGTTGGCAATCCGCTCTTTTCTCGTTAGCGTTAACCGTGGACGAGCTTTTTTAAAACGAAGCTGATCTCCCCAACCTTGTAGCTGAGCCCCTCCTTGGCGAATGCAGGGCGAAAGCAGCTGTAGCACTCCAAATACAAGATTTATCCATGTTTTCCTGTGGCAGTGGCTGCCTTGATAGAAGTCCCTCAGCCCCGCCATGCTGCTCTGTCTGCAGCCAGCCTCGCTATGTTCTGCTTTCTCGGCCCCCTCCCTCCTCGTCTCTCACACACCCTCCCTCTCTTTCCTCGCCCTCTCTCGCACTGTGCGGACTCGTCGGTGCTGACGAAAGCTTAGCAGTGAGGTTCCCTGAAAGTGTGCATCCGTATAGACAAAGCAGAGACTCTCCAGTGAGATACGGATCTATTGCGAGAATGGTAGAACCTCTGAAAAGAGTGCCGTCCAGAAACTACACGCAATGAGACAAATTGAGCACATGGCCTTTCTGAACGACCGCGGCAGCAGTCGGTTGGAGTCGCATGGAAACGTACGCTGCTTACACAGTTCTTTGTCTCTTTGTTTAAAAACCGCCTTGAGAAAACCGTTTCCTTTCCTTATCTTTTGGTTTCACCTAGAAATCTGGCTATAAATAATCCCTTCAAAATTCAATGTTAAACTGACGCTTAGTGTAGCTTTGTCATCTAAATTTAAATAGCGTTGTCTTAACAAAAGTAATGACACCTTCCATTCTTTTGCTTCCGACTACATTTGTAGCAAGAAATTTGTCCCCTTAATGTATTAATGTATAAAGCGGGTATGGAAATTTAAGAATTTAGCACATTTTAAATACGGCTAAAAATTAAGTAGGCTTTGCAAAAAATATTAGTTATGTGGGCCCACTTGGATTGTCAATGATATAACAATGAGTTACTGTAAGTGGCTTCTCGTTTACTTTCTTCTTTGGCATATTTTTTTTCCAGGTCTGTATCAGGAACGTCTGTTTCTAAAGCACTGAGAAAATAAATAAAAGTTATAACTCTTCAAATAATTCTAAATTATTTGTATTACGTATTGTGAGTACAAGAGTATTCCAAAATACTGACGTGTCTCTTTAATAAGCAAAGCAGGGTCCCAAAACTGAAAACGATTTAATACAACTGTGTTATAAGGCATAAGGAAAAGTATTGATCTGTTTCAGAGTCAGGAAGAGCCCAGAGATTCTGGAAGACACAGAAGAGAAGGAGATGAACAACACTACTCAATTCACATTTCAATGTTGTTGTTTTTTAAATTAGGAAGTTTAAGAGACACAAATTAGAATTCACAACAATTCACTATGAATGAAAACAGCCAAGAATTGGCCGTGTTCAAAATTTTTTGACTACTTTAAATTACACTTGGCTGAGGGTTAACCTCCTGGTCATAGGACAAGGAGGCTAGAACTCCCATGCAGAGTAAGGTGCGGCCAAGGGCCAGCCGCAGAGGCGGAGATAGGACAGAGGAGGGATGCAAAAGACGAATACCAGGAAGAGAATGGTATCATGTATAATATATTGTATATAATGTTTAAGTGAGGAGATGATGTTATGATTGATTACAAATTACAGATAGCTGAGGTTGATTGAACTTGGCTATCCCTCCCAAACTTTCGCTCTAAACTCCACTCAGCAAGACATGCAGTCAAACACTCATGACAATACAGGAGGAGTTATCTACAGTATCTTGTTACCATCACTGTAGTTACATAAGTTTGTGTTCATATTCAATTTAAAGCCAATTACAATACCTGCCTAATCAAAATTGTGAGTTTGATATAATCTTGTGAGATCCAGAATGCTCTACCACTACATTCCCAGCTCACACATGCACATGTTTTGTATAGAAACATACTGTATGACCCTGATCAACAGATAAGCACTTTTGGCATTTCTGTTAAACATTATTTCATAAGATCGTTCTCTACTAGATATGTCAAGTGATTGAAAGTATGTTTGTTTTGCTTGCAAAGTCTGTTAAATGACTGCACACTGCCCTGTCACACTGAGACATCTGAAGGATACATCCTTAACTTTTCTCCTGACTGATTCTAATAACTTGAATACAGATCATGTGAACACAAAAACAGTAGCAGCTTAAATGCACAAATTTGTTTTCATTTAGAAATTACAGTCCAGTTTCACAACAGCTACACCATCTCCCAAAACAGATTATTATCAGAATTGAGTATCATATGGTAGATAAAGAAGAGCTATTTCAGAGATAACTTGGAAAATTTGAAATAATTTCTGTACTATACCTGAAAGATCTCAAATGCTTGGTTGTGTAAGAAGCTATAATGGTACTATTTACTAATATATCTCTTTTTTAATTGCTTCTGGGTTGAACTAAATTAAGGAAAATGTGAAGAGATGGGGGGAAAAAAAGCTTTTCACATTGAACTGTATAAATACGCAGAACACAGGAATCTGCAACCAAGTGTGCATCCCAGGCAAGAGCAGCAAATTCGATCGACTCTGCTGTGGACTGCACAACTTGTTACATAATACCTAAAACTGCAGTCAATTGACTCGGATTCAATAAAGTCTCTAACTTGTTAGGAGGTGTGACTTGAATGGAGTAGGTATTTAGCTGTGGCTCTTTACAAAAATACAGAAATATTTACCCCTAGCCTCGAAAATGAGGAGAAAGTCAACAGCACATTGGTAACGTTTGAAGGGAGGGGCAATGTTAATACCAGGTTTGTCTGCCTAATCACACTTCAGAGCACTTACAGCTCTGCTTTGTGTTGACAACAGAGACATGGAAGCAGGAGCAGGTTTTGTGAGAGCTGTTATTATAGCTATGCTATAGCACATCCTTCACTAAGGGTGGTTGACAGATACTTGTCAAAACCTGATTCTCGGGGCAAAGTTATCTCCACCATGTCTAAATGCATCAAGATGACATTTGTTGTGCTTCATCTGTGCATGATGGCGATTCTATTTTCCTTGATAATGGTTGTTGAAAATCAGGAGTTCCTAACTGACAGAATGCAAACCAATCACAACCAGGACAACTTGCTGGATTCAATTACAGCTTAGTAAAGCAAAGTAAACTGGAAGGTATCTGGTGAATTAGTTTCAAACTAAACTAGTGAATTCTTTCAATCTAACTTTCAAAGAGCTGTGAATGGAAGATACATGTACAGGTGTAGTAAAAGATTCAAATAAATTCAAGAAATAACCAAATATATCTGTGTATTCCACAGGGACGCATACTGATAAAAACGTACCATTTTTCACAGTTACAGTGATGTAACTGTCAGTGATGTTACACGTCATGGAGGGGCTCAAAAATATCAGGCTAGGGCATACAGTGTCTTTATCATTGTTTTTTAATCAAATACCAAATGCCTATCTAGTGATTACTTACAATTTGTTTTGGCAACAAATTTAAATGATAAATATATCTATGATCAATTCTTAAAAGAAAGACAGCCACCGCTAAAAAACTCTTTTTTGAAAACGTACTAAAATAAATATACCGTACTGTACATGTAGTCCTGAGAAACCAAATGATAGAAATCTTGTTTTTAATAACAATACAGGAAAAACCTGAAGATCATGGCATTTTATTTCTGCTTGGCATAAACATAAAAATAGCAGGAGTCATGCTTTTGCTGAGAGCCAAGAAAACTAGATACACTGTGTGGCCTCCCCTTGTTTGTAACTTTTCTTATAAAGTTCTTGTCACAGACCTGGCTGACTTATTTTAACCTCACCCAAGGACAGCTCAGTAGGCATACAGTATGTAGACAGCTTTGGCCTAAAGTATATTTTACAATGTACGTACCTAACATCAGTCCTCAAGAGGGTTCCTGCTTGTACTACATTTATCAATAACAGTTTTGCATACCCCTGTCAGAGCCAAAACAGCTGACATCTCACCAGGCTGGAAGTTCCCACTTTGCTCTTCTTTTTGTAAGAAATGTGTTATAGCAGTCTGAAAGTAGTTCTCAGTCAAGTTCCAAAGTGGCTAAAGTAAAGTCAGCAGACCAAAGGCCGTGGTCTAGGATCACAGGTTTGATTCATGACTTAATGAAACCAATTAACATATTTATCAAAATCCCAGTGTTGCAAAGTATGAATGGCTGTTCCACGTATACACTAAGTCAAATGTCTGTAATCTGTAATTATTTTTAAATTTAATAAATCAACTACCTTTTAAATTGAAGGTCATTTGATCTATTATCAGCAAATTCGGGCAAACAGACAGTAAATGATGAGAGCGTCAAACTGCTCACTCAGTACTTGATATACAGTATAAGTACTGGTACGATCTTTACTGCTAACAGTAGATGAGCTATTCTTTGTCACCACTTTGGTTTTAAATGTTTACTGCTAACAGTAGATGAGCTATTCTTTGCCACCACTTTGGTCTTAAATGTTCATGTCTTGTGAATATACAGGTATGGTACAGATTTATATCTGCTGCCCTGCCAAAAAACAAATGGGTTTTAGTCACTTTGAGCATCTTTTAGTTTGAGAAATGGATATACACACCTTTGTTCTGGATGTGGTGCACATGTTTTGCCACATCTTCTCTGGCATGATAGGTGTGAACTACATGTCATTGTTAATGAAATGGCAAGAAATGCTGCAGCTTCTGAACTGCATGCAAACTGAGCCAGTGTTGCGCAATTCATGAATCACCCTGTCAACAGCCACAGGCAAGATTTAGTGCTGAGGTAAGATTTCTATTGTTTTCTTTTATTGTAAAAGAATTACGGGGTGTTATGGTCAAACAGAGGTAGTTAAGGTTAGACATCTAAAAGTAATTAAGTCAGTCCTGACACCAGCACAGGCAAAAATATAAAAAAATAAATAATATCAAACCCCAATTCTGAGATACTGTAGTACCAAGCAAGGTCATATGTTTTTCTGTGTGCAATTTGGCAGTGGAAAATTAAACAGGTGATAGTTCGAAAGATACATATTTATTTCTCACTAATGTAGACATACAAAACTGCTCATATTTACAGCAATGTACAATAGAATTTAGTTTTCAGATTTTAGCACTGAACTTTCCCAGATTTAATGATTTAATACATTTGTATGCTTGATCAGACTAATGGACTCTGAAGGAAACATATATCTTTCTCATAGTAAATAACACTGCTTTCATAAACTAATCTTAGCTGTTCTTGCTAGCTAGGTACCTCTTGCAATATGTAAAAACTTTAATACCCCCTTTATCCAGTGACCCCAGACACCCTGGAGCCTCAGCTTGAGACTCAAGCCCCCGTCTAAAATAAATGTCACTTTTATAGCCATTTTAAAGACCCCCAATTCCCAGTAATATATCGCATTAGACAGGGAACTCATTCAGGGTTACTACTCTAAAAGTATGGTAAACAACATAAAAACAAGATTTCTAATGAATAATGTTTGCATAATACCAGTAAGCATAGGTAATTTACAGATTCATAACTAACAAATAACACAAAAGTTTTCTTTTAAAGAGTTGTTTTTCTGTAATCCACATAACACAGTACTTCCTTTTATAGTATATAGGTGCCATCACAAAGGTTTTTTGTGATTTTATTTAAAAATCACATAATTGCATTGTTTTTTATTGTATTATAATCATACCATTATAAATAAAGCAACAAGAAGCTACATACTATATAAACATAACTGTATACCACTGTATATACTGTTCTTGTGTTGCAAGCATAGAGTGAAGTTGTTGTGCATAATACATGAATACTTAAACACGCGGTTGTTGGTCTTCCTGATTATTTAACCATAATATTTGAACCAAGTGAGCTGTTTGTACAGTTGTCCATGGCTAAGCGTAGAAAAAAACAATGAAATCATGTTCTGAGTATATAAAGTAATGAGATGTTATGCATTGCTATATTATCATGCATGTTCCTAAACTCATGGTAAAATATACCTATCAGATATAACTTGGCTACATTTTGGGCTATAAAATTTAAAAGGATGAGCCCCTGTCCTTAGTGACTGAAACACAGAGCCATATTTGTAAATCATAGACAGTCATTTCAGGTTTAGGACAGTCAAACTCCTCTACAAATCCGTAATTGAGAAGGTACTCCACTCCAATGTAAGTAATGATGTTAAGCCCACTGAGGATCTCCCAATTGTCTGTAATCCAGCTGCCCTGGTGGTTCCCTCTAGAAACTTGACAATTGTCACCTAGGGGCATCCTGGATTGAATGGGTAACCTCCAAACCACAGGGTTCACTCTGGTATTTTTAGGAGTTCTGGAAAAAAATATTTAATTTAATAATAATTAAACTAACACTTACTGTATATAGTGCTTTTCTGGACACTCCACTCAAATGCCTTTACAGGTAACGGAGACTCACTTCCTACACCAATGTGAAGCCATACCTGGATGATGCGACAGCAACAGAGTGACAAAGCCAATTCAGAGATGGGGATTATTAGGAGGCCATGATTGGTAAAGGTCAGAGAGAAATTTGGCCAGGACACTGGGGTAACACCCTTACTCTTTTTAAGAAACACCCTGGGGTTTTTAATGACCACAGCGAGTCATGACCTTGGTTTTACGTCTCATCCAAAAGACGGAACCTTTTGACAGGATAATGTCCCCATCACTATGGTGGGGCATTAGGACACACAGACTGCAGGGTGACCCTCTAATACCGCTTTCAGCAGTAACCTTAGCTTTCCTCCCATCCAGGTACTGACCAGGCTCACACCTGCTAAGCTTCAGTGAGTTGCCAGTTGTGAGTTACAAGGTGACCATCATCTCTTAAGAAAGCAGTAGGCAGTTGGAAATGGTGTTGTGTCTTTAAAGTCTACATTATATTCACATGATAGAACAACAGTTACGTTACATTAAATTTAGTATATTAGGTGTAACTTAAATGCCACTATTTTACTAATTAATAATGTACCCAGTACTTCATAGTAAATGACTGGTTTATTCTCATTGTGGGAACACTGAGAAAAGCTTATAGTTGCAATTAGCAGGATAGATGAAAAATGAAAGCTAGCTGTTCAAACAGGTTTCTTGCTCACACATATGGTGGCATTGCTGGGTTGACAAATTGTGTAAGCACTTTGGAATTTTTGGCTGTAGTGTTAAGGGTGCTATACAAAAGAGAAGTAGCATTGCACTGACTTTGCACATAAACAGAACTTTTGCCAGTCTGTTGTATTGATTCCAGCATATAAATCAAGATGATGGGCCTTAACAGTGATATTTAGGACTTTGGATATTTTCCATTTAGCCCTCGATGTTCTGAGAGACCCAGTTTATGTTTAAACTGACTTAACCTTTCTAATACAGCAAAAGAATACTAATCCCTTCATGTCTGATCAAAAAAAGGAATTTGAGCTTAAACAAAGTGAATAAACCTTGAGTCTTCTGTTTGTTTTCCAGCAACCATGTCTATATGAGCAGTGATGCCAGTCTTTATTCATATCTTTATTGATATAGTTTTTTTAATTCATTCAGGTACTACCAACTGTCCTTTTTGTACCTCACCAAATGTAACTGCATGCCTCTTTATAAAACATTGAGGCACCCCCTCAGTCAAACTGGGCAATTTGTTCTACTTTTTAGAATAAGAAACACACACAAGGCCTCCAAACACAGGTTTCACATTACCTGCAGCATAGACACAGCTACATTTGACATCTCCCAGCCATATACTAGAATCATATACAGTAGGCAATCCAACAATGACAAGTTACCAGCTCATGATCCAACTGCCCAGCTGCCACTCCACCCATTCCCAGCTGTGCTTGCAACCTCTATCCAGAGAAGACAAATGGCATGGCCTGAATCCAAACTGATCAAATTCAATTCAATTGATCTCTGAACTTTAGGACTGCCCCTTCCCCTGTCTTCACTAAAACCTTTTACCAGATGTGCAGCTTAGTTCAATTCTTAGTTTTATATTGCAAGTCTTGTGTAGAAAAAAAGGTTTTTGGTCTAAAGCCGTGGCAATAATCAGTTGGCTCACATTCAACAGAGGGCTGTCAAGATGTTTTGAAGCATTTGAAAACACCATATCTGGATGTTGGCTTTATTCTTTTCTCTGTCTTTGTATTCCTAAAATCCATGTTATGCTTTCAAGTGCCAGGAGAAATTGAAGGCAATACATTTAGCACAGGCTGGCTTTTCTCCAACTAATTTGCAACAAGGCATATGAATTCACTTAAGATGAGTCTCAAAAGTATTGCACAACATCTTAAAGTAAACAGAAATCGGGCTCTTTTTAGTCTAGTTAGTTTTAAAAGAACCAGACTTGGAAAATCATGTGATTTTACACTTGCTAAGACCTTTCTCAGAATTCCTTCACATAAAAAAACAGGAAAAAACTTAAATTTAAAAACTGAGATTATGAGACAATTTCTGTGCCTTGGAAGACAATCTCACCTTGTACATTTTCCTAATCTGTCTTAAAGAAATCCATGTGTGCTGCTGTTTATCATCATTGGTTAAAATGAAAGAAAAACTGAACCTACAGAACATTCATGAAAATGGTTAAATAAATTTTGTGTAGTAGAAGAGGAATGCTTCAACTAATGTTCTGCCCTTGATTAAACCTGTTCTACTTATACATTATGATGGCCATTTTTAGGGTATGAATGGGAACAATAACACTATAGGGGTAAATCATATTAAATCAATTACAAAATGCAAGCCCTGACATTTAAGAAGTTATTTGCAAGTTAAGCAATCAATCATCTGGCTTCACTTATAACAATCAAGCTGAAATCATTTAATCTCTGAATGTGTATCACTTAACAGAAGATGAATCCTAAAGGAAAATGACTCTTTTCTAAATTAAATCCTTAATTGTGAGCTTCGACGCTTTAGTGAGCTTTCCTGGCTAATTTAAACACATTCTGCTGGTGCTCTATCAGAAAGCAGATACACTTCGTATCAGTACAAAGACTAGTTAAGGCCAGGAGAAAGGAATCATCCTCAAGTGTGAGTCCCTGACATCAACAGCTATACCACCTGTTTGAAAATCTCTATTACCACCAGCAGGCTCTCAGTTTTCCTGTGAACAGGTGTCTCAAAACCCAACATGCAGCTAGGTCAGCCTGTACACAGAACCCTTTGGGAGCCAAAGGTTAGCATAAGACCAGGTCCAATTCCAAATATTTTGGAATTTCACCTACTTGCTATTTTTTAAAATATCTATAAATGTTGTAGCCAACAAATTAATCAGTCTAGCAATGTCAAAACCATGTTTTACTTGACAAGCAATTTATATCTGTGATCATGAGATTAATATGAATTAGTACAAAATAATGTTTTTGGATAGTTCCACACATACATCTGATAATAGAACACAAACATACTTTGTGTTCTACCCATTGATTTCTAAAAAAATGAAAGTATTGAAACACATTAAGAACATTTTAGAATGTACAAGTAAAGAGTAGTTTACAGCCAAATTAAGATACTTTGCTGCAGCCACTAAGAATTCTTGTCTTGGGATGTTTTTAAGCATGTAAAATATTTGCTTAACTGGATTTGCATAAAATGTTTGTACTGTCTGTGGGTTTTGGGTCATTATCATGCATGGTCAAAAACCATCCAACAGGTGTGGAAGACTTTTCAACGAAATAAGCAGACAATATTCATTCTGCTGCTCCTACCATATCTTACCTTAACTCTTCATTAAAGATGAGTGAGCCAGTTCCAGAGATGAACATGCATTGTGTCATTTTTATCGAATTCGTGCATGCAGTATACAATAGGTGTCTTTTTCCATGTTCAGAACCCTGCTCGTTTACATTCCTGCAATCTGACACATAAAGTTGATGCGTGCTTTTGTGTTCTCCAGGCTTGATTATAATGCAGTACTTGCTTGTATCCAAATACGTAAAACCTGCCATATGTTCCAACCACAGCTGCTTGGATCTTAACTAAAACTAAAATAACATATTTTATTATCCTTGCACTGTCTCCCTGTGACATTCAGGACAGAATTCAAGAGGATAAATGGTTTACTATATTTCCCAACTATACCAGTGACCTCCTTAACACCTAAAAGTTAGTTGAGGTCTTTGAACTCTGGCCTTCTTTCAGTTTCCAAAACTAAACTACAGACCTTGGAAGACTGTACTTTTTCTGTTGCACTAGGACTGTGGAATGATCTTTCAGCCCATGTTCAACCTTGCCAAGTCAGTCACCACTTTTAATCCTGCCTTAAAACCCTTTTTCACACTAGCTTTTGATTCTGTACTATTGTGTTTTCATGTGCTTCAAATGTTTCCTGTCAAAATCCTAAAGCGCCTTGAGATATTACATGAAAGGTAAAATCATATTGTCACACAGAAAAAAGCAAACAGATCTCTACTTTATAAAATATATATTTCCATCTGAAGGACAAAAACACTATTAAACCTTCATTTTAAATGAACAAATATATACAAGAAAAAATATTTAGTATGTTGGAAGAAGGACAACAGGAAAGGAAGATGAATATCATTCGATGTAGTCAAAGTCTTCTGGGATTCCAAAGTTTTTATCAAGGGATTTGTCCTCAAAACCAAACTTCCTTTTGGCCCATGATTTGATAGAGAAGACATTGTCTGAGAAAAGAACACAGGTCAACAGGATGATTGCATTTTCAGAACGAAAACAAAATCTGAGGAGATCAATAGTGAAATAAAGACTTCTATTAATAATGAAAAAACAATATAACTCCATTCAAAAAATAAAATCTCAAAACAAAGCTGATTGTGGTTTAAAACAAAAAGAGTCCTTTAAGAAATGTTACATTTATAGTCTTCTGTACTTTATAAAAATTGCTTAAACATTTGTGCATTTGAATCTCAAAATCTTTTGCAAAAAGCGTTTTACTTTGTGTTAAATGCATTTCTCCATAAGCATCATCTCTTGTAGAGCAATTTCACGCAGACATTCATGGGAATTGAAGATATCATATGAAGAAAATAGTATGCTACAGTATTTCATAATATGATCATTATTACTTTTTTCTTTTCAGTCATTGATCAATAAAAAGTATGATAATTAAGTTCTACTTACATTCTGTAAAACATCTAGGATTTGACCCTTAATTAAACATAAAATAAAAAAAATGGATACTTATATATTACTTTTATAAATTGCATTGAACGGGTTGGTTCATTCATGTGATCAGGATTTATGCATTTCAACCATTAAAGTATAAATGCCTCCTCGATTCAGAATGAGTTGCAAGTGCTAAATACAATTATCCACAAACTGTGTCAAAATAAAAGCGTAAACAAGGGAATAAATTAACAACCAACCAATTAACCATACTACAGTAGATATGCCAATATTTCAAAGATGACAACACAGTAAGGGTGCCACTTGCAATTACAATTACAATGTTACTCAATGGCTATGGTCTCCTCTTCAGATAAGGTACATAGAAGTGATTTAAAAGCTCTATACAGTATATCACCCTGTATACTGTAACATAAGATTTGGAATGTGAACACAGGCACTTCTAAAAGCTCAACACTACCAACACCTTGGCCCTAGGCTATAATGTCACCATACATACTAGTCAGTCAGGTTCAGAGAAAATATTGTCAGCTTTACAATGCACGCAGTGCTCTGCAGAGTGCTTTGTGAAGTATATACTCCAACTAAAGAAAATAATACAAGGCTCTTTGGGCCTCATGTTTTTAGTTACTGGCTATGGTTATTAAATAAAACAGACATTTCTCCAGTTTTTGTACATTACAAAATTTTCTAAGTCTTAAAAGAAGCTACTCATGCATATATGTTTTTATAAAAAAGTACAAAATATATAAATGTCAGATATCGTTTTTGATGTCATTTTATCTAACAATTCAAAACTTACTATGATTTACTTCAGTGACTTTAAGTACTAAATTACACCATTACAGAAAGAGCTGATCAAGAACATGTGATGAGGTGATTTTGTTCCATGTGAAGTCTGGTGAAAATTAAGAAAAACACAGCAAAGAAACAATACAGTATATCTTGCTTATCAAGAGAACACCAGTGTTATTCCATATGTACACTGGAGTCTGAACTACTGTGAGTCAGCACACTGTTGCTTGCCATTTACTCGCTGCCAGAAATTTCCAGCCAAGATCAATGGCTGATCCTGGGAAGTCCAAATTTGATGGTCTGGCCAGGAATGTCACTAACAGCAACCTGATTACTGATCAAGTTCTGGGACCATACTTGCTGCCCTTCCCGTGACTTAATTCTCCTGTCACAACATTCCAGCTGGACAACACAGCTGGTTGGTGATGCAGTTCAGTGGAGGATGAAGTGGTTCTACTCCTGTACTATACTTTGTAATCCTTTGGGAAGAAGGGTGCTTCATACAGGTAAGAAATTACACATATGAATGTTTTTTACATGGAGACGAGTTGCTTTTGAAGTACTGTATAAAATATATTTCTGAAATAGCTAGGGAATTAGTCTCATCCAAAGATATTACTAAGATAGAAGGATAACCCAACACTGTAGAAGATGCGAAGGAAAATCCAGTACTTAGACCAAATTCAGAACTTGGCAAACACCTAGTAGGTGGTATTAAATGTAAAGAAATGCCTGTTGCTGTATTCAGGTTTCGAAAGCAAACTACACATACAAACACCACTGGTGCGATCTTGAATATACTATAGATGAGAAAGATGTAGATGTTTTAACTGACATCATATTCATATTCCAACTGATGTTTGAAAGAAAAAAAAAGGCTATATTAGCAATACAGTCAAAATGTAGAATTTAAATTCCACACTCGAAGAACATTATATTAAAATTGTATGGCACGAGTCAAAAGTACAATTTTGATAATCTACATGCAATAAAGACACTTTTGCTCATCAGTCAAAATAAGAGTGACCCGACACATTCCTGGGCTAGAGGGAATGTCCTAGACTAAGAGGCTGAAGTCAAACCTTACTAATCAGGACCAGAGAAGACTGCAATGGGCCTTTTTCAAAAGGAGTATTCAAAATCCTTAAGGGCAGTGAAAAAATCAACCCAGCAGACATCTTCAGAACGAACACAGAAATATGAATCAGAGGACACCTCACTGACAACCTGAGGACAACCTACATGGAAGTGCATCTAAAACTGAAAACAGGACACTTACTTACACAAAGGTTGGTGGAAGTGTGAAACAAGATGACTCAACAGCTAAATGATATCCTTAAATCAATTACCTACTTAATCAACGGTACACACAAATATAACTAAAAGGAAGTGAAAGAAAACTACAGCAATTTACTTTTCATTTATTGATCTAGTTTACAGTAAAACTAAATTACACTTCAGAAGCTTTAGTGAAAAGTCCTTTAAGTGAGGTTTGAACACATCAGTCACTGAGTCTCTAAAGGATTTGGGCAATGAAAACTGCAGGCGTGATGCTGTCCACATATAAGGCTCTATTGTCCACTGTAGGGAGCATGATATTCAGCTGAGAAATAATGCCAGAATCACCAGATCTGAAGTTAAGAACTGAGCAATTCTCATGCAATACATCCTTAAAATAATCTGGAGATAGACCATTTAGTGCTTAAATGTGAACATGTATATATGTATACTTAAGCTGTGTAACTGCTTCTTTGAAAAGAAGAAGACATTAAAAGAAATACATACATGAACTTGTTTTAGTTCATGTAGTGCATGCAAATTTGTTATCACTTGTATCTAGGATGTAGCCCAGATTTATTTAGCAGTGTTCCCTCTTTTGGTTGATTTAAAGTCAAATCCTGCAACACTAAACAGGCAGGGCCAAACTATAAGTCATTCACCAGCCATTTGAAAATTGAGAAAAGACTTAAGACACTTTTTAACATTTTCAATACATCACTTAGAGCTGCTAGAGAAATACAACCTGAAATAGAAACAGAACCTGATGCCAATAGATAAGATGAGAACACTGGCACATGAATTTATGGGATTACCAAATGAAGGCCACTGCCAATTGGGCTCATTCACAGCAACATGTTCACACACACCAATTGTACATACAGAAACTCCTAAGAACTTTATTAAATAGCTACATATACAGTGTAAATATCTCACCAGGCTTTGAACTTGCATTGACTTGAAGATAATAGGTGAAATGTTTTGCTCTTGATTTTGAGAAAGGTATAAAGAAGTTTAACATCAGTGTTTACTAAGTGGTTAAAATCCCATTTTAAACATCCAAGTATAATGGTATTTGTCAGTGCAGTGGGTGCTCCTCCCTCTTTGCCAGTGTAACCTGATACCTATAGATAAGATGAGAACACTGGCACAGTGATTAATGTAGGGTGGAGAGTCGTGATTTATACTACATGTTTCTATTTGTATTGTGACATTGCAGTGTCTTTGCATTTCTACTACAATAACAGAGAAGCTGGATCTTACAATATTAGTACGTGTTGTCATTGCTACAAGGACTCGTGGCATGAGGGGGTGGTCACAACTTAAAGCTAAAATTTGCAACTGTGTTTTAAATGCCTAAGTAGACTAAAGTTACTCTATGAATATAAGAAACACCTTGCTCTGGTATTATCATGGCAATAATAGATTTTCACACTTATTTTTGACAGTATAGATTAAATAACAAGTGACCAGGTTTTTAAGTTGTAGTCTTTACTGTACAAGCATAAATCTTCCAACTTCACTTAATTAACTTAAAAAAAGTAAAATGTGCACCTCTGGTAAAAATAAAAAATAATGACCTATCATATCTTATTTTGTTGAATTAACTTATTGATCTGAAAAAAAGCTCTTTTAAATATCATAATTCTGTGCCTTTATTCCCATTATACTGTATCTGTCTATTAAAAAATAGTATATATGTTTACAGACATGTTTGAAAATGTCCTAGACATTTCACACTGTTCTACTCTTTTCATTTTCTGCTTTTACTTCTTCACACAGAATCAATCTTGTAGCGATCTTATACTGATTTCATTAAGTTTGCTTTAAGTTAATAGTTAATACTGACAGCCTTTTAGATTTATGATTGTGTGGAGCAGAGTTTTTAACAATGAAGAACAGCTTACAATAAATTAGATTTGACTGACGACTGCAACTTAAGGAAATGTTAATGACAAGCTTAGTTTTTTTTCACCTAAACTAGGCTCTATTTACAAGTGTCAAATATGTTATAACAGTAAACAAAACTAGAAGCGGTTCCAAGTTAAGTGTTAAGGCTCTTAATACACATGTATTGCAACTGTGTCTTGTCTCAGACTTTTGCACAGCACTCTATACACTGTAACTCTTTTAACATCTCTTATGATGATACTGAAACATGAATGGCAAAACAGATGCCAAATCTCAACAAAGTCTACAACAACCATTAAAAGAAGACTTTTCTCTACTAGATCCTGTACAATCTCTAGACAGTTCATAACTGCACACATTTTGCTGCTGAACCCACCTGTCCACCGGTTGGCTGCATCCTTTGCAATTTTGTTGGATTGCCCTGGAAAACAAAGAGGTAGATTTCAATATAATATTGCACAGAAAAACACTTGGGAAATTCATAATCCATTTAAAGATTTTTATGCTTTTCAGTAAGGAAAGTGTTACACAGACTAAAATAACAGAATATTAGATCCACCTCACTTTACTATGAGACACCTGGGTTAAAACATGCATTTGAGAAAATGGGTGTGCAGTCTGTTACCAAAATTGACATAGCTTGTAAATAGCTACTTTAACATCTTTGCAAAATAATGAATTACCCTTAGTAGCTGAGTTCAAACACAAATTTTCCAAAAGAATCACATAAGACATGACAAGACCAGCCTAAAAGTATATTATCATTTGCAAATGTCCATGCAAAAACCTCCTTTTATTGAACAAAGTGAGCTTACGTACACTTGGCAACATTACAGAGCAGATGAAGCAAATGAACAGTAACAACTCGCTGATGTCATTGTTCTTTGGAATCAAAAGGCCTGTTAAGGATTTCTTTCCTTACTATTCTAAACTGAGAAAGGAAAGCGATTATTTTATCTGGCACCAGCTCTAGGCATCACTGAAAACATCAATGTAAAAGGGCTACCAATTTAAAACAACTAAAACAGTCTGGCCTCATGGTTTCTTATATAGTAATGCTATTCAAGGACATTTGGATCTAAAAAAAGTTCTATAAGTTGTTTATTATTTGAGTTTCACTTCATAGCTGTTAAATTGAATAACCTACAGTTCATGTTTTAAAGCATTTTGTCCATACAAAATGGAATGTCCATTTTGTAATGTCCTGATGTGAGTTTATTCCCCTCTTTTTAGTATTCTTTCATCTTATACTGCAATTTGGAATCTTTCAGTGTCAGAAAACATTCATTGTACATCCTTGTTATCATATTATATAACCACATAATAGATACAGATCTGAGGAAAATTGCACATATCTTGCACAAAGACCTGCTTGAGTCGATGAAATATCCAAAAATTTCTTTTTGATACTGGCACTTCTGGTAGAATCTTATGTTACTGTTAGGCTGCCAAGTACGGACTTGCTGTGTGTAGCTGGAAATAGACACAAAACTAAAACTGCCTTCCATCAGCCTGGAATGGAGCCAAAAACATTTCTATTTGTATGTTTGCATTTTCATCTAATCCAAAATATTTTTAAAAATGTATCTTAATAAATTCAATGAAATCTTAATAAAAGAGGTACAGCCCTCGAAGGCATATCTTTAGCTCTCTAAATGCAATTTTAACAACCACAAGCTGTCCAAACCATTATTCATTCACAGTGTCACAGATTTGATCTTTTCTTGTTTGTATAAACAACATGTTATTTAATGCATATTCCAATTTCCATCCATCTACAGGCCCGTTGTTCTTCAGCATATCATACTGTGAAAAACAAAAATCCTTAAACCTAAAACTCTGAACAAGGACAAATTCTATAATGAGGGAAGCCTTTAAGTATAATTAAAGAAAAACTGCTAGAGAATGGAACATCATACTGACAAACTATTAATTACAAAGTTTGTATAATAGTAAACAGGAGGAGCTCACAAACAGTAGAAAATAATGTCTGGCACTTGAAATTCTACACTAGATAATGCCTCTTGGTCAGTGTTTTTCATCCTTATCCACAGCAGACTTACATAAATAATGAAAAATCGCGGCACACCACTGCCTCCCCATACACGTCACCACCCCAAGCACAAGACTAATATTATAAACAAAACTTATTTCAATGGTTATTCTGAGTTTGTGACATACTCTTGAGGAATTGTTGACAGTATAAAACTAGGAGCTCTCTCTCAACTGCTGTCGAACACTCTGTGTTTGCATCAAACTTGAAAAAAGTATTTGGCACCACATGCAATTCCCACACGAACCATCTACAGAGCAATGCCTGTCAGATGTCTACATGCTGAATGTGTAACAACACCTGGGAACTCCACAAAACTGATATACGGCAAATATTTATAAACTAATTTATTCATCTTTTATTTTTCTCTTACAAAATTCTATTGCATACCCATGAATGTCTAAAAGCACACCAATTGAGAACCACTGCATTATGTTATCTTATCAATGCCACTTATTATGAACCTTAAGATACTTATTCAGGGGATTTATTTTCTTCTCTTCTTAGTAAATCTGACCTTGCGACTTGCATACCAAGCCTGTTATTCAGGATTTGAAGGAGCCTGTTTATTCTTTTTTCTCTGAAAGCAAGTGAAGCTCTGTGGCAAGCCAAGACAAGCCATATCATAAGTCAATAAAATATCACAGGAGTAAAGACATGCGCACTAAACCGCAAGAATTGTGGATAACTTTTTTTGTAAATTATGCAATGGAATACTATAGAGTTGCAACAATCAGTCAAAATAAGCATCTACTTATTATGTTTTAGCTATTCCATTCATCATTTGCCAACGCGATTATGTCCCATGTTCAACGGTCGCATGTTGGATGATGTATTTAAGTCAGACAACTTTACTCAAGTGATCAATACCATTTTGTCCACCATGCATTTGAACACAATCATCACAATAGAATGGTCCAGACTAGTAGAAGACATGTTGCATATGAAACACATTAAATCTGTAAAGCAGATCAGTTATAGCCATTTTCTGATGTATGAGGCTGATGAAGATTTACCCAACAAATTCCACAAATTATAATAATAATAATAATAATAATAATAATAATAATAATAATAATAATAATTGCTTACACTTATATAGAGCTTTTCTGGACACTCCACTCAAAGCGCTTTACAGGTAATGGGGACTCCCCTTCACCACCACCAATGTGCAGCATCCACCTGGATGATGTGACGGCAGCCATAGTGCGCCAGAACGCTCACCACACATCAGCTATCAGTGGGGAGGAGAACAGAGTAATGTAGCCAATTCATAGCGGGGGATTATTAGGAGGCATGGGAAATTTGGCCAGGACGCCAGGGTTACACCCCTACTCTTTTCGAGAAACGCCCTGGGATTTTTAATGACCACAGAGAGTCAGGACCTCGGTTTTACGTCTCATCCAAAGGACGACGCCTGTTTACAGTATAGTGTCCCTGTCACTATACTGGGGCATTAGGACCCACATGGACCGCAGGATGAGCGCCCCCTGCTGGCCCCACTAACACCACTTCCAGCAGCAACCCTAGTTTTTCCCAGGAGGTCTCCCATCCAGGTACTGACCAGGCTCACACCTGCTTAGCTTCAGTGGGTTACCAGTTGTGAGTTGCAGGGTGATCTTAACCGGTTAAGATGCAGCGAGACTGTGGGCCCAAGCACACTGGTGATTTCTGATTCATGCAGGAAGTCTTCTAACACACTGTGGGAGGACAGGTACAATTAGACAATTAATGCAAGTACATTAATGGTCCAGTTGCCATAACAGCCATCACAGAAAATGGGCCTTAAAGAACCAAACACACAATTACAGTATGTTACCATTGTCAAAGAGCTTGAAGTTCCTTTTGTGTTTGCTCCCTCATTAACCTGCTCCACCCAACGAACTATGGGGAGCTTCACGTTAGTTTGTATTATGCTGATGTCTTGAAATGGTTGATGGATGGTGATGAATGCACTTATGATAAGACGGGGTTTACAAATACTAATCACAGTTAATACAGTGGGCTGTGGACCATGGCATCACTACATTGCGATTACTATTAGCAAACCCGTGTGCATATTATGCATACATACATCACCTTTGCTGGCATGAACTCACAAGCATACGCTCCTTACCATTAATGTGCAGACACTCTGATTTTTCACAACCAGGAGGTAAGGGGGAGTGCAAATTGCAGTTGTGAGCTACAAATACATCACACCTTCAAACACCTACATCACACCTTCAGACTCACTTCAAATAGGCTAATTGCTTAGTGCTGTATAATTCATTATTAGGGATGAAAATATGCATACTTCTAAGAGTTTTAGAATATTTTGATAATCTCACTAATTATACAGGTTGTATTGTATATTGCACTTTTTAAATTTAAATCATATTAATTTCAGCTCCTCAAATCGACTTTCCCACGATCCACTCAAAGAAATTAATCTGTTATTTTTTTCTTTGCATAATGAACATTGCTGCCCTTTGAATTTATAAAAGCCAGTTGACCAAAGCATGGCACTGTAAGTGAAATGACAAATCTGTAGTTAGACTGTTCACCACTGCGGTACTCTGAAAGTCAGAGTCTCCAATCTTGCTCAAGACTGGGTGCTATAAAATTGACGAGGTATTTATTCACACAGTAACTCAGCAATTCATTTTCAAAGCTGTCATCTGCACACAGTGCTGCTAGTGATGATGTAATCTCTAGCTTTAGAGAGAGATTCTATTTAAAATTCAGCCAATGACAAGCCAGAATGTTACACATTTACTTGCATGTTTTAGACTGCTGTCTGTCTTTAGGTACATTATGGTCCTCATTAGTAATCAGAACCACGTGCTGAAATAATGTACTTAAGAAACTGTATTTTCAGGGGAGACTATTAAGTAAGTGGCCAACTGCTATCTGTTGATTTAATAATGAAAAAGAGACAGCTCTACGTAGTTCTTACAGAAAAAAACAAAAGGAAAACACTGCAACGTGTACACAAAAGTACATTTTATAAAGCACTAGATTCAGAATACCCGTTTACAAATTGCAACAAGCATTAACCATCAAGAACATTGCTATTTATAAGGATACAACTTCTGTAACCAACATTATTCAGTAGCTTGTTGTAAATGTGTTTGCACTTATTCTGTGGTTTAATCAATCAGAAAATAAATGCAAATTACTGCAGGATGGTTTTATCAATGTTTTTGAGTAATTTTGAGTATTAGTGATTTAGTAATATTATGTTTGATGATGGTGCATAGCTCATAAAACAGATAAAATTATAATTGTATGTTTTTCAGTTCACAAGTGTAACAAAACTGAATTTTACAGGCACACAAGTTCAAAAAAGATCAGCTCAAAATCAATTTTTTAAAATCAATTTTTATCTACTAGAAAACAATCAAAAGAAACTCAATGCAATTTCTATATAGGTTTGTAGAAAATAAAGCATACAGATTTTAGATACAGATAAAATATTTTTAGCATTATTTTGGTTAACAGATCATTCATGATTGGTTGCGATATATTTGAGTGGATTTGACTATTGCTCTGCAATTAGCTACCTCATTGCGTGTTTAACTTCTTGACTGTCAGGCTTCGTAACATTAAGAAAGCAAAATAAAGATATAAACTAAAATGTTCTGCTTGTCAAGTTAACATTGTAGCATTGGTATGCTGGAGGTTAGACTCTGTCAACACACTGTTCCCCACCATTTGGGCTGTTCACAGCCAGCAATTTCCAACCTGAACCGTATAGCCAGACAATGACAGGTCACGATCTGGGAGACCACAAGTCACCATTTCCCCAGGACCTGATAATTTGTGCAGTCCGCTCCACTCAATAAGAAAGGCCACAACCCTGCCTTTTATCAACAACACACAGTCATTGCAGAGCAGATGACAATATAGGAGACCAGTACTCACAATGTCCATTGATGCAACAGAATGAGGTAGTGGGTGAGCAACAGCTCAGGTGGACTTGCCAGCAATGGAGTCCTCTGAACTGTTTATTTTTTTTGTAGACCTCCATGACGGATGGCAGTGAGAAAGGCACTGACATACAGAACAATACCTCACCTGTTGCGTCTAACAGAACAATCATTGGGGAGGTCCAGCTGCGATGGTGTGGACAGGAGTGTGTGTTTATGTGCTACAGGACCCTTTTTGTTGCAATAGATGACAATCAGACTGCACGGCACTAGATGACTACTCCAAGACTTCACCTGCTGTCATACACGAGGGCTCATGCTTGTGCTTGTGTAACAATGCCTTTTCCCCTTGAGTCCTTGAGTAAGTGGCAATTCCCACAAGACTGCATCTGTAACCTGCTGCAAAGCATACTGTATATCCAGATACAGTATATGACTTGCATTGCTTCCAAAAGGGGCCAAACACACTATTAAACTGTTACTGTTATAGCAGACCCTCTGGTTAGAATGATGAACTTACTTATGTTGTCTTTTCAATTAAATGTGAATGCACCTGCTCTATTAAAGATAGTGGTCTTCCCGATTGTAACCTGAATTTGTGGCATTTCTTTTGCTCAGTATCAAAAGTATTTTTTTATTGAGCCATTGTTAAAGCTTTAGAAACAACTGTAAAATCCTAGAAAAAGAACATAAGCTGTGTAACAATAAACCTATTTAACAATATTTTAATCATGGCCAGACAATCATGATGTCTTTGAGAGGCTGTCCTCAAGGAATTCCTGAAAAGCTTTGCAATAATTATTCCTTATTATTGGGAAAACAGACAAAAGCTGGCATGTTGCTTAGAGGAACAATATCAGCACAGTACAGGACTGGCCTAAACTTTCCAGTAGGAGCACAGATCAGCAAGTCTTCGTCAGAAAATAAGAGATGATCACAGCAGTGCCAAAAACTTCATCTTAGAATAGTCAACGCCCAAACATCTACTGTAGATTTACCACAGGATCAGAGGCTTAAACATCCTCCTGCTAAATATAACAGAATTGCTCTACACTGACTCACAGAGTTCACCCAGGACAAAACAGATGTAAAGCTTCTAGTACATTGTATCAGGCTATCCAGATTTACCTATAATCACACAACTGTACGTGTTGGTGAAATTTGCTAATGCATAAAACGCTGGCAACAGGACATGCAAGTTTAATGGTCAGACTGGATCACAGGAACATCAGGGACAAAACAGAATATGGGAACAATAACGGTGGAAATTACTGTTTATATGTAAATGTACAATCTAGAAAGACAAGTTAGGCTCACCTCAGTTCTGAAATGGCAGGTGTCTCAGTAGTTCTGCTAGGAGGTGAACCAACTGTTCAGAATGTATTGCCTTTTCAGAACATAAGGAACATATCTGTTCAGCATGCTTACTCTTCACGGTGTATCATCTTTAAAACTTACTTTCTCTGTATTGTTTAACGGAATGTCATGCATTCATACTGTTCCACCCTTTTGACTTTGGTATTTTAAGGAAACCTCAGAGCTGGACCAGTCTTGATGTCAAATGAAACTTAAAAAACATTTCCTCAAATAAATATTCCCATCACTAGTGGTCAGTCAGGGATGCACTAATGATGAGGACAGCAGGGGATGCTATTTAGAAATTATCATACTTTAACATTTTATAGATTCAACTCTTGATAGAAAACTGTCTTTGATCCCAGTAAAGAAAGCATTGGAAAACCTAAATACCATCATGAAGGCAAGCAAAACTTAAAAGAGTACATGCAAAAATTTTTTGATAATGATGCAAATTCCTTGTATTTATACAGTAGCTCTTTTTTTTCCAAAATATACCAGCACACTTCACATATAGGAGGGGACTTACTTCATCCTCCACTGAAGTACAGGACACACCTGTGTGACATGCAGCAGCTATCGTGTGCCAGCGGATCAGACAGACCAGGGGTGGGCAGTCCTATTCCTGGAGGGCTGGTAACTGTATGTCTGCAGGTTTTCAAGGTCTCCTTAATGTGGCAAAACCTGAAGAGCTCGCATAAAATTGTTCAGGTTAACACATAACCTGTGGGTTTAACTCATTAACAGATGAACTGAGATGAACTAAAATGAAAACCCACAGACACACCAGCCCTCCAAGACAGAGAGAATTGAAAATTGACTCACCAGGGGAATTAAGGGGGTTAGTTGGCCAGTCTGTAAAAGCCCAGAGTGGAATTTGTCCAGGACACTGGGGTTAACATCTCTAGTCATTTAAGTGCCATGGAATCTTTAAGGACCCCACAGTTTAGTGTAGTGTAAACTACTCCCGTTTAGTATTATTTTTCAATTGCAATATAAAACAACAATAAAAACGCATTTGGAGTATTAACGCAGTTAGGCCACTGAAGGCATCTGTACAAAACAACGACAGTTAGTTTTCCATGCTCAGCAGCAGCAAATAAATGTTCCTGTTTCCAGATCTGTCAGAATGGTGTCTTTAATTAGGGCTAAACTTCAGATTATGCATAGTGTGATGCAAATTCAAATCAAGAGGTTTTTAGAAAACATAAACCATTTAGAAAATAAAAGGAAAAAAAATCAATCTAAATTCAGTGATGTTTCTGTAAACAGCTTTTGTTCTTATATAATTTATGTTTTGTGCCCTAAAGCTTCTGTATTGCTGCCTATCCTTGTGCAAAACTGAATGTTATGGTTTTAACTCTCAAGTTTTTAAATTGGCTGTTACTACCAAGGTTAATATCAAGTTCTCACTAGAATTACCATTTAGATAATTGTAAATCCCAAGCCATTAAACATTATTGACTGTAGATATCATTAACCAAACAGTACACTATGTTAAAACATTGGAAAAATTATCGCATTACTTTATTTGTTTTGGGACTTGACATCTTCTTGCACTCCTATGTTTTCATCTAAGATTCTTTTGACCTTGTAGTAAGGTAATGTTGATTTTTCCCCCCTAAATGGAAAATCTGTTTATAATCAAGTTATAATGGCTGACTTTACAAATACCAAAACAATTTCTGTCAAATAGTATTATTTAATGTGAGGAAACAATACTGGCTTTGGCTTTTGGGCTTTCAATAAAATAAATGTAGAACAATTACATATCTAGTATGTCTTTAGGGACAGACAGGAAATCTCTGCTGAGCACTACCGCATGGTGCAGAAAGCACTCTCAGCACTACAGTACGTCATGAAACTATTTTAACACCAACCACCCCTTTTCCTTAACAGTATTAAGAACCTTTGACATTTTGTTGGCGATACTTCTGACCCTGTGCCAAGATTTGAAGCATGCTGGAAACATCACAAAGTTATCTTTCTTCCATGTGTAACAGTGCTAAGAACTTTGCTCTGTTTATTTGATGCCAGTATACTGATAATTCTTTCACTCATCAGAATTCGGTTTCTGTAACTTTTTAGGGCATCTTCTAAGGTACTGCATACAAGAATCTTATAGCTTGTGTGTTACTAAAACTACTCTGCATCAGCACGCAACTCGCATCCTCCACAAAGAACACTGGCGGTTAAATGTAGTGTAGGCCCTGACACATTAGAATCTGAATGGTCTACTGTACATCTATTATTTTCAGGGTTTATTGCATGAGTATAGCCCAGCTCCTAATCTGAGATCTGCCAAGTCATTATCTGCCGAAGACCTGTCTCTATTCAATGATTGACCGAGCCCTCTCAAGTGCAGCATTACGTCTATAGAAATAATTAACAAAGCCATTCGAGACTCTGCAACTGCTGACACTAACAAAACTCACTTAAGATCTATCTTTTCACTAAGACTTTTAATTTATAGTCTAATTTTACTCTTGGTTTTAGTAACTCAGTTTGCTGTACTTTTTTTCCCTTTTTCCTTCCGTTGTGTATTATATGTACGCAGCACTTTTCTTGAAAAGCACTTCTAAATAAAATTGTATTATTATTGATCATCATGTTCTGGAGCTGAATTTGAAATGATTAATAAATATTAAGATGTTTAACGGCTGGGTAGGGCTCTTCAAGTGACATCCTCAGGAAAACTGAGCACAGCAATCTAGCTGCTTTCCAACATTAGTGTAAAATCTACAGTACTTCTCTACTCAGAAAACTATACTGTTAGTCTAAGATGCTGTAGGCTTCTGGGCAGGAAAACTGACAAACATGACAGCTCTGTACGTTTCAGCATAACAATGTCACAGATAATGCCAGTTATTCAAATTCGTAACATATGTATGGAAGACTAACAAAAAACAAAATGCATGATGTTTAGTCAGCAAATACAAAGATTCAACAGTCTGTAGAAAAAGATCCAAATCAAATTTTTGTATCAAAGGCAAACTACTACAGGAAAATGAAACATAAGCACAGCACAATACAATTACGTGATTACAATTCTATGAAGACACAGTAAAAGAGGATAAACTGCGAGTCAGTTATTAACCTCCTTTCTTCCATGTCTTTTAAAAGCTTATGATCCCATTTGTCAACTGATTTTTGCTTCTGCAATAGCTAATGTGTATTAGAATAACTCATCTCCAAATGCATGACTGCTTCTGAGTAAAGTTAGCATTGGTATACATTTTAAATATCAATTAACTAGAAATTCACAGGGCCATCTAAAAGCCTCTGCTGAAAGACGGTTAGGGTTTATATAGTTGACAATGTACATTGCTCTAAACTGATGATTATTTTGTGTCCATAAACTAGGAGGCATCATATTTAGCTTTATAAAATCCATTAGCTCTTCAGCCTCGTGAGCTCTACAAGAGATTGACCTGATAAGCCCTTTCCTTCCTGGAATCCATTGATCTAACAAGACAGTTTCAGATATGCTGCTTTTGATAATTCTTTCACTGGTTACACAAGGGGTTTTTCTTGTCATATTTATATACAGTATGTATAAAATGAGAGTAATACTTTTTGGCCAAGTCTATATCACAGACTCTGCAGACAATCAAAATCTGCACGATAGGGGATCATGCAGATTAAGAGAGGACTGGTCATTTTATCATGTTCATACAGCTGAAGTAACCAATGTGACGGTTATTCACTAGAACAGAATTGAAGAGCACGAGTGGTTAAAAGGACTTTTAAAAGCAAGGAGGTTACATCTAGATGTACAGTACTTCAGAGCGTATGTTGAGAGCCTACAGAAATCACTGGGAAGTTCTGCTGGTCGGTGTCTATGTTAGGTTCAATACAATCATGTTTTACTCACGGATTTCATCTACCACCTCAGGGTCACATTCCCTGTATTTTTCTACTTCGGTTTTCAGTTGATCCCTCTGCTCTCTCAATGCCTGCAGTTTCTGCAACAGTGCAGCTCGCTCTTCCTATGAAAAAAAAAATAGGAATCTCAGTAAATCATTCTCCTTGTTTGTTAAAAACTACAACATTTTAAAGAGGTTTTTATATATTTACAAATAGCTTGACCATTTTTCTTCTTACACTTGTTACTTTCATCTTCTATGTTGTTCTTGGTCTCCTGGGATCCACACCAGCATTCCCTTGCTCCAGTGAATGGTTATTGCAATGGGTAACTGGTTTGTGCTATTTTCAACTGTTTTCCCTTCATAATGTTACATACTTTTATTTGTACCTGACGTTATTACCTTATTTTTGTGCCTCTTTACCTTATTATAAGTCCTCATCCTTGTGCTTTTTTTATACCAGTTTTATGCTGAGGTCCAGATTTTACATAAGTTACAATAGGCGCACATGTCTGACAATGCTTTTGTCCCTGGAGAGCAAACTCCACTTTAAAATCAGATAATCTTACACCCCTTTTCTGTTCTTCTATTTTAGAAATTTGCCTTGAGTCAGCTGTCCCACATATATGCATTTTTAGCCTAGTGTGAGATCATCTTGGTTTGTAGATGGCTTTAGTGCAAATATAATTAAGCCACTAATGGATTTTTGGTGGTTAAGACCAATTTTTTTAAAACTACCAATGAGGCTGTAAAGAGTGTTTGGCTCACTGTATGGATTTCCTTTTGAAATATTTTCCAACTATTACTTTCTCACTTTGTCATAGAACTCATTGATGCTGTTTTATTGAAATGGTGATTAATGTAATTTGAGAGCTTCTGCATCAACAGTAAACACTATAACAACGCAGAAGTTAGAAGTTTGAATCCAGTCTTTGAATCCAATTCAAGTAGTTGGACTCACTTATAAACCTTGATTTTCTTTTGCTTCAGCAGAATCCAATTTTACATTGCAGTCTAAAAGCAGGCATTATTTTAATTCCTGTACTGCATATTAACATCAAAATAACAAACATCATAACAATAAAGTTTCCAAATTGTATTTTATATTACAATTCGATATAAAGTACTGTATGAAGTCCTGTGAGCGCAGATACTGTTCTGCCTTGCAACTTCAGGATCCAGGGTTTGATTCCTGCTTCAAAACTGTCCCCACATTTGGCTTGTCTCCCAGTCCAGACAAGCAGGTTGGATGCATTGTCCCCTAGCCTTGAGGAGCAGGAGTGGAGCCCCCTCACCAGATAATCTGTAAAGCCTGGATGTAACAGCTCTGCAACAAGCACTGACTCTGTTTGGGCAGGAAAAGCTAAAGAAGAATCAGACATTCTTATGTCTCATATCTTATCTTAATAATAATTAATTCCTTACACTTATATAGAGCTTTTCTGGACACTCCACTCAAAGCTTTTTACATGTAATGGATTTTTTTTTATTTGGTACAGATTCATCAGAAAACCTAGAATATATACCAATGACTGCAAACGGAGCAGGAATCAATTCCAAATGTCTATCGAGTAGTTCTCTAAACAGACATTTAAAGGGTGTTTCAAAGAGCCAAGATGGTGTGTTGTTTTTAATTTCAGAAATATAAAATGATTGGACAGCAAATATCAAGCAGTTCACTGAAGGTCTTCACAACCAGAGAGAAATTAGGTAGAAATCTAATTGGTCTTTCATTCTTGTGCAATGCACTATATTATTGCAGCTTTGTTTCCATCACCTGCTATGTGTTTTACACAGTCTGACCAATATATTTGTCAGTATATCTGCTTTTTCATTCCATGGAGACAACTGATAAGCCCTCATACCCAGATGCTTTCCTATTTTTTCAGATGCAATTTTAATAAAAACATGCAGACACAAATGAATGTAATCATCATTGATTAAACTTTCGCAAAATGATTCTAGTTTTCAGTTTTAATCAAAATTATTAAGTATTCAAATATTTATAGCTCTTAATGGCTTTTGGAATTATCTAAATGTACTGAACAGGACTGTAAAATTCCACAAAATCCTTCTTTGATTAATTATAGTGTTGTCACTGTGTGGCAACGTAGTGTCATGATTTCTTTGAGTGCATCGCATTTAGTAATATTTAAAGTGGTTTTTTTTATAAATTAATCCATCAAATCTGAGAATTCGTTATTGATTTTCTCCTATGTGAGGTGGCTACATAAAGCTTTCATAGTTTAAAAAAGTATTTGAGATTAGCTACCTTGGAATCCTACTCAACAGAAGATCCAAAGGCAATTATGTTTACCAATAGACTGTATATGCCATTTTTGGGGGAAACTTGGATTGAATATAATTTAATTAAAACCATAGGGCCCATATGTTTATTGGTACTAATTTTATATCTTAACTGCTTTTTCTTGTTGTTTGCTCTCAACAAGTATGGAGCCGAATATGCTCCATACTTATATACATATTTTTTAAGAAGGGAAATGTTTAGTGTCTCATTAACTACAATGTCACACTGCTAAGCATAGAATAGGTCAAAAGAAATATTTAAGAAAATGATACAAATATTGAATCAACAATAAAGCAGAAAAGGCAGACAGAACCAAATGAAAATAAATTTAACTAAGCATTAAAAATGTCTTAAAGCAACAATGTACAGTACAAGTACTGTCATGAATATATTAAAACGTAAAACTCCAGAATGTCTCAGCTAGTAAGGGTGCTTGTTTAAGGCATTGGAAGTGCCCTATAGTTCAGCCATTGCTCAGCCTAGGCAGTCACTACCCAGTTGTGGCTGAGCTACAACAGGATTTAGCATCCAGGGTGTTTTTGGCTGGACACACAACAGTAACACTTGTACATAACAACTGTAACATCTACACAACACTAACAATATTTAAGTAAATATTTATGTACTGTATGATTACTTATCTGCATTCATATTTAATGTTAAATAGCAAAAAAGCTTAAATTACCCTCTGTCAAAGCAATACAAGATTAGTACAGTATCTACAAATATATTCACTTTTTAAAAGAATTTTAAAAGAATTTACAGATTCATGTACCCACAAGCTTACAGTGGTGGCAGAAAGAGCTGCATAACCCCTCACTTACATCCAAGCTGATGCTCCCTCTGCTGTGAACATTTAGGAAGAAAGTGTGCCCTCAACCCTCAATCCTCCCATGCTGAGGACAGGAGTGTTGAAGTCAAGTCAAGTTAGAACCATCGGCAACACTAAAGCCTTGGAGAAATACTTCTAAACAAACACCTTACCGTGTCTTGCCGGCCTACTTTTGCCTTCTCAACAGCTTGCTGTAGAGCAGCCCTCTTCTGGTTCCCCTCAGACTCCTGTGACGTAAAAGCCATTTGAGAATATTTGGAATTATTTCTCTTGAATGCAAGGCAAGAGCACATTGGAAAAATCAAAAGTAGAGTGCACTATTGTAAATGAGACATAACCTCAGTCAGGACACTACAGATCCAGATAGAAAATTGATAAAAAATGATTTCCTAAGTATGTTCTTAGTTTTTAAAATATGAATATATTGATTAACAGCTCTAAACAACAACAAATAAATGAAAGAAAAACGCAAAGATGAGAGAAAAACTGAAAAGCTCAAGAAGGAAGTCAACTTCTTAATTTTGGAACTTTGCTTCAAATCTACAGAACAGAAAACTTTGTTTTTTGGTTGGACTGCCTTTATTAAATGGTTCCACATTAAAAAGGATGGACTTATAATGTATGGAGATTACCACCAGTCATACATACTTGGTCTGCTAAACCTCCCCTGCCAAACACTGACCACTACAAACCATTGACTTCCAGTGAGACTGCTGCAGGCTGTACACATCCATGTGGACTTCATTTACAAACAATGGATGGTATACAATGCTTTCCCAACATGATTCGAGGGCCACAGTTTTGTTTTACAGTAAAGAAATTTGTGAGTATGAAGTTAATTACAATATACAATTTATTTTTGGGTGATCCCACGCAAACTGTGCTCATCCCAGTGATTTCAAGTTACAGTAGGTATTGGGACACATTCACTTTAAGGAAGTTTCAGAGTGTAAAGGGCAGTATTGGGTTGCATAACCCTTTGAGGCAACAATTACACAAAGTCCTCATTCTAAAAGAACATTTTTTTGAGTAATTTGAGCTTTTCCATGTTTGTCTTTTTTAGGGGTATAACTTCAATTTTTTCCTTAGCAATTCAATTTCCCTTTCCACTCCTTGGTTGCACTGGCTGGGTGTATTGGGTCACTGTCATGCTGCAATTTTGTAAACTACAGAATTCTTTCTGCTGTGACCATCATTAGTTACATCATCAATAAAGATGATTGGGCATGTTCCAGACGTGACCATGCATGACATCACCTTTACAACATCCCCTCATCTCCCCCCTCAGAGGCTCTGGAGGCGTGGCGATAAACTCTTCGGTCTCCCATTTCAAGGACACAGGCCAGGGTGATTTCTGGGAAGTGCTACATTCACCCTATACTAAAAGCTATCCAATGCCTGGGTATGTATGAAATGTATGAAAATCCCTACTCAAGAGGATATCTGTTAAGGACTTTCACACATAATAACACTCCATCACAAACAAAATTAAAATGGGACCAAGTTGGACTCCTAGATTTATTAAATAGATTAAGAGAAAATAAAATGGCTCCTGTGGTGAAACATTACAAGAGCTGAGAAAAGACTATCCCCAGTCACACCGACTTGGTCTACCAAATTCACTTGACACAGACACACACGTTCTACTAGTGAGAGTGATGCACCTCACAGACAAAGCCCCGTGCATATTCAACACTCCTATTTACAGTCACCGCTTTGATGGACTTTAGTGTTCTTTACACAGACAACACAGCACTGAGGCTACTTCCATAGGGGTAAACCAGCCATAGTTGTTATATAACAGCATGTTTTACATTCATGTTTTAATTCATTTTAAAGTAGATTAGAGGAAAAGGCGGAATCCTTAAACCTAATTTTAAAATGTTCAGTACTGCAGCAGAATGTGTTGCATGACACACGTTTAAAAAGTGAAATACTTTAATTACTGACCTCACTAGATGCTACTGCCCCTGATCAGGAGTAGACAAGGAAAAGGAATATGACAATTTGCTGTGGTTGATGCAGGAAAAGATATGAACGATGTTGTCCATGTTGCAGGCAATGATATGATGAATATCCCTAAAGATTAAACTGCATTTCCACATTTTTTTATTTGCAACCTCCTGAACTGAACATTGCCCACAATGCTGTCACCCACAGGCTTGTAATTAAGAATATAGTATTATTAAAATTGAAAGAAAAAGGGTAAATTTCCCTAAATGTCCGTTTTTGTTTTCTATGTGTGACTCATTCCTGTTTCAACAGACAGAAACACTCCAGCTATACCTGCAACAGGAATTCTTTGGAACAACAGTAGTCCTGGCACATGTTGGCAGGGGGATTGGTGCGCTACATTTATCATAACATGCACATTTCTGCATGAAATAACATTGTTTCAGAAGGTAAAGGACATACCTGTACATTTTAGTGTTTTTTTTCTGATGGGAACAGACTAAAAACCCTTTCTTGCTTGTTACCGCTTTCAGATATTGCGAGTCTTGTGTAACTCCATGCCAAATCAAGGCCCAAGCTGCAAGTTTGCACAGCTGACAGGTATGAGGTAACTCCCAAATACACAGGCCACACTAAGGCGAGCTTCCAACAGGAACACCAAAGGCAAAGGCGTTGCTGCAGTTCACATTATTTTAATACATTGTTACCTGATTGCTTCTATGCAAAGCACTGCTTTTCCCCCCCAAACTCACTTCTACTGCTCAGCAAATAGCAGTACAACACTTAACATCCAAAGACCATAAACATACCCCAGCTAATAATCCTACTGTAACACATTTAGAAAATAAAATAAATATTACAAAAATGATTTCATATACAGTGCCTTGTGAAAGTATTCGGCCCCCTTGAACTTTTCAACCTTTTGCCACATTTCAGGCTTCAAACATAAAGATATAATTTTTTTATTTTATGTGAAGAATCACCAACAAGTGGGACACAATTGTGAAGTGGAACGAAATCTATTGGATTTTTTAAACTTTTTTAACTAATAAAAAAATGAAAAGTGGGGCGTGCAAAAGTATTCGGCCCCTTTACTTTCAGTGCAGCAAACTCACTCCAGAAGTTCAGCGAGGATCTCTGAATGATCCAATGTTGTCCTAAATGAATGATGGTGATAAATAGAATCCACCTGTGTGTAATCAAGTCTCTGTATAAATGCACCTGCTCTGTGATAGTCTCAAGGTTCTGTTGAAAGCGCAGAGAGCATCATGAAGACCAAGGAACACACCAGGCAGGTCCGTAATACTGTTGTGGAGAAGTTTAAAGCCGGATTTGGATACAAAAAGATTTCCCAAGCTTCAAACATCCCAAGGAGCACTGTGCAAGCGATCATCTTGAAATGGAAGGAGTATCAGACCACTGCAAATCTACCAAGACCTGGCCGTCCCTCTAAACTTTCAGCTCAGACAAGGAGAAGACTGATCAGAGATGCAGCCAAGAGGCCCATGATCACTCTGGATGAACTGCAGAGAACTACAGCTGAGGTGGGAGAGTCTGTCCATAGGACAACAATCAGTCTTACACTGCACAAATCTGGCCTTTATGGAAGAGTGGCAAGAAGAAAGCCATTTCTCAAAGATATCCATAAAAAGTCTCGTCTAAAGTTTGCCACAAGCCACCTGGGAGACACCCCAAACATGTGGAAGAAGGTGCTCTGGTCAGATGAAACCAAAATCGAACTTTTTGGCCAATATGCAAAACGATATGTTTGGCGTAAAAGCAACACAGCTCATCACCCTCAACACACCATCCCCACTGTCAAACATGGTGGTGGCAGCATCATGGTTTGGGCCTGCTTTTCTTCAGCAGGGACAGGGAAGATGGTTAAAATTGAGGGGAAGATGGATGCAGCCAAATACAGGACCATTCTGGATGAAAACCTGTTGGAGTCTGCAAAAGACCTGAAACTGGGACGGAGATTTATCTTCCAACAAGACAATGATCCCAAACATACAGCAAAATCTACAAAGGAATGGTTCACAAATAAACGTATCCAGGTGTTTGAATGGCCAAGTCAAAGTCCAGACCTGAATCCAATCGAGAATCTGTGGAAAGAGCTGAAAACTGCTGTTCACAAACGCTCTCCATCCAACCTCACTGAGCTCGAGCTGTTTTGCAAGGAAGAATGGGCAAGAATTTCAGTCTCTCGATGTGCAAAACTGATAGAGACATACCCCAAGCGACTTGCAGCTGTAATCGCAGCAAAAGGTGGCTCTACAAAGTATTAACGCAAGGGGGCCGAATAATTTTGCACGCCCCACTTTTCATTTTTTTTATTAGTTAAAAAAGTTTCAAAAATCCAATAGATTTCGTTCCACTTCACAATTGTGTCCCACTTGTTGGTGATTCTTCACATAAAATAAAAAATTTATATCTTTATGTTTGAAGCCTGAAATGTGGCAAAAGGTTGAAAAGTTCAAGGGGGCCGAATACTTTCGCAAGGCACTGTAGATCCCAGAATGATAAAACTTCCATTCTAAGCTATTTCTGATAACATCTAAAATCTAAAACTGCCAGCAGTGTCACCTTTAGGGAAAGTCATTCACTGTGGCCTTTAATGTTTCTTATTAACTTAAAGTAAAATTACCTAAGTTCGCAGCCAGTTTAGGATTTATTTTCATAAAAATTGATTTTTAAGAGGTATTTAAGAGGTTAACATGACTTATAGAGAATGTGAGGCCATTCCTCTTCACAATTATCAGAAATGAGCAAAACAAACTGAAGGCAGTAAACTTGAAACCAGAGAACCTAGTGGTTAGTGTTCTTTATTTCCTTTTATATGCATGTTTATGTCTGGTTTGTGTGAACCAGATTTAGTGCCGTGTCACTCCACAATTTAGTGAAAAGTCCCGTCATGTTTTTGCCTGAACTAACTGAATATCGAGGGACTGTATTGCAGTGTATCAATCCTTTAAGGGGAAAAAGATCCTAAAGCCGAAGAAAAAAAAACACAGGTGGACACAAAAGTAAAAAAGGTTGCAGCATGCATGATTAATGATGTTTATCTAATTTAAACTTTGTGAATGCATTTATATTGATCTCAGTTTAAAATATTCCAAAGAAACCTTACAGAAAATGCTGTACATTTGTAAAAAGACATTAAAGCTTTTGTTTAAAGAGGAAACCACCCAAAAAGCATTGATTTGTCCTTTTCTCCTAAAAAAACAACTCTTGGTTTTCCCCATTAAAAAGTAAAAGAATGAAGGGCATTGTTGTGGAGACACTACATAAAGCTGATACTGTAAGTCAAAATTTACCTCACCTAAAATTTTCAGAAGCACTTGCTTTCTCAGGAAAAAGAAATAGTCTATCGTTTCTTTTAGGAGACGGTGCAGTTTCCAGGGTCCTTTACAGTTTGATCACTATTTACGATGGTGTTGCACTGTTATAATATCTACAGGTATGTTATGTAAAATGACAAATTAAGCCGAATACTGTACCACTTAGCAAATTCATGTGTTTGTAGTTTCAGATATTTACAGAAAATAATGTCCAGTTTAAGGTATTGTGATATTTAATAACACAAAGGATGTTCAATCCCACATTTTTTCCGCATTGGTCTTCAACGGTAACAAGTAACACGACATTGAAATACACCTTTAGTCTATATACAGTTCTGTGCATCTTTTCAGACTTTTCATTCTTGTATTACACAGTGCACCAGTTTCTTCACCAGTCATAGCACACGTATATAACATACCATGACATACGTTTTGTCAAACACAAAAAATAAATACCTTACCCAACATCTGTGCTTTATGAGAAAACACCGGCTTTCTGTTGCCTGAAATTCTATCAGAAGAGATTCGACTGCTTCAATTCTCAACTCAAGCAGTACCCCAGTGGTGCAGAAACTGAAACAGGCATATTCTCAGCAAACTCAAACTCTCAACCTCTTTTGCACACATATGGGCTATAGTGATATGAAGCTAGACTGAGGCATTTCAAACTGAGGACAAACTGAAATTCACAAATAACTCCAATCTTACTCCAACCCCTCAACTCACCCTTTGCAAAACTGAATGACGTGATTAGGCCTGTGTAAAATGATCAAAACAAACAGGATAATCATATTTGATTGTAATCTGGACTAGTGTGGTTAATTTTAGATTGTACTGCCTGAGATATATTTATATTTAATGCCCAATGGAAGCACTGTAGTCCACTGTGTTCCTTCCAAATTTAACATGGATTTATTGTTCAAAGGTAAAAGCAAAACAGATTTGTAAATTTCACACATGTTGAATATCACATGATATATCATCGACATCCAGCCACCTTCTCCACTTTGCAACCACAAAGACCCGCATCATCTTTCAAGTGTGCTCATGACACTCCTAAACGCTGCACTTGAAGGTCTTTCGGACGCGTGAAAGAGCATCACACCGAATGAATTACCTGCTTCTCCAGCTCCTCCAGTTTCCGCTTCCTGCAGTGAACAGCCTTGCTTGGGAAAGCCCAGTAATAGTTGGAGGTGCCAATCTTTTCAGAATCCACCATGCTGTCATCTACCAGGCTCTGCAGCACTTCCTTCACGGACATGGGTGCTGCAGGGGGCAAAGCCAGGGAGTTCAAGGTTACTTCCCGCGCCTCCTCTCCAGTCACAGCCGTGCTCTGCAGTAGGGATCGCTGCCGATCCAGCTTTCCCCCAGACTGTGGCAATGCTGCGGAAGACTGCCTACCGCACACGCTGTAATCAGTCCATTTAAAAAACACAACTTAGGACGTGAAGCACAATTTAAAGGTCGTGAAACAAAACCATGGCCCAGAAGACAACATCCCAGCTCTTGTTAATAAACAGCTGAATTAGACACTCGGATCAATTAGCGACTCGCAATCAAATGAGAAAAGTGGGTTGAATGGCCTCCTCTCAAACTTAATCTTTCTTATGATCGTGCCAAACTGAGTTAAACAAATGAGAGTATATTTGTAAAACAGGATTTGTTCCATTATTTTGAAAGGAATGACTGTAGTATGCTTTTTATTCAGAATGATAGGCATCTACCAAGCAGCATAATATAAAACACCATCATTTAGACTAGCTTATTAGCTAAAACAACCTAAACATTTGCCACATACTGCATGTCATTCTTTGATCAAAAAGTAAAAAAATGCAACTTTAATCCAGTTAATAAATTTCTAATAACCTTGTTTTTTTAGATATAGCTAGTACACAGTCCTTAGTTTAGGAACTATGTTTGATTTTAACACTGAAAAAGCAGAATGTCTACATAATATCTCTTTGAGCAGTCTCTAAAGACAGGAGTAGCTCCTATTGTTTGGAAAATTGCTAACACCCATCCACAGAACAAGTGATAAAATCAAACTAAGTAATTACTGATTAATGGGTCTTCTCTCACATCTATAGTTATACAAAACTTGAAAATATGATTGGTTGTAGCCTCTCATGTTTTTATGTACTGGAATGGGAGACTCTAAGGAAAACTGGGTAAATGCTGTCATGTTGTGTGAGAGCAGTAGGTGGCATCTTTTCCCTCTGGCTGAGAATTTCCAAACCAATGTCCCATTATTGCAGCAGGAGATACCATACGGCAGAATGAATGGTATCCCATGAAAAGGTACTTGGGACGAGACGTTTAACCTGACATCTTGTTCATTAAAGGGAGTCAAGCATTTGTGAGGGTAAGAGTGTTACCCAAGCATCCAGGGTAAAGAGATGTATTTGCCAAAGTTGGCATACCCTTATTTACCCTATGAATTCAATTGCTAAAACAATTTCTCATTTTTCTGTTTTACCCACTGTGTAATTAGCTTATGGCATGTAGTGCATCTCCCAAGTCCCCTCCTATATGTAAAGTGCTTTGGGATGAACAAAGGTACACAGAAGCAAGCAATTATCATTGAAGTGACTGCACTGCAATCAGTTTCTCAACCCATTTTCTGCCAGCCACGTTAATGTCTGGTAAAATTTACTCAGCAGTTCCATGACTCAAACTCCATGAGTTTTTCCCATTCGGTTTTGATTTAAAAAAATGACCCGATTTGAACAGTATTTAGATTTTGTCGTTTTAAAAAAATATGTAATGCAAAAGAAAAGGATACAATCACTTTTTTATCATTGTTTATCATGTAAACAGACAAGAATGAATCACAAACATTTCAAAGTAATAAATTAAATGAAATAAAAATTATTTCAATCAATAGTTTTTAATACTAATTAAAAATTCTTGGAACAATATCAGAATCCTTACATTTAATACGATTATTTTGAAAATTCCTATTTAATTCAATCCAAGATCAGACTGAATACCTACTGATTCCTTTAGACTTTGGGGCGATCTTTTCTATATCCTTCAGCTGAAACACATCTTTCTGGAAAAGGAAAAAAGCATTTTTCTTTTAATAAAGCACCAACACATATTTGGGTATTATTATAATGATCCTAGTATAAAAGCATAGTAAATGTTACTAGTCATGAAGAAATAAGCTCAAGACTACAAGTCATGGGGCTTCATACCACCCTGTGGTTTTACATACACAAGTGACATTTTTGTTTTAAGGTGCTTTCTGCAAAGGTCTTGTGACTATTTTCTCCTCAAAGAATACAAGATAACATTCTTAGGTTCCTTGCTCTAATATCCCATTCCCCATGTGTACTTCAGATCACGTTTTAAGCACAATTCTGAATGTTGAGGGTTTTTACAATTCTTGGCTGTGAAAACCCTTGTTTCAAAGGTGTTCTTGGGCACGCCTTGCAAAACAGGCAGAACCTGAAGCAGCACGCAATCACATGCTTTCTGCTTTACACCACAAAATGTTCCATGACACTTTTTGACAGGATTTGCATACAATATGTGACACACATTCAAAATGTATCATCAGAATTAAGATAATCTACAAGAACAAAGCTCTGTTGGGCTCTGTGAAGCACAAGATTCTAATCCATACCGTTAAAAACAAATGGAGGAAAGAGCTGGATTCAGAACACATATTTGCTAAAACACGGACACCTAACACACATGAAAACTATATAAAACAGGAGCAATGTGCAGTGGAAAAAAGTACAAAGGCTCACCAAAATAAATACTTAAAAACAGTTAACCCGATGAGTCTAAAGAGACCAGATTTGGGTTATAGGAAAACCATTCCAAACAACAAGCCAGTCCAACTCCACAGCTCAATCTCCGCACACCCTGCCAACAAACCATGCAGTCACGGTACACTTCCAGAACCACAGAGCAGCACCAGAAAACCTTTTTGCACTGCAGAAACTTGAGCTCTGGCCTGCAAGCACACACTCAAGTCTCCCAGGGTGGAATTTCAGTGAAGAAATCTTGTTTCACGAGAGCTTGTGTGCAGCCCCCTTATATAGACTGACTTTCGGCTGCCTAACGTGTATCCCAGTGATCAGCCACCTCAGCTACAAGAGGTCAAGCAGGAAAGAACAAATGCACATTTCAAAACAATGTGTACGGAAAAGGAAAATGCCAGAGTCCACTCCTTCCTCCGTGTGGATGGATTCACAGATGAGTCAGCGCAGAGATGCAGGTCAGCCGCCTAGTATGGCTCCCTGGAGCTCTCTCACTGTGCATACTCCACCTCCCACTCGCCCAGCAGTGCTCTTCAGAGAGACAAGCCCTTCATGTACGTAGCTGACGGTCACTCGTCTTCTGCTGGTTTAATCCATGCTGTGTTAACAGAGTTACAGGTTTACTTCTTCAGGCAAAAATAAAATAATCCATCCACCATCAGACGTCTTCCAGTTCCTAGTAAGGCTTGGAGCAGCCAGGAGAACCTGGGTGGGAGTTGAAGAGGCAAAGATGGACTACAGCCTGGACAGTACAAAACTAAAATTAGTTTAAAATTAATCAATTTGGATAAAAGCACTTAAAACAATAAGTCATAGCAACTTGGTACGGGATCAGCAAGGAAAAGTAATTTACAACATTTTAACTGTGACTAGTTATAATAAATATGGCATAGACTTTCCCAGTATGCTGTTGGCAAGTTTTCTACATTAAAAAATACAAACTGCAAAATGTACGAGATGGGCTAAATCACTAAACAGTTTAAAACAGTACATAGGAGCCAAACATCTTTAGCTGACATCTTATGCAGTATGCAGGACAACAGGACTTTGCATAACAGAGTACATTTTGGCCTTAAAAAAAAAAAACCTTAAGACGATCCTTAATAAAACTATATACTGACTGTATAATATATTGTGGCCTACTATATATTCTAGGAGTCATATGTCAAAATATCAGAAAACACATGAAGATCAAAACATAAATTACAAGATCTATCACAAGATTATTGTAAATGGTTATGGCACTAGAA
This sequence comes from Lepisosteus platostomus, assembly GCF_059453375.1. Lineage (NCBI taxonomy): Eukaryota > Metazoa > Chordata > Actinopteri > Semionotiformes > Lepisosteidae > Lepisosteus > Lepisosteus platostomus. The sequence continues at coordinate 58,988,606 of NC_142611.1, read as the reverse complement.
AATAAAATGGAATTAAAGGCAAACAATATACAACAGAATCCCAGCTCACATGTAATAATGAAATGCATCAAAGACAGGCAGACATGATAAACTGCAGTTTATGCAGGTGCACACTCCTTGGGTTTTATACAAAATTCACAAACTGATTACAGTTTTACACAGATAATTTACCAACGGTGACAATCATGGAAAAAATGACACAATCAGTGGGAAACCACTTCCAAGTAAACGTCAGCAGTCTGAATGCTTTAATGGTGAGGTTCAGTTCCTACACTACAGAACAAAACCATGTCATTAAGGGGCATATCTGCTTTGCATACCTACAATTAATGTCACTGCATCGCAACCCTTTGTTTCTGTCCTCCTTACAAACACTATGCCTGGATTGCAAGACAAACGAATCGGTCACGAAGCCTCCAGTGTAAAGGAAATTTCATACAATTGATTGGAAAAACAAACATCCCTTTAGCTTAATCCTTTCTTTCAACATTTTCCAGATGTTGACATGCATCCAGATACAGTCCATGCAACGTGCGTCCGTCCAACACCCAGTATAATTTTAGATGAATGAAAACCACACCATGAGATCTGCTTGATCACACACAAGTATTACTGTCATGACATACACGAGAGAACAAGAGAACAGGAGAGAGGTTACAAACAAGAGGTGCCCATTCAGCAAGTTCAGCAGTTGATAGCTTCCTGATCAAATGAATGGAAATGCAGCTCAGGCCTCTCCAGGCCTTTGTCATGCATGTTAGGATGTACATGACACAAGAGGAAGAGAAAGAAGAGGTTAATAGCAAAAAGGCTCAAACCGAAGGCATTTCAGTGATGGAGACAAAGCCAACTTACTGTCTCAAAAAATATCTCCATCATACGACTCCGCTTCTCCTCCAGGCTCAGTCCTTTCTTCTTAGACTACAAGAAAAGAAAAAATGATGAGCAAACACACACAGCACAGCAGGTTCTCAATAATTTATTCAGCTTCTTCCAAATGTGCTTGTGAAACTGGCGTATGTCAAAAAGAGAGACTGAGGTGTAAGTCTTCGGTGTCCAGGCGCTGGTCCTGCAGTCCTGCTCTAGATCATTTTACACCCATTTCAAGAAACCACTCCCGGTAATAATTAGGGGACTAACCGAAGGCCAACGAAATTGACAATACAAAGTGTCAGGGCGGAAGGGTGTTGATCTTACACAGTAGAACTGAAGTGAAAATTCCACCTTGTATTTCTGGGGAATCCCTGTACAGTCTCTGAGGGACCCTGTCTGAAACCCCCTGCTCTACCTAATCTGTGCTTTTGGCTGCTTCTGTTTTTTTACAGCTGGCAGGTGGCTTCAGCACAATAGGTATTCCCAGAGCTAATAACAGCCAGTGATTGCCACACAGTGCAAACCACACAGATTGCTACTGAACAGCTGACTGCGTTGCTGTTTGCCCTTGTCAAAGGTGATTCCATTTACCTTTGATAGATTTACTGTTTATTTCTTAAAATACAGCGAGAGGTTTTAAGTTACCAGTTTCAGAGGAGGTGCCATGCAGTGGCATTTGCAATTTTAGGAGGGAAGCAAATCCATCACAGGACACTAATTAGAAACCCATACAGTAGATGCTGTTTGAGGGCAATAAGAGAGAAATTTAAGTTTCGGTTCATTATGAGTAATATGATTGTAAGTCTTAGTGTTACCCAGGGATCTCCTAAGGCCAGCGAGAAAAGACAGCGCCACCTGGCTAATCTTGCCTGGTTTAAGACTGCGATTTCAATGCCGGAACGCCATTGAGACTGTCTGTCCATTCATTTATTGTTACGTTTTGTTAGCGATCGACAGTGAGGGTTTTCGTTTTTAAACCAGTGTTAAGACAAAACACGTACCCCCGATAGCCTAATACTTCGTCGTCTTACACCGATAACCCAGTTACAGGCCTGAAATCTTAAGAATGGTGAAGAGAACGAGACGAGATATTCATTTTTATGGTAAAAAAAGTGAAAATGAAAATGAAAAGCAGTCCTTAAATGAAAAACCTTTCATAAGAGTGATAAAAACCCGGTTTTAGAAATAATAGCACTGAGCTATACAGATGACTGGTTTCAACAAAACAGTGGTTAGTTTAATGTTTTATAAAATACACATACAAGATGTTAGTTGTAAACAGAAAGCTTCAGGGTTATCAGTAAGTGTGAGCAGACTCTGTGACTTCTTGATGAGATACTGAATATTTGTTTAAACTCCGCTGTCATCCCCCTATAGGCAGGCTCTTATAAATTGAGTTAAAAATAATAAACATTTACTGTACAGTTATGTACTGTACACATAACCTTTTCTTTTAGAAACATTTTGGAGGGTACCACTACAGGCGCTGTCTGCTCTCAGTTGTTTGAAAATATATATATATATTTTAAATTCACTTTCATAATGTGACTAACATAAATAAACTATGATTAACATAGTATGATACTTTTGTCACTGTCACAATTTTTAATTGTATTATTTTTAAAGTTTAACGTTTGTTTTTATTTATGAGGGCACAATATTTGTATGTGCGTTTGTAATGTGGACAGCTTGTCCTTTTCTTGTTTTAGTTTTATATGCGTGCCTAAAGTTTTAATATCGGTCTGTGTAAAATCGTGCTAAAATGTGCTAAAAAAAGACTGTTTCAAACATTTTTAAATGAGCAACTCAGAGATAAAAAATACAGGGGGTACAAAAAATAATTTCAACTGCAGCAAAGAAATGAAGAAATGTTCTTCTGACGTGCAGATGCACGTCTGACCTACGTTAATGTACATTTATTTAAATTTATTCCATTGTATTTATAAATTATATCAGGTAACAGTTCTGCCACCTAAATGTAGAAGTGAAAACTGCCATTCACGTAAATTTTTAAAAACTTTTTTGGTCCACATCAATTTCTGAAACAAACGGAATGGATTGTGGGTCAAACATTTTGAGAAAAGCATTGTAAACTACAGTTTCACGCACCGATTTACAGTGTTGGGTTCATCTACACCGTACTTCAAAGTAACAGAGGTATGAAAAGCATAGGGTTTAGTCAAAAAACACAATAAACCAGGTACCATCACTTACCATTTTGTTTATTCACTCTTACAAAGTGAAACTTCCCGCTCGTTTACTCTGCCTTCCTGAATGTTATTTCCTGTATCCAATTGATTGTCTGGCCTGCCTGGGCGGGCAATCGAGAAAAATTAAAGCGTCTTGCGCCCTCTATTGGAAAGACGCTGTACCATGGGGCCACGTTTCTTCTGCAGGACAGGACAGGACAGATCAGCGCCTTTGAGGTGATTAACGTACCTGCCCGATTTTCTTGGTTTCTGGGGGGAAAAAATCAATGTACGTTAATCTCTGTATGAAATTACTTTCACAGCAGGAAATAATTTTTGCCTCTCCTTTGTACCAGCTGTAGGACAGCAAGATACATCTTGTCATGTGGTGAGCAGAACCCAATGTTCCAAATTAGTGTAGATGAAGCTAGTGCATTGGAGAATTTTACCATTACTACTTTTAAACTAAAGCCTGGACCTTTAACTGTATATGCAATCAATCTGCTGGTTTTTGTATTGCTTTAACTATCAAAAATGAAGAGAATAACACACCAGCATTAATTCCTACATTTATTAACACAGCAGCTTCTGTTTAAATATCTGTAATTTAATATTTGAAATCGGTATGCATCCACCTCATACTTATCCATCTTTATTTAATCACTATCTCTATTTCAAGATCACTTGATTGAAGAGCATTTGACAGCTTTTCCTTCCCTGGCATGATCTTTATGTTTAATAACTTTAGTAAGATAAAGTTTCCTAACTAGGCCTATACTGGAATCTATACCAGTATCACTTGACAGCTCTGCAGTCTTTTCCTTGTGAGAATGCTGTGCATTGTATCTACAAGCATGAAAAGCCATGAACACTAAAGTCTAAAATTAAATCCTTTAATATAGCCTCTGACAATGATAACAATCTTTCTTCCAATAAAAATCAAGACTGTTAAAAACATCCTCTTGGGTACACAAAGCCCTGTTATTGTTTGATGACCTTTTTTCACTCTCTTTCCTTCTGACCTGAATAACAGATGGCGTGCTTGAAACAGTAGGTTGAGAACAAGCCATGAGGCAGGTTAAAAGTGTAATGAACAAGTCGAAAATGGAAAGAACCATGCCACAAGATTCACTGCCAATCTTGCTAAAGAAAGAAATCTTGAGAAAACGCTGTATGGGAAGGGAAGGCCCCAAGTATTTGTCGTTCACAGTGCTGACAGAGTACACATGGGTGAATATCCATTGTCACCTAAATGTGCTCTAACTCGGGCTCTTAGTATTAGAGCATGAGCAGTGTTCACATATTATATAAAGCAATTAATAGCACTGACAATCACAGTGGTTTTCAAAGAATGCAATACTTTATTTCTGTGCTGTACATAAACATGATTAAATTAAGGAATGTTTAAAAAAAATAAAAGAAATGTTTACACCCACTGCAAGCACATTACGGGCTCAGGATATTGTGTATATTTAGTGAAGGTGGAAATCACTGCAGGTTGTTGGTAAATTTCTTTCCTGTTGGTCATAAACTGGTCTCTTAGTGAAATGGGTGAAACAAAAGCATTTTAAGGCTTTTTTTTACAGACCACTTAGTGCTCTACATTCTGAGCCATTTTATTTTGAACCCCTGTATTATACAAACTGATTTGTACAGACATTTCCAAAATTTACACCACCGGTAAAATTTACAAAGCACAAAATTCATATCTTTATATAAAAAACCACATTACAATGGCATTGCTTCTGTCATTAATACATATAGAACAAAACATCATATGGGCACTTTGTTTTCTGTTTTGGCATCACAAACACATTGCATGGAAATGAAAAAATAAATAAATAGGGAAATAAAGAGAAACAACTACACAAAGCAATAAAAGAAGGACTATATCTGAACCTGGCCGATTGTATTAATAATGTGAAATACCGCTGCAGCAAAGTAAAAGATAGCAGCCAGGCTTGTAAGTCTCACATTGTTAAAGACACAAAGACAGTAGGTTCATATCTGACCCACACATCTATATCAATAGAGTAACCTCTACTCTCTATATATTGTCAGATATAACTATTGTCATGTTTCCAATTGGTGACAATAAAATCAAAGCATAGTTTGCAATTGTTGACATTCTACTATTTCCACAGAGGGATTCACCACTGCTTCATATTCTACCTGGGGCTTATTGAGTAAGAACAGGGACAGCCACATGGAAGGAAAACTACAGACTATCCAGAAGCGTAAAACGTCTTAGAGATGACGTGTGAGGTCTTATCTGTGGGACTACTCCAAACCTGTGATTTTCTGAACAAACTTTATTTGTATATTTAATAATTAATCCTTTTCCAATGGCACAGCTTTGGACAATTTTCCAAAGAAACACTAATTTGTCTTAATATGTTTAAGATTGCAGGGTTTGTATTTTAAGAAAGCACAGTTACAAATATTTATTCTGTGTCAAAATTGTCCAAATAAAAATCTTGTGAAAACATGCTATTGATGCACAGGGGATACATGATAATAGGGATGTATATCCAATAGGCTGCCAATCAACAACATACCTTTAGCACTATATCTTTCTTGCCACTTTTAAAGAAATAACTGCTTCTTTGTGTGTACCGTTCAGTGCCGGGGACCTTGGACATTGAGTGGTGTAAACATCAGTATTACCATACAAGAAAGAGAGGAATGAAAAAGATGAAAAAATTACTGGAAAGGCCATAACCTAGCAGACTGTTCTCCTAATGCATTGTAGTTTGTTCAAAAAGCTTAAAGACCATTATGTACAAGAAAAAAATGCATCTACGGTTGCATTGCTCTTACATAAGTTTGAAGACCTTTTAAAATCAAGCGGAGAGTTTAAAAGGGTGAGCTTTTGTTCTTTGCCACATACAAAACACTCCTCAAAGCATAGTAGCACAAAATAAAACTCTTAATCTGATCCAGATTTTTTGGACAAAATATCAGAGACAAATATTGCCTTTAATTTTCTTAAATCTTTAAACCTGCCATACTTTCAAACATCCCACATCCTTACTTCCTACATACTTTATGTACAGCATCATCATTCACCAGTACGTTAAGGTTACAGTGGTACAGTATGCTTTTCATTTTCAGATTCATAGCGTTACATTTTAAACTGAAAGACAAACACATTGACTGGCCATCAATTAAATAGTTACAAATATAACAGCAGGCATGTAGCATTACCTTTTTTTCTTAAGGAGAACCATTAAAAAAGCATTGCATCACAGGAGCATAAGGGCATTCAGAAGAACAGGAAATCAGCTACTGTAATAGATTATACTACTATACAAGTCATTGTAACTAAAATATGGTGTTAATGTATTAATATAGTCTACAAGTTCAAGTTCATTACTTGGCACGCATATGGCGCTTTACTCCTTTAATGCTTTAATGGACAAAATGGAAAATATTCACAATAGAAACCACCAAGGTGAGGAGTTCTGTGATTTCTAATGAGAAATGGATAAAAAGTGAGGCCACAAGAATAGGAAGCAGTTGATGACTTTAGTGTCCAGAAGAACTGGCAATCTTGAGTTGTAAGTATGTCTCCAGCTTTCTTGGCAGGTGATGTGGTACGCGATGCAAGCTTTAAGTCACTGTAAGTAGCGGTAGACTTTAAAGCAGTGGTTTCCAGAATCTGCTACAACAACATGGCCATCGGAGGTGAGTGCCAGGCCTTGCGGGCCATACAGAGGATCCGCTGAGGTGTTTATGTAGGACAGGAAAGAGCCACTGCCATCAAACACCTGTTTGAGGGGGAGGAATAAAAGTCGATTAATTCCAGCCTCTTGGAATGACAAACCTTCACTTCAGTTTTGTACACTTAAGTAATAAAGAGCTGGCAGTTTTACATAAATAATCCACACCCTTTTTTTAGGGTTCAATATTTTTCAAATATCTTTCTCTGGTTTTCAGATAATCAGTAGCCTACTGGCACATGAAAGTGTCTAACGTGAAACAGTTGCTTTTTTGACTGTATAATTCAGTTGCTTGCAGATGTCATAATTTAGCACTGAGCCCTACTGCTTTTAATCCTTTGTAAAACAAGGTGCTTGTTTTCATGATTACAGTTTGCCAAAATGCAAAACAGTTTGTCAAGTTCTTAACTGTAATGGTGGTGAACAGATGCTTGTTGAAAAACTGACTTAAAGGGCACATCAATGTTTCAAAAAACATTTCAATAACAGTACACCAGCTTGATAAACCTAACCTTAACCCTAATACAGTGTCATCACTACTCTAAGTATAAATATTTTGTTTACATTCTACAGACCATCAACTCATAGTAAATCTACATCTTATAATGATATACATGTATGTTCAACTCTAAAGCATGACAGACTTTTCTATAGAATGTTTTACAGTTGTCACAAACACCTCCAGATATGTCTGTGAAAATCTGTATGTACTGTATATAACTTTGAAAACTTATGCCTACTACCATACTGTATGAACTAACACTTATACTAACCTTAAATAAGGGTAGATCAAATTATAAATTAGTTAGGGTAAAAGTTTGGCAATCATGAGTAAAGGTGGTTCCTCAGAGCACAAGCTGAACACTGTGGCCCAGGTTGAACACGCAGACAAGTGCTGTTTGAATCTGGTCTGTGTCATTAGCTAACCGCTTTCCCATTGATAGCCCAGTAGTAGCACACAAATGGCTATCACCTCTGGGTAACGTTAGTCAAGGTGAACAGCACCTGCAAGTGCTGTTCACCTGCACTGAAGTGACTTCAGTGAGAGACGTTTCACACCTGCCATCAGTTCTATCTCTCCTGCAAGCGTGCAGCTTGTCAAATGTCGGTAGCTGTGTGTCGAGTTATCAGAGGAGTGCCATTCTCCCTGTCTGGTACAGAGGTTGCAGCAGTAAGTTGAGTTGCTACACAATTACAAATTAGGCAACTATAAAGCAGAAGATAAGCAAGTCAAATAATAAAAAATTGGCAAATACATCTTGTACAGTTAACAAGATGTACAGTTAACACAACATTTGTTATTCTCAGATTGGTATGACAACCAAGAGAAGTCAACATTTTTCTACAACAATCCAAACCTGAAAGAAAACTGTTGAATATTTGCTTATTAAACCAAATATATGATCAAGGTTTAAGAAAGCTCTGCAAGTCTCTAAGCTTGACAAAGATGTAAGATATACATGACTATCACTTGGTGTTGATGTTGGCATTTTGTGACTGTCCTTGGAATAGACACCTGCATAGTTCTTTAATGCCATTCTTACCTGTATCCGGCTATTGCCCCAGTCTGCTACAATGATATTGCCATTGATATCTACTGCCACTCCTGTTGGTGCATTAAATTGCCCATTGCCTTCTCCATTGGACCCAAATTTCAATAGGAATTCCCCCTCTTGGTTAAAAACCTATATGTCACAGAATAAATATAAAAAAATAAGTCTCCTTGTGAAACAGTCACTAAATTGATACAGCTGAGATTTTGTTGTTTATTTTTACTTATTTCAACTGTTACTTAAGTAATGGAAGTGTTTGAGCATTGCTGCATTTCAGACCGGTGCACTTGCTCTTATGAATGTACAGTACGGTCTTTTTAACTCCCTGTTCCGTTCACCTTTACATATAAAACCGAAAAGCATACAACATGAATACAGCCTCACCTTCACAGAGTGGTTATGGAAATCTGTAACAATTATTTCATTGTTATTGTTCACAGCAGCAAAGTGGGGGCCTGAAAGGAAAGGAAGACATGTCTTGGCATTTCTAGAAACTTTGACTACCCTCTATTCATGATTCAAGGACCTGATCTGTTTTCATATAGGCAGTTTCTCTTAATAATCCCTACATTTTAAATTTCTGCAGTGCCGCATGGTTTCCAGAAGTGAAGTACATTTTAGTTGCATTTTTTTGTCAGTTCCAGTACAGTGTTCTCTAGAATTGATGAAGAACAGAATAGAATTGAAGTTCCTTAGTCCCCTGATTTAGCATACTGTAGCTTGAGCAACATTCCCTTCACTGTGATCTGTTATCCCTCTATGATATGGTAATAATATATAATTTTTTAAGCATTTGTTTCATTTATGTACATTACATGATTATGTGTTTCTCACACTCCCTATATATTTTGAGCACAATATACAGTATGTGAAAAAATACAAAATCCAAGCTTTAATGAAATGGGAAAAAGTAATTCTCATAAAATTATACATGAGCTATACACCTAAATCTAAATAATGTACAAAGGACGAATGAACTTTAGAAATTGGATGTGACAAAAATACATTAAAAAGGGTTTTGTGAGAAGACAAGGATGCGTCAACTTTCAATTACATTAATTGCCTTCAAAGAAGTCCCCCCTTTGAAGACCCGATGACAAGGGAGACATGCTGGTGGTATCTTGTCCATGCTGTATCTCCATGCAACGGTGAGTGTAAGAGGCAAAGAACGGGGGTTTACATATTACCATCAAGTGTACCTGCAAACTGCTTGTCCCCGTTTCCACGGCTACCAAACTTTGTCACCAGCTTCCCATTGGGTTGAAAGATGAAGACGCAGCAGGCCTTGTTGTCCACCACGATGATGTGACCATTTCGATCCACTGACACCCCTTTCGGCCCCATTAGTTTACCCGACCCAATCTTTGTCTGTGAGGGCAAACAATCATTAAGGGATGTGCATGCGTCCTTCAAAGTCAGATTTATGCCACAGTTCTTGGATTTCAGTAGAAAAACACGTATACACAAGGCATATTATGAGGAACACACCCAATGTTTTTGTCCTTCATGTGCAGTGATTGATTACTACTACTCATAATAATAGAGTTCAGGTGTTTAAAAAAAAACAATTATCACCCTACATAATATAGGGCTACACAGCCCTACAGTGCTTTACACAATATAAAAAGCACATTTCACAAGATTTTAGCTTTGGTCTATCTAAAAGACAACATTCCAGGCTAGATTTAAGAAAACCCTCTGTGTTCAATCATTTTTTGAGACGGTGCTCCAGAGCTTTGGAGAATTCAAATAAAAGGCCCTGTCATCCGCAATGTGTAGACAAACAGTGGGAACACACTTTAAACTAGAAGGAAGACAATAAAATATCTTTCTTACTCTTTCAATGCTGTGATGCCTTACAACTACAAAACCCATAGTTCATTCATAAAAATTTTTTTTACTGTTGATGTCTATCTCAGCAAGCAATGGGCGCCACCCTGCACAGCACAGGGCACATACACAAAGGCCAATTTTCCCAGAAGCCAAGTAACCTATCAGTATGTCTTTGAATTGTTGGAGGTAACCAGAGCACCTGGAAGAAGTTCACAAGAAGAACATACGAAATCCACACAGATAGCACCCCAGGAATTGAAACCAGGGCCCCACTGCTGCAAGGCAGTGATGCTAACCAGTGCCCCACTGTGCCACCCTAATTTGGAGTCATTTCAAATCAAAATCAAAGTAAGCTAATTTCCTTCTAGCCAATGCTTCAGTTCCCTCTGAGGGCTCACCTTGAATTTCCCGTCGCAAGAGAAGATGCTGACCCACTTGTTATCATAGTCAGCAATGATGATGTCCCCATTGGGGTGGACAGCCACACCTGTGGGGCGCTGCAGCTGTCCAGGAGACCTTCCACGCACACCAAACCGGATTTTAAATTGACCATCGTTTGAGAAGATCTGCCAACATACGACAAACCACCTTCATGTACTTCTAGAATGGAAATTTGAGCAAGCATGTACGTAAATTTCTTTCACTGTAAAATTATTACATATTTTTGGAAACCTTTATCCAAAGTACTTTGCATTAAAAGACACACCATTCAATCACAGGACACATAAGCACACACCTTGGAGATGCCAATGAATCTATCCAGCATGTCTTTGGAAGGTGGAAGGAGACAGCATTGATTGAACACTTGTAAAAACAGTCATGACTAGGAAAATAGTTTTAAGAGGTGTTCTTTAGAAGTCAAGCCCTCTCTGCAGTTTTAGCAGGTGGAGTCATCTACAGACAAAGCGATACGGCCACAAGAATCTGACAACATGCTCCAGTTCTCCTGGGGGACAGTGTCACTTCATGTGCACTCACACACTGGGCTGGTAGAATAGAACAGGATTTGAACTCTATCAAAAGAAACCCCAAAGGGTAAGTGGATCATGATTCAAACAAACCTACATTAAACCTTTGTTTTTTTAGATGTCTGTTCACTGGGGGGAAAATAATCAACTGGCCACTACCTGGAGCACGAAAACTGCAACTCATCTCTACTACGATCAAGTGTTACTTGACACAGAGAATAAGGAGACTGAATTTTTTTGGCAGAATTACATAAAGAGCAGACAGCTGCTGCTTCATTCTAAGCATGATCCTGCTCCACAGTGAGTTGTGTCAACACGCCCAAAACGTCATGTTCACACAATTCAGCTTTACACAATGTGTCAGGAATAGCTTCAGTCCTTGACAGCCACAGGACCATCTGGTTTTCAGTTACATTGCTGAGCAACAATTAGTTTAATTTGTTTAATTAGTACTGAAATGGTTGTGGAAGTGGAAATATTGTTTAACAATTCAAAATACAGTCTAAAAAACTCTGCCGTCTGTAAGACAGTATCATGAGATCAAGGTTTGTCCATATTTCTATAATGCCTACCAGTACAGAAGAAAAAAAAGGATGTTTTACCATTAATCAATGAATTAAGAACACAATCTCACTTTATGAAATATTGGGATGTTAAGGAAGCCGGCAGCAAAACAGGAAGGAAAACAACTGCAAAAATCATGTTGAACAAAAATGAAGACTGAAGCTTAAAGAAGTTACCAGATAACATACTGGATATTTGGGGTAATTGGTGTCAGAAAATGAAAGCAGAGCGTGTGAATTAAAAAGGAGAGTAAAATGGAAAGTAGAATTATTGGAAGATTCTTCTTTAGGGTACTGGATTTAGTATAAGCACTTCTTTACTTCCTTATATAAACGGTTATACTGTAGGAGTCTAAAATAAACTGTCCAGCAATGTTTTCAAAACAGATCCTAACTTATTTAAAGAATCAGAAGGATGAGATTTTCTATCAAATTAGCTAATAAAAAAACAAATAATCCATATGAGCTGAAAGCCACCCTCTTGTTCTTGTTTCTAAGGTTGATGTTGTTGTATTTGGTATTATCAATTGTTGCTATAATTCATATAATTCATATTATGAATATATTAAAATGTTCCTGTTCCTTTTGTTATTATTTGTAAGTGTGAAAAAAAATGGTTTAGTGTGCCAAAAATAAAGAATCCATCCACTGTGTGTTACATGAGCTCAATACGGTTGTGAAACCTGGAATCTTATTTTAAGAATTATTCACAAACTGCAAGCAATGCATATGATACAGGAAGAAGCTTGATAGGAATTTCAAGATTTAAAAGAAGAGGGGATGGATGGTTTAGGAAGTCAACAAATTTCTAATTTTGTTGAAAGAGTGAAGAAATTAACATGGCAATAGGCTGGACAAGTAAGTAAAATAGGCAATAGGCAAAATAAATTCCTAAACACTGAACAAAGACTTTATTAATCTGGATCATAAGAGTATCATGTGTTTGATTAGACCAGCACAAAGAACTCAAGAAAGATGAGAAATTAAGAAGTTTGCAAGACATGAAAGCAAAAATCGAGGGAGGCATTCTTAGTGCGATCTGTGGATATCTTTACCCAGCAATGGACTGAAAATAAAGGATTCCAATAAGATGATGATGATAATGGTCTAAATGACAGTGTAGAGCAAACATTTGCTTTGAATTTTCAAATTACTTTTATTGAAAAATATTCATTTTGCTAAAGATTAATACAGCAGTAATTAAAAGGATGTTTTGATTAGTCCATAAAAATAAGTGACCCACCTGTACACATTGATTGTTGCTGTCTGCTATCAAAATCTTGCCGACAGAAGATGCTGCCACCCCCTGAAGATTTGTGAACTCTCCTTTGTTTCTTCCCTTGGTACCTAAAATACAAAGACACTATCAATGGATTTTCCTAACAGGTCACGATGAACCAATAAAACACAATATCAGCAAGGATTTACAGTACGTTTGACAATTTCTCCATATACCGTACCTTGAAAAAATGGAAATGGCAAAAAAGCTGTGCATGAATAAACTGCAATATGCCTTGCAACTGAAAAAATGAAAAGCAACAATAATACATTTAGGAACAAGTAAAAGGTTTATTCCATGCTGAAAAGAGAAGAAAGAAAGAAAACACAACGTTTCGGCTGTGGAGCCACCTGTTACTTGTTCCTTTGCAGCCTACGCATGCTGACGCAGCTACCCACCTGAACTAATAATACATCTATAAATGTACAGTGTATGGTTAGGTACTTGTACTACAGTTATTTTTTCCTTGAATCTGTAACTTACTGAAAAGATGCTTATGCAAAAAAATAGTATTGTATGTGTGAAGGAATAATAAAGAAAGCTTTTCTTTGTTTTTATTGAAATTGTACATGAAAGGTACAGGATAGAATGTGATTATAATCCTTTTTTAACAGCTGAAAAATAAAAGGATGCTTTTCCAAAAAATAAATGTTGGGCATAAAAATATTGGAGGGATGGTCTTGTTCAAGACAGAGTATATTTAAGCATGAATGGCCTTTTTCATTATAAGATTTTAAAACAATGAGCATATGTTTTCTAAAATGATGTCATGTTTTTCACATATGAATGTTTTTTTCGAAATTTGCTAAATGATGTTATACATAAATCTGTGACCAGGATTTTCTTTATAAATGTTTGGAGTACACTGTGTATATAACAATTACTAATTGCAAATGAAAGTGTAAGGTTTTCATGTAACAATATGTGAAAACTGTGCAAGGTTCTGAATAATTTTGCAAGGCACTGAATACTTGTTTTTTATCTCTATAAGTCAAAGTTAACTTTCATTAACAAGACTGAACTTCCTGTGGGAGGCTGTAATAAACTAACAAAGGATTATTTATTTGGTCTTCCTCAATTTTCTTTTCTTTAAAGGATGTATACTTGGCTTGGATAAACTATGATACAGTGCAAAATTAATTCATATGCAAAGTTGTTTCTAGGAATAGTACTAAAGCTACAGCCCGATTCATGTACAGTAGGTTTCAAGCTTAAGGATCTTATCTGTAAACCAAAAAATGTTGACATTTACTTATATTATCAAGGGTTTTAGATACAAGAGCTATATTATACTGTACTTTATTTTACATAATTGAAAACCATGAGAAAAAAATCCAAAAGCATTCACACCGCGAAATGCATTTCAAATTTAAAAGTAATGTCAACGTGACAGGATGGAAATGATGTTAAATGATGCAGTGAATTTTTTCTTAATTCATAAACATTTTATTCCATACTGCTGCAAAACAGATGTTTTTTAACGGATAGGTTTGAAAAAATAAACAATATGGGTAGGCGTCCTGCTTACCAATTCTGAAAATCAGATCGTCCTCGATGGGATTCTCTTTCCGTTTCCCAGTGCTGTACATGCTGGCCGGTCTCTTCACAGCCTTCTGCTTGACATGCCCACTGCCAGGGGACTTCACGCGCTTCTTAGCGCCCTCCGTGGTCGGAGACACATCAGCGGTCTTGGCCACCTTCAGCTTGAAGGGGCTGCCTTTGATATGCTGATCATAGAGTCTAAGGGAGAGGGTGAAGTCACCCTCTTTCTGAACGGTGTACAGGAAGTCATACGTGCCATTCTTATTGTCCAGAATCTCGCCATCTGCAACGCTGCCGTCAGGGGTGGAGATCTCAGCAGTGAGGGTGGCGTTGCCTGTCTTGCACAGCTCCCCGTCCTTGTCCTTGGTGGTGATGGTGACCGAGGTGGGGTGGCCCACCACGCACTGCCGCAGCCCCTCCCCCGTGGCCACTGTCTCGTAGGCCACTGCGTTTGTGGTGATGATGGTGCCCAGGTTGTGAATAGACTTCTTCAGGCCGTCCGTCTCGATGATGAAGTCCAGCTGGTCATTCTCCTCGGGCTGCAGCGGGTAGTCCTGGCTGGCCAGCTCGGTCAGCCGCTCGCTCATCTGTTTCTTCACCAGCAGCACCTCGGCCTCCGTGCCGTGGCTCAGAGCCTGCTCGGTGAAGTTACAGCTGCTCTTGATCCCTTCCTGCCCCTGCAGAAGGTCGTCCAGCTGGGCCTGGAGAACCTGGGAGCCACAGAAGCGCTCTGTCAACTGCTGCAGAGCCAACGCACATCAGCTCAGGCCTGGGGCCCGAGCGTTTAGCGGAGCCCCACCACAAGTGCCATTCATTTTGAATTTTCTAATGAAATACAGATTTTTATAGTTAACTGAAAAATTGGTGAAGTGTGCAAGGTACTTTCAGACGTTTTGGTTAAATAGGTGTTGGTAGCTATAAAACATTTACCCTGTATTGCTAAATTTGCTTATTTTAGGCTACCATTCTGGAGAAAGGTTGTTTTCTGTGTTACAATGTACTGTAATAGATGATCTTTAATCAATACTCAAGGAAGAAAAACTAAATGTGCTTGTATTATTGGCAATTGGGAACTGCTTTACAACATCTTTTGATTTGGACATAATTGAAGCGTTAGCCAGAAGAAATGAGAAAAAAGACGTTTTAAAAGTGAGTATAATAAATGTTTCTTATCCAATTCAAGTTCAGTAGATATATTTTCTCAATAATACCACTGAAAATTCAGTTTCTCTAACATAAGTGTTAAGCTACATCTGTTAATCTGTTTTCAAATGTGAAAGTCAAAGGAAAGGAAATTGTTACAAGACAATTTTACTACATTAATGTTCTTTCTACACTGTATCATAACTTAAAACAAAATTAAACTATCTGCAAAGGCTATGGTCTTACAGGTAGGTGTCGAAGCTATCATACTCGTATTTACAGTATATTATAAGCCAAACACAATTATGTCTGCTCATAGGGACCACCAAAGAGGTAAGCCATCCCAGGTCAAGCCTAAACAACATTCTACATGTAATATACATTTACACTTTTTTACATTAAGGAGGCCACAGCACCCACATAACCTAACCTAATTTACACCTAACCTAACAGGCTGAGAATCTGATAAAAGAAAAAAAACCTCTATACCTCTATCCCCAGCTCTAAAGTCCTTTTTTGTAACATAAATTGCTGAGTAGTGTGACCTGACACAGCACAACTGTCTAAATTTATCCCAGAGGTGACTGATAATGAAGTGATGTGGAAGAGACACTCTAGTTCTGCGTTTTTGGAACCCTTAGGGATCCTTACTGACATACATCACCCTGGATAAGAACATCTGGCAACTAAATAATAAAACAATGACAAAGACAGATGCATGTTTACATTTTAAGTTCCATATCATGTTTGAAATGTACAAATCAAAACAAGCTCTTTCAGATCTGATAAGTAACTCCCTGTCATAAAGCAACAAATCAATCAATCACAGCCCTAGCAGGTTTCTGATTACTACAGCTACATGCAGAAAACCACATCCCAATAAGTTTTTTTTCTTCTTCTTTCAGGATTCAATTTCTTTTAAGCACGTCTATATCCTAACTTTGTAACATCTGCAAGTTTCAGTTAAGCAGTTTCCAAAGTATTCAAAATATCCTTATTTATACAGTATGCAAAATTTCCCCATGTGAAATTTGGTTAACAGCACATACATTACAGTTAGTATTTTGCAAGTTACAGTATTTCATTCAGTGTTATTCAGATCACTTAAAGCCCAGACAAACTGCCATTTCCTGGGTGAGTTGGGGTGCAATTACTTT
This sequence comes from Lepisosteus platostomus, assembly GCF_059453375.1. Classification (NCBI taxonomy): domain Eukaryota; kingdom Metazoa; phylum Chordata; class Actinopteri; order Semionotiformes; family Lepisosteidae; genus Lepisosteus; species Lepisosteus platostomus. Next base: position 58,971,784 of record NC_142611.1, on the reverse strand, counting down.
TTTAATAAAAATGCACTTTACAGGGTATGCAGTAATTTCTTGTTAAAAAATGGCATACAAGCCATTGGAATAAAAAAACAAACAAATAAAACTGGGCTGGAAGCAGTGCTAGATCAGAAGCTGACATTGCACACTTAGCTATTTTAACAAGATTAATACGCCTCCAGTGTAAAGACCCAGGCTAAAAGCACAAACCTACTTTCTGTTTGAGTCCATATGTGACCTCCAGCTCCATGAGCAGCACACTTTTGCGCACATTAAGCGTCTTCTGCAATTCATCGAAGGTGGAGTGAATATCTTCTTCAATGCAGGACTTTTGATTGGTAAGCTGCTGTAAGATTTCCGACATGACCTGCAGGGCTGAGTCAATCTCAGGCAGCCTATGTACAGCAGAGCACAAAGAGGAATTGAATCATTTCACTGAAACTTGAAAGAGTTTTTGAACATAAAGACAGTACAATGATTTTGAGCATGTTACATGTGCATCTATTCATGTGTGCATAGATACCACTGTCTATTGAAAACCCTTGCATTATTATATTTTCTCCCTTGAGTAACACTCAGGGAGTTGTCCATTGGGACAGCTAACGTACTGTATGTTGCACAAGGTAGGAGGGAAAAGACTCTACGGGACACTGGTCCATCACAGAAAATCCAAATGAACAAGGGGAACAGATGGTACCAGGCTAGAATTGAACCCAAGATCCAAGAAATCCATCGGCAGTGCTAACCACCATACCACTATGCTGCCTTAATAATGATGTGATATATTTAAAAGAGGAGATATAATAGAGAAATATTTCAGTTATACCGCTTATAGGAACAATCTACACAGATGAAAACATAGCTACAGGTAACTAAGTGTTTTAGTGAAAGATTTAGCTTTGTTTGGAAAAAAAGGCAGCAGTAGTGACAGTTTAACAATGAAGGTACAGTATCTTCAGATAGGCACACCGTGACATGGGAGAGGGAGATGAAGAGCTGGGCTGAGGAGACAAACTAACCTGTTCTTGACAGCATCGAGCTGGTCTTGCAGGGAAGCCTTGTGCTGCTCCACCACGTCTTTGAGCGGGACAGTGGGGTGCTCAGCGTGCTCTCCCACAGTGCAGTCCTGGCACATGGCTGTCTCACATGAAGGACAGTAGAACTCCATCACCTGAACAACAGCACACCAGAGACCCAGTGAGGCCCAGAAAGTCAGCTAGGCATGTGCCTCTCCTCTCCACAGCAATAACCTGCTAGTGTGCAGACAAACATAACACACCCGCAAAAAAGTACTCTTCTCTCTTTAGTAGTTCAGGTGGGTAGCTGCGTCAGCATGCATAGGCTGCAAAGGAACAAGTAATAGGTTCATTCCATGCTGAAAAAAAGAAGAAAGAAAACACAATGCTTCAGCCATTGAGCCTTCTTCAGCCTTCTCACATCTGAAGAAGGGTCCACGGCCGAAACGTTGTGTTTTCTTTCTTCTTTTTTTCAGCATAGAATAAACCTATTACTTGTTCCTCTTCTCTCTTTGTTGACTCACAGTTAAAGGAAAAATTAAAAGCATCAAAAACAATCAAATGATAATCTAGAAGAACTCAGAAAAACTTTATATTGTAAAGTTGAGGTAAAGGTTCCCAGAAAATGGCTTAATATGTAATCATAGCAATGCTAAAAGAGAATAGAAAGATAATCTCCCAATAACACAGTCGTCTGGAACTTCTTTTATTGTGCCCAAAATGGACTTAAAACCTTGTCTTGACAACTTTACCTAACCAGCTACAGTTACCAGTTACCAGCTGACCACATTGTTATGACAACATCACAATAAAGTTTAAATATTACAGAAATTATCATTTGTAGATTCAAAGGCAATGTTCTCAAAACATTACTTTTATTTAAGTTACATGGAAATTATGACATTTATACAGTAATGCCCCCTCATCATTTTAAGATTCTGTAACATCTCAATACTGGTATCAAATACTGCTCAGAAGTAAAGTCTTATGAAAGCATATGTACAATATACATGTCTTCAGTGGTCACACATTTTGTTTCAACACTATGTCTTAAAGTTTGATATAACAAAACTGTACCCTTCCAGTAACCCTGTACAAACCTTGCTAAAACATTTTGATTACCATAACCAGACCACAGCCTTTCAGAAAAGGTTGTTACAACATGTAGGGATAGCTGGTCTGATAACCACACCATCACTCTTTCCATATTGTTCATCAGACACTACTGCTGCAGACCCACAGGACGCAGAACTGGGATTTCATGGATTAGATTCAGGTCAGGTCTGATTTGCCCTCAAAGCAAGTCTAAAATTAATAAGTACAGCAAATCCCACCAGAACGCAAAAATATCTCTGTTGCCATAGAGACCAAAATTAGCTGCTGACGCTGGGAGCTTCTGCACTGGAGAAGAGACAGACATCATCTGCTCAAGCCCAAAACGGACACAGATAATTCTGTACAGTTCCCACATCCCTCCCTGACTGCGTCCACAGCCCAGTCCTGCCAGTCTTCTGCAAAAACTATACTGGTCTATTAATGGAAACTGTCAGACGAGTAACAGTTAAAAAGCATTACTTTCCAGTACTGCCAATTTTCAAGCACATCAATAGCTCCACAGTTCATGTGCTTAGGTAATACTCAGCAATTACACAAAAGCTTACTGCAGTCAGTGCATGAATGTTACAGTACAATTACTGTATATTTACTAATGAAATTACAGTCAGCAACATAACTAGGTATGCACAGGTATACCAGATAAGAGGCCTAGAGAAGAAACATGGTGCAGACTGCTTCTTACTCTGTACACATACTGTAACATTGCAAGGCAGAGCTTGCAGTTAATAAGGTGCTGTGAAATGACAGGTTATTAATAGTTGCAGCAAGTGACAGCAGAAGGCTGCGATGAAGTCTGATACTGCCTGTGGCTGACTGAGAGCTTGTGGGCAAACCGATGATTGTATGCTGGGAGGAAGGAAACACTCTTACATTGCCTCCATGGTTTGGGCAGGACAGGGGTTTGCCGGTGGCGACAGCGGTGACGGTCTCCAGCACAGTGCAGGCCTCGCTGCTGCTGTCTGGCGACCTCTGCAGGACATCCATCAAGTTAGTGATGAAGAAGTTGTTCTGCAGTGCGGAGACTCCCTTCTCTGGCAGAATGGACGTCTGTCGGCACACCGGGCACGAAAGAGTCAGGCTGTGTGCAGGAATGTAGTTTTGTAGGCACCTGCAAGACAGAAAGAAGGTAGTAAGTTTTTGTTGTGCATTTATGAATCATAGAAAAAAGTTGGGCACATTTTTAACAAGCCACAATTATTCAGACCTTTCTTATGCTATTCCATTTTGTGGAACCATTACAAAATGATATATATATATATATTTTTAAAACTTAATATTTATTTCAAAATGTGAATGTTTAGACTGACGACTTCTAATTGTAAGGTAAGTTACAGTAAAAGGCAGCAAATCTTAAATTGGAAAACATGCAAAGATATGCAGACTCCTAAACTCAGTATATGATGGAAGCACCTTTGGCAAGAATTGCAGACGTGAGATTTTTTGTTTAAGTCTCTATCAAATTTCAAGGATTATCAATTATCAAGGATTCAGGTCAGAGACATCCAGAGACTTCAATATTTTCTGTACCATTCTCCTGAACTGAACTTTTCAAAAACTTTATCTCTGACTTTGAAACACCTTAGTCTTCATGATTGAGTCTTCACTTGAAATTCACTATCTGATCAACAACCTCATAAACACGTTTTTTATGAAAACATGAGAACCACTATTAATGCACATAGACAGAGGCCATTCAGCTAACTGCATGGTTCGTTAAGATAATTTTGTGCACCAAAAATAATTTAGGTTTGCCACAGCAAAGGGTCCAAATATGCAATTCTTGACTTTTCCCCCTTTTCTTTCACATTGTCTACAGTATGTCTTTCTTTTTGTTTTTGCTTTGAATGTGTGGAGTAGGTTCTATATGTAATAAATAGTTGCTATGTTGAAGTGTCATGACGAAAACATGAAAGCAACAAAATGTGAAAACTGTGAAAGAGTCAGAACACTTTTTCAAGACTCTGTAGTTCACAGGTTGGACATGCTGACTGATATGTTTAGTTATATGATCCCACTCAACTGTACTGAAGTGTAAATGAAGAAGGAATTAAAAAACTCCAGACTAAAATGAACCTAAATGAAAGGGTGGGAACTCCTACCTTTCACAGAAGGTGTGCAGGCAAGGAAGCACCTTGGGGTTCTTGTAGCGATCCAAGCATATACTGCAGATCAGGAACTGCTTGTCAATCTGGCGCACCACAGGACTGGGGATGCTGGAGCCTTCACTGGCCATCCTAAAACTCTGGCATAGGGGTCACTATTCCTCTCCCCCTGCACCCTGGAGAGAGAGGGCAGAAAGATCATCAGGCCAACCCGGTGCTAAGCCGTTGCAGAGTTCCCTCACCAGCCTTCCCAGTGTCAGGAAAAACAGAGTGAGGCTCAGAGGCAGAGGGATAATAAAATACATGCATTCCCAATAATCCCCTCCCACGCAGATCCCTCTGTGACAGATTGGGATTTGTAGCTTACTCTGTCATTTCCGTGCTGTTTATGGAAGAAAAAAACATGCTGGTTCTCTGACTCATATGCATAATTATTTTATCATTTGCATTCCATTGTGATAGTAGCTCTCTTTTCATTGTCAGGAAAAACATTGGTATTTCACTGTTATTTAGGTCTACAGGCTAAAACAGTATCTCACAGTAAAACTGTGAAGCAATACAGGCAGTACATTCAAATACAGAGTATGTCTCTGTTGTAATATGATCACAAATACCCAGGATGAGAAGCACAGACATTGCCGTGATAATCCTGCTGTCCGGTTGATGGCAACTGGAGAAACTATTGTTCTTCTCCCACTTGTCTTATAGAGCAAAGAAATGTTTTGTGAAGAAGAAAGAGCTTCTATACTTATTGGGTGGCATTTCACTATGCAGTATGACAATGACCTAAAACAAATGTTCTTTGCAACCAAAGAGGTCATCAAAAGAAAAAGTAGAAAAGCTTAAGAGTCCAAATCAGTCTCAAGATGTAAATCCAATTTAGCAGTATTTTATACAAAGAAGAGAAACCTGAACTCAGAAAACCCCAAAAAGAGGCAAGAACTCAGAGTGCAAAGACCAAAACATCTCAAATGAATACACAAAAAAAACAACCAAACATTACAAAAACAACAATTCAACCAAATACTGATTTTACACTCTGAAATTTTCTTAAAGTGAATGTGTGCGAAATATTTATGGTCACAAGAAATATAGTGTTCTTGTTATAATGTGATCAAATCTATACAAGGAATCAAAAGTATACCCTTACCTCTTTTATGAATGTAATTCGTTCCCAGAAACACTTTTGTATAGCAAAAATGTGTAAAAAGAAAAACATTATTTCACTTACTGTATTTCTTATGGGGAAAAACTGCAATCTGTTCCAGACCCCGAAATGTCACCCCTAAGTTTACTTTTTTAACCAGAAAATGACAAATGGAACAATAATAACTAACATTCATACTGTGGTTTGTGTTTTAGTAATAAAACACACTGATTAGCTAGTTAGACATCATTAATCATACCTGAGTACAGTACTTACTGTACTGTACAATAACCACCTAATTAGCTTTTTGTGTAATTACACACACACTCATAATATTTATTTTCTTAACACTTTTAGGGTCCATGATAAAGTCTGAGCCAAAAATATTCTCACGAAAAGAGCGTACACAATAGCAAACACTTGGAAAATACTTTGGAAAAAATCAACGTTGAAAGTGTCTGTGTCAAATTCTTAAGTTTCTGAGGAAACAATTATTGAGGAAATACCAAATGTGTTCAAAAGGACAAAAGGCAAAAGGACAATTATATTAAAAGTCAACAATTTACAATTATTCCCACAAAATAATAGTCTGTAGTAGGCCTACTTTGAAATATAAAACCATCTCTAAAATACAATGACTATTTTAAGAATAAAAGATGAAGACTAATTTCTGTTGATCAACAATTTCATGTTATAAGATGATTTGTTTAACTTATTTGGATTAAATTACCTTTCTTCAGTTTATTCAAAACAGAAAAATCTCCATCAGATGAAATTTTCACTTCTTACTGTCTGTGCATTTTTGTTCAAAAATGTTTTCATAAAAGGAAAACACCAGACTATCAACTAAAAATGAAATACTTCCCTTCTTAAAATGTGTATCTTCATGAGCAAAGAGAGTGTAGGCAATTATATATCAACCCAGTATAGTGGAAAATTCAGTTTTGAAAATTCACAGTGGGTTCCTTGTTAAGTTTTCAAACAGCTTCACTCATTCTGCTGTATGATTTGACATTCAAGGATGACATTAAAGGACTATAAATGCACGATTCAAGTTTTTAAATAGCTCAGAAGAATGTCATGTAGGAAGAAGATTACACAGGGAAAAGGTAGAAATTTTCTGAATAAAAATAACAAAAGCCTGTAGCAGCAGAATGAATTCTCATCCAAATATTTTAATAATAGTTCATTATATCATTATCTGTCAACAAAACCTTCCTTTCACAGTAACCTAGAAAGCTACTAAAAAAGCGTTCTTTTGTTTTTACATAACTTCACGTGATTTGTGGTGGCAAAATGAAGTTTATTGGGGGATTCAATAAACTGTATGTCTGAAAACTGAAGAGATTAAGTGTAATTCAAACGTCAGGACACTCTGTATGGATGTGTTTTCGTTCCTCACAGTCACACAGAAGCTGCTTCGAGGTCCCCATAGGCTGGCTCTCTGTCCCAATGACTAAGCAGATTTGAAAACAATAACACAGCCATTGAGAAGAGAAGAAGGGGAGCTTGTTGGTTCAGGTAAATGGGGAAGAAGATAGGAGGCCAATTTTTCTTACAGTGATAAAATAAAAGCTCAAGAGCTCCAAAAAAAGAAAATAAGAAATGGTTCAGTTTCCTCTCTTCAAAATCCCAGACTACCCTAGACAACAAGTTAGATGGAAGTATAGCTGTATACAAAACTTAGTTTCATGATAGAGCACCCCCAAGCTGTACTGTACAGTATGTTAGTAATGTAAACATCAAGTAATCAACAACCAACATGCGTGACTATCAAACACATAACAGCAGCAACAGTGCATAAATCTGACTTTAAAAACATTTTTCACACCAATGAAAACAGATAACTCTGTGAACAGGCTTAACATTTTTACTAATCTGGCATCTTCCATGTTCATCATTAAAATGATCTATTTGTATTAAGACAGCTACCTGACAGCTGTAACCAAATCAAATTAGGACAATATACTGTATTACACAAAAAAAAATCAAAAATAGCATCCAGAAAAGAAAACTAAAATAAATCTGTTTGCTAAACAGAATAGTTGTACAAAGGGAATGTCTACGTACTGTATAAAATGTCAAAATACTTCTCTCTTAGAAAAAAAGAAGAACAACTGGGCCAAAAAAAAAATCAGTAAGCAGGGAAACCAAACTGATACAGAACTGTTAAGAAAGAAATCAACTACAACTAATAATACAACTAAAATTCAGATACAAATCCAATGGAAGAGGAACAGGTATATATATGTAAATAAAAAATAAAGCAGCATCATGCGTTGCATTTCATAGTGCCCTACCATAGCCATGCCATCCTCAGAGCAAAGATATTTCTTGTTACATGCAGTCATGTAGTGATGCTCCACTCCAGGTAGAGAAGAAATTAGAACACTGATTTATAACAAGGCTCAAAATGGAGGTCAGCACGTATAAAGTGTAACTCTAAAAAAAGGAAATCAAAAAAAGAAAAAAAAGGATGTTGGGTTAATGGCAAGAAGGGGGACCCCCCCCCCCCTCCTCCACATCCACGTTAGAATTTCAAGCCAATCAATCTTTATTTAAGCTCTCTCTCTCTCCTGCTCTCGCCCAGATGGTGCTGGCACACTGCAGCAAACCCTGCAAAGGATGGTGGGATAGAGATGCAGCAGCGAGCAGCGATGAGATTTGCTGCTCTCTCATAAATCAGCAAATCAGCTGGTGCCAGCCTCCCAGGGTCAGTGACTCAGCCACTAGAATGCTGTGCAACAGGATTAAAAGGAACAGCCACATCAAATCAAGGCTCCTGCCATGGAGCATCACGCTGTGTCATAACAGGGGGAGCCATACAGATCTCCTTCAGACAGCAATCCGCAGCACGTCAGACCACATCTCCCAACACTTCAAACAAACGAGGGCCTTTGTTTTCATTCGTTTTTCACTCATCATTTCATTTTGCATAATGAAAAACCACAGAGCAGTAATCACCCACCAGAATCTGTACTAAATTCTAGCTCCAATATTATTAAATAATGTACAGGCTCTATTCTAATTGTTTATCTTCCGAGAATTTGACAACGCAACCGCCTTCAATACATACAAAGGAAAACAAAGGGAGTCCTTTAATTCCTACAGAATTTTCACACAGGGGAATTTCCACAAATATATTAAGCTTCCATTTCAATAAACATGCCTGTATCCGTACCCTTGGAAAGGTAAAGGTATGATATTCAATATAATGACTAAACACTTCCAGACAGAATCTTTACTCCAGAGGTCTCCAATCCTCGTCCCGAGGAGCCCCCAGTTTTACTGGTTCTCGGGGTCTCTTCAAATCATCTGCATATGAAAATGAGCTTTAACTGCTCCAACTTCAACGTCTTTTCTCATCTCTTTAACTACTCTTGAAAAATCCTTTGGGTTGACACTGTAAGGCAAGAGATTAGGGAAACTCAGTTCCAGTCAGATAGAACCCAACTTCTTTGAAGAAAGAAATACATTTGTGAACATAAAAACTATGTAAACTATGTTTCTCTCCTAGGTAGAATTTAAGACCAGTCTGATTATACATAACAGTCAATTTGAACAAACATCAAACAAACCCAAGCAATAAATTAGAATTAGACATCTTTCTAAGTAAATGTACACCCATACATAACACTATTACAGAGTGGAATACACAGCACATGAAATCAGCCCGAAATCAAGACATATTAAATCAGAATTTATTTTACTTTTAATTTGCACATTGTAATCCACAACCTCCAAGTGAAAAACATAAGATGAAACATTATGAAAAGTAATCACAAATGAAAACCTAGTATGTATCTTATATATATATAAACCTAATATTTAAAAAATTACATTTTTAAATCACGACTTTGTTGGGTTTGCCTAGAATTTTGCTTTTGCCAAGAAAAATAAGATCAGCAACTGCTGTGGTTTTGTGCCATGTCAGAAACACATTATCTAAATGTAGTGTCAGGAACCAAAACTCCCTGAAAAGGTATTAAACTACAATGTACTTCAATATAGAAGCCTTTACTAAAATTGTCAATGTGCAATGTAAACTTTTATTGCTGGGAAAAAGAGAGAAGTAATGAGTAAAACTGAAATGAATCAACATATTTAAATTGCTTACTTTTAAAAGTTTATAAGTTCAATTAAAAAAGAAAGGCATTAAAATTCTAAAATATTATGTTGAATGTTGAAGATTCTTACCAAAATTATTACTTTCAAGTTTCTCAGCTGTAACAGGTTCACTGAATAATACTATCTAGAAAGATTTATGAAATGGAAGGACGTTGAAATAATAGAGCTTAGCATCTAAACAGACCACTAAAGCAATAAGGTCTATATCCATGGCTTGCAGTGCATTTTCAGTGAATAACCTGTTCATGTATTTTCATTGACACTAGGTAAAAACATAAACATGACCTATAGCATACACGTAAAATAACAATATTACATTATTTATAGATGGAATCCATTTGTTAATCTTTCTTCTCAAATTCTTCTATAAATGTGTCATAAAACTGGTGTTTTCTTTCCTCTTTCTGCTCAAACTGCTGCTCTGACTATTTTTTAAGTTGTATGTTATTTAAGTTTAAGTTGTTATTTAACTTCTTGTTGTTACTGCTGCTTTTCTGTGTTTATGTTCCTGGCAATTCTTTAATGTCTTTGTATCGGAGCATACATGCAAATAAGCATTTCATTGCACTTGTGCATATGACAAATAAGCTAAACTGAATTAAAAGTTCTTCTGACTTTTCAGTTTGTGACATAACATTTTCTCATAATCGTAACTGACACTCCAGACAGAAAGGATTAGCAAGCAAACAGTTTTAATTAGTAGACACTGAATTGCTGTGCGCATGCTATTTTTCATTCTGCATTATTGCAGCCGTTTTGCTAGCAAGTGTTGCTGATGTCAGAGTAAGGAAACAGCACAGTATTGGATGTGCAGATATAGCATGCTAAGTTCACAAAGCATGACAGGATAATATAGACTATGATGACAAAACTAACCAACCAAATTAACTAAACTGCCCTGATGGACCATAAATCACACATGATGGACATATAAAAAATAATCTAACTAAATTCTGTAGGAGTAAATATTATACTGCATGTTAATACAGCATTTTAGTTCTGGCTGGTCATACACAGCATGTACCCTTAGGGGGCCAGCAGGGGGCGCTCACCCTGTGGTCCATGTGGGTCCTAATGCCCCAGTATAGTGACGGGGACACTATACTGTAAACAGGCGCCGTCCTTCGGATGAGACGTAAAACCGAGGTCCTGACTCTCTGTGGTCATTAAAAATCCCAGGGCGTTTCTCGAAAAGAGTAGGGGTGTAACCCCGGTGCCCTGGCTAAATTTCCCATTGGCCCTTACCAATCCTGGCCTCCTAATAATCCCCCTCTATGAATTGGCTACATTACTCTGCTCTCCTCCCCACTGATAGCTGATGTGTGGTGAGCGTTCTGGCGCACTATGGCTGCTGTCGCATCATCCAGGTGAATGCTGCACATTGGTGGTGGTGGAGGGGAGTTCCCATTACCTGTAAAGCACTTTGAGTGGAGTGTCCAGAAAAGCGCTATATACAGTAAGTGTAAGCAATTATTATTATTACACTGTCTTCATATACAGTATGTTTTAGTTCTTTTATTTTTTATCCTTGACAATGGCTGACAAATACCAAGTACGGCAAAAATCAACTTATTTGTTTTAGTTATTGGGTTTGTACATATTTGGATGTATATGCTCTTTGAAAAATTCTGTCAGTGCTGAAAATGAAGAATTCTATCAATTATGTGTCTCTGTCTGCAATCATCACCTAGTACAATAAAAAAAACCTAACAGCTGGAACACGTCCAACTAAAGCACTATTTTTAGAAAGGCGTAAAACAATTCAGAACAGTTATTTTTGCACATTAGGATGTGCAACAGCTGAAAAAACTGTAGTCTGCATGGCTACCATGTGCTGAGATGTGCTGCATGCCATGTGCGTGATGCCTCACATTCCAACACCTCAGAACATCAAATAAACAGCTTCCAGACTGAGACACATGGCAGGTCTAACTAACCCTGTTTGCTGTTGTTCTTCTCTTTTGATCTACGCTACTTTAACCAAATCCAAACCGGCAGAAAATCTAATAATGACGCACACACAGGAATGTGAAGATAAGGCTTTACTGGAAAAGTGTTCCCTAACTTGAGGCAGTTAAGGCTAAACTTTCAACTTTAAGCAGTTAGAAAACTAAATGGGAAATTATAACAGTAACTGTGGGAATCAATGTCTTTCTTTGTGAAAAAGGAATGTTCTGAAGTTAAAAGGATCAGGTTTTCCTAGCAATAAAATACATAAAATTGGGCCTAGCCTTTTAGGAGCTAATTACAGATACAGTATAAATTAATGCTCAAAAACTCACAGATCATGCATTCCACACAGATTAGGATACTAATAAAAACACCTGTTTCTTTATTTGCATTGTATTTTGTCATTTTAACAAAAAGAATAGTTATCATGAAAGATGTACAATGTTGTTCTGGTACTTGGCTTTGCCAGTATGACTGGCTAAACTAACACTTGAACTCTTTAATTTGGGGAATTATTTTTGGCAAGAAACTGTGTTTAAATAGACAAGCCACCTTATATTTAAGTAAAGTCATGAGACATGAGTCTATCCACCTTCGGAAGACATAGAAATCTATTTCAGGGAGAAATTAAGTCCATAATCAAGACATCGCATGAGAAAAAAAGGAAAAATGCATTGAAGCTACTCCTGCCTTGGTAACCTCTGTAAACTTTGTAAACATAATTTATCCTAAAAATTTGTCCAAGATAATCAAGCTGTTGAAATGGTAAATGCATGGTAAATCAATGGGAGGAAGATATGTCAGTTATTGCCAAATGTCCTTTAAATCATGAATGACATCTTTCCAGCCCAAAAACACACTTTTACATGATAAATATATACTATATAAACTTTATGCTTTCTGGATCTTTTGACAGTTGATGAAAATGTTTCCTATACCTTTGTTATCATAAATAAAAGCTCTTTATTTCATATGTCATAAATATACTGCCTAAAGTTCACAAAAGAATATAAAAAACCAACAGCATCCATGGTAAGCAACTGACCTACCCCTACAGAGAGCCATTGCCCAGTGTTGGTGTGGAGGATGCAATCATCTACATGCTGCAAAGGGCCTACTCACACTTGGACAAGGCTGGCAACACTGTAAGGATTATGTTTTTGGACTTCTCCAGTGCCTTCAATACTATCCAGCTCTTCTAAGGAGGAAGCTGGTGGAGATGCAAGTCGGTACCTCCATGATCTCATGGATCACTGACTATCTGAATACAACTCAAAGTCGTGCCACCTGCAGAAGTTCTCAGATGACTCTGCGATTGTGGGATGTATCAAGGGTGGGCAGGAGGAAGAGTACAGAGGACTGGTCAGCAGCTTTGTGGAGTGATGTGGAAAGAACCACCTGCAATTGAATGTAGCAAAGACAAAGGAACTGGTGATAGATTTCAGGAGGAAAAGGGTCAAACCTACTCCTGTCTACATCCATGGGAGTGGCGTGGAGATAGTGGACTCATACAAGTACCTGGGAGTGCACATCGATGATAGACTGGAATGGTCTAAGAACATCAAGGCCATCTACAAGAAGGGTCAGAGCCGACTTTACTTCTTGAGGAGTCTCAGGTCCTTCAATGTATGTATTAAGATGCTACATATGTTCTATAAGTCGGTTGTGGCGAGCGCCATCTTCTGCGCGGTGGTATGCTGGGGCTCTGGGATTAGAGCAGTGGATTCTAACAGGCTGAACAAGCTCATCAGAAGAGCAAGCTCTGTCATTGTGTCTGGCCTGGACCCTCAGGTAGTGGCTGAGAGGAGAATGGTGTCCAAACTAGAGGCCATCATGGACAATGTCTCCCATCCCCTCTATGACATGCTTGTGAACAGTAAAGTGATACATCTGTTCTTTTTCTTTTTCCCGTTGACAACCGTTTTCGTACAATATATGCCAGGGACCTGTGCAAGACATTTATATTTATATTTATATTTATATTGTGTAATACAACTTTTTGTGTACTGTTCTGTTCTGGTTTGTTATTTGTGTGTTCTGGACTGTGAGTAACTCTTCTTAGTGCACTTCTTACTGTACTGATTTTATTGTATGTTTTGGATTATTATTATTATTGTTTCATTAGTTACACTGTTGCTGTGTTGTCTGTGTTAAACTGCTGTTGCACTGCAATTTCCATTACGGGATCAATAAAGTATCTATCTAGATATTCCTGAATTTTAAAACTATGTAGTATTTATTTTTACCTTTTTATAATATGTGCATTTTGTAGAGCTTTTTTATAAATTGTTAAACATATGAAACACACACAATATAAGCAATATATTACTGTGGATAAAAGCCTGGTTTTTCTTACAGACTTCAGCAGATTTTGTCTGTCCATTAAACAGAGGGTTTACTTTACATGAAAGTTTTATTTTACAGTGTTCTGAAAAGCCACCGCAGGAGCCCCTGGTCACTGACTCCCACTCCACCCTGTGGGCTTGAGCTCACAGAAGCAGTCTGCACTGGACCCGGGCTTCCTCGTTCACCCACAGCAACAGGTCCTCTCTATCATCAGCCTCTCTTTTGCTGGTGCCCAACTGGTTAGTACTAGTTTTCAACTCTTCCCTTGCCTCTTACTGCATATGTTGCTAATATTCCTTTCTTTTGGGGGGATTCAGCTCAAAAATTGCTCCTATTTTAGCTAAAGACAGCTATTTCCTGTAGCTCTCCTCTGCTTCTGCACCAGGCCACTCTTCCAAGCCAGTAGTTCTTGTGGTTGACACCACCTTCCACTGCAACAACAGAGTTCTGATCTCAATCTAGCTAGTACAGCTGCCTGCTAGCCAGAAGCCCTTCTCCTAGCTCCTGTCCATTGTCCACCATTTCTGCATCAGACAGGTAGTGCCAAGTCACCATGGCAACCGGGAATACAAACACAATGATGAATTTGTAATCATACGGCATAGCTGGAAACCAAAAAACCAAGAAAATGGCATCCTGCTCACCTGCACGAGTCAGCAAGTGGTTCCTATTCCACCTGTTGGCTGACCTGAGTTCTGGCACATGCAGCATATATGCTGTTCAAGACTGGATCCGAACCACTGCACCTTTCTTGTTCTGTCATTTGTAATAAGCACTAAAAATAAGTTCCACCAAAAGCACAACCTAACTGACTTTCTTTTAGCTGAGTGTTTTGAACTCTGTGTCTGTGTTTTGGGGGATTCTTTTGAGGGGGGTCAGGGCAGCCTCATCTTAACAGTGAGGCTGCCAGTTCCCTCTGTCAGGTGAGCTACAGTATATCAAATGTATTCTGCATATGTTATCTCTCTCACATTTAATAGGCTCTAACCAAACTACTGAAATTGAATTAAAATAGAAAAGTTAAAATAGAAATTTGGGAAGAAGGCTGGATCCTAATCTCATACACTTTCGCTCCCCAGCTTCTCGGGACTTCCCATAACACATCTCTCTCAAACCCCTCCCGCCACCCCATCTACACTCCTGCAGCAGCTCCCTGGCTCAATCCTCGCAATCTGAGGGGTTACAGACAGCCTCATCCCCCGGGTCAAGCTGCCAATTACCTCAGCCAGGCGAGATATACCAGGCCAAATACACTCTACATACAGTATGTAGTCTCTCTCTTGCGTTTATTAGGATCTAACCAAACTACTGAAATATAATTGATGATGTGTCCTGCCACTCATTAGATCCAGAACTGTCAGCACAAATTAGGCCAAAATACTACTACTCAGCAGATAATCAAAGGTAACTTCTAAATAATGGTGATTGAAAGTAAATAATTTCAAGGTGCGATTGATTTCTGAGTTGTATAAAATGATATTTTAATGATGACACATTATTTACAGTGACAATTCAACAAAAATCAAAAGCACCCAGTCTTTCTTTTTGGGGTCATTCATAATGTCTAATGACCACGCTAAATTTGCCAAATATGGGGTAGCCTGTAATTATTTAAACTGTCTCACTTTTGCACTTATACTTTGCAGGAACAAAAAAGTATTAGCAGGAGACCACTGTCCCAACAAATGTATCTTTTCAAACTGTCGGCAGGCAACATAATAGGCTGAGATTTAGTGCCAACAGCAGGTCTTGCATGGCTCACTCTTATAAATGCCCAGTTCTGAAAGTAGCCAGTTGGCCACCTCAGGAGTCAATGAAGTGTAGTGAGGTGAGGATTCCTTTTACTGACTCTCTGTTGTCTTGTTTTGTGTGTTGATTTATAGCTTGTGGGAACTCAGTGTCTCATAGCCAAAGTAAGATTACGACCTGGTGTTTCCCAGCTCTCTGAATCTAAACATAAGGATTACATCATAGCTCAGAAACTCAGCTTGGAAAAACTGTCTAGAGTGATTAAACAGCACTGTAACAGAAGAAGAAAAAACAACAACAACATGAACAGATTTAGTATTCTTTTTCTTGCATTAGATTTAGTAATATTCTTAAAGAAATCATTATTTTGGAGCATTTCAAATCATATCAACTTCTGGATAACATTAAAATAGGTAGATATTTAAATGCAACTACCATAGGCAAGTTATAAATCTACTAACAGAACATCTACTGTATTTCAGTTACATAGTGGTAAAGCTAAAGTTATTTTTGTTCACAGATAAGTTTTTTTTATAACCAAAATTTAAAATGAGGACCACATCCAAACAACATACTGTACAGTACTTCGAACTTCAAATAAACATGTACCAAATTATGTAAAAACAGCTTACTTACTGTATAATTATATTCTCTTACTGATGTTAATGTCTTACAATCTTGAATCCAGGTGCAGTTTCAGGCCACTCGGGCTATGTGTTGGTTCATTTCCATCATACGGTACTTTCCAGCAAAATGAAGTAAGAGCAGTCAAGAGACTAGAAACATGCAAAGGTAATATGATCTTTCCTGTCACACACTGCTGTGTACTAGTTGATGATGGATTTACTCATTAAAAGTTAAAAGAAATAAAAAACTGTTTTTTTTAACAGCACAGCCTAGTGACAGACATTAAGTACAGGGACTTAAGCCAGATACCTACCTGACTGGACGGAATGCAATCACAGCAAAGCAGTACTGTAAATATGTCCAGGTCTCTGGATGGGGTTTCAGCTGACTTCAAGAGTCTATGTGTACAAACCCAGTGCTATATTTGTATTATGGCAGAAGTTAAACATGCCCCTAATGTTTCCAGAGACACGGAAATGCTGGTGTAAGGAAGATGGGTTTTCACAGTAAATTTGCACCACAATATCATTTATAACCCAGCTTCTTTGAAGTACTATAAATACTAGGGTCTCCACCTGCCTGGACTGCACCACTCCGCCCAGCCCAATATAAAACAACAGTAGTTTTGTAGTTAGCTGTTGCCTGTCACTCTCATCATGGGGCACACTTATTCTGGATCCTGGATCCTGAAGTCTACACTGTAGCCCGTCACCAGACTACAGAATCTTTAATTGTCTGTTTTTCACAATGGCCCTAGCAATCAAGGCCAAAGCAGCAGCTGCCACTGCCAATATTTCACTTTGCTAAAGTTCTGTTTTTCTTCCAGTGGTACAACGGCCCTTCAGGGTGAGCAGTTACAAGATTAAGCAAGCCTTGTCTCAGCCATATAAGATTAAAAGGCTTGTTTAACTTTTATATGACACAATGTTTTCTCTCAAAGCAGGCTTTATGCCTACTTGAGACCACCAATACAATGATGTCCAACCACAGTTCACCTAAGGAAAGCTCAAGATACAGTGAGCATCTATAAACTGATTTTTAGACTTTAAGGTTGTAAAAAACTTAAGTCCTGAAAATTGCAGGGTGCTGTAACTCAAATTTCCACTTCCAACAGCAGTTTAAGAGCTGCTAGATTCTTGACAGGGATACAGTTGACAGATTAAGACAAACCTGAGTGGCACTCTCTAAATTATTCATACAGCTCTGCTAAGTCACTAATTCATTAATGAAGAAGACTGAGGGGTCATTGTTGAGAATAATGAAGTGAAAGTGAGGACATATCTGTATTATATGTTACAGAAAACTGTATTATAGTTTTATGGCATGAAAACATTTACCACTAAAAACAGAAAAATGACGGTAGTTTCATGCCTGAGTTTTCTGATTACCGCAGTCTACATACTAGTGCATACTATAGCACAATACCTACAGACAGAATCATGTACATAATACATTCTAACAAAACCCAAGCAGGCTCAGCAACCCTATTTATAATTTCATGCATAATTAATATTAATTTAGATTGTAATAGCCACGGGCTAAAAATAACCAAATTTACAAGTATCAGATGATCTCCACTTTGTTAGTCACCTCCAGCGGGGGTCCCAGTACAAAACTTGTCTTTCAAGAAAGCTATCATTAGGAAACTGATTAAAGCAGAATAGGAATTATAATTAAACAGCTCCACATCCGCAATTCAAGAACGCTGTTAAGAAGCTGACGTTTAGTTGAACAGCAAGTGACAGCAATCTCTGTCAATAGCACCAAAAAAAAGATCTGAAACGGAACTTTCGTAACAGCTCCTAAGGTCTTTGAATCCATTCATCAACTTCACATGTAAAGTATCTACTTCCTCCAATAATTCATAGACCAGCAGATTACATTTAAGGAGCACATGAATGTTTCCAATCAGAAAAAGGCAAGCTTGTTCTGTGTATGTGTGAATAAATAAAAATGTAGGCATGTGAGGTACTTTAAGTAGATCCCTCCCCTACTCGTACCCTGGTTCTCAAAAATGTCTCAGCTTTGAACTTGAACACACAGCAGTGAATTCCACTACCCCAGAAGGATGGTTAACTATCACAGAATAATTAATGGTTATCAAATTACATGTACAGTAAGTGTGTGTACATACAGATCTGCCAGGACAATCCTTACTTTCAAAGTGCTCGCTACATGTGACTGAATTAGGCCTTACACAAAAAGCTGGATTTTGAACTAGCACAAACTTCCATCTCCTATTACAAACTTAACTCCATTTCAGGAAAAGGAAAGAGTTTTAATCTGTCTTCGTTCTTCCACCTCAGCCACTTATACATGGATCTCGTTGTTGCACAGTCAATAGTGTGTACAGTATGCACTCTATGCTCAGTTGGGCAAGAGTTATTCAATATCAGTCTGTGTCAATACATTGTGAGGCACACCAAATGGCATATTTGAAGGCTTAAGCAACTGTACTAATAGTGTTGACAGTGTACTTTTATACCGTTGTTCTGAAAAAGAAATTTGCCAAACAATGAACAAGCAGTCTGAACAACAAAGTATGCTACCATATTTATTTTCAGCAGTCACTATTTGACCTTTAAGGCTACCTAAACAACTCAGATATCTACAGTAAATAAAGGCAGCATACATACTTAACTTTAAAAGGAAAGATCATATATGTTAATTGCATTAGGAATTAATGTTAAAATTAATTTCCCTGCTTGACGGCGGGCTTAAGCTTGCTTATCTTGCAAAACAATTCAAATGAGAAGGAAGAGCTTAAATACCCTGAAGTAACTCAGTCAAATTCCTCAGGCATTTCCTATTAGGCTTTCAGTTTTGGTTGAAGCTGACTCTCTGCAATCACTTTTCTGGGATCAATCAGCTAATAGTAGCCACTAAGCAAATTAATACATAGAGCCAAATGGTCTCGTCTGATTTCATTTGAAAGTGAGTGGTTCCTCTAAGGTGTCGTAAAGCAGATGAAATACAGGAACGTGGTAAGAACAAATTTAATTAATTATCCAGTGGAAGTATTGGCATTTCAAACAATTCCACAAACAGCAATTGGACCTTAATACAAAAATACTGCATGAGACATTTAACTACCACTACATTATGCTTCACATGCAGATTAGGTTATGTTATATGACTCTGATCCTTTATTCTAACTTTTAAGAACACCAATCAAGGAAGAAGAATATGGTGTAATGTTAGCAAACAAATGTGAATGCCTTTGCTCTGTGCTTCTTTATCCATATTACATTTCAAAGTAATTTTGAAAATTGCATGGATGGGCATTACAGTGGCACAATGGTTATCATTTCCACATTGCAGCGCTGGGGTCCTGGGTTCAATTCCAGGGCTGCGGTGCTATGAGTTGAATTTGTATATTCTTCCTGTTTTCATGTGGCTTTCCTCCTGGTGCTCCAGATTCCTCCCACATTCCAAAGACATACCAGTAAGTTAACTGGCTTCTGAGAATGTTGGCCCTGGTGTGTATCTGTGTGTCTGCCCTATGATGGATGGCTGTATGGATCACTACATGAATGGATTTTAGACCTCTCAAAGGGATTAAGGCAGTAATCATATAAAATAAGATCAGTCCATTTGAATTACAATTGACATGGAATAAAAGCTACAGTTCGAATATTTTCCAATTAATCTGAAACAACTGAAAAAATTTGTATCACTTCCAAGCTACAACTAGTTAATAATAGCTGTGTTATATACATAGAACAGCTGAAAGGGAAAGTCCAAGACCGGAAAGTGTGGCGAGAGATGGCCTATAGAATTGCGAGAGTCGGATCCGACTGACCGGATAACATCATCATCATCATACAGTATATACTGATTCATTTTAAAAAAGTTAAATAGATGCAATATACTTCAGGGACACATAATAACTGCTCTTGTGTTCAGCTGTGTTTTTTTTTACATTGATAGTACTGATCAGTTTAAAAAAAAACAATAATTAAAATGGGTACAGCCAAGGATGTGATTTTTAAACTATGTGCTACACAGGAAAGACATTTAACCATTTTAGCGGGCAACATAATGTTAATAAAATCATGTCTTTCTGTTTCAAAATCCACTAGTTCATAATTTCCTATTTTAATGTTTTCCCCATCACAATGTAAAACAGTTTAGTTATGTTTTAGCATAGGAGTGTCTCCCAAGTCTGGAAGAGCCACATTCCAGCAGATTTTATGGCTCAACCTTTAACTGAGCATTTGGAAAATCATTTTCATTTTGAGCACCGAAGCAGGTGATTGGTTCAAATGAGTAATTCAGAGATTATCTGAAATGAAAATACAACATCCCAGTAACTAGCAAGAACCACAACTTGCTTAATTTAACCTGTTTATTGACTGAATTGATTTAACCATATGTGTTCCAAGTCTATATGAATTGATGATTTTAAGGAAATGATGTAAGGGTTGGCCACCCCACTCTTGACTATTAAACAGCCTTTCTGTTCACCACGCGAGCCCTCTGTCTGTGATGACAGCTGACGGCTATGTTACAGGCCACCTCTGTCCATATTCTTTTAATGTCAAGACAACTTGACTGGAATGGGAGAGAGAATTGCTTAGCTATTGAACTGCAACCTATGTCAAAATGGTTCATGATTTAAAAACTATAACATGAAATTCTGATAGTTTATAAATTTCAGCACATTGCACATTGTAATCCTAACATACTCTAGTAAGCTACTTCAAGAGGTTATGATACCTTTCCAATTCACATGAAGGATTACTCTGGAATAGTGTACATCTGTACAGAACTGACCAACCTCAAGACGTTCACCACAAGGGCTCTTGCATAATTCAAATGATATCTGCTGTTCGGCAAAAGAATTAACAAAGGAACCATGAAGTTACAGGAAAGTGAAAGCCAGTGCACCCCAGCTGAGAGCCAGTGCCAACAAAACCTCCAGGACCTGGCACGGAGCTCACTGTTATAACTCTAGCTCTTCTTAATAAAGAAACTTGCTCACTAGCAAAACCACACAATTCTAAAAACAATCTCACTAGTTTTCCTTTCAGCTGTGTCTTGGAGATAAATAAAGACATTTGCCAAAAACTAATTAAAAGGAACCTTGACACTGCAAACAGACAGTAGCTCCACAAACAAAACAGAAACATCCAGTATGACACAGTGAAACCAGACATAGAAGCCTAAAATGCAAATTCCTTGACTCCCCCCTCTCCCAATATTTAGTGTTGCAAATACACATAAGGAAACTCTATAAGATTTGTACTGTTTTTCATTCATACCTGCTCATAGCAGCCTTCTTTATTTTGTAAAGACTTCTAGTGTTTTGTAAAAACGGCATTGCAAAATTCAATACAAGAAATAAATATACAAGGCTACACGAATGTTACAATAGCCCAGCTGGAGCCATAAAAACATGGCAAAGCAATGTATTCATCTTTAGAACACTGCCTTATTCTTATTGCATCCATTGTATATTCTGTTGCTAGAAATGATTAAATAGATTTGACAATATAAAGAAAGTACTGTTTTGGTTGCTGGAGCAATATTAAAACAACCTTGGGTATCTGAAAGTCCACCCATAAATAACTACATGGATGAACACATATACAGAAAACAACATATTGCTCAGCATTGGAAATATTCGTAGAAGCAGAAAACAAACTGGGTATGTAATGCAAAGTCCACGAAAGAATATTATTTTGTGTAACAAGTTCTGTATGTTTTGCCTAAAGGAATATAATGAATTGTGTGTTGTGAAGAGTTGCAAATCAAACTAGATTTACACAGTTGTAAAGCCAACTGTGCCAAACCAGCATGAGGTAAAAATAAAATTGAACACTTAGGTTGAAGGCTTTTGGAAAGCAAATATACATGACAATTGTGGGGAAAGCAGAGCTTATCTAGTGCCATAGGCAAACCCGGGACAGGGTTTGTGAAACTGCTACTGTTGGCCATATCAGTGGTTAAGAGAACACAAACAAAAGTGATGTAAAATTCCTCACGTTAAATTCACTGTATAATACCCAATGAACCAGTCCAACTTTTGTGAATGACCTTCAAAAACACAGAAATACAGTAGTGCAAAATGGTCTGAGTGGCCATGATGTAACTTGGAAACCTTTGCATCAAAGAACATAAGAAAAAGACTGAAATGGGTACAGAAATGAAACACTGGGATGACCACACCTGGAAAAATGTGCTCTCTATAGACATGTCCCATTTGAACTGTTTGACAATAATCCATAGTTAGTTTGAATGTGAACTGGAAAGCAGCATAAGAATCAGTGTACAAGAACTACAGTAAACAGGGGGCAGGATCAATGAAAGTCTGGGCTATATTTCTGGGTGTCAGGGGCTTGCAGAAACTGTACCATGACTGTTGCAACCTCACAGGATAGTGACCTCAAACACATAGACAATGTATTGAAAACCAATTTGAAATATAAATACAGAATACTCCCAACCATATGAGGTTACATAGAGCTGAGAAAGTTAAATGTATCCAAACAATTTGGTTGAATTATGGAACTTGTTAGACGATATCTGGAACTGTAACAGGATATTCCCATATTGCATCATTGATAAACCCTATGGAAGTCAGAAAACATGATGTTAAGCTCTGTATAAAATACTGGTCTCATATACCAAATGTTTATGCTCTGAACATGTATTTTCCTTTACATATTTTGTGTAATAATAAATTGTGATTAACATTATATATCCCATTTCGTTCTCTTTCCACAAATATTTTCACAGATAAATATACTTTTGTATATTTAAAATAAGTTAGCTGAATTCAGCATGTCCAAACAAGAAAAAAAACCCTGACTGGTTACAGAATAGATTGATACAAGCAGGTGTAACTACTGTATCTGCCCACTAGTGCAAAAACATGGTCAGAAATGTTCAATTTAATAAAGGAAAAATGCTTTAATACAAGACACTACGTATTGCTGAGATTTCATAGAAATTTAAGTTGTAAGTGTCTACTTTCCAGTTTCAAAATAATGTTCCACATTATCTTATATGAATGGGAAATTGTTCCAACATTCAAACAAGGAGAAAACATAGTGGTATTATACATATACCATATACTGTACCATACATACATCCATATGAACTGTGGCAAATAATAATGAAAACCGTTTCACAGATTATAATGATCTACTTTAATATAACGTGGGCATATTAAAGAGCTGAGTTGTAAGGTGTAAGGTATCAAAGACACACAATTTAATTGCTGAATAAATTCATACAGTATTTTGATTTTTTTAAGTGGAGGGTAATAAAGGTGGCATTAGTGGATTAAGCTTTTAAATTAAGGCTCACAATAAAACAAATGGCACCCTGATATAGACACTTGAAGACACAGAGTTGAGTTCAGTGATTGTATACTGGCCTAGGTCTTTAGGCCAGGATGTCTGCATTAGAGCCAGGTGGAGGTCTCCTGGCTCAATCAAAATCATAGTAGTACATAGGTGTACAGCAATCGCCTGGAGTGAATTCTCTGTTCATTGCTGAAACAGCACTAATTATTCTGTACTCTGCCCCCTGCCCCATGAAAGGGGAAGTGGTTGAGAACGCTAACTTATCTCTTAACAACCGATCCAAGTTGAAATAAACACCCTGCAACGCCATAAGTGAACATTTATATACAGTATGCAGTAGATTGCCCAAAGGCATATGACAGATCTGGACAAAACACAAAAAGAAAATTAAACACAATGAATGGAAGAGAAAAAAACAGATTTGTTGGCAGGAAGAAGTACCTTTAAGAAAAATCGAAACAGACAAGTGCATAAATGCAAATATTAGAAAGTATACAAAAAAACACTTTAATGTGAAGGTGTGCACGTAAGACTTCAGGCTCGGTTTGAATCACTAAGCCCTTAAATCTGCTATTTGCATAATAAAGTCTTGTTTAAGAGGTATACTAAGCATAAACCAGCTAGCTCTTAATCACCTATAACATGCTACATTGGAGCAGACATCAGATGTTGGGTTATAATCTGTAAAAGATAAAGGAAAATTATCCATCCTTTACTGAGTCAAAAACCTCAAAACCAGAATGTGGTAGTATGTATTCTGGCTCCAGTTTGACAGACGATGCTTGAAATGTTTCCAATCTCAGAGTTTTAAATGTTAAGAACATTTAGCTCTGATGTGCTCCTAATAAGTGAAATCCATTTATTCACTTTAACGATAGATTTTCATAATATTCTTTCTGTCAAAGTACAAGTCTCTGGAGTTTTAGCATTCCTGAAATCATAGCTCTTCTTTATCCCCTCACCTCAGATCACTATATTTATTTGCAGGGTGCTGATCTAATTGGAAACATTCTTTTCTTTGCCCGGACAAAAAACAAATCCAATTGTTTTGTGCAACACAGGCAATGTCTGCATCTTACCATTGGTGCTAATGAAATTATGATACATGTGAAGTTTGGCAGATGAAGGAGACCACAGGGCACCTCTCACTGCTGCCAATGTTGCAAGATCAAGCAGCTCCTTTCTGTGTTACAACACCTGTGAATATTTAAACTCAGTGAAGCAGAATTCCTCCCACTTGCATCTTTATATAGGTGAAAATACTGCTGGAATCCAGCTAACTGCAAAATTAAATAGTTCTCCCGGACCAGCATGGACCAACACCAAGGAGATTTTGCCTGCCTCCTGGATCAGACACCCTCAAATGAAGAAGACATGATGCAGCCACTGCTCAATGTTTTCAGTATCCTCGTCTTTAAAAACAACTAAAACGACTTACTTTAGCTCCATGGCTTCTGTTCTCCAGAATTGGGCAGGAACAGGGAATATCAGCTCTGCACTGTCAGACAATTGCTCCCATTATAGCCTTTAAAGTGTGCAGGCTAAGTGTGGTGTTAAAGAAACAGGCTGTCAGCAGCACCAGCCGAAGCAGGGGGAGGGGCTCTGCTGTCATGGGAGGCCAGTGTCCAATCACAGGGCTCCTGTGGGTTTGAGGGCTGTCCACATCTCTCCCTGTGCGAAGGGAAAGGGGACGAGGAGCAGGGAGCAGCACGCAGCAGCGCCACCAGATAAGGAACAGAGAGGGAGCAGCGGAAAGCTACAGCAGCGCCCAGCACTAAGGCGAAGCACAGTAACGGCATTACTGAAGATCAACACAAACTGCTTGAATAAGATTAAACGCACTGTTCCAGACTGCTGCCCTGCTCTAATGTGCTGAACAGGAGAATAAGGAAATTTTCAATAGCTTATACAATGTATATTAAAAACAAAAATACCATTTAATTCTTGAATATATTATAAGAAGTATTTATAATTCTGTTCATGTCCCGTGTAACTTACAATAATTACTGTAGCATTGAGAAATTTCTATTGCAATCAAAAAGCTTTCAGAATGCTATTTAAAATATGTAATGATATTTCAAACGTTTTGTATTTATATTAATAAAAATCTGAATATGTGTTATAGTACACTACAGGCCATTTCACCTGACAGGCAACACATGCCGTTTAAACCATCGAGATAAAGCATTAAATAATTTTGTTTATAAAAAAATATTCAAAGAGCAAACACACTGCTCCTCTTGTCTAGAGGCTTCAGAAGCTTCATGAAACAGAAGCCATGAAGATGGATTACCAATCATGACCCTAGAAGTGGTTATTGTCACAGATCAAGACACTTATTGGTTATGGAGGAAAATAAAAACCATCAGGCCTATATTTTCCTAATGTTATTAGTCATAGCTTTTCAAGGACTGCCACAGAAACAAACTGCAAGTAGGATCTCTAGTCATGATTCCTGACAACATTTCAAAAGGGAACAGCTCAGAAAAGAAGAATCAATACCGGAATGATGTTTCTGCCATTACAGATGATAATAAGGTAAAAAGGAATGGGCCCATTGTTGAAGCTAAACATTAAATCCGGTTACATATGTACAGTTTATAAGAAAGAAATGGGTTACTTTTCTTTCTCACCCTACTGCTGAGCCTTCACAAACAGCATTAATTATCAGCTTCTTTACAGTTCTTGTTTATCAGGAACTTCTCCCAGCAGCTGTGCTAGCTCTGCGGAAATGAGGCTTTCGTGACAAAAAGAGTGTCAATCACACACAAACCAGTCGACTACAGAACATGCCTTGTAACTCTAAAGAGGTGCTGAGTCACATAGTTTCCAGGGCAGATATCAACAAGGAAGCAGCAATTTTTAAGACAAGGTTATGAGATCTGTACTGTGGATCTATCCTGCAAAAACAGAGGAGGAAAGCACAACAGCCTATAAAGTAGTTTCCATCGTCCTTTCTGCAGTATGAGTTAGCTTTATATTCTTGAGAAAAAAGTACTGTAGTTCACAATCCCCACCTTAACTGCTTTGTTTATGCTGCTTATTTTACTTATTTTAACGTTTGATGAACAATGTTCCAAGCGATCTTTAATCCATTGAAACCAGTACCAGAAATGTCTAATGTATTGTTGTTTTTTTTATTTTGTGCTTTAGTCTTGAGTCATATTCTGTTTCTGTAGTCTTTTACTGAATAGCCTTTATCACAAGCAGGATGTTGTGTGACCTGGATGACCATCTGCCAAGAGAGAAACAGCGCAAGGCAAACAATTTAAAAAGTGCTTTTTGCTTAATTCATTTCATCACTACATCTTCAGGGGGCTTTATAAATTGTTTGTCTTGCAACGCCTAGAAATACACATCCATACACAGTATAGCACATCTGCCAGGCTAGGTGCTTTAACAAGACCAGTTAGTGGGCAAGCTTGGAAATGTCTCCAGGATGCTAGATCTCCAAGGGGCACGGGTCAGTTCAGTCCCCCGGCTGGGTGTGTGTGTCAGTGACCACTCCGTGCCCAGAACGGACAGTGCCCACATTCTGTCCTGTCTGGCACCGATCTGGTTGGTGCCAGCATGGTACATCTTTCCCTCATTGTCTCCCATTCCCTGATGTTCTGGCTTTAGTTACACCAACAATGCACAAAGGGCCCTCTGAGACTAAAGAACACTGCTGCTCTGACGCACATTGAACCATTTTTTCCTATATTTCATTTCACACGAACTGTGTCTGCGTTTATCACTGGCTGATAAGAGACTGCCACAACAGCCTTCACATGGATAGCCTTCTGAAAAGTTTTGTACGTAGTTAACATTCACGATTCCTTAAACTCTTTCAAGAATAGGAAAATTTGCAACACATCATAAGGCTCTAACTAGGTGGAGAGTTGACTGGGGGATTTCAATTAAAACTCTGTCTAAAATTACAATCATGATGTTTTTACAATTATTTAATATATTTCATCCAGCCACACAGCCAAATGCAATGGCATTTAATTTAGTTTCCTATTTTGATTAAATTTCTCTTTCAGACAAAAATATCTTCACTAGCCCTTTTCTGTTAATTTGGTTTTTTAATTCCTATAGAATACTGGGGAGATTATTGTCACATTATAACAATTTTATTTTTTACTGAAATCCTGTTGAATTAACGTTTTTCAATCAAAAAACAAAACCTTCAGGTGCATTTTATTGGTTTTTGCCTCAGTTATGACTAAGAACCAATTACCAGTTGTAATACATTATAAATTCTCCCTTAAGTAAGAATGCTAAGGACAGCTTTCATAATCTAAACCTAAAAAAGGTTTATTTCTAAACTTTTAGAACAATTTAACTCAGTTAAATGAGGTGATATGTCAAATGAAGTGATCTAGAGATTATCTAAATTTGAATACTTTGGGTATTTTCCTTCTACTTTTCAGCATGGAAGTAACCTTTATTTATTCCTTCATATAACTTTCATTTGTCGTCTCTGGACAAATATTTGTTTGTACTGACAAGGTGACATGAGATCTACAAAGTATTTTAGTGGACCACAATCATTCTGACGACAGAAACGTTTCTGAAATATTAGCTATTGTCTCTTATGCTAATTAAATAAATACCAGATAAAAACATCAAAAGAAAATACTGTATCATGATATACAATGTTTATATTCTCAATTTTCAAGTGCCTGTTTACAATAAATTGTCTGACTAAAGAACAAAAGGTTGACTTTAAAGTAAATAAAGCCTTTCCAAAATGTTACTGTATGACTTGTTCTATGGTATTTATACAACATTCAGTAAACCAGTGTGGTTTAGCTATTACCAAAGCACTGCCACTAGAAAACATGTCTTGAAGTGTTCATTGGAGTTCATTATTCACTTTTCTGGTTTGAGTCTCTCATTTACATAAAGACTAAAGACAGGTGTAAGTTCCTGCACAGCTCTAGTACAACAGTCTAAGGCCATATTTGCTATCTCCTTAGTTTCACTATTAACTTATCCAAACCTACCAGCTGTGTTATGACTGCAATAGGCTGCAGGGATGAACTTTCACTTTCACAAATAATTAACCAGCAGTTCTGATCCTGATGGTTGTGTGTTACAAACAGGCTGCCCAGCTCAACTCAACAGCATGTCAGCTGCTCAGAGAAACATCTAATTCGGTCAGGGTTCAGAAGAGTTGCAGTTTATGGAAAAATTGCAGTGCTTACCTTGTTAAACATACTGTAGTACTGAGCCTGGTGACTCTGTAATGTAGGACCACACGGTCTCTTACAACAGTATTTTTTATCATTGATATAATTAACTTTACAATGCTGAGTAAAGAAAAACATGTTTAGACATGCCCTTAAAGTTACAGCGTTTTTAACTATGTTGTTTCTCTACTCCTAAAGACTACACGTAATATTTAAATAACAAAGACAAATTTACCTGTACATCAATGCAGATCACCCCAACAGAAGGAACTGTACAGCTTTGTTACATATGGTACATAGAAAAACTTTTTTACTGTATAGCAACAGGATCCATTCAATGTTTTGTCAACTGCAAACTGATGCTCATTTCATACAAACAGAATATATGTACTGTATGTATACATTTTTACTCAATGCAATAAGTACAATCATGTAATGTCTGGCAACTAGCGCTGGTTGATGCGAAAAGACCCTGAGGACATAAAAAAAACTAAGAACACTTATTTTTTTCTGGTCAATGGCAAACTTGTGTCACTGTTTTACTGCAGAGACTCATCATATCTAACAATTATAGTTTATTATACAGTCCGTTACAGTCCGCACAGTGACAATGCTTCTGCTGTCCCAATTCCAAAAAGAATACAGAGAACATGTAATGCCTCAAGACGTTTCACTGATAGCTGAGAATGGCACTATACTGTATATCTGCACATTTTTTTAAAATTGCACCCACATTTTACATTGTAGGGTACAGTAAATGGAAGGTGCAGGACTAACTCTGGGGTGACACAAGGTGGCACTCTATATTAGTGGTGGTAATCACACACCATCATAATTGGTGGTTCTGGCTCAATGTGGCCAGAGCTCCATTTCGTCCTGTCCCTCACTAAGACACTTGAGTTATCCCCCTTTCAATCTTTGTAAAATGTATTTGAAATGTTCCCATTCATTGGTTTAAAAAAGTCATCCATCCTTCCATTTTTACTACTTAGTGTAATAAATATTAAAAATAATGATAAATAATGAAGCAAAACAACTGTTTGCAAAGGTGTGTGATTACCACTATACACAGCACCTCTTAAGGTCACACCAGAGTTAGTTCTCCACACTATATCAACGTACACAGAAGGAGTCTGCATCAGAGAAACCCAGAAATTGGAAAGTGTGTATGCACGTATAGATCTGGCCTGCAAACTACAGTACAATACAGCTTTTACACTTTTAACTTTGGCAGTTTGCATTATTTTTTACTTTTGGCATTTTCGGCTGTACACAGAGGACCAAATACTCTCTATAAAGTCACTGTGTTCACCTTTTTAGAAGACACAGACATGAAAGAAGTTGTTCCAAATTTGTGGTCTCAATCAGCAACTGAGTCCCAGCAGTACTGTCAGTTTTATCTCAGCACCTAATTTATGAGATCGTAATATCCTCTACTGGCAACAGTAGGAAAAGCACCACTCCCAGTAAACCAGCTTTCCTGAAGCCCTCCAGTAAACATGTCTGAATCCGGAAGGCTAATTGTACAAACACTGCACTGACAATTCAAATTTTATGCCGCATGACAGCCCAGGGTTCTGTTTTCCGCCAGTAAAAACAAATCATGCATGAAATGAAGTGAAACACGGATCGTCTATTTCCAGACTCCAAACCAAAGTGAGGCTTTCAGAAACAGGAAAAATTTCCGGAGAGCACGTCATTGTTCAGGGTCTAATTTAAATTTGGTATACAGTGCTTATAACTCAAAAACCTTTCTTCCTTGAGCTTTCAGAAGCCGGACATCTTTATTAAATTGGCCTGCTTTGTTTACAGACCCTGAAAAAGAAAAACGATTCTGTGATGGACAAACATATATGGAAAACAGGATAGCCTTTCAGCACTGCACGCACCCCTATTTTAACAAGGATAGGAGCTACACTGCACAGGCCTCAAAATGTGCAATGCAAGCCATTTAAAAATTATCTAAAATGCTGTTTCAAAGGTGAGGCTATTTTGACTAATTCTGTATGGTTAAATCTGCAGTTATAGTATGATCTAGTAACCGTAACTGTAGTAACTCTTTTTCTTTGGATCTTTAGTCACAGGTATTTTAAGCAAAATAATGAAATCCTTTTCCCACTATCCAATTGGTAGCTTCTATTGAAAACTGAAAAACAAACTCCCCCACCCTCAGGTGCTGCAGAATTTTAGTTCACCTCACACTAATCAATTGTGGCTACTGGAATTTTTATATGGCCTTTAACTGAACACTTTACAAATGTATGGTCAACATACTGTATAGTGTACTGTATATATTTCTAATTTTCTTTGTATTCATTTGTGATTCTTGCTAGGTAAGTCAAAAAACCTATATGCATTACTCATTAATTCTTTATAGACCGTGTTAAGGTGCATGTATAGTGCACAGTAATTATAGTTATAATTATCATTATGGGTTTTGAAATTAGGCTTAAGTATCATTTGCAACCCGATTGCAAGTAAAAGATACTGATGTGTAATGTCATAAATATATCATACAACAAAAGAAAGTAATGTCTTAGGATTTGAAACAGCTCAAATGACACAATGGCAAAGATACTATGTTTATGAGAAGAAATAAGTCAATTTTTTGAGCTCCCAGCTACAATTCCTCCACATACGATCCCTCTGCAGATGTGGTAAGCATTTGCTTATGGAGAGGAAGAGTAAAAAAAATCCTATTCTCAAATCTTCAGTTATTGTGAGGACAGCACTTACTATATGCGTCTGAAAAATCTGCAAATGTATTTTTTTCTTTTGAGGAGAATCCTGCATCCTGCAAGGACAGCATTCTCCTTCTGGCACAATGTCAGCACCGAGGAGTGAGACGTCCTGACACTATACATCTTGCCAGCCGTAGAAATCTCAGCATTGAGAAAACCGGCCATTTCTATGAGCCCACTAATCCCCCACTGCAAATTAACTGCAGCTTCAGAAACTCTAGTCATGCAGTATTGATCATTTCTGTTCCAACACAAATTTGGAGAGGGCAGTGCTAAGGTTGAAATGACTTGAACAGGCAGAACCAAAACAAAAAAATAAATAAGGCCATAATGGTAGCCCCACAACAGCGTAGGAATTATTGCATTATATCATGTCAGCATCCAAGCCTGAGCAATCGCCCAAGCTTCCACTTCAGTTGAAATTCAGCCTTCTGTCTTTCTTTCTTTTCAATTTCCTGGTTATAATAATACTCTCAAAACAATACCTGAATGAAAATACTCAATGTTAATGGGAAATACATTTTTTTCACATTGGACATTTCTAAGACTGAAATCATAGTTAAGACAAGAAATGTAAATATATTTATGTGTAAGGAGGTGGGCACATATACAGTATCAAGCAATCAAACAAGGAAAATTAGCCAAATGGCCTTTTCTCATTTTTATTCTCATTTTTAAAGTGAACAAAAATGTAACATAATCCTCAGAGCTAAAAGAGTTATTTAGTCCAGAGGGTTATGTTACCAGAAAAAGAAAACATTGTTACCATATTGCCCTACTTACGTGGGGTATTTTCTACATTCAGTGTCAAAAGAAAATCGGTCATTGTTGTTTGCATAATGTGAGGTTGTTTGGAACAATGGTCAAGCAGAGAGGCTCTGTCAGCTGTTACAATAACATTTTGTTAAGACAGGTAATTTTATTATGCTCTTACATCTTATTTTTCTTATATCCCAATTTTTACAGCAGATTTCCAAAGATGGTAAAAAGAGAAGCCCTACCGCAGAGAAACATTTCCCCTACAACAGCACCATTCTGTGCAGTATCTGAACAAAAAGGTTTAGATAAATAAACATTTTGCTTAAAAACGAATAAGTAATTAAAAAAAAACATTACATCGAAATGTAACAGTGTATTGAAAAAATATGTTCCCAGGAGAATTTTAGGCAATAGATTAAAATGTCCAAACCATTACAATCATTCTGTACAGGGGTTTCAGAATGATAGAAATAGACAACATATTATTTAAGCTTCAGATGCCACAGTATTTGGTCTGTTAGCTGTTAGTCAGATAGACATGCTTTGTTCACAACCTTTTAAAACACTTCAAGACATGTTGACATTCCTTATTAACAAAATCTGTGAATTTATGACTAAGAAGGTTGAAGTACTATCTAAAGACCTGAATTCAAAAGCAAAAGATCAGTATTAAATGTCACCTTTGTATAAAAGAAACTTACTACATACAACTACAACATATTCATAAAGTTATTTTCAGAAAAAATAAAAAAAGATTCACTGACATCCTTCTGTCCATTTTCTAAACACTTCTTCAAATTCAGGGTTAAGGGGAGCCAAAGCCTATCCCAGCACGTAATGGGAAATAGGCAGGATTTACCCTGGATTCACCGAAACGCATACATACACACCAGGGCCAATTTTCTCAGAAGCCAAGTAACATGTGTGGGCACTACCAGAAGCAACACAAGCTACACGTACTGTATGCAACATATGCTTTATAGCAGTTTGCAAATCCTATCTTGTGAAATTCTGTTCCATTAGTCTTGTAGAGCCTGCACAAGCATGTCCTCCTCATGGGTCAATGAGCCCTTCATACCACATATCATACCCATAAACATAACTATCATATTCTCATCTTGCAAGTGAGCCATTATTAAATAAGCAGCACGAGGATAAGTGTTGTCCTGCTGGCATGAGGTCATGTCAGGATATGCCAACAGGAACAGCATCAAGTGAGGTCCTAGAACTTCAATGTACTGTACTCCGTGCAATCAAGTTCCCATTAATCACTTGTCGCGCCCTGGCAACTCTGAGACAGTGGATTGTGCCGTATGAAAACGATCACAAATATACAGTGTGGTTATGTATTTGTGACCCCTCAGGTCATGGCTCATCATTGGCAGACTGTCTGTCACGGTTGACATCCCTCCCCTAGAGGGCCCTCCACTGCTCTCTTGTCCCTAGCTCCTTGTGATTGTTTATGTCCTCCCGGTGTGTCTTGTTTGTCTCTCTATTTAATCCTAGTGCCTCCAATGCTCAGGGCTCAGCATTAGCATATGGATGTCGCGAGGCCCGCCTAGCACCAGGTCGTCCCACGTCCGTGGCCTGAAGGCATAGGCCTCATCCCCCACATTTCCCGTTTCCTGAGCCCGGGGCGAGGTCCTCCGAGGTCTTGTCATGTCTGTGTTTCCCCTTCCCAGGGATTTTAACCTCGAGTCGTCGCTGGATGGATTTCTCGGATTCGGACCCCTCGACTGTGCCCTGACTCTCCTATGGACCCGTTTGGATTTGGATACCTGTGTCTTTTCTCCCGATACCCTGCTGCACGAATAAACCCTTGTTTGTTTTCACCATAGCACGTCTTCCTTTCCTCCAGACTCTACTGCTCGCATAGGGTCTTATCACAAACCCAAGATGGATTGCAGAGCCATTCCGTGACACTGTCAGTGATTGGTGTCCAATCAACTCTCTCACCTACTGTATGGCTTATGCAAGAGTCAGTCACTCAAGTGCGTCACAGTCAGTCATGAAAGATCTATTCATCGAAATGACACCAAAATCATTTAATCAATATCCATTTTGTGCTGACACTCATTGTAATTACTATACATGTCTGAAGAAGATTCTAAATGTATTATTACAATGAAGCTACTTTTACAGACAATAATAAAATATAAATCAGTAAACATGTTATGCTAATTTCTTTATTAATTTTGTATTGTATGTGCCTTTAGCTTTTCAGTTGCCATCTTTTAAACAGGAAATGAAATAAAAACAACAGAAAACAGAAAACAAATCTACAGAATAACACAAACATTCCCATTCCTTGTCTTCAGGTTTAATTGACAATAAAAAAATGAACTCAAACAAATGTCTAGAAAGACATACAGCTCTCATATGATTGGTAATCAATGGTAAACTAATTTTAGCCTGACTTTTTTCCTATACTGTACCTCACATGTACTCGAGTATCACAAGGTACAGTATGTAACAGTCCTCCTTCACTATCATTAAATCATTTAAGCACTGATAGCATTGCTATTTTTCAAATGAAAAGCTTCAGTGTGGATCTTTCAGGGTATGTTAACACATTATTTTTGGTTACGTGGTTTCTACTATCTGCCCTATAATTTAACTAATTGGTTACATCATTTTACATACATGATGTACAAAACAATAACTTGAAAAGCCCACAGCGTATGAAACCTGAATGCCATTATGAGATGCAATTTACTCCATTCCGCCTTAAATTAAAAAATATATTTTATAAAGCAGCAGGCTTTAATACTACCCTATCCGTAACAGCAACCCACAAAAGAGAGTTCGATTTGCCGATAATCTAATTTTAGTACACAGTGACCTTAAATATCAATGAACTGGAGCATTTGTGACCAAACAGAAATCAATGAAGAGAAACAAATCCTCAGCAGAAATCTTCGAAAATCTGCACCGAAGCGCAATATACGTGTGTACTGTATATATATATATTAATCTTGCGAAATTCTAAGTGCAAAATATCGTTATTACACACACATCAAAACTGTTAGAATATTATCATTTTTACATGGATAGGTTCAGGTGGGTATCTGCGTCAGCATGGGTAGGCTGCAAAGGAACAAGTAATAGGTTTATTCCATGCTGAATAAAAGAAGAAAGAAAACACAATGTTTCGGCTGTAAGAGACTTCTTCCACAGCCCTTAAACCCGAAGAAGGCTCCACAGCCGAAACGTTGTTTTCTTTCTTCTTCTTTTTTCAGCATGGAATAAATCTATTACTTGTTTCTTTACATGAATAGTTTGTATTGCCCCACCAATCAACAGTGTTGGCTTGAAAATCACAAGAGACATGCAATTCGGAAAGTGGTGACAGCGCTATTTGTGATAGCGATCATACCTGTATGTAACTTTTAAAAACGTGCTGTACCTCAGAGAAACCGACCAGAAATCCACAGTAAAACAGTTTCTTTTAATTCAACGATGATGATACGAGTCGACACAAAAGCTCCGATTGTTGTCAAGACTATGCTAAAAGCTTTGCATCCTCTGAGGAAACAACAAAGCACAGCATAGTCCACGTTCATACTATCCATGAACTGAAAACAACGAACAAAATACGCGCCGTTAAATAAATATTGGCAAATAAATTATAAACCTTACGATGGGGGAGCAGAAATGACTAGCCCTACCTTTAGCCCTTGAGTGCAGAAGCATGTCGAACAGCGAAAAGCCAGATTCTGTTGCACAGATTCCTTGTTCTCACTTGTCATGCAGTGATAGGACAGTAGCGATTATTACTTTGATGATACTTAAAAAAAAAGCTTTCCGAGTGCTTCCATAAGTACAACAACCATTCGACCGAAACACACGACTGTTCCTCCTAAGGCACCCTTATTGCTTACTGACTGGTCAAAGTGAAGACAAACGCGCAAGTGCTCTGCTTATAATGTACTATGACTGGGAAATCGAAGGAAACGAGAAGCTAGGCGTACTCACGTTCACGAATGTATTCTGTCACCCTCAACAAAGGTAGAGAAAAAATCCTCTTTACAGCTTCACCTCAACACTTGTGAATTGAGAATGAATGGAGAGCTCACCTCTATTGCCTACTTAATCCCATACTGTATGTATGGAATGCAGCAGCCAGGTTTCACTGCAGATTCAGGGATCTTAAATCAAAGAAGGAGGAGTTTGTAGTGACGGGACGAAAAGAACACTTTTAAAATGCCTGTGATAATAGTGTCCATTCTTACTATAAACGTCTAGTTATTCGTTGTTGGCGGTGTTGATGTAAAAATAATTTACTTAATTCTGGACGGACCTTCATTACGCTGGACTGAAATAGCAGAAAAGTTATACTGAAATTTCAGTAATTCCGTGAAAACTCCTTAATACATCCAAATAAAATATGATGTGTATTTTATTCAAATCCATATTTATTGGATAAATAAACGAAACAATTATATTTTTATGAATATAAAATAAACATTACATTATTGCACATAACGTATAATGACTTACCTATGGTACTAAAGCCTTTCAGAAAAGTTTAATTTACATTATTAGCTGTCAAATATATCATTATCAAATGAAGAAACTTGATGATTAATTGAAAATGCAGATGGATATACGAAGATATATTGAAAAGAATTCAGGTTTGCCCTCTCATAAACTGTGGCCTCTATTCAAAGTCTCTGTTGGCCTGTCCCATTTCAGGCAATTAACTATCCTACAGATTTGCTGCAACACACATTTTTTAATTCAGTAGAAGAGAAGTGACTAGAATTTCTTTTAATTTTCTGTTAATGGATCTGCTGTTATTCAGAAAGCAGTCTGGAATGTTGAAGGAGGATTGAAAACAGCTCTTACATTTCTTTCTTTGTGAATAAAGAAGATCAGTTAATAAAGTAAATAGCTGGCATGAAGTATCTCAGGCTAGTCATCCACAATAAGAAATATTGGCTCCTACTTTTGAATTCTCAAGGTCAATGTTTTTCATCAGGTATCCAGCAAGAGAATATCAGATGCTGCCTCGTGAGCTCATTGGACATTATTTGTCAGATGATGAATTCTAAATCCTGAGACATGCAGCTCGGTGTACAAACTTTTTTGCAGCTCTATTGGCCAGTAACATATGTGACCTTACTTGCTGTATCTGATGTGTTGCCTGAGAAGCATTTCCATGTAAATGACCAAAACAAGACCCTACAAAATAGAGGTCGGTTTCATTTTAGTATGCCACTTTGTTTTTGTTAAATAAGCTAGATGAGCTATGTGCCCTCCTCTTTTTTGTAACCTCTCTTATGTTCTTAAGGGACAAGTTGACATCATCCATTCCTAATGCTGTATTCCAGCTCTTTGTAAATGTTTTCAGGACAGCTGTCAAAGCATTTTACTGCAGTACAAAACATGTTCCCTCTCCCTCTCCCATGCTTCTCTTCCTCTGAATGCCGTCCATTTAAAATTCCAAAGCCAAGTTGAAGTGAAAACTGTTTTATTTCTGATTTCCTTTGTTCTTCAAACACTTCTAATTCCCAAACTGCTAGCTTCACATCCATACAAGAGCAAATTCATTTGTGAAGAAAAAGCTTTACAAAACCCCCATTTGTGGTTTCACTGCATTAGTATGAGCTGACATTCAAAATGAACATAAACTGAGACTAATTCAAAACCATCCTTGAGCACCTTAGAAATAATGATAGAAACAGCTTTGAACAAGAAAATTGTATTTATTTTGCAAATACTGTGTTATTAGTTTGGTAATACTGTAAATCAAACAGTTTACAAATGAACTTACTAATATTTTCAGATTTTTATGTACTTTTTTTGTGAAGCAAGAGCACAATAAATTACTCAAGCCCAGGTTTAAATGTCATTCACCACCGAAAAAGCTGAAGTTGTTATTTATTCTATGACCTTAGGCATGAACTATAAACCTAGAAAACTTCGCACTCATTTTAATTCCACCCACTTCCCTGCATGCATCTGCTTCTCAGCATGGCATTGGTTTCCAGGGGAACCATGGGCAACCATTTCTTTCCTCAGGGAGACTGTTGCTATGGTAACTATACATTATGCATCAGACTGGATGAAAGCCCTTTCAGATGAAACGTTATTTGCATTCCTGTTTAATGTGAGAACTGTCTGATAGTGACATAAAGTATACAAAGAGTTTTGAGGGTTCAGATGTGCTTTTCTGAATCCAAAACATCTCCCAACTATGAAACCAAAATCCAGCTATATGCAGTGAGAATACTGAAAGAAACAAATTGGTACTTGACATACAGTAAGTAGCGCATTAATATGTAATGGAGGAGTTTTGCCTCCAGACACTTTACAGATTAATGAAAAGAAGATGAAAAAGAAGGAATAAAAATAATGAAAATACCAGAATATAAAAAATACCTTAATACTAAATATTTAAAACATGTCCTATGTTTGAAATTTGAAATGTGTTACAGGCTACCAGTATTATGGAAACCTGCAGCTCTTCAGTGACTGAAGCAGAGCACGTACAGTATATACTCAGACTCCTTATCCGGCTTTATTTTGAGACTGATCTTTAAATTCTAGATATGGTTTGGGATATACTGTAGTTTATACACTACACTATCAACTTAACCCAGAAACAAATGGTTGTAGACTGCCAAGCCAGCATTCAAAGTCATGATTATGCTTTTCTCTGGTGGTATTTGAAAAAGTAAAACAAAATCAAACAGCTGTAGATCTTGAGGTTTTTTATCTACATTCACACTCAATCACTTAACTGAAATGCAAACTATCTGAAGAACTAAGAGTTCAAATTAAAAAGTTGTTAATAGAAAGTTATCTATAAATCCTGATAAACTGTAGATTTTATTAGGTAGTGTGTTTATCCCTAACAAACATACACAACTTGCAACTAACTAGAAAGGGGTTAGCTTTCTTTTAGCTCGCCAATAGAAAGAACAGAAAAGATGGCAAACACTTCCCCAGGAGTAATTGTGCAGGAGCATTACAGGAGCTCTAAGCATCCTTTTTTTTTTGGTTTCACTACCTAATTTTGCATTTAAAGATAAAGCCTTTTGGCCTCCTAAGGCTAATAAGCTACTTTACCGCTACACAACTCAACTATGAATGCAAGGCTCCACAGGGAAAAGCACACAACACTAATCTCCTGTGTCTTCTGTCCCTCTGGTCATAATAGTGACAGTGTTCTGCACCGAACATTCGGAGAGAGATTTTCTTCTTGTTGTCATGGTCCCAGATCCCAGGAGACTGATGCTAAGTATACTGATACTGCTAACTGACAACTTGGAGAGTCTAGATGTAATTAGATTATATGATTTGGCTCAAAATGTCTGCTTTGTTATGACATACTTCAGATATGATATCCAGTTGCT
Organism: Lepisosteus platostomus; assembly: GCF_059453375.1. NCBI lineage: Eukaryota > Metazoa > Chordata > Actinopteri > Semionotiformes > Lepisosteidae > Lepisosteus > Lepisosteus platostomus. The sequence goes on along the minus strand of NC_142611.1, from coordinate 58,932,267 downwards.
ACTTCCAGTACAAAGATAATCATGCAAATTTACTATAGTGTCAAATATTTAAATGTATTCCCTTAACAATTTAAAGTAACTCTAAATGCTGTTAGAGTTTTGGGGTCATGTTATAAATTTGCCAGAAAATTATTTTACAGCAGTAAAGCTATTACACAGGGTTATGTGATATTGAAAGAAAGGTCAAAATGCTGACTATGAACTTCTGAGTGCTTTATAATCCTATGGTCTTTTAGGTTTCTGCCTTTTTATCTGTTCCGAAGAAGAATCCATGAAAAGGAATCACATCATACCCAGTACAGGAATACTCTTCCCTGCTTTGAAAGAGACATGTGCTTGGTGTAGAATGCTGCTGGCTTAATCTAGTTGAACACTTGAAAACAATTTTAATCCCCACTGAAAGAAGCAAGATAGGTGATTCATTGGAATAATCTTGAGTGTTTTAATTGAGAACAAGAAATTAAGAACACATTTGCATTACAAAGTTCACATTTGGCAAGCTACAGTTAAGAACAAGTCTGGAAAATTCATGCTAAATTTGGGGAAAAAGAGATAATCTTAACACAGACACCTCTCATACTAAAAGAGGCTCTGATAAGGTTTTACTCGGAGAGGGGTTGCTGTTTTCTCTATCTTCTTCTTCTTCTTTTTCACAGCCTTAGTCCCAGACTGTCCTTGGGTCAGCTGCTTTGGTTGCTCTTCTCCATTTGTCTCTGTCGAGCACATCTTCCTCACTCACTTCACATACCTCCATATCTTTTCTCACACAATCTATCCATCTCTTTCTAGGCCTGCCTCTTTCTCTGTTACCTTCCACCTCAAATTCCATTACCCTCTTTGTTACTTCCTCAACGTCCCTCCTCATGATATGTCCATACCACCGTAACCTCGCTTCTCGCATCTTCTCAACCACATCCACCACCCTACATCGTCTACGGATTTCTTCATTTCTGATCTTATCCTTCATTGAAATCTGCAGAATCCATCTCAACATCCTCATTTCAGTTCTTCTCATCAAGTTCTCTTCCCTCTTTCCAACTGCCAAGCATTCAGCTCCATATAGTAATACAGGTCTAATCACAGTCTTGTACATTTTGCACTTTAACTTTCTGGGAATTTTCCTGTCACAGATTATTCCAGTTATTTCTCTCCACTTGTTCCATCCAGCTTTCACTCTTTGTTTTACTGCCTCCAGTGTTTCTCCTCCCTTTACCAGTTTTGATCCAAGGTATTTAAAGTCATCAACTTGTTTCAGTTTTCCTCCATTTGTCTCCTCAACATTGGTCATAGTATCTCCTCTTCTCTCCATTACCATTATTTCAGATTTTTCTGCATTCATTTTCAGTCCACCCTTTTCCAGACTCCTCTGCCATTTGAACACTTTCTCCTGTAGTTCTACTTCTGAGTCTGCCATCTGCTGTTTTCTCTATGATAAGGATAAACACTTCTGGAAATGAGGAGTGTTGTCTGTCAGCAGAAAGATACTAGCCATCTAAATGTTAGGAGATGACAGCTTCTGAGCTTCATGCCTCTCTTCTAAGCAAAGTGATTCATTATACTTTAATTAATGCTGCTATTATCCTTTTCCATGTTTCCCAAAAAACTAAAATCTTCAGCTGCTTATTTCTAAATTATCAGTATCTGTGTGATGTGAGACCAAAGCAGACGTGAAGAGTCACAGCTCATATTTATTTTTGTTAGAACAGTTCTCATTTAGATTGTGTTTAACAGCACCGCACATAATGATTTGCATCAACTATAAATAAACCTCAATGCAGAATTACATTAACAGAGTTTAGGTTGGTGTGATTCCAGACTTTAGTGCCCTCTGTGTGATGTCTTCGTGTCCTCCCCAGGTTTTCATGTGGGTTTCTGTAGGTTGTCTGGTTTCTTCTCACCTTTGATAGACATGCTGGCCATGTTAATTGGTGCCTCTAAATTGTACCTTTGTGCTTGTTTGTGTGCCCTTTAGTGTACTGGTGTCTCCCCGGGGTGGAGGTTAACCTACCAGGAATAAGGATCTTTCTGATAATGGGTGTGCTGCCGGATGAAGGACATTTAGGCTGTGTAAATACAGTATATTCCTTTTTTTTTTGCAAAATTGCTTTCAGTGTAGAATTTCCATATGCTTTGTGAATGTGTATCATTCAATTCAGTTTTGTTTTTTATTTCATGCTATGCATGCATTGAGCACCAAGACAGAATGCTTGCTTTCTCACATGGGCATAGCCATTTGACTTTTTTATTTTTAAAGAAAATAACTTATTCTAGGAAAGAAAACAGTTGATACTTGTAATGAGTGTTTGGTGGTAATGTAATTGAAATCGTTAAAGCAAATCATAGTAACCCATTGCCTTTATCACTAAGAACAGCGCATTTCATTAGAATAACACAAAGGAAAGAGTAGAAAGAAATAATAAATATAATATTTTAAAAGAATGGGAATATTTTGTTCTAAAATATGAAAAAATTATCAAATCTAAATAAGACTCCCCAGTGGATATATTGTTTCATTCTAATTTGTTGTGTGTAATTAATCCCGATTTGTCCCTTTACAGTTCACATGTTGCCGCAGCTCCCTACTCAGACTTCATTGTTGAAATTATTCAATTTTACCTAATCATTGTAGCTCCTTTTCTTCTAGAACATGAAAAGACAAACTTCAGTTCTCCAGGGCTATCTGGGATAGAAAGCTCTTGTCCAACCCTTATGACATCTTGTGTACATCTACAAATAAAAAAGGGATGGCAACACTTTTCAAAGAGCACAGAACTGGGTGGTTCATACAGCACACTCCTGTCTACATAGATAAGAGCTTTAGATTCTATGAAATGGTTGCTAACATAATTCCAGTGTGCCTCTACAGACTTTGCTCTGCTCTCCATTAATACTAAAAAGAAATGCTATAAATACTAAAATGACATATGTGAAAACATATTGATAATACTAAAAATAGATTTTTAATTATCTGCAGAGAAGAGGAAAGCTATAAACTCCTCAGATACAAAAGAAAGCATAGTTGTAGCATCATTCACCGTAAAGTATGAAATAAAAATAAAAGGTGAAATTTAATTTAAAAATATACCCAGCCAACTGAAAACAATTATTAGTCGGGCTATTTCTAAACCTTATTAACTCAGTTCAAGCCCTCTTCAGAATCTGAACAACATGCCATTGTCTCACCAGCTGCAGGGCTGACACATCAATTACATACAGTTCCTGGGCAATGAGACATAAAAGAGAGCACAGCCTGTCTGAGTTAGCAAAGTGAAACTGAGAGGGAGGCTTGGAAACAAGCTGGTATCTTACAACCCCGGTCTCAACTGAATACCAACACATATACTGTAGTTTTCTTCCGTTACCAAAGTCTCATCTGTCAGATCCATCCTGTTCATGCCTGTCATCTGACTGGCATCACACCTGGTCCCCATGGCCATTTCCAGCTGAGCCTGGCCAGGTTACGTGGATGGCCTTGCCACCAAGAACTCACTGGCGAACACCACCCCCAGCCTGGCTCTAGCAGTGGATCCAGGTGTCCCTGCTCCAGGTAGTATTCTCTCAGCTCTTACTGGAACCATCAGGAGAGTAGTTTGAACCATTCTGTGGCTTCTGGAGGTGTACCGGGCACAGCCCACTGGGAAGAGACTCCAGGAGTATATTTCAACTGGGCTAGGAGCACCCAGGAATCCCTCAGGAGGAGCTGAAGACTGATGCTGGGGAAAAAGGAGGTGTGGTCTGCCCATCCTATCACCAAGAGTAAGTGGTTAGAAATTGGATGGATGGATTACCTGTGGCTAGACACAAGAATATCTGTTTAGTTGATAAAATGAACTTGATTAAAAACATTAAATACTCAGGATGTACTTTGTACCATGTGCAGGTTGACCAAATACAGTACTTTATTTTAAAAGATAATCTGAGTCAGCCAAGGTTTAAACATTTTAAATCATCATCTGTAGGTGACAGTGTCAGAGATCTTCAAAGTCATGGCTTAAGACCAAGCCCTAATCCCCAGATTTACACTTAATTAAAGTGTTGAGTTGTTCAGAGTAATGCTAAGCATGTGTGAAGTGTTGAAAATCCTATCAACCAGACTTAAGTCATTCCTAAGTGAAGTACATCTAAAAGAAAACCTAAGATGAACTTTTGTCAAAAGTAATACAGTGTAAACTTTACAATTCGCTGAATGACAATCCTGGCATTGACATTGAAATACCTTTGTACATCCTTAGAATTAAAATCACGACCTTCAAAAATGCCAGACATTTAACATCACCATGTCAGCCAAGATTGCAACTGAAGCTTATTAAATATTACAAAACTTTTTTATTGTTTATTGCTGATTTAAGCAAAAATCACTTTGTAGAATAAAATTTATACTTCAAAGATCTTTAAAGTTGGGTTCATGGCAGGCAATGATAAATAGGTAAAACTACAGAACACAAACTTTCTATTTTTCGAGAGCTACTCTTATTTAAAAATATAATGGGGTTTATAATGGGGTTTTCAAGAGGGAAATGAAACCTGAAATAAATATATAATAAAGCCACTTCAATCATAGTGAATCTTACATCCATGATTATTATTGAAAGATTATTATGCTGGATTACACTACTATTTTATGTTTGTTTTATGCATGTCTCTTGAGATTTTATTTTTTTGCAGTCATTCTATACATGGACAATGCTTCAAACTACAAATAGAAAAGTGAAAACAAGACAAAACAATTATTTTTCTACATGTGGACCATACTCCTCAGAATTTCATGTCATATGCCTTCTTCATTCTTTCATGCACTTTACTCATTCTTCTAGTCTCTCTTCTGCTTCTGTTCCCAGCATCCAATTTGGCACATCTTGCCCCCTGCTGCCCCGGATGCCAACTCTTCAACACTGGGTCTTTCTGGCGTCCTACCTCTGGCTCGGTCAGTAGGCATCCTACAGCTTACACGATCCCTGGCTTCCAATTTTGCCCCATCTTTCTTCTGCTCAGCTCCTGCTGCTCCTGATGCCAGCTCCTCGGCCCAAAGTCTGTCTGTTGTCCTACTTATGGCTCAGCCAGAAGACAACAAACAGCTTTTAGCATCTGCCCTTTTCTTCAACATAATGCCCATATTTCTATGTGCCTTGTGTCTCCTTCTGCATTGGTGGTTTTGAGGTTCACTTGTTTCTTTTGGGGTGTGAGTGGCACTGAGTTCCCCCCTCTCAGCCTGTGCTGGTCTCGTTTTGAAGTTTATTTGTTTCCTTTTGGATGACAAGCCTCCTCATCTTATGGCCAGGAGGCTACCTCTTAACCAAGTGGGTTTAGCCAAAACCTATACTAACCTAACCCAATACACATTCACAAAGCATCTGATTCTTGGATGTCATTATTCCTTGTGAAAATGATTGATGGAAGTAACAGTTATCTATTTTACACAATACTTTCCCCACCTGGGATTTGAAGTCAGGGCCCTAACTACTACTAAATACTTCAACACAGTAGATATGAATGTGAACAATAAGCCTATGGGTCACGTATCACCCTGCTGTGTTATCAAAAACATTCAGACCACCAACGAGCCATAGAACCTTTTGGCTCTGTGAGTTTGAAGCTAGTTTAAGCTGCTGAAAGAGGAGCCAAACCTCTTTGCAGACTGATGCTGGGGCAGATGGTGTGGTGCATTGTACACCCCAACGATGAAACATGGCAGAAGCAGGAAGATAACAGACAAAAACTGGGTAGTGGAAAGGGAAGAAAGAAGGTAAGATAAGAGGGAACAGGAAGTGGTTGTGCCAGAGCTCCTGGGAGGGGTGATGGCATCAGAAAGAGCCAGAAGAAGAGCAGATATCAGTGGTGACAGTAGTGAGCCAGTTGCTTCTCTGGGAGTGTGTAGCAAAAGAGGTCAAAGAGCTGCTTGGGCCACGTGGTGTGAGAAGGCAAATCCCCACCCCAACTTGGAGGAGGTGGATTGTGGTCAGATTTCTGGATCCAGCTAAAGGAGATGATGGGCTGGAATCTGAGAGACAAACACAGAGGTTAAGCAGGAATGACAAAGGATAAAAGTCACAGATGGGGGACTTGTCAAGAGCACACAACAAGTGCAAGAAAAATAGAAAAAAGGGAGCTCAAGAAGTGAGATAATTATGCATACAAGAGAGGAAATGGGCAAGATAAGTTTAACATCTTTCTGAACTTCTGTTTAAAAACTCCATAAACCTGTGCTAATATGGAGAAGGAAAGAACATCCTAAATTCAAAATGAATATGGAAATCTATACTGTACAGTATATGCATGTTTTAAACACTTGATTATGATCCAATACAAAACTATATAATTTTTCAATGTACTATAAAATAAAACCAAAGCTTAAATATGTTCTTAAAATCACAGCATGTTTTTTTGTAAATAATACAAATTTTCCATAGTGTCAAATATTTAAATGTATTCCCTTAAGAATATAAAGTTACACTGAATGCTGTTAAATTTTTTGGGTTGTTTTATACATTTGCCAGAAAATAATTTTACAACAGTATAGCTACTTCTATGGCTATTGAAAGAAAGGTCAAAATGCTTACTATGAACTTCCGAGTGTTTTATGATCCTATGAAGAATCTGTCTTTTTTAAGTTTCTGCCTTTTTATCTGCTTTGAAGAAGAATCCAAAAAAAAGAATCACCCAGTCAATCCATGGAAAGAAACCAGTTTGAGCTCAGGACTATTCTTTCCTGCTCTGCTTTGAAAGAGACGTGTACTGTACTTGGAGTGTTATCTGGAATTGAATAGAAAGAGTGTTTTCTTGTCAGCCTTTTCAATTTATGGTGTTGTTCGCATACTCTATTATGTACTCTCAATTCATAACACAGCACATATTTCACAAGTACAAAGAGTTAGATTAAATCTTGTAAAATGTATTTTGTATAATTTAAAATGGCAAATTCCTAACCAATTCAGCTCACCATTATTACCATTATATCAGCTTAAGAGGAACAAATACCATGTACAGTACATCCACCACTTAGAAGTCCATTAACTGTCAAGCCATTCCATAATCTCACAGGTTCATCAAGTCCCAAAGATACCCCAGCCAAGGTAGCCACAGATGAAGGACTGAAGCAGATGTCACCAATGCAATTGCAGCTGCCCAGGTCACAGATGCTGCCATTGGTCTGTAAGTCCAGGATATGCTTGGGCTTTACAAGTTCAGTTGATTGCATAAGGAACTTTGCCAGTTGTGTGACGTAAAAGAATTGTATGAAAATAAAGATGAAGTCGTTCAGGCCAACAATCTTTCATGTGATCCATGTAGACTATAAAAAACAAACCAAATAAACATGAGGTCAGAAACATCTTTATGTAAATGACACTGCAGCTAGACCTGTTCTGCAAGGCTAAGGTCTGTGCTCCTGCATAGTTTTAATGCACACACCCTGGGAGATTTTCCTTGGCTCTCATATGTTTTCTGCTTGACATCACTGAGACAATTTCAGCCCAGTACAGCACAATATTTTCTTGCCTTCAACTTTGTCAGACACTTATCATCTGATTAATGTGAACCTGCTCCAGTAGCCCTCACTCATGTAAGGCATTAGAGGAGATGAGAGTGACTCCATTAATGTCCTTCTCCTTCCCAAAGACCGAATTCATGTCCTCAGCCCTGATAAGTCCTGATTTGTGTAGGTCAATGCAATGACAATGTGTAGAGATCACCACCAACATAAAACATACAGCATCTTAATGCAGAAAAAGCATTCTATCAGAAAGGTCACCATGACTGTGATTTTGAATATGATAAGGCTGTCATGTACCAAGTTTCCTGCAAGCTCATTGAGAAACAGATGAAGCGCTCAGGATTTTGCAATAACCTCTAGTTAGCTCCCAATTACTGCAATGCCATTTTGTGCAAATACATTTTGTACATATAATGCATATCTATCATATATAGTAATAAGTAACCATAGCACTATTACAGATATAGTCCTTAATGATACAACTTCTAGTAAACAGAGTTCTTGTGAATAAAAAACTATACCGTTAAAAATGGTATTCTACTGTTGTATATAGTTACAACAGTTGTATTATCACATCTCAAGGTTTAATATTTTGCATATGCATGAACACATACTGTATACAGTATACCTACGTATAAACATATGTATTCATAGACAAAAATATGTTTTACATACATATACAAGATATAAACCAAAACTTGTTTCAACACGTGAGAAAATCAATAACTTCACATCAATGCTCTTGCTTTTCCAGAAACAGCTCATAATAAAAATGACATTTTACTCTACTGATGTCTGTTAAATTAAGTATTTCAGCCCATTTGGTAGTTAGTAGTTAATTGATTCAAGGATCTTATAGTGCTGTTTCTTGAAGAAGCCAGGGTATCATCATCAGATTGTTCCACACTCCCACAACACTTAGGGTAAATAAGTGCAGCCTTTTCTTGTTTTGAAATGCACTTCCCCATAGTTTACTGTTGTGTCCTCTGGTTCAAGATTTTACACAGCTGCTAATTTTACATAGAGAGTGGGGAACATCATTTTTAAGGGATGATGCTTTTCAAGGGAAATTAACCTAATCTCTAGGAAAAATAAATCCTCCATAACAGAATGAGATCATCATTCTGTATACCTCTTTTGCATCCAAGCTGTAGAATACGATGTGACTCTTACTAACTCATGATAATCAAATTAAATCAGCTCCACTTGCACTCAGAAAGGACTAGTAAATAAAACTGAAAGGAGGAATGGCTCCATGGAGGAATGATAACACTGAGTTCTATTCTTTCTGTCAAATCATTTTAAAAGCAGGATGATTAATGCCGATATCCAAAGCAATTAAACTAAGAGCCTAGATTAAAGCAAATCTCATTCATGTTTAATGAGTAGCCAGTAATACTTCTTCACAGCCTGCTGAGTACTCCTGGGCTCAGAGAGAGCTACTCTAAAACTCTTTGTGGAATAACAAAGCTGCCGATACTATTTATGCAGCCGACAATGAATTACAATCGAGAAAAATCCATTTCAACATGTAACTTCGGTTATGAACGTTTCCTTCCTTCGTTGTTTTTATGTGTAATATAAAGTTGAGGTGGCGTTTTGAACACTTACAAAAGAATTTCTGAAAGAATTTATGACATTGGAATTCTTTGCTGCAAAGGTTGTCACACTTGGGGTCTGGACAATAGAGCTCAATGTGCTTTCCAGACAAGCCTCATTTTTGTTTCAGACATTGGGAGCCCGTGACCTCCCTCGCTTTTCTCTACTTTTTCTTCTGATTCTGAAATAAATACTGTATGAATCTCAAAGGCCATGGTTAGTGGCAACACTATTTAAACACTAGATTTTAATCAAAAGCATCAGAAATAACACTTTATTTAGAGTGCTCCGCAAACAAAACTAGCTGGCTCACGGCCCAAAAGCCAAACCCCAAAAAAAAGCAGAGCACAACACTTGCTCAGAAGGCAAAAACAACCAAAAAAAAGCTTTTTTTGTCAGAGATCTGTGTTGGGACAACTGTTCCTGAGTAACTTTGATTTATCTTCTGAGCAAGTGTTGTACTATTTTTTCTTAAAATATATTAATGCATAAGAGAAATTCCACTGACAATTAAAGAGTGTTAATTAGCATATTTAGGCAGTTTAACAACACATTAATTAAAGAAAAAGCATAAAAATGTCTTTATTGAGAAATTAACAACAATTAATTACAACTGAGATTGTTTCTTATAATAGATGAATCTATAAAACATTCCAATGTTTTTAGAAAACATCCTGATCTTTAATCACAGAAGCCATTTCAGATGACAGCAGATAGCATTGTGCAGTGAAGTGCACAAAGTAGCCCAAGAGCTTTTGGTAACCAGATATTCATTAAAAATCAATGGCACTTACCCACTATTTCCTCTTCAGGTCTGTAGTGCCTTATTTAGGCTGCCTAATGCCAGCCTCCCGCTGTGACTCTCTATCAGTCCACTGTCGGTGCTGATAAATCATGACATGTCTGGCCTAGTTCTCTGGAGCTGTCAGTTAAAGTCATCTTCTGTTGGCTTAATGGTTTTTGTTTCCTGTAAATCTAAGGACAGAAAATAAAAAAGCAGCATCATGTCAGTGTGAAACTGTTTCTTCATTTTTGCTAACATCCAGTTTCCTATCAATAGGTGCCAACCACAGCAGTCATTTGTGGATTTTGAGGTTTGTCTGGGTTTTCATTTAATCCTAATTATAAAGGCAGGAAGCTTACCAACAGATCACAGTACAACATGTCAGAGCAAGGCCAGTTTCTCTTAGCTGTCTCACCTTTATACTTCATTACCACTCCAAATAGGATCACCTGAATTAACTCAGGGATGGTGCTGCTGCCTCATTTAGCCTCGGTCTTGGTTTCAATTCTACACTGGTGTAACGTCTGTGTGGAGCTTGCATGGGGCTTGCATGGGTTTTCTCCCACCTCTCTGAGACATGCTGTCAAAGCTAACTTGTGTCTCTAAATTGTGTGTACAGGAGCATACATGTATATAAAGTATCATGCCTGCTGTAACAAAGAGTCAGTTTTACAGGGTTTTACATTTAAGTAGTGGCACTGTGCAAGCTCAGAGCCTGTGAGGGAGTGTGATCAAATCTCAGCACTAGAAAACCTGCACTTGTCATGTCTGTACAGGAATAGTCTACATTTTGTCCAATTGTTCTTATATTCCCAATCGCAGAGATAAACATGAAAAATTATTTTAAAAAATTAAAAATGTTTAACTGTGCTTCCATCTTGCATGCAGTGCAATGCGTTTGCATGCTGTCAATGTCCATCACATGAGGAATTTAGGTGATGTTGGATCTTGTAGTTCAGGTGGGTAGCTGCGTCAGCATGGGTAGGCTGCAAAGGAACAAGTAATAGGTTTATTCCATGCTGAAAATAGAAGAAAGAAAACACAACGTTTTGGCCGTGGAGCCTTCTTCACACCTCCGAAACGTTGTGTTTTCTTTCTTCTCTTTTCAGCATGGAATAAACCTATATTGGATCTTGGCTTGACATTTGACCCTCATGTGCAGAATATTGTAAAAACGTCATTCTTCCATCTCAAAAATACCACCAGACTACATCCAAAGTTGTGTTTCATTGTACAGTAGCATTAAAGCTAGTCAGCACAATCGTATTTCTAGAATTTATTACTGTTACAACCCAGGCGTCCCGATCAAGACGTAGGCGGAGACTTCGATAATCACCCAACCTACCGCTTTGCTCTTTTCCCTACACACCCTCTCCTCCCAATGTATTTAAGCACCACTTACCTATTCTTCTGCGCTCAGTATTGCGTTTACCATTAGAGCTCAACATTTCCTTGACTTTTCAACCTGATTGTCTCCTTGGTTTCAGACTCCTTCGTGTTTTGGACTTTGCTTCTTGGATTATGGCTTTGCTTGGCTTTCAGACTCTGTCTGGGTTTAAGGACTTCTAGTTTCTGGCTTCGACTATGTCTTTGGATTATGAATCTACTAAGTACAGTAAGTGACTCCCTGGTTACTGAACCCACATAGGATCCTACCCTTCTTCGTTTTTGCAAGACTCACTGTAACAATTACTGCAATGTCCTACTCCACACGATATGTAAATCCTGACTGAACAAACTCCAATATATTCAGAATTAGGCAGCCAGAATTGTAACCAGTTTGTGTGCCAGCAATTACATTATGCCTGTTTGGAGTCTTTGCACTGGGTTTGAAGTCGACATCAAAATCCTCATGCTCACCTATAAGGCTCTTCATGGCTTGGCACCTAAGTACCTATCTGACTTATATGTCTACTCCCCCCTGCGCAACGTTAATTTATCTAACTCTGGTTTTCAATATGGCTTGTAAGCTCTATATGGCTTTTCTGTAAGGATTGTAAATGTAAACTTGTTTACATTCTATGGGCCTTTTCTGGCTACAGAACTCTACACACTACACACACCAAACCTCTGGAATTCTATAGCCTGGGATATTATAGTCACCTCCCTTGAGTGCATTTTAATCTCAGCTCAAAGAATTTCCTTTAAGAAAGACTTTTATTTAATTGGTCTGTCTCTGGTCCACTTTCTAATGGTCATGTATCTTCTGCTACACTTCTAATTGCTTGTGTTTCCTTGTGATTATTTTGTAATTTGGTATTGTTAAGTGTTTTTTACACCTATTGTAAAGTGTTTTAAAATGCTACTTTTATAGCCACTATGAAATATAAAGCTTATTACTGAAGATAAAGGATGAATTCAAACATGGACATGGATGTAGGCAAGGTAACAATCAGAAAAGTGTGATGTTTACTGTTCAGGGAATATATGCAGCAGTCTGTTTTCATTAGATGAACCCAAGAACAGGAAAGAGCCAAGCTGTGCGGTAAGATTAAGCAGAATATCATGAGCGGGAATGCATGTAAGAAGCAAGCAGGCAAAACACAGCTCAGGGTCATAATCCAAACAGGTGAGAGTTAAAGTTAGGTAAACAGAAGTGCAGCACAACGGGAAATCCACAATAAGAGTTGAGGGGACACAAGCAGAGATCATAAACCAAAAGATTCAAAATCCAGGAAACAAACAGCAGGAACTAGAGAAATAGGGAACTAGGGGATAAGCTAGAAACAAAGCAAAGTCTATGACAGAGTACCTGAGCACTGAAAGACCACAGGTTAAATAACATGAACTACCTGAGGTGGTAGTATATTGCCTCCAGGTGATGTCAGATTAGTATCCACAGTAACCGGTGCTGAATGACAGGGGAGTGTGGGTGTGGTCGGCTGCCATGTCAATACTAGCATGCCCCACAGGGTGCCCAGCAGAGGCGTGCATGACCCAAAAAAACATATTTCAGGACTGGTAGGCAGCAGCGTTGTTGGTGAATAGTGCTGCCTACAGTGCTAGAGTAGAGAACGTATCCTGGGTTCATTTCTAACTTAATGCAAATTCTGTGTGAATCAGTATGTTTTCTTTTTGCTTTGCTTTCCTCATACCTTCCAAAAACATGCTGGCAAGTTAATTGGTGTCTTTAAATTTCCCTTGCAGGTGTGTATACGCATGTCTGCAGTACACTGATCTCCTATCAAGTGCATAGTGTTGCGTTGCACCCTGTGCTTTCAGGATAGGCTCCAGCATGCTGCAACAGCCTGATGCTTTCCTACTGACATTATTAAAGAGGACCAATGTTGTTCAGGACTGGAGTGACCCACATCCACAATGAAGATAACATTGTGACAATTAGACCACATAATTATAGACCATAAGTCTATTACACGTAAGGTTAAGGAAACTATTAGAACAAAATTGGAGAATCACCTGTGTGGAAGTCAGATGCTGGGGAATAGTCAGCATGGATTTTAAAAGAATAGGTCATGCTAAACTTGGAGTTTTGAACAAGCAAAAACATTAATGGACTCATATAATGTTTTCTGTATGGTGCATTCAGATTTACAAGCATGGAAATAAGTGAATGAATGCTGTTAAAATTCTTCAATGCATTAGTGAGACCACATTTTGAATGCTTTCCTGCCCTCTACTGGTCAGTGAGAAATTCTAAATTTCAAAGATAGTGTAAACCCTTAAAAGGCAGCCCGAAATATTACAGATTCATAGTCTTGCTTCCTTTTATTGCAGAACGAAATGATTATAAGAACCCCATAATTGTGCACATTCCCCTTAAATATTTCAAAAACTAATCAATCCAGCCTTTTCAAATTAATTGTATATGTATGATATTCTATAGTAGTAAACTGATAAGATTTTTAAATTGTTCAAAGATTTAAAAATCAATGGTATGGAACAATCCTAGTAATGTAAATCTTGTATTAATGTAAATGTATCCAAACTAATGCTTATAAAGATTGTTCCTGTACTACAATTTAATTAATTGCTGTTTAAATTCCAGTCTTAGTTTTAATTAGTATTAGAATTGTGTTTAATTAAGAGTCCCTTTATTCAATTATTGAACTTCAGTTGAAAAGAATGTGAGTTGCATTCGTATTGAACCTTTTCATTCTCAGCTCCTCTCAGGTATCATTTAAAAAATTAAGATTTCAAGTCTGTACTTAAAGCACTCTTGAATCTCTGGAATACAGTAAGTGGAATAAATCCATTTGCTTTTCAATGGATTACAACTGACACAAAACACAACTACTAGAATCTCACGACCTTCTTCAATCATTATGTTAACATTACTTCCCAGCTGTCCCTACTTCACAGGTTATCCTTCACAAACTTCATTATTTTTTAACATCCTTAACAGAAATCTGGCTAGGATTACCTGTCTTTTACCCAGGGTTGAACGTGTGTCAGTGGCATTTTTAAAATAGGCAGACCCAGGAAGACACATAACACAGCCATAACGTACAAATCAGTGCTCTTTGTTTACAATGCAGAACAACTAACACACAAAAGATGCTACATTGTTTGATTTTTAGCTAAGCGATTTGCTGACCTTTTACAGTCCAAAAATGTACTGGTTAAGTTAATTGGCTTCTGGTAGAATTGGCCCTGGTGGGAGTGTGCGCTTGTCTATGTCTGTGTATCTGTGTGTGCCCTGCAATGGACTGGCATCCCATCCAGGGTGTATCCTGCCTTGTGCCCATTGCTTGCTGGGGTAGACTCCAGCTCCCCTGCGACCCCGAATTGGATGAAGTGGTTAGAAAATGGATGGATGTGTATGCAATGGAGTGGAATCAAAGGGCTTGTGGTTGAGTAGTTTTGATATATGCCATTAGACTTAGTTATTTACTCAATCTAACCCATCGGTTTCCCATCATTTCAATGGTATATAATCCCGGTTGGACGTAAAAGAAACTCGTGTCTACTCCAAGTAGTTACTGTAAAGTAGCCCTTTCTGGGGAAAACAAAATCTTGAACAGGAAAATGTACTAACAAAAATACAATTACTAGCCTCTCCTTGTATTGTCTTATAAGATAACTGTTTCCAAAAAATGATTACTGATATAAGTATGTTTGGATCATGTTACATATATTATGAAGGGATTTATACTGTACTTGTAATCGTGGCCACACTTTACATGACGGATGTTATTATTGTAGTTTAGCCTGATTTGCCTATTGTTGTGTTTTGGGAGGTACAGTATTTCCTAAAATGTTGGATCATTAAACTTTCATTTTAGTTTCATCCTTACTCATAAAGCAGGGAATAAGAGGTTTGAGTAGGGAGCTATGTCAGAATGCATAGGCTGCAAAGGTACAGGTAAAGCTTTATTCCTTGCTGAAAGGAAAAGAAAGGGAATAAGCCTATTAATTAGTGACATCTTTAGGCATTTGGGTGTTACTCTGTAAGATACAGTATGACTAAGATGAAGTTAACACTGGGCTTTCATTTCCCCAGTCAATAAATGTATCAGGTTGCTCACTGTGGATGGATCCACCCAGAAAATAAACCATGAAGTCAGCCTTGATCAATGAATTCAAGCATTGTACTTAATTTCATTAAAGGTGTATTTAAAAGCGCAGAACCCATGTCTATGAACCCTGGCACATAAAATAATACATATATGTTCATTATTAGACGAATTGGAATATGTGTGAAATATTCAAATACTGTACATAATAGTGGAAATGACACTGACTCTCACTACCGTATCTGCCTTTAAAGCACCATATTCAGAAGGTTTGTTGAAATTAAGTTTTTAATCCTTTAACAATTCAGTTACCGCTTTATACACATCACACGTGACTTATCCTGAACTACAGTATTTAATTTCCGGTTCCAGCTAATAAGGAACATTAGTGCATTTGGTTGCCGCTCCTCTCACCAGTTTTTCAGTTTTAAAAAACATTTATCCACTTTTTATTATTTTTTTATTTCTCTCCCGCCCTGGTTTCTAATTATTTTAATCCCCTTCACGTTGCAATTTACAAACACGACTTCCACTTGCATTGTGACTGCTGCTTGTACTGCCAACTACTCCCTGATGAAATTGTTCAACTGAGGACTTTTAACCACCTGCTACTGCATTGATTCAAGATTTCCTTCCCATCTTGTTGCATTGTCGCAGATTCATCGAACATGCTCGTAAGGTAAACCTCACTGCAACTGAAACTGAATTATTTCCTGGTAAAAGAGACATTTAATGAGTGCCGTAATATTGGGATCTTATGACTGATACTTTACATCCATCGTGGCACAGGACTCCATTTCTTTCCTTCGTCTACCTGCGGAGTCTCTATCCCTAAATCTCGGCACAAGACTGCAAGTCCATCCCACACTTGCGCCGACCTCAAATATCTACTCTCACTACCGGGCTTGGATTCCACTCCGCTTCCCCCTGGATCCCCGAGACTAGCCAGATCAGCACTACTAAACACCCACTCTGTGAACAATAAGGCTCTTTTTATATGTGACTATTACAGATAAAAAACTGGACTTTCTGTGCTTAACTGAAACCTGGCACTGACAAAATGATGGTCTCCTGTTTAACCAACGAGTCCCTCCTGGGTTTGACCTATCGCATCTCTCAGGCAGAGGTGGGGGCATCATTATTTACAGTCTTCTTTACAATTTAAGTCCTGTTACTGTACCTCTTCTCTCTTCTTGTGAGTACCTTTTTTTAAATGTCTCTGTTCCCCACTCTACTATCATTGCCACAGATTATAGGCCACCCAAACCTAACAAAGCCTTTTTAGGTGAGTTTGCTGATTTACTTTCATTTTTATGCCTCAGATTTAAGAGGAACCTTATTCTTGGGGACTTTAATATACACATTGACTCAAGGTCTTCCAGTTTGGCTAAGGATTTTCTAGCCCTGTTGGGATGCTTTGATCTAACTCAAGTTTATTCGTAGCCCCACACTTAAAGGATACACCCTAGACTTAATTGTTGCAAACGACTGTTTCCCACTGCTCTTCCCTTGATCTAGGCCTCTCTGACCACTTAGGTATTCTTTTCAATCTGGAATTACCTGTTTCTACACTTCCCCCTCACGCTCTGTAAATTTCTGCAACTGGCGATCAATTGATCAGCCTAGGCTTCTGTTCTATCCTTTTTATCTTGTTTCTCTACCACTGATCCTCTAGAGAACAAAATACATTTTCTTAATAGCGCTCTTTTATCTACAGTTGACACCTTTGCTCCTCTAAAAACCCGCACCATCTCTTTTTCTTGCTCTGCCTGGTACACTGACCATCTGCAATCTATGAATGTAGTCTCCCGGAAATGTGAGCATACAGCACGTGACCTCTTTCTGGCCTAAACGTGCATTATCAGGCTTTGAAAGATTACTTGTCTGAATATAAGGATACAATAGTCTGCTAGATTAACCTACTTCTCTCACATCACTGAAAATAACCATAATGACCCCAGATATCTTTTCTCCACCATCAACAGACTGCTAAAGGCTAACTGCCCCACCACATTACCTCCCTCATTGCAACTTTTTAGATCTCTTTAGCTCCAAGATCGACAACATCTGGCATCACATTCTCTCCACAATGCATATCATTCCCACACTTCCTCCCTGCTTGTCAAACTTTTCTGGTTCCCTTCTCTTCAACTTCTCTATTCTCGACTCTGCATCCCTCAATAAACTAGTTTCACACACAAAACCCACCACCTCTAACAGTGTGTTTCAACACTGTTAACCATGACATACTTTCTCATCTTGAGACTGTGTTTAGAGTTTCAGACACTGCTCTCAAATGGTTCAAGTCTTACCTCACTGATCGCTGTCACTTTGTCTCTCTTGGCGGATTTAGGTCTGAAATTGGTCTCGTTAAGTCTGGTGTTCCTCAGGGCTCAATACTGGATCGTCTACTTTTCAGCATTTACATGTTTGTTTCCACTTTAGATTACGTGGCCTCAACTATAATTTCTATGCTGATGATAAATACACATCCATACCAAACCTGACACTGATGTGGCTGTCTCTATTCTGTCTAATCTCTGACATAAAAACTTGGATGACTCAAAATTTCCTTAATCTTAACTGTGACAAGACTGAAGTCATGCTTAATGGCACCCCCCATTAACTTTTTAAAGCCAATCCTGTAACCCTGTCTGTGGATGGTACTGTATGTGAGCTTCAGTCTAAATTGAAAAACCTTGGGGTGATATTTAATTCAGTCTTAACATTCAATTCACATGTACAGCATATTGTTAAAACATTTCTTTCACCTCAGAAATATTGCTAGACTTCGCCCTATGTTATCACTAACTGTGGCTGAAAAGCTGATCAACACGTGTCTTCTCCCGAATTGACTACTGTAATGCTCTACTCTCTGGGGTATCTAAATCCATATTGAACAAACTCCAGTATGCCCAAAATTCCACAGCCAGAATCCTGACCAGGTCTAGTGCAAGTGATCACATTACTTCTATCCTGGAGTTCTTGCACTGGCTTTCTGTCAAAATTCATGTCGACTTCAAAATCCTTATGCTCATCTATAAGGCTCTACAATAGCTTGGCACCTCAGTACCTGTCTGAACTATTATCGCCCTACTCCCCATCTTGCAATCTTCGCTCCTCTAATTCTGGTCTCCTACTGTAACTGTCCCCCAAGCCCATCTACACTCTATGGGTGACGGGTCCTTGTCCTGTTATGCCCTAAGCTCTGGAACTCTCTCCCCAAGGATATCAGAGAGTCACCTTCTCTAAACTCCTTCAAATACAGACTGAAAACCTTCGTCTTTAGAAGAGCCTTTACTTAACTGGTTCCATTCTTTAGCCTTCTGCTCCTACTGTATTTAGTATAACCATCTACTGTCTCCTCTTCGTATTCTCATCATATTTATCTTGTGTATTTTTTATTTTTAATTGTTGTTGCTGTTGTCATTCTGTAAAGCGATTTGAGAAGCCACCTTTAAAGGCACTATATAAAATCGAGTTTATTATTATTATCATTATTATTACAGTATATAATTGAGCTCTGACTTGGGTAATAAACGTTTATTAATAAAAACCTCTAGATGTTTTTTGTTCAGATGGCTTAGTCACAGATAGTCATATTTCAAGTATTATTTTCAACAAAATATAGCTAAGAGCATATAGTATTAGTATGGTTTTACCAACTTTGAAGTAACATGTTAACTCAAATTAACAAAGGGCTGAAAGGCCTGCTTTCATTAGTACATTAACCTTTCTTATGTTGTTCTGTTCTTTTCCAGACAATATCAGGCATATAAATATAGTATATAAATATGATGTATAAACATTTACAGTATATATATACTGTACATTAATAGACTTTATTCAAATTTGATAAATTAAGTTAGCATTATGAAGCCAAATTGAACACTTAACATAATAAAAAATAAATGTGACAATGTACTGTACATTCTACTACAGGTGCAACAGGTAACTTAAAATGTGCAGTATGTTTTTTAAAGCAGATCATAGTATTTAAGCAGCTACTATAATATTCACTGTCACATATGAAAAATGTATATTTTAGACATAAAATAAACATGAGTATCTGTTACTGTATTTGTAGTATTATTCACTGTAGTGATTAACAAACACCCAATACAACAACGTTGTCCAGTTTTAAAACAAACATTGAAAAAGACATTCCTGAACAAGAAACCTTTTAACACCCTAAATAAACAATCCTAAGAGTCATGTCACCACCTTTTACATCCCGTGTGCCAGAAAGACTAAAGTAATTACAAACGGGTGTCCTTTGTTTTAGGTAGAAATTCTGTAGAGAAGAGTTTTATACAGAAAATTTGAAGTAGTAAAATTCAGAAACTACAGGGGGCGCCAAACCCATCCTTGTGAATATTCGGGAATTTGTTGTTGCCTCAACCATCAGTAATCAGGAAGTCCCTTATTCCTAGTCAGGTTTGTGGTATCCTGGAGCCAATCCAGGAAGCACAGGACATAAAACAGGATTACACCCATCACAGGGTACAAACACTCAAGGACAACAATTAACACAGCCACTCTATCAATGAAAGGTTGGAGGAAACCAGAGATAACATGCCTACACATGTAAATCATGCAATTTGAAAATAATTACAGTATATATCCCTGAAATAGGTTCCATATATTTGGAGTGCAAAAGACTTCATAAACTGGGTTTCAGTTGTTATTCTAGGTACAGCACTGCAATATCAGATTTGGATAAACATTTTGGACAAGTTAGCTAGAAAGAAACCCAAACCTAGTAATGCAGGTCAGTTGCTGGACGTTAATGAAGGTCTATTTATACTGTAGCTACTAACAGAGATGGGTTTTTTTTCCCCAGTCACAAAACTAGTTCCCTGTAACGAACAGTTCTCTCCAGACTCTATACGGATGATACAATCCAGGGTTGAGTGAGAAACGGGGGAAAAAGCCATGCAGGAATCGGGAATTAATACGGGGGGGCGTGTCCAAGGTGCGCAGGTGTTCAGGGGGTGAGTCCGGGGCAAATCCATAGGTAATCCAAAGCCGGGCAAAGTCCAAAGCCGGGCGGTCCATCCGAGGACAGACAGGTTAAAAACAGGAACCGGGTCGGAACCGGCGGGGGGAACGGAAACAAGAACAGAAACTTAAAAACATAACGGAGCCAGGGAAATACAGGTCCCGGGCTCGCACGATATGGGAATCAGATGCAGAGGCCCGAGCTGCGTGAGTGTCTGGTTTTTAAGGGGACGGGAAGGAGGCTGGAACAAGGAGCAGGTGCGGTGGATGAGTAACAAACTAGGAAGGGCTGGAGCGTCCTTAAGAGGGGGGGTTACGAACGTGACATTCCCTCTCTGTGGCAGCCGAATGACATAAGGATTTTTAATGACTTGTACAATTCCGGCTTTCAGGCTTTTTACACTTGTGGCGTAATATCCACATTAATGAGATGAACAGGATTGCACTCTCAAAAATACAAAGTCATGAATGGTACATCTAATTGTATTTACACTTATCGTAAATTTTGTGTAGGGTGCCATTTGTTAAAGACATCCAATTACCAAATTCTTCTCAATAATTGCACTCACCAACATTAGTCATGATGTTATTTGTAAATTAAAAATAATTTAAGCCAAGTTGGCAACACACAAGACTGTCAGAATGGGTTTCTTACAAATGTTGATGTCTTTCTTGTCTGTAAAAAGCAGATGGGACAAAACATGGTGCTGAATTTGCAATTCTGTACCATTCTTGGAATGCATGGAAACAGAGTGAGGATAGCGAAAAGTACTGTATGATAGGTACAGAGTGTATACGCTTGTCTGAAGTCATTAGCCTTTGAAGGGCTGTTTTATTGTGCCAGCTCAATAATCAATGGAGACAGTGTTTGTCATATTTGTGTTAAGATACAATGGAATTTTGTCTCCTATTTCCTTTTTTCATTTGGTTCCTTAACCCTTTATCTGTTATTCATGCAAGTGAAATTCAGATACACAAACTCGCTTCAGAGTCCAGCTCCTCACTCCTCACTGATAAAAATATGCGTAAATAATGGTTACATAATTTCATTACTTCTCCTTCAGAATAATGACACCCTGGTATTTCTGTAAGTACTGTATCTCTGCTGGCACTTGAGCGCGTGGTCAAATGATGAAATGATAGTGCCTTAAGCATAATGTTGATGTCTTGGGATATTTCTAACTTTACAATTTCCATTGCTTTGCAGAAAGACCTTTATCTATATACTGAACACTTAATGACCAGTTACTGAACACTTGCTGAACAGTTAATGACCACATTTTAATTTAACCTTATGGAAACATTCTACAGTACATAGTCGGCTGTCATTCGTTAATTCATCTTCATGTCAAGAAGAGGGTGAATGATGGTGCAGTGGTTGGCATTGCTTCTTTGTGGAACTGGGCCTTGTGTTCAATTCCAGACCTGGGGTGCTATGTGTGTGGAATATGTAAGTTCTCCCAGGGTTTCCTCTGGTTGCTCTGGTTTCCTCCCATAGTCCAAAGACATACTGGTAGGTTAATTGGTTTCTGAGAAAACTGGCCCTGGTGTGAGTGGGTGCCACTCTGTGTCTGTATCTGTGTGTGCCCTATGATGGACTGGCTCATATCCAGGGTGTACCCTGCCTTGCGCCCAATGCTTCCTGGCTCCCCCATAACCCTGAATTGGATAAGCTGTTGAAAGTGATGGGCTGAAATGTGATGGAAATGGTAAGAATGGTAAATTCTATATCATGGCACTACACTAAATTTAAATTCATGTTCAGAGTGTTACATCATGGTGTGCACCAAGAAATATGACTGCAGATTTAATATATAAGGCACCCAAGCAGTGCTTACAATCACTTTGCTGCCACATTTCCATAAAAGGCCTACAAACGTTATTTGAAATACATCATCATAGACTGGGCACCAGGAACAGGTTAAAACTGAAGGTCTTGTGTTATGTGACATTTCAGTTTTGCTGCATCAAAGCATGAATGTGACTTTCCTAAAGAGAAAACTGATATCCATTATGTGGCATACTGTATACTGTACTGTACTATATTGTTATACAAGGTATCAGACACTAATAGCTGCTGTATTTGTTTAATAACGTCATTTTATTATTATAATTTTTCTGTAAAATATTAAATAAAATAAATATCTGTATTTCTTCAATAAAATAGATATAAAAGCACTTTCACATTAAATTTCATATGTTAAAAAGATAAGAATGGAGAGTAAACGATCAGACTATTAATAGTTACTGCAAGGCTGACAAATCAAACTAATAAAAGACCACAGTTTTACAAGATGTTACTTCTTGTGATGTCTATTCTGATATACTGCACAAGCAGTATATACAAATCTGCCACAAATTTTGTGGCCATAAAAATAAGAGTAGACGGCACAGGTGGCTACATTGGAAGATTCTATATTTGGGATATATTATACAGTATTTGATCTAGCACAGTAAGGACAACTCATTACAGATTTGAACAAATTTAATGTATATCACTTGTAAGGTATAATACCACACCATACCATACCTTTCACATATGGTTCATATTGAGTTCAGGTTTTGTAGATTAGGTATTCCATACCTATACTTGATATGCGACTACTGTTTCACATACACCACTATAGAGAAATACAGTTTGGATGTCTCACATCTGCTGCTTGACTATATAATGTCATCCTTTATAAAAATCTTATTTGACCAGGCCTTTGTGAAAAACAAAATTAAGCTACAGTACATTGCATTATAGTTACATATACATGATTATAGATTCATTGTGCAGATCTTTGTACTGGTGATGAGCTTCCAGTTGTGGGCTTTAGCCAGCATCAAAACTACAGTATGATCTCATATATGTTTTGTTTTTATGCAAAGCTAGGTGTTGAGCAGACTAGTAATGTCAATGACCCTGGTCTCTAGTCAGCTCTATATTATACAGTATAAGGTATGAATGATGACTACATGGTTAACCTTTAGTTTAGCTTGTGTTTTAATGTCTAGATCACTTGCACTTGCACATTTCAGGTGGAGCTGGATCTTCTTCCCCAGTGAAAGATAACTTTGAAAATATGGAAAATCCTGTACCATGCGTGTACTGTACATGCATGTACCACAGCATCATCAGCGTACTAGGGTTCAGTGATTGAAGTCAGTGTGGTTTTTGTCTTTGGAGATTAAATAAATTACCATCCATTTGGTAAATCATGAATATGAGCTCTGCAGCAACAGGAACATTACAGGAAACAGGGAGTTAATTGCTTTGGTGACGATCACTATTTTGCTTCTGTCACTATTAAATGGATATCAATGGACTTGGATCATGTGCTGGGGAGAAAAGACCTGTTTGTGGCATTTTCTTTGTGGAGAAACCATTGAATGCCAGCTCCCTCACATACCATTACAGAGGGAATCTTTGATCCAATGACATGAAGACGACTATTGGAGACCTCATTCTGCTGCAGCCATTGAGATATTCCAGGAGGATTTGGTTGCCAGGGTTCGGTTTGCTGGGTGTCCAGGATGCAAGAAACTTAACTGTCCTTTATGGTAATCAAAGTGGCTGCAGTACTGAGTAAGTTCGTCCTGTTCTGTTCTTACTCATTGCTCTGGTTCCATAGTGAGGACTTTTCTTCCTTTGAAAAACCATTGAATAAACTCAAGTTGTGATTTCAAGGAAATCTGAATTTTTGCATAAAGTATACTTATTTCTTTCTATACAGTATGTGACACTACATTTAAATATTGACATTTTATTTAAGTGTATGTAACACAGAAGTAACACAGTATTGTAATTACTGTAATTACCTATAATTTTAAATTAAATGTAAGTTTTGACATTTCATTTCAGACTTTAGTAAGTAGGTAAGTTTAAAACATCTAAATGAATTTCAATCGACAATTTCAGTCTTTGAAAATGAAAAACGTTTATAGATAAAATGGTTTTAAATGCCTTGTAGCTGGGATGCCAAAGGTGGCTCCTTAACCTGCATTCCCCATGCACACCAACTACGTCACTACACGGTCTGAAGCAGCCGTAATACTGAAATGCGCACGAGTAAAGGCAGATTATCTAAGCCTGTTGCCAATTAACCCATCTCATTCCATCAGGTATCAAATCCTGGCTGTTGAAGTCATTCTTTCCTCTTGAGTCTCAGCATTTTTGTTCTCTCAGTATTTGATCTTCCAGTTCTGAATGTTTCATTTGACCTCAACTTCCTTCCTGGTGCTTTTTTCCTGAATAGCTTTATGTACTTAGAAACTTGCCTGGGCTCTTGACCACTCTTGGGAAAGACCACATTAGTGTTTATGATAAACTAGCTTTGACCTCTGCTATGATTTTGGACTGCACTGACTTTACATCCTGCACTCACTCTGAGCTCACAGAGTGGATTTTCTCGCAACCATCCCAGTTGGTGAGTACATATCAGAAGCAATTTTGGAATCATTTTAATAATACATTTACAGTATACTACATGGCAGCTTGGTAGTGGGTAAGTTTCTGCACTCAGTAGTGGTGGGTTGAGTTCAAGTCCCTAAGCTCTGACTGATGACCTGATGTGGCTTGGATGTGAAATTACCAGCCTACATATGTATTACAGTGAGTAATGCATATGTAGGCTGTACAGTACAGTAGTATTACTGTTGCCAGAAGTATTGAGATATGTCACGAAGCGTTCTTTCAGGGCCTATGCAGACAACACGATCCGGAGGCAAGTGAAGAAAACACGGGGAAAAAGGCATGCTAGGGGCTTGAAGGAAAACAGGGGAAAACAGCGCTGTGTCCACGCTGCGCTGGTGTTGGGGGGATGAGTGGCCGAGGCAAACAGTCCAAGGGAGTCCGAGGCAAATCCATGAAAGAAGCAAATGTCCAAAACCGGGTAATCCATCCTGACAGACAAACAGAGTTAAAAACAGGAGCGGGATCCGGCGGAGGGTCGGGGGACTAAAAAGGGGGTAACGGGACCAGAAGCTCCCAGATCCCGGACCCAGATGATCAGGACGCTGTAGTGAAGCCTATGCCGTTGAGTCGCTCCTGGACTCGTGGGTAGGCGGGCGTCCGGGCGTCCATGTTCCAAAGCTGAGCCCCAATAGGCAGGAACGTCTGGTTTATGTAACACAGGGGGCTGGAACCGGAGGCAGGTGCGGGAGATAAGCATAAAGAAGGCAGGGCTGGGGTGTCCTTAAGAAGAAGGGTTTACGATCGTGACAAGATAGTGAAGTCAAAACTGTTACTTTCACTATGAAATGAATAGTTACAAAGTTACTTCAGTTATACGTACCTCTTGGGTCAACCAAACTGATAGTGTTGAACCTCTTCATTTTCTATTAGGGAAAATGACAATGCCTCTTGTTGGTCAGGTGTTTGTTGTTGGGTCATTAGAAAGGAACTGCAGTTGCGTCAAAGAATACCACCTCCTCTGTGAGGCATGGTGGAGGTAATGTCATGACCTCAGGAGTGGCTCACTCATCTTTATTGACAATGTAAATAATGGTGACATTAGCAGAGTGAATCATGAAGTGTACCTACTGTAAATATGCAGCCTGCTTATGTAGAAGCAAATGCTTTCATACACCGTGCAGCATCGCAATGACAAACGGCTAATGCAACTAATGAGGTGAACTAATGAGAAAGAAAATCTTAGACTGGCTAATCTTCAAATACAGTATATATTTTAAATGCTGAAGAAAAAAATAGTTAGCACACCTCAAAAATAGTAAAAAGAAAAGTCAAAATCAAAGACTGAATGTTACCACTAAAATTTACTTAGTGAATGTGTTAATACTTGCTAATACTTAAGGTCACTTGAAAACACAGGATAGAGAACATATTATATTTTTGTTTTAATATGATCAAGTGTATAAATGGAATTACCAAAAGTGCATTTTAGAGAGTTATTATCATTAAAATTAATCTCATGATCACACACAAATTGCTTGCCTATAAAGCAAAAAATGGTTTTGACTGTCTCTATACATTTGAAGGACACTATATGTCACAATGTTTCGCAGAACACAATAATGTTCACCATCCTTGATGCTCAGTGCCATTTCTTATTAAATAGCACAAATAATGTACATCTTATACATTAGACAACATCCTCCTTCTTCCTTTAACGTTGTTGGAAATATTGTGTTTAATTGCAACTTACAATATAGATTTTTTTTTAAATCCCACTAGAAATGCAGTGATAAAAGGCATTTATATTTGGGCCATTTTTACCTGCTTTTTCCAATTCCAATGTGTAAATCTAGATTTTCTTTCTCTTTGCTGTGATTTATTGATTTCATTTATTTGCAGTAAAAACATGAAAGCTGATGGACGCTGTTCCTAGAAAACAGAACAAAATCAATTTAAAAAATGATCCGAGAGATCAATTTAGCACAAACCTGTTAATGTACCACTTGCCGTCAATAAACCACAGCCACAATCTAATGCTTCCCCAGCTGTTGTAACATTTTATTATCCACACAAGTTATTCTGCTGCGTGCAAACATCTACATGCCATACACAGAGTTTCTGTTTCATAAGGACACCTCTCACTCGTAGGAAGAAAACATTGAGACAATGCCATTTAAATCTGATCTTCAGCTGCATACAAAAATGGAGATTAAAAGCAGGTCACACACACTTCACCTTGAAAATACACAGTGATGTTCATTCACAGAGAAAGGACTTAAAATGATGATATGTTCAGAAAAGCTTTAATAGATAACAATTTGCTGATTAAATATAAATGTCCAGTACTGGTATTTCCTTAACCTACGTCACAATCAAAGACTATAGCATGGTATATATTTAACAATCACAGGTCTGATTGTCTATCCCCTTGATGAAGTACAGATCTGAACACTAATATTTGGATTGCCATAATACCTAAATCATACCAGTGAGTGCTTTATCACTCTTTTCTGCAGTTGAAGAAAAGAACACCTTGTAGCCAAATATCTAATCCTCAGAATTATGTCTGAGACATGATAATACATTGTCAATTTATAAGACCCCTTACAGCCACATTGTTTTTCCATTTTAAAATGTATTTCTTTGTCTGATACAATTGTCTTGGTTATTAAAATATTTATCTTATCAAATGCCAGCACCTAGAAGCTCACTGTAGTGATCTCCTGTAAATAAAATAACATTCAAATTTATGTACCATGAATTAGGAGGATTATTTTTCATTTTTATTTCTTTTTCTTAATCCAGAAATCAAGCAACTGAAGGGGTATAAGCAATGGGGGGTATAAGCATTTTCAACTACCAAATCATATTCTGAGAGAAGTTCTACTATTGATAACTGACAGCAGAATCTCCCAGCCTTCAGGCCAGATCAAACGACCATCAGTCACTGAAATTGCTAGGATCTGTCTGAAAGCGACCTAACTGAGCTGGGAATGTCATACTGGTAGAAGAGGTTGTCATGGAAGCTGAAGAGTGATATGGGGGTGTGTGGGAATGGGGATTCCACAAAAGGCCCACTGCTTTTATCAGGTCAGTCTCATAAGAGGCTGATTTATTACTGGGGTCCTCCTGGAACTGAAACATTTGAGAATTAGAAAGAATATTGGAAATAAACCCCGAAAGGAAGCATACATTTCTGCTATTGCTTCCAAATATGGTCATCTTGTTGCAAATTATATTAGTGTTAGCCTAATGAATACAGCCAAGGTAAAACTAGAGTTCACAGTAAGTGGCTATTATTTATAACCCCTATTTTTATAACCATTTACGAATATCCTTTCACATTAGCTTGGCTTATTTTGCACAAGTTTCATTTGCTTAGCAGAGCACAGCACACAGACTGAGAAAGGAGAAGGCATCCGCTACAAAAATGCCTCAACAGCAAGCTGCAGCCTCTAATTTAGTAGAAGGTATGCAGAGCTTTGTATGTCTGTATTCACCTTGAATTTTAAACAAGGGATTTTCTTTTCATTATAGCTTGAATGATTCTTGACAGTTGATCAAGAGAATATAGGGCACCGCTATACTAGTGAGGTTTCATTTATGATGAAACAGCAAAATACTTGATAAGAACCTCAGATTTAATTATGAAGAGCCAGAAACAGTAGTCTTCTCAGAGCTCAAGGACATACCCTACAATACTACTGTACAAAGGGCAGAACAGTTAAACTTCTCATAATTCACATTCAATTTTCTCACAATTTTCTAACATCATATATTTAGAGCACTGGAATATACTATACTTCCTTCAGGCACGTCTCGGGTATCCCATTTTCTACAATCAAGTCATCAAGAGATGACATTCTGCAATACTAGACCAAAATGAAGTGTAATTGTCCAGGGAAAAAGTATCAAATGCTACTGGAGTTACTTTTAAATATTAGAAGAAACAGAGGAAGAAAAGAGTACAGTATCAATAAAGGTTGTAACTGTAGCATGCATTTTGATTTAATAATTGCACGGTACACTAATCATTCAAGATTATTCACATACAGAATGATTATTACTGATATTCAATGCCACTGCTGTCTCAGAGTAATGCAGGCAAGCCTGACAGTGATCAATTAATTCTCACACATTTAATAGTATTGACAGATCCGGAAGATTCACAAAGTTATCAGTTAAAAAGTTTTGCTAGTATGTAGTAAAATACACAATGGTTTGCACACTTAGAACAGGTTCAATAAATTGGGACATTTGTTTCCAAATATAAACCTTTTCAGGTTTCCAAAAATAAACATTTCCTGAAACTTTGAAAGAAAACATTTCATATAAAGAGTACTGTACATAATCAGTTTATATAAATGGATTTAATATAAATACAGTATACCACGGTACAACCAATATTGTTAGCAGGCTAGACTATTACAAATGGGAATATTTAAGGTTATCTTACTGTAAATAAAGCCATTCAGTTGCAGAAGTTCTGAATCTTAGAAAAAAATATTTGGAAATAGGTTACAGCAATAAGGCTTAAACTGTACTTGATATAAGTGAACAGACACCACCTGAGATTTCATGTTGGCTATTATAGTGACAATATCTAGGAACAATAACAGTTTATCGCCACAAAATACGCATACAGACCAGAGGATAATACATTAGTTCTTGAACAGCCATGCCATAAACAGCAGGTCTAGGAAAAATGATGAAGGGGGTGCATAGTTAGCTAATGGGACATTGGTCAAATTAAACAGATAAAATCTCTAAGGCAAAGGATAACCCATTGTTGACTGCTAATAAGGTGACTGCAAGTCTAAAAGGGAAAAGGAGGAAGACGTCTGCCATGGCTGGGTTAGTCCCACACACTAATCCACTGTTGTGGATTCTCATTGTGTTGGCTATCAGAAATGGATATCCTCGGAACCGGCCTAATTAAACCAATTGCTTGGGTCCCCCTCCTGTACATTCTTCATACTGGGCTTTCAAGGCTAGAAACCAACCGACCTTATTTTCAGAATATGTAAGCATATTATACCCACTCATACTTTAGCAGTTATGCACACTTAACAAAATAAATACAGACTCTTGCAAGCCTAATCTATTTACTTATGTCATCTCTGTGTACTTCAGGTGACGCTGCAGTAGTCATTCAAGCCTGGTTCAGATGCCATGGAATGCTAGGAAGATGTTCCCCATGTGCTAAAAATATCTAACCCACCATCTGCTTTGGTCTTCTAGAGAGGGTGTAATGCAGAGAATGGTGGACTTTTCTCCTCACTAACAGCGTGTTTTTTCTGTTTGGCACAGGCGTGTTAAAAAGGCCAGTGGTGTCACAAACATTACAATTCAGCATTTTGATCAGTATTCCAAAAAACCTCTGGGCAAATTGAATGTAATCAAACAGCTAACAAAGTTCTGACAAGCATTAGTCTGGAAAGAAAAGGGGAATACTATGCTAATCAAACTTGTATATCAGGCAATTAAGTTGAAATTATAAGGAGTATTTTTTATATGGAAACAACACAAAAATGTTACTTCAATGCAGATCTATACAGTCCTTTTTAAATATGCAGCACAAGCATATTCTAGAAAATATCTACTATAATGTGTCTGTCTTATCCACTTTAAAATGGATGCATTCCTAACATTAAAATTGCCTGACCCTCTTCAAGCAGCAGTTATACAAAGCCCAAAGTAAGACAGCCATAATATGTGATCTTCAGAGAGAATGATGCCACTGAAGGTAATATGGCTTTGCAAAGTATTTATCTTTAGCGCTAAAACCACTTTAAGAACAGAGGAAGTCACCAACACAGAGCAGCATAACAACATTTCAAGAGCTCCTAAGATGAATGAACTCCTTTCATACAGCTTATTTCATCCAAGTGAGCAGATCAGCAGCATCATGACATGTTCAATAGTATTTACACTTCGTTAAATTAATAAAAACAATGTTAAAGCAAGTGTAAAGGTTCCTTGGAAAAGACTAGTCATTTGCCAGTTCCTTTCCTTGGAAAGACTGGGGTATTTCACGATATTCACTGGAAAAATCCTAGTTCTAACACACATTCTCAAACATTACACACAGTTCTAAGCCATCGTTTTCATTTTTAATTGTCCTTTAAGATGCAATGTCAGTTTTGCACTTATCATGGCTGCAGTCATAATTAAACAGTCTTAAAAAAGCTGGGCTAATTAGCTATCTAAGGACAATGCCACTCTAAAGTTCTTTCCCGTTAAGGCCATGATCAAGTAAAACTATGTAATATTATGGCAAGAAGCAGAAAAGTGAATTAAAAAAAACATAAACAAGCTCTACAAAAAAAGAAAGAGTTCACATTCTACTTCCATGTAGGTTTTAGAGATTTGCCTGTGGATATCCTGCTCAAGTCTTTAGACTGGACCACCGACTTCTCGGAAAAGCTGCTACCTTTGCGGGACTGCTCTCTTTTGGGAGGTGGTGTCTCACTGCGATGGGGGTTCCTGTTGGACACTCGGACACTCTGTACTCTCCTCAGTGTGCCCTGAGTGTTTTCTTCATCCCTTGGTGTGAGGGGGGTATTTCCAGTCACGTCCTTGCTCACAGGTTGCCTCTGAGACCCCGTCCTGGTGGGAGTGGCAGTTTTGGAAGGTGTTGTGGGGTTTGAATTTGGGGCCAGGTCCTTTTTCATCCTCCTGGAGGAGGAGGCCACTGTGTTCCGTGCGAAGCTGGGGGTGCTAGCCAGGGCCTTGCCATTGTGAGTGGGAGTCTGAGGCGCACTTCCTGCAGAGGCTGCCTGTGCCTGGGCCAGGGCTCTCATGGTAGAACGACACATTTTCTCCTCAGGCTTGGGCTTGGGAATGTTCCTTACAGGTTTGGCACTGGGCTTTTTCACTGAGGGGGTGCGTGTTTGTTCCCGGGCTCTACCGATGCTGGCTGTGGCTGGGGTCCCTTTCTGAACTTTGGGGTCCTCAGCAGGAAGGCTGGAACGCCGAGGAGTCCTGGGGGTGTGCTCCAATTTTCTAACTGGGGTGCTCTGGTCCCGCTGTGAGTGCCTTGTTTCAGAACTGCTGCTCTCACGGGCTGACAGCTTCTCAGTTTTCTTAACAGAACTACCTAACCTGCTCACTCGTGAAATCGGCACCACTTTCCGCAAATTTTGGCTCTCTGAAGCAGTTAGCATTCTTACAGATCGTCCGGTTCCGCTGCTTCGAGTAGCTGGCAGTTTTGACGTTGGCTTTGTTTTCAAAGGTCCTGTTTTGGTGCTGCTAACGTCTACAGTTTTCTCATCTTTCTTTTCTTCAGCTGCCTCACAGCTGTCAGATGCTCCCTCTTCAGTGGTGGCAGAGTGTGTGATAGAAATTGACGGATCATTTGTAGATTCCGATTCCAGGTTGAGAGAAAGTGAACTCTGATCTTTCAGATTATCCTTACCAGGACCCAGGGCCTGGCAGTCATACTCATTGCCTTCCTTAAAAGCAAGAGAATCATCACAGATTTCAGAGTAGTCAAAGGTTACAGAACAGTCTGTTTCTGTGCGATCAACAATGTAAAAAATTGGTCTCTTGTTGGATACCGAATTATCTAAAGGCAGAGGTGTATCACATGTGGTTGAGGAAACAGTGCTATTGTCCTCCTCTTCTTTTTTAGAAGAGGCTGTAAACTGGGACGATTCCATTTTCCAATCAGACTCTGTACTGGGGGAGCTCTTAGTAGAAGGAGAGGCATCATCAGGAATCTTTGACGCATCTTTGTCTATTTCTAAATCAGTCACAACAACATCTCCTTGATTTACAAAGTGCATATTATTGTTGTTTGGAGTGACAAGGTCAAATGCTTGAAGTCCTTGGACCAAAGTGTGCTTGGTCACGCTGACATTAATTTGCCCACAACTGATGCCTTTTGTTTTCTGAAATACATTCTTGTTTAGGCCATTTCTGTTCACACCAAGACTTTCTGAAACAGTAGCATAATTATTGTAACTGTTCAAAATCGGATCTTCATTGATATTTGAATTCCCATTAAATGCAACAGCAGCAATCTGGGGAGAAGATTCCTTGTCTGCACATGGGGTTGTAACTTCCTTCCCATGTAAGTGCTGGCTTTTCACACCCAGTTCGCGATTGTCATCCTGGGAATCCATCCAGGCTGTGCTCTTCCTAGCAAGGCGACTGGAGGCTCTTGGAAGGCTGTTAAACTTAGTGGGATCCTCTGCGCTGGACCCCTCCAGGAAGCTGCGGAGCTCCCGGTCGGCCATGACCGCCAGAGAGTGCCTGGAGCGCTTGACGCTAGAGGAGCGGGCCAGCGGGCTGTAAGGCCGCTGCTGCAGGAAGTCCAGCAGGCCTTCTTTGGTCAGCATTTCCACATCATTCTCACTGCTGCTGCGACCGAAACCTCCGCCACGCTCCCCGCCTGCCCACGAGTGACGCTTCTCCTCCAGCTCCCGCAGCCTCCTCTGTCTGGCAGCCTCCTTCAGGTCCCGCTCGAGGTTATCCTGCAGGGAGAGGGAGACACGTGAGTGCACAGGACCATAGTGCGCAGGCTACTCCTTGTACCCTGGTCCCCTGAAAGAACAAAGCCACCACCACCTAATGGAAGATCTCTACCCTCAGGGGCAGGAGACTGTGTTTATATCAACGCTGCCAAGAGAAGAGTTACAGGTGATAGCAAATACAACCACGAGGAGAGATAAGGCTCGGGTTTCCTCCCACAGTCCAAAGACTCACAGACTAACTGGCTTCAGAGACAATAGGCCCTAGCAAGCAGGGATAGGCTCCGCGGCCCCCCAACCTGAATTGGATGGAGAGGCTTGAAAAAGCAGGTGTGAGCCTGGTCAGTACCTGGAAGGGAGACCTCCTGGGAAAAACTAAGATTGCTGCTAGAAGAGGTGTTAGCGGGGCCAGCAGGGGGCACTCCTCACTCTGCGGTCCATGTGGGTCCTAATGCCCAAGTATAGTGATGGGGATACTATACTGTATGAGACGTAAAACCGAGGTCCTGACTCTCTGTGGTCATTAAAAATCCCAGGGTGTATCTCGAAAAGATTAGGGGTGTAACCCCGGCGTCCTGGCCAAATTTCCCATTGGCCCTTACCAATAATGGCCTCCTAAAAATCCCCATCTATGAATTGGCTTCATTACTCTGCTCGTCTCCCCACTGTGTGGTGAGCGTTCTGGCGCACTATGGCTGCCGTCGCATCATCCGGGTGGGGCTGCACATTGGTGGT
This sequence comes from Lepisosteus platostomus, assembly GCF_059453375.1. Classification (NCBI taxonomy): domain Eukaryota; kingdom Metazoa; phylum Chordata; class Actinopteri; order Semionotiformes; family Lepisosteidae; genus Lepisosteus; species Lepisosteus platostomus. The sequence goes on along the minus strand of NC_142611.1, from coordinate 58,898,312 downwards.
GGTGGAGGGGAGTCCCCATTACCTGTAAATCGCTTTGAGTGGAGTGTCCAGAAAAGCGCTATATAAGTATAAGAAATTATTATTATTATTATTATTATTATAAATATAGGGTGGCTCTCTCACGAACTGTTGCGTGGCCTTCTAGAAAATGCTGGCATATTTGTAACCAGAACCTGGATGCCCAAGCCTAAGAGCCAGGATGCTGTGCTGTCACTCAGCCAGAAACTTGTCATGTTACATATTGTCCTCTAGCACATTCACGACATGGTCACTGGACCCAAACACATACTATAACACAAGGATCATGGCCATCCTGCAGGAGAAGCTTCTTCCCACAGGTGTTGCAACTGTGAATACTGGCCACAACATCACAATGTAAGCTTCAGGCAGATAAGCAATTGAAATACGGCTCTTATTATCTCCCATCTTTTTTATATTCTTTATATTATAAGGTCATAAAAAAAACTTGCCGTATAATCAAAGTTAAAAGACCTTGAGTCCTTTGACATGTTTTGGAATAGGTGCTCCATGTAATAAAAATAATAATAACCAGACTGCCACATCCACAGCACATAATGTATAACTTCCTCCTTCTTGCCTCTTTATGGCAGTACAATAAGTAATAAAGACCTCAGAGTAGATCACATAGCAAAGGGGGGGCTGCTCATTTTTATGACATCCTCTACGCGATAAAAAAGTCCTGAAGTCCTAGGCAGTAGACAATACTGAGCATGGAGGTGTGTATAAGTCAGCACAATACAAAAGGGTGAAATGACATACATAATATATGTACAGATACACAAAGGTACAAATAAACAGATTTACAGATAAACAAAGTACTGAATATATAGAAAGATGCATGATGGCACACACTATATAAAGAAGAGTACAAAGTACACAATATAGAGAGAGGTGTACAGAAGACACAGAGTGCTAGAGGAGGAGGTGTAAAGATTCACTGGTATGCACAGAGTGAGAGGTGAATCATTGGGGCAAGCCTGTGGTGGATGAAGTGGATCCCCTCCTATATGTTAAACTGTTTTTAGGATCCAATTATGACCTTCCTCAGATCCTCAGACTCTTTTCCTGCATGAGAAGTAAAACCAGCCCCTGTGTTTATTTTGTACTATATAGAATACTCGTTTTGGCACCTGCATGATCCTGTCAAATGGTTCGATATTCTTACTTTTTATTTTATTAGTGTCACACTGTCAACAGAAGTTTTATTTCAACTGAACCTATGGAGTTCAATGGAAGAATGGAGGGATAATGACAAACAAGACAATTTTTGTCCTATAGCCAGGCGGCTGCCCCTGTACAAAACAGGTTAAGACAAAAATATATTCCACTTAAAATGCTCAATAATTATTACCAAACCTGATTCTTGGATGCTGTTATTTCTTGTGAAATGCTAAAAAAACCATGCGTAATTTATGTGTGTTTAAAAAAACAATTAATTTAAGTTCAGGGCTTTGATACTTTTTATCAACACAATGTATTCCTAACCAAGTCAACCTGTTGGAAGCATAACATCTATATACTGTATATTCCTGCACATTAATAGTAATATTAATGGAACAAACAAACTAAAAAATGCAATTATTTTTTGCCTGTCAAAACACAAGAAAGGAGAAAACACCTTCCCAGCTATCTACCTTAACAGCCTTTTTGAATTTGAGACAGAAATCCTGGAATATCTTGAAGCACTCGTCCAGTTTAAAAGTCTCTTTGTCTTCACAGAAGAAATCGATGAGAGCATTCCCTTCCTTGCGCAGTTCCAGCTGGTGCCTCTTCAGGTCCTGCAGGGTTTGGTCTGAACTCTGGAGCAAAAACAATGGCACAGCTTCTTCAGCAAGACAGCACAATGAGCTGGGAAGCAAACACAACTCACACACCTCTCATCAAGCCAGGGTTGCCAACATCTGTAGAAGAACTGGAGACGATGCATGGGTAGGCACTTGTGCAACTCGCATGGATCGAAAGAGGGGTATATTCATGTCTTTTTAAGGAACCCCTTACACCTTCACACATTAAAGGATTTGTTTTCAATTTTAGGGGGTTGACAGGTGTAAAGACTCAAACAGAATTCCATGCTAACATCTTTCGGCCACAGCACAACACAATTCCAGTCCAGAGAAAAATATCATCATTGAATTACTATAATTATCCCAAACAAATAGGGTAGTTGATGGTATGAAGGTCAAACATAAGACTGTGAGGCAAACAAGAAGACTTACAAGGCAGATTAAAGATAAGGAAGATGGTTATTCATTACTTTTATCCATTACATTAATTTTTGAGATAACACAATTAATGCATTGTTCGCTTCGTCAGTGGTGCCAATGTTTATAGGTGGAACCCAGTGTGGCTGTGTGTTTTGTATTCACCTGTAAAAACTCATCCAACTGCTGCAACAGCTCTGTATCCTGTTGAATGTTTTCTTCAAGTGATTTAGTTCTTGTGGACAATGACTGCAACTCCACTTCAATGTTTTCCACTGATATTCTGTAAATCAGTCAAAATACAACAATTATACATTAAACATTTACATGACTGAGTATTTTGAATGATCTCAGAAATCTAATATAATACAAAACTTAAGCTCTAGAACTAAACATCTATTCGTAGAATCTATTTAACACCTACGTGACTTTGTTTAAAAAGGATATATCCTGGGGGGGTTATTTTTGCATTTGACTTACGCATGCTATAAAAATGCAAGCTTAGAGACCAGTACTAAAAAGGGAGTTATTATGTACTGTATGTTGCATAACCAACATAAACTGTTAAGCCCTTGTGTATCCAGTGAAAGATCATCAAATTATGAGGAGTCTTGTTTTGCAGTAATGGCCTTGCAATACACTGAATGTTGCAGAAAAAAAACATCTCTGAAGTACAGTAGAGAGTAGCCAGCATCTGTGGTAATAAAGGTCTCTATCTCAGCTCTACTTTAAGTCACCCTATGTGAAGTGTCTTTCTCATATTAATCCAGTAAGGAAGGGAGCTGGCTTTACCGGGCTGCACTCTGAACATGCTGCAGCTTTTCTGGGAATTTCAGCAGGGTCTCATCTTTCTTCTGGGCTTCCTGTTTGTAGAAAACAGAAAACAATTACTGAGTGCAGAAGAAAAACGCTTCATTTGCATGTGTGGGAAACAGCTTTGCTCTCAGGCGTGTTTTTTTCCCCACCTACACAATTTCTTATTTGTACATCCAAATCCTCAAAAGCAGAGCAATGTTAAGACAAACTAGCCAGGCATCTGCAGTTCTTCACTGTTGTATATGCCGTGCGCAAAAATATTTTAGAGGTTTTAGTCCAGATGCATATTATGAAATAATGGGCTTACACAATGGAAATAAAATGCATAACTACAAATTTAGAGTTTATATTTATTAACACATTTCAGTTTTTGTAGCATGAAATTTAGAAAAGGGACAAACACCTGAATCTCAAAATCAAAAGAATTAAAATTATTTTCAACAAATAGTCTTCTTTAACTTGTTGGCTCCAGCCTTTGTGGTTAACCAATTTCAAGTTAGCTTGAGTATGTTGTAAACAAATACAAAATACTATGAGTTTGGTTAAATTTCAATGAATGAGATAGAGAGATGAGATATACATGGTGTGACTCATCTAGTTGAGGGAAAGGCAGCCTATCTGAGGCAGGACAGTCTGCACAAACCCCCTCTCAGTGCTGCGATGGTTGAGCTAAGGAGCTGCTGCATGGATGTACAGTAGATGGGGTGTTGGGGAGGGGGGACGAGAGAGGGATTTGCGAAGGGAAGACCTGGGTGTGAGACTTGTATACGTAGGCAAGCAGAAATGCATGAGATGAGGATCTAACTTTCCTCCTGAACTTCTGTTATAAACTCTAAAAGTAACCTAAAACTGGCCTCATGGGACACTAGATGAAGGCTTGTTTCAGCCCAGAAAAGTTACATACCAGTGCAACAAAGTGTAGAAGGTTCATCCCTGGCTTGTTGGCCCTCGTGTCTGCAAGCTTGAGTAAGGATGAGAGCTTGAAGCCTACTGCATTGCCAGCATAGCCCCCCTAAACAGACATTGAGGGTAAATTACACCGGACACACAGTTACAGTACAAAACAGACAATTCTGAGTTTAAATTTGAAGTGCAGTACTGTATGTCAGTTGCCACTTACTGCATTCATGATGTTTCCAGCCTGGAGCACTAAGTGTAGAATAGCATGTAGCTCTTCACATGTCATGAGTTCTGCAAAAAGTCATTTAAAGTGGGATTGGGTTATAAAAGTAATGATATACAGCACAAAGCAATGTTTTATTTACAAATGGTCAATTTCTGCTTCTCTGGATAGAGGTTTCAGTCCTTAATCCTGTGAATAAATTAGAGGTGGGTCTTGGATAACTGAGTCATTGAAAAACACAATAACTGTAAAAACACTGGGAGTAGGATTTTGAGAAAAACAGACCAATTTTTGAAAGTATTACTGATAAATCTAGCGGCACATGTTTGTTGGACTAAAGAACTTCAACTTAAATTCTTTAAAAGAAAAGAATATTGTGTTATTATCCACTAATGTACAGGAAATATAGCAAGTATTAATTTGGGAACATTTTGAAAAATCTAAAATTCTTATTCATAAAATATTTGTAAAGCAGTCAATGTCCTTCCTATTCACATAACCAGTGCTGTGATATACAATATGTTTGTAATTTGTTGAATATATTGAAGCCCCACAGATATAAACCTCAATATGAGGGTGTTATCAGGTCTGGCAGCAGCCATTTCTGTGAACAAGCTAATAACTGTCATGGTAAAAAAATAGCTTAGGTACGGTATGGTGAAATGGTGGCACCAAGGTAGAAATAGGATGTAATTTAAAGGTGTTAACAGTTTATTAGTTTCGCATGTAAAACAGCTCTAAACATGACGTAAAGGACATCACACTTAAATTCACAGTTTGGAATTTATTACTTGGATTATAACAGGATAAGTCTGGTTTCAAATAGAACGTTCAGCATCTAGGATGAGATACTGGACGACATGAAGTTATTAACATTGCAAGCTTCTTTCAAGTTTTAATTTGATATATATGTAAAAAATTACAAATTACAAATGCCTGATTGTGATACATCTTTCTGTAATTAAACATACAGTTGCAAGAAAAAGTTTGTGAACCCTTTGGAATTACCTGGATTTCTGCATTAGTTACTCATGCAAATGTGGTCTGATCTTCAACTAAGTCACAATAATAGACAAACACAATCTGCTTAAACTAATAACACAAACAATTGTACTGAACACATCATTTAAACATTCGGTCTAGGTTGGAAAAAGTATGTGAACCTCTAGGCTAATGACTTCTCCAAAAGGTAATTGGAGTCAGGTGTTCCAATCAATGAGATGAGATTGGAGATGCCCTGCCCTATGAAAAAGGCACTCAAAGGCTGGTTACTGATAGAGTCTGCTCTTCTCAAGAAAGAGCTGTTCATATGAACCATGCCCTGATCAAAAGAAATGTCAGAGGACCTTAGAAGAAGAATTGTAAAGATGCATAAAGATGGAAAAAGCTAAAAAAGCATTTCTAAAGGCCTGGGTGTTCATCAAGCCACAGAAAGACAAATTGTCTACAAATGGAGGAAATTCAGTACTGTTGCTCCTCTCCCTATGAGTGGGCATCCTGCAAAGATCACGGCAAGAGCGCAGCGTGCAATGCTAAAGGAGGTGACAAAGAACACTAGGGTAACAGCAAAGGACCTGCAGAAATCTCTTGAACTTGCCAAAGTCTCTGTTCATGTGTCCACTATAAGAAAAACAATGAACAAGAATGGTGTTAATGGAAGGACGGCATGGAGGAAACCTGTAACGAACAGTTCTTTCAGGACCCTATGCGGACGACACAATCCAGAATAGTGAGGAAGGAATACACTAGGGAAAAGTCATGCAGGAACAGGGATGAATGGGGGGGGCGTGTCCATACGGTGCTGGTGATCCGGGGAGGTGTGGCCAAGGCGAACAGTCCAGAATAAATCCAAAAGGCGGAATCCAAAAACGAAAGCAAAAGGTCCAAGGCTGGGAAATCCGTCCAAACAGGAGATTAAAATCCGGTGCCGGATCAGGACTGGTGGGGGGAACAAGGACAGGAGCAGGAAGTTAAAACCGTTATGGAGCCAGGCACAACCAGGTCCCGGGCTCGCACGATACGGGGATCAGATGCAGAGCCACAAGTAAGGTGCGCGCCTGGCTTATAAAGGCGAACTGAACCGGAGAGAAACAAGGAACAGGTGGCGGGAGTGATGCAAATGAGGAAGGGCTGGAGCGTCCTTAAGAGGAGGAGTTTGCGATCGTGACAAAACCACTGCTCTCTAAAAAAAACATTGCTGCATGTCTCGTGTTTGCAAAAGACCACCTGGATGTTCCAGATCTCAACCCAATTGAGATGCTGTGGCATGACCTGAAGGGAGCTGTTCATGAAAGGAATCCCAGAAATCTCAGTGAACTGGAACAGTTTTGTAAGGAGGAATGGTCTAAAATTCCTCCTAGCCGTTGTGCAAGTCTCATCAGCAGCTGCAGGAAATGTTTGGTGGAGGTTACTGCTGCTAAAGGAGGTTCTACCAGTTACTAAATACAAGGGTTCACATACTTTTTCCAGCCTGGACTGTGAAAGTTTAAAGGATATGTTCAATATTGGCAAGAAGGACAATTGTTTGTGTGTTATTAGTTTAAGCAGCTTGTGTTTGTCTATTATTGTGACTTAATTTTTATGAGTAATTAATGCAGAAATCCATATAATTCTAAAGGGTTCACAAACTTTTTCTTGCAACTGTAAAAACATGGGTTGTGCTCAAAAACAGTCCAAACAACATAACCTTTCCAGCTAAGAGTTACATGTTTTTGTTTTTCTATTTGGTGCTCCACAAGGCTGAATGACTTATTGTGTAGATCTACATCCTGGTACAGGTAGTTCTCGATTTATACAACATGCGTGTCCTTGAAAAATGCCGTGCAAATTACAAACTATTTCTCCATCGAAAATATGAAAATAAGGGGAATGTTTTCTGGGTCCTCTCCCAAACAGTGGGTTAAAATCCTGAATGGAAACATTTACATATACTGTATTAATTAATTCATTGGTATTAATACAGTAGTATTAAAATTCACCTTTTAAAATAGATGCTTGTTAAAGTTTATCAATTTTATGCAAGATGTGAAGGGAAGATTGCTGTTAGTGATGGGTAGTGAGTCACATGTCCAAGGAAGCAACTATATTGCACAGTTATTTCTGGTCCTTTTACTGAGAGCCTTTTAAATGATACTTATAAAAAAGTCTCATAAGTAACATTAGAAATAGTTTTTTCCTTACTTAGGTTTTTAGCCAATTATTAATCATGGATTGTTTTGTTTAATCATTTTATTAATTGAATGTTCAAGGTGACAATTTTGATTTTACTTGTTTTTTAAAATGACTTAAAAATGATTTATTTACACATGCCTTGCACTGAATTTCATTTCAAGATTTTTTCCACATAAGTTCACATTGTTTGGTGGTTTGTTGAGTTTGTGATCACTTGTCCATTGGATCCTGGATTTGATTCCAGCTTGGTATCCCTGTATTTGTGTGGGTCTCTCTGGGTTCCTCTCCCCTCCCAAGACAGACAGGAGAAATTTGTATCGGCTGCTCTGAATTGTCCCTTCATAGTGTGGCGGGGTTCAAGGGGAGCTTAGTGTGACCGATACTAGCTATGGGACGTCAGGGAAGTAAAACCAAATTAGCATGACTCAAATGATGTCATATAACTCGTGGCCTTCCTCTTCTACAGTCTAATGGACAAACCATAGTCATTCATTAGTCTCTGTTCTATTTGGAGTAACAGGTAGTCAAAAAACACAAGACACTTTAGAATGCTGAAATACCAGTCTCATTGTGCCCTTTTCTGATTCATAAACAGTGAATATGAACGGTAGTCACTTTACTGTGACATAAGCTTAGACTGTCAGGAAAAGTATTCTGTAGCAGAAACCAACGTTTTTGAGGTAGTATACTGTAGGTACTGTACAAATCAAATTGACTGAGATGATTGAAGGTGTTTTGAGGAGACAGGGGATTTATAACTTGATTTTGTTGGCCTATAGCCTTAAATTATAGTGTGAAATACAGGAAATGACAATGTCTAATTCACATAGCATAGTCTTCTTACACTCAAACTGTGGTTTTTGAACAGGGAGCTATAATCAAGTCCACACCCTGAATTGTTTGTAATGTTTATAACAAAAGCACTGGACCACTTGCCCCGGACCATACATGTCAATGTTAGGATATTACCAGGTGCTCTCCTGTAGATAAACATGTTTGAGACTTCTCCAGGATGAGGGATTTAATTACCTTTTGTGGTCATACGAATGACATCAATATCATTGTTCAACACAGAGCAGGTTGGAACGAACTCTTCCTTTAGCACCATGGCTTCAATTCGAAGATCAAAACTAAACAATAGAAGCAAAATCAAATTAATGTAATTAATTTTAAGCCTACTGTACATTAATGAGAAAAATATCTGAAATTCACTGTGCATCTTACCTTGGCACCTGTAATAAAAGGTACATAAATGAATCCACCAGGGTCAGTTTACTTGTGTCCCCCTTGAATGCTTTGAGTTTCTTTGCCTGTCAAGCACAGAGTAAATATGAAAATCAATACTGTCACATTCAGTGACCACAGCTGCACACTTTCCTGGCAGCTTCCAAAGGACATCACTGTTCCAAGCAGAAATGTGCTGCACAGAAAGCAATCATAAATTCAATATCAAAATAACAACAGCAATGCCAATGATTGTTATAAGTCTAACTCAATTTCCAGGAGACTACAGCTTCTAATCAGAGCTTACATGCAATAAATTTCACCAATTTACAATTACAGACTTCTATCTATCTTTATCCATCCATCTGTTATTACCACTTCCTTATTCTCATATCACTGTAACATGAAGTGATCTTGTTGTTCTTTACCAATTCATTTAGTATCACACAATCCGCAAAGGGCTTAAAAAACTAAAGGAAGCAAAAACTGCCAGGATACACACACCTTTGTCAGCAATATTAGTGCTGTCAGTATTTATTAAAGAGCAACTCTTTTACTGAGAAGTGATCCTACTGTATAAATTATCCTTCCATTATAAATTCAAGATGCACACTTTAATTCTATTCGCAAAAAGCACCCCTAGAGCATCACATTGATATTTACAAATGCAGCTGGAGCTGTGCAAAGCCCTGTATAAGATACCAAAGCCATCTTCCAGCTCAGAAGCAATTTCTGTTGTGGAACTAAGTCAGTATTCAATTGAAACAGAGAAGCACTAATTCCCAACTTCCCCCGTGTAAGATCAATTCTAAGACCACCCATTTTTCATCACGACTTTGCCTCTCGACTGCAGTAGGTATTTTAAATATCAAGCCATGTAGGTATAACAGTGTAAAGCATATAAAACATAGCTGCGTTTATAGCTGTGTACAGTACGTTTCGAAAAAAAAATCTGTATTTTGGATTTTATTCGAATGTTTTTGGCATCACTTTTATTAACTGATCATTCATGACTAACCATGATACCATTAGTAAGGAAGTGAATTGGGTTCAGGTGATGAGAAGAGTGGGTGATCAAGAAAAAAAAACATAGAATGGAAGCAATAAGCCCCGCTTGTTAGAAGAACAAAACCCTCATGTCATCGTTATGCTGGAGCCTGGTCTAAATAACCTGGTCTAAATAACCTCAGAAGTGGAACCAAGTCCTCTTTAGAGAAGAATCAAGGTTTGATGTAGACTACACTGACAGACATCAGTCTGTGTGCCACAGATCTGCAGAATATGTCAATTTTTGTGCTGAACAGACCAATCGACAAGGAGGTAATTCTAGTGACATTCTAGTCTGTGATGTTTAGTCATCACAGACCTGAATTTGTAGTGACTGATGACTACCTATCCACATGGTGATACATTTGTCCTTGGCCCCAACGTTTGCACTTCTTGTGGACTTGTCCTGATGTAACAAAAGTTAAGCAGGACAACGAGTGTCCTCATGCTGCTTGTATAAGACCGGCTTTCTTTGCAAAACGTTTAGGGAGAAAAACGTTCTTTTATGTTGTGGATGCCCTTAATCACCAGACTTGAACCACTGAAAATATGAGATGAGCTGGGATAATGTGCAGGACCTTGGGCTCTGAGACAAGTACACAGGCATGTTCAGCATCGTTTTTCCTACTGGCCACACAGGCTGTGCAATAATTCATTCCTCTTCCAGTCTACACACAGATTTAAAGGAAAAATGAATGAGTTTGCAAATAAACTCCAGTTCTCCAGCAAACTATCCAATTATTGAAACATCAATAGTTGTCTGACTCAGTGGGCTTTTTCATTATTGTCTTTTTATTTTATAATTAAAAAAACTAGCCAGCCCAGAAAGTAAGGTACAGAAAGTACTTTTGCTTAGTGCTGCTCCTATTAGTGCTGCTTCCCATAGTACTCTTTCCCCTGGCCATTATTTTAATTACTCCAGATACACCTATTTAAATGCAGAATGTTTGACTGTCTGTCTGTGACTTGCACACAGGCCAAGCAGAGATCCTTCCAGCACACTCAGTGCTGCAGGCTGTAGTTACACATCCTGCTACTATCTGTGCTAAAGGAAAATTGCAATGAAAATGGTGTGCAAGCGCATAACCAATAAGAGTGTGGTGTGATATGTATGTTTCATGAGCAGCTGAAGTTTGTGTGACGGTACAATAATTTATTGAATTTAATGAAACCTGTACAGTAAACTCCATTTACTGTACAGCCAGTTCCATTTGTTAATCACTCATCAAGAAGAATTCAAGTCTCCCTTTGCTGGAGGAGTGAAGGAAAGACGGTGGTGGTGGTTAATCTTCAGTTAACTTCCAACTAAATGGACTAGTGTGGTGCCAAATTGTATCTATTTTTTCTGTAACTACAATTTAACTTAGAATGCATTTCCAATATTTCGAAACCATTTTTATTTGGAGTATACGAAAACCACCTTTATATTCAAGTGCCTTTAAATGCATATCTTTGCCATTTGTTTTAAGTGGACATGCTGTAAAACCTTAAAATCTTTACAATTGTACTATTTTCTATCTCATGAAATTTATTGAAACTATTTATCCTGAATTGTCTGCTTTGCACTCACCTCTTCTGACTCGGGCAACAGTTTCAGCAACTCCTTCAATTTTTCAGACCCATACAGCTTGCTGCTGCCAAGTCGAATGTCTTCAATGATTGACTCATTAGACCTATAAATCAGAAAGTTCAGTAGTATACATTAGACATTACCTAACCGCCCATTCAATCTCCTTCCAGACCGTGAATCAAATGACTTTTCACAAGGCTTTGCCCATATTCTATCATTTATATCTGCTGCTGACTGTCTATGACTGACTATAAAAACAAAATATCAGCATTAAGTGAACAGAACTTTCTGCATAATTGCTTCTGTTGTGTGGATCAGTTATAATTATCTCCCAATAACTGGGAAGAAGAGTTTATTCTGTAGAACCTTCTCAGGTTGATACAGGCTGAAAAAGGCATATCTGGATACAGACTATTTATCTGGATATTTGCCAAATGATCTTTTAATGACACTTAGACACGTCCCAAAGAAGCACAAGATGTGAGAACCGCTATACGCCAGGTGGTGTTTGTTTCTCAAGAGTATATAAGGATTCTTATGTGTGTTCTGTTGTAACCATGAAGCTGTCTAGACTCATTATAGAGTCCTTAGCTGATTCTTCACTTGCCCAGAAGAAAAGGTCAAAGGTCGTATATGGTTCGCAAATCATGTGACCAATAAACTGTATTCAGTTGTGGACTATAATTCCCACAGGCTACTATATCTCTGGGATCATTCACAAGCTTATAAAATTCTACTGTAGATATGTCACAACATTTGTACAGATATGTGCAGCGCAAGTGGAAAGACTTCGCAACAGAACCGTTCTAGTTGATGTATGGTATATGAAATAGATTCATTCCAATCGAATAAACCATGTGACCAACCAATCTGTCCTGGACAAGACTAAATCTTGGAGATGAGTTAACACTGAGCAACAGTGCTTTGCTTTCACTGGTTTCAGTGAAAATTTTAAAACTATGAAATTCCTTAAATCCTACGTTATGAGACCCACACTGTGTAACAAAATTATCTGATGACACAATCTTCACTGTATATACCATGTTTCAATTCATTCTAAGTAACAGTTTCTTCAGAAACGTTCAAGTGTTTGTCACCAATTCTGGGATGGCACCTTGACATGAATAAAATTGTGTCATGGACATGACACGGCATGGCCCACTAAGTTTCAAACCTTTATAATGTCCATTTTCAGAAAAGTCTTGAAAATTTGTGTAAATTTCAATATAGAGGCAAAAGCATGTGACCTGCAGGCTTCATTTTCACTCTAATACAATTTCCCAGAAGCTTTTTACAAACCTGACAAATCGCATTTGGGCTGGATTTCATAGGTGTTAGAAAAATGCACCACAGCAAAATAATTAGCCAAATAATTATAGGGTTCCAACAAATCTGTTGCTTGCTCCCTAAATGAAAAAATGCATCAGATAATTTGGTAGAGTTAATCAGTTAAGAAAAATAACAAATAATACGGTGTTATTATGTCAAAACTAGGCTTAATGGCTCCTATTACCAACTAATCATAGTACAACAGTAGTGTTAGAATTAGAATATCTTAGAATGGGTACTAAGAATACTGCTAATTGACAATTGTAGCTGTTCCTTAAATCCAAAACTATCTGAAATATTTCTAGGAGGAGTTTCTGTTGCTGTTAATGGCAGTCCTGACTATTAAGGACTAACAAAGTTAGATATGGAAAGAAAATCTGCTCTTTGCACTTACACTCAAGGCTCATGAAACAATATTCCAGCTACAGTGCATGTTTGTAAAAAACCTCATGTGAATGTTATGTAAATAGTTGATTACTACGCAAACCTGCTCTGAGACCAGGATAATACCCACCTCCAGTCAAAATGCAAATGTCCAATGACAAACTGCACTACAGTGAACTCGCCTGTCTTATACTGTATTAAAATACATGCACGCTAATTTTTGTTTCATTGAGGACCAATGTGAAAACAGTTAATGAGTGTAGCCTTTATAAAGAAATAGGACTAAAATCATGCCTCAGATCAAACAGGGAAAAAAGGAGCAACACTAATCTGATTTGGTGTTTTTTATGCTACATTGTTGATCCAAAACTCACAGTGACCATGTGACTACTGTTGAGTGTTTCAAGTATAATCAATTTGCAAGAAGTAGTACATTGTACATTATGTCACTGTATTTAATGTAAAACATGTATTTTTTGCAAGTTCTTATTACAGTATTTAAGTAAGATACTATTCTTGTTTAGTTTGTATTATGCAAGTGATTACAAAACTTTATTATCACAAAACTTATTTACCGTTGTGAGGCTGGGAGTTCCACCCAGTACAAACAGCCCATTTAACAAACATCGCCATAAGTGATTACATTTTCTGTGCCCATACATTTACTATCTATTCAAATCAAAAAAGAGAAATAGGAGCCCGACAAAAGTCCAAGACTAGACTAATTACAAATGATCCTTTGTCCCTATCAGAGAAGTGAAAGAATCCTAAGCAAACGTGTGTCAGAACGCACACATACAGCACACAAAGCAAAAGCACACAACGTTCTTTCTCTGTGAGAAAAAGGAACCTGTACCATACGGGCTATAACTGCATGCATTGAAAAATCTCATTGGTCCATCCATCATCTCTCCGTCCACTGAGAACATCAGAGGTGAGACAATGACACTGCATCAGTACAGTATTGTGGGCTTATGTTAGGATACAAAGCAACAAGTAAAGGTTTATTCCATGCTGAAAAGAAAAGAGACACGACCTTTTCAGCTGTGGAGCCCTCTTCAGGTTATGTCTCTTTTCTTTACAGCATGGAATAAACCTTTACTTGTTCTTTTGAAGCCTACACAAGCTGACATTCCTTTTTGAACTTCTTATGTTAGGATGTCAGCTACTGTGCTGATTTTTTAATTAGGAGTTAATATTCTCTATCGGCAGAATGTGCAGCTTTTTTTGGAAGGTGTATAATAAAGGTTTCTTGTGTCAGTCAGGTGAGAATAAACCCAATTTTATCCACCTTGTCTTCACCAGGAGACACTTCATTCCCCTGTTATGATACTGTTTTGCTTATTATTGATTACGTACATTGTTTTTTATCTTTAATGCCCTGAATAAAGGTCATGGTATAAACATGGCTATGGAAGAGCTAAACCTCAGTTATGATACCAATATATCACAAAATCCTTTGTGACCGAATACTGCTAAGTAATGGAGAATGAGACAGGTTCATACCACTCCTACGCTGATCAATGTCTGACAGACCAATTTGTCACCAGAGCTGTCACCCAGCGATCCTTTCCGCAGACAGGATTAACAACTCCCAGCTAAGAAGACATTGTTTCAGGTTTTATTCAGCAAAAAAACCTTGAGACACAGACACCAGAATGTAGTGAAAAAGTGCATAAAGTTTTTTTATAATTTAATTATTCAATTAGCTCAGTCAATTAAAAACAGTCATTTATAATGTGATTATCTATTCTATAAAATACTCATTTGTATATATAAGCTGCATGTATATATACTGTACAACAGCACCTTCTTGTCTAGGATGTGAGCTCATGGTGCTCCAGTCTGAAGTCTGGAGTGCTAAGAGCTACTCCACACCTCTGCCTTGCTGGTCATGGATCTGTCTGATCCACAATTTTATAAATGAGTTAGGCACATCTCCCAAGAAAAGATGCCTTGTCACAGCTCCAATGCTAAGATAGTTTTGTATGACTGCCCTCAAATATCAATAGAGTAACTTTATTAGTTGACAATCACATGAAAATAAAATAGCTGGAAACAGAGAAAATGAAATTAAATGAGCCAAGCTTCAACAGAAATACTCTAACATCAGCAAAAAAACATACATCAACTTTATCATTTTTTCTTGCAATTGAACTGAAATATTGCTGCTAGTTGTTGTGAATTTATAAATGTTTACATTGGAAAACACTTTGTCTTTTATTTCGGTTGCCTGACTTTTTATCCAGCTAGGTCCCTATAAAAGAATTGTAAATTTGGGACTGATAAACATTTTATTTCTGCTGTTAAGATACTGTTCATTCCTAACTCACAGTAAACCCCAATTCACACAATTCCCCAATCAACAAATAGATATTTGAAAGATAGACACACCAGAAAGCACACCTAATGTCCAACAGTCATTGTTACAATGTAACACAGTTCTTAGGCCAACCAAAAGAAGACGGACCAGAATAAAAGAGATACTACTACCAGTGTTTTTCAAGTTAACTGAACAAGGGTGGAGTCGTGCAAAACAATAATATTTCTTTTGAAACCCACTACACAAACAGAATTTGCTGAAGGTACTCCAGAGTATTCTCACTGTTGAACCATCATGCAAACTATTCATGAGCTGAGTCTGCAGTGCATCTTTCCATGTACAGTATATCTATTCAGACCACTCTGCAAGAGTAATTTGCACTAAGGTTTTACAGCCATGTTGTGTGTTTTTATTCTTTTGATCTTGATTTTATATGCTCATTGGAATGTGCATAGGAAAACTTACTTTTTTAACTGTTTGAGGAAAATGCCCACATTCATGCTTCTCTTGGAGTCCAGAATACTGACCTAAAAAAAGAATTTTGTTTATGTTTAAAACAGAGATATTAATTGTTTTACCTTCCTGTTTCAATAAAGAAGTGTTTTCTGCAGCACTTTTTTCAATAAGAATTTATTGTCAACACTGTGGCTAACAGCCATGCAGACTATCTAGACAGATTTAAGGGATTTTGATACGGTTAATTAAACAGTTTTTCCTTTTCTGACAGAGAGTCAATAGTCAGTATTCAGCGAAACTGGATCATGGCCATTCCTACATTTGTGAATGCAGAACAGGTTTTATTGATGATGTATTGTGCCAGAGAATGAGATGGAATTCTATAAGGGGCACACACACATGATACATCATTAACAATTGCAATGTCCAAGAGAGGACTTGTCTTGTTTTAAAAGTTGAAAGTGTTCATGTGGTGCAGACAAGTTGCTGCTGAAAGTAGGGTTAGTGGGGCCAGCAGGGGGGCACTCATCCTGTGGTCTATGTGGGTCCTAATGCCCCAATACAAATGGCTATACTGTACACTATACTGTAAAAAGGAGCTGTCCTTTGGATAAAATGTAAAACTGAGGTCCTGACTCTCTGTGGTCATTAAAAATCCCAAGGCCTTTATTTATCATGGCCTCCCAGTAATCCCCACCTAAGGACTGGCTTCATCACTCTTTTCTCCTCCCCATTGATAGCTGATGTGTGGTGAGTGTACAGGTGCACTATGGCTGCTGTTGCATCACCCAGGTAGGGCTGCACACTGGTGGTGGTCGTGGGGAGACCTGTTCTACAAACCTTATAAGTCTATGTAAATATCATGCAAACACCACTATCATTTCTAGTCCCCACTGTGAACAGAGCAGAAAGGTAGGGGACAAGTGAAACAGCCTTCCACAACATACACAGATTCAACAAATTTTTTTTGTTTGTCAACCATAATTTGTTTCCTCAGTAATAAAATTAGAATATATCAAGGCATCAGAAGTGGTAAAAAAAGCCTGCTGAATCACAGCAGAATTAAGAGTTATTTTCCATCCCTGCTAAGTCACAGCCATGGCAGCCTTGTATACTCAGGAGAGCTTTAGGATGACGTTGAAAGGTGACTCATTACAATGTCCTTCCAGGAAGCTGGAGAGTCATAAAATGATACCAGCTTCATCTTGCTTCTACCAGTCAGACGATAGCTGCACAATCAAAGGAGGTTGTTCTGATGCAAACATATGCTAAATAGCAGCCTAGGAACAAACAAAATTCAGCCCAGCCCATCATGCTGTGCTTGCAATAGGAATAAAAAAGGGGTTTTGTTTTTGTTTACATTGAAATATTTGAGTAAGAGCGTCCCTAAATTTAGCCAAGTACATTTTCCTTGAAATAGGTGCTGAAAGGGCTTTTATTTTTGTGTACACTGAAATATTAAAAGAAGTATGATCTTCCATACTTCAAAAAAGGCTACATTATCAGAGAACCTGCCAAACACAAGCTAAAAACCCAATACCTGAACTGCCTTACTCACAGAAAGTCTTCTTGTCTTGCACTGGCCTCACTTCCATGAGTGCCCTCTGCACTGCCTGCCTCGTTTCTCACCTCCTCCTTGGGCTCCATGAAGGCCGTCCTGGAGCTGCCTGCAGTGTGGCCATCCCTGGCCGCTGTGGACCGGACCTCCTCCTGCTGCCCAAACAGCTCCTCGATGGTCCTGACGTCGATCTGGTACTGCTGCTGCCGGGCCACCAAAGTCCAGATGTTGGGTTTGCCGCGCACCTTCTCTTCGGGGATGGTCTTCCAGAAGAAGCTCCGCACGCGTCTCTTCTTGCGCAGGCCATGAGCAGGGCTCCCCTCATGGGGGGGAGGTGGTGGCGGGGGGGGGAGGTTGCCGAGTGGAGGCGGGGGGGGGGGCGCGGGGGGAGGGGGTGGCGGTGGCGCTCCAGGGGTAGACTCAGAGATCGATGTGGTCACAGGAGGGTGTCCAGGCATTAATCCAACATCAGGGGTGTCACCATGTTGGCCTTCTTTCTCATTGACCAGGGACAAGCTATTCATAACATGCATTACATCAGCCACTACTGCAGTGGGGAGGGAACAGGGTCAGGGGTGAGAGGAAAGGGGAAGGGGGTGAAGGCACTCGAAACCGTCTTTACAATGTGATCATGGTATTCAACAAATAAGTGCTTCTTCATCTCCACATTACCAGCACTGCTCACAGAAGGGGTCTTGTAACCAGCTCCCCTTTGGTATTGGCTTGCACCATATGAGCTGCAGAAAAAGATGAACAAAAATACATGTATTACAAAAATACATAAATACATTCCTAATGTTTCTCTTGGCACATTTTGATCAAAGCATACATCTGTATACATATACATACAAATTATACTGTACAAAAATCATGTATTTTTTAAATTACATTTTCCAAGAAACTGCTTTAATGTAATGAGACATTAACCTCATTAATGAATTAATCAGGTATAACAACATGATTCTGTTGTGAAATGTTCACAATTTCTAGGTCACACAGGTTAACTCAGGCTCAAACAATATTGTTATTAAATTCAGAAAGAAGCAGTCTATGCTACTGCTTTTTTAGGTTGGTCGACAGTACAGGCAAAAAATTTGCTTCTTTGCTATCAAGCTTATACAGTATGTATTTTTTCAGATGTATTTCTATGTCCACCGAAGGACATCATTTTTAGTTACTTAAATTAGAGCCTGGGAAGTCCATAACTAGAGACAGCAGTCTTCTTTGGTACAATAATTTGGATTTTTACTAAAAAACACAATAATCGTTTATGAGCCTCACAATGAAGAACTTGTCTCAATGCAAGAAATTATTTTTATGCCTGTATCCTCTCATTTGTGCATCTTTAAAGGACCTTTAAGCAGCAATCATTCAGCAGTCTTTCCATACCTGGAGCAAACTTAACAAGTTATTTTTTCAAATCAATATTACTCCTGTGACACCGAATACAGACGTCTTAACTGACCTTTTCATTGGGTAAAGTTTAAAAAAGGCTGTGAGATGCTAAAATTTGATTTTGTTTGCTACTTTGCGATGGGGGGCATATTATAAACATAAAAATTATCATTTTATTTATTTTTTTAATATTAAAGGACTAACTTTTTTAGGTTAGAAACAAAAAAGTCTGTTTTGAAAATGCTACCATGGACCTTGTCAGATGATAGTCCTTTGTTGTTCAAACAAAGGATTAAATAGCTAGCAGGTCCTGGACACACCCTACAGAGACCGGCTCACTAAAGACTTCCATGGCAATCACATTACTTACTGTACATTAGCTTCCAATTCACCTGATCCCACAGCCTTTTATTTATTTAAAGCAGAATACACCATGATAGGCTTTACATGTACAACCCCACTGCAGGTGGCCAGGAGCCCTCGACTGTCAGCCCCATCGCATTTAATTTTTAATGACTGCTCATGAAAACAGCTTTTCATTCTGGACTCCAGAATCTGCAGTTACACTTCTCTATAAAGAAGAATACCACTGTTAGTCTGTTGCGGCTGAAATTCGGCACCAGAAGGGAAGACAGCTCCGGTTAAACACCCAAAATGAAAAGAGTTAAAATCTTCAGTTACCTATTTAACTCAATACTATCCTTGTCTTCTACATCACTTTGTATCCTTATTTTCTAGAAAAGACTTGTCAATGTTGAATCTGCAGATATCCACATATACTGTATACCTAGAATTATATCTGCACCTCAGCTCTGTGCATACATTTTAACATTTTTACTACAAAAGCACACACAGAATTAGCTTCAGTTTGGTTCAGATATATGTGCAGCTTTTTAAAGCTGTCAAGGAAGAGGAAGGAAAAATTGTGATTAAGTCTAAGAGGACTTAATCAGAGTGGCTTAAATATATATTTTAATTCCCCAATAGG
The DNA here is from genome assembly GCF_059453375.1 of Lepisosteus platostomus. NCBI lineage: Eukaryota > Metazoa > Chordata > Actinopteri > Semionotiformes > Lepisosteidae > Lepisosteus > Lepisosteus platostomus. The sequence goes on along the minus strand of NC_142611.1, from coordinate 58,878,706 downwards.
CGTTTTAAATTTCAAAAAGTCCTGTAAAGCACTGTACATTTCTATGAAGTATTACATGTGTAGAATACTGCACTATTCCATATAAGAATGAAGTAATTACAATGAACAGGTTAATGAATTCTATAGTGACAGAGTTATTAAAAATATACATAATTCTAAAAAGGAACTAGGCCACACATACCTAGAGCATCAGATGTTCTTCCCAGTAGGGACCTGGTCTGTCCAGAGATGCAATGGTGCAGCTCGTGGAGTTTAACCAAACATTGAGAAATTCCTCTGTGCCAACATTCAATTAAATATAGATATTTTCAGCTTTTCAAAGAAATCTCACTCATAGAGATAAGAAATATAGACAGGCTAGGGGACTGCCACATGCTTGTTATTGAGAAACTTGGGGAATTTTGACTTCACAATTTTTTTTTCAGATCTATCCAGATGCACTTTATTAAGAACTCAGCACAAACCATTCTTAACACATTTCTAGATGAGTTAGATACATATACAAAAAGGCCATCAGAGTTGAAGGCTATAAGATATTAGTTCAAGTTTATTAGAAAACCGTGCAGCAAGAGTCTGAACATGTTGCATATTAACTGCAACAATTATGTACAACATCAAATGCACAGTTTTCTACAGATGTAATGATCACTGTTAAAACAGTTGTTTTTCTAAACTGGGGGAAATCTCTCATCTCCCTCTGTGGCTCTCCATACGGCTTCCCAGGATGTTTTACTGCACTCATGTTACCAGCTTTAGTTACACGCATTAGTAACCTTTCTAAATCCCTCCCTTTGATAAGGTGCTCTGCCTCTCAATTTATTCTCTATGGTCCATGTGTGTATAAATTGCGCTGTTTCAATGAGCATAACTGCAGGTGCTCTGTGTTTGATCTCTCTCCCATGAATGCCTGTTTCTGGACACATCTCCCTCTATCTAATTAATGTTCCTGCTGCTTTCCTCACACGATGGGCTCATCAGGCTACTTCCTGTGACGGGATTACAAGCAGCACTGTAATCCATAGGTAGTGCCCCCCGTCACGCTCATATCCTGGGGTGTTTCAGTGCTTGTTAACTTCAAGATGTCTGGATATCCATTCACAGGCAGCTCAAGACTCTACTCTCAGGGATTAAGCCAGCTGAAGTTTTTCATTGTGCTGTGGGAAACTTTTATCTCTTATGTACGGAGAGATCATTCTTGCTATTGTTCTGCAAGGTGACTTTTCTGTTCCACAGCTTGTTTTTCATAAAACACTGCTCTGATCCTTTCATCCTATAACGTAGTTACCATTGTTGTTACTATAATTACAGCAGTGTATGAGCTGTGTAAAAGCAGAGGAAATGTAAATGTTGGCCTTTGAACATTTTAAACCACAGATATTTGGTATTGCAGGAAGCTCACATTATTTCACATTTGTCAGCCCTACAGGGTTTTACAGTATAATAATATATCAAGCATAATCTTGTCAACAAAGCTTCAGGTTAAATTTTACTTTTTTCTTCTATATGTTTTCTGTTGTATTTTAGACTAAAACTCTTCACTGCAAGAACAGCAGCTGCAATACACTGTAACAAAGTCTTACATTCCAATCCGAGAAAACAGAAACTCAAAATACACAGTATATTCAGTGATTCTGAAATAAACACTGCTAAATGTTTGAGACATCCAATGTTCTAAGCTACAAGCAGCAATTTCTGTCTGCTGTACATGACATCATTGGATCCTGTGCTATTTAATTTTTTACTTCAAAATAATCAAATGTATTTTAATGCAAAGAATGTTAAATTATGAATGGTAGGGTGGAACACTGCTTACATTTGTTTATTTTTTACTAACAGAAAATCATCATCTGTTTACCCTAACACAATTTTCTTGAAAATGCAAATACAAGAACTGAATACAGTTCTCAGAAAACCTTTTTTATCAAGACTTTCTATAATCAGTGCTATGTTATTGCAACTAACATCAAGCAGCCTTTACAGAGCCCAATGTCATCTTTTGCAAATAAACAGAAGTGTATGAATTTCCTGTGTGTTGCTTCTTTCACTGGTGGATATGAAAACTGAATTAATATCTTATCAAAAACATCTGCAACACTCTTACTCAACCTGACAGTACAGGCAGGAATGAAAAATCAAACAGACAAGAAAAGAAAGTAAATTAATTCAATTAAAAAATGCCTGACTTCATCCCAGAAACTTGAAAACAAAAGAACATTATGCTATGCTACTCCTGCCCAGAGAATTAGATCTGTGTTTTTCACTGCTCTGTATTTATACAACAAAGGAAATGCAGGTTTTAAAGCACACATTGAAATGAATAAGAAAAAAGTTCAGCAGCTAAAGTCCTGAGCATACATTAGAACAACTACCACAAACTACCACAAACACCAGTTATACAGGATAATAGAAATCTGCTTCAATTATAACACCAAAGTCTAAAAATAACAAGATACGTTCTCTAAAACTTCCTTTAATATACAATGGTATATAATTTTCCTTATTACCTTCCCTTGTGCTACTATTCAGAAGAGAAAAGAACTTTGTGCTATGCATTTATGGTTTTGATGCAATGTCTTTATGACATATCTAAGTCCCAACACATTTAAATCCACTACCTGCATTCTTGTATAAATTATTAAGTGAGACAGATTTGCAGATTCTAAAACAGGAAGATTAATAAACAAAGACTGAAAGGGCAGGCTTTGGTCACCTGAGTAAGCGAGACTTTGAAGATTGTGACGTCCAACAGCATTCTCATGGGCTAACATTCAGTCATCTTTCCTAACTTTACTGTTGAAAAGCTGAAAAGTAGACAACAAATGATTGACACATAAAAGGACTGGAGATGAATCACCTCCGACTGTTGTTTTCAGAGGTTTTGTCAACAATTAAGTGTCAGGATGCACCAACATGAGTTTTCTCTCCCACGTAGGCACCAAAAACTACAAGTAATGGTCATCCACCACCAGCTCAGTTGGTTTAGTCATGTAGTATGGATGACAGACCCCAGGCCCCCAGAGAAGGTTCTCTTCTCCCACTTTAGCCAATGCAATCTCGCCAGAGTGGAACACACTGTAAAAGCAAATATGAAGAAATGTAAGATCGATTCCAACTCGTGTTAATTGAACTTAAAGATGTTTGACCAAACCAGGTAGACAAAGAATATCTGGAAAACAGCCTGTCACTTTGAAGCTTAAGGTGTCAGAATGTGGAAATGAAGAGAGCTTTGTATGACTGGATATTGCATTACAAAACCAGACACTGTACCTTTCAAGACAACACCTGCTCAGCATCTGTAGATCCCATAGTGGTATATCATAGTGGTGATATTGTTTCTGTTGCTTTTACAACCAGTTCTGAAAACCGTATAAAATGAATACTGAGTGTTACCAGTTATATTTTGCAAATTCCCCTCTATACAAGCCATAGCAATTACATGTGAACTGGATATAGTGTGATATACTGTAGAAGAAGCATGATGGAGAGCTCATACAAATGGAATGAGACTGTCCACGAGAAATTGCTCTGCAAGCACTCATGTACTTGGCCTACATACAGTACTTTCCATTCGTTTGCTCCTTTTACTTCCTGGTGTTATTGTAAGCACTGCAGTTCTCATACTACAGTCCAATTCAACCTATAAAATGACTTATCTTTGATAACTGAAGTCAGGACTTTCTGTCCCCACCTTGGTGCTAGAAATCATAATGTAATTCTGACATTCCATGAAAACCCTGAAGCTTATCTGTAGTTTATATCACGTAATAAATGTATTAACTTACTCAAAGCTATACTTGATTAACAAGTCCTGCAGGTGACAAACGTTAAATGCATTTACAAGAAGTAACAGGCTAAAGTAATTGTACTCACATAATAAAAAGTATAGTAAACACAGTAATTTCACAGCAGATTTATCAGCCCTGCGCATTCTGTATGTTCTGCACACAGAAGTTTATGTTCTGAAAGACTCCCACTTCAAAAGTGAATGTGTGGGAAAAAACATCCAGAGACCTAGAATTTCAATCATATTGGTATTGAATAAATTACTTCCTGGATCAATTTAATAACCTAAAAATACTAATTCTTCATCTAGCACAATGTGTTCTCTGCTACAATAGAAACAGTAAATACTGAACTAGTATGCAGTTTTAGAGCTGGGAACATTCCATAAAAAATGATTTAAGAATTAATCTTAATTAAGAATTAAGAAGCTTTAAGGACAAAAGTGCTTTTATATTCTGAGGAAAAGGCTTATTACATACTTTGTAAGATCATCAGATTATCAGTTTACAGAATCGGTTTTTTTCTCATGCACTGTGAACATTGGAGATCAGAAATCAAAATTCAAACATATTATAAACTTAAGCCCAAGCTTTTAGGCTCTAAGGCTGTAACTGTTTTTGACACAACACATTTAGGCTCAATGAGTGTGTCAAAACTATCCTATTTAAACAGATACATTGCTGAGAAAATTTCCATTTAACCTTGAGTGTTCTGAAAGTCTATTTATACAGGTTATATGCAAATAGCAGCAATTATAGATAATTGGTACAATATTCAATAATAGCCTAGACATTTGCACATTAGTCTAGGGCTAATCTCCTTCACTAAATGTTTCACATCCAGGCATCTACTTGATTCCTGGAGCAAGTCAAGTGTATAAAAATCTAACATAAAGACAAATTGGGAGAGCATTACTGCATGGTAGTTAACAAAGAAACCTGTAGTCTTCAGAATCCCTGGTTATTTTTATACAGCATTTTTATACCACATTTAAAAAAGAAACCTCTGGAGAAACATTCTGCTTTGTCGATTCAGGTCACATACATTTCTAACGACATGGTTTTATTTGCTTATACCTGCAACTATCTGGCTCCAGGCGTAGGTCCTTATCACAGTCCATGTTCTTCACTGAAGCAGCTCCCTCCCCTTACAGTACTGACAGTGTCCAACTGCAGCAGCACAGGTTCAGTGAGCAGGAAGGGGAAGTTCATTTTTACTGTTGCGCAGTAAAGGGTTTCAATATTGCACACAAACTATATTCCAATACAAAGATCAGATGCTAAAGATCAGCTCATTTATACACACTAGAGCAGGCAGTTACGGCTGGAACATGGCCATCTGGCACACTGCTGCATTTTCAGGTTCAACAGGGCAAATCATTAAAGAACTTAAATTATACAGCTCTACAACCACCCAGACAAACAGGCAACTGCATTTATTTCTTATTGAGTTAACTTCTGTGTTTCACATATCCACATTTTTTACAAATAAATCACAGCCATGTCTTTATGCCAAGTGTGCATGGAAGAAAAAAATCCTGACACTGAAAAAGGCCCATTATATCCACCTGTCTCTGAAACCTCTTTTAACTTTTAACAGAAACCACTGTTTAGGGTGCTGGGTCAATATATAAAGCAATTTTTCAGATCAGTGAAAACAAATTAGGTACTGGAGAACTTTGTTTTGTGCTGCTCTAAGAGAAAAACAAATCTCGAATACGTATTTCGTACACCATCTAAAAATGAGCAGGAGCAGCGTAATTGTTTAGAGCTGAGGGAATCCTAAGTGAAGGGGTGACATTGCAAACTCAAGAGCTGCATCTGACTGCTGCAACTATGTTCAGGGCTGCAAAAGCCCACTGGTGCCTTTTTATGATTTTATTTATAAAGTTCCAAACCTATATACAGTACATACATAAATTTGATAGAGTTTAGGGTCACGCCTCACTCATGTCAAACCCTCAGCCAAGTGGGTTAAGCCAAGTTTACCATGACACTCGATAAACATACTGTATTTCCTAGGTGCTGTTAGTCCTATTTAATACATGGATAACAATTGTATATACAGTATGTATTTCAGCACACATGCATGCCATCCAACATAGCTGACAATGCTCCAGAGCTACAAAATTCTACAAAGATTTTGAAAATCCTACAGCCTTGCAGTATTGTTTCAGTTGTCTGCAAAAGTGATCTGTGCTGTACTGTAACAGTCATCTATTGTTTCAGGGTTGCATGACAAAAAGATGATTGAGCTAAACAGGCTGACAATCAGAGCTGATAATGAAATCTTTTAATCTTCCGGAAGACTTTTCCTTCAGAGCCCGAAACCAGATTCAAAGGCAAAAAGCAAGACCTATCTCTTCAGAGAGAAGATGGTTAACAAAGGTATGTTAAAAAAATTCTGACCCTGATGCAGGATATAATAATATCCACTCAAGAAAGGTTTTAACCTGACAAGCTTGCTGAGAACAAATCGTTATTTACAACCTGGACGAGATGCTTACAACAGTTTTAAAAATAAGAAATAAAAAATGGAGATGAAGGAGGATAGTTTCAGCCCACTCTTCAAATTGTTCCAGTCACTTTTTAGCAATAAAGCCTGTTAGTAACTACTGTAGTTTCTAAAATCAGTAGCTGCTCTTGTGAGGTCAGGCTGATACAAAGTGTAGAGAACTGCAATAAATTCTTAAAACAGAAAGGTGTTTTTCCAATTAAAGATCTGTAAATTAATCTGAACAATTGACATATCTTCTAGTATGCAGAAAGGACCAATTAATTAAAGAATTAAGATCACAATGATGGGTGTGATTAAGGTCACAAGTGATAAATCTTTTCGGCAGAATGGTTCAATACACTGAGTTTCCCAAAAGCAACTTGAAAGCTGTATTGAACAGAACAAAACCTACAGATGCTGACAATTTGCACAATAAATCCCAAACCTGTCAATGTATAGGCCATAAGGGTATATTTGCTCACTTGCTACAGTCATGCATGATAGGATTTTGACTGGTCTCACCCCTTTATTATGATATACAATATGTCTGTGGTTTGAAGTCTCTTATATTCAGTTTTCCTTATAAGGGTTGAATTGAGGGGTAATTTACATTTCCCCAGGATGGACGTACTCCTGCACCTTGCACCTTAGTACAATTAAAAATAATAATCCTCACAGTGCTTCTTTAAAGTCTTTGATTTTTTTATTTTATATTTATAATTCTTTACAATCAGTTTCTCATTCTCATTCTGCATCTCCAATAAGTTGTAACTAAACCATTCCACAACAAGTTTAATGTTGATGAGAATGAAAATGAAAATGCATATAGTGCGCTCTTTATCTTATTTCAAAATGGTTTGAAAACAGGTAACCACTATTGTGAACAACGTATTTTTATTATTTCTTTAAACCTTACGGTATTTGAAAGGTGTGTAACTAAGAAGCCCTCACTAAAATGAGATCACTACACCTGAAGAAGCAACCAAAATGCTGTGTTCGTTCTTCCTACTTTTTAGCATGGAATTAACCTTTACACTAATGTCTTGTTTAAACAGTGGACTCTGTTTCAGTAACACACTGAACATAACAGACATAGCGGCCCTATAATGTTCTGGGTGCCAGAATCTGGATGTTTCAGGCAGCATATTCTAATCAGACACACTTGCTTCAGGTTCATGGATCGACCAAAAGACATGTCCTGCATGGTGATTGTGAGCAAACAACGTGAGTCATTCCCTGATGCAACTGAACTCTCAGAAACACGAGGAAGAGCTCTGCTAATTTGTATCTAAGATTTGTAGATGCAAATTGATTCTCTTCATTCTATAAAAACTCACATTTAAGGCACATATACTTAGTGTGCAGTCTAAGCAGGCAATTTGCATTGACAGAATTCACAGATAAAAAAACAAATATTGAAACGCATTACTATTGCTTTTGACCATGCTAAAAAAAAGGTCATACAGAAACTTTGAGAGGTCTTAATAACTTTATTATAAATGGTATATTTGTTTGCCGAAACTGAAAGGGGTTTTATATTCGGTACATTTTGGACCAATATATCGCATATAATACTGGACACATTTTTCTATGAAATCATTGGAATACAATACAGTTCTTTCAAAGTACTAAAATAAAGCTGCAGCACTCATCAGTGGTAGCTGACAAAGGTGGTTTTAGAGAGAGTTCTACAATAATCATGACCCCATCTACAGTCCACAAGGAGCTATAAGACAGTTATGTATTTTAGGTTATAACAGCTCAAAGGTCATGAGAAAATTTAAGTTTGGACAGAACATCTATTGTTTCTTTTATGTGTTCTGGAAGCACTGGAAGCAATGAATGTACTGTACAGTGCCATCCATAGGTATCAGGACAGTGAAGTCAAAATTCCTAGTTTTGCTGGAAACGCAAGCAATCTGGATTTGAGATGAAAATGTGATTATGAGGCATAAGTGCAGGACCTCACCTTTTATTTCTGGGTATTTCTATTCTTATATGTTTTGCCATATGCTTGTTTTGTGTTTAATCCCCCCATTTCAGGTGAAGTGTACAGAAATATCTCGTCTGCCTATGTACAAGAAACTGGCTGGTGCTTCATCATTCAGCAAGACAATGACCCAAAGCACACTGTCCACGCAACCAAGGAGTTCATCAGGAGAAAAAAGTGGAAAATCCTAGACTGGCCAAGTCATTCTCCTGATTTAAATCCAATTGATCAAGTATTTTACTTGCTGAAAATGAGACTGAAGTCAGAAACCCCCCAAAACAGACAGCAACTGAAAACTGGCAATGGCTTGACAAAGCAACTCAAACGACCAAAATAAGACTTTAGTGATGTCAGTAGGCCACAGGCTTGATGCATTTATTGCGTGCAAAGGATTTGCAACTAATCACTAAGTTATTTTTATTTTTTTGTTAAGTACAATTAAATTGTATTAATTTAATTTACTTCCAGTTAATTTGTCCCAAAACTTAAGCTCATCTGAAATGGGAGGTTGGAAAACAAACAGTGGTATAAATTCTAAAAGTAAAAATTATTCTAAAAGAACTCTACCTAATCTGTGAAGCCTGCTGGAGGAAATGTCATGGACTGGCTATTCATGTCACCTCTGTGTTTGACTCTCTCATCTTAACTGATGATTTAGCAACAGGAAAATGAATTCTGAAGTTCATAAAAAAAAATGTCCTGCTTATGATTCTTCTTAAAAGAACATAAGAAAGGTTACAGATGAGAGGAGGCCATTCTACCCATTTGGTAGTCAGTAGCTGTTAATCTCATCCAGCTGTTTCTTGAAAGATACAAGAGTAACAACATGGTTTTAACAACATGGCTGGGTAGCTTAATACTTATTGGGTGATGCTACATCATGCAGCATGACAATGACCCAAACAAGCTGCCTATGCCACCATTCATTCACCCATTTTCTAAGAGCTTCATGTAATTCAGGGTCGCAGGAGAGCTGGAGACAATTCTGGCAAGCAACGGGCACACGTCAGAATGCACCCTGTACAAGACTGCCCAAACCAATCACCAGATGTAAATCCAATCGAACACGAATTGTACATGCTGAATAAAATAAAACAGAATTCAAAACTATGTTGGTAAGACAAGAAATTAACATGGTTGCAGCAAAGCAGCAGAAATGATTATACAAAGAGTATGGTGGCTACACAGGTTAAAGACTCCATGCACTTATGATGTCAGGAGGATAAGCAACTAAATACTGACCTTCACCTTTACCTTTACTTAGCGTATGTGTTCCAATATGTATTGTATGGCTATCTGAAATCACTGTTTTGAACAAAAAGTATGGATTTGCTCTAATATGCTCCAATGGGATTACCAAAAATAAAATATTTACTACACTGTACTTATTATTCATATTATTCTCATAATTACAAATACTAATTATTTGGCAAAATAAATATAATATATATATATACTTGGAGAGAACACTTTGTATAGTTCAAGTTTTCCTCACTCTCCACTCCAGTCAATTTTCTCTTTACCACGTCTTGTACAATGGTATAAGGAACATTACTTTCAGTCCATTTTCAATACACAAAATACCTTTGAAAGTACCTTTCAAAACTGCTCATAAAATAACCCTTGAGCAAGTAAAACCTGAAAAGAAAAGTGCTTTTTTCAATAAAGGTCCTGTGGAGAAACTGAATAGCTCCGGTTTCATACAAAGTGCTATTATTACTAGAACATGAAAGTTTTCAAAGTCATGCATAATATATTTTATATGGTTCAAGTTACTCCACATGCTCTCATGAAAATTCCAGATCCTTTTGAGGAGGAAAAACGTGTTTAAGGGTAAATACAAAGACATAAAATAAAGGGAAATAAAAATAACTACCAATCACTGACAGCCTGCTGCTGGCAATAAAATAGTTACTAGCAATAGGAAGAACAGAGAATGGATTTATGAATGTTCAGGACAGTGTTGTAAACAAATTTTATTAGGGGACATCCCTGTTCTATTCTCATATTTTGTTAGCAAACAGTACTGAACTGCCTAAAATAACACCCTCACAGCAGCTAGCATGGGATAAACACACTGAATCATACTGAAGTCAGAGAGAACGGAATTAATTTCCTAAACAAGATGGTTCAAAGTCGGTTTGATATACTGTCGACCACTCACCACAGCACAGGAGTGAGATACTTCAACCAGTCTGGTTCAATATTTATTTTTTAACGAAGCTTGTCTTGTTTTTATTTTCTTCCCAATAACATTGTAACCTTAATTTAAAGGTGAAACTCTTAAAATAGAATTGCTTTAGGGCAACAGCATTTAACTTAAAGTACACGTTTTTCACTATACACGTGATGCATACAAATATTTGGTGAAAGGGCAACACTATGAGGTTTATAAATTAGGTAATCCACAGATTATGTATAGTACAAGGTTACTGATAGAAAACACATATTCTAGAGTAGTGCAGTGATCTCAGAGGGCCAGATTGTTTTTTTTCCTTTCATTTTGATATTCATGAGCTCTTAACTGCTAGAGCCAGATTGACTCCTGTGATTTAACTTCTTTTCTTACTTGCCTTTAGTTCCTGCACTCAGTCTTGCTTTTAACCATACTCTCCTGTACTAGTTTCTGAGTCACCAATCAAAATTCCATCCATTGCGTTCTCAGCTTGCTTATTAAGACTTTGCTGCACTTTTAGACTAAGGGATGGCGTTTAGAGACAGGTTAGAATGGAGTCATATTGAATTTATAAACACTTGGAAACTTGTATTTGAATGCATGGCTAATTATTACTGAGCAGCACAGCATGGAGCAAGGTTTCCAGAAGATAATCAGGTCAATATCCAACCTTCAGATTTATTTTTATTGTACTTGAGGCTTTGTTGTGTGATTTTAACTACACTTGTGAACTTCAGGCCAGAGGTTAATATATAGGTACTGTATGTATGTATAATGGCTTTCAGTAACATCATATTGGCATTTTTCACCAAGTTATTGCCAAGTTAAAATACATCTCTATGCACATTTATTGCGCACCACTCTCTGAAACAATGGCAGGATATCATGCGAGTCAGCTCTTTCTAAGAAAAAGATAAAACTTCACATTCTGAAAACAAGTTAAACCAAGGTATCTAAATTACATTACTCTAAACCAGTCATTAAATATTTAATCTACAGTTTAATATTAATACACTGTAAATGATCATGTTTAAGGAGAACATGCTAATTTCAAACCATTCTTTGCTGTGAATACTTCAGATCAAAACAGCTGAAACTATATAACACATGGAAAATTACAGCAAAAATTGTCTAAAAGGTAGAATATGAATTGACAAATGTTAAAGTAATTGCTTATTATCTTATTTCAGTGCCTTACAGTACATTAAGGATGCTGTAGTTCATTAAACTCAAAGTCTAAATTCCATTTTATAAAATGGTGTTTTAAATGTTTTTTACTCAAGAGTCTCTGGGTAGGTTTTTTTCAACATGCAAGACTGGTGGACAAAAAAGTAATGAGGGATTAAATAATTTTCTTACTGCCATAAAAGTCACAAGATTCCAATTGCAGTATGTTTTTGAACCTTTAAAACATAATAACACAAACACGATTGTAATCCCTTCTCTTAAGGGCGGTCTGGCTCTTTCACATTTTAGTTGATTATGTGCACCTGCCTCCAATCCTGCCCTCCTTACTTAAGACCGGCGCTCTCGCTACTCCTGGCTCTGCATTGGAAGACGGACACCCGAAGGCCCGCCTACCATCAAGTAGCCCTACGTCCGCGGCTTGATGGCATAGGCCTCCTATCGGCGTCCTGACCTTGCTGAGTCCGGGGCTGAAAGCGCCTGGCCTCGTCATCTCATTTTTATTCCCCGTCCCTGTACCGGATCCCGGCTTTTAACTCTGTTTTGTCCTGTCTCGTTTGGATTAGCCGGTCGTGGACTTTTGGACTTCACCCCGAATTTCCCCCCCTGGACTCCTTGGACTTGTTCGTCCTGGCTACACCCCCCAAGCACCAGTTCACCATCGTCACACCCCCCTGTCTGTCAACCCCTCCTGATCCTCGTCGTCTCCTCCCCGTTGTCCTACTCCACTCACTTCCGGAATATACCGTCTTCACAGGGTCCAGTACTACGCTTCGTGACACGCATTGCCTTACTGAAAAGTCAGCAACAGCAACATTGTCGAGTTATCGACAAAACTATACTAAATGTAAAACTTTGTAGTTTTCTTTACAAAATTGTGATTGATATATACTGTAATAGAGCAGGTCTATTCATAACAAAATAACCAAAATTCCTGTAGATTCAAGCATACATACTGTAGATGGAGTTGATACATTTTTCCAGGATGGTAGAAGTATTGCCAGAATGCTTCAAAAAAAGGAGGAACAGTTTTTATTTACAATCAGTTTTACACATACATTGGAAGTGAGGAAAAAAGTAAAGGGTTAAAGGACTAAAAATCACTAAAAAGACAGGGACAGTTCCTCAATTATAAGGGCATTTCAGTGAGTTTTCTTCTGATTTGAAAAATGAGCTGAATTTTGTTCAGGCGGCTGTCTTGGGATTCCGATGTAGTTTCATTCCTTTAATAACCAACAGAGACACTCTACACAATTATAGCTGGATCCGTCATCCCACTTCCCACTGACCCCATTTTTCTTCGGGTTACTTTTAACACTTTCCTGTTTTGACACTTGAAGAGCACATCAGCATGTTGACAAGAATTTCCTGAGGAATGAAACGAAAAGAAAGTGGGTGCTGACGTCCGATGGGCAGCAGCAGGTGAATCAGTGCCTTGTGCTGGAGGGGGGTGACAGCAGGATTCAGCCTGAGCTGACAATCAAACCCCATTTCCCAGGCTGCAACTGGAGTGTGGCACAGGCACATGCCTGCTGGTTTTGTCAGACAGACTGATGTGCAGGTTAGCTGGGCCCAAACTAAAATATGAAATCTTCTCATAGAGAAGATAGGGACCACGGGCAAACAAATGATAAAAAACATATATTTTATAGATTATTAAAATATGAATTTACTTTTATAAAACAGTAAACTCAATTAGCAGCAGCTTTATAGTACATTACATTTAATTTTGAAAATACGTACAGTATAGGACCAAATGCTTTTTTTGGATGTTATTAGGTTAGGACTCAAATCAACTCTTATGACTAGAATTTGTTACTTTTAGAAAAATCATTAGGTGAGAGCATTTTAAAATTGAGCACAGATTCACTGATTATTTGGACTTTTCTCATATTTCCCCACAATGTTTATAAAATGAGCTTTTATTCTGTTTTACACTTACTTCTTCTTAAACACAATTCCTCACAAACCTTCTTAAAATTAATATCATACTTTTCATTGGCTATTGTCCCACGACAACTGCTTTTCATTTCTTAATTCTGTCTGTCTCTAGAACATCTTCTTTAAATCTTTGAAGTAAGGACTTTTCTTACTCAATCAAATCCTTCTTCTAGCTGAAAACTCTGCTTTACTTTAAAAGCCTTGAAGAAACTGGGGTCTGAGGGATTAGGTAATCTCAAGAGCATCTTTTATCTTTTCTTGTTAAAAAACATGTTTCAAGATCACTTAGGGGAAATTACTATTTAAATTAAATTACTATTTTTTTTTATTTCAGGAGGTTTTTGAATGCCAAGTTACAACATTTTCAGTTTATGAAAATCAAAGAACTGTTAGTTTTACCTCAGTGAAGATACAAACATAAATGAAAGTAAGAGGTTGAGAAATGGATATCTGCATGCAACAGTTAATAAAGCAATAAAACTTTTCAATCTGATATGGTTATTTCTGACATTGTATCTCATGTTGACGTGCTGTTGGTCCTTCTGGGAGGGTATAAATGTGTGGTAGACTCCGATATATTTTAAAGAATTAAAGAATATTTCAAGTTTGCTAGATGATTGCAGGTTTAACAGTTCTTTGCAAATTACAGAAGCCTGCAGCTGCATTTATAGTACTTTTACCTTGTTCACACAACAAAGCAAATGAATGTTGCACTGATCACAAGATACCCTTTTTTTGTGTCCCAGATCAGCTAAAGACAGAAAGAACACTAAAACTTTCAGCTATACTCTGTGTGGGGCCAGCAACCTTACTGATTCCTAATAGAAAAGCAGTTTGTTTTTAATACCCAAGTGAAGCACAGGGGTGGTTTGAGCATGCACAAATGAGTCTTAATACGTCAAACTTCAAGAGCACAGCAGGGTTCTTTGGAATTTGCTTCCAGCCTATTTGAATTAGATCAACAGCACAACAAAAAGCAAAATCCCTTCCGGGTGTCCTAGGCATCCCCGCACTCCGACATTCTCCTGCCGAGAGAGGAACCATCAACAGAGAAGCTCTGTAAGAGGAAGCCTGCTGAGAATCTGGATGTTCAGTACCTTGAGAACATGAGTGTCACAGATCAGCCATATTGTGTAGGATTTCTGAGGCAATACAGCACCTTGACAACGAATCCACTTCCTTGCTTACAGGTTATGTAATCTCATGAGGATGTTCTCAGTATTCTAGGTATATTCCAAAACACCCTACTTTTCAGCCACAGGTTTGCAGCTCCGTGCACCTTTACAGAACACAGCCGAGACTGTTTTTGCTGATCCAGGTGCTTTTTTAAAACAAAATAGTAAAATATTGCCAACAAGGGTGGAAATAAATCACTTTCAATTTTTCTCTAGCTATTTTCAATTACCCAGTCAGATGCCATTGAGCCAACAGGTATACAAGAATAATTGGTTCCAAGTATAGTTCCACATTTTTTTCTTCACATTGTGTAAGGAGATATGCTATTGTCTTATTCTCCTACGTTTTGATTGCATCCTTGTATGGTCACTGTTTTTTTTAACTGGAGGTCTTTGGTCATCTAACTTATACAGAGGGAAACTGTAAATACAGATTTCTTTTGTCTAAATGGAATACATTGGGGGGAAAATGTCTAATGATTTTTCTTATTGTATATTTCTGATTATTATTAATATTAGGATTCATCTTGAACCTAAATAACAGACAGCAATTTCTAAAAAGCACATTGTTCAGTTATATAATTCTGAAAACAAAGTATCACAAAAATACATTTTTTACACATCTTGTTCCTTTGCTTTGATGTGTGACAACAGAGACCATGAATGCTTCTGAAATAATCTATTGACATTAGCAAAAGACTGACTTAGGAGAATAGTCTGTTCTACACTTTAGCCCCTCTGCAACCATCAGCACAAAAGACAGAATCATGAACCCTTCTTTACCAGCAGTACGGTTTTCCAGTTCATCTTTTATTAGATCTGAGGATTTCTAGATTTGTGCTATGGGACCTCAAATAAATTTTATAACTGTATTTCCAGAAGTGCTAAAGGAACAAAATGAAGCATTTTATGTCACTGTAAAACTTTCCAATATCTGTTGTTAAACTATTTGCTTTGGTTGCAGACAGAGATAGATCGATTTCGGTCATAAAAGAACAGTAAGTGGTCAGATTCCACCTTCGCTGCAGTACCAATCCAGACAAAAAAGAAAAAACAAATAAGATGGCAGAGTGAAAAAGGAGCAGACATTCAAAAGAACACCCGCAGACCCTTCTGTATCTTACTAACAAGATGTACAAGTTAAAGCAGACAATGTAACTTGGCCTCCTGGGTACACCTTTTCTCAAGAGCATGCTGGTTCCAGCCTGTGGCACACTCTGTGCGGAGTCTGCATGATCTTTCTATACTTGTGTGTATTTTCTTTGGATGCTGTGTAGGCTAATTGGTGTCTCTAAATTGTCCCTCTGTGTTTTTGTGAGGGTGACTCACTAGTTCACTAGTGCTAAAATGCTAGTTCACTAGAATGAACTAGCATTTCATCCAGGTGTAGTCCTGCCTTGTGCCTTATGCAACCAGGATAGTCTCTGGGTTGGAACAATCCTTAAACTAGGAATAAGTGACTTTCTGATGGATGGTTAAAAACATAACATGCTGTTTATGGATCTTCTACTGTACTGTATGTGACAATAAAATAGATCTACATTATGTACATTATCAGGCCTGGAGAGATTACTTATCTGATTATAAGGTTACTATAGAGTCTGCTAGATCCACCTACTTCTCTCACATCATTGAAAATCACCAAAACAATCCCAGACATCTTTTCTCCACCATCAACAGACTGCTCAAGCCAAACTGCCCCACCACATTACCTGCCTCATCACAACTTTGCAACACATTCTTAGATTTCTTTAGTTCTAAGATTGACAACATCCGGCATCACATTCTCTCCACTACGGATATAATTTCCACACCTCCTCCCTCCTCATCCAACTTCTCTGGTTCCCGTCTCTCCAGCTTCTCTCTTCTTGACTCAGCATCCCTAAACAAACTAGTTACGCGCATGAAACCCACCACATCTATTTTAGATCCCATTCCCACCACTTTAGTCCAGTCCTGTTTCTCTTCTCTCTGTCCCATTGTCCTCAATATAATACATGAATCCTTGAGCACCGGCATTGTACCAACGGTCCTCAAAACTGCTGCTATTACCCCAGTGCCAAAGAAGCCTAACATGGCTCTCGACAATCTTAACAACTTTCGCCCCATCTCCAACTTACCCTTTCTCTCTAAAATTCTAGAACGTGCTGTCACACTTCAGTTACATAACCACCTCATGACAAACAACCTTTTCGAACCCTTCCAATCTGGCTTCCGTCAACTTCACAGCACAGAAACCGCCCTAGTCAAAGTCACCAACGATCTCCTAATAGCTTCTGATTCTGGTTCTCTTTCCATACTCATCCTTCTTGATCTCAGTGCTGCCTTTGACACTGTTGACCATAACATCTTGCTTTCTCGTCTCGAGACTGTGTTTGGAGTCTCTGACACTGCCCTCAAATGGTTTAAGTCTTACCTCACTGATCGCTGTCACTTTGTCTCTCTCAATGGGTACAGGTCTGAAATTGGTCTTGTCAAGTCTGGTGTCCCTCAAGGCTCAATACTGGGCCCCTTGCTCTTCAGCATTTACATGTTCCCACTTGGTCAGCTTTTAAGATCACATGGCCTCAGCTTTCATTTTTACGCTGACGATACTCAAATATACATCCATACCAAACCCGACACTGATGTGGCTGTCTCTATTCTATCTAATTGCATCTCTGACATAAAAATTTGGATGACTCAAAACTTCCTTCATCTTAACTGTGACAAGACTGAAGTCATGCTTATTGGTACCCCCCATCAACTTCGCAAAGCCAGTCCTGTAACCCTGTCTGTAGATGGCTCTGTACTTGAGCTCCAATCAAAATTGAAAAACCTTGGGGTTATATTCGATTCTGGCTTAACATTCGACCCACATGTACAGCATACTGTCAAAACATCTTTTTTTCACCTTAGAAATATCGCAAGACTACGCCCTATGCTATCATTAACTGTGGCTGAAAAGCTGATCAACATATTTGTATTCTCTCGAATTGACTACTGCAATGCTCTGCTCCCTGGGGTATCTAAATCTACTCTGAACAAGCTGCAGTATGTCCAAAATTCAGCAGCCAGAATCCTGACCAGATCTAGTGCAAGTGTTCACATTACTCCTATCCTGGAGTCCTTGCACTGGCTTCCGGTCAAATTCCGCGTAGACTTTAAAATCCTCATGCTCACCTACAAGGCTTTACATGGCTTGGCACCTCAATACCTGTCTGAACTTTTATCGCCCTACTCCCCACCTCGCAACCTCCGCTCTTCAAATTCTGCCCTCCTTACTGTCCCCCAAGCCCGTCTACATTGTATGGGCGACAGGGCCTTCTCCTGCTATGCCCCCAAGCTCTGGAACTCCTTGCCCAAGGATATTAGAGAGTCACCTTCAAATCCAGACTCAAAACCCTCCTTTTCAGAAAAGCCTTTACTTAACTGGTTCCATTCTTCACCCCTCTGCTCTTCTTAATACCATCTTCCACGGTCTCCTCTATTGTTATTGTTGTATTGCTGTAATTATAATTGTGTCCTGTCTTGTGAAATTTTTCTTATTTATTGTTGTAGTCTTCTTATTTATTGTTATTGTCATCCTGTAAAGCGCTTTGAGAAGCCACCTTTAAAGGCGCTATATAAAATAAAGTTTATTATTATTATTATTATTATTATCTGATTCTCACTAGTCCCATGATCTGCTATGCAGTGAGGCTGTTAGCGCAGACTGGCTACTATGCATTACCAAAGTGGGTGCCGCCCTGAAAAAGTGGATGAAGCAAGTTCCCCTGCATGTGAAGTGCTTTCAAATCCTTTGGGAGGAAAACGATTACATTACAAAAACATAATGATTAATTTCCTCATTCTTTATTGTACATAATTAGGTTAAAAAACATTTCAAATTCTAAGGGTCTAATTAATTACCCTTAAACGCTATTAATTCACACTCAATTCTGAATTCCACATAATAGTGTCAACAGACAAAACTAATAGACAAAGCATTAAAATGTTTCTTTATTGGAGAACAGACAAATATGTTAACACGTTCTTCAATGTTTGAGCTGCTTCTAGGTGAGATGATGGCAGAGTGTTACTGGAGTTTCCATAGTGAATAACAGGTGGTAAGTGGAGAAGCAGTTGAGATGTGCAATATTTATTCGGAATGGCAAAGAAGCCCACACACAGAAAAAGCAACCAGACAATCCATCTTCCCTGCACTTACTCGAATAAGGATGACCTTGAGGAAAACCAAAAGCTACAAGAAGCATGAATGACATAAATCAAGATATATTTATGTTAAACAGAAACTGTTTAGGAAGAACAAAGTCTTATTTATTGCCCTTCGTTGACTTTTAAATAGCAGACGAATGCTCTCCTGTCAGTGGTCATGTACTGTATCCTGCTGCCTCTAAGGCTGGTCTGTGCAGGATGAGGCAGCAAGTGACAATACACATATTATCTTTTATATTTTAAAACGCTCTAACCTTTGTCATACATTCAGAGACGTACTGTATATCATTAGATCCTCAAATATTTAAAGTTTGCTTATGTAACCAGCTTGCTGAGGGAAACTCTGTGACACATCAACCTCTATTCTAACACCTACTGTTTTTATCCATGTGAAACCAAGCATTCAGAGCTCCATCTGTTTCAGGGAGAAACATGTACACAAGTCACCACACGTATATGCTCATGCTACTGTATATATACTCTATGTCAACAGTTATCTGATAAGACATAAAGAGTTTGCCAAAAATAATGCCATTGTATGTCAACAAAGGTATGTCAGTTTCATGTGTACTGTATGTAATAACATACTCTGAGCTTCCATATTTTTTCAATGCTGGGTCTTTACAAAGAAGAGGTAATTTCTACCTGCCCTCAAGAGCAATTTTATTGTAAAGAGTGTTGTCCAGGTTCAAAGCAGAAACCAAAGCTTGTTTAGCTTGTTTTATGAAAATACAAGATTTACACTGAGATTTATGATTATTATATTTCATCGCCCTGAGTGAGTACTAACAGTTCTTGGTGTTTTTCTGCCCTAAAGGAGTGTGTACACAGACACTTTATACAGATAACATTTTTTCCACCACAAAAATACAGTACATAATGCTTTTATCCCAATATCATATTCAGACCTATAATATGTGACATTTTTCTTTATCCACTTAATAATACTGTCAGCTTTACATTCATATTTTAATTCAGGGAGAGAATTTTGAATTAAACCTCAACAGATCAAATATACTCAGACCTTGGAAGATTTCTGACATTAAAGAGAAACGGAAGTGGAAATTTAGGGAACGTTTCTCTGACTTACAACAACATTGTGATTTCTTTAACATTTAACGTTAACATTTTTGGAGTAAAGTCAATAAAGTCAAGTTATGGATGACTTCCCATATTTTCTTTTCAGACAATCTTTAGGGTTTTTTTTTTTCAGTCCTTTCACACGTAACCCATCAAGTATGTCTAATTGCTAAAGATGGTGTCTGAAATTCTGCATTTTTTCTGTTAGTTTGAGTTTCCATGGTAATGAAGAGACCACCCTCCCCTCTGACCTGACCTGAAAACAACTTTTCACTGAGCTTTGTTCCTGACACTTGAATGCATGGCTTACAATTCCTTGTAGCAAGTGAAATAACATAACCAGGCACAGGAAGCACTGCTTTCAGCAACCAGAACAAGCCAGGGCACACAGGGATAAAAAGCATCAGCTTTACGAGTAGGTCAGAGGTGTCCTGCTTGATATGAAGACATAGGAAATACAGAGCAGAAAACAACCAGTTTGGTTTTGCACACACACAAAAGACGCAGAATCTTGTGACACAATTAAAACATCGTGAGTTTTTTTTGTAGAAAAATGTGTAAACTCAATTATATGTTTTAAGTGTTATATATAACATATTTTGAAAATTGGGATAGTCAGCAACATAATTGTAAAGAAAATGGACATGTTTTGGGAGCACCGTATTACATTTGTTAACGCAGTCGTTATTATGATGCTCATTCCATTCATTAAGCCATCTTAAAAACTATGGAAACAACTGAGATGCCAGGGGGCTTTTTTCGGCCTCCGTACTTGTTAATAGTGCAGTCACGTAGTAAAATGCGTGGTAATCCACTTCAAAACATTTCTAAATTTCAACCAGTGTTCGAATTTGGGCCGCTACCACCTGTTGCCCTAAACCGGTACAACTGACGTTTTGATTTTTGCTGGTACTGTAGTCCCAGCTCTTTTTTAATGATTGCTGAAACAAAATACCCAAATAACTACACCGTATGCCATTTTAATTGGGTTAGTTTCAAAACACAGCAAGTTTAATCCGTAATATCGAGCACTATAATATTGGTGTGCTTTTTTAATCGTGTACGGTGTGGTACCTTGAGTTGAGATTAAATATATATACATAGTTTGTTTCCCAATTATTTTTAAATGTTCCTGAAACGAATTTTGAGACCTTCTCTGCATAGTTTTTCTCTCAGTTGTTTTTCCTCAAGGCAAAAGAATAAATCCGCGAAAAAGTGAGGCAAATTTCCGTCTTTAGAGTGGCGGTCTCCAGAAACAAGCTTTCTCAATTCTGTTACTTTTACCTAGCGTTAAACTAATAAACTGATTCCAACAGATACTTATACCAACATTACGGTTTCTAGATTGCGGGAAGGGGGAACCTGCTATTCATTTTATGCCCATCAAGGACTACTCCTAGCCAGCCCCTCTGAAACTGTAGTGCGAATACCTGCTGGATGGTGGCACTGCATGCTTAGTCACGCACACACTCGAGCAGGTCCTTGCTTTAAGATTTTAAGGGATAGCCTTTAAGCCGCCCTTCGCTGCGATAAAATTAAAACGTGTTATCAGTTTTAATCCTTAATTCACTTTTTGCAAACAAATGTGAAGCGACGCCTTCACCGCCTGGCAGCCGTTTCTATGCCAATGCTGCAACGGGTCCGGACTCCCGGAGACGCCACAGGTTGCGATGCCGGATCACAAAAGCAAATTCGGTTTGAATAAGAGCTTGTAATTACTTGTCTCCACAGTCCGAAAGAAGGTAGGGGGGTGCCTACTTTAACTACGATACAGTTTCTACAGTAACTCGCATTTATTTGCTAACCAATGAGTTATAAGACAAGAACATCACTTAAAAGCGTTTAACTGAGGAACCGAGGTGCACAGCTGCACCAACGGCGCTTGTGAGAAACGAACATGAGCACTATCAGGAGTAAAATGAAATCAGTAACATACAGGAAAGCATACTATTAAATAAGACGCCACCGACGAGCACCATCAAAGCGAAAACGACCGGTTACACCATAGCCATGAATGGATACAATCCAGTTATCCATTTCTACAGAAACTAACACTTGTATTCAAAAACACAAGCGGCACACTCAATATTTTATGTTCAATTAAGGTGACAGCAGACACCTTTTAAAGTTACTGTTCTTCATACCACTATGAAAAAAATGAAAACCTCACTAATTGTACAATAGTCGAGTATAACACACAGCGAATAAAGCCCCTACGCTCTATCTCTAGGAGATAATGTAAGAAAACACTTAACAATTGAAATAAGGTCATAATCCTAACCAATCCATAATAAAATCTGATTTGAACTTCGGGGGTTATTATAAAGAAATTAATTCACTGTACCTTAAAGATACACTTCTCATTCATATGGATCTCAGGTTAATTTAATCTTTCCCACGGTCTTACCTTTTTCGGTGTCTTGTTTTCTTCTATAGTATTTGTCAATGTAAAATGAAATTATACCAGTTTACCATAGAACCATAAGTGTACAAGGTGCGGTTGACGTTACATTCAGTATACCGCAATGACAGGACACGCTGGTCCGGAACCTCGGAATACCTAACATCAGTCGAGCACAGCAGGTCCGATGACCCAGATGATGTCACATGAACTACAGCCTTGCTCGTCTGCATTGCCCATGTTCACTGCACAGTACATGTCTACATATAATATTTTATGTTAAAGGAGCAACATACCATTAAAGAGATTAGGGCAAACGAAAATAATAGATATCCCCAATTTGGATGTCTTTCTTCGAGGTAAAGCAAGGTGAATTCAGCCCACTTCAGTGTTGGAGTACAATCCTTAGGCTCCGTCAGCAGCTGGTAAACTCCCGATCGCTGCGGCTCCTTCAAACCTGTAGGGATTCTGGAAAACCAGCAGCAGGCAAGCAGCATCCACGCCTGCGCAGACTCTGGAAACGATTGGTTCAGGTGGTAAGAGTGCTGTCCCCACCCAGCAGCGAGAGTGCCTGCTTTCCTAGTGCGCAGTGTTCAGAGGTTACTCTTTAAAGGGACAGCGACAAGCCACCTCTAATACAGTGTCTTTATTTACTAACCGGTGATTGTTCATAATTTACCATCAACACGACGCCTCGGTTCGTGAATAATATGTCTTATTGTGCTCTGCTAGACAGGCCAGTTTAATCGTGATGTACCTATAGTACTAATCCGCATTGGAGCTGTCCAGCATTTATTTTATGCATATACATGTAGTCGACAGTTTACTCCAGTTAAAACCTGATAAAAAATCCCATATCGTACATTCTTCAATTAAAAATAATCTTACTTTTATTGGACCACAGCTTCATATCAAACACATAATTGGTATCACCCCGCTGAATAATTAGGGCACTATTAATCAAACTATGATTTTAAAAATCTTTCAAAGCTTTAACTATGCAATGTACCTCACAAATCTAATGTTAATAGGTACAGTAGGACTTTAACTCTGTTAGTACTCCTTTGTAATGTCAATTTAAATATCAAAAAGACTACAAGACCTCTTTATAAGACTTTCCATTTTAAAAGGTAAACAATAGCAGTTCCGTGTTTCTTTAACTTTAGTGCACGTTTTTGCATTTTTCTATTTGTATAAACATACTACTTTGCATTCCCCGAGTTTCACCTACTGCACCTACTGTAGGCTTTTGACAGAATTTCATTCAGCTGAAGGAAGATATGTCTACATTTTCATCTTGATTTACAGAGCACACACTCAGTCCAGGTTAGTCAAATGCAATCCACGCTTCAGCTGCTTTTCATCGGCAGGCCTTTTGTAGTGTACGTAACAGCAGTGCTGAAAATGATCATCTTGATGCCTGTCTGGCAGAGCTTTCATTTACACTCAGCTGCACCAAGAAATGGTCTCTAGTGTCGGGCTGAAACCGTGACTGCAGGCTTTCTTCTCACAGTACACACTGCGCTGAGCAGCAGCCAGCCGTGAAGACAGCACTATTGCTTCGTCGTTAAGAGACACAGGGGACTCTTTTGGAAGGCAATTAAAATCTTTCTCCACAGAGAAAGCACAATACAAAAGCAGGATTTCTCAAATCTGACGTTTTGCTGATGAGGCAGAGATGGTATTGTAACGCTTACGGCCGACAGGCACTGTGTAAGAGCTCACCGGGCTGGGTCGTTGCAGAGAAACGCGGGAGTCCCGGGTTCGAGCCTCAGTCGGGATGGGGCCGACCTGATGCGACAAGGGCGCCCGCCTGAGCCCCGTTGCGTTACAGTATGTAAGGTTGGGTTTACCAGACAGTGCCATGACGCTAGGACCTCAGTTTACGGTTTATCGACCGAGCACTGTGTAGGCCAGACTGAATGTGTACAGCATTATAAAGGGTTTTAGTAGACTTTACAGAGTAGTTTTATACAGAAACATCGTGCAAGATTTTAAAGGTCACGCAAGCTGAAAATGACCTTCTGTACGTTTGTAACACTTTTGTTTTTGGTTCCACTAGTCTTATCATTGTGAAGATGTGCCTGTGATAATGTTGGGCGCAGTACCCAAGGGCGAGAGAAGCGACGTGTGCAGGGACCCCAGATGGGATAACAGAGCACGCGAAAATGGGCATCTTTCACCCCAGTGCCACCGCCCCGCTTTCGGGAGATAAACGGTCATGTGCTTCCCGCTTCGGGGTGTTCTGGGATGAATGCAGGTGTAATTGTATATATGTCCTGAGTTTCTGCATTCACCCAAGCTCTTTTGTTCTGTATTCCGATTTCTACAGTAAATCTATTGAACCCCAGCCTGTGCAAGTTTAGTCACACTATAAATTGGCAAAATAAGGAAGCACTTCGAAAGTATATTAAGGGTGCAGCTATAGGCACGGCTTATTGGTAGCTTTATTGATTGAGTAATAACACAATTAAAAATTACTTAAGGAACGTTGTTAGTCCAGATGATGGTGAAAACATTTTTCTTCAAAGAAAAGTTACACATTTGGATACCAAGTTAAACGCATTTAACATCTTACCTCTTAGTTCAAGGCATTTAAGCCACCTAGTGGCGGTTTTACACATTGCACACAAACGTGGTGATCGCTTGTAAAATATGCAGGCAAAAAATGTAATTGTGAAGTAAACAAGCAGATAAAAGTCATATTTATTCCTTAGGTTTTAACCTCAATTTCTACATACAAATGAACTTTTTTTTCTTATTCATAGCTTATTTAACAATATAAAGTATTTCTCTTAAAATTGTCTCCCCTGAATAAACGTGTTCTGTTACCTATCACAGCACTCCCAGTGTCAAAGTTTAATTGATCTACCTTGAACTGAATTCATCCGTGAAGCATGACATGCCACTGGTGTTTGCAATCAGCATTTGGACTTATTGCACAGACATTTGGTACATTAAATAATTGTTTTTTAATCACCATGTCATGCTCTCCTCAGCTGCTGAACACTGAACGCTGTATATTTTTTTTAATTTTGGCCATGTATGTAGCAACCTGAACTTTAAGTAAGGTTTAATTTTCATTATTGATTGTGCTGTTCATTCTGCTTCTCTTTTAAAGAACATCACATTAGAGAGTTTGAAGAAGCTGCACATGAAAAAGACTTGGGCGTTGGTGATGACACAGGATTTTCCTCCTCTAGACAATGTGGAGAAGCACAAGAAATATAGAGGTAAAACTATAGAATTTAATTCAAAATATTTAGCAAATCCCTTACCTTGGTAAGTAAAAATCTCCTTTTTGAAGAAAAGAGCAAGAGATCAGATGTTCTCTTCCACATCCATAAAAGGGTTTAATCTGAGCCTAGTTCAGTCTTTAGTTGAATAAGACTCTAGTGTTTAATCACTTATCTTCGGTCATTTTTAGGTTGCTTGATTTTGAGTTCTACAAGTTAAATCTAACAAATGTAAGAATTAATACAGAATCCCTTCACTGCATAGAAATAATGTATTTCTGACACTGGTGTTTTAAAATGTGATGCACATGAAACTTAACTGGTAGAAATGACCATTTCTTGCAAGACAGACCCCGTTATCAAGAATCATTGTGAAATGTAAAAGAATCTCCGGATCCTTCTCTAATCATTCATCATGCTTTGGAAAAACTGACCAGGAAAATGTTATGAAAGGCAAGTGAGCAAGAAAAGCCTGCAGCAATAACATAAGAAATCCATAGTTAAGCTACTGTATATCAATTAACACATACTCAATGTTAAACATTAGCTTCATTAATATGGTGACTTTTTAAATGAGAAATTTTAATACAACAGACACCCGAAGAAAGCTCCACACCCGAAATGTTGTGTTTTCTTTCTTCTCTTTTCAGCATGGAATAAACCTATTATTTGTTTCTTTACCATAGAGTCTAGGATATTGTAGACACTCATAATGAATGCACTAGTTGTTACGAACAGGTGGTTACAGGACCCTGTGCGGGTTAGAGGTCGGGCTGTGTGTCAAGGCAAACAGATCCGAGGAACTAGAGACAAAAGCGTGGTCAAGTTGTAACGAACAGTTCTTTCCGGACCCTATGCGGACGACACAATCCGACGAAGTGGGGGAACACTGGGGAAACGTCATGCAGGAAAACAGGGCTGAAGACAGGGGGGCGTGTCCAAGGTGCGCTGGTGCACGGGGGAGGTGTGGCCGAGGCGAACAATCCAAGAGTAATCCTTAGGGAAAATCCAAAACACACGAGTAAGTCCAAAACCAGGAGATCCATCAGAACAAGAATTAAAAACCACGAAGACCGGATGGAAATCAGTTGCAGAGCCCGGAAGAGCGTCAGCGCCTGGCTTTTAAGGTGGGCAGGGAATGGGAAACGGGTGCAGAGAATGAAGTCTTTAGTGAAAGGGCTGGAGCACCCTTAAGGAGGGGGGACTATAGTCGTGACACAAGTAGGAGCAGGTCGAGGTCAAAAGGCCGGGAAGTCTTGAGGAGACTGAACTAAGCTATCGGAGGGGGCTGTGAGCTCATGGTTGGAGGTTCTTCTAACACCAAGCACCGGTGCAGTGTGGGTGAAGGTTTAAATAAAGGAAGAAGGGGTGTGGTGAGATAATGAGGATCAATTAGTGAGTTGTTACAGTGATGAAGATCAATTAGTGAGTTGTGACACTAATAATGTATTAGGATTTCTAAATGAGCGTGTTTTTAAAGTGGATTATGTTTTCTGTGTGGAGCTTCACATAATCTTTCCCCCCTTACTGCTTTAGAAACGAGCAATGTACATGTATAATTATATTTGGACTAGAATGTCTAGTGGAGTGAGTGACTTCATTCATTAAAAGATTTGGAATTAGAATGAAAAAGACGGGCCTAAAATCCCTTTTCCTTTGGTGAGGTACTTTCTAAGCATTCACATCTAATGTTTAAAGTTGAATGAAAAACGTTAATTTAATTTATACAGTGCTAGATACTAGAAACAGTCATGCAGGCTACAAATAACAAATGGACAAAAAATAAAGTTGAACTGGAGAAAATGAAGGAATGTGATGTTTTTGATTACTTTGTGATTACATGATTAGAATTTTAAAAAGCGTAAAATCAGGATAAAGATTATAAACAGCTCTGATATGCCTCCTTGTTGCGAATACGAATAGATTAAGGTTTAAGAATTAAATATAGGATTAAATAAAAAGTACATTTATTTTCTAGGCACCTGAATAAAATATCCATCATATGGAAAAGTAGCATAAAAATGTAAAAAGTAGTACAGACAAAATGAATAAAAAGATTTTTGCGAAAAAGAAGTATGAGTACAGTACAATCCTTATCACTACTCAACTCTGTTTAATTGTTGAAGGAGTAGTTTGGAATTTAGAGTACAGTGATAATTGATTTGCATTGCTCTAACATTTTTCATACAGGATTGTGCTGTAGTTTCCTCTCAGCTCCCAAAGGCATTTCAATATTTTACTGAACCATCAGACTTAGCTCCTGGAAGTCTTAGTGTCCACTGAATTTTGTTACAGCCTGACTTCTCAGTTACATAGTGGGTCTACTGTGTTTATTTAATTAGCTGCACATGTATAATACTTGTAACTTGACTTTTTAAGTAACTGTACCTGTAATAAAGGTAGTCATCAACTGTGAAACACAAGTATGTATTTGACTGAGGAAATAATTACAGTAGATTCATTGTTTGATTAATAGGTGACATGGCGGTGCAGTCGATAGCATAGGTGTGCTGCAGTGTTGGGACCCTGTGTTCAATTCAGGACTTGGGGTGCTATCTGTGTGGAGTTTGTGTGTTCTCCACATTGTCTCTTAATTGATGTCTCGGGTTTCCTCCCACAGTCCAAAAATATAGGCTTCTGGGTAAACTGGCCTTGCTGTGAGTGTGTGCATGTGTATCCCCCTTCCATGGACTGGTGTACTTTTAATTACCTTTTATCAAGGACATTTTGGTTTATAGAGGAAAGACCAATAATTCTTACTACTAATGGCTGTTCTGTGTTTGCCTCAGCAAATCTGATATTTCAAAATCAAATTTCATTTTTAAAATACAATCTATGGGTTCACAAAAACATTGTGGGTTCCTAAATATTATGCATTGTGAATATGTTTTCATTTTTTTTTTATTTACTGTATATTGAACAACCTTCAAAAAAGTTTCCTACATAACTGTCTTCACTATAGTCATAATGATCTTAGTAAATACTTCTCTTGCTCTTGATTGAGTCAAAGGTTCTGGTCAGTTCTCTGGCATGTGTGTTGAGGGTTGACTGATTGGAATTAAATGGCAGTAACAACTTCTAGACACACAGTGCCCAAAGCTCACTTTCACTCTTAACCTCTACAATAAGAACTGATTTCTCTCTCTCTGAAGTGGCATTACTGTATAACACTCTCAGCTCCAGCTTTTCTGCTTTCAAGATTCATTTAAAAGTAATCCCGTGAGGCATTTGATGTGCATGCAAGTCAAGTCTCTCAGTCTTAACCTGCTCACTGGAGTATAAATTCTGCACAGCATTTAAATTCCTATTCATAGACTGAGGGACTTTTGTGAGAAATTTTACAATATATGGTATAGGCTGCTATGACCAAAGTGTCTTCAGATGTCCTACAGTTTGAAACTCCAAAAGTGGTTTGAATAGAAATGGACCAACATCAAAAGACTCACTGATCTCTGCTTGTATCAACCGCTGAGGTTTTCTAGTTTACCCAGACAGATATTGTAAAATAATTTTATACAACTCCTTTCTGCTGTAGCATTCTGAGCCGGTTAATCTGTTACTACATAAGGCGCATACTTTAAGCTGTTTGAAAAGTCCAGATAATTAAAATACACAGCAGCTATTTATACACTGACATCAAAGTATGAAAAATATTTTATATAATAATTTAGTTTTGTAAACATATCTTAAAAATAAGGTACTTAATACCTAATAACTTACCATGCATAGAAAATACTGGGTTTTACAAAACAGATACAGACGTACTAAGTCAAATGCTTGAAATAATAAACTGTGAGCATGGTCAGAGTGACAGATACTGAAGAGGGGGGTGGGTAGAGCTTTGCTGCTGTCATCAGACCCACCAGTCCATCCTGATGTGAATCGACTGGTTGTACTACAGCGGCAGAGTCCAGAATTAGAATTCAAGTTGGCTGGAGGAGATCAAATAAAAACAATGGCCCATTAAATGTGCTAATTATCCTGTTCTCCGCCCATCCTGATAGTTGTCTTTGTGCAATGTTTTCTGAAGTTAACATGGCTTGACTGCAAATAGGACCTGTACTGTAGGAAAACAACAAAGAAGACTGTGGTATATGGATGTCAGGATATGCACCAATTAAGGAGCACACCAGAAATACTACTGTATATATCTATTAGTCATTAGACTGAAATTCCTGAGCTGGTAAGTTGTAGGAGCAGCAGGAATAATTGTACTGTAGTTCCATTATTCACTTTTAGATTTAACAAGGGTTACTGCTGTGTTTCTAAAATTCCAAGACAGATTTCATTTCTAGCTTCCATCATAAAAACAAACAGGTGCTGCCTAAGTAATTTACTGCTGGAAATAATTTTATGTGCTTCTAGTGCGACTAGATTTTTGTTAATTTAGATTTTAGTAATATTTCTGATGATAGCCTTCCTGTGTAACTCAGCACTAACCACTACAAGCAAATACGTTGTAGTTTTACTCAATAGTACTGATGACATAACTGCAAAGCCATGATCTTAAAGTTTACATGAATACTTTATGACCTTTCATAATAATTTAGCCAATACGCTGTAGCTGGTAGCATTATCAAAGATTACTTACAATCTTTCTGACATGACTATGCTAGAGCCAGTCCAACACATTACCCCTGCAGAGGAAAGATACAATTTCCCATGTCTCTTACTGTATGTCTGAAGAGTTTTGGAGTAGCAGTGAATGTGGACCTACTGCTACTCCAAAGGAGGCTGTTAGGGATTAAGACTGAGACTTTTATAGTCACCAATTTATGTTCCACGTGAACACAAGGAAGTCCTCCCCCAAAAAACTGGCTAAAAATGGGTTATAATGTATCTTGAATTACCTATAATGTACCTTGAAGAAATTATGTTGCTACCTATTTACCAAAGGTTGCAAAGAAGAAAAAAATCTGAGCAAATTATTTTATTAACATGAAAAGACAAAATTCCTGTCAAACCAGCACAGTTCCAGGTGTCCACCATCCAGGATGATAGTGCACAGCAGCTGAAATGTATTCTGAAGTGTGAAATCAACTTCAGATTAAAGAATATACTCTATAAGTATGTAATGTATAGTGAAATCTTTAAATATATCAAGGATTTTGTAGCTTATGCTTTAATAATTGGAAATAGAAACAACAACTGTAACAATATTAGAATAAATTATAATTACATTTCGTAAATATGTCCCTCGGCTTTTTTAGCAAACATTCTAAAAAGACAGGCTTGATTATCAGCAGCTGCAGTAAAATAACACATCAGAAAAATCGTCTTAGAAGGAGCTTCTTGCAGCATATTAGTGCAAGGTAATGTGCAAACAGTGAATACTTAGAAAATACAGTATATCATTTTTCACCAAAATTCAAACACTTTTGTAGCCTCAGAAACCAAACAGGCTTTATTTATTAGTAGAAGCTTCAGAGGGGTCTTATGTGGTCAAGTGACAGAGGCCGAGTAAACAAAGTGCTTTGTTTGTGAAAGCTGTTGAGGCAGACAGGTGAAGTCACTGAACAAACAGCCCTGCCTGCAGTCTCAAAGGAATAAAGGCACCTCAAAGACTAATGTGTTTTCAATGTCTCCCAAGTGTATTTTTAGTCACTCTTCTTTAAATTGTGGAGGACTCCGTATTTTAGCAAAGATCAGCAATTAATTATCATAAATGACGGGCTTATCCACTTCTATAATGAAAGGCAGAAGAGTAATGTCTTCAGAAGGGAGTCTCTTTGAATCAACCTTTAAGTGGAGAAAATGTAAGTTAAAAAATATTTCCATCGAATAAAAATCTAATTTAAATGGCAAAAATCTCTGAAGCACAAGGCAGACTATATGGTTTTGAACTGCAATAAAAAGATGACTGTGGCATCACCCATAAAAAAAGAAAATTAATTAATTGCTTAAACTTATATAGTACTTTTCTGGACACTCCCCTCCACCACCACCAATGTGCAGCATCCACCTGGATGATGCAACGGCAGCCATAGTGCGCCAGAAAACTCACCACACATCAGCTATTAATGGGGAGGAGAGCAGAGTAATGAAGCCAATTCATAGATGGGGATTATTAGGAGTCCATGATTGGTAAGGGCCACTGTGAAATTTGGCCAGGACCCCAGGGTTACACCCCTACTGTTTTTGAGAAACATCCTGGGACTGTTAATGACCACAGAGAGTCAGGACCCTGGTTTTACATCTCATTCGAAGGAGGGTGCCTATTTACAGTATAGTGTCCCCATCACTATTATACTGGGGCATAAGGACCCACACAGAAGCAGCAGTGTGCTTCCAGCAGCAACCTTAGTTTTTCCAGGAGGTCTCCCATCCAGGTACTGACCAGGCTCACAACTGCTTAGTTTCAGTGGGCTGCCAGTTGTGAGTTGCTGGGTGATATGGCTGCTGGCCATGAATTAGAGCCTTGAAAATGCATGGAAGTATTTAAAAGTGTTTCTGAAGATTCTTTCAACATACATTTATTTATTTATTGATTTAAGATTTTCAGAAAGCTTAGATCTCAGATTAAATTCATCCCTAGGACTCTGGGGATAGGATAGGTGTCTGTTCTGAATTGCACCCAACCAAATAAAACCTGGAGAACACAGAACTGTGTGCACTGCACAGAAAAGAGGAAATTCTGTAACTCCTGGAAAGTACCAACAATTTGCACTAAGAATAACACCCCCCTTTTGTCATTTGTGAAGATAAACATAACACACAAAAGTATCCCTAGCTCTTGCTGAAATGTACAGTGAATCACACAGGCTGTACTTTCACGGTATTTCTTTCACCAGGAAATACTGCAATTAGCAAAGGCCAAGAACACTTTCGGGTTGAAACAGCTTCACAAAGCATGAAAAGGACAAATTAGAAAAGGTAGGACGGACTTTAGTTTTGACATGAACGGTAAGTTACTCCTTTGCCCTGAATGAGCACACTTCCAGCTCTATTACCTGCTTGGATACAATACAAAATGAAGGCGTTTACATTTAGATTATTTAATGCAGCCAACCTAAGTACTCAAGGCGAGGGATAGCCAGTTTTGATTCAGGTGTCCTGTAGTCTGCAGTACTGTCATACTCGGATTCCTCCAATAAACTAACTCCTGTGTTTTTAGTTAGGGTTCTTTTAGCATTTTAATTTCAGCACCTACAATGCAAAATGTGAAAAAGACACTTATTTACCAAACATTTAAAAGTATTCATGAATTAATGTATTAATGAATACATTAATGAATATACATAAATTAATTCATGAATTAATATATTAAAGTGCGGAATGAAGAAAATGCTATTGGTCAGAAAAAATAGAAAGTCTTTTCATTAAAGAAGAAACAAGTAAAGTATATAGGTGTTTGTTATTGCCACTACTATTATTCTCATTATTTAGGGGATGTGAGAATATGGAACAAGCTACCTTGCCATAAAGTTGCTGAAGATGATACGATGGTTTCTTTCGAGGAATGGTCAAAAGAGATCATCTCATCAATTAGCTAGTAACTACCAAATGGCATAGATGGTGGAATTGAAATGGCCTTTATGAACTAAGACTTGAATTTACTCAGTTTAATGTATCATCCAGAGGACAGCACCACCCTCTCAAGTGTCCTCAGTCACCAAATTAAGTCACTGGTTCGGAAATCCTCATTCACGGAGAAGGGAACCACCTACTTTTTTGCCAAAACTCATTGCAGCAGCACTTAGATTTCCATGGAGGTCTGTCCAGCCCAGTCCTAACCAGGCCCAGCTTTGATCAGCTCCTGAGATCTGACAAGGTCAGGTTATAAGGTGGGAACACTGCTGCAGCAATTAATACTGCCAAATGAAAGAAAACACACGTCATAACACAGCAATTAGAAGAAACAATGGTTTTTAATTTTTTGTTTTTCAAGATGTTACACGACATTCAGAAGCCCATATTGCAGTCAACTCCTTTAATTAGCAATTTTTCTTAATTACACAGATACACCCAGCAAGTAATGGAATGAGAAAACAAAACGCCCAAGAGTAAATGTGTCTAAATATATCTGTCACAAATGTGGGAAATTACAAATATATATTTATATAGTTCTGTTAGTAAACATTAGGTAAATGTACACAAGTTGCTTATACACTGCCATAAGGAACACGAATCTGACAAAATGAAAAACTTTTCAGAAGTTTGTACACATCTGTACACTGTTTTGCTTCAAAAACAACAGAACAAACCCCACACATGAGCAGCACAGGCAAGGGATATTATCTTTCCTAAATACAAATAGTTTTGAACGCAATGCATTTTGGTTTACAATATTTAACAAAGTTTATCTTCATTAGTTTCAATGTGCATGAAGTGTGATATGGAAAACAGGAGAACGTTAAAGTCGAAAACTGATTGTTAATGTTATAATAGTAAATGCTGGTCTTTGTTTTTTTTTTGGTCCTTCCACTGTCCAGGGTGTCCTTAAGGAAAGTGATTAAAAACAGTGGCAGTGCAAATTACCTGCTAGTTTTTCTAACAATGGAAGTGAAGGTACTTGTATAAAAAAGGCACACAGTTGCACATTAAGGCTAGTCCTTCTTCCATTCAAAAATTCCAAGAACTGTATTTTGTGTTTTTATCAGTACTTTCTCACAAAAAGAATAAGAATGAGATAACCAACAAAATACTCTTCTGACAAAGCATAGTAGTAGCTGCAAGTTGGACCCTCATCAGAGGAGACACGAACATGATAGTTGTGCTGTCTTTTGATATGAACTAAAGTCAGTTCATCTGCTGAAAAGTACAAACTCCACCATACTATATTTGATAAAGATTTTTATAATACCTGTTGAATATTATCATCTGTTATCTATCATCATGTGGTAAGTTAAAAAAACACATTTGTCTTTATCAGCACCAAGTGATTTATCTAATTCCTGAAATAAAAATTTGAGTGCAAACTTCAGTCATCAGAAAACCAAAAATGGGATATGTGTCTCCTCAGCTGAGATTAAACTCACAAGATATAAAAATGGAAGTGCACAGAAAAAGGTTTGATTTCATAAATATTTTTTGTCTTAAAGTTTGAAATCCTACAAAAGAAGAAAAGGGAAAATCACCATATATTTATTATTCAGAATCAATATGTTAATGCCTTTTTTGGACTGTTCCTGGATGCTCCCTGGCATTGGGCATTGTACTACTCCCATGGAATTAATGCTGCTCTAGCCAGGATGGAGAGTCTGCACCAGGACTTTTCAACTTAATGTGGAACTGTTTGAGCGTCTGTTCAAGCTGTTGCTGGTTTCCTGCATAGTAGGCAGCTATAGCATTGTGGAAGAGGACAAGTTGGTTGTGTAATACCTTAACCTGGAGAGAGAGACAGAGAAAAGACAGAGAATCAAATCCACAGCAAATCCCAATATACAAAAACACTATGATATTTCAGGGAGGCAAACTGTTTACCTAATATATATAATTATGTATTTTCTACATATTCAGAGGGCAGAGCAGTGGTTAGTATTGCGGTTTCACAGCACTGTGGCACTGGGTTCAATTCTGAACCTGGGGAGTATCTGCATGGAGTTTGTAAAAAGTAGCCCTGGAGTGAGTGTGTGCATGTCTGCGTGTGCCCCGCTATGGACTGGCGTCCCATCCAGAATGTATCCCGCCTTTTGCCTGTCTCTTGCTGGAATAGGCTCCTTCTCCCCCGCAACCTTGTATTGGATAATGCCATTAGAAAACAGGTGAATGGATATCAATATTTTAATTATTAGTGACTAAAAGAGGCCTAAAGAAAATAAGAATCAAATGTGGCATGAGTACGTACTTGGCTCGTACAAAATATACTAGACTTTTTTTGTGGAAACTTTAAAATGTATTGTCCCATACTAACCCTGACTACTCATTTCTTACCGGTTAACATTTTCATTTAAAACTTTGTCCATGCTTTTGCTGTTTTCGTGTTTGCATTAACAATAGCTATATTACAGATGAAAGAAGATCTGCTTCTTTCTGGGTAAATCCTACAGTTAACCTCATCTGTCCGACATGTCATTTCTTGTTCTCGTAGGAAGCTTAAACAAGAAGCACTAGACTCAATTCATACAGTGCACTCCTTATATTTTGTCAAGTTTTTCTAAAGAGTTATAAAGACCCATTTAAATTTGAGCAGCGGTGTGCAGAACATTACTTGAATGAAGCTGCAGTCCTTTTCTACTTGATGAATAGACTCCTTTACATCTGTTATGGAAGAAGAAGCAACTAAAAAAACTCCCTTTTAACATCAGCTTTCTCCAGACTGTAAAATGTCAGTGTAAGAATCACACATTTTCATTTGGTTATTACAGCACACTGTACCCCTGCTTTACCTTATTCTCCTCTAGGAATTTTAGTTTGACCGCAACATCATTGCGCATCTTTTCGTATTTCTCCCTGTGGATCTGGAACAGCTGCTGAGATTGCTCAATCTTTGGAACGGTAGTGGAATCCCGGGGGCCCAGGTTGAGTTCTTCTAAGTCTGTGCGATAGGCGTCATACTCAACCCTGTAAGAAAAATCCATTTTTACTTCAGCACAGAAGTTGTGACTTTTGATGTTTAAAACATATTTGCTGGGGTGTTTGTTGCAACTCAATAATACGTTGTCTGACTTCTCAGAAATGCGTCTAGCATCAAAGCAGCAAGTCATTTACAAAACATTCACACATCACAAGTAAACGTTACATTAAAACCTAAATACAACATTACATAACACACATCAAGCGATGCATATTTATTTCACACCACTCCTAAGGGAATCCACATTTGATGACGTGCGTTATCAGCTGTTAGTGGATGGAGCACTTCATAACAGAACAGGAGAAGTACAGAAAAAGCTTACTGTCTAGAAATCCATCACTTCAAGCAAAAGGTAATGAAGGTGCGTACGTCTGTTTTACAGCTACACAGCTATCAATGCTGGTTATATACGTTTGTATCTGGGAAGGCAGTGGAGTTTCAGAAAAGTTTAACAACATCTGCACTTCCTATCTTGTCTTGCTCAGGAGGTTTGGTACAATGGTACTTTGATAACCTGGATGCTGCCCTTGTTATCCGTTTTTCAAAATTTCAAGGAAAGTACATCACCTCCATCTTCTTGATATTTATTTTTTTATGTTGCACAGAAGAGAAGTTAGGGAAGTTGAGAGACATAATAAAAGGTCTGAATTTTTTTTATTGCTGTGGCTCTATATAGCGGCAATATCCGAGCAATAGCTCTATAATGCAAAATGTGCACACTACTTTATTTATCATTCATTTAAATTGTTCTGAATCCAAATGAAGAAATTTACAAAAAAAATATAAGCATCTAATAATAGGAGTAACCCACACAAAACATTGTAGAACAACTTCTTCAAACGATTTAAGATCTTGGCCTAACATTGAAAAGTAGATTGGCAGTAACCTGGGAATCACCTTTAAAAAGCTGGAGTAAAAGGCTTAGCAATAATCACTTCAGTCTGATTTGTAACATACAGCCATACACCCAAAAGTATTCTATCACAGGATACTCCCAGAATATTTGCAGGTAAGTACTGGCTTTATCCTGTGTGCACTGGTGACAGAGAGGGTCAAGCACAATTTTTATCTGCATCCATCAGCATGGTGTTGCATACATTCTAGACTGAAGTATAAAATGGATTAGCTGGTGTGTCAGGACTGCATCCCAGCTAGGACTATGATCCAATGGGTCCCGTTCACTTTCCAAAGAAAAGGGGTACCTGGGAAGGGTTTCAATTTAGATGTGAGAAAGTCATTTAGAGAACAGCCTAAACACCTTGTGGTGACCACTGAAACCATTAACTCAAGTCCCAGATGCAGAAAACAGAACACCCCTGGGAGTGAGTAAGCCTCCTTCACATCCTTAAAATGTGCACAAGCCACTGTCATCAAAGACGTCATAAAAATAAAAAAGCATTGCTTGCAGACGATGGTTAAGTAAAAAGTCAAGAACCATTTAGTAGGAAGTTGTTTTAACTTAGTGAAAGCTTATTAAATATCAGGGAGCTACTAAGTGGTTAGCCTTGGTCCCAATTTACAGTGAGTGCAATGATTAGGCCCCTTGAAAGGAAAACAGTTCAGCTCCTGGGGGTAGAAATTTAAACTGGCTTATTTAAAGCCTTCTATATTAGATGGCATGAGGTGGCACCCTGGAATTTAGCAATGGCTTAAACACCTTCAACCAAAAAGCCCAACAGCAACATTTAAAATAGACATTTTACAATTAGTTCCCTAAACCTCTGGAGTACTGCAGGGTCATAAATTAGATTCTTTAGCCACTCTCCCCTCCAAATTATATTAATTATAATAGAATTAATTAGTTATAGGCTCCACAGCCAAAATGTTGTGTTTTCTTTCTTCTCTTTTCAGCATGAAATAAACCTATTACTTGTTCCTTTTAAGAAATGAATGTGAGGAGGAAATTTCTTCATTTTTTTCATGGAAATCCTATCATGTAATGTGACCCGATAAGGAGATTATCGATTCAAATCTGCTTTAGTTTTGCTTGGGGCCTCAAATATCTTTTTCTTTAGGAATTTATTTAAGGAATTTAAGAAAGATTTTAATACCAAGGTAAGTAAAATCCAAAATCTACAACTGATTAGTAACCATAATAATTATCTTTTCTTATCATTATCATTGAAGTGGGATTCAAAGACATAAGGATGCCTTTGACCAGTTTATTTCACAGCCATGGAGTCAGGCAAAGGCATCAAACAGGGAAGATATGGGGAATTGAAGAAGGCATATCGGAAAGGAAAAGAACATTTTCATCAGCATACAGTGAAATTAGATTTTTGGACCTCTGTATCTCAATGGGATTGAGGCTGATATTTTGTCTCTTTTAGCCTGTGTCGAGCGACTCTGGCAAGTATATGACTTAACCGAGTATGAACATGAATGAACAACGGTAAGTGGATCATACTCATTGAATGAATAATGTGGACAATGTTTCTTTTAACACAGAGATACTAGTAGACATGTTTTTTGTCCTCTTTAGTGAATGAGGACATTCTTATGAGCAATGTTCT
This sequence comes from Lepisosteus platostomus, assembly GCF_059453375.1. Lineage (NCBI taxonomy): Eukaryota > Metazoa > Chordata > Actinopteri > Semionotiformes > Lepisosteidae > Lepisosteus > Lepisosteus platostomus. Next base: position 58,840,017 of record NC_142611.1, on the reverse strand, counting down.
TAGCACAAGCTAGTAAATTTATAAATCCCTCCTGCCACTTTGTGGCAAGACAGAATTTAATATGAGATGCACAGTGTAGCATCTCCGAAGGCATTCATAATGAGGGTCCTCACACATTCAACTAAGCACCAACAGAAGCAAATGCCACTGTGTCTGCTCAATTTGCTTTCAATGGGAAACATTAGTCATGTAATCTATATCTGAAAAGTTAACAATCTTAATTTGCACCTTCAAACAAATACAAAATTCCCCCTTTGCAAGAAATAAATAACAAAGCCAGTGCAGAAATGTATATTTAGAGCAAGAAAATGTTCTGCTTTTAATCCAGTTTCAATCAATGAATAAGTACTACAACCTAAATTTCAAATATGGAGGATTTATAGTTTTCTGTTGTAAACCTAACTTCTTTTCATTTTTTGTTCACATCTAAACTCAAATTAAGATTTTTTTCAAGTGCCATTAACATTTAATCCTACAGTTCTGTTTTATAGGACCATAATATACCTCTAACTGAATTTAATCACTGCATAATTCATAAAGCTCTTAATAAATACCGTTAGATTCATGAAAAGACATACATTTACAGGAATACATGAAAAAAAGATACATTTTATCCCCAGCTAAACTTGTCCGACCCTATATTGAAAACACTCAAGCACCTAAACCTGCAAAGGAAACAACAGGCATTTAATCACCTAAATGTTCTGAACACACAACCCTTACATTCTTAATGTAAACTGGTGGTTAAAATCATGGGGACACAAGGATGGTTTCACTAAAACACCATTAAGAAATAATTTGAAAATACAGTACCATTGAAATAAATGAACATGTATTCACAATTCTACAGTATACATCAGAAGGCAATGCAACATGCATGCTTTAGTAGCATTTTACCTCTTTTTTCTCATCATGTTCTCTTTTGTTTGAGACTATCATGCCAACAAATAAAAAGGGTTTCATTAACATGTTAGAACCAGGTATGTCATGAAATCGGTATCGGGATGATGCCACATGAACCAAACAATGTATTGTTTCAGGTAATGAGGATGCACAGAATTCTGCAAAACAAGCTAAGAATTCAGGCTGTGCCATTTGATCAAGGTCATAAGATAAGACTAGAATTCAGATTGGGTAAGTTTTGGAGAGAAATTTGGCAAGAAGCCAAATCCAGGAAAGAGAAGGTCAGTAGCATTAATAAGAAGCAAAACACCATGAGGGACAAGCATGAACAGAATTATAATGAAGACACCGGCCTGAAGTGTTAAATACAAATGTAAGCGTTTTAAAAAAATGCAAATCACTTCACTCAGATATAAAATGTTTTTTTTCTTTTTCTTAGCATAGGGAAAATGCTTCCTAATTTTAACAACCTTACAATAAAATGCCAGATAGACTTGCATTTCCTCGCACAGCCATGTTTCAATTCAATACAAATTTCAACTATCACAGGATACTCCCAGAATATTTGCAGGTAATTTGCAATTTCAATTTCAAATTATCTTTGAAAACACTGAAGTTTTATATAGACTTTTTGTAGCCATCCACTGACAGTAATCATCTCGCATACCTGGCATTTTCGTATTGTTTTATGTTGATCAAGGTGTCTTCAATGGTTTTGTTTACCAAGGTGTTCACACTGGAAATGAAGAAGTTAATGGCCCCCAATAGTGTCTCTCCATTTTTGGACAATAGTTTTTGAGTGTCAGCGTTGAAACCAAATTCCTCCTGAAACACAAAGAATGAAAATGCATTCAACTTATGTTTTAGAGAATAGAAGAAGGGCTTACATTTAACCCAAAACAGACAAAAAAGACTAAATTGGTTTTAGTCTAAATTTTTCCAACACAAAACTGAGGCAAATAGCAAATTAAAAAAGTAAGAACAGGAAAAAGGAACTGAAGACATCATTATGAACTAAATCAAAACTAGCCTAATTAATAAAGTGAGCCTAACTCAGCTTGACATACCTGTACATTATTTGACAAATCCCAGGTCTACCTAGCAATATCTGATATTCAGATATCTGAATATCAGTCCCTCTGCTGTCACAGATGCAAACCTAAGTTTTAGATTACTTTTAATTATGCAGTAAAATGTAGTGCTTGAAAAAACAAATATTACATAACTTGCATAAGTGACATAAAATATAATCACACTAATTTTTAAGAGGATTTTCTTAACAGCATTTACTTGAAAGGTTCAGGATTCAAGGCCTGTTTATACTGCTTTTCTTCAATGAAACCATATAAACTTTAAAGGATGAATTAGAACCACTGGGTGCTGTCAGGGATTCAAAAGATAGCTGTTTAAAGTAAATAATTATCTTAAAAAATACTTAAAATAAAATTATAAAACAGAAAATCTGAAGGAATGATGTAAGCTGCTGTAATACTTTTGTATCTTTAAAAAAGTTCACTTGTAACTAATGATAAACAAAACAAAATAAGAGGCTTTAAATTATAATAAAAATGCTCATGGCTGTACCTTTAGAAATACATTTTGACTGGGTGAGTTGGTCATTCCAAGACAGGCATAAAGAAAACCAAGGAATTGCTGTACACCCCAGGTACCCAAATCCTTCAAATGGACATTTCATGCTGTGGTCTGTTCTGAAACAGAACCCAGACTATTGGGAAGTGTTGCAGAATGTTTGGATAGAAGAACAAATATTACTGTATGTCCACAGCATGGGATATCGTGGAAGAAAAGCTATATGTAAATCACTCCTCAGGGCAGGTCATTTCAGTGGTGTTCTGAAATATGCAAGCAAAATACTAATTTTCTTAAGTGATTCTGGGTTTTTATCATTCTCACACAGCAGTCATGTACAGGAGATTCCACTATACAACCTTTATGTTATGGCAACATGCTATTTTGACTGCCAAGCTGCAAAGAATGATTTTGGACACTGGGTGGTCCAGTCTAGCATGTGCACAAAGAAATGGGTGTATGCAATTCTGGTTGTACATCCCAATAGTCATGTCAAAAAGGGGCAACATTTTTATTGAAGATAAAGGCCCAACTCACAGTACAAAGAAAAGGCAAAGTGTTAGGGCAACAAAGCTCTCACAAACACCATTATATCCAATGGGGTTTTAGTTGCAAAACCCTGTGAAAGCATCTTACAAAACTGCCTAGCACATTACGTGAGTGAAATAAGTTGCTTGCCCAACACAAGCTTATTAAGTGATATTTCAAATTTCAAAGTCTTTTTACTACAGTCAAGGGTATGTATATTTTTAAAAGGTATCATCCACTAAATTGGGTTTCTGAAAAGCAACTTAATCACTTTTTTTTTAAAGAGCCAAAAAACCCTTGCATGTCTGCTTACTTAAAAGATAGGAAGGTACATGTCTTGTCTTGTAGGCAATACAATGAAATCAGTTCTCATTCTTCACAGAAGCTGAATAGCTTTGCTTTGTCAACGTTTTGGGATTTGTTAGCAACATAATATAAAAAATTGAATGTAAAATCTGATTGTTGAACAAGTCCCTGATGCATTTCAAAAGCTTCTTTTGTCACACCCCAGAAAGCCGTGAGGACAAAAACTGTAAGAAATTAAAAGTAAACGGTGGAGAATGTGTCTTTCACTAGACATGATTTCTATAATGATAAAGTTTACATGGGAGGCACGGTGGTGCAGTGATTAACATTGCTGCCTCACAGTGCTTGGGCCCAGGGTTCAATTTCCATACAAATATCTGTGAGGAGTTTGTGTGTTCTGCCCAGGTTTGCATGGGTTTCCTCCAGGTGCTCTGGCTCTGACTTCTGGGAAAACTGGCCCTGGTGTCAGTGTGTGTGCCCTGTGAAGGTATACCCTGGTATGCGCCTGTTGCTTGCCGGGATTCACTCCGGCCTCCCTGTGACCCTGTATTGGATAAAGCAGTTAGAAAATGGGTGGAAGGGTAAAGTTTACGCATCTTGAGTGATGCCCCACCCCCCAGAGACATTCAAGACTAAGGATACACAAACTGAAACAAGACTTCAAACAGAGAAAATTGCTTCTCTCTGTCAAAATTCAAAGGAGAAACAGTTGGAATACTGAAGAAGTAGGAAGAAATATGCCCTGCCAAGTTTAGCCATGCTTAATTTACTTACAGGTCTTGAAAAAAATAAAAAAGAATGTTCAAAGGAGGCTCTGGACAGTCTTAATTTTCACCCTTTAACTTACCCTTTCTTGCAAAAATTCTAGAACGTGCTGTCACATTTCAGTTACATAACCACCGCATTGTAAATAACCTTTTTGGACCCCTCCAATCTGGCTTCCGTCAACTTCATAGCACAGAAACTGCCCTGGTCAAAGTTACTAATTATCTTCTAATAGCTTCAGATTCTGGATCTCTTTCTATCCTCATTCTTCCTGATCTCAGTGCTACTTTCAACACTGTTAACCATTACGTCTTACTTTCTTGTGTTGAGTGTTTGGAGTTTCAGACACTGCTCTCAAATGGTTCAAGTCTTACCTCACTGATCGCTGTCACGTTGTCTCTTTTGGCGGATTTAGGTTTGGTGTTCCTCAGAGCTTGATACTGCATCCCCTACTTTTCAGCATTTACATGTTTCCACTTAGTCAGCTTTTAAGATCACATGGCCTCAAATATAATCTCTATGCCGATGATACTCAAATATACATCCATACCAAACCTGACACTGATGTGTCTGTCTCTATTCTATATTATTGCATCTCTGACATAAAAACTTGGATGAATCAAAATTTCCTTCATCTTAACTGTGACAAGACTGAAGTTATATTTATTGACACTCCCAACCAACTTTGTAAAGCCAATCCTGTAACCTTATCTGTAGATGGTTCTGTACTTGAGCTTCAGTCTAAATCGAAAAACCTTGGGGTTATTTTCAATTCTGGCTTTACATTCAACTTACATGTGCAGCGTATTGTTAAAACATCTTTCTTTCACCTCAGAAATATTGCTAGACTACACCCTATGTTATCACTAACTGTGGCTGAAAAGCTGATCAACACATTTGTCTTCTCCCAAATTGACTAGTGTAATGCTCTATTCGCTGGGGTATCTAAATCCACACTGAACAAACTCCAATATGTCCAAAATTCAGCAGCCAGTTCTAGAAAAAGTGATCACATTACTCCTATCCTGGAGTTCTTGCACGGGATTCCTGTCAAGTTTCGTATCGACTTCAAAATCCTCATGCTCACCTATAAGGCTCTGCATGGCTTGGCACCTCGGTACCTGTCTGAGCTATTATCGCCCTACTCCCCATCTCGCAACCTTCTCTCCTCTAATTCTGGTCTCCTAACTTTCCCCCAAGCCCATCTACACTCTATATGTGACGGGTCCTTCTCCTGTTATGCCCTAAGCTCTGGAACTCTCTCCTCAAGGATATCAGAGTCACCTTCTCTAAACTCCTTCAAATCCAGACTCAAAACCTTCATCTTCAGAAGAGCCTTTACTTAACTGGTTCCATTCTTTACCCCACTACTCCTACTGTATTTAGTACCACCATCTACTGTCTCCTCTGTGTATTCTCAACATGTTTATCTTGTGTATTTGTTAATATTTTTAATTGTTGTTGTTGCTGTTCTGCAAGGCGCTTTGAAAAGCCACCTTTAAAGGCGCTATATAAAATAAAGTTCATATTATATATTATTCAAGTTTAAAACATGTATATTTCATAATGAGCTAAGATGTGCCATCATTTATGTTTCAGCAGGAAAGTAATGTGAAGCTTCCAATTTTATTCCACAGCAGGCACAGAAGGTATGCTTCACATGTCCTCATACAAAAGCAACAATATAATAAAGTTACATAATCAAACAAATGAACCAAGCAAAGAACATCCTTATTTAGCCCATTTATATTGTCTGCTTGCCAGAAACAAGAAAAAACAGGTTGTATTGAACACTTCTGAAAATGAAGAGCTCACAGCATGCTGCAACCTGATTAAATCTTGTGATTTTCAGTCTGTTGGAAGAAAATAAATTATATTGGTCTGTGCAGCTTAAATCTAAATAGATAAGTTTCTCAACACTCTAAAATTTGAGTCTCTGATAAAATAACCAAAACAAAATTAATCTACTTTTTTTGTATTGAAATAAATATTTTTAAAAAGTCGAGATAAAAGGTTAAATAACTACATATTTAAATTGACAGTTTTTCCATAGGTCTTACTATATTGACAAATTCTTAATAACCTATTGGTAGAAACTGGTCTCAAACCTTACAGATGACATATCAACAATAAAGAATTGATTAAAGTAGTATTTTTGACAATAAAAGGATCAATCATTAAAAGTGTCTTAAAACAACTATAAGTCTAGATTTCTTTTTTAGTATACATGGCATCTTGATCCCTAAAAAACACACATGTGAACAGAACTCCAGTAACATTGCACTGATGCAAACATACTGTACAACTACAACAGACTAGATTCCAGGAAATGAAAACACCACTGCACTTGTGCTAGAAAATACAGAGAAATCTGACTGGAATGACACTTTACCTGGATGAAAGGTGTTAAGCTCACTTCTCAAGTTTCCAATATTTTTCTAGTCACAGAAGGCAAAGCAAATTCCCTGTCTTTTACTATCAGGCAGAAAACAGTAACACAAAGCCTGTCATTCTACCTACATATGTAGTTTACTTTTCTCCTACCCCGACACAAATTCCCATCAGCATGATGAAACGGACAAAGACAAGACAGGTAGTAGCTGTTGGTAGCTGTCACTAAAATACACAACATCTTGCCTCAGGAAAGAACATATGAAGTTATCCTCAGTAAAATAACTAAAAATGGTCCCAATATAGGCCGTTCTGTCCTGCATCTCGACTTTGTGTCTCTGATGTTTCATCAATATCTGAGCAGTATTTAAAGGTGCAGAGTATTCAGTGCCACATCTATGCCTCTACCCACTGGAGAAAAAATTGCTAGTGTGAGAGAGGTGCCTTTTATGTGGGACTCTCAATCTGCTGTACGTCAGAGAGGGGAACACTACATGTTGGTTGCACTATTGCTTTATCTTTAGTTTTCCTCAAATTAAGCTTCAAAATATTCTTAACTAAATCATGAAATGCTATGCTGCAAACTATTTCCTTTGAGACTCACCTTATGCTGTAAAAACATACATCAGTTCATAAAGATTTCAATCAGTTAGTCTTTCAAATAACGTGAAGGCAACCAGTTGCATAACTTCAGATGAAAGCCATAAAACCTCTGTATTAAATATTAGAAATAGTATAGTAGCAGCAATAATGATGAGTTACCTGACAGTTTTTAAAAATATTTTTTTCAAGAACTGTAATAAATACCAAACTTTAGTCTTCAAGGGTACTTGTACAATACCATTCATGCTATCATGAATCTTTGGAAGCCCCAGGGATTGTTACGACCATGAAAATGAACTAAAATATTAATCATTTTATATTTTTTTAATTCATATCAAACGGGTGTTTGCAAAGCTGTTGTGGGGATGTACACTTACGTGGAGCTCTGGAGATTTTAAGCTGAGGTCTGCGAAAGCATCTCCCAGTTGCCTCTGAGTCTGCACTATTTGGAAGAGCTGTGTTGCCAGCGTCTGCGCCAGCTTTATGACCTGCTCATACTTCCTCTTGTTATCCCGGAGAATTTCTATCTGAGCCTCTAGTTCCAAGTCCACAGTCTTAGACCCTCGGCCCAGCTTCTCCGACAGGATCTGCCTCGTACACTGCAACAAGCACAAAGGTGAAAAGATAACTGATGACCTACTAGGACAGAAAAGAACAACCTCAGTGCTTGAGGGCATCAGAGAGTCATCTGATTTTCATTGCAGCTCTTAAATGTTTAATTAAATTAATTAAATAATTAATTTAAAAGTGCAAAACATTTGCAAATGTTTTTCAGGTCTGTAATTGGTTGTCATAATTGGGAAAAATACTGGTAAATCTTGGAATATTCTGTCTCTGGAAGACTGGAACCACCCATTCCTATAACAGAGGCAGTATCATTAGGTAGGCCGCTGACATTCTCGGAGGACCACAAAATTGAACATTGTTGTTGAAGTCAACATTTTCTATAACAAAAACTCATTTTACCTCATTGAAAATAATCTGTATTATATTACTTATTAGTAATAAGCTGGTAATATGTTTTGCCTAAATATATTTATTTTAAAACAATCATTACAGACTCTTAAACGTGACTGCACAGGTTTCAGTCACTGGGTCACAATACCCACAGGAAGACAAGACAACAATTCAAAATCTGTGGTCTCAGGGCAAGGAAAGATAATGGATAAGAGAACAACAACATTAATAGCAAATTAACAATGAATTACACTTTGCCAGTATAAAGAGAGAATAATTATATATCTTTGACCTTGTGTATGGCAAACCGATGAATGACTACTGTGCAACAGAAAATGTTAATTTACTAATAAAGAATATAATGCTTATAAAAACATCACATATTTAAATGTTTTTGAAACACAGCAGAGGGTCAGCACTTACCACAATTGACTGCGGTTTCCTTAATTTCCTCAATTGTGAGATGTGCATGTTTTTTGCCAAGCAATCATTTACGATCATTAAAAAGTTGATCAACACAATTAAACGATTTTACAAGACACACAAACCATACTTGTGTTAAAGATATCAAAAGGCGTTTATTTTTATCAAATCTGTAAAAGAGTCGTAAACAATTCTTTTCACTGAAGCTATCAAATAAGCAGACTTTCTGCTGTAATAGTCAGCTTTAAAAACACTAAAATATATATCACTGACAATACTTTAGAAGGTAATGGGAGGGAATAATAAACAAATCTAGTTATGTAGTTTGTGATTAGCTGTGATTTACCTACATACCACCCCAGAGATTTAGACTGTTACAGCCATCAGCCTGACCAAGGAGAGATGGGGAAAGTGAGGACACGCTACTGAACCGACCCCTAATCCACGCCTGCTCTCCCTGTGAACACCGCTGTGCTCAAGGCGGTGTGAGGTGATTGCAAAGGACTACCAAGAAAAGCTGGCATAAATAAGAGTTTGAAACAATGCAAATCCCAGATGATGTTGTCACCATTTATTTGACATTTTAATATACACAGAGAATCGGGAATGAACAGAACATTAATAATAATTCAGTTGTTATCTAGTACACGAAGTGAACGTGTGCTGCCTGACACAGCTTTGCTCTTCACCCTTTAGTGCCAGGGTGCTGCAGTTGATACATTTGCACTCTGCAAATCCAAATATACACCGTTCAGGCACAAGCAATTCAATTTTCTAGCCATCCCATTTAATTTCTGTAAGTAATGCAACGTGCCACAAAGAACAGCAGGCTTGGCACTCGAACATTTTCACAGATGGAGGGTCTACCTACTTTGTAAGTGTTGATGCTCCATTTTCGCACCAGATCCAGCTTCTCAATGGCAGGATTCTTGATCTCATCGGAGACAACCACGGGTCCACTTTTAGGCTGCACTTTCATCATGCCTGGAGAGGACAGTTGAATTCATTCATTACTAAAGGAATGATACAAGATTGCCTTGGCCTTCCTTTATATAAACTCAACCATTATTAATCAAATTACTGCAAACTGGAAATTCCCAACAAACCCATGGGCCACATTACATTGGCTTGTGGTTCTAAATTATGTGTTTAATGTGTACTAACTTCCTTGGCCATTTCATAAATACAGGTAACATAAAAACTTTTAATTGCTGCTCCTCCCATCTTTCCCATGATTGATGAGGTAGTGCTGTCACATTAAATTGCTTCTTTTCCACAGAATGTTTAAAACAGTCACAGAGTAATTTCAAGCATCAATAGGGGTGGTTGCTGGAATTCCTAAAAAAACAAGATTTAACATACACAATCGTAGCAATGTAAGCAAAGGAGACACTAAGTCAGAGTGAGTGACATGGCCAGACCTTGTATCTGCTCTTTGGGATGGAGGATTGACTGCTCTCTCTTTAGATTGGAGATTCTTCCCAGATAAAGAATCCAGGCACACAGGATTCCATACAAGGCCTTTAACACCTATGAGCTTTAATACCTGCATCCCTGAACAGATTTAAGCACGGAGACTAGACTAGAACTGCATGATGACAATTATTGAGTTATTTCAGGGTTTTTCTGGGAGCAGGTTAGCATGACTAACCTGATACAGCTCCTGTTAGCAATATAGATAAAAACGAAAAACTTAAGAACAGATACAAGAATGAACTCTCTGTGGGAATGATTTAAAACAAAATCACGTTTGCATTTGGCCTATTTCTATACTGTTTTTTAATTAAAATAATTTTGACATGGTTTTATAAGTTGAATTACCATAAAACTAACAAATGAACAAAATTCACAGTAAATCACTATACATTCCTTGTATTAAATGAATAAGAATAATGGCACAATAGTTTCAGGCAGCTGTATTCTAAACTTTGAAGTCGGAGCAGTCTGATAGCTGCTAGTTCTGTTCTCCTTTTACTAGGAATGCTGAGGAGGGTGCCCTCCCTGATAATGAAACAGGCAATACTTGCACAACGTATATGATAATGTTTTATGATATTGTGCTTTTCACCTAATCATGGAACAGGTATTACAGTACAATCTTATGTATTGTCTTTATACTGGGAATGCTGTTCTCTGAATGTGAAAACATGCCAAAACCCGTTATATGAAAACAATTACTGTCAATGTTTGACAAATATCGACATGGGAAAAAGAACAGTCAGTTTTCCAGCCCTTCCGGCAGCATATTTCTGGCAGGAATCAGCTCTTCAAAGTGAAAAGAAGGATCAATGTTCTGCTCAAGTTTGAGTCTATATTTTATTAAAATAGATTCTAAACAATATTAGGTATTTAAGGTTTAAAGGTAAAGGTTTAAAAAATGAATTTGTGTAAGTACTCTAAGCTCATTTATCAGGCAATACACCTTCAATACCCCTTTAAAATGTCCCCCGTTTTAAACCTTGTTAATACAATAAATACTGCATACATACAAGTATTTCTTCAGGGGCACAAACATATGAGCAACCCAAGCATCATGGTGAGGAGAATTTAACAAGATTTTCTTGTGCTCAGGCCCTCTGTATATATTAGCATTTCCTAATATGTTTTTTTTTATGCCTTGAAAAACAAGCTGTTGAATATTTAAAAAATAAAGTTATGAACCAAAACCAAATGAAAACAAAAAAGAACAGACAATAGTCCAAAACCCAAGCCAAATCCTATGCAAAAGGACCAAAATCACTGGTTAACGAAAAGGAAAGCTTTAATCATACCAGAGCATGAAATAAAGGAAAATCCCCTGAAACACTATGAAACACCAATTAGCAGCAGGGAAAAACACCCAAAGAGCAGAAGGTAAGCAAAACATTTGCACATAAATCTCATGTGTGAAAGCTACAGCAGTGTCTGCTTTTGCATGACCTGTAAGTATAAAGCTATAACAGGACAGGGGGTTTAGAAAGAATTATGGAGAAAGCTGAAATGAAACTTCCTTTTAACCTTGGGTTAAGGGAAAAAAAGCATCTCACAGTATTGTAAACATACAGTAGCCATCTATTTGTCCGATTTTCAAGGATTTACTTGCAGGGCCAGTCAGAAAGATGATGAGATGGAAGAAAAAAGAGGTATTATTGGAAATCTGGAACAAACTGGTAGTAGGTGATCGCTTTAGCAGAAAGCACGGTCCCACAAAGGAAGCCAATTTTAAGGAATATTTTAGTACAGATATGGCAAGAGAAAGTTCTCGGATCACCCAGCCAGTGCATGGAGTACCTTTCTCACTAGGAATATCGGAGGCTGATCTGGCCAGTCTGCTAGCCACAATACTGCTGGGAGAGACAACAGGTGACTGGGGCTGACTTGTAGATCCTGGAAACAGTGAATATTGGATAATTAGAAAGCACTGGTTAGCCCTGCAAAAATGAATGTCCCAAAAACGCAATCTGCATTGCTGCTGCTACTTCAAGTTCAAGTTTGTCATTCCAGCCATATACAAGTATACAGTGGAACAAAATATCGTTCCTCCTGGTCCACGGAGCAAATAAAGACAGGACACTGACATAGACAGTGTAGACAGGATACATGTAGTGCAAAGTGCAGATTACAAGACAATACATAATACAATATACACAACACACTGGGGGGACTTAAACCCTGTTTCTGGAATTGGGGTGGGTGCAAGTAGATTCCAGGGTTTTGAGGAGCCCTACAGCCTGTGGGAAGAAGCTGTTCCAGAGTGTGGTGGAGCTAGCCCGTACACTGTGATATCTTTTTCCAGATGGTAGGAGGGCAAAGAGTTTATGGGAGGGGTGGGAGGGGTCATCTACTATTCTGGAGGCCCTGTGTAAGCAGCGTTTGTGATAGGTGACAGGAATGGAAGGGAGGGAGGCTCCAATGATCTTTTCAGCTGTTTCCACAATTCGTTGAAGGGTCTTGCGGTCTGAAGCGTTGCAATTCCCAAACCCAACAGTGATCCAGCTGGTCAAAGTGCTCTCAATGGTGCTTCTGTAGAGAGTGGTAAGAAAGGGCAGGGGAGGGTTTATCCTCCTCAGTTGCCGCGGGAAATAGAGACACTGCTGTGCTTTCTTGGCTAGGGAGGTGGTATTGAGGGACCAGGTGGGGTCATCTGTAATGTGTGCACCAAGAAACGTGGTGCTTCTAACTGTCTCCACAGGGAAGCAGTTGATGTAGTGTGGAGAAAGAAGACAATTCAGGTCAGCTCCTCAGAAAAATAAGGTAGGTAGTTAGAAAACATGGCTCTTTAAAGGTGTAGTGCAGAAACCGATACCCAAGCTGAGGTCCTGGCACAGATCCAAAGAGTTGCGTAGAATGGACGCTCCAATTTCACTTAATAGAACTCTTTAGGAATCAGTTTACTGGCATTTGATATTTTTGTTCCAGTAAAGTGACACGTTTCTTAATGGTAAACAAAAAATTAGAAATACTGGTTGTTAGGCTTTTGCTTTTTTTCTATCTAAAAATCTGATGTTTTCAGGCCTTAAAACAGAGGCTCCCCTGGAGTTAAAGCACGCCTGTTGTGCTGGAGGTAAAACACACAGGTGGCTTTGCTACATGTATTTAAAGATGATCAATACTACTAAATAGATCCATGGGATTTGGATTGAAGACAATTTCAATCCTTGTTTCACATTGAAAAACAAAACCTTATAAAAACAATCTATAATTATATTCACCTTTATCCTTTTTCTTTCTATAGTATTACTGTCTTGCAACCAAACCATGAAAGTGACTCAGTTCTTCAAAGCAATAATCATTGGATACATCCTCTCCTAATCAAGGAAATGCAATCACTTCTGCACTGGCAGTGACTTACATATTTAATATAATGATACTCATCCGCTCAGTGTCAGATTAATTTAATCCTCCTTTAGTCTATAGACATAACATAATGGAGTTAAATGTTTTCATGTTTTAATTGGTTCTGAATAATCTTTTTATATAGTTATACAAGAGCCAGGACACAGAGCAACAATCTATATGAGCATGACTGCTCTTCTTATTTTAAATCAATGATATGGATTCTGGTATCATTAATAACATGTCCAGTTTTTTATGAGAAACCAAATAGTAGAATTACTGAAAATAGTGGAAGCTTTATAGAAAAATTCTAAAATAGTTAAATGAAAAACATCTGGAAAATAACAATGAAAAGCATAGAATGAAACACAGATGTAACATGAAATAGAATGAAAAACTAAATACAAACTAAATACACTGAGCTAAGATGGTACTATATCTATGGTACTATGAATAAGTACCATATACATACGGTACTGTGGTACTATATTGAAAAATCCCAGGTGTTTATGTGGAAACTCATTGCGTCTAGACAATGTAACGCAACAGAAAAAGCAAAGAGAATGGTAAGAAATCTAGTAAAAGTGTAGGATCTATATAAAGTATTACATGGTAGAATTGTACAGTGAACTAGCAAAATCTCATTTAGAATACGAGCACTTTTGGGCAACACCGAACAATAAAATGTTGGAATCGGGTTTTTGCGTGCAGATAAAAGGCCATTGATAAAAAAGACTAAGACCATTTAGACCTTCGAGAAAATGCGGGAAAGCAACAAAAAAAAAAACTAAGTGTGAGTGCAACCTATATAATCAGAAATGTAGACTTCCAATAAAACACTGCTATGCTAAAATTACATAATGCAGTAGTAAGGTCTTATTTAGAATATTGTCCAGAGAAGAACAACATATACATTCCTGGATTTAAAGGAATGTCTTGCTCTGACAGGTTAAAACAGGGCTGCCAGTGCTGGCTGTGGAAGGCCGGTGTCTCTGTCGATTTTCAATCCAGCTCACATCATAATGACATGAAGCAGCCAGTTACTGGCGTAACTGAGCCATCCTTCCATTTTCTAACCGCTTTATCCAATACAGGGTCACTGAGAACACCGAAGCCAAACCAAGCAAGCATGGGCCAAACATGTGGAGAACATCCAAACTCCAAGAACTGAACCTAGGGCCACAGTTCTGCAAGGAATGCAGCAATGCAAACCACTGCACAACCACGCAACCCTGAACTGAAGCAATCGTCAAAACTAACAGCCTGCATTTATTACAAGAAAATGGCTGAATGTGATCCCCGGAACGATGAATACAAGCAATAAAACAAGCTAGATCCTCTTTTTCATAACTGATCTAAGTATAACTAAGTTTTTGGGAAGGTATTGTTCTGGGAAACTGACATACTCCTGCAATAAATGCAATTACACTGAATTCTATGAATTAGTACGAGATGAACATCTCTAGTCAGGTACCCTTGGGACCTGACCTGTGCTGAAACAGAAAATATGCCAAATAACAGCAAATCAATCTTAGCGAGTGGTTATCTTTTTATTCTTCACTTACGGGCTCTCTTCATAATAACATGCTAGTGTTGCTTCACAACTTGACTATTGGCACAAGGCAATAAAAGGATTTTTACTTGTGCCATCATTATCTTCCCTTAAATGCTAACATACCCATTCTCACTAAGCATGAATTAGTGTCTAAGAGGTCGAAATTGCCCATTGCACATACCAATGTGCCCTTTTCCAGGTTCTGCAAAGACTCCACCACATTGCAGTTAGCAATATTACCACATGCTTAGGCTTGACATATTGAAGACATATGGGAGTAAATATGAGTTGAATAATGGCACAGATCTTGAGAGCAAGGACAAGTGGCTATCAAGAAACCTTTCGGTACCATAGGAAACATGGTCTCAGCCATGATAAACTGACATCTCGCAAACTAAAATCGGACCGGAGAGCTTTGGAATGTTCTTAAGATCTGATTATTTAAACAAGAATACTGCTGCTAGCTAACTGAACATTTATATGTGGCTTTTAAAAAAAATATTTATAGATGTCTTCAAAGGCCAACATACTGTAACCTAAAATAATTTTTACAAATGGGAATTGTATATAATTGTTCTTCCATTACGATAAGTCAGTAATTCCCAAGATACTATCATGTCTAACCAACCAACTATAAAGTTGTATTGAGCCACACTAAAACAACAACTTTTAATCTTAAAGATGTCAGAATTACAAATACAGTTCAAGTAACTTTTATATAAGATATTCCGTTTCTTTTTATCCATGACACCTTGACTCTTTATTTGGAGTATATCTGCAGAAATGGCTGAGATTTCCCTGAAGATTTGTTTAAAAAAGTATAACTGGAGTATAATTGCCAAAACTACGCTTATGTTATAGTAATTTTAAACAAAACTCCATTTGTAATTTTACTACAAAAACTGAGAGTACCTCTCCAACAAATCCCCAGAATGATTATAACATATGTTGCTTTTCACAGGACCAACTAAAAGAGAAACATAAACTGTAAGCTATTTGTAGACAGGCTGCACCTGGTGTGCTTATGTGCTTTAAAGAGGGCTTATGCAGCTGTTACCAAGAGTAGACTGAGCCAATGTATTCATGTGAGATGAGCAAGTGTTAATGAAAGGAATAAGCAATAAATGAAAATTAGCAGTCATTTGTGTGCCTCCTTTTCAAATTCAAACATCACCTCTTGATACCTCTAGTAAAGGACAGCTCTTTAGAGAATATACAAAAACCAATGGCTTTGCTTTCAGAAGTGCCCGCACATTACAGAAGCATTGTAGTGTGTGGAACATATGATTCTGTGGAATTTGCATACCACTGAATTAAGATATTTCAATTACAAATGAAGGCAACCCCAAAACCAGATTCCTCTGATCTAATACCGTAGGTCTCTCAATATTATGTTTCACCATAAAAAGTAGTAAGCTAATAAGAAATATCACTACATATAGAGTACAGCCACTTTCATCCCAAGGGACACAACAGCACCACAAACAGGAGGGGACCCATTTCATCCACCAAAGAAATGCAGCACACACCTGGGTGACATGTGGCAGCTATTATATGTTTAAATATGTAATTAATTGGCTTTTCACATATGAAACTTGTTATTTATACTAAAACACTAACCTATTATAACCAATTTCAAACAAATGGTATTTTCCTTTAAGACGTAGAGCCAACTCTACTTGTATATTGTTTTCTTTTCTTATCATCACCACTGAAGTTTGGGGGTGTGCATTCTTATCTTTTCTTTTAGGCAGTCATTGATCACCAGCAGCCCCACTACACAGAGGATCAAGCGGGGAAGTCAGGAACTGCTTTACCACCTGAATTAAGGGGGAATTTCAGAGAGCCTAGTATGTATAATTCACCCAGGACAACCACCAACTTTAATGACCAGTCAGGACTTTTTTGAAGGACTTACTGGTCCTTTAAAACTTACTGATGCGCTGGTTTTGAAATTCTGGTCAGACAGAAAGGAAGAGTACTACCTAGTGGTCCATCAACACCTCTTGTAGTGGCAGCTCTTTGTTTTCCTTGGAAGTCTCCCATTTATTCCAACATTGACCAGGCCCAGCCTTGCTTAGATTATGAGACGTGGTTAAAAAGGTAGTAATCCAGCTGCCAAGGAATAAGACCAACACTACAGGCCTTACTATGGAGGTATAGATTACAATGATAGACTTACTGCAACTGAAATATCATTTCTGTACAATGCATAAAGTAGCACCAAACTGCTATGCAATACACAAATTGTTAAGGCCTGCAAAACAAAATACCTTTATATGGTCCTGATTCTATGATTCCCTCTGTTGTCGCTCCATAGTTACTGGAAGTGATGTGCGTTTCTGACAAATTCAAGCCTCCAGGCACGCTGTGAGTCAAATCCTACAAAAAAAATCAAATATGTTAGATATATTGTATAAAGAACTACTATTACAAACTCTATATTTTAAAATGCTAGCATGTTCTTGGCATTTTATCAAGCATCACTATGAGAACTACATATGACTTTCTTTAATCTCATTAATCACATCCGATTTTGAGGTCAGATTTTGCAATTATATTTTACAAATAAATATAAGTATAACTAAGCTGTTACATGTTGCTCTCCACTCACCAACCTTTACTGTGGATATCAGTTTAATCTACAGATACCACTGAGATTTGATGTAAATATCAAAGAATAGTCTTTTTATTTGTCTTTTATCTTCCCATTTTAGAGGACAGTGATGTTAAACATGAAATGTAAGCAAGGTACACGCTTGACTGAGCCTACAGTTAGGATCTGATCTGAATTGCAGTTAGCCAGACAGAAATGTTAGTCTCGGACTCACAGTGGTTAAATGTCAAAAGGAGAAGAGTTTTATAAGTTAAACATCTGTCGTAGGGCAGCATGGTGGTGCAGTGGTTAGCACTGCTCCCTCAGCGATAGGCCCCAGGGTTCAATTCTAGATGTAGGTTGCTATCTGCATGGATTTTATGTTTCCTCCAGATGCACCAGTTTATTCCCACAGTCTAAAAACATACTGGTAGGTTAATTGGCTTCTGGGAAAATTAGCTCTGGTGTGTGTGTGTGTGTGTGTTCTGCAATGGACTGGTGTCCTGTCCAGGGAGTACATACTGCATATAGTATCTCATAATAAATATAATACACTTGTCTAAATTATGTCATTACAAGGTGCTTGCCCAGTTCAGAATTCTGAAACATTTTGAGTTACCTTGGCTGCTAATTCTGCACTAATCCTCCTATTTTGTTATTGGTTGCTTACATGACTAGTTAACTCATTACAGAATTTGATCATCAATGTAAATTAGGAAAGGCTATGATCCAAATGTAAATACCTCTAATAATTCACTACATCACCCCAATTAGAACATTACAACAGTACTCTCTTGTTCATTCATTCTTACTGTGAATACCAGCATGTTCCAAGACTGATATCAAGTTAAGCAAGACCTACATATTTTAGAAGCTTGTTTGTATTAACTAGCATCATATTTCCATAGATGACCGACAGGTTTAGTTCTAATTATTGTTTTCATAACCAAATAATAGATGTAAGATTTATTTGTCTAAAATTACTTGGCTCAGCTTATCTCTCCTTTTATGTATGGACACTACATCAGCATTTTTCTAGTCCTTGGGTATTATCCCTCCCACAATTATGTACTGGATAAAGAAAATGAATGGATGGGTTCTATCCCTGTCTTGAGCAACTGAGCAACTGTTTGAAGTGTTATATTAATGACCTATGAATAGGGTTGTTTGTTTCCTTAAGTAAACTGGTAAAACACCACAAGGCCCTGGTAATATGATGATATTAAGTACTTCTAGTATCCATAACACGTCTGTTTCTTCTGTTCGATTTAATATAGAACTTTATCCTCCTATACTGTTAATTTTTGCCTTGGTGTTGTCTGCAAAATCAGAAATATCATACTTTTCTCACAATAACACTGCAATTCACAAATAATAAAATAAGGAAATAAATACTACGTAGGTTTAAAATTCAGGAATATCAATGGTACCCTAGAGGGGTAGGTCAATTGCTTAGAAGAGATGTTGCTTGTCTTTCATACTATATGAAGTTCGCTAAAGCATGTATGTATGACACATGAAATAAAGAGCTTATGATAACAATTTTCACAATGATGAATGCAATTGTTAAAACAATAAGTCAAAAGATCAAGAAAGTATATATACAGTATAGTATATATATATTCCTCATATAATAAGTGTGTTTTTGGTATGAAAAAAAGGCATGCATGATTTAACGAACATTCCACAATAATGGACACCCCTTCCCCCCGATTAAACCAAGGATTTACTGTAGATGATCTTTTTAAAAAGGGAAACGTTTTTATGGAAACAAGATCAACAAAACCACTGAGCTGTTGCTGTTGTAGTGAACAGCACATACAGTATATTCTTCCATTTTCATCAGTCAATTAACCTCACAATTCAGAAAAGTTAAGGAATTACACCAGTCTTCAGGTGTAATTAATACAGATGATGAATTATTAATCACAAACCTTCACAGAAAACAGACACTGTAACTAAATTCTTTAACTGTAGTTTTCAAACTGCATTAATGAAACAGAAAAGGCAAAAATTTGCTCTCAGAGAACATAATATTTCTAGCAAGAAATTATACTCTTTCTGCCATATAATTGTTATTATTATTTGTGATTCAAATAATCCAGAAATAATACCAAATCATATTAATGCTTCATATCAAGCTTAAAATGTACAAAACAGCAGTTCAGCAACTTAACAAGAAATGAGGCCAAAATGTAATAATTATTTAATAACACAAACATGAAAAGGTTACTAATAGGAGGCCATTCTGCCTATCTAGCTTGTTTGGTTAGTAGTAGCTTATTGATCTGAGGATCTTATCCGGTCTTTCTTGAAAGAAACCAGGGCATCAGCATCAGCAGCATGGAAAGACAAAGTTAAATGATAAAAATTAAATGAGCATAGAATCAGAAAACCAGACATTAAGACAGCCACAGAAGTAACAACACCATTACCATATCAAGAGAGATGGATCCCATTACTAAAACCATTGACTATAGTAACAGCAACCAAGAAATACTTCACTTAACACAACAACTGAGTCATTTTTCAGAAAGCTAAGGATATAGGTAAGCACAGAAAAGAGGCAGTTACTTAAATCTGATTGATTAATGAAAAACTATAGGGAAATACACCTAAAACCATTTTATGAATTATGAAAAAATTTCAACTTGAATGAAGTCAGGCTATCTGCAGTTTGCATTCCTTTTTTCACCCTAACAGTCTTTAGCTAGCTGGTTGCCTTGCCTGGATGTCTGGCACTTCTGCCAGAACTTGACAATAAGAAAAGGTGACAGGCTGCAAACACAGCAATATTAACACCTAAGATATGAACACATTCAGTTTCCTGTATGGTTTCAAGATATGCAAGCCACAGTTTTATATTTCCCTGTTTCAAAGCTTGGGAAGATGTGGAATTGCACAAGCACAATTGTTCATAAATATTTTATTCTGATTTCCTTCTGATACCATCAGAATGAAATTTCAAAAGCACACTCACCTTTTCCTTAAACTGAAGTACTGGAAATCTACAATACTACCTTCAGATCAAAAAATAATCCTTTGCATAGACTGTTGCAATCAGTGCTAAGTATTGCATAGTCATACAGCCTAGGCAAAACTCAGAAACCCATAGATGTGCATATTGTCACGCAATATTTAACAGCAACACCATTTTGTTCACGCTGAACAAGGCCTTCTACCCTTTACAATAGTTTCCTTAATTCGATAAACAGTGCTCCCTTGCCATACTTGGAGGAAACTCCAAAACGTTTTACCAAAAGCCATATAACTGAAAAATATTTTTCTTGAAGTTGACCAATATATAAAAAAACATTGCCCTCAGAATAATTTTACAAGCATTTGTAAATTCTTTTCGGTCTAGATAAAAAAAATTAGGTGCCAGGTCTGTAAATACCAGATAAAGTAAAGGCTGTGTGAGCAGTGCATGAGAAACAGTCAAGCCCCTTTTCCCTGCTCTCTGCAATATGAAAGTGCTTTGAAGTAATTTCCAGTCATTAAGCTACACCTTCATCACTTCACTGACAAAATCTATTACCCTTGTAGCACTTAATACAGTCAGCTTTTCAATTTCAAAGTAACTACTGAATACCCAGCCAGCTTATCCTCCATTTAAAGTACCACGTAGCAAGTCAGAGAACATTTAACTACCTAGCAAAATGATTTAATTAAAGCAATTTGTATCATTGTTATTGCCCAACACTCAGTATGTATTATGACTTTGCAATAATGACCAAGATGTATTCTTTTAAAAATCCTCCTCCTTTGACTAACATTTTCACCACAGTTTAACATCATGCAAAGGAATTTCAGGTTCACTGTTCAGCTAAAATGTCCTACATTTAATAAATAAATAATAAATAGAGAAAGTGAGAGTAAAATATTATTTTTTGTTTAAACAACTGCACAAAATGACCAAATCAGAGAAAACAACTGCAACATGAGATCTCCTGAATTAGTGGAGCTGGACAGTTTTCTCAGACTACCTCAGCATGAATAACAGCCTTGTGTATATATATATACACACACATCTGGCTGGTTCTACTGGGCCCTATGTAGCTTTCTACATAGCTTTCTGAAAATCTAAATACACAATAATACCAGTTCTCCAAGACTAAGAAAAACTTTCATGCATTCTCTAACTTTTGAATTTTAAAAACAAACATTTTAAACCAGAAGATGCCATTCAACCCATCTCTTTCATGTGATTACCAATAGATCCAAAAGTTTCATTCAGCCTTTTCTTGCGTAGCTTTGTGACAACCCTGCATTCATTGGATAAACATATCATTGAATGAAAAGTATGGTTATTCCACACTGGAGCACTAACATGTCAGAATGTTCCAGTAAACAAAGCTCTGTATCCAAGCTGTAAGATGACTGTTTTCTGTCACGTATACAAAATTCAGGAACCGTTCTTTTGCATAGCTGTCTGTCATAACTGAAAAAGCAACATATCTGATGTTACCTGTTAAAAATAAACAGATGTTGGAAAGTCTACTATGTTTCATCAGCCATTACAGCTATGCACATGGCTTAGTGTACTGATCATTTTAAAACATCATCCAGAGCCTGAGGCTTATAATAATTACTTTTACTTAAGAAACATGTGTCTTCATTGTTTTTGCTAAATGCGATTTCCTGTTTTCTAAAATCAATGACAGAATCCATGAAGCATACAAGATGCTTCCTATCTTTTCCCTATGCCATTTGTTATGTATAGCATCCCTCTGCAGCATCTGTTCTAGCTGAACGCCATGGTTTCATCCGCACGTTTCAAGTGTCACAGAGGCTCCTACTTTATGTGGCTTATGAAGGCTCATGTTTGCAAGCCTTGTCAGTTGCAGCTGGTTCTGTTCCACATCTCTTCATATTGGACGAAAGACCGTTCCAACAGTACAGTTGTTTAAAGTCACAGCAACCGATAATACCGTAAATTATGTATACCTTTCATAATCTTCATCATAAGTCTGTGAGCATCAAATATATGCTTTTCTTTCGGATTCTTACATTAACCCAGGTATACTTTTCCTTTTTTAATCTTCTCTTTTTCTAAGAAATGTTTCCCTGAGAATGTGCACCTCTGAATCCTTTCAGTTGACATTTTTACTTGTTAAATTGAAATACATAGCTAAATATATACTTGTGCATAATAAGTCCATCTATTCTTGTGCTGCAAACCAAGGAATGGTCATGTTTTGCAGTTGCTCAATAACAGCTATCAGATATCGGTTATCAGATAGACGTCCATTGATCGCTACCCCAGACACTTCACAGGCAGCTTTTGAGATTTATGATCTGCATCTGCAACCTTCTGAGTGAATATCTACCTAAAAACATTGCAAATCTTCAACTGTTTGATTGGATAAACTCACTCAAGGCATTCAGCTAAAAGAGGAAGCACACTAAACCGCATCTGTATTGCGTCACTGTTATAGGGAAAAATACAGGTTGTTTACATCTTCTTCAGGAAACACATTCACATACTATACAAAAAAATGTAAGACCTGTAAGTCACCCCATATGAAGGCACCAGACAAATAATTCAATACTTATAATGAAGTATGTTTTTCTTTTCTTTCTCCAACGCACATGGATTTATCTGGCAATGTCTGGTCAGAATACAATACCTTAAATATGCTGACAGTCAGCTGAACAGTCATACCTAGAACTACCCCCAAAAGTATTGGGACAGTGAAGTCCCAATAAATTTCATTTTGTTTTTTAATAAACATTTCTCAGGAAAAAAGCTTGACTAATGAGCACTAATCTAATTTTAATAAACTAAAATTCACCTCGTTGGTCACTTAAATTGATTATTCCTCTTTATTCTGAAGTTGGTCAGGTTTTTGTTAGAAATGTAGGCTCATAAATGAGCTGTGAAAATCTTATCAACCTGTCTAGGTTCTGACATTGCTAAGGTGCTTAAGCCGTCACCTGTCTCATAGTTACTGAAATATGATTTTGGAGTATATGGAGTATAAACTCAAAACAAAATGTTTTTCAGACTAGCTCATGTGATAATTTAGTTTCTTCCATGTACCTTTAAAGGCACTGATTAACAACCGTACCGTTCAAACAGAAAACCCTACATCATTATTGTCAGACAAAGTCTGGATCATGAGCTTGCAACAGTACATATATGTAAATACATACATCATTTGCTAAGCAACTGTTCAAAACAGTCTGATCATATCTTATTAATTTCCACTCTAAAAAATCTATTTTTTTCATTTGATTATTCCAGCAGACACCGTAAATGGAGAGAATAAGATACTATTCTAAATGTTTGGGTACAGCTTAATCAGAAACAGCTTTTCATCACTATGTCACAATTAAAAAAGTACAAGGTATATTAAAACACCACTTAATGGCTGAACTGTGTTGGAAACAGTATTAAAAAAGGTTCGAGAGAGAGAGAGAGACAGAAGAGAGTTGTCTACTATTTCTACCATATTTCAGTTGTGGTCTTATTCTCAAATCAGATGTCATTGCAAGGAAGTTATAGCGTTATTTCTGTACCTTGCAAAACAGCCTTTGAAACTGTTATAAAAAAAGATCCCACAAAATAGCCAAAAAGAACCATATCTTTTATATGCACACTACTGTAAGGTCTCTGCATTAACGTACAAAGAAATAATGCCTTAAAGGTGTGCCCCCTCATACCACAAGAGTTTTTGTCATCACACACAGCTGCATTTTATAACTTAACTGAATATAATTCTCTTCTTTAATACATGCTTTAAATGTGAGCATTTTTTAAAAAAGAATAATGCAAGATTGTGTTCTCATTTAATTCATTTCTCATGTGATCAGATTTCATAGTCATGAAAGAAACCACAAGTGATCCTTTAAGGCATGATTTCTTATGCAAATCATGTTCAGATTAGTGCTTCACTGCCGAGTTAAAACTACCTGGCATGTGTTCTGGCATTGGACTAATCCCCTGGATTGGTGATTAATTTCAAATTGTGAGAATCAGACTGTTTGCATGGACTTTTATGCATCGGATGTGTAAAGCCACTTCTCAAGCCAAAGTGACAAACTTCCTGTTTAACCTGAAATGGATGTGAAATTGAAATGGAAACATCTTGACCACATATGAATACTGAAGATTGTATTCCAGAACCGTTTCTTTAGCTAATATAGCAAATGTCAAGGGTAACATCATGGTCCTGGAGGGATTCAATTCTGCAGGTATTATAGGCAACAGCTAAATCACCAAAAACACTCTGTAAAGACCTAGAACTTGCTTAATGTGCTAATTAAGGCACCATTTAGAATGAAATTATGAACACCTTGTAAACCACTGGAACCAATTTTACTTGCTTAGATGATCAGACACCGAGATTTGCTGTAAGTCTTGATCTATAAATACTGTTCTCTAAGACTAGGTCTGGCCAACTCTGGCACATGCAATTGATGGAGCAGACCAATTCTTTTTTAAATAAAACTGAAAGTAACAGTTGCAAGGTCAGCCTACTCATGTGCTTTCTTATGGTAATAGAAAATGTCGCATTTAAAAGTAATTCTGATAGCTGTATACTCAAGAATTTTTTATTTCAAAACATAGCGTTAAACTATACATGATATTTTTTACCACGATAATGGCTTGATTGTGAGATTTGACTCTACAAAGATTTGGTCTTTAGACCAAATGTAAAAAGCAACAAAAGGTATACTTTTAGAAAATCTTTATCTACTCCAGCATTCACTTATTTTATAAACTGTATTTTTCCTTCATGATAAACTCTGATACACAGTTATGCAGTTTTGAATCAGTCTGTTCTACATTCTAGGCATGACTTTCATATTATCCCTAATCAATATCCATATCCATTTCCAAAGCATCAACAAATAACCCCTAAATAATAAAAAGGAGGAAACCACACATTCAATTAAAAATCAGTCACTGTGTACACTGTAAAGGAGGCAGAGATTTACCCTGGGATTGAAAACTTAGATCTTTACCTTTTAGGTGTGAACCATTTCCTTTTAAAGGAGAAAGACTAAGTAAATAAGAAAGACTGCAAGTCAAGGACCTGATACAATTACTCAAAATCCTCCAAAGCCCTGAAAAGGTTCATCATGAGGATTTCTTCAGAATAAACAGAGAAACACCAGCCAGAGGACAGAAGTGGAAACTCTGTGGCAGTGTATTTAAATCTAAGAGCAGGAGGCATCTTGACCTCAAAGGGTTGTGGGAGTCTGGGACAAGCTACCCAGCCATATTGCTTTAAAGGCTATCTTGGCTTTCCAGAAATGGCAGAATGAGATTCTTTGATCAATGCACTAACTACCCAACAAACGTGAAGGGCCGAATGGCAGCCTCTTGTTTTTATCATTCTCATGGTCTTAAACAGGTCATTACATGAGTGCAAAGTAGATTTTAAACACAATGTTATTACACAATGATGCATCTTGATCTTTCTAAGGCAAGGCTATTGTCTTTTTCTAAAAGATTTAATAATAATATTTCCTTACACTTAGCACTTTTCTGGACACTCCATTCAAAGCTGTTTACCCCTTCACCACCACCAATGTGCAGCATCCACCTGGATGATATAGTGCCATAGTGCGCCAGAACGCTCACCACACATCAGCTATTAGCGGGGAGGAGAGAAGAGTAACGAAGCCAATTCATAGATGGGGATTATTAGGTTAATTATACCATGACTGGTAAGGGTCAATGGGAAATTTGGCCAGGATGTTGGGGTTACACCCCTACTGTTTTTTGAGAAACATCCTAGGATTTTGAATGACCACAGGGAGATAGGACCTCGGTTTTACATCTCATCTGAAAGACGGCGCCTTTGTAGTGTCCCCGTCACTATACTAGGGCATTAGGACCCACATAGACTGCAGGATGAGCACCCCCTACTGGTCCCACTAACACCTCTTCTACCAACAACCTAAGTTGTCCCGAGGAGGTCTTCCATCCAGGTACTGACCAGGCTCACACCTGCTTAGCTTCAGTGGGTTGCCAGATGTGAGTTGATTTAAGGCTGAACTTATACAGAGACTTCTCTATATTGAGTATTCCAATACCTACTGCCTGATACAGTTACGCATTAGCTGCATCACCCCCATTAACAGATTATCTCATGCCAAGGAACTGTTAATGGGATGTAAGGTAGCACTAAACCAAAATTATCAACTATTGTGATACTAAGGCAATGCATGTTCTGTCATTACTGTTTTGTTTGGAGGCCTTTTATGTATTCTACTACCTTTCTAAATTGTACTCAATACCATTTATGTGCTTGGAGTTTAATGTTCTAACAGAAATACCTTTTAAGCTTAAGAAATATTCTGGGTACAGAACATTTCACTATTCTGCTTCTGTGAAAGTGTCAAATTTACAACAAGTACAACTTGTACTGCTTTCCAAGACAAACTAATCTTCTGTCATTTAAATTGCTGGCATAAGCATTTTCATTCCTTCTGTTTCACTCCTGCCAATTTTTTCACAGTTCATTAATCAAACAAAATAATGACAGGCTTCTGCACAAGTAGTTTTGTGGGTAGAAATATAATTTCAGTCCTCTTTCTATAGCAGATAATTAGGGACAGGTGAAAAAATACCAGAAGTCAATATGTATTTTATTTTTTAAACCATACTTCTCCACTGCTGGGGAAAGCAATCAGGACTTTCATTAAAGGAATTGGAAATGCCTTAAAGTTCTGTTTTTAGATTTTTCCAGCTGATTCCTTGTCTCACCCCTGCAGAGTTTTTTCATTGAAGGAAAAGAATGATAAGAGGCATTATTGTGGCACTATAAGTAAAGCTGAATCCTTGCTAATAATAAAACTTATCTGTGATACAATACTTGTTAAAGAAACTGAAAGAAGTGATTAACAATACATCATAATTTAAAAGTTCATTTTTTTCCTTCATCCTAATTCACTTTGACAAAAAAAATGCTTTTCCCATCCTTCACAGTTGTGAAAATAAGTTTGAACACCTCTTGTAGAGCACAGCATATTCAGTCATGTTCCAAATTGCAAAATGGCACTTCGATGTTCCTTACTGTGAAGAAAACTCACATAAGCATATAATTTGAAATGACAAATATGATAAGAATTTAACAAATGTCAGAAAAGCAATTCTCCCTGATGGTTTTCAGAAATTCTAAATCTTCTCACAGTATTAAATACTTCTAGTACAGTGTATAAAACTGCAATGTAAAAGACCTGTTAAGTCCTTCCCCAAAATGACAGGAATAAAACAAAATAATCTGTAGTGGTGAGTTTTCATCTTTAAATGATGCTGGAAGTGTTTATGAACAAAATAATTGCTTTTGCCAAAAATAGTTTGATAAAAAGCATTTTTTGACAAAAAGGAATGCATTTCAGAATTCTGACATTTCACATACTGTATACACACCTCTGCAAGACTCAACAGAATTACGCTGGAATTTAAGATCTCACATCTTCTGTAAGGAAAATAATAAAACACTGACTAGAACATTTACTTTGTTCATCAATATTATAGAGTTGGAAATATTCTTCATTATATCAAGCTGCAGGCATGTAAAGTAGTACATTCAGTAAAGGATGTTCTAGATGAAGCTCTACTGAAGCTCTGCTATATCTGGTGGAAAAGGTAATTAATGCCAACACTTATAAATGCACTGGAAGGACAAGGCTTCAGAGCATCACCAGAGCTGTGAGGCCTTACCATGGAGGAACGGAAAGGAACGACGAGGAATGAAACTGAATTGTCTGCACGCACAGATGGTCTTACCCTTTGGAAAATATCTTCATGCATTTCGTCAGCATCACCGTTACTGGTCACTGAAATTTCAGCTGCAGTATTTCTTGGGGATTCCTCAGCCATCGCAATCTCCTACAATAACACACAACAATAACAAAGTTAAAAACCATTTGACATTTGAGAAACTCACACTAGCAACACGCAAAGGTACTTTCTATGGTACTGTGAATGACTCAAAAATGATCGCAGCTTTCCTGACATGAAATCTTAAGAAGGTTCTAAAGGGGAGCTGCCCAGTGTGCAACTGCACAAGGAACCAGCAGAGGTTAATTCCACTCTGGGGGGGAAAAAGAAAGGAAAATGCACAACGATTCTGACGTTTGAAAATGATCTTTAAATTACAATAACTGAAGACAGCCAAAATTTGAGTAAAATACATATTATAATACTCAACTATTATTTACTTTAATAATAACAGCACAAGACCTGAAACCTCTGCTTGTTCCAAAAACCTTAAGATGCTTCAACACTATGAAACTGCAGTTTGAACTTATATCTGACTACTAAGACTAATAATTGTTTGCATTTTGAAAACACAGATTTCACACTAGGGAAGCTGGAAATTAACAGGCTGTTCTCCTTTCACGACATTAAAAGAAGAAATGCAAATTTACAATTTCAATACACTACTTAATATCCTGTCTTTAATTTCCTTAAATAATCTTTATTCCATTGAAATGTAGTTTAAAATAACTGAAATAAAAGAAATGTAAAATGACTATTATATGATTACATGACACCCTTTACCATTTTATTGAAAAATGTTTTAGAGATGCAGTATTTAGAAAAAGTGTCAAATTTGTACACATTAGTAATGTTACCATATTCTAATCATATCTTGTGGTGCTTACCTCGTCATTTTGGACAAATATGCTAAGCATCAATGTATTTACTTGTCTGGGACCATTCTTGGGATACACATTGTATGTGAGAGTATAAGTTTTAAAATATATGACAAAAAAGCCTTTTGTTTCACTGCAAACGCACACTTTTTCACAAAAAATGCATCTATTTTTAAATAAAGGTTACAAAATAAAATACAGCATACATTTACTCGATATATTTGCCCAGTAAGGACTTGGAAAACTTTCTCAATAAAATCTTTAGTTTGTGTAATAACTGTGTTGCCTAAAGGTGTGTATTATACATTCACAGCACAAGAATTAACCTCCCCTTGTTTGAGGTAGAGGTGGAGCACAACAGCTTTACATTCAGTGTTCAGTTATGTAATCGCCATTTAAATACATGAATAAAAATGTTGCTTACTCACTTTTGCCTTCCTTTTCCAACAGTACAAAAGTTGGAAACCTACCAGCTATAAAAATACTGATACTGGAAATGTATGCACTTGAATTCATTTTAGAATCAAATAATATAAAGATGTACCTGTGTAAAAACATTTAGAAAACGGTTTATTTGATTGTTGCTGCATAAATTCTTCATCTTCCCTTCATAACTGCTACACAAGCACAAGCTACATAATTCATTAGGGACATACGCAAATGACTTAATGTGAGTAAGAGGTCATGACCTTTGTTTTAGCATGGTTTATTGCTTTTGATCCTAAAACAAATGCCATGACCTCCTATGCATGTTATGTCACTTGCATTAAAGCATAATTGAGTTGATTTCAATATCGTATAGCACTAATTATGGGATTATGAAGCTATAATAGAGCAATATTCAAATAAAGTGTTGCCACTATTAAATACTCATGACTTAAATATCCCCCATGTTCCCATTTAAGCAAACAAGCCACATAAAAATAAAAAGAACACAGTCCGTCTGATGATAGGAAAGTGAGACGACCAGATTTCGAAGAAATTAATCTTTGTTCCTGAATGTAGCCTTTCAATCTCGGCAAACAGGGCAGGGGGTTTGCAAAGACAACATGACCATCCCTCCCACAGTCTCTTCTTCTGCGGGTTCAAAACTATTAGTGGCCTCTTTCCCTGCCAAGTAGCCTTTCAAAAGCACACACACACACCATGCGTGTGCCATTACTATGGGTAACCACATGCTGGGAATTCAAACCACAGGAGTGCACGCCATAGCGTACAAGTAGTCTGGAAGCAGCAGGAAGAAAAACCAAAGAAAACCCTAATGAGATATCCACCCTTTTCCACTGGTAAATAGTGGATAATAAATAAATCACCTGCTGGAAGCTATGCTCCACAAATTCTCATTAGATGAATCAAGAGTCATAAGCCATTGAATTGAAAGTTGATAGTTTTCCTCCTGTGTAATGGGGTCAGGTATGAATGAGTTAAAAGACTAGAAGTCACCCAGTAGTTGAAGCTGATACCCTGGCTTCTTTCAAGAAACAGCTGGATGAGATCCAATGGATCAATCAGCTCCTAACTGCCGAACAGGCTTGTCAGGCCAAATGGCTTCCTCTCTTCTTCTGACTCACGCTCACACCACTGGGGTACGAGTGTCACAAGTAAAGCAAATGAAGGAAAGAAATGAGAGAAATTGAATTAAAGAAAATCCTGTGCTATTACAGAAGAACAGTACAAATTCTAATGACAAAAATCTTTAATTGACCAAAACACCCAATCAGAAATGTGAAAACCCTTAGCTTGCCTCTTTTCCCCACCAACTAAAAATGGGACATGCATGTTTTTAAAATAAAAATACTAATAAGCAATAAGACCTATTTAACAAATGTGAATTTACAAGAACTTCATTTAGAACACCAAGACTATACTCTTCAGTGTACAGGTGATGTTGTGCAGAAGGGAAAGGTGTGTTTCTGGAGTGCCTTTCCTTTTCTGGAGTAGTTTTCAAGTATTACCCATTTTATCACACTGCTTACAATGCCAGGGAATCCAGAAAAATAAAATGTATCTGCTGTATTACAAAACAGTAATACTTAGAATGCTAAGAATTATCAATAAGCTCTCTTCTAAGTTACATGCTGCCATCTAATGGACAGTCAGAAACTAAAATTAAAAATTCAGTAGGCCTAAAGAGAACCATATTTATGACTATCTGCCATGATAGCTTTTTGAAACCTGGGTACTAGATTCCTTCTAGGTGAAGAAATGCATGCCAGTTTATTAAACTAAAAAAATGACAATGTTAGAACAATAATTTAATGGTCCACTACATAAACTTTCAAATACTAGAATGATACTGAATAACGAAACAGTGCTACTGTATACTTTACAAGACAAAAAAACATCCTTCAAGTAACTGAACTGGAAATTGTACAGCTGGGTTTCACTTGTAAGAAGCTGGTAATGTTAAAGGCAAAATATATAAAACAAAGTTAAAAAATAAACTAAAGAAATTAACCATTTTCTTTAACTTTTCTTCAACTGGAGGATCACTAGAAAAGTACAGTGAGCTGACTTTGTTCTCAATCATACCTCCACTCACCCAGCAGTCTGTATCACAGCAAAACAACTTTCAGCTTAGTGAAAATTATATGTGCTAAGACTAGGATTTTACTTTAATTTTGTAACAGATTTTCAAAAATATGACAGTGTAAACAGTGAATAATCGAATGTGTCCAGAGCTTCAGTCAATTAAACTCTTTAAATTATACTTAATTTTTTATGCTTATTATAACTGAGTGATAATAATTGTTCTCAAAAATTGTAATGTTCTGTGATAAGAAATTTGGAATTTCTGACAGCATTTTAAGCAATTTGAGCTAAGAACACATTTTTGTTTATAGTAATGTAGACCAAAACTTAATCCTGTGTGAATCAGCCACACCTGAGAATTTCCCTTCTACCATGTGTCTATGAGCTCATACTCACTGACTACCCTAAAGTACCTTAGTTTCTCAGTGTTTGTTCATACTCATTTGAGAAATGCCAATGACAGGATAGTGGCTGGCTGCCATCTTGGATGTAACCTGCACTACAGGTTGCATATCTTTTTATTCATTACTGTTGGCTTGTTTTGCATATTAAAACCAAAAATAATGATCATTCAAAAAAAAGTAATTTACTGAAACCTGATCTAATATTCATGATTTATAACATATCACTAAAATATCTGGTCAGGAAAACACTATTTAAAACAGGAGGATGCGAGCTTTGCTCCTGAGGTAACCTGTGCTGGTTAAAGCACAAAAACATTTTAAACATGAGATCGCTTCTTTTTAATAGAATTTTATTTACTGTATGTTTGGGAGAGCTGGAAGACGAAAGACAGCATACCTAGTCTAAAAACGAATTCACCCACCATGGAATGTGACTAGTCAGTGAGGTCATATACAACTACAAAGACCGGTCAATACAAAGCAATTCAGGTGGCTTGAATTGTAAAACATTCTGTATTAACATACATAGAATATGAAGTCTTCAGTATTTATTTCTGATTATTCAAGGAATCCAGCTTTGTTTAAACTATAATTACTTTTGAAGGGTTTTGTGTCTCCTCAGTAAGAGAAGAGCATGGAAGACCTTTGTTTTATATACTTTCACAAATCACTGAAAAGTAAACACTGCAATTGTGTTTCACACAGTGGAGAAGTAAAAGGATTGTTCATAATATGATAAATATGTCAGGAGATTTATAATACAACACATGGCAAAAATTACCAAAAGCATAAAGGCCCACTGGAGACCTCTGAAATAAGCTTATAAACTAGAAGTTGTAGGAAGAATGAAAAGAGAGATGTATTTGGGAAAAATAAATAATTTTACGTTCTGGACAAAACAATAGACAAACATAAAAAAGACAGAAAAAGATCATTTTAGCATGCAATGATAAAGACCTCAGTTCTATAGTTCTCTATTCTCTACAATTTAAATCAAATATATAAATAAAAAGGAGCAAAATAGGCTGAAGAGATTTTTAAAATATGAAATATGAAATATGAGATTAATATGAAAACAGTCTCTGTTCAGGGTGTAGCAAAAAATACACACATTTCATCCCACACAATCAAGACTTTTGTCTTAGTCAAGTTTAACAAAAAGGTGGAAAATCAAACTATAAGTAACACACTGTATACTGTTTTTATTATAACTTTCTCACAATGAGGCAATTCCAGGTTAAGATAACCATACCAATAAAGCAGAGCTATTTATTAAGCCACAAAATGATATCACCCAAATCCTCTTTCACCACCATGCACATGGCTACTCTCAAAACACCTGATAAAAATATGTTCCGTTTACACCATGTGAGACTTGTAGCAAAATGATCATTCACCAATAGATTTGAAAACATTTAAATCTGAGCAAACTCAACTCTAGCTTTCGACTTTGCTGTCCCAAAAACTTTGAAGGGCAATATACATAAGGTAACAGAAAGAAATAAGCCAAGTGCTGGACTTTATCCACATAAAGTATAAGGAGCAAGTCACCTCTCCTTTGTAAAAAGTAAATAATTTACTATTTATGTTAAAAAGTTGTAACTGGACTATCCAACCCCCCATACCAGAAATGTAATGACTTTTTTCATATATATTTACATTATAGCATGTATGAACTTCCTGCTGTAATAACAAAACTGCTATAGCTATTCCTTAGTTCTCTCAGAATGACAAGTTAGGTACTGTATTTCCCAGCTGAGGCTCAATGACCTCCACAGCAGCATGACACTCATTCTTTTACAGCTCCTGATAGCAGATATCTTTGTGTTGTAAGTGTAGCAGCAGGGGACTGGCTCAACACATTAAGAGTCAATCAGAATTGTGGAAATGACTTAAGTTGAAGGTCACACATTTTATTGCTTTGTTTAAGTGCAGTACAATCACAATCCTATTTACATTTGCTCTATAAAATTCAATTTTTTGAAAAAATGAAAAATTATTTATTGAATAAATTGTACATAGTGTATCTGTAATTTAAATACCAAAACTGTACTTCAGTACATACAAAGGGGTACAAATCAAGTTAAAACAGTTAATAACATTATAGCACCCCAACAATTATAGTTGCTTGGCTGTAAATAATAATAATTGTAGAATAATTGTTTTCAACTAAGTGTCTATAGGACCTGATTGGATCTCAGCACATTACTCTCACAGCTGAGACTCTTTTGAGGCAGCAGTTACATGAATTAGAATTCAGGAGTTTAAGAGCAAAACTTTTATTCCTGGAATAGATCCCATTACAGCAAATTAACTGAACATCTGGAAGTCAACCTATTCTTGGAACTACACTAAAACTTCCAAATCTCACCAATTTGCACAACCCCTCTCTTATTTAACTGGTTCTCAACCTTTAACTTATCACAGTCTTTGAGGTTTTGGGTAAAACACAAATTATGGAAAATATTTTTTCTTCTAAGACATATTTTAATAAGTCTGAAATTGATCAGCTCTTTATGCTACACCACACGGATGATTCCAGATCGAAAAGTCCGCACTGAGCCTCTGTCACAGATGTACTCAGGGTATGCCTAACATCTATTTACACATGCTTTAGGAACACCCTGTGACAAAGTGCTATACTGTACATGTATATGTAAGCTACAACATCAGAGCAGATTGCCCCAGACTGCTTCTTCTTACTGACACTTCCCCGACCACAGTCGGTTTTCACGAAAAAAAAAATAACATACGCTGAAATTAGAGGTTCTTTCCAATGAAAACAATGGAGTTAGTGGGGTACATATCATCTAAAATCATTTCGTTGGCAATTGTTAAATGTTTTGGTCAACAAGGCCTTTTGCTGACAGGTTTTATTGAAGCCAAAAAATGTTGTGTGGCTGGGTGGAGACCAAGATCCCTCTTAATCTCGCGTGTTTGCATTCCTTTATACACTATACTTTATTAAGAGGAGTGCACATAAATTACAGAGCCTTTTTTAATTTCTAAAGTTCATTTAAAATTTTCTTTATTTTGAGAACTCCCTTATTTAGTTATGATCTATTTGTCATATACTACACAGTATGTATGTAAGTTTGTTCACAAAAAACATTCATGATTACTGAACAAAATCGTACAAAAAGCTTATTAACCTACTATTTTGTGATTCTGTAGCTCATAATATTCACAGAAAGAATAATATCATACAGAAAAATATAATTTGGTTTGAGAAATCTTCATCAAAGTAATGTACAGTAATTGCAGGAGTACTTCAGGGGCATAAAAACTAAGAGATATGAAGTCCCATGGTGGTCCATTAATATACAACAATGTATACTTACAAGTACAGCAATGACAGTTAAATAGATAAGACAGGTCTTCTGTCTTTCTACATTCTCTAGCTTTGACTTTAGATCCTATTTAATTTTTTATTCACCATTGACCAAACATGCACAGGTACTGGACAGGAAAGGTATTTATTTACAGGTAGTACTAATGTTTCATTGTAAAGAATCCATTTAAACTTGAAGCAAAAATCACTTTGTAAAATCATCATGTATAATAAGGACATTCATTTCAGTTATTTTAATTTTAAAACACATGCAACGGCAACATCCATACCATCAAAGTGTAATAACACCAGAAAAAGCTTCTAATGCTTTCCTACACATAGAATTTAATAAAACTGTATTTCATTCATTTTATAATCATGAGTGATGACCTTTAGAATGTATTACTTTTGTTGCAGTTACTGTATCTTGTATGGTAACAAAAAATTCAAAAGCTTAAGTCTACATTACAGGGTAAATTGCTAGTTCCAGCAACACGCTATTTTCCGTCATTGGTTGGTATTAAGTATTATTAAGCATGACCAAGTGTCTTCACAATTAAGTGATGTTCAACGATATTATATTTTAGCTGGTTGTTGCGATTATCAGATCAATTAAACATTTATATTATGCACAAATTGTGGCTTAACTTTGTCAGCAAAAAAAAAGAGAACATGGGGACAAAGGTCTATTGTATGCAATTAAAGTGCAACATTATTATACAGACATAAAAGATTAAACATCTACATTATATGAATTATTATAGAAACTTTAATTTAATCCACACCAATTAAACTATGTTAAATGTAATAACCATAATATATTAAAATCTAATTTACTATTGACATTTAAAAATTTAAAAATGAATAAACATTAAACTTTCTCAAATTTAATACAAAGAGAATTCTGTCTTGTGTGTATGCTGCTGAGGTACTGAAACTGAAATACACATCTCTGTGTACAGTATGCTCTTACTGAAGACTACTAACTGTAAAAAAAAAAGCTGCAGTAAATGTCAGCAAAACCTAGGAGGCCCTTACCAATCATGGCCTTGTCGTCTGTCACACAACTGACTGAACACTTTGTGACAAACATGGCAGGCTGAACACATCATCTTCATCTAGAAGCTACTTGGGTCCACAAGCAAATCCTGGGTCCTGGATTTATTTTAGTCTGATTCAATCAACATGACAGCAAGGTAAAGTCACTTTAGGGGTAAAACAGGCAAGAGCTGTGTAGTATGCACATTACCCCCTTGAATTCTGAGTCACTATCAACAAACAGGGGTTGTGTTATAAATGTACAAAAAATGGAAATAAAACGCTATTGCATCCTTACATAGGCCTAATACATTGTGGACAATTATTGTTCCTAAGTATGTGTAGAAATTTGTTACAGACAATAATATATTTGGTTTATAAAACTGATTTTAGAAAAGGAATCAACAATAAGAACATTTATTGGTAAAGCAAAACAAAACCTGGAACATTTTGGCTTAGGCCTACTGCATGTCCTAACAATGTTTTGAGGACACAGAGTAGCTACTGCTCCACCTTTAGGTACGACCAGAAAAACATTAAAATAGTCACAGCTTCAAGGAACTACAGTAACACTGATGGGCCAAACTACCTCCTTCCTGTACTGTTTTGATGTTCAGATACACTGAGCCTGTTAGTATTTATTTTGTAATCAATACAATGCAATTAAAACATTTTGGAAATAGGGAATCATTTAAAACCAGTTTAATGCTGCTAATTTCAGTAATTTGTTATTATACATATGCTACAACAAAATTAACCCAGGAAGGTTTCTTTATGCACTCGCAAATCACATTAAACCTCTCAGCATATTTAACACAGTGGCAATATAAAACTCATATCAAACTCTTAGGAGTTATTTGGGAAAAACATTCTTAGCATGACAGCTATTTATTTTTATCTTCATCTAAACGAATAAGCTTAATTAATATTCTCATCACCTCATTTGCCTTCTGAGGATCCTCAGCTTGAACCTTTCCACCTTCAGTCTCAATACTTACTTCAGACATTCCTGAAAAACAGACATGGAACCATGAAAACAGTTTCTCCAAGAACACTCTCCACCTAAAACACAAAATTCTAAAGTATTAAAGTCACACATACCCTTTTTAATCCTTTCTACCAAAATGTACTTTCTTTAATTCTAAAACCAAATACCGTACCTGTAATTTAGAGTACAAACCTACACCATTGTGAGACAGCTTTCGTCCTCCTTCAATGCCCTATTTCTAAATACACACCTGTAAACCAGTTACAGAATAGCTTACACACAAATAATACATATCAGATGTCAAAATATTTCCATGTCTAATGACCACACTACATGTATTGACATGTATTTTTCCTGACTTGCATACTCAAAATACAATGCTACTTTTAAAGTCTTAAATTTTTCCAAAATGACATTAGTTGAAGACTCGCTGGACTTTTTCACATACAGTACAGCACTGATGTCCAAGAACTGGTGCATTATTCTGCTCTCTCTGAATCTGTCCAACCTGTAATCTGAATTTTGATGCTCATATTCCCCTAGCTGAACAAACTTTTTTGCAGTACTAGAACTTTCTTCATTAGCTGCCAAGTTCAAGTTAGATTTGATTGTTATCTGTTACTCTTACCACTGGACTCAAAATGACTTGGATACTGTCAGTATACAAAGTCATCACAGACTAGTTTCAAGTGCTGGACCTTGAATAATTTTAAGTTATGTACCCACTTGGAAAAGAAAAACACAATTGCATACTTAAATATAAGAGCAAAAAGCAAAGTTAATTACATTTCAATCATTTTCAAAGAAACAAATGGAAACTACTTTTACATATTGGGTTAAGAAGGAAATATATGGCTGGTTGTGACAGTCAAAGCAGTTTTGTGCTCTTTTTACCTCTCAATCCTGGCAACGTAAAAGCATGGAACACTGTGAATAACCACTGACAATGCTCACAATGTCCAGACAGTAAGCATGCTCAGAATCTAACTACAACACAGAGTATAAGCAGAAGAAGCAGTAATTGGGTCTTCACCTGTCAGTGACAGCACCACAGTCTTAGACCTGGAATGTGGAGGATACTTGAGTTATGAGATAAAACATAAGTCAAGACACATCAAGTCTGAGCAAGCAGGCTATTTGTTTTAAAGCAGCAGTAGCAGAAGAAAGAAGTTGAAGACAGAATTCTCTTTGTCTGGCATTAAATATGTAGACGTCCTTGTTCAGCTATAAAACACCACTCAGTACAAAAATCTAATTCAACGAACGTTTTGTAGTACCTCCAGCACATTCGTTTTTCAAATGAACTTAAGATATATGTATATAAAAACATATACATTATACACTTTAGGAGTGAAAAATGAAAAGTAAACAAGACTAGTATTATATGCCCTCTTATTACTAGGATACTAGCAATCCATGACAGAAATTAAAAGCATAACATTTCTCACTAGACAGCTTTAAGAGAAATGTGTACTGTTGTTCACTGTGTTAACAAAGCAAATAATACATATAAAAACCTGGATCCAAAAACCACAAAGAATATGTTCTGAATCTCAAATGACATTTTTCTAAATGTTTCTGCATGGTAATGAGTATTTTAATTACTCAAAAAAGCTGCAGGATGATAATATAAAAACAAAGAAATAAGCCTACATTATGACAGTGTCAATTAGGGAGTTGTGTAATAGCTGCATAACTGGACCTCTCTCCTACTTTCCCCACAAGTTATGATGAAAGTGGACACATACATTTCATTAATATTCTCACTGTAAGATATGTTTACTCTATTAAAATAAAAAGTAGATATTTATTTCTTCTACAACATTCATAC
Organism: Lepisosteus platostomus; assembly: GCF_059453375.1. Lineage (NCBI taxonomy): Eukaryota > Metazoa > Chordata > Actinopteri > Semionotiformes > Lepisosteidae > Lepisosteus > Lepisosteus platostomus. The sequence goes on along the minus strand of NC_142611.1, from coordinate 58,800,842 downwards.
TGTGTGACTGGCGACATTGGGGTCATACCAATCTCATATTTCATATTGTCAGCACTGCCATATTAGATGGTTCTTCTATTGTTTTTCACCAGGGCAAGTCTGCTTGGCTCTGTATGCTCTTCACAAGCAGTGCAGTGAAAAGGCACATTCTCAGTGATTTCTTACAGACCCACCCTAAGGAGGATGCCAACCCAATACCAAAGGGATGTGCAAAGATCTGACATAAAAGAGGAGAAAAAACTCACAACACATACCATAACCAAACAGGTTGAATGGCTCTGTTGTTGATGTCACAGCTAGCCCATAATCCTTCTAATCAAAGTAATTACAATACAATTAGTATCCACAATGCATTTTCAGTGAGCTATTTTTATGTATATTTTTAGGTTTGTAGAAACCTCCAATGGATTGTTGTAGAATCACAACAAATCTAAGTCTAAAGGGAATAAAGGCCTAACAGTGAAGAACTGACTCTTGGATCAAGTGTTTTATATTCTACAACAAAATGGACTTTGGAAGGAAGACTAAAGGTACACTAAACTTCTACAGTTCAAGTATCAAGAAATAAAAGCCATTCCTTGAAGATAATTAGATTAGTTTTAATTAGTACATTAATTTAACAGTCAGCAAACTTTGCAGGGATAAGAAAAACCACTGAGCTCACACTAACATAATACATATTACAAACTCTGCTTTCCATTGAAATGTACTGATTTGAATCAATGAAATTTTTTTAAAAAAAGCCTTATATATGTATGTTGCTATTTAGGACATGATCTTCTCTTTTGCCATGAAACTGTGTAAATCTAATCAGATTGGATAAGCTGCTTTGTGTTTATTTTACATTTATGGTATGTACGATCACCAGGGGCCGGGTTTTGGAAGGGAGATATTTCCCCCATCACATGTTACAGGTGCTTGATATGAACACAACCTCAGCAAGACTGCTGACAGTTGTTTCAAAACAGTTGTCAAGAAAGCAGTCTATCAGCCATGAAAATAATGTGAAACACCTGACGATATAAATCAATCACTATCTGCTCAATAACGTGGACGCCTAGTAGGTAGAAGCGAGGGAGGTGCACGTGGTATTGTGATTGAAAACAAAAAAGATATTTGGGTGTTAAAAGAATGTTGGTTTTTGATTTAGACCTCACTCGTCAAGCAGGTAGAGCTAGTTTTATATAGCTTTTTTGCGGTACACAGGTGTTTAACATTATTTTGATGACTGACAGACCTCTTCCTTGACAAAGAAGGGGAATTTTATTCTTAAAATCGGAAATAAAAAATGTTGGAGGAAGTCATTAAGCCATGTTGCAAAGACCACTGTTTCCAATCTACCCGATGAAACAGAACATTAGCCTAGTCATCAGTCAGTAGGAAATGCACAGCAGGTTCAGAACTAATAGAGAAATACAGAAAAAATACTAAAAAAGTGCCCACTGAAGTAGAAGATGAATAAAATAATTCAGTAAAAGGCTCTACTGACAACACCTGTAAAATATTACTACCATCTAAGAAAGGGTAACTACTGAAAATAATGAAATGATGATGCCGCTGATAACATACACAAATGTTATCAACGTTTACATCCTAATGATGGGCCACAAGGCCAGTGTTTCACACTACACTGGCAATCTTTCCCTTGGGGAAAAAAGCTGACTATGGATTCTCATATCCAACCACATGCATAACTGCTGATCAGAACAGGAGAGCGTAGCACCCTGGCTGTAGAATACTCACAACTGTTCTCCACTACTCTGGGCACTAATCCGTGTAAGATATGCTTGGATAAAAATAAAGTCTGGTTACACCACAATGCTATGCTCAACAAAACAAAGCTCCATTTCATTTTAACAAGATATCAAAATCATTAGGTTTAAAAAAACTATAAGATTAAATCAATACGAACATTTAGTCTTTTCAAATAAATAAAATAGGGTCAAGAAAACAGAGGTCAGAAAATAATCAAGCAACTATGATCATAATAGGGCAAATTGTGTACCATGAAAACGTGGTGATATGGAATCGGTAGAGAAAAGATGGCAGCACTTTAAAGATATACTGCTTGAAGCACAGAGCGAACATCTTGTGGATCAAATAGATACAAATATTCATTTGTTCCCTTACCTATTAAAGCAATTAATACAAAAAAATGGCAAGGGTAATTGCAACTGTGTCAGTATAAGCCAATTAAGTTGTAATAAACTATGTTCATGTAATATGTCACGACCACACTGTCACAGGTTCTGGATGTGTAATAAATGTAATGTGTAATGTTTTGTGATGTATTTAGATGTACAGAAGAGCTAAGTGTCCATAAAATTTTCCCTTAGGGGACAATACAAGTTCATCTTATCTTCAGCCCACAATTAACTACATCAAATGCTACAAAGCAGTAGTCCAAGCTGTTTAATATATCATTAACAAAACTTTAGGGAGAAAGAAATCTGTTCTTGGCAGCACAGTGGCACAGTGGGTAGCATCTCTGGGGCTCTGGGTTCAATTCTGGTCTTGAGGTGCTATCTGTGTGGAGTTTGTATGCTCTCCCTGTGTTCGTGTTGGTTTCCCCTGGGTGCTCCACCTACAGTTTTCACCTACAGTCCAAAGTCATACTGGTAGGTTAAGTGGCTTCTGAGAAAACTGTCGCTAGATGTGAGTGTGTGCGTGTCTGTGTGCCCTGTGATTGACTAGCGTCCTGTCCAGGATGTGCGATGCCTTGAGTCTGTTGCCTGCTGAGATGGGCTCCAGCTCCCCCACAACCCTGAACTGGAAAAACTGTTCGAAAACAGATGGACGGAAATCTGTTCTTCATTTGAAGAAATGCAGAACAACAAACTGCAAGCTTTGCATGATTAAAACAAATATTGCAATGGTTTTTTTTTAATGAAAAGTTGTTTTGTTCTACAACAGCAAAAGAACAGTAAAGGATGAAGTAAACTGTCACAAGAGACAATAGGAGCCTTTTAAAATTTGAAAGGAAAAATGTCTATTTTCTGAGGACTTCATTTACATGTTAAGTAAATGACACTTCTACTGACTATCAGGAAAGAAGATGCCACTTCTAGACCTCAACACAGGAGTACCCACTGACTAGAAAATTGGAAAACTGCCCAAGTAACACACAACATACAAGGCATGACAAAACCAAACAAAACAATTATAGACTTTTTATCATCTGCTCAATGAAGGGAACTCTGGCTGACAGCTATTTGCTCTGAGTGAACTCTAAATTACTGAATTTACTTAATCAGTTGCCTAACTGATTAAAATTCAACAGGTCTATGTCTTCAATGCTACCATGCTGCCAGAGATTTCTAAGACTAAGCTGGAGACCACTGTCTTTACAAAATTTCAGTTTGTTGGTAACTGTTTACTAACTGACGAGATTGTTTTGTTCCTATTTTCCTACAAATGCACCTGTATTTAAAACTGAAATCAACATTTGAGAACACCGTTAGTCCTACTTGCAGCATAAATAAGATTCCGGCCGTGGAGCCTTCTTCAGCTGTGAGCTGAAGAAGGCTTACACCCGAAGAAGGTTCCACGGCCAAAATGTTGTGTGTTCTTTCTTCTCTTTTCAGCACAGAATAAACCTATTACTTGTTCCTTTGCAGCCTTTGCATGCTGATGCAGCTACCCACCTGAACTACATAAATCAGATTTGTTCTTTTTCTGATGAAATACAAACATCCTGGCTGGAAATTCAGCCACAGTTCTTAGCTTTATCTTATATTTAAAGAGGAAACAGTGAAAAGAACAATTACATGGAAGACTATATTTATTGGACTTCCAGGAGTAAGGTCTCAAAAAGGGTCCATTTTGTTTTTAGCAACCTAGGTTTGGATAGTCTTGTCTCTTCTCATATCCCATCATACTCTTACTCCGTTTGTTCCTATCTCTGCCAACACTCTGGTCCTGTTTGCTCTTGAGTTCCGTATTTCCCTCCTCCCTTACCTTACTGTGGTTGAAATTCTGACTCGTGATAGAAGCTCAATGCTCAATCACCTTGTGGTGCATCATCAAACCTCGCCTGTTCACTTGAAATTCTAAATTTTACAGTCTTTTCCAGCTTTACAACTATTACCTCTTGTTCTGGCATGATACAAGTCTTTCGATATTTAAAAGGGTACTGACTGGCAAAGTAAACAGGACAGGTTACGAACTTGAAGACACCAGTAAAACTAAGAGGGTGTACATTTGAACTGCAAAGAGGGGGGATCTTTTCACAAAAAAGGGTTAACAGTGACTTGAACTTCCCAACCATGTTGTCAACGCAGATTAAGATATTTCAAGAAACTGGAATGGTGAAGACTCAGGAATATTACACTATCGACCAAAGACAAGCCAATTTTAACTTTTCCTATGTTCTTACTCTATAATAGCAATATTGTTTTACTGCACACCTATGGTCATGCAGTACATTATACTGTTTTACACTGTACTTCTTGTTATTCCTTGCTGTATTTGTTTATCCATGTAACATGCATATATCAATGTTACTCATACACAGTGTGATTTAAATAGTTTACTTGTACTGATGTGTTGCTTTAAATAATTTTTTATCTGTAAATGATGTGATAAAGGAATCAGCACAATGAATGAGAACACTGATGATAGGATACTTCATCATGAGAAAAAAAAAGTGGCTAATTTTAAATACACAGTACAGTGACTGTCATGTCTATAATAACTTAGGTCTTTATGTTCACGCTTCTACCAGATACTGAAATGTTAAAACAAAACTAGGCAAACGATGAACAAATGAGGAAGACAGAAAATCAGGAAGCGAAGGTGTTAGACGATACCAAGCATACCTCTGACAATTGTAATCGGAAGAGCAAATAAAAATGACGTTGGTCATACAAGAAAATAAATTGTAACTAAGAATCTAAGGCATCAGAATTACAGTTTACTACACAGTACTGATGCAACACGGCTCCTATAAGAATGCAGAAGGAAGCGCATCAACGGCTCCATCTGGATGTGAGAGACACGTAAACGGTAGTTACACAAGCCAACTACAACTCTCAAAACTCCCAACAACTCCTTCATAACACAGCATCAACTTTAAAACGTACGTTAGGTTTATATGTACAGTATGCTCCTCTAGTTTCAAGTGATTTCTAATAATGCCAGGCTACTCTAATGGTTTTTTCCTTTGAGCCCTGGGTCTAATACCGAAATCCAATACTTCCTGAGAAATTCTACTCGAACTCATTTAAGGCTTCACAAAGCAAGTAACACTACACTTTGATTTTTAAGGGTAACGTCTTTAGAAAGGGGAAGTGAAGATTTGTTCAGAATTACACAAGCAAGGCTAACGTTTATGTCCGGCTCTGTCAATAACTCCACCGCTCTGGGGAATCGTACAAGACGTCAGCCTAATCCTCAACGTCGCCCACAGCACGCAACTTGATCCACAGCCACAGAAGCAAACTTGCAACAAGTCCCTCGTGAAGCCGATCACAAAAACAGGGCTCCACTTGTTCCTTCGTCTACACTAGCAACCAAACTGAGCCGTTCTCTCTCAACTTTTTGTGCCTCCGCCACTGGCACCACTTCCCACACACCCCCCTGCGACACCAACAGCTATGGTCGCGACTAGCTTACCGCTGTAGGGAAAATAAACCGTATCTTCAACAACAACAAAAAAAAAAACGTTTCGCCCTCCTACTAGAACAAGCAAAGAAACTCTTACCTGCTATTGTCTTCCGGGGCTCTACTGTTCTTTGCAAATGGGGTGGTGGCGGATTTTCGTCTTGGCGATGCCGTTGCCCTGGTGTGTTGAATTACAGTGTTAGCACTAGCAGCGTTTTGCAGCACCCATTGGATCACCCCCCCGCGCGCACACACTCACACAGTGGAGTCGCAGAGACCCGGAAGGAGACGGTTTCCAGGCGAGAAGAACAAGAAAGGGCAACAACATCCGGGCTCTTTCTCGAGCTGAAGGGGCGCAGCCTGGGTATCCCTTAATTGCACTGCGGGCACGCTTTGCGGTTGCGTATATGTACAAGAACTTCCTTTCGCGAACGTACTACTGTAGTTTTTTTTGCCGTCATTGCAAAAGTAACTGTAAAATAGCCAACGTTGAAAATTATTTTATTTATCAGTATCGATGTATTTCTGTTCATTGTGGAAATATTTTATTTAATGTATTTTCTGCACGCTTGAAGGAGCGTTTAAAAACAACCGGACAAATGTCTTCCTAAATACCCCCTTTGTTGTTGGATAAGGAAAGCACGGTTGCGGGTTATTATGTAAATGTAAATGCAAAATAAAAGTGGACGTTTCAGCTTTGAATTCGTTGTTATAAAAGATGGGTCACCTTAAGAGACAGGAGACAAGTATTTTTTTTAAGCTCTGAACACAGTAACCCTCCCATGATCAGTTCAAAAGAGGATCGAGATAGTGTTAATGTTTGGTCGGTCTTTATGTATTTTGTATATTTTATATATATAAAAATAACACGGCTATCAATTGTTGCCTGTTTCAAGCTAAACAATATAGAAACTATCTTCTGTGAAGGAAATGGAACTGGAACAGAGACGAACCAACTCATTTTTGACTTTTTGAAATTTGATAATCCAGAACCAAATAAAACCAGTGTCCATCCCTGAATATATAACATAACATCACTTTATTAGCCCTATACAATTTCTTGCATTAGGAATTTGTCTTTTTGCATACCCCCAGCTTGCTCTCCATGAGACACACAGATAGGGAGAGAGCCTGAGGTCAGAGCACAGAGTCAGCCATTGTACAGCACCCCTGAGCCAGCAACCTCGCAGCCAAAGGTGCAGATCCTTACCCACAGAGCCACCACTTCACCCCATATTATAGCAGAAGTTCAGGACTGTCAGTCCCCAATAACTGCAACATGGAAAGAGAAGAGCCTCTTTATTGAGGTGAAAGTAAACTTAAGTGCTGTAGCTTGTAAAAGAAAGCAAACAAGATGGTACCAGTTATGAAATAAAAAACAAAACACTCATCCATGTACAAAAAAAGATCTTGAATGCTTGTCAATCATTCCAGAAATCATGGTGTATGTACCAGTTAAGGGACCCATGCTTTGGGTCAGACTAAATGATTTTAGTTAGAACCTAGGATGATTTCAGGGTGCAGTATTGGCTGGCTAGATTATTTGATGTCACAATATGGTCTTTTCACTCTCAATCTGTGGAATGTCTTTTATCATCTGCAGGCACTTCAACAGTTTGGTAGCAGACTGTGCTGCCCTATTATTTGAATAAATATCAAGCAAGATGTGTTTAGTGTTGGCGAGACAAAGTTGCTGTATCGGATGTTAAACTTCGAGTACTGCTGCCTTTAATGCTGATGGTAGCAGTCGATATGGATTTTTTTTTCATAAGATAAGATCACTTTATTAGCCCTATACAATTTCTTGCATACACACACATAGGGAGAGAGAAGCCTGGGGTCAGAGTGCAGGGTCAGCCATTGTACAGCACCCCTGGAGCAGCTGGGGTTAAGGGCCTTACTCAGGGGCCCAACAGAGTAGGATTGTGGGATTTGAACCAGCAACCTTCCAGCCACTGGCGCAGATCCTTAGCCACGATATGGATGGGCTGGAAAAGCTTCCTTTGTTATTAGTTGGTACAAATAAAGACCTTAAAAACATCAGGTCACTACCAGTGGATTACAGGTCAACCAGCACAGGATGCCTGACCCAAGAAGTGTGAAAAATGTCTTTGTAAATTGGATAGAAGATTTAATGCTCAAAAGCAACAGATAGCTTTGTTAGCCAATGCCCTGTGTACCCCGCATATCTCCAGTTCATTGAGCTCTCGCCTTTGCCTTTTACTATGACAGCTAATGAGCACCCAATGAAGCATGGAACCATTAAAAGCTTTACCATAAACTAAAGGCTCCAGCTGCTGATCAAGCGGTTTATTGAGTGTGTGGAGAAAAACAAGGAGTTCACTTTATCACCGTTGGAGGTAGCAGATATGTTACACCTGAGCTGGAGAAGTGTACAGTAACTGAGCAAACATTTTCATCTAGTTATAAAAAAGGCCAAATTCAAGCCACAGAATGAAACAGCAGGCGTGGAAACAATAGCCAAAGACAACAACAGCGAACATGTGCATTCCTGATGTAACATCTGCAGGATTTTAGTTGCATACCAATAATGACAATAATGGCGATCCCATTTTTAATTTACTTCTTTATGTAACTGTTTTAAATTTCCTGCCCGTGTCTAATCCAATAAGGAATAAAATTAGGCTTAATTATTTTGTTTTGTCCGGTGGATTTACAATAATGTGAACTGGTGCAGTGTACAGAAATCACTTGAGATACTCATAAAGTATTTCAGGGCTTAATTGCCCTGAAAATGCATCTTGCAGAGTTTGCAAGAGGTTTAGCAAAATTACTTCAAATAGTCTTCTTTACAATGATCTAGTGTGTGGTAAACACATAACAAATTATTTGAAACACATGGATCTCCATATAAAGTAGTTTAATCTAACTGCTAAAAAATGACATTAACTGACATTGTACACAATCAAAGAAAGCAAAAGAATTCAGAAGTCTCGTATCATCTGAAATATTTAATTATTTAAATAGTTTCCAATATTTAATATTTGTCAAAATGACACAAAAATGAACAAATCAGCTGACCTATTTCAGTTGACAAAAAGTTGTACAGGATATGTAGTAATCTCCAGTAATCCCTACAGTGTTGTCAATGGATTACACTTGATATGTCGGCTGGAAGGCAAGTGTAATAAAAGGCAACTGAATATAAATTAAACTTCACTCAGGATGACAGATTATATGAAGACTTATACAAACAGGACATGTACCTTAAGTTATACAGTAAGATGCACAACTAATGTAAGTGACTTTTACAGTATGTGTTCTCACTGCCATTGACAAATACTGTCAAATAATTTGTTTCCTGTTTTCAAAAGGAAGAAAACTGGTAATTATTGAGCATGCTCTATGTGGAGTTTATTTTACATCATAAGAAAGTTTTCAGAATACATGAAAACGAACGCTCCATTTTAGATGAAGCACTTAAACATAACTTGAAAAAATATGCCACTGGGTGTATGGGAAAACCTTATAGTATGTCACTTGCCATACAGATTATCCTCTAGTTAAGTTCTAATTATTGTTTCCATAGCCTTAAATAATTAATAGAAACTAACTCCATTTAGACACCATCTGTATTGATGGGGCTGTATTCCTGCCAGTGGGTGTCACCCCTGTCTCCAAACAGTTGCTGCAAGATTTTGTTAAGCAGACCATTATTAGGTGAGCCGTGCAGGATCAGGCAGTGCTGTGTTCTCAGTATGTTTCAGGATCTAAATTATACATGTCATTTCTTTTTTTACAGCTCAGCATTGTATCAGTAAACCTGCTGTGTTTCAAATTCATTAATAATGACTTGTTTACTTTCGTAAAGTCTTCTTTGTTAAAGTTGCTGTAAATGTAAAAAAAATCCCTTTAAATTCACACTCAAGTCTCAGTTGTCTGCTTCTTTGAAACCTTGTAGCATTGGTCGATCAGATGATCTATAAGAGAATGGTGAACAAAGTGCTTGAATCGAATGCATTGGGACATATAGTGACAGGGACACTATACTGTAAACAGGCGCCGTCCTTACTGACTCTCTGTGGTCATTAAAAATCCCAGGGCGTTTCTCGAAAAGAGTAGGGGTGTAACCCCGGCATCTCGGCCAAATTTCCCATTGGCCTCCTAATAATCCCCATCTTGAATTGGCTTCATTACTCTGCTCTCCTCCCCACTCATAGCTGATGTGTGGTGAGTGTTCTGGCGCACAATGGCTGCCATTGCATCATCCAGGTGGATGCTGCACATTGGTGGTGGTGGAGGGGAGTCCCCATTACCTATAAAGCACTTTGAGTGGATTGTCCAGAAAATGACTATACAGTATAAATGTAAGCAATTATTATTATTTCCACTTAAATCCACTGATGACCTTAAAAACTAAGGTACCAAAGAAATTTACACATGAAAGTAAAACCAGTATTAGTTAAACTTATTTCCTCCTTAAACTTAATTTCCTGGATTGCTGTACCTTTAGCTCTACACTGGCAATAGCCGTTATTGAACACGTCACAGCTACAACTACAACTACAGTGAAATAGGAGGAAACATGACAGTGCTTGTAGAACACATTTGTGCCACAAGATGGAGGCAATGAGACAGACTTCAGAAAAGAGTTCGTGTTTTGGTTCAGAATGTTCTGTGTGTTATATCTGGAAGAATCCTTACAACACTATTTATTATTCTTATGTAGAATAGATTTTGTAATTAATCAAGTGAAGGCCTGTTTTAATACCTGCCCCTTATGTTTTGAGAGAACCCTAAATCCAGGATAAAGCTTGATACATCTAGACTTAATCTTCAAAAGCTTTTGTTTCTAGGTAAGGTTTATGACAAACAACCAAGATCAAACTCAGCATAAGTTAATGCATTTTATGGCTACACCCTGGATTCTCTTAGGCTAGTTGCTTGCTGTGGAGAGCCTGTATGCTCCTGGGGAACAACATTCCCATCACCGTCTCATCTTACACCTAGACATCTTACATGGACGAGGCAAGATGTCTGATATAGCAATTACAGTGCACTATCTCTTCAAAGGTTCTGTTCACTCTGTTCAGTCCTTTGCTTCTATTATAAAGATAGTGCTCTCTGATCCCCTTTTTACCCCACCCTCTGACCACTCTGCATTATATTATAGCCATCTTTAAACTAAATACTATAGTAAACCAATATTTCTTGCGAAATAGATCATCCATCCATAAAACTAACTACAGTTTTCCTGAATAATGAATGCAGTTCCAGCACTCAACACTCACTAGCTCAACAATGCAACTTGAAAAACAAAGAAAGTCAAAATACCAATAAAAAGAATGAAGGTAGTGTAGCAGAATAGATTTCTAAATAAGGAAGAGCATGTCCTGGGCTAACCTGCAACCAGTCAGAATTAGTGTTCAGTGAGTCATTATTGTATCATAATTCAGTCAGTTGTCTTTTCCCCAGTTTTAGGTTTAACAGACTTATTTTCCAAGATGAAGGACATGACTATTCTAGACTAATCCTGAGCTCATAAATATGACTGCAAATGAAGTTCTAAAAATAATATAATGGTACCATAATATTAGGTCTCAAAATTAAAAATGAAGCAAAGGAAAATAAATCCCAAGAACCAGTCCTGATATTGTATTTTTCCATATTAATGTCTGGGCACGCTACCAATTTAACAGTTAAAAGTCTTATAAAAGGTGAGAGCTCATGTGCTAAAGTATCATCAAAACAATTTTCTCAGGACTTAATAACCGATTAAAATATATTATAGGGAAAGATGTTGTTTGTTATGTCCGGGCAAGCCACAGCTCATCGTCCTCGGTCTCCACGGAAACCAGCCGCATTCCCACGGGACTCCCAGAGCTGTGAGGTCTCACTCGGGCCGCTTGTCATAACCACCCGCCATCAATTAAAGGGTGATTATTCCATCAGTCCAAGACAACCTTGATCTGCCTGTAGTCCAGTGCTCTGTCATTGAGCTGCCATCTGGATAGGGTAGTGCCTGCTGCACAACAAGCCTGCTTCCAAGAAGGACAACAAGCCCGACTTCAGCCCGAGTATTTGTTCGTCTCAAACTCGCTCTGTCTGTCGGCCAGCAGAGCACCGAACCGTAGCTCCTGCCAGACAGCCCTGAGTGTCGGCACAGCCACCGAGACCTGCTCAGCCCCTTCAGCTGCAGTAGCTCTCGGTCTCAGATTAACCTGTGTGCCACTGCTGTTCAGCTATCTCTACCTGCCTTCATACTCTGATCTGGTTCGGCTATCTCCTTCAGCTTTAGTCATTCCCCGAGGTTTGACTGGGATCAAGGGTTTGGATTCCTCTGCCTGTCAGCCAGACATGGTTTTCTACATCTGATTGCCCTGTCGTAAAATTATTATCATAGGCTTTACCTTTCGTGCTGAAATGATTGACCTACCTAATACAAAGCTATTCTTCAATATCCATTTTAATGTAGTGCATTTGTATTGTATTGTTTTCAAAACTGAACAGTGGTGGTTTCTTCATGTTATTGATAAGATCAAAAGTATGTCCCGTTAAAGCAGCAGTTAAGAGCAGACTGCATGCGTTATGAAGAATTTTCCAGTTAACAAGGTATCTAACAGTGGATAATATTGAATCCCTGGTAAAACGATGTAAAGAAAATGCAAAAACCTCACCGTTCCCTATTTCCTGGGAAGTTAGGGCTTCTGGCAAGTCTGCATACCTTAGGTGGAGGAATTTACTTTTCAGCAAGCAAAACAGCAACCAGGCTTGTGGCTACAAGCTCTTAGCTGATTGCATCACATCCGACAGAAATTACCCTGTTTTAGTCAGAACCTTAGGTAAGAAAACTCAGTCAGGAAACAGGAAATACAGAATGTCATGATCTCAAGTGAAGAAATCAGGGCACAATGGCATTATGTCTTCTTATGATCAAGGCAAAAAGCAACGAAAAGACTGGGAAATGGCCTTACCTCTGCTGTTGTTGCTAATTGCAGGGCTAGCTGGAAGTGGTATGTACTAGAACAATTCATTTCAATGAACATTTTCCTGTATAGCAGAGCTGATGGTTCCTCTTTTTACAAAAACCTTTTCATTTATAACCAGGTAGGAATCTTCCTTTGTTTTTTAAAGGCTGTTTGTACAGAATTCTTGGTCTTACTCTGGGCTTGGTTAAAGAGTTTGAAATTTCTTCTGAGCAAATGACAGACCACGAGATGTTTAACCTGGGTTTGTTTTGAATTCTTGTGGTAATTAGGCAAAGGTTATGAGGCAAAAGTGCAATTTTCCTGTACCTCACAAAGTTTTTTCTATTAAATATGACTGATTTCTTCACCTTCTAGATGTGTAGAATTAATTTTTATGTTGGTTTTATTTCCAACAAGCAGTTCTTTACAAATCTTCACTTTATTCACTAAATTAGAATGCCTACAGTTATAGTTCATTTAATTTTTTTGTACAATATGTGGAGCCCAGTGATAACAATGGCCCCACATATTGTACATTGAATGCATGGCCTGAAAGGCAGCAATGCCTTTATATTTCTTTTTTTTTCCACTGACATTAACCATGGTTCTCCTTAAATTGTTCAGATGGAAAAATAAACAGGCCATAATATAAAATGCTAATTGTGTTTAGTAAAATATGGAAGTTTCTCCTGAAATATAAAAATGAGGTATATTGTTGCAGGAGGTTCTTTAATTCATAACAATATTTTACATGGGTAACAGCCTGTGAAGTCATTAAGTATTTTAGGAATATTATTGAACAGAACCATTGGCAGTAGCCAGGTAGAACAGAAAATATCTTAGAGAGGTGATGTTCAGACTCCAGTTTGTAAAAAGTATTTTTATGAAAAGAAAACACTAAACTTGTAAGTTCATCCTAATAAATGTACTCATCCTTTTGAGTATTTTTCTTCTTTGCACTTAGATAGTCAAACAAGTCAGGGCTAACAGGGCAATTAATAACTTTGTCACTTTTCTTTGTCATTAGTTCAGTTAGTCTTGGTTTTCAGTAGGAGTCACATCAAAAAAGAACATTCTAAATGTAGCACTGAATTCTCTGTCATAGTTTAAATGTAATGGTGTTGAACTGTTTTGGGCTTTTATTTTCCAATACACTTCATATTGTTATATTTAACTTGATTTGAAGAAGTCTTTTAAAAAGTTTAATTAATAATTACTTAATTAATTTGTTGCAATCGTAATGGTGTGAAAGGGTACTTAAACAGAATCTCTATGTTTTTGAGTCCTCCATTAAAAACCTTCATATGGAGAACAGAAGAAGTTATACAGTCAAGAAATTACATATCTGAATTGTCTTTGTTTACAGCATGAATTTAGGTTAAAGAAGACTGAATATATTTGGTAAGGAGGACATTTGTTGGTATCCAATGGGGCCTAGTTAGAACCCCAGAAATCTCAGTCATGTAAAAACATTAAACCTAGGAAACAGAGGCTTGTGTTGATCTGGAGAAAGAGGGCAGATCAGTTGGTGAAGGATAAAGAACATTATAGGAATAAGGAGTTGGAATTTATTTGGAAGCTGATTTTTTATTTTGAGAAAACTAGAGTATTTTATGAGGGTTCCAGTAATCATCTTAACTACCTGGTCTTATGTTTAGTCTGTACTCAGTGAATTATGTAGGGGTATCTTTTGTGGGGTTTTTGTGTTTCATATTTTTTCTGTGTAAATAAATGTACCCTGCACAAAGGTTAAATGACTTCATTGTGTTGGTATGCTTTTTGTACCTTAGAGGTCAGAGCAAAAAGATTCCAGCTTTGTTGAAGAGTAGTCCCAGTATTGTTGTGGCTCAAATCAGGGCTATAGTGTGGCCTTAAAAAGCAGGATTTTTGCTGATTAATTGAAAATATGTATAGGTATTAGTCAAAGTAATAAGAGAGTGTATGCCTAAACTGGGGGTGTTGTAATTTAGAGTACCATAAAAATCTGCCTTATGACCACTGCTCTTCCTAATTTAAATTAAAGATCCAGATTCTGCAATAGTTAGTAAACTGTTAAGTTTACATGTTTTATGATTAGTTTTCACATCCATAAACCGGTACTAGTGTTCAGATTAACACCTGAACACAGATTTCTCTATCTACACATTCTGTGAGCTGTCATTCCATCTCTTTGATTGGCTGGGATGCCAATCGCTATGCTAAGGTGCTTTCAAGCTGCCTGGAGGCCTGTTTGCACAATAATAAAGCCTGTATGATAGTGGTGTTCTGAAGTGTATTGTGCCTCTGACGCAATTTGCTTACCCCCCTCCAAAATACGCATGCTGCTACAGGCATTGTCTCCCTTGTGCCCTGCTATTTGCTGAAACCCTATAGTGAAGATTGACTTCAAAACTGAATGGAATGATATTGTTCTTGTATGCACTGTGATGTACACTGAGAAGGGAAAATGTACAGAACAAGAATTAGGTTAAGCGCTTAGATCAGGGGACCATGTGAAATATTCAAGACATACTGTACAATATTATAGTGAAGGACATAAGATAAGATCACTTTATTTGCCATATAAAATTTCTTGCATTAGGAATTTGTCTTTTCACATACCCCAGCTTGCTCTCCAGGAGATACACAAAGAAGCTTGGGGTCAGAGTGCAGGGTCAGCCATTTATACAGCACCCCTGAAGATGTTGGCGTTACAGACCTTGCTCAGGGGCCCAACAGGCTAGGATTTCTCTGTCAGCCATGGGATTTGAACCAGCAACCGGCACAGATCCTTAGCCACAGAGCCACCGCTGTTAACACACTAGTGTTAATATTTTCTGATGAAAGAGAAGTCTCAAAATATAGTTTTTAGTAAATGGGTTAAAGACAGAGAAACATATCAGAGTGGTAATCAGGTACAGTATATGGTAATCCCTTGATATACTCTCACTGAAAAATAGAATTGGGTGATAAGGGACTAAGTTAAACATGCTAAAGCACTGAATATTCAACAAGAATGTTTCCCAATACAGTTTAAGCTGGATGCTCTTCAGCATGAGAAAAGAAGCTGGGAGGAAGGTGCAGAGTTATAAGGCCTTGTGAATCATGCCTACAATATGGTATGAAAGAAGATCTGTTTGAAAAGACAGGATGTGAGTCATCTGCATATCTTGGTCAGTGGTAAACATTGAAAATGTATCTGTTAACACTATCAACAGCTGACACTATCACTGCAAATAATATCAATTTGCTATTACCAGTCAAGTAGTTCAAGTTGGTGAGAGACTGTCCATCTCCAGTGAATAATCTAAACACAGTGTTACTGGGAAAATGAGTAATGCACCCTATTTAACATGCTCTAATTTGTGGTTTTGGGAGGCTCCCAAGATGTAGTTCTAAGAAAAGGAAATGGCTTCATTTTTTTTCCAGATCTTTGAAGCTAAGACTCCCTAGGAAATTCAGATTGCTATTACTAGTGGACCAGTAGGTGTCACTGTCCCCTCTGGAACAGAATTTAAAGAACCAATTCTCAAGTATGGGGACTGTGCTGTAGGGAGTACTGGTTTCTCAGATAGATTGTAGGTTCTACAATTATTTTATGATTGAAGATCCTGTGGTACTGTTTGTTAGAGTACAGTTGTTAACCCCAGTGTCCTGACAAAACTCATACAGTCTGACTTCTGTAAATTCCCCCTTTCATATGAAATAATTCCTAGTGCCTTGTGTTTGTCTTGTCCAGAGGTGTGTGTTATGGGTACCTATTCAAATAATGGATACACATTTCTTTATTCTTTGTCCTCTATTTTTAACTAGAATATTCTTTGCTCTCCCCTAGTAATCTTACTAAATGAAACCAGCGATCTCAGCCTCTTACAGCAGCAAAAACCTGCTGTAAGGGTGGCTGACCTCAACAGCCTCACACTGAAGTGGGAACCTCCACATTCCTACACCCAGGATAATTGGATCTTGGCCTGTGTGCTTTGTTTATATGGTTCACTGAGCTGCTCTCGGTGGTGTGAGGTGAGGAGGTGGGGATGTAGACAATGGAGGCTTGGAAGACTACTTGGTCAAACTGTCATGCCACAGTGCTTCTGTTGTAGCTTTCTGTTTCTTGCTTGTGGGTTGTTTGTTAGGGGATGTGGAGTGTACCACTGTACCACTGTACTGTACCACCAACAGCAGGGGAGTGAGGTGTGATTTTTTAATTTATTGTAATTTTTCAAAATACTAGTTCACAAAAGGTTTGCTTGACTTGATTCAGTCTTCTTAGTCTTTATAAAGCAGTAGAACACGACTTTCAACTTGCTTAGGTGCATTATAAAGTCATTCTTCTGAAAGGTCGTGAATTTGATGTTTGAGTTTATCGGGGCTTTTGGTAAATACAGTATCTACAATAAATTACATTAATCTGAATTCCCTTTTTGCCCCAATCCACCATCTTAACATTTCTTTGTTGTGACATTCCTTTTTGCAAGTCTTCATCTTGTCTGTTTTGATGGAGTCTTGTTGGTGATATTGTGCATCTACTGTAGATATATTTAATGCGTGTGTATCTCAATGTTTTGAGTCCTTAGAGTACTGATGATTTCTGCACTAATTTACTGTAAATTCTTCTTCATGGTTGATTAATCCTATGCAGAAGGCACAGATTTATATTCTCTGAATATGTTCAAGACAATTTAAACATGCACCTGAATCTTGCATATTCTATTGGTTTTCGGTATGTGATCTGTTAATCTCCTGGTGGAGTTTTTTTTAGAAAATTGAAAATTTCTTATATACTGAAGGTTCTTTCAGAAAATCCACTCTAAAACCATCATAACCAGATGTTTTCTGTTTGTCATCATCTTCCTTGCATACACTATGTCTTCTAGTAGCTCTTCTGGGAAGGCTGTGCTTCTTCTTGCCCTGAATGCAAAGCTCCTCTGAGGTCTTGTCACTTCCATGATGTGATTCTGTTGCACATTTCTGATGCATCTAGATTCTTTTTTATCACTTTTGGTTGATGCATCATTTGATGCTTTCAGAGGTTCTTGATGTTTATGGACCTATTTGGTTTCCTCATCTATTTCCTTCCTTTCAAATTAACATTGCGCAAACTCGTTCTCTGTTAAAGATATTGAGATTGTGCAATCTTCTTGTATGTGTTTGCTAATTGTCTTGAAAACAACTGGGACTTTTTCAGGTCTCTTTTCAAGGCTGATTTTGTGCTGAAAATGTTTGTTGTCCTGTCTGTCAATTCAATTAATGTGTCTTTCATTTTTCAAAGCAATTTAACTACTGAATTCAACCTAATTTGATTTTTCTCTTCTTTGAACCTTCTCTGACATCTTTCAAGATGACTTTATTAATGTTCTTAAATACATCAAAAACATGTATTTGTAATATCAAAAACTTTGAATGTGGACAATCTGCAGTTGGGAACTGTTTATTGGTAGCTAGTCTTACCATTTATCTGTTGTTGGATATAAATATATTAAGTAGCAATGACATCACAAGGTTAGAAAGCAGAACTGTCAGAAGAGTTTTAATATAGTAAGAACTACCTTTTTGAATCAGGGTGTTTTAAAGAGCAAGCGGAAATCATTATCTTACTGTACATTGTTAAATATATGAAAATGAATTATCCAGAATTAGATTATTTTTTTATGGAAAGTATTTAATTTGGGAAGTTAACTGACACATTAATAACCTGTTCACAGAATCACTGTACTTTCAACACCATATGTCAGTAGAAGTGTTTACAGGGATTTCTTTGGCTGAATCCTATTAATGAAGTAATAAGAAAATTAGTAATCAATAACCTTCCATGCAGGCAACTGTATCAATTATTTTGTTATTTTTTAGATTAATTCTCATAGTTCCAAAAACAGACACAACAATAATAGTTTACTGGTTTTGAGGTTTTGTTTTTGCTTTGTTTTGTACGGTTTCAATTTATCATCACACTAATCCTGAGCATGTCAGTGACAGTGCATTGCACATACAGTATACACATAATTCATTTGGTTTAGTACATTGATGGCTTTGGAAAATGTGCTGTTTTCAGTATGTGAGCTGGCTGTTTTTCACATAGCCAACTCAATGCTTGACCTCACTGAACAGTGGGAATTTGCATCCAGTAATGAAACCTTGAACACAAATGGCTAACAGATCAGATGTATCTCTGCTAGAATAATATTTCTGCTTTATTATGTGTTACATGCTTTCTCTGGACATCAAGAGCCAAATTCACTTTGAAGAAGTTCTGTAGACTTACAGATAGCTAATGCAGGAAGCTGAACAGCCACATTTTATGCAGACTGTGTGAAACCACCAACAGTTTCTAATATTAAAATCACTTAGTGTTCAGGAATGACTGAGCTTTAGAGTAGTATTTTAAGATAAAATTACCTCTTGCACATCAAGGTTTCTTGAAATCAAAAGGCAAAACCAGTACTTGCTAAATACAGAATTGTTTGCTTTGGCAACACAGATGCTAAAATTACAACAACAAAAAGATTAGCACAGCCCATGTGCAAGCATGACACACACGCATTAAATGCACCATGGTCTCTTAGTCTACATCCAGGAATCAGCTCAGGACACTGGCCTGAGATGTTCATTTTCATTTTTTTAAGCCACTCCAGTGTAGCCAGTTTTAGATTCAAAGCTTACCCTAGGATTTGCCAGGACTTTCCTCCATTTCTGATCCCTTCAGCCCTGACAAGCTTCCCAGTCTCTGTTAATGACAAACAGTACTGCAACATACCACTGCCACCACCATGCTCAACTGTAGGGATGGTGCTGACTGACTGATGTACTATGGTGGGTTTGTGTCAGATGTAACACTTTGACCACAAAAAACATTTGACCACAAAGGCATGCCTCTGCAGTATCACTTTAGTGCTCTGCTGCAAAATCCATGCGAGATTTTAGGTGGCCTTTTTTGTGGGGTGACTGGGATAGTATTGAACCATTTCCCCCCATCTCAGCCACTGAACTCTATAATTCTTTGAAAATTGCCACTGATCTCGTGGTGACATTCCTGACTCAGTTTAGAGTGACAGCATGATGCAGGTAGTGTCTGGGTACCTTCCAGTTCTTAAAAACCCGACCTCACCATGCTCAAATAGATATTCTAAATAGAATAGATTAATGAATTCACTTGAAATTCACTAGTTGACTGAGGGGCCTTACAAAGGGAGGTTTATTTATTCTGAAATCATGAGAACTGGTTACAGAGGCCACTTAGCTAATTGTCCAGCTCCTTAAAAAAATTGTACAGTATGACCTTAAATAAATTTACTGTAGGTTTTCCACAGCAAAGGGTTTGATTACTTATGTAGTCATAACTTTTACAATTGTATTTCAAATTAATTATCTATTTACTTCTTTCTTTGTGTTTTTTGCTTTGACTGCATGGAATAGCTTGTGTGTAAAACAAATGATCATCTCTATAGTTACAGTGGGGTGGAGCGGTGGCTCTGTGGCTAAGGATCTGCGCCTGTGGCTGGAAGGTTGCTGGTTCAAATCCTGGAGCTGGCAGAGGAATCCTACTCCGTTGGGCTCCTGAGCAAGGCCCTTAACCCCAACTGCTCCAGGGGTGCTGTACAATGGCAGACCCTGCGCTCTGACCCCCAGCTGCTCTCCCTGACTGTGTGTCTCATGTAGAGCAAGCTGGGGTATGTGAAAAGATAATTCCTAATGCAAGAAACTGTAAAGTGAAGTGATGCTCATTGCAGGAATTAGTATTTTCGTTTACTTTCTATTGATACGTAATCAGTTAAGCACCAGCTCAATTCATGTAGATATCCATCCGTCAATTTTCTAACTACTTTGTCCAATACAGGGTCATGGGGGAGCCAGAGTCTGTCATGTACAGTACAGTATCCATTTATATATATATAAAACTATCATTTTCCCTTTTCATATTGCATTTCTAATTAGACTACACAGCATTTTACCCCTGTTTGGTACAAGTACTGTCATGATCTTAAACATGGCTTGTCAGGTTTAGTTTGACAAACCTTAACAGGCTCACATCCAGCTGTACGTATTGTCTAAGGAACGCTGTTCTTTTTGTGAATAAATGTTTGTGTTTCCAAAGAGAATAAAATAATTTCTTGAAAGAGAGCCATGTTTACAAACCTTATTTAATTCTGTGCAATCTTTTACAAGATTGGTATCCATATGTCTGAGAGTGGTGGTTCTTAATGAAATAAAGAGTACAACAGGCAAAGTGCAGTTAGCCAGTTTACGTACAGTTAGCACTCAGACAGATTCAGTATTAGTCAGTATTACAGACATCCTTGTCAAAGTCCCTAATACAATGTGAGTGATGTGAGCAGACACGAAAAGCGGCTATTCCATTTCACTGTTTGAAGGGTTTAATGGTGATTTATAGATATTAAAATCACTTTGATGAGAAAACAATTGATTGGGGATTTTTTTCATTTGGAAAAGCAAATGCCATTCAATTTCAATCCCCTTTGCAAATTGAAAAGATCTCCATGCCCTTGCTCTTATTATGTTCCTGTCTGCCTGTTAGCCCTGTTGCAGCATACAACCAGCAGTCTTTAAGACCAAACTATTAATAATTGATTCATCTTATCAATAAACATTTGAGCGCTTTAGGTAGGAACCTACAGTGTCTTATGGGTCGAAGTTTGTTTTATGACTTCTTGGATAGATCTGAAAGTTCAGAACTCATGAAACTCTGCATAGTTCTCATAGCCCTGTGAACCAGTTTAAATTGAGTCAACTTAATTGGGTCCTTTTTGTTAGATTTTGTAACTGCCTCGGTATCTTATCTGAACTGAATCTAATCTGAAGTTGTATCTCAGGACGTTTTGAAGACGGTGATTCCAGCGCCAGTGAGCCCTTTCCTGAAAATGAAGATTCTGCAGATGATTCCCTAGATGATGAAAGTCAGTTAAGTAGCATGTGGCTTCATACAATTCTGATTTCTTGTGGATATCCTTTATATTTACATAGATCCAAATGGTTAACAACCAATCAATATAGAGCTGAAGATTTGCTGATGCTTAAAATGATAAACAATGTCTCACTACCAGACAGCCACTATATGCCAGCAGCTACTGTATACCACCCTGCAACTCATGACTAGCAACCGCCTGATGCTAAGCAGGTGTGAGCCTGGCTAGTACCTGGATGGAAGACCTCTTGGGAAAGCTAAGGTTGCTGCTGGAGGAGGTGCTAGTAGAACCAGCAAGGGATGCTCCAAGGTCCTGACTCACCATAGTCATTAAAAATCCCAAGCCATTTCTCAAAATGGTATGGGTGTTGACCTGGCTAAATTTCCCCCTGGTCTTTACCTATCATGGCCTCCTAATAATCCACATCTATGAATTGGCTTCATCACTCTATTCTCCTTCATCACTCTATCACCATTGGTAGCTGATGTGTGGTGAGCGTTCTGGTGCACTATAGATGTTGTTGCCTCACTGAGGTGGATGCTGCACATTGGTGGTGGAGGGGAGACCCCATTACCTGTAAAGTGCTTTGAATGTAATGTCCAGAAAAAGTCGGTAAAAGTGTAAGGAATTAACATTATTAAACAATGTTACCTATATATACATACAGTAAGCATTAATACTTCCTGCTTTATACCTGCATTGATGATTGTCCTATGAAGTGATTATTTCCTTAAGAGATCTTAAACTTCATGCATTACAGTGATAACACTATGAGCCAAGACAAAACCTCTGCATTGTGAAATTAAACCTTTTCCATTCAAAGTTTAATTCAGATAATTCATTGTTTGTGGGGCTAGGCGTTTTAAGGAGGAATAGTAAATAAACCAATTTTGATGGGCACCTGAATAGTTCAACCAGTAAATTTGACCAACAGAGCACTGACTGAGCTCTATGATCCAGGTTTTACGTGATACAGCCTGGATAATCTCACCAATGAACCATACCCAACTATAACCAGGATTCTCCAAGCAGTGACACAAACATATCTGAGCCTAGTACTGAAAACAAATGAATTAGGCTTCATTCAGGGATTAATTTGTTCGGGATTAGTTGAGTAGGCTTTCACAGCTACTGTTGACATGGGGGTTATCAGTTAGGAACATACCTAACAATAGAAGATTCTAATTAAAACAACTATGAGGAATGTATTGTAAAACATACGAAGGCATGATTTCTATGGTTCTTCTTCCCAGTTGCATCTGACAGTAATGGCACGACCATCACCAGAGCAAACATTCTACAATCTACAAGTGCAGTGGTTGAAGGTTAGTTAATTTCTTATCCATAGCTTCTCACAAACTTTTCCTTTAATTTTTTCCTAAGGAATTTAATTTATAGTCATTTAGGAACGTGACACAAATTCTGTAACTTTTAGGTTCTCTAACTTTTCTTTTATACTGTTTTTTCCATCTTTTTGTTGAGATCAGAATTGCACAGCTTTAGGCCTTCAAACTCAATGTCCAGCAGATTTTTTAAGTCTCATTAAATCATCGATACCAGGCTGAAGATCTATGAAAACTGTTAAATTGTTCCCTTAAAACAAATATTTTGCCCAACTACTGTAGGTTGTTAGGAGATAAGGTAGAATGAAAACTCCCATCTGACAGTAAATTTAGCCATCCAGGATCTGAGTCAGATGGCTCCATTTAAATATTAATACTCATTGTGTTCCATCAGAAATAAGCCTTGTTGTTTCTGAGAAATTGTAGCTCAGAAATTTTTATTACACAGTGTCACAGTATTCAGTGGCCAATCATTTTTTAAGATCTCTGACAATGACTCAGGAGAGAATGAGATGCTTCTCTGATATCTCCAACTAGCCAAACCATTTATAAGATCAGTTTATTGGCCATATACAATTTCTTGTATTAGAAATTTGTCTTTTTGCATACCCCAACCATGAGACACACAGAGAGAGAAGCCTGGGGTCAGAGCGCAGGGTCAGCCATTTATACGGCGCCCCTGGAGCAGATGGGGTTAATGGCCTTGCTCAGGGGCCCAACTGAGTAGGATTCCTCTTTTGGCCGCGGGATACAAACTGGCAACCCTCCTGCCACAGGTGCAGATCCTTAGCCACAGAGCTACCGCACTGCCCATTTGTGACACGCTGCAAGTTCCACAGTGCCTGAAATAAATTTAGTGCCAACTGAAGGAGAAGCACACCTCTCTCCCTTGACACTGAAAGGCTGCAGGCACCAGGCAAGACACAGGCTTGACTATCTGTTTGCCAGATAGCCAAGAGAATCCTGGATGACTAACCTTGAGCCTACAAGGGTCAAAGCGGGCTGGTGACATGACCCAGGCTCGAACAGACATTTGGCTTGGACCTTGGAGATCAACCTGCACACTGAGCTACTGGAAACATCAAAGGCCAATCTCTTAATCAGACAAATAGCTTTAGTTTCTCTCTGACTCATTCTACCGTATGTGCTTAACAGCAAAAATGTAACGTTATGCTGAAAGAAAAGACACAGCCCAACCAAAAACAAGGGATCCTTTTCCTTTTCACAAATTAATCCCTGAATGAAGCCTAATTCATTTGTTTTCTATGCTAGATTTTGAACCAACTGTGTTCCCACATATTATGTGCAAACTATGAAAAAGGCAGATTCTAAACTAAACAAGAGATCATTAATGTTACTGTTCAGAATTAATTATTTTCACAAACGCAAGATATAATGCACATATTGATAGTATTTCTAATGTTTTTAAAGATGATGGTAAAAATTCCAGCAGCAGAAAAGAAAACGAGGAACCAGCGGATGACGCAAGCCCACCATACCTAATTATTGTTCCTGCCACGCTTCTGCTACTATTAACAATAATTGTTATAATAGTTCTGGGAGTGATTTATTGCAAGAGGAAAAAAAACAAAAATGTGGGTAAGTCCTGTAAATTTCCAATTTGTCAGTTCTTTCTGAATTACACAACTAAATTAAAGCAGCATTCGCAGGTGCTACAGAAAAAGAAAACACGTAGAAATGAAATTCTCTGTACAGAGCAAATTGTTTTTATAAAACCTTCAACATTGTCTCAGTATTATCTAAATTGTAAGCTTTATCTATAATATATGAGATCATCAAACTGACATTCCAGCATTCAATGTGTCACGATTATAGTCCCCCCTCTTTAAGGGTGCTCCAGCCCTTTCACTTGAGACTTTATTCTGCGCACCTGATTCCTATTCCCAGCCCACCTTAAAAGCCAGGCGCTGACGCTCATCCGGGCTCTGCATCTGATTTCCGTATCATGCGAGTCCGGGACCTGGAAGCGACTGGTCCCGGTCAAGTTTTAATCTCGGTTCCCGTTCCCTGTCTGCCGGTTCCGACCCGGCCTTCGTGTTTTTAATTCCTTGTTCTGATGGATCTTCTGGTTTTGGACTTACCCTTGTGTTTTGGATATTCCCAAAGGATTACTCTCTCGGATTGTTCGCCTCGGCCACACCTCCCCCGTGCACCAGCGCACCTTAGACACGCCCCCCCCCCCTCCCGTCTTCAGCCCGTATTCCTGCATGACGTTTCCCCAGTGTTTCCCCACTTGGTCGGATTGTGTCGTCCGCATAGGGTCCGGAAAGAACTGTTCGTTACACAATGGTAGAATATCGATTTTTAGATAACGTTATGTTATTCTTGGTAGATGCTAATAGAGTATTTTTGATATTGTTTTTTAAAAGAAGTCTCACAGACTCCGGTGCACAAAACAAAACTCAAATCAGAATTCACAGTGGAGGATGCCAGCTCACTTATAATGTAATGCCCAGAAAGTAACAGCCCACAGCATGAAAGAGGATTTTCTATTGACATTTTAAGATTTATATGTTCTCTTAATCAAATTGTTTTCTCCGTTAGGTTATGAGAAAGAGGATGGACATTTAACTGGTGGGGAGATACCTAGGTAAGAAGAAACATGCTGTTTGACTGCAATACAAGACCTCCTAACAGGAATGTTAACATAAACTCTCTCTCATTCTCCAAAACAAAAGGACAAAGTAGTATCAGTTTCTTAAACAGTTAATTCTCCTTTGTAAGCCACATCACCACTGTACGTCATAGTAAAGCTTTGCTTTCTAGAGTTTGTCTGGATAATTAAAATAGGCTGTTTAACCTACATTCTACAAGAATTGGTTTCCATTTTACAAACTGGCCCTGTCTGTACAGTATGTCTATCAAACACTCTCGTCTTGAACCACAGGAAAGATTCTAATTCAGCTCTGGGGTGACATCCTCTGTGTGGCTGGGGTAAACAGCAGAGGGGCTGTGAGTGTCCTGCCCCAGAAAAAGGAAACAAAAACACTGCCTGTTAAAACTGCTTAAAGGCACAGACTAAACTTTGACCTGTTCCTTTGCAGCCAATGCACGTTGACACAGCCACCTACTTCAACTGCTTTAACACTACCTAAATGCTACTAATAATTAATAATTGCTTATACTTATACAGCCTTTTCTGGACACTCCACTCAAAGCGCTTTACAGGTCGTGGGGACTCCCCTCCACCACCACCAATGTGCAGCCCCACCTGGATGATGACGGCAGCCATAGTGCACCAGAACACTCACCACACACCAGCTATCAGTGGGGAGGAGAGCAGAGTAATGAAGCCAATTCATAGATGGGGATTATTAGGAGGTCATGATAGGTAAAGACCAATGGGAAATTAGGCTAGGATGCCAGGGTAACACCCCTTCTCTTTCTGAGAAACACTCTGGGATTTTTAATGAACACAGAGAGTCATCTCATCTGAAGAAATATATATACTGACCCCATTACAATACTGGGATATTAGGACCCACACCCCCTACGGGCACCACTAACACCTCTTTCAGCAGCGGTCTTAGTTTTTTCCCAGGAGGTCTCCCATATGGGTACTGACCAGGCTCACACCTGCTGAACTTCAGTGGGCTGCCAGCTGTGAGCTGCAGGGAGATACTGTATGGCTACTGGCAAAATACTACTATATACTACTATGAATATACTTACACAGCAAACACATTCAAAAGTTTAATTTAGTTTTCTATACCCCATTGCTCGTAGACTGACAAACAGAAATTAGTTTGAATTAAATTATTTTCAGTGCAATCATTGCATCAGTTCTAGGTATATACTGCAGTAAATGTGACAAAGGAAATTGCCTCATTGTATCAAAAGATTAAAGAACTGTGTAAGACTGATCCACATCTCAACCTTTCTTCACTTCTGGGCTAAACTTCAAAACAGTCAGGCTTCACTGGGAGGAAGTTAGAGAGGCAAGCCATCTTAGTAGAACTGCAGAAAAGCATTGCTTTAATCTTCTCCATCACATCAGTGAGTACAGACTCTGACACAATTTCTCAGGGTAAACATACCCGTTGCATTGTCTGATTATGTTAAATAATCAAAAATAAAACAGAAGCTCTCACAAGAGGTGATGCTTGTAAATGTGCCAAGGCCAAATGTGGCCTTTTTCAGACTTTAATGTTGTACATAATTTATTTTGAGGAGCAAGTGCAGTTCAAAACACAGGTGACACAAATAATATTTTCTGTAAAACACAGATTTTCAGCAGCTACAAATGAGAAGAAGGCATTCGGCCTACAGTATGTAGCCAGTTTGATAGTTAGTACTTGCAATCAGGATCTGATCCTGCCATTTTTTGAAAGATGCCAGGGTGGGTATCAGCCTAAACAGCATGACTGAGTAGCTTACATTGCGATTTATATGAATGTACTGTAGGTAACACTTTGTCTACAGAAGTGTCTCAAGTTCTCAGTTATACAGTAAATACACATCCACACAGTTTCCACTTGTGACCTCTGGTTCATGATTCACTCTTTTTTCTGAAGAATTTGAAAGAGTTTGAGTTGATGTGTTTATGCTGAAGCAGTCTGGAATGTCTGACTGGCATTATCAGAAAGCCCCAGAAGGAAAGTGTTATTAACTTTCAACTCTCCTTTGTTTTTAAGCCCCATGTTTGAGGATGATGTTCCCTCTGTGCTGGAATTAGAAATGGAGGACCTGGAAAAATGGATGATAAAGAAAGACTGTAAGTTTACTTTAACCCTTCTGTACATTTGTCTATTAAGGGGGCATTTTCATCTAGTGGTTCTTATAAATAAATTGATTAGTCAAGTATTATTGTATGATATATCAACCAATGTAAAATCTCCAGTTGTTTTACGACTCTACACTCAGGCTGGAACTTAATTTAGTTTTCAGACTGAATGTATGTAGAACATAATTTTATATGAATATTAATCTCGTGGGTTCCTTAGTATTTAGTGTTTCATACGGAGAAACACTGAGAAACAAAAACTTGTTTATACGAGACAGTATAGTATCTTGTTTATACGAGAAAATTATTGTGTTTGTACTACTTTGCATGGGACATATTATTGATATACACTACAGTACAATGCAATACAGTATACAGTATTAATATAGTAGCCAATTTTTTCACAAATTAACTATTGTGTTTAAACGCAATCATTTTCTCGTATAAACGAGATACGTTTCTCGTACCTGTATAAACGAGGTATTTTGTTCCTCTGTGGCGCTAATAAGCTTCCATAGTTTCAACGTGCTATCGGTAGTCTGCGATACAACGCTAGCTGAGCACCTTCGGTATCTGGCCATTACTCTCGCTGTCAGACAGAAATAGCGACCCTGTGCGGTCTCGTTTTGAGTTACGTGAGAGGAGATACTATTTGTTCATAGTATCCCATAATAAATCACGTATTTTAACAAGAAGTTATTTTAAAAATTACATAAATGTTTCACTTATTCAGTATAGTCTACTTAAAACTAATAGATCATCGAAGTGACTTTCTTTGTAACATGAGGAAACTCAGGGCATTTTATTGTTTTGTAACTTCTGAACAGTAGCATTAGGTGCTGCAGATATTTCATCCTGTTGAGCTTGCTAGCACCGACTCTAGCTCTGTACAGTTCAAGCTGGCTCCGTCGACTACGTTGAGACAAATATGAACGACACAGTGGTCACCTCAGGTGTTTCTGTTGGATCCCACATTTTGCAAAGACGGTGTGTTTACAAAATTCACTGGGAGGCAAATGACAAACTGGTTAAAGACTGCAACAAAAGCGAGAATTACTGAATATTGTACTGCTAATATAACAGGGCTTTGTGCGCTGGACCAGTTACAGACGTCGCTCAACAACTCACTCTGAAATCTAGATTGTACAAAACCCTACTTTAGCAAAGTATGAGGTTTTTAGCCTGGCGGAGCTATGCGCGATTTAACTCGGTCTTAGGACACGAAAAGAAAACCAAAGACGAGAACTACTATGCTCGAATCCTTCCTGGAGCAGGAAGAGCTTCAATCGTCAGAAACAAGCTTGTATAAAAATAGGCATGTACCAGAGGTTACTGTGTAAGATCTGTTCCATCATTGCTTTAATCGATTGGAGGCAGCTAATGTCTGGAGGAGGTATCGTGTGCAACCATAAGAAAGGTTTCAAACGAGAATAAAAATAACTATATTAACTACTAATCATTACAGTAACTAAATGAAGATATTTCAGAACGGATGACTTGGGAAATTTGATCAGTTTAAGCTCCAGATTGCTAAAGAAGCCAATTTGTTAACTAGCAAGTTTGTCAGAACTGCCGTTGTAAAAGTATTCAGATCATATAAGCACAGATAGATGCATTTATGATTGTGGTGTAGGTTTGTGACAGGCAGAAAATGCGTCATACCTCGGTTTCTGTAACTGTTATTTACATCACTGTCGTCTGATAGCTGACTGGAATAATATGATACTGCAAAGGTTAAATCCACACGGAAAAACAGAAGAAACAATGTTTCGCCTGTTGAGCCTTCTTCAGGTGTCACGCTGGGGAGTACCCATGTGAAAAGCAAAATATTTTTCCCGGAGCAAACAGTTTGAAATACCTGACTTGAGCCACACCTGGGATTTAAACCCACATTCTGCTAGTCTTGAGTCCATTGTGCACGAACGCTGAAGCAGCTCCCCTCTTGTAATATGATCGTTTTCCTTCTTCAAAGTACCAGTGAGATCATTTGGTTTGATGTTCTAACTTTTCAGATGCTTCAGATGTATCTTATTTACAGATACGTAGAGCTATATTTAATACAGCAATTTGAATGTTGCTCTTGGATAATATAAGAACATAAGAAAGGTTTGCAAATGACAGGGAGCACTTTTCCTCGTTTGGTAGTTTGGTAGGCGAGTGAATCTAAAATTTTGTCCAGCTCCTTCTTAAAAGTGACCAGAGTTTAGGCAACTCAATCACTTCGCTAGGAAGCCAGTTCCACAAGATTTCCAGTTGTGACCCCACATCCTTCTTTCTGTTGTGTAAAACAATCCCCAGGGTTGAACTTATCTTTAACCCTGTATAATTTTATGTACCTTGATCAAATCTCCTCTCAATCTCCTCTGTTCTAGAAATTTAGGTCCGAATCAGACAATCATCTTTGATCAGGGATCATTCTTGTTGCTCTTTGGACTCTTTCTAAAGTGCATTTTAGTTATCAAACGCATCTGCCATGTTTTTGCTATGTACTGGATTTAAAAGGAATAGAATTCTAATAACAATTGTAACTCAAGCTCGGGGTCTCTGCGGTACATTTTTGTATCAGCAGAGGGCTCCGTTGCCTAATTTGTCGCTTTCTTTCATGTTATTACTGATGCATGGCCTCCCTCTCTGTATAATCAGCAATACCAAGAATGATTCCTTACGGTTTTTGTTTCATAGGTTCCTTTATTTAACTAGATTTGTCAGTTGTTAAAAAATTCTCATTAACTTTGATGTGGCGAGAAGTAACCATTTATACAGCAAGACATTTTTACTGGAGCAATCGGGCTGAAATACCTCCCTCAAGGGGGCATCATTAGTGCTGCACCTGGGATTTAAACCCTCAACCAGAACCATTTATGTTGCTGGGTTTACTTGAGCAGTCTGGATATTGTACCTGGCTCAAGGCTCAAGCAGTACACTCACCTGAGACTCCCGTCAGGAGTCTAGAGACCTAACCACTGCCTTATCCCTAACGCCTCTCCATCAGGCATATTGTAGCAGGGAAAACCAAGCAGTGAGAAAACTATCCTCTCAATACAATGTAAATGATATAATCAGACTGAATTTAACCGGACATGGTAAACAAGTGCAATTATTAGGTAGAAATGGTTAAACCGCACACTTGGAAATGCCCTCAGGTACGGTATATGCAGTATGTAGTAGAGTTATTTGTTGTATGTTGTATATCTTTTTCAATATCTGTGTAATCTCACCCTTAACTGCACATTCCCCCCTCAAGTGACAAAGCAAACGTTTCAATCTTCTCGTTACAGCTGGAGGTGAAGTGTTAGAGCCGGGAAAGGAGACGTAACCTGGCTTTCAGGTGGGAATGCATCACTGACTCTCTCATAACGTCTTTAATGCAGAAAAGTGAAATAAGGCTTTTAGGAACACATAAAGGTGGTTCTGGTGAAAGCTCTCTTTTGGGAACAAGGGTTAACTCATTTTACCTGATCAAATTCGATTCCAATGCAGCGCCAACATCTTTTTAGGTGTGATGAGACCAACCAAGCAGATTTATTTATTTGCACTTATAGGCCAGAACTGCAGTTAATTGTATAGTGCCAAGTGAGAACACTGTTACTATTTAGAATAATGGTCAAAGAATAAGATGTACATAGAAAACTTAACCATATCTAGACACTCAGAAAGCAGATGAAAAAGGAGCCCACAACTTCGGCTGAACAGAGTGTTCTCAAGGGACTAAGAACTAGCTTCATACAATATCGTCTACAAGGAGTCAGGTGTTCTCTGTGAAGGAAACTTAGGTGGGTCATTTGATGATTAGGATTTTAAAAAGCAGAATTTATGTTATCTCAGGTGTTGCCACAGGACATCGCTTCATCTGCATGTCCCTGTTCCGAATAGTAAAAGCAGCTAATGTAAAGTCTTTAATAGAAAATTATAAGCAAAAGAAAATCAATCCCTTCGTTTTGTCACTGTTTTATGCAGTAGAATATGTATTGGGTGCGTAGACAGGTTCGCCCTCCAGGGGGCGCCATAAACACACTATAGGAGACATAAGCAGAAATAAAGCAGAGCCATGAAGTATTTATGCATTCCGATTTCAAATACCATGTTTATCATAAAATATCTGCTAGGATGTGTATACCCTCGCTTTGTCAATGTGAAAAAGAGAAAGGATTATTTCATTTAAGGAGCACATGATTAGAGAACATAGGAGAAAGGGTATGTCATGTTTTCTGTGGCATTGCGAATCTTATATGATAAATTGTTTAATTACGGATCCGAAACACAATCTGCAGTACCTTCCAAAAGAACTGGGCCAGTGAAATCTAAACTCAGACTGGATCAACCAAGAAAGACATCTGCAGATGATGATGGAAAAATCATCAGCACAGGCAGTAGAATTTTAAAGGCTACAAAACAAGATATAAACTCTCATTAGCCCCCAAAGCAGAAAGTCCAGATTATTCTTTTGAAATGTAGCAATAGGAAGGTTAAAGAGTTGAGAAAGAAAGGAACTGCAGATGCCCCAAAGAACACTCCCTCATCTGTGGACATGGTGGAGGAAATGTCATAGACTGGGTATGAGTGGCTGCCTCTGGGTCTGATTAACTCATTTTTATTGGTCATTTAAATAATTGTGGCAGCAGCAGGAATTGGAGCCGTGGTAGCTCAGACGGCAAGGGTAGCTCTGACGTCTGGCTAGAAGGGCCAGGGATCAATCCCAGATAGGAGCAAGTGATGTAGCTTGCTCTCATTCCTTCCAGACAGCTCCCAGGTCCACTCAGCCTGCCTCCCACATGAGTACTGGGGGTTAATTCTTCTGGGGGTAATAGGCCGGCCGGAGTGTGATGCTGACCACATGACCTCTACTTCCAGTGTTGGATGGTCAAAGAAAAATGGTGGCCTTTGCCCCCCATTCCCCCATGGGCCTTTAAGACCTGAAAAGGGATCTACCTACCTGCCATCAGGAATTAAATCTGAAATTTAAAGAAATAATTTAGCTGCTTGCTTTAAAAAGAAAAGGCTTCCAAACCAATTGGACTTTATTGTGTAACATGATAATGAGATAAAGCATAATCAATGTCAAGATTTGAATCCTGCTGAGGATTCATTTTACATGCCAAAGAAGAAACTGAAGTCTAAACACACCAATAATAGGCAAGAAACCCACTGCTGCAACAAAGCATCTCAAATAATTACACAAAGACCTGATGCAGTTGTTGACTTTCAGTGAGACAAGATGGCCCAGAATACTGACTTTTACACCCTGAAAAGCACATCAAAGTGAGCGTGTCCCAGTACTAAAGGTCTCTTTAAATCCCTGGCTGATGTTTTTGTTCTTATATGGTTATGTGAGCATGAAATGACCCATAAAATAAAATGTATTTCATACTTATATTAATATTCATATAAATGAATCGTTGTAATTACAAATTCCCTGACTGTAAAGCCAGTATAAGTTTTGATTTTGCTGTGCTAACACTTTTGTAGTGTTTGATGTCAAAGGTGTACACTAGATTAAATTAAATCTTTGAAGCGCGTATGGGGAGGACAAGCTTTCTTCAAGAAACAGGAGTGTCAGGATTAAACCCAACAGTGATTGCAGCACAAAGCAGTAGAAATGAAATTTAAAGTTTGGCAGCGCTAGGCTGCCTGCAGAGTTCTCGCACAGTAGAATTAAGAATTTAATACATGGTGGCTTAGGAATTAAAGCTTATATTTTCCCTTGAATATCTGAAGTACATACACTAGCTGACATATGAGGATCGATTGAATCAAATGGATGGACTGTTTCAGTGGCGGGCAAACTGCAGAGATGAGACAGACTTCCATCACCTTCCCTGTCCAGAGCAATCCCCAGATCTCAATCCTGCTGAAAAATGATGGGCGCAGTGAAACATGCAGTCCAATCCCACACACCATTACCCTCATCACAAGCTCAAGTCAAGGTTATCCGGCTCGACGCAGAGGATGGGACTGGGTTGCAGGGGCTCAGAAGCTTGCGGAATACCTGTCATATCCAAGCTGCTCCTACTGCTCACAGAGGCCCGACATCACATCCGGAGGGAATAGGGAATTCAGCAGGGCCACCTAGCGCATGTTCTGATTACTGCAAGCAGAGATGTTCACTCCTGAATCCCGAGAGATTACTGTATGTGGAACAAACTTTGATTAAATTGTTAGAAGAGGCCTGTTTGTGTTTTACTGCTAAACTCCTCCAAAATGCTCCTGAGTTCAGTGAGTGAATCTGACTGTAAGCCCCACACAATAAATAATTCATAATTAATCTGAATGTCCTTAGATGCCATTAATTGCATTTTATGTTTTAGATTTTACAGCATAACATTGGTGCTAATTCTGCAGTTAGTTATACTGCTAGGTATAGTAATTAGTACTAATCGTCATGATCATATTGGCAACAGTACAGGAGTGTAAAAAAATGAAGTGAATTAAAACAATGGTGATTCATTTGATCTTAAGTTCATAGTTTCTGGAGCTCATTGATATGGAACTATTCAGAGCACAAAAAATACACGTACAAAAACAGCTTGAAAACTTCAACAT
This sequence comes from Lepisosteus platostomus, assembly GCF_059453375.1. NCBI lineage: Eukaryota > Metazoa > Chordata > Actinopteri > Semionotiformes > Lepisosteidae > Lepisosteus > Lepisosteus platostomus. The sequence continues at coordinate 58,766,788 of NC_142611.1, read as the reverse complement.
AGGGCTAAGAAAAAAACCTCCACTACAATTAAGGGAATTAAAATTTCTTACCATAACACACCTATAATAATCAAAACTTGGATTTCCTTAAATAACCAAAAGGATTTCTGGTTCCCAATTCAATAGTTTTGAGACTCCATGGTGTATAAAACAGAAAAAAAAGAATACGAATTGGTATATGTGAAATAATATGGAAACCACTAGTTTACTTAGCACCATTGAGGGGGTAATTAGAATCAGCTGGTTAAATATCTGGATCATTATTATAAATTATATAATTATAATTAGCTTGAATTCCCATAAGCTAGTGAAGAGAGACAGAAAAACTGTTACTGGAAATGTCTAGTTAAGGGCATTGGTACTGAAAGGGTGCTACCTGTAAGGAAAACTCACAACCATATTCATAAGGGAATATTTACTGTTGGATCATTGTTATTTCAATAATCTTGTATCTTTGTATTATATGTTTAATTAGGCTACCTTCATATTTTATGAAGACTTTCTTGAAGATCCCGTTGCGTTTTAGATATGCCAACAAGCACAGGGGGATTTTCACAGCATTTTCACAGTTTTCACAGCTCTGCCTTTTTGCTGTTTTAAGGCCAGGCTTGATAAGTCTCTACCAAGATCATTTTAACATGCTGCCTGTCCTGCCCCGAGTGTTAAGATTTCCTATATGGAAGTGAAATAGCCAGGGATAAAGAGGATACAGGTTCAGGTAGGGTTATCATACGACTGGATTTTCTCAGACATATCCTCCTTTTTGCTCCTTATATCTCCCTCTGGGAGGAATTTTCAAATATCTTAAAATGTCTACAATTCTTCCCTTATTCTTTTTCCCCAAAGGCTTTCGATTCTTAACAACTCTTGTACAATTATCTGCTGGTACACATCTCATCAGCAGCCCCCCTTCCCCATCGCCAGAGTGTCCTCCTGAGTGAATTTTCAAATACGGTAATCCTAGATTTGATAGTGGTAAACAAATCACCAGCTCCCCTGCTATAAACCTATACAGGAGACCGGGATTCGATAGTTCAGTAAAATACATTCACATGTTCAAGTACTAGAAGTGGGCCCTGTTTCCTTAGAGCTCTTTGGACCTGGATTTCAAAGAAGAAAAGTGATGTCACTGCAATATATAGCTGTCATACTCCTTCCAGTAGCACAAATTATAGATGGGGGCATGTATGTCACAAACTATACAATGTTGATGTTTGCAATGATACAGGTACTTGTTTTAAGGGCAGAACAGCAGGCCACAAGCAATTGTTGGTGCACTGTGTATGTATGAAAAGGCCCCAAAAAATCCCAAATCCAAAACAATTCAGAGGACAATCACAGCTGCTCAATGTATCTTTCAAACACACTGTGGATTTGTATTACTGTATTTGTTAAAAACTGGAAACAGTGCTCTCTGGCAGTTCTGAAAGGTATTAAAAGTTTGAAGGTTCTTCTCTGTTCTACTGCTACTAAATGCTACAGTACATGAATTACCGGTTATTGTGGTTACTTAGTATAATGGTGCTTTCAAGAGCTTTGTAAGTTGACTCTTGAGGACACACTATACATTCCCTTCATGTTAACATACTACTTAAATATACCTGTTTGGCAAAATAGAAAAATGTTGTAGGCCAATGATTCATAAGTCATTTGATATATATATATATCATTTAGGCACATTTTTAGTAGATTTCTCTGAACTACATTGTATTTTCAAAAATCAACTAGGAGCAGTTAAAATAGCATTTTGAATGCATTCATTAACAAAAACTAAACGTAATTGGGAGTACTTGTGAAGTATCTGTTTTACAAAGTTTTGTTTGTAAAGAGCTGCAAGGGAAAGTTGTGATAAAGCTGCTTCCTTGCAGTTTTTGGGATTGATTGTGAAGTTTGCATGTTGTCTCCATATTCACATGAGTATTCTCCATCCTCCCACCTGTGTGTCCCTATGATGGACTGGCTTTACATCCAGGCTGTAGTCCCACCTTGTGCCCTGTCTTTCCAGGATAGGCTCTGGGTTCCAAACCAGGAACAAACGCTTTTCCAATGATGGAACACAGGAAGAGCTTGTAATCATTTCCCACTTAAGTCAAGGGAAAATTTTAACTGTGTTCTATATAGGTTAGTCAAAATAAAGTAATCTTAAAGGGTATATCATCAACAATGTAGGAGTTCTGGCAGTTCTTATTGTGTTAAAGTATCTTAGATTTAATGGACTGCAGTATGAACTAATGTCTCCTGCCTGCACTGATTGTTTGTCATTGCTCTCACAGAGGACAGAATGGCTGTGTGAGTTTTGAACTATGACCCACAGCTCTCTTCTTCAGCCATGGTGTTTGAACAGTAGAACAACTGTAGCATCTGTTAGCCATTATGCAAGCATGCGTGGAAGTGTGGCCCTGCTCAGCATGGGTTGGCCTTTAATTTGTGTTTTGAGGTCAAGGTCCATTAGCCAGGGTATGAGCTCATGTCTTCTTCAGTCATCTTTCCCAGGTTTCTGTATGCCAGTAAATCTGAGATGCAGACGTGAACCCTAGACAGGCTTTTAAAACAGGAGGCAGATGGTGAAGACACCAAGCTGGAGATTATATTAATTTCAAAAAGGAGGCTTCCAGTTAAGTCATTATTTTCTTAATAATACATCTAATAAAGATACATTGCTCTGATTTAACAACGAATAGAGGTTTTGGTTGTTTGGGTCCAGCACAGAAACAGCAGTGATTACTATTAAAATGGAGGTGGGCACAGCTGTGATTGTCTTATATTCAATTTAAATTTTATTTTCACTTCAGATGTCTAAGTGAGGTCAAATTAAACTCCCTGCTGTGTTATATTGTACTGAAAAGGCTTTTTCCCCACGAATCCAGCGCTGTTCTCACAACATCATGCAATCAAATGAAAAGCTTTATACAGGAGATACATCACCCACAAACAGGGTCACAAATTAACTTGCTGTTGTTACAGAGGAGTCCCTGTGAGTGTGGTTTTCTTGAGCAAAAGAAAGGAAACCACAGACTCTGTCAAAGAAGCACAGTTGTCAGGTTCTATAGTACTTGATAAGAGCCATAAAAACAGTTAGTCTGAAGCCTAGTTGTTTACTATTTTAACACTGCTGAAAAACTGAATTTCCAAAGGTGATTGTTGCATGGATGCCTTTATTATAATTAGTAATATTAGGATGTTTTCATTGCAAGACATGAAAAATCATTGGTATATACAGAAACTGACTTGGATTACAATAGCTGCAGTGACACAACATATTGATTTGTACTCTTTCCCTACATGCTGACCTGGTTGGATTAGAAACAGTGAGTGTTAAGTGTTTAAGAAATTAAACTTTCAAAAGTCCTCCTTCAACACATGCCTGTTTTGAGCCATCCCATATTAATACACAGTTAGAACAGACAGTTGCTTACATATTGCTTTGCAACTTTTGTAGTGCTCATACTTTTACAAGGAAATGGCACAGCTTAATGAACACTTTCACGTTTTGAGGTTTTGAGCTTAAGACTTGTATGCAGCGCTTTGGGTGGTATATTTTGACTACAGAAAATATTCCCATAAGGTGCTTCTCCCAATATATAATACTGTATGCTTTCTTAGTTACTTTGCAATTAAACTCTGATGTGTCTATAAGAAAACCTGGCCACAGATACTGCCAAGTCTTCCAAGTTGGTTGCTGTGTACAGCAGATGGCGCTGTTCAGTGATCAGGAATTAGTCCCTCTACTGACTTCACAACCAATATTAGTGGCACTCAGATAATTACTTTTTTACAAGCACCAATGACTCTCTGTGACTACCAATACGCTTGAAAACCACCTTATCCAGGTTCATTGATTTTTTTTTCCCCTGCTTCAAACCTTGGAATGGAATTAATCAAAGACAAATCATTGTCATTGTTCTAATACTGTGGTATTTCTATATTCCCTTGTTTTGAATTTTCTCAAGACAGGTACTTTATAAACTACTGACCTACCTGACCTGCTTATTGAGCAGAAATGTTTTGATTGTCAGCTGCTTTGTGCCCTTCATTACAGAGATGAGTGTAACCAGCTATAGAACACGTATGAAAAGCTTTTCTTGTGGAATCCTAAATATTTTTTATGTCTGTTTTCCAGTCATTGATGAAGAGGTGTGGCAGCTGTCTTTGTTTCCTTCACCATTTCCTGTAACTCTCATACAATCAACAGCTCAGTTCATCTGGAAAATACATCATCACTCCTTAGGATCTGGGTGCTGTTGATGACTGAAGTCTACAGATTCTACAAAAGAAAAGAGTACTTCATCCCTTTCAAACAGTTTTGAAAAGAGTGAGCTCCAGTCTATATCAGAGGGAGTAGAAAGGTGACGAAAATGTAAGATTGTTTCTCAAGTCCTTAATTTGTCATTCTGTTCATTGAATTTAGTTCAAAATGAATGTTATTTATATTATAAGAATATTGTAAGATACTATACCATTGCTTACGTGTGTTTTGCAAAATTATGTTTTTGATTGATTTAACTGGAAAGGTTTAGACAGTGAACATTCTTTCACACAGATAATATGAGATTTGTGGTTTGCAGAGTAGAACAAGACACAGTTGGGAGTATTATTAAAAGCCTGCAAGGATACCATGCAGGATACCACAATGCTACTATTTTTTTGGTTAAAAATTGTTATAAACTCTTCATCAGATTATTTCCTTTACCAGTTTGATTTAAGGGAAATATTGTGTAATGAAACTGTTTTTGAATTACAGACGCAGGATTTAATTAAACAAAATCTGAATCAGGACCTAATTTATGGATCAACATCAATAATCATGCTTCTAAGTGTTTTGGAAATTCCAAATACCATTGTAGCAATCTGGGTTGAAGACATTTATAGATTCAACTCCATGACAGAGAGATGTTTTCTTTATTGGAACACATGGCTGATGCTGGCCTGGGTTAGAAAGAGGCAGATTTGAGACAAACATTGAATGAAAAATGCATTTGAGCACAACTAAATCTAACTAGAAACTAAACTAAAATAAAGAAAATCACCATCGAACCGTTAAAACCCCCCAGGTCTTCTATATTTCTGCTGTAAATCTTTTTCTTGTTTCTATATGGTACAGCTGGAGGCATATTTCTTAAGAAATAAAAGGTTTGATGCTGTATCCTGAAATCTCAATGTTACAACATCTTAATATTTCAAAAGTCCTACATATTTTTTGTAAACGCACATTTTTGCTCCGGTTTTTCAGGAAACGTCCCCTCGAATTTCATTCTTTTTTAAGTTACTATTCTAGAATTTATTGAAATAGGCTAAAAGACCTGAAACAAATATTATTTTCAGGTAAAAGGTGCCATTTGGCTAATGAAACATAATTTCCATTGTTCATGACTGACTATCTTTATGGAGATATTTTCTCAAATATTGTCATCCTCAGACTTGGACATATAACTGATTCTCTGTTTATACATCTCTAAACCAGCCCATACTCTTCAGACCCTTTCATACTCAGAGCTTCCTTATAAGAAATCCTTCTTTATGATTTTACTAAAATGTACAAATTGATAGGAAATATTTCAATTGTTTTAGGCGGTACGTATCAAATTATTTTTATTGTGTTTCGTGTTCTTATATTACCATTCTGTCACAGGACCCTGTGTGTGAGTTGAATTAAAAGACTTTTATATTGTGTAATTTTAGTTGTAAAAAAACAGCATGAAACTGTCAGACAAATTATATTTCAAAACTAGGTGAAGCTTGCACGATACACTTATAGTGCTCTTAACTGATCAACAGAAAAAAAAGAGCTTGTTAATGTTAGAAATATCCTGTCTTAGTGGATTTTTGAGATACCTTTGTCAAGGGTGATGGTGATAAGGTTGCGACATGTTAAATATTGAAGTTACGCATTTGCAAAAAATATCCTTTGTATTACTATTTGTTGTACTGGAGAATAATGCAGTTTTTAATGACTGCTACTTGTTGTCAACTGGTCTCATTTAATATGTATGAAATACCCATAGACCTGCAGCCTTCTGGCTGCTTTGAACAATAAACCTAGAGATCTGTGCTCCAAATTTCCAATGCATGCTCTGTAGAGCAGTGAATCATTGGATATTAATAGAATTCATATGCAGGGGAATAGGAACAAGAACAGTTTGTCTGAAAAGCAATGCATACAGATAAGGACTATATGACAGCATAAATAGGCTCAATACTCTTTAAGCATGTATGCTGCCAATCCAGGGGCTAGCATGGGGATTACTTTGAAAAATGGCCTTACAACTTGTGCTTTTTTTTCATTTAATTTGCAAAGCATAAACTGTTTTCTCCGAGTGCGCTCTACCCAAGTATTATCTCTGCACATCTGATGCACAGTGTTGTATCTGCTATATCCTTAAGTCCCTGTTGCGAATAGTGTTCGCCTGTTGTCTGATTTAACAAGTCTCTTGAGTTTACTGTATGTAAAATGTTGCTTATAAAAAATAAATGGTTCATTTTTCTCACAAATGTCAGACCCTATTTTGTCTCCAATGTTTACATCTGCATTCCAGATTTTTTTTCATTGTGCTAATTCACATTTAAGCACTCTATATTGTCTTCATCACAGGTATTGGAGAAATGAGTAGCTTTGTTTTCCAAGCACTGTAGGGATATATTTTCCCTTTACAGCAGATTTTCCATCAGCTCCTCTACTTCACTCTTCCATGTTTCCATATAATGATTTGACTTATTCAAGTAGAACTATATTTTTCAAATATTTTAATGGTGTCTTTGTTTGCAAATGCACAAATCACATGTAATTCTATACTGCGCATACTGTATGTCAATGACAGGTGAGTTGATTATGTGGCACTTGTAGGTATTATGTAAAGATTTAAAAAAACGAAATAGAACATTAAAATCCAAGTACATGCGGAAGTTGTAATGACATCAGCAAAAATGTTTTATATGCATTTGAGCTGCCCAAGTAATTTAATTGGCTTGCACAGTTCGACAAAGCCAGTTGACTTTCATATTACCACTGCATTCCTTCATACAAAACACAGTGTTTGGCAACATAGGTGAAATTGCATCAACATTCATCAGCAGGGCTCATTATTCACTAAGCAAACTATCTCATTGGACAACGCCTACCTGTCTGATATGACTTTAAACATCTTAGCATGTGCCTGAACTGACCCTGGCATGAGTTTCCACTATGCAAAGCAACAGTGCACTGTGTATACAAAGCTAGGCCCCGGGTATGAAGCTTCTTGTTGTTCCCATTGTGAGAATGCCATTCAGGTAGAACAGGTTTCTGTGCACATCCATCCGAGGTTCAAATGCAGAGTCTTCGAAGTGGTGATGGTGGTGTGGAGGTTCGCACCACTGGGGCCCTGGGTTCAATTCCTGGTGTTTTATTTACGTGGCGCTTGTACCTGTATGTTCTCCCGGTGTTTTGTGGGTTTTCTCCATGTGCTCCAGTCTCCTCCTGCAGTCCAAAGACATACTGGCATATAACTTGGCTTCTGGGAAAGTGGGCCCTGGTGTGAGTGTGTCTGTGTATCTGTTTTTTCGAAGGGCTGGCATCTCTTCCAGGGTGATTCGCAGATTCCCATAACCCTGTCCTGGATAAAGCAGTTAGTAAAAGGATCGATGTAATAATAATAATAATAATAATAATAATAATAATAATAATCTGAGGTGTCAAAATGATCCAAATGTCTTACCAAAGACTGTAAAATAGGATATGTTCCTTATATGATAAGCTGACAGATTCTTTCTCTTCAGACATTTTACACAAAAGGTTTCTGTTGACAAATAGCAGGTGATGTTAAAGAAAAAATACAATCTCTTGCCCAGACATTGAATCACACCAGGAAAATGCTCAATAGGTTGCGTGAGGTCAGAGCACTTAAGTGAACCTTTAACACAGTTCCTCCATTCTGTTTGTTCACTGTTCTCTTGTTTAGTCTGCTGAGTTCACTGGTTTCAGCTGCCTCTCCAGTGCTGAACGGTTATGATGAAGATATTTTCTTATCGTGTGAAAAGTTAAGAAATGGTATCACTCACCTGTGGAGCAATAGCCTGCCGTCTTTCACAACAGGAAATATACAGTACACATTGTATTGGGAAAACATACTAACGTATTGGGAAAAGTGATCATTTCCTAATACAACATGGAATTTTGTTAAGAGAGGAGCTGTCTTAAGTGTGTTCTTAAATGGAAACATTCACAACCACTTTTTTAGCTAATAGTTTAGCTAAACAATACCTGGCTACTGCAGCTGTCTTCAGGTTGCTATATTGAATATAAATTATGTTTCTGGAGGTCTTAGTCAAGGTTTTCTGAGTCTGAAAGATCCAAAACCATTTATTTCACTGCCATGCAAATAGCGGATGTTTCAAACTTGATTGGCACGCAATGAAGATAATCTTTATCACTTGTACGTCTGTGAGCATTTAAGTATAAAATCTTACTGCTTTCAATGCAACCAGATATAATACTGGAAAATATTTACAGTTCTATCCATTCTTTTAGGTTTTCATTTGTAATTACCTTTCGGAATGTCTGAGCATTTGTTTTTCACTTGAAGGTTGCATGTTACATTGTGTAAATAAAGGCAAAATAAATTCTGATTAAATCTGTCTTGATTTTAAGCTGTTGGGCCACCAAATGTGTTACCCTGGAAAGAGTGTTTAGACTTCCTATAGGCATGGTGTATATAAGTAAAGTACATAAGTATGATGGAGTGAATATATAGGTAAAGATCCACACTCATATGATAAATTCATGCTCTTCTACATTTGATCATTCCTACTCTGAGGCAGTTTTTGTCTGCCAAAATACAGGAATGGTCATCTCTTATAAAAGAAACAGCCATGATATCTATATCTAGGATGGATTCACATCATTTTAAACTCAGTTAATGTTTGTTTTTATCTTTTACACTTTAAAACCAGCCACTGTGTGCATGATCGGAGACTGCATAGCAAATTCAGGGGCTGCCTTTGTACTGTGCTCTGCTTGATGAATTTTGACAAGTAAAGAGGTAACCCAAGAAAACCTTCTTCCTCAACCTGGATGCTTCATTGTATCTGACAGTTACAGCGCCGTTCTTTGCTGTTATGCAATGTTTGATCACTGCCTCATATAACCATTTCACAGCTAAAGTCATGGCTGATGTAAATCAGGACTCTAAAAGACTCTAGGGTGGGTTGATTTTGACAGTGGGTTACTCTTCGCCAAGACCGTGAAGAGTGTTCATGTACTGCATTTGTCATTCAGCACATGTGACACAGAAAAGATGTAAAAGAAGCATGAAATACATGCTGAAGAGTATCAGTGTATTATCTCAAATCCCAAATGAATGTTGTACATAATGTACAGCAGTAGGATACAGCAGCAGTGGGAAACTAGAATAAAAATAAGAACAACATTGGTACATTTAAGCTCTGCTATCATCTGAACACTTGGGAGACACCAAACTATTACTATTCAGGCATTTGCTTTAAACTTTTAGAACCTTCTTTCATAAGCCTATCAAATATGGGGCATCAAGCAAGATCCACAACCGGGATTTTTTTAAACTCACTCGGGCACACTTGGCACAGAGCAGCTCTAATTTTCCTTGTTCCAATCTACCAAAAACCAAATGAAAAAGCAATGCTGACAGCACTAGAGTCTTAAACTTAGAAGATCATTTCAGTTATTCGAAATCTTCAAACGTATTGACAAAGTCAAACTAATGGGCTTCTCAAGAACAAATAGTGGAACACCAACCCAAGAACACTACTAGAAAGCATGTGAAGGAGCATTTAAAACCGTGAACTGGATGCAGTTTTTTACATGAAAGGTGTTGGGAGTATGAGACAAGCTCCCAGCTGTATTTTTGAAGCCCATACTTAGGCCTCTTTGAAGAAACAGCTGGGTGAGTTAGTTAATAAAAAATCCAAATGCGTTAGATGGGCCAGATGGCCGATTCTCCCTTATTCTTATTTTCTCATATTTTGGATGGACCTGCTTTTTCCCCCAGTCAATACAGGAGTGCAAATGGTAAAACAGACTGGAAAACATGCACAAAAACACTGAACGGTGATAATAATGGAAACATACTTACAAGCCTGACTATCAGAATGGTGGTCTAAAATGTAAATAATGACTAGTTTCAAAGCTACTATGCTACCAAACCAAATATCACATTGTATAACTGTTTCATGAGGTCCTGGAATGTCTGGAAGATGTATAGTCACCCCATGCTTCCAGACGTCGAGGCTACTGTTTAAAAGGTGGAGAGATACTCCCACAGCTTTGTGAAGGAATTTTACTGCATACCTTCCAGAAAAGATGAAGGAATATGTAGTCCATATCTACTGATTATTTTCCAGAAACCTTTCCAAGGCAAAACTAATCGAAGTAGCTAATGGTATAGGCAGGTCTCAGTAGTACTGTCTTGTTTCATAGACCTATTGTTAGTATATATATATTCTCTTTTTAATCACTGACATTTAGCTGACCATTAGTTTAATACTGTAAGAAGCTCTGTTAATTGTATGTTTATGCATTATATGGCCTATTCCCAACTTTCTATTAAGTTCTGTGGAACTGGTTTGTGTTAAAAAAGGCACTCTAACAAATATAAAGATTATAACAAAGATTTATTATGTTTATTACCACACTGATATACACTAACAAAGACACAATACATTTCTATTAAAACATGTTTTACATATAAAAAACAATATATAATTTATTTATTATATGGAAAATATTGTTGTGGACACTACAAAAAATAAATAAACTATAACTAAATTCAATATCACACTAAAGTCTCTATACTGTACATATTGCAAAACTGATCTCCTGTTTTCCTGATTTATGAAGTGTACGAAGTCAAACCTGAAAATCTGTTACAAATGCAAACAATCTAAAATAATAAGAGAAACAGAAGATTTGGCCTACAATGAGGAAATATAAGGAAGTTACTTGAAATGTGTTGTCATCTGCTGAGAACAGAGTCATTGCTTAGCTACCTACATACTGTCCATTCACATGTAACATGAATATGAATGGATAACAATTTCATTTTCTAAGATGACCACAAACATACAGTCCTTCAGTTAAGACATGAAGTAATAAACTGCTGGTTTCAGTTTCAAATTCTTTTTTTAAAGGGTTTATTTCAGTAATATGCTCATTTTTTTGTGTGTGCATTATTTGTTTCATAGAATATAAAAAGCCTATAAATGTGCCTCTATTTCCTTTGATATCTCCCTTGTAAAAGCTCTGCTGCATCACGGGACCAGTCTTGGGCGTAGAAGTGCATGTTTGACACAGGAGATGAATCATAATAGTCTTAAAAACACAAAGGACTGATATCACAGAATAACCGCAATTTGAACCCTAACGTACGATAATTCTAAATGTTACCGATCTAATAAAGAAACCATCTATGTCTATGTTTGTTTCCAAATTCAAAGGCTCAATGCCATTCCTATACTCATACAGTATATATGGTATACTGCCTGTTACATACTGAATACTTTGTTTGCATTTTTTAATGCATAACATGTTTATTTCATTATAAAGGGCCCACTTTTAGAAATAAAGATTATTCTATTTTTTCTAAAATATACATGGGAATGCAAAGTGCAAACCTATTTAAGTTTGAAAAAAGCTGTTCCTGGCTTTTCAGGTTAGGGAACAGGTAGAGGATTAATTCCACGGTTAAAAGCCATATCTATTACCTACATGAAAAGGAGACATACATAGGATACATAAGGGAAGACAGATTATATTTTTAAATTGCTAAACATATTGTCATAATAAAAAACAGGGTATGTTATCTAGATTGTAATTAAAACCTTTGAATTCTGCAGTTGTCATATTACATTTTTTTAATTAAGCTAAGTTAAAGAAGTTGAAAGTCTTTATTGACAGGACTGTGGAACAGGCAGAGTATGGGCTTTGCAAACAAGAATCTATGAGGCTAGACTGGGGAGCAGTATCTGAAGATCAATGAACAAATGCTGTTGTTAATTTTAAGGAAACAGAGGAGAGGCTTTACAGTCAGCATTGCTGCCTCACAGTTCTGGGGTTCCAGATCAAGAAAGGGGCACCCTGTGTTCGCTATTTTGCGTGTTCTCCCTGTGCCTGCCTGGGTTTCACAGGGTGCTCTGGTTTCCACTCACTTCCCCGAGGTAAGCTTAACTGGTGTTGCCAAATTCTCTCTGTATGTGTGTACCCCGTGATGGACTGCTGGTGTCTTCAGGAAGTAGCTTAAACTTTGCGTCCTGTCCTTCAAAGTCAGGCTTTGGGTTGCCACACCTCTTAGCAAAAATAAGCAGCTTTCTGATAATGGATGAGTGCAGAACCGAAAGCCTTAGCATGCTAATCCCTTCTTAAAGTTTTTACGTTTGAGAGATATTTCTCTTTATCAGAGATCTGGTGTACAGACCCTCCCTAACCCTGCCTCTACTGGGATCTGAGGTGTGACTTCAAACTCTTACCAGAAGCAGGGTGTAGCTGAGGCCACAGGAAGGGTTGAGTCTCTTAATTTTAACTCTGTAACTTTCTGTCTGTATTCAGATATTTCCTTTATTTACTAAACAAACTGTCTGAACAAGGGAAGTCTACAGATGGCTCCACACAATGCTGGAACATTCAGAGATGATTTTCATCTTCAGTGACACAATCGGTGAAAACCATCAACCTCACAAGATGCGATTGGATTTTACAGTTACCTGATCAAAAAACAGTTTGGACTGATTTATCAATATTTATTAAGTTTATCAATAGGTAGATAGTAAATTTCAAATGATCACCTTAAAGACTATGCAAACACCTTGCAGATGTTTTGTATTGTAGACAAGTGAAGAATACACATGCTGATAAGAGTAACATCAACTATAAAGATAAAATGGAAAAAGATGAGCTTCAATGGACTACTTATAAAGAAGATGTAGGTACTTGTGTTGAAACATTATTATATTTTCCTAAAGACAATGTGGAGAAGCAACAGAAAAAATGAGAAAAATAAATGTATATCATTAAAAGCATGGAACTGAAATTACACGTGAGATAGTTCAGGTGGGTAGCTGCGTTAGCATGCGTAGGCTGCAAAGGAACAAGTACTAGGTTTCTTCCATGCTGAAAAGAAGAAGAAAGAGAACACAACGTTTCGGCCATGGAGCCTCCTTCAGGTGTGACACACCTTCACCTCACACCTGAAGAAGGCTCCATGGCCGAAACGTTGTGCTCTCTTTCTTCTTTTTTTCAGCATGGAAGAAACCTATTACTTGTTCCTTTACATGTGAGATGTTAAATTACAATTTACAATGTATTAATAAGGCATTTACAATACTGGGTACAGTTTTGGTCTTCTTATTCTGCCTACTTATTTAGATATTTTTAATCTGGAATCAGTCCACAGAAGAGCAAGCAGATATCTTGCAGGGCTTAAAGAAATGTCAGACTCTGACAGGCTAAATAAGTTCAACCTTTTTGGTCTGAAAGAGAGAAGACTGGGAAGGGACCTGACACAAGTCTTCAGAATTCTTTCTGAATTCAAACTGAACTCAATGAACATTTTCACCGTGAAAAATGAAGCAGGGGTCACAAGAGGAAACTACAGGGATGGGTACTTAAATGTGAGAAAAGAAGGCACTTCTTTACACAATGCATTGTGGGAGTATCGAACAAGCTATGCAGCCATGTAGTTTCACTGGCTTTTTTTTGGATGGCATAAAAGTTTGCTTAGGGGATGAACATTACAGTATATAATTAAACTCTATAAAGGAAAGACACGACAGCCATACCTTGTAGAAAGTGATTTCCTTTGCAGATTTATTCTGGAATTAACTCAGCGCTACACTGTGTGGTGCTAAAACAGTCCAGGATTTCTGCTAAGGTTGCAGTTAATATAAACAGGCTAATTATCTGCTAACATCTTCACAGCCAACCTCTGCTAAATAATTGCAGCATTGGCTTATAGTTGTAAAACAGACCAACAGATGGAAATCATTTTGGGTTTTTCCCAGCCATGGTCTGGTCTGCCTGGCTTCCTATGAAAGAGAAACGTTCTGCAAATCATAGCAATGCGAGTATGTGAGAAAAAAAGAAATACAGAAAGCCGAGCAGTTTACCAGACTGTCGTGTGTGCACTTACTATTCCTCATTTCATTTTCTCACGCATGTTTCAATCGACAATTAAAGAAAACTAAAACTTACTTGATGTAACCTTCCTGCTTTTTCTGTACTTTGCATAATCTTGAACGATTTGTATACAAGTGAGAAGCAAGGATCAGTAGAACACCTCTTTGTAAAGCCATGTTAACAAAGAACTGGTTGTTATACAGAGTCTACAATACCTGAGCACACAAGGTTTGACCACAAAGCCTGCAATGCATAACCAAGTGGATGTAGCAGAAGAGCAAAACAGTTGTTTTTTCATTGTTCTAAATCTTAGAAAACAGAGAACTCTCTGCATCAGGCTAAAGACTGTTTTGCTTTTCATGCATCATTAGAGTTTCAAATTAATTGTAACGCCCTAGAGAGAATGAAACTTACTTGACATCATATTGTCTTCTGCCAGGTGTCATTGCTGTTTGCCAGCAGGACTGGCTGTTTTAGCTGCTGGTGAAATTATGTGAAAGGCGTTCCTGGCAGGAGGCAATAGCTGAAAGGAAAACAGTGCCCACAACACCTGTGCCAGGGCAGAGCTACAAACCAAAGCAAAATTAGCCCCGAAGAACTTAATCTGCACAGGTTACATGACATGAGTCCAAATACAATGACTACAATTATATGAACAACAACATTAATAACGCTTCACTGAGAGAACTGACAATTAAAATCTCTGGAAATATGGCTTAAATCATTTAGAAATTAGAAGCATCTGAAGGTCAAATCTTTAATTATTATGATTGCTGTAGAAGATAGTTAGATGACATTTTTTTTCCCAGCTTGAAGATAGAAAAACATATAGTTTGTGATTTCATCGGAATATTGTCTAAAGCCCACATTTTATGCAGCTTCTGTGGAAATTGTACTCTTATCTGGAAAAAAAAATAAATAATGAGACACAAGGAAAAACTCAAATTGCAAATCAAATGAGGCCTGCACAATCATTTTCACGCAGGGAGTCCCTGGCTCTTGGGGTTTATAGTCTCCATAAATTTTCAATCCATTTGTGTCTTTCTGGAAAAGGTTCTATTTCACTGTAAGGCATATTTTTCAGCATTTATTGGCCACAAGCCAACATCAATTCAATGCTGCTCAGAATCACATTCTTCGGTGCTTAGTGATAGCAGAGCGATTGATACTCTCTCTCTTCCAAAACGCAGGCTAACAAAGACACAGAACACGAAAAAGCCAAAGCATTTAAAACATCAAATTGCAGATTTTCTTCCATTACCAAATAACAAAGCCTAACAGGGAAGATGTTATTAAATACAGTTTAATCTGTATTTTATATTTCTCTGTGTATTTTGTCTTTGCTTTATTTTGCATTTTATTGATGTAGGGTACTACCTTATTCTGCTGCCTACTGTAAATATGTCAATTTTAGTTCTCTCATTGAAAAAATAATGACATTCCAAGTAATGTATTCACAGTTTGTGAGTGGCAAGGCCCATTTTCAGTAACTTGCATATTTTCTCATGGCATGCTTGGGAAACCCTGACAGATTATGAAACTACATTAAAATACCATATATATATACTGAGCATAAAAAGATGCATGCATGTTTTTATAAAGTTAAAGTATACAGATTCTGAAAATCTGAAAAAAATATGTGGATATTGATTAAATGTTTTTAAATGCAAGTTTTGATTATTCAAGACTGACTATGAAACACTCAAGTGTTTGCTCTCATGTTGTATAACCATTAATCACCACATTAGTCAGTATTGACTGGGCCCAGGTGATGAGGTGATTGTTTCTGCGGAATGTCAAGTCTGGTGAAAATCCAGTAAGAAAAACAAAGGAAGGAACCAACATATTTATCAAGAGAACGTCACAGTGATATTGGTATGGCGGAGGCCAGACTAACTCAGCTCAGGCAGGAGCCACATCCTCTCTATTGATGAACCAAGGTTTTGACCACCCTGATAGATGTCCGCGAGTTTGGCACAGTTGTGCAGAATGATATGCTAACTGTGTTGTACAACAGACCAAACAGGATCTGGAACAAGATCATCATGTCTAGATGCAACAGAGCTCCACTTGCAGTAATTGATGACAACGTGGCTGAACAGAACAATAATGATCGAGTGCTGGCACCTCAACTGATTCCCATCCTGAAGATTCTTTCTGACTGGACCACACTCCAGCAGAACAAGTGTGAAGGATGCACCTCTACCCCTGCCAGGGTATGATCACGGGCACTTGTGAGTTTAGAACATATACAGCACCAGTCCTGAGACAGCAGCAAACTCTGCTACATCATAAGACCAGGTATTGTGCTGTGGGAGAATTCTACAGTGCTGGCGTTTCAAGAAGGTGACATCACATTGTGTAAGAGGCTCCTGAACACTGAGCCCTGTAACAAATGTCTACCTTCACGGTGCTCATATGACAACTGCGTACTTGCAAGATGAAAATATGTCAAGGTTGGATGCACCACTTGACTGACTTAAGCCTAATTTAACATTTGTGAGATGAACTGTGCCAATCTGTGGGACTCGGCAACCATGAACATGCACATGCTTTTTCATTGCTCGTCTTCTTAAAAAAAAAACAAGTTTGGGAATATGCCACAGCTATGAATGATAAGAGTCTTTTGATGCTCAGTGTATAAACTCACAAGCCCAAAAAGATGTTACTTTGCATTTTGTTTAGCCAGAACTTTTCTATGAAATACATGACCTGTTTTTAAATGAGCATCTTTTTTCAGACAAGCCAGTGTATTTCCAGAGATTGGAGAGTGCTAAGACTCTTTTTGCTGCAAACATTTACTGTCTCATGCATACGAATGACCCTTTAAATTTGAGGCATGCTTTGAGTACTTCATCAAAAACAAGCTCTGAACTAAATTCAAAGGTACAAATACACTCACATATGTTACAAAACAATGCTTTACAAAGGAAGTAAGATGTACCATTAAAATAACTTATACGCAGGTCAAGAGTGCAGACCATATCAGGAGTTTTTGGCATAACATCACAGTGAAAGGGACCAAGAAATCTGCTGAGCAAAGCTTTGGAGATGTTGCTCAATTTTCCTTTATTCTTTGTTTGGTATTTAAAAAAAAGGAACAAGTAATAGGTTTCTTCCATGCTGAAAAGAGAAGAGAGAAAACAGAACGTTTCAGCTGTGAAGCCTTCTTCAGGTGTGTGAAGCCTTCTTCACAGCCGAAACGTGTTTTCTTTCTTCTCTTTTCAGCATGGAATAAACCTATTACTTGTTCCTTTGCTGACTACACATGCTGACACAGCTACCCACCCGAACTATTAAAAAAAAAAGTATTTTATCATCAAAATTAGAGACAAAATTAGAGACAAAAACACAGTTAAGAGTGTTATGGCACAAGACTAAAATTAGCACGTCTCTGAGAAGATGTCTCCTTATACAGGTTCAGAGACTACCTCCTGTATGTTACCTTAATTCAAGATCTTGTCTAAACCGTGAAAAGCACATAATTAAAAAAATAATTTCACTTTGACAATTCTACCAAACTAATTTGACAGGATGTCGTGTATATGCATTTCTGGGACACGATGGGAATGAGTTATAAGCAAGTAAGTTAAAGATTTTGTAAGGTAATTTAGCCCTTGAGTAGACTACGCAAGAAACAAAACAATATGCAGTATTTAGCAAAGTAAAAAAATGCATGGCTCGTTTCAAAGCTATTCATGCTGTAAAAGTAAGAAAAGATGACGAGATCTGAAACTTGCATTAGATTTTGGAAATGATGGAAAAATGTTTCTGGTTCTGAAGTTATGTGCAAGGATCCCCCTGCAGAGCACTTAAAATTGGCCAAGCATTCAAAGAATTATACAAAATGTAAACTGTTCCTGATTTAAGTAGGGATATGAAATATCTCAAACACAATGGGCACATTGTGCTTTTAGAACACTCCTCCTCTTCTGTTTTATTATTAACAATATAACATTTATCAAATAAAAAATAAGACTAATTCTGATTTTCTTCTTGAGATTTCTAGGCATCATATGCAGATGCTGTACATTATGAATATTGAATTACTATATAGCCAACACGACAAGGGGTAAGACAGGGGTTCCCAGACTTGCCTATGGAGATCCACTTGTTAGTTTTTATTCTAGCTTGGCTCCCAGTTACACAGTAAAACCATGAATTAACCTTATCATAGGATTACTTTGAATGCTTTAATTGATTTAAGCTCTTTAAACATTTTGGAGGATTAATTTTTAAATACTGTATTTCAAATGGACCTCACAATCTCCAACTTTAAAAAAAACAACAACAACAAACAACAACAACAGCCAGCAGCCATATCACCCTGCAACTCGCAACTGGCAACCCACTGAAGCTAAGCAGGTGTGAGCCTGGTCAGTACCTGGATGGGAGACCTCCTGGGAAAAACTAAGGTTGCTGCTGGAAGAGGTGTTAGTGGGGCCAGCAGGGGGCGCTCACCCTGTGGTCCATGTGGGTCCTAATGCCCCAGTATAGTGATGGGGACACTATACTGTAAACAGGCGCCGTCCTTCGGATGAGACGTAAAACCGAGGTCCTGACTCTCTGTGGTCATTAAAAATCCCAGGGCTCTTCTCGAAAAGAGTAGGGGTGTACCCCGGTGTCCTGGCCAAATTTCCAATTGGCCCTTACTAATCATGGCCTCCTAATAATCCTCCTCTATGAATTGGCTACATTACTCTGCTCTCCTCCCCACTGATAGCTGATGTGTGGTGAGCGTTCTGGCGCACTATGGCTGCCGCACTATGGCATCCAGGTGGATGCTGCACGTTGGTGGTGGTGGAGGGGAGTCCCCATTACCTGTAAAGCGCTTTGAGTGGAGTGTCCAGAAAAGCGCTATATAAGTGTAAGCAATTATTATTATTATTATTATTATTATTATTATTATTAACCTTCTTAGTACAATTGAGGATTCAAGTCATTAAAGAGCTCAGCTGGAACAAAAACCAGCAGATTTCGGGAACCTCTGCTATAGGGGACTCTCTTGTCTGCCTAACACATAGCGTTAGCACATAGTGTTACTTCACAAGCAAGTAGCAGAAACAGAAACTATAAACACAAGACAGGAGACACTGAGCTTGAAGAATCTACCCAGGAGAAAGACTTAGGTGTTTATGTTGACACATCAATTATACATCTAGACAATGTGGGGAAGCAATAAAAGGCTAATTTAATTTTAGGATATATAGTCAAAATTGTAGAACTTAAATCAAAGTTATAAAATGGTGTGTTTAAAAAGTCACTAATAGATCCTCCTTTACAATAATGTTGAACAAACTTAATAATGACAAAAAATAAAGTTGCCCTGGAATCAGTCCAGAGAATAGCAATCAGTTACCTTGCAGGGCTTAAAGGAATGTCCTACTCTGACAGGCTAAAAGAACTGAATCGTTTAAGTCTTCAGCAGAGAAGATTTTGAGGGGATCTGGTCAAGTATGCAAAATACTCACAGGCACTGACAAAGCCAACGCGACACACATCTTCAGAATCAACAGTGATGCACAAATCACAGGACGAACAGTAAGTGGAAGTTCTAGGGAAAGGAAGGGCGTTTAAAACGAGAATAAGGGGCACTTCTTTATCCACAGGGCTGTTGGGTTGTGGAACAAACTATCAACCATGTTGTCAGCACTGATACCTGGCTTCTTTTAAGAAATGTCTACACATTTAATTCACTTGTCTTTAGTAACCAAATGAGCTAGATGGGACAAATGGCCTCTTCGTGCTGTTCTTTTCTGCAGGACATTTACCATAATATTCACAGCGTTGTGAGCACTTAACTGTTATCATATAAAAAATAATCCAGATATTTTAAAAATACAAATTTAAAACTTAAAAGGTTAGATGAAACTGCATATTGTCGTATATGTTATCACGGTTTGTGCTTAAGTAGTGTTTAGGATATGACACTGAATAACTCCATTCTAAAAGTGGAATAAAATAATATGCAAAAAAGTTATAGCAGATAAAACCAGTATAACGTGTATTTTCTATCTGACGAAAGGCAGATGAAATGCGTTAGATTTATTTATTGTCTAAGAAGACTACATTATTAAATGTTCACAACGTAAGTTATATAGCTAATTATTGTAGAATTACTTACATTAAGGAAACAAAATCTTCGACCCAAAAAGAACATAATCGAAACACTGTTTAGCCGGCGAAACTGACAGGATAAACAATAACACTACTCACACGTCTGAATATGCTGGACATGTTTCCTGACTGACTCAAGATTCCCTGATTAAGGTTAAAAAAGGGAGCCCTGGAAGTCGTACAAGTGTGAGGTCACATTCAAGCGCCAGGAGAAAGCAGGAGAGAGAGAAAAAGGGAGGGTAGAAGCGGTTGCTATCGAGCTGTGTAGCTGACATCATCTCTTTGCGCCTTCAACATCTCTGGAGTGTGTCGGTGTAAAAAGAAGCGCTGAGGAGGAGAGTAGCGAGCTCTGTGTCTTATTTCCTTCCGACTCCCCGTCACTTCTCAGCGGACTCGGACAGTCACAGCGGTCCGGGAGTAGAGAGCAACAGTAGGTCTCGCCTATCGCGGGGAGCAAGGCAGGCGGAGGACTCACGGAAAGCTTTCTTCGAAGAGAGAAAGAGTTGAAAAGCAAGGAGAGTGTGTATTACAACTAAGGGAGGGTAACCCGCTGGAAAAAAGGAGCGGAGAGAGACCAGCAGCCTCACCGGCCATCATCGGTGTTTCACCCAAAGCAGGGGGAGCCTCCTCGGGGCTCGGATATTAAAGAAATCGAAGAGGCCCCACTTGGTCGACCGTGTCCGTCTGTGGAGGTAAATAAACCTGCTCTTCTAAAATGAAAGTGGTGATCTGAGGCAAATACCTTAGCGCAAGTCAGTGCTAGCAGGAAAGGGCCAGGGCTCTCTGGAAAAGGACAGTTGGGAGCTTCTTGTTCTAATCCACCGAGTTCCATACGAGCAAGGACGGAGGGAAACCGCTTATTTAAACGGGTCCGAGTCCTGAAAAGGTCAAGGTAGGGCAAGCAGAGCTCTAGAAGTGTACATTTATAGGAGGTGCATGCTATTTCTCTGTGCTAACCTGTGGGGAACCTACCGAAAAAAAAGTGAATAGTGTGCATGTCGCCCCGTACAAAAGTCCTCATTTAGTATTCAATTCACGTTGGAAGTGCTTTTGGTATACGTTTTCCTCGGTGTGGTCATGACAGAACTTCTCATTTTGGTGGTTTCTACATCACTCTACGGTTAAAAATAACTGGTGTATGTAATCGCTCTTTGGAAAGTGATCTTTTTGGCATTTCACCGCCAGCAACTAATTACCTTTACAAGTTCTGCAGCGTCTGGATGTGGGTTTGCGTTGGGCTTTGGAACAGAATAAAACCAGGAAGGTCTGAGTCTTCCCCCCTTGTCACGGAGTTGTTTTGCAGTATTGCTAATTGACCCGGCGCGGATTGCTGTTGGCACTGCCGGGCTGAGAGCGGAGTCGTTAGTGATGCGGAGCGGCAGCTCCAGCACAGACAGGAGCACATGCGGTAGTAAGTTACTCTCCTGCACAATGGGAGCAGTTGCGAGTCCCACGACACGCTCTTTAGTTTTACACGCTAACAAAAAAAAAAAGTTCACGCTGATTTCGGTGCTCCGTTTGCAGTTCAAGTCCGAATAATTAATGCATTCTGTCAAGAAAGCATCGATTCTTTTTTCTAGCTGGAAAATCCTTAATGATATTTTTTTGATTAGTCTAATTTAGCTTTACCATTAGCTACTACGAGTCACTTCTGTAGCCTTCTTAAAGCGTCACAGAGAGTTTAGAACCGTGACCTGAGAATAATGAATAAATTATATAGCCCTGTCTCACGTTACCTACGGTATAGACAGTCGCTATTTGGGGGGTGTATATCCACCTTCCAGAAAACAATTCTGCATAGGAATCCCGTTTGTTCTCCAAGAACGTTCAAGTCTGCAAAATATTAAAAATATAAAATATAAAATATATCTTGAAAGCACTTCAAAATGACCATCGTCAAGCAGAATTGTATTTCCCCTAACTGCACAGATATTTGAAGCCATGGGTAAACGATTGTAACAGTTTAGCTGCGGTGGCTGCATGCTGTACATCTTACAAAAGCGTTAATATCTATATTTTCTTTACCCCAGAAATGGTTTTGATTTAGGATTTATTTTATTCACTCGAAGTATGCAATTGTAATCAGTTCTCAGCAAACAAAGATTATTTTTCCATAAACAACGCATTTGTGATCCCTCAGCTTGCACAATAATTTGGGAATCAAAGCTTTCTGGTTGGTCTGTTTTGTATTAGGTGTCCCCTCTGGAAAGTAATCTAGGAGTGAGCTGCACTACCGGACCGTTCATTTACGAGGTATTTAAATGACATGTATACAGCTTGAACATGTTAAACGCATTTTTTTCAGCATTTCAGACACCGAAAATGCACTTGCGAAATCTAAAGGCGAGTTACATGGTAACGGCTTTATTTTGAAACGGAACGAATCGCTCCTCGGCAGTGTGAACTTTTGGACCAGCTCTCTCCCGCTTTATACCTCGCTTGCGTTGGCACGTAAGTGTGTTTTGTGCATGCTGCTGTGCGCCTTCAGTCGCCGTCACGATTGTGTGGATGTGTTTTTGCTTCTGGGGTGAATTTTCTCAGCACACCAGGACTGAAAAGTCTGGCTTTTGGAGCAGAGTGTCTCATGGTGTAGTCTTCTTTCGCCTTGAGAGGGTGAAAGATAAACTTTCAAGAGCAGCGTCACAGCGGTGTGCCCTTAAGCAAAATGTATACAAATATCCGGGGATGAGAGTCTTCGACTTCAGGAGTGGGATGTTTTTGTCGCGCTGAGTGACCTGCTGTGTCTCTGTCTGGCTTCTGCACCTTGTGTAAGCACTGACTTCGCTTAATTTGTTGAACTGTTTCATAACTAAGATGTTTTAGCAGGCTTGTGAGAAGAGAGGAAAAAAAAACTTCCACTTTTAAGAAATACTTAGGTTCTTAGGTACCTGTCTGTATTTAACCCACTTAGTCATGCAATAATGAAGGATTTGTCAAGAATGCTTACATTAAATGATGGAGATAGGCTCGCAAATCCGTATATATTTGTAAGTCAAGTGTTTGTTAATGCTTTGCTGCAAAAAATCAATTCATGATTGACACAGAATTAACTGTTCTTCTTTACTTGCTTTGACCAACAATGTTGCTCCTATTTTTCTGGATTTCTTTTGAATTGAGTCTTTCATGCTGAAGGAGTAGTTGCAAGTGTTTAGTTAGACATGTATCCCATAGTTACACTGATGGTAATGTACATCACTTCCAAATGTGTATACAAAAATGATCCAGCTAGGGATGTTTATAGATGATGGATAAAAAGTTAAAAAAAGGCGCTGACATCAAGCTGTTTGTGTCCTTCCTAGCTTTCTTTGTAACAGCTCACACACCACTTATTTTTCTCTAGAAAAGGCAGGTTCTGCTTTAAAAAGACTGGAATATGGTTTGGTGTGTATATATACATCTTCTGCAAATGATGTCACGAAAACTTGCATAACTGTTTTATGCACTTGTCTCACTTTTTTGAACAGAGAAACAGGCCTTTACCATGCTTATGGTTCTGACAGTCACCTGACTATCATTATCTGCTTCGAAATGAGATTTATGTGGGGCTTTATACCCCTGGGTTCTGCCAGAGCCAGTAAAAAAACAAATCTATCAGTTGAAATACATTCTCTTTACACATATGAGGTGTGTCATATGCAGCAGTTGATCATTGCTGTTCTGCGGTGTAGTGGTGTTGGCCCCACAGTCTTAGAGTAATTCTTGAATTGCCAGTTTCACAACAGACATGCTTATTTATACTCATTTGGAAAAGCTGATGTTCTAATAACGGGCTGCACAGTGGCGCAGTAAATAGCATTTCTGTCCTGTCGAGCTGAGGCCCTGGAGTTGAGTTCCTGGGGTGCTGTCTGTGTGGAGTCTATATGTTCTCCCCATGTTTGCATGGGTTTTCTCCCACAGTCCAAATGCATACTGGAAGGCTAATTGGCTTCTGGGAAAACTGGCCCAGGTATAAGGGCACACACAGACACACTGTGGTGCTGTCCAGGTTATATCCACCTTGTGCTTGTTACTTGCCTTCAGCCCCCCCACCCCCCCGACCCTGAACTGGACAAAGCAGTTAAAAGACGGATGCGTGATGTTCTAATATGCTGCTGCCTTCTCATACACAATTCTGTGCTCTCATAGGCTGTATCATAAATTCCTGTTGGAAAGGTAGGAGCATTCAGTAGTTTGTAATCCTATTCCATTATGCACTGCTGTTGCAGACAGTGACAGTGTAATAAAAGGCAAGACACTAAGTGACCTTTCAGTAATTATGGTTCAAAATACTATTGCCTCCACAGCCTTCGTAAAGTCAGCAGAAGGCCTCTTTCTTCTTTTTTTATTTGTTGTGACGCATACTAAGTCTTATTTTTGAGCGTATAAGTTAAATGTTTAACAATAATTACTTCCTTCACTTTTTTGCATCTCATAACCGTCACTGGAAAGGTGACATTTCACTTAACTTTGTGTGCTGGTAGCAAAGTTAAGATTTGAATTTCGGTACTATCCACAGGTTTTTGCATTATTATTCATTTTTAATGGAAACCCATACAGCTCATTTCCAGCTTTTGAAACTCTTGGACTGGATGGTTCTGATTAAAAATGAAAGGGCATTCTACTACATACTGTAGGTATATGAAATGTTTTTAAAATGTTTTATGTTGCAATTTATAGAATAAGTTGATCCTTTTAAAGTGCTTAGTAAATTAAACAACACATATAAACATCTTGCATTATATTTTAAGAGTGAGCACAGTTTCAGAAAAGATTGGGTAAAAGTGTGCAGATTTACCCATTTCCGAATTGTTGAAGGGCAAAGTATGCTTTTTTCCAAACTTGTATTTGTAAACTTGTAAACATGAACCAGAAAGCACAAGCAGAAGCTATGGGGAATTGAAGATAAAACCGAGAACTGGAGGCACTTACACAGAGATTTGTGGGAGTGTGAACAAGCTATCCAGTTATATTTTTAAAGCTGATACTCTCACTTGTTTTGAGAAATGTCTGCATGAGGTCCTGGGATCAATTACTTATTAGCTAACTAATGGGCCAGGTGTCCTCCTCTTGTTTGTAATTGCTCTTCTAGGAAAGAGAAGGAAAGATATGCGTATCAGTTATCATCTGAATGGGAAGGTCAGTTCATTTCTGGACATTTGTGGATCAAAACCTGGATGGGGCCTCTAATCCTGTTGTTTTGTTATGCGTCAAGACTATCCTATAAATGTGCTGCTTGCTATTGTTTGTTTCTGTTTTTTGCCATGTCCTATTGCAAGTTTATAACTTCATTGGATCTTTTAGTTGAAAGTATTTTTCTGTCATAAATATTTTCAGTGAGATTTCTGAACATTTAAAAGATGAGTTGATGACAATAAGGGAATACTGTTGAACATGCACCAGTGGATCTTAATCAACAGTTTCCTTGCAAGTTGCCAAGTGGTCTGCTGAGGGAAGTCTTTTCAGTAACTTTTCCAGCAAAAATAATGGCAAAAACTGCTATTATGGTAAGACAAACTCTGAGTAAAAGCAAACACAAGTATACACAACAAAGTAACTATATACCTCAAAATATTACATGATTTCCTTTAGAATAAACGCCCGTGTATAATGTCTCGTAAACGTCTTCCAAAATAATAATTA
Organism: Lepisosteus platostomus; assembly: GCF_059453375.1. Lineage (NCBI taxonomy): Eukaryota > Metazoa > Chordata > Actinopteri > Semionotiformes > Lepisosteidae > Lepisosteus > Lepisosteus platostomus. The sequence goes on along the minus strand of NC_142611.1, from coordinate 58,740,936 downwards.
TAGAAATTAAGGGAGATAAACATGGGATTTGCCTACTAAATGATTTTATTAGGACCTACATGATGAATATGAAAGGATATTTCACAGCAAGTGAGAAGTGTTACTATTTCTCTGTGCTTGAATTTATTACCAAGATTGTCTGTTGTAAATCTTTCTTCTCTATCGGTTGCTTTCAAGAGGTAAGACTTTGAATGGGCCTGCCAGTTCTGGTGCTCTGATCTCCCGTGAATGATGTGGAGTGTTTAGAAGAGCCCATACCAGGTCCTTATCTACAGCGGAGCCACAGCTGGGCAAACAGCAAGTGTCCTTTCTAATTGAAACTGTATCTGAACAGGCCCTGCAATCCATTCTTCTGGCCCACAAGTAGTTAAATGTTTGGCATGCCAATCCTTTGTGTGTGTGTATGTGTGTTTTTTTTGTTGTTTTAGCTCCTCCAGTCAGGGAATCTCATGGCACTTGCATCACAAAGCAGCTTGCATCTTTTATAATTTATCACCAATAGCCACTCGCACGTTGGATTCCAAATTCAGCAAAACTGCCATTGTTTCCATCCTCCTGGGAAGACAGGCTGGGATGCGACTGTCATAGGAAACTGGTGATAAATTAAAGAGGAGGAAAGGGGGGTGGAACGAGGAAAACGGAGTAAGAAATGTTAGCTTCAGCTTCTTAAGGAATCCTGCTGACAGCAAAGCACACTGAGTCAGAGCAGGCTGGGTTGTCCCAGTGGAGAGAGACTGGATCTGCTGATGAACAGGGAGGCGTTGTCGATCAGTGGCTGCCTCCTGATGACCTGTTTCACTTTGACCTTGAGCACGAGGATCTGCTTTTGAGATCTCTTGCTTCCTTGTTAAACATTGTTCTGTTAAGTATCTGTCTTCATCTACAATGAACAGACTTTGTATATTGCTTTTGGATGTCAGGCTCATTACAGATTGAGAGAGTATTTGTTTTGGAAGCCAGGCTTGGAAAAGGGAAAACGATGAAAGAGAGGTACTTTTTGTTAAAAAGAAACATGTTGTGGGTTTCGTAGTTCTTACTTTCTAGATAATTAGTTTAAAACATCCTCCTAATGTTACTCCAACATTTAAGTGACAAAAGATCTGGAAGAGCTTATATATAACACAGAGGGACAATGACAATCATACATAAAATAGCTAAAGTATATGGTGTTTTGAGCATTGGAAATGTTGACAGTTTTGATACAATATAACCTTATTCAGTTAAAATTAGAGACACTGTGCTGAAGATTTTACAGGTTTTGATTAAATCAGAAGTGTTGCTCATCTTCCCAATGTAAATTTCTGAACTCTGGACTTGAAGGTGGAACTTTTCTTCTACTAGTAAAAATCCACCATCAGGTATTTAATTGTAGTTGTCGTTGTTGTTGTTTTCCAGGTGGGTGGAAGTTTTGATTTTAATTATGGCCCAGGATGAGGAGAATTGTTTTGAGTTTCTTGAAGTTTGGTACTGTGGTGTACTGTTGTCTTTGCATATCTTTGATGCCAGCCTTTCTGTCTTCAGACATGCCTCCTGTCTCTTTCACTGTAGACAGACTGTAAATTGAATAAATAAATGCTGTTCTAAAACTCTTCTCTCGCATCTCCCCAGTTGTTAATTCTTACCATCATCACCACTGATGCCTAATTAAGTTGGAAGTTGCAAGTCTGCCTTCTCTCTTAGTTCTTTTCCCCTGTGATAAACATGGCCCTGATTTTTGCAGATGATTGGGATTTGGGTAATGGCAGTACATCCTTTTTCATTTGAGGTCATGTGGAGGGGGCTCTCCATGTAGATTACAATTCACCTGGCATTTAACCTCTGGAAGAGAACATCCTGTAGTTACACAGGTCTTCAGACCCATGTGTGTCATGGGTAAGAGATAAGAACAAGATTAGAAAACACTGGCATAACATTTTACTCTATCATATTGTAAAGGAAACAAAAACGCGTAATGCCAAATGGTTAGTTTTTTTAAAACATTTTGCGCAGAATTGATCTTGTTTCTTCAAACAATGTCAGGAAGGAGATGAAATATAGTATCATTCTCCAGTTGCAGGCAGGTCTAAACCTAAATTTGAAACATGGTCCATGTTATTAGGTGTTTATCGGGTACTTATTAATGTTTATTTTTCTTACTGCCAAATGATCTTAAGTTCTGTTTGTGAAGTTTTTGGATGAATGTTCAGGTGTAGACCAGATCCTGTGCTCCCTGCCAAGCTGACTGAAGGAGAATGTATGAAGCTTGCTTTAAAGAAGAAAGTCACCAGTATAGGTTTGCTCCTTGCCTGAGGACATGTAGGAAACTGCACTGTTGTGCTCGTATAAAAGCGTGAACTCTGTGAAGTCCCACCAGAGCAATGATGCCTTTATGCTCCTGTCATGCGGCAGCACCTGTTTACACTGAGTCTGGCAGGTGGTGTGACATCATAGGTCATATCTGTTGACAGTCATGGTTGTTTCCTATACATTTGGATGATAGTTTGGTTTTATTTTTGAGATTTGCCAAGTGCTTTTGTCCACTGATGGTTAGCATGAAGCTTTGGTAATGTTTAGGAAATGTAAATACCTTGTGAGTGTTAAGTGTAATATACCGAACCTCAAAAGAAACTCGGCACTCCTAACTGCAACAAATTGTTAACAAAAAATGGCAACCTTTTGTAGGAGGTGCACTGATATTTTATTGAGCAGACATGACACAGGTAAATTCATTATGTAGATTAACATTATCCTCAATGGGGGATCTACTGTGAAAGTCACAGGCTAGTAGCATTTTGGATAGAATACCTGCTGTAGATCTGTGATGCTTGTTATTCACCAGGTTGCAGATGCTGTTTTGTGGAATTCTGCCTCATTCTTGAGCTTGAACAAGTTATGGT